>NC_141699.1:3777286-4977286 GCF_964263255.1 Lissotriton vulgaris | reverse complement strand
TAGAGCTTTGGGTTCCGCCGAAGCAGGGGCAGAGCCTATGGAGATAGGAGCTATTCGACCCCCTTTGTCCAAAACAGAAAGAAAGAGTAGGAGGGTAAAAGGCCTCTGTATGTATTGTGGGAAGAAGGGTCACTATGTAAGAGAGTGCCCTTCCAAACCCAAAACTTCGAACTCTTGGAACAAGAATCAAAGGGTAGCTGTTTCTAATACTGCCAGAGAGAGTGATGAGGGTTTGGTACCGTTGCCAACTAAAGAGGAGAACCCAGATTGGAAGCTTACATCATTATCTTCCTCGGGCATAGGTGAAACCGAATCCCATCTGGTATTGGTCATGACTTTGGAGTGCGAAAATAAATCCCATCAAGTAATGGTCATGCTGGACTCCGGGGCCACCGGAAATTTCATAGACAACGGGTTGGTGTCTCGTTTGATGATTCCTAGAATACCAAGAGGCAATCCAGAGGAGGTTTTAGCCGTAGATGGGCAGCCTATTAAATCAGGTCTGATAACTGAAAAAACGGCTGAGGTAGAATTGTCTATTGAGGTGTCAGAGGGAAGGCATGTGGAAAAGGTGGAGTTGAACATTATAGAGGCTCCACAGTACGAGATAATACTAGGGATGCCGTGGTTTACCTTTCACAACCCTACCATCGATTGGAAATCTCGCACGGTGCATTTCTCTTCTGGGTTTTGTAAGGAACATTTGGTACCTTATGTGTCTTCCCCGGTAGCCGTGTTGGCCTTGCAGTTTATGGTGGCTACAGCCGCCGAGAAAGAGGTGACCCTCCCTAAACACTATGAAGCATTTCAGGACGTATTTAGTGAAAGCAGAGCGGAGGAGTTGCCACCGCATAGGCCTTATGACTGCCGGATCGATTTGATTGATGGGGCAGTGATTCCTACGTGCCGTGTGTATGCCTTGTCTGTTCCTGAAACTGTGCACTTAAAGGAATACATCGATCACTATGAAAGCATAGGCTTTATAAGACCTTCCCGTTCCCCAGCAGCTTCTCCACTTTTCTTTATAGCTAAAGCGAATGGTGATCTGAGGGCATGTGTGGACTACCGCGTCTTGAATAAAAACACAGTTCGTAACCGTTATCCTCTCCCCCTCATTACGGTACTAATTGATCAAGTGAGGGAGGCAGTAATCTATACTCGCTTGGATTTGCGAGGAGCCTATCACTTGGTCAGGGTACGCGAGGGGGATGAGTGGAAGACGGCATTCAAGACGCGGTATGGCCTATATGAATATCTGGTCATGCCCTTTGGGCTATGTAATGCCCCTGCGGCCTTTCAATTTCTGATCAACGACGTCTTGAAGGAGTACATTGACTTATTTGTTGTGGTGTACATCGACGACATCTTGGTGTACTCTATGGATGAAGGTTGTCATGTGGAACAGGTCTGCAAGGTATTGATGAAGCTGAGAGAACATAGCCTCTTTGTTAAACTCAGCAAATGTGAGTTTAGCGTGTACAGTGTGGAATTCCTGGGGGTGATGATTAGTCCCTCGGGGTTGCAGATGTCTGAGCGTAAGGTGGAGGCAGTGAGAGACTGGCCGGTACCGAAGAACGTGAAGGAAGTCCAGAGTTTTCTGGGCTTCGCTAATTACTACCGGCGCTTCATTTTTGCATTTTTCCTTGCTGGCAGTGCCCATTACAAAACTATTGAAAAAAGGGGTTTCCTTCGAGTGGACAGCTGCTGCAGGAGAGTCTTTCCAGACTCTTAAATCATCTTTCATCACTGCCCCAGTGCTGTCACATCCCAATTTAGAACATCCTTTTGTGGTTGAGGCGGATGCTTCGGACGAAGCAATTGGGGCGGTTCTATCTCAGAGGGACATCAGTACAGGTCAGTTGCACCCAGTGGCCTTCCTGTCAAAGAAATTGAGTTCGGCTGAACTCAATTACACCATTGCCGAAAAGGAATTGCTTTCAATAAAAAGGGCTTTTCAGGAATGGAGGCACTATCTATGGGGAGCCCTGCACACAATTACAGTGTACACAGACCATAGAAATCTACAATTTATGTCTTCTGCTAGACACTTGACAGCAAGACAGATGAGATGGACGCTCTTTTTTGCAGAGTTTAATTTTGTGGTCACTTTCCGCCCGGGGTCTGAGAATAGGAAGGCAGATGCCTTATCTAGACAAACAATGCCAGTGGAATGCGTGAATGAGAACCAGGCAATCATTCCAACCGGGAAGGTTCTATGTGTGGTGAGGGCTGAAACCTTTTTGGATGAGGTGAGGAACCATCAGTATCCAGGTGGTTGGGGGTCCTGGGCGCATGACAGACTGGATTGCAAACTGAGAGATGGGTTGCCATTCTTTCAGGGAAAGCTGTATTTACCCACAAGTCCTTTGCAGAAGAAAGCTATTGGATGGTGTCATGAGGGGGAACTGTTAGGACACCCGGGTATACTTAAAACCCTCGATATAGTCAAAAGGCATTTCTGGTGGGCAACCCTGAGCAAGGATGTTACGGAGTGGGTGGCTCGTTGTGATGTGTGTGCTAGGGCCAAGGGTACTACCACCAAGAAAGCAGGGAAACTCATACCCATGCCTACCCCCAGTCAACCATGGCAGCACATCAGTTTGGATTTTGTGTCGGGTCTTCCAATGGATAAGGGTTCATCAGCCGTGTTGGTAGTGATAGATAGTCTCACCAAAATGGGACACTTTATACCTTGTAAGACCCTTCCAAATGCCAGCCAAACGGCTCAGTTGTTAGCCAGTAATGTGGTCAGGTTACACGGTATTCCTAAGGTCATCGTATCTGACAGAGGGCCGCAATTTATTGCACGCTTTTGGCGCATGTGGTGTCGGGCCCCGAATATAGAGTCCAACTTATCCACCAGTTTTCACCCACAGACAGACGGGCAGACAGAGCGTTTGAATCAGACGTTGAAGAAATATTTGAGGTGCTATTCTAAAGAAGCTCACGAGTCTTGGGTGGATCTGTTATGGATGGCAGAACTAGCTTATAATAACGCATGGCATAGTTCAACGGGGATGTCACCTTTCAAAGCCAATTATGGTTTTGATGCCAATACTTTGCCGGTTGACATACCCTCTGATCTTAGCGACCAGCCTGCGGTGAAAGAAAGAATCAAGATGTTGAGAAGGGTACACAAGGGGGTACAGGTACATTTGAACAGAGCGAAGGGGGTGTACAAAAAGTGGGAAGACCGCCACCGGATAGAGAGCCGTCAATACGTGGGGGGGGATAAGGTATGGCTGTCTACAAAAAACATCAGGTTTAAGTTGCGCAGCGTGTTCCACCCAAGATACATAGGCCCATACACCATAGTGAGACAGGTGAACCCCGTGACCTACAAGTTGAAATTGCCAGGGTCAATGCGCATTCACCCCGTATTCCATGTTCAGCTGTTGAAGCCTGCCCTTACATCGCGCAGAGTGGCCCCTCCACCGGTGGTGGGTGATGGGGAATGGAGTATGAAGTGAGAAGTATCAGGGATGCCAAGTGGTGCCGGGGGGTGCTGAAATATCTGGTGTCCTGGAAGGGGTATTCCGCTGAAGATGATTCATGGGAACTGAGTTCGGATGTGCATGCTCCTGCCGCTGTGCGTTCTTTCCACAGGAGGTTCCCAGGTAAACCTGGTCCTAGAAGGCGCTAGGGAGGGGGACATACTGTCAGGTTTTACCAATTGCGCCACCGAACTTTGGACTACATCTCCCAGAAATCTAGTGAGGGGGCGTGGCACTATAAAAGTAGGGCGGACCCTCTACACGGTGTTCGTGATTTTGTCTAACTACCGTGTTTGTTAGTGAATAGAGTGGAGTGCTACGTAGTTGTTCCTTCTGAGGAGGATTTGGTTCCTGGTTTCCCGTTGATACCTTCAGCGATAAGGGATCGGTCTTGGCGCTTCGGAAATTCTATCTTTGGACGTCCCCGGAGCGCGTGGTATGCGCTTTCTGTTGTCGAACTACTCTCAAGAGTTTTGGGAGACCTGCAAGGTATTGCCGGTTTGAGGAAGAGAAGGGCAGAGAGCTACGGACCGAGTCTACGCGGCTTCTGTACCGTGAGTTGATTTTGAACAGCGCGTGAATGTTAACGCGCTGTGTCTTCGAACGCTGATGTGTTCCTAATTCGGAGGCATTATTCAACGGCTAAAGAATTAATAACGCGCACTTGAAGTCGAAGTGGGAAAAAAGGATTCTTTTGCATTTTTGGTGAGAACGGAGTACAGCGGATTGTTCCTTCTGCGTACTACCGTTACGAAGAGAGTCACTAGTGATTATTTGAGCAAGTGCCAAAGCGGAAGGTAGTGGGGGGGAGAACCTACACCTTTCCGTGTTTGGACAGGAACTTGTAAAGGAACGCTGTAGTACGAACTAAAGAGCGGAAGACAGTAGTAGGAAGCTACGTCTTACCGTGTCCTTGATGGATTGTATAGATACACTTATACATAGGTGAACAGTCTTCTCTGAAGAAGAGGATTGGTGTGGAAAGCACATTGGTTTTGGGTTTATCACAAGTGATTGATTTGAGCACACTTCAACACAAGGCAGGGTAGGTACAACACTAATAGACTGTCTTGTAGTTGGGTTTGGGAGAGACTAGATACTAACGGGGGTTTGTGTTTCCTAGGGACTGGTGTGGCGCATATCATCATACATGAAATAGGGAGAAGGAAGAACAATCTTCTTTTGGTAAAGGTGAATATTTGAGTATACTTAGTGAGAAGGAAATGAGAGTAGGGTTTTATGGTGAATAAGAATAACCTGTATGATTGTTTTCTTGTCTTTCAGCTGTCCCTTCCCTGCAGTTCCCTTCCGTCCCCTCCTTGTTTTGTTTCCTGTTTTCCCTCGCCCTATCACTCGAACACGCTGTGTTGCTATTACTAGCGTGTTGGTGAGATCGGGAGGTGGAGTCATATGTGCATCATTCTGATTCGGCAGCGTGGAGTCTGACACTGAGAGCATTACACGATCACAGCTCATGGCTAGGCTTGGAGTGTCAATGCACTGAGAGCATTACACGATCACAGCTCATGGCTAAGCTTGGAGTGTCAATGCACTGAGAGCATTACACGATCACAGCTCATGGCTAGGCTTGGAGTGTCAATGCACTGAGAGCATTACACGATCACAGCTCATGGCTAGGCTTGGAGTGTCAATGCACTGAGAGCATTACACGATCACAGCTCATGGCTAGGCTTGGAGTGTCAATGCACTGAGAGCATTACACAATAACAGCTCATGCTAGGCTTGGAGTGTCAATGCACTGAGAGCATTACACGATCACAGCTCATGGCTAGGCTTGGAGTGTCAATGCACTGAGAGCATTACACAATAACAGCTCATGCTGGTGCTTGGAGTGTTAATGCATTGATGATGTCTGTCTCGTGGTTTGTGTTAGGGTTAGGGAGTCAGTAGGGTGATGGGTCTGTCTCATGGGGTGTGTTGGGGTTAGGGGGGGCGGTAGGGTGATGGCGTCTGTCTCATGGGGTGTTTTGGGGTTACGCAGTCAGTAGGGTGATGGGGTCTGTCTCATAGGTGTGTGTTGGGGATAGGGGGGCGATAGGGTGCAGGGGTAAGCGTGGGCGGAAAATCCGTTCCGCTCGCGGATTTTGCGGATTTTCGGGAAATCCGCAATCCGCGAGATTTGCGGATTTCCCGCAAAATCCGCAAATTCGCACGCAGCGGATTTTTTTGGCGGCGCGCGGCGTTGGTGATACAATTTTTGCGGCGCGCGGCGTTTATCATCGTTTGCCGAGTTGTTTTTTTCGATAGTTTGCGAGTGCTGCGCCATTTTGGATCTTGCTGTGTGATCCCGCGGGAATTGGCGAGCGCGATTACGTCATCGCGGCTTGCCAGCGAGAGTTTGTCAACGCGAGTACGGCGAGATCACGTCTCGCGGTACTTCGCAAATTGCGAGATTTGAGATGCGGCGCGCGAAAATATAAATTTGCAATTCTGCACAAGAAATCCACCAGCAAGCAGCATAAACCTTCTAGAAATGATGATTTTTATGTGAATAACTCCTTAGTTTGACATTTGCCTGCACTTTTTTAGCGAGGAGTCCATTTTGGGGAGGGGGGCAGGGGGGTGGGAGGAAGGAAGTGCCCCATAGTCTTCAACTTCCTGTTCCTGTTCAGCAGGCTCCTCCCAGTGCTTTGTCCATCTCCTGGTCACTTTTCATTCGGATGTGGACCTGGAAGGATTACCTTTTGTGGATGCTGCTGGATCTTTGGATTTGAGGCCTTTTTGACTTTCTTTGGATCACTGTTGGATTAGAAATTTTACAAGTAAGTTTGTTTGGGGCATTACAGTTGCTGCAACTAAAATTTTGGGATTTTCGATTTTTTTGCTGTTTTGGGGCCTTTTCCCAGGGGTACTCAGTGGTGGGTGGACTGATTCTTTCTGTGGGTTGTCTTGAATTTAAACATCATGGAGGCCATAGATGAATTGGGATTGTGCTGATTTTTCTGTGTTTTTCGATTTTTTTTTTTTGTAAAATTTTGTGTTTTTCGATTTTTGACCTGTTGTTGGGGCCTTGACCAGGGGTAGTGAGTGGTGCATGGGGCCTAGTCTTTCTGTGGGCTGTCTTGAATTTAAACATCATGGATGGAATGGGATTGTGCTGATTTTGCAGTGTTTTTCGATTTTTGGGGGTGTTCATGGGGAGGGACATGCCATGTGGCTGGTGGCCATTTTGAGTGCAGCTACAGGCACTGGCCATGTGCTGGCAGGCAAGTGGCCATTTTGAATGCAGGCTTTGTTGTTAGGCCTCCAACCATTTTGCCTACTTTTCAACCTTTATTTATGCCAGGGGTAGTGAGTCTTGCATGGGCCTAGTATTTCTGTGGGTTGTCTTGAATTTAAACATCATGGAGGCCATAGATGAATTGGGATTGTGCTGATTTTTCTGTGTTTTTCGATTTTTTTTTTTTGTACAATTTTGTGTTTTTCGATTTTTGACCTGTTGTTGGGGCCTTGACCAGGGGTAGTGAGTGGTGCATGGGGCCTAGTCTTTCTGTGGGCTGTCTTGAATTTAAACATCATGGATGGAATGGGATTGTGCTGATTTTGCAGTGTTTTTCGATTTTTGGGGGTGTTCATGGGGAGGGACATGCCATGTGGCTGGTGGCCATTTTGAGTGCAGCTACAGGCACTTGCCATGTGCTGGCAGGCAAGTGGCCATTTTGAATGCAGGCTTTGTTGTTAGGCCTCCAACCATTTTGCCTACTTTTCAACCTTTATTTATGCCAGGGGTAGTGAGTCTTGCATGGGCCTAGTATTTCTGTGGGTTGTCTTGAATTTAAACATCATGGAGGCCATAGATGAATTGGGATTGTGCTGATTTTTCTGTGTTTTTCGATTTTTTTTTTTTGTACAATTTTGTGTTTTTCGATTTTTGACCTGTTGTTGGGGCCTTGACCAGGGGTAGTGAGTGGTGCATGGGGCCTAGTCTTTCTGTGGGCTGTCTTGAATTTAAACATCATGGATGGAATGGGATTGTGCTGATTTTGCAGTGTTTTTCGATTTTTGGGGGTGTTCATGGGGAGGGACATGCCATGTGGCTGGTGGCCATTTTGAGTGCAGCTACAGGCACTTGCCATGTGCTGCCAGGCAAGTGGCCATTTTGAATGCAGGCTTTGTTGTTAGGCCTCCAACCATTTTGCCTACTTTTCAACCTTTATTTATGCCAGGGGTAGTGAGTCTTGCATGGGCCTAGTATTTCTGTGGGTTGTCTTGAATTTAAACATCATGGAGGCCATAGATGAATTGGGATTGTGCTGATTTTTCTGTGTTTTTCGATTTTTTTTTTTTGTACAATTTTGTGTTTTTCGATTTTTGACCTGTTGTTGGGGCCTTGACCAGGGGTAGTGAGTGGTGCATGGGGCCTAGTCTTTCTGTGGGCTGTCTTGAATTTAAACATCATGGATGGAATGGGATTGTGCTGATTTTGCAGTGTTTTTCGATTTTTGGGGGTGTTCATGGGGAGGGACATGCCATGTGGCTGGTGGCCATTTTGAGTGCAGCTACAGGCACTGGCCATGTGCTGGCAGGCAAGTGGCCATTTTGAATGCAGGCTTTGTTGTTAGGCCTCCAACCATTTTGCCTACTTTTCAACCTTTATTTATGCCAGGGGTAGTGAGTCTTGCATGGGCCTAGTATTTCTGTGGGTTGTCTTGAATTTAAACATCATGGAGGCCATAGATGAATTGGGATTGTGCTGATTTTTCTGTGTTTTTCGATTTTTTTTTGTGTAAAATTTTGTGTTTTTCGATTTTTGACCTGTTGTTGGGGCCTTGACCAGGGGTAGTGAGTGGTGCATGGGGCCTAGTCTTTCTGTGGGCTGTCTTGAATTTAAACATCATGGATGGAATGGGATTGTGCTGATTTTGCAGTGTTTTTCGATTTTTGGGGGTGTTCATGGGGAGGGACATGCCATGTGGCTGGTGGCCATTTTGAGTGCAGCTACAGGCACTGGCCATGTGCTGGCAGGCAAGTGGCCATTTTGAATGCAGGCTTTGTTGTTAGGCCTCCAACCATTTTGCCTACTTTTCAACCTTTATTTATGCCAGGGGTAGTGAGTCTTGCATGGGCCTAGTATTTCTGTGGGTTGTCTTGAATTTAAACATCATGGAGGCCATAGATGAATTGGGATTGTGCTGATTTTTCTGTGTTTTTCGAATTTTTTTTTTTGTACAATTTTGTGTTTTTCGATTTTTGACCTGTTGTTGGGGCCTTTTCACCAGGGGTATTTGAGTCTAGCATGGGCCTAGTCTTTCTGTGGGCTGTCTTGAATTTAAACATCATGGAGGCCATGGATGGAATAGGATTGTGCTGATTTTGCAGTGTTTTTCGATTTTTGGGGGTGTTCATGGGGAGGGACATGCCATGTGGCTGGTGGCCATTTTGAGTGCAGCTACAGGCACTGGCCATGTGCTTGGCAGGCAAGTGGCCATTTTGAATGCAGGCTTTGTTGTTAGGCCTCCAACCATTTTGCCTACTTTTCAACCTTTATTTATGCCCAGGGGTAGTGAGTCTTGCATGGGCCTAGTCTTTCTGTGGGTTGTCTTGAATTTAAACATTATGGAGGGCATGGATGGATTGGGATTGTGCTGATTTTGCAGTGTTTTTCGATTTTTTTGTGCTCTATAACTGAACTGATGTTCCTCTGTCTTCCATTTTTTTTAGGTGCACAAGACTCAAGAGAACCACCAGTGCCAGGAAGAAGTCCTGCAGCGGTGTGTGTGTGCAGCATAACGTCACGCGACGTCACGTCTGGCCTCAGACAACTCTACAATTCGTGCAACTGCGGCCTGCTGTCTGACCTGCTCTGAAGAAGATGGCCCCAAAGAAAGTTCTCCGTAGCTCCTCTAGCAAGAAAGTTGCTAGTAAGGAGCAGAAGAAGCAAGTTACCAAGGAGGCTGGTGTGTCACCCGCCACTTTTTTTGGGAGCAAAAGAAAAAGTACGCCTGCAGCAGCAGGATCTGCTGGGGACCAACCTGAGAGCAGCACCCCTGCTCCATTGGGTTCAGTGCCTCCACCACCACGCCAACTTAAGTCAAAGCCCTTGAGTGCTTCAGAGGCAGTCAGTGTACTTCTCCAATCACCATCGACCAGTGATGTTGGCTCATCGCAAGAAAGTAGCAGCAATGTCCCTGAATCAACACAGGTTGTTGTAACTCATCTGACAAGTGTTGAACAACCACAGCCGCAACAACAACACCATGTGCAAGTACACGCCCAAGTACATGTGGAAGGAGAGGCAGCAAAAGGAGATGCGCAAGCAAAGGTGCATGGACGTTCACAAGTGCCCACAATAGTTGTTCCTCCCGAAGTAGGGGCACATTTGGAAATCGACAATGAAGCTGAGGTATCATTGGAAGCCACTCCTCCTGATGATCATTCATTGTCTTCCACATCCCTAGCAAGGAAAAGATCAAGGGGGGTGTCTACATCTTCTTCAAGCCCACCTCGTTCTGGTGCAAGTGATCTGTCTTGGGAACCACGACAACTGCGGTCTGACAGTGAGGCAGAGGCACACCATGATCTGCCACCGGTACCTAAGCGTAAAAGGAAGGTCGTCCAAAAACTCAAACCTATGGAGTGTGATGAGGCTCAACAAGAAGTGACAGATACTGCTGGTGATGAAGCCTCTCACGATGACGACGAGGCAGTCATCACAAAGGTCACTGCAGCCCCACCGGGCATGCAGCAAAGAGACATTTTGACCCTATCCCGAGAAGCTGCTGAGCGTGATGATGATGTCGGCGAGGAGGCAATGGAAATGGAATCATTAGATTTGGAGTTAAGTAGTACACCAAAACCTACCGCTTCCATATTTCTTCCTCGCAAGAAGGTACCCACCTCGTCCTCGACCTCAATTCGTGGTGGTGAAAGTGCAAAACGTACTGAAGTTCGGCAATCCACATCCTCCACTTCATCTGTCATTAGCAGCAGGACCACCACCACCAGTATCGACGCCTCCTCCGGCGGCGGCCCCCGAAGACATTTCAAGTCTCCAGTTTGGGACTTCTTTAGTGTTTGCCCAAAAAAGGCAAACGTAGCCATTTGTAGCCTTTGTAAGCTTCGATATAGTCGTGGTAAGCTTGGTTCTAACTATGGTACCGGAGGCCAGAGAGGTCATCTTGAGAGAAGGCACCCTCTCGAATGGTTTCCGCACCTAGAGGCGGTCAAGAAAGCCGGAATTGCACGTAATGAAAACGTTGATTTGTCATCTGCTGATGACGAGGAGGTAGAAGAAGACGATCCAAACACTTCACTTACACCCAGTTCCCATGTCAGCAGCACACCCCATGGGAGCCACACTAAGAGTGTGGGAGAGAGTGAGACATCAATGCGGAAAAGTTCATCAGCGAGCGTAACTGGGTCGAAGAGATCATCATCCCGTAAATCATTGGTCCAGGGCAACATTAAAAAGATGTTGTTTACAGAAGCGCAATATGAACGCAACCACCCAATGACCCGTCTGTATAACACTAAGCTGGCTAAAATGCTAGCTCTGGACCTTCTCCCTTTTTCTTTTGTCGAAGGGGTTGGTTTTCTAGAATTAGTGGCAGTGCTCTGCCCTAAATGGAAGGTTCCTAGCCGGTTCTATTTTGCCCGAGTTGCGGTTCCAGCACTACATGAAGATGTTCTGAAGGCGATTGGGGCAGCTTTGCAGAAGAGTGCTGTTCACACTATACATCTGACAACAGACATGTGGACCAGTGGCGCAGGCGCTGATTACATGTGCATCACTGCACACTGGGTCTCTTTTTCAGGGGCTAAAGCAAAGCTAAACTCAGGTGTTGACACTAACACTGTTTTTAAAGGTGCTCGGAAACATGCAACACTAGCCATGTTTGGTTTGGAGAAACGTCACACAGCAGAAAACATTTTGGATGTCTTTAACACAAAGGTCCTTAACTGTCTGTCCCCACTAAAACGCAAGGTTGGTTATGTTTCCACGGACAATGGCTCCAATATAGTTAAGGCCATGAGGGACGGTTACTATTTCAGAGTGCCGTGTTTGGCGCACTGTATAAACCTGGTTGTCCAAAAATTCTTGGGTAATAAAGACAGTGCAGCGTGCAGTGTATTGGAGAACTGCCGAAAAATTTGCAAGCATTTCAGGCATTCTTTTAAGGCCCGCAAGCAGCTGAGGAGCATGCTATATCAATGTCAAATGCCAGTGAAAGCACTCATCCAGGAGGTGGTAACACGTTGGAACTCAACCTTCTACATGCTTGAGCGTCTGTATGAGCAGTATACGCAACTCGATCAATATTTCTTGAAAGAGGGTATAGAGGAGCTGAGGATGGGTGGGCCGCAATGGAACATAGTTGAAAGCCTAACACGCATGCTTCGTCCTTTTGAGGTCTTCACGCGTGCAGTCAGCAAGGAGGACTCTAATTTGGGAAAAGCTATCCCATTGTTGTACATGCTGGAGGACCAACTGAAGGAGGTGTGTTCTGTGTTTCGAAAAGATGACAAAAAGAAAGGCTCTTCTTTGCTTCTGGCTGAGCAATTATTAGAGCTCCTACAAGGTGATGAACGTCTTCAAAAGATCCACTCAGAACAGCATTACATTTGTGCTACTATTCTGGATCCACGCTACAAAAAGGCGCTGGCAGGCAGAGCATTCTTTGCTTTTGCTGATGAAGATGTTACAAAGTACAAACGTTGGCTAGCCTTGTCAGCCAAGAAGTTTGAAACAGAACGGCTGGAAATTGAAGGAAATGGCAGTACATCAGCAGGCCATCCCCAGTCAAAACAATCCACTTCTGCACCTGTGGCTGTGGCACAAGTGACCTCTCAGCCGTTAAAGACACCGGCAACCGCATCATCTGCACGAAAGACAGCAGAAACATTGGAGGCTGAAGAGGATTGGCTAGCTCTGCGTGGGTTTGGTTCTCAAAAGGCCAGAGGCACAGCAAGAGCTACGCAAAGTGGAGGAACCTTGGAGGAGGACCTTGAGTCGATGGTGAAGGACTATCTGAATGACTCCACAGAGGTCTATGTTAATTCTGACCCATTGGCGTATTGGCATGGGAAAAAAGAATTGTGGCCACAGCTCACCAACCTGGCTTTAAACTACTTGTCTTGCCCACTCGCAAGTGTGTCTTCTGAACGGGTTTTCAGTGCGGCTGGTGGGATTGTAACTCCCAAACGGAGCCGCCTCTCGCCCAAAAATGTGGAGAGGTTAACAATGATCAAGATGAATCAGCACCTCATACCACCAGATATAAGAGTACGAGAGAGCGTGCCGGATGAAGAGGAGGTGGCCAGCACCATAGATGAGGGAATTTCTACTCTGTCAGGTGGCACTGACCTCACCCGGGCTGAATTCGCAGAGTATGATGACGAAGCCTTATTCTTATTCCTGGACCGTGATTCCGACTTCGAGCCCTGAAAATGAGACAACGAATCAATAACTTTCTTTTTCATCCTTATTCACTTTTATTCCTGTGTGTCTGTCTTTCTTTGTTGTGCACAGTTAATATAATTCAAACTTTAATCAGATTATCACAAAGACAAGCCCATCAGCAGAACTGTCTTCACTTGTTTGCTAATTTATTTGAAGGTGCCGCAGTCTGCATTCCTCAGGTTCACAAGTTCAGAAGAACATGCTCCTCTATCCTCCTCCTCCAGACTCCTATTTCCATCAAAGCAGAGGGCTGGTTTACGCCCAATGAAGAAAGACTCAGCACTTGTGGGGGTGTTGTTCTACCTCTTTGCAGGTGAGTTGACGGGTCTGGGGCCATTGCTGGGAAGCACTAAAAGTGGTTTGTGCCAAATCCGAGGCGGAAATTTTTTTGTGTTTTTGATGACTTGCTTGCCTTTGAGGTGCTCTTAGGGGGGGTTCCGTCTGTTTGTGGGTGAGTTTCATGGTCTGAGAGCATTGCTGGGACACTCTAATCTTGATTGCATTTGCTTTTCAGGAAATCCGTCGTGCCAACCCCGACTTATGGCCTAGCTACGCAGCGCGTTTGGACCGAAGGCCCAGAAATATTGCAAGTATGAGATTTTGCTTTTGGCCTGTTTGGGGGTGTTATGCTTCTTGGCGGGTGGGTTGCCGGGTCTTGGGGCATTCCTGGGAAGGTCTAATACCGGGTAGAAGTGGTTGGGACAAAATCCAGGCCGATTTTTTTTTGGGCTATTTCAGACATTTTGCTCTATGTAGCGTTTTCGGGGGCCTGTTTGGGGGGCTTGCTGGTGTTTGCGGGTGAGTTTCGTGGTCTGGGAGCACTGCTGGGACACTCTAATCTTGATTGCATTTGCTTTTCAGGAAATCCGTCGTGCCAACCCCGACTTATGGCCTAGCTACGCAGCGCGTTTGGACCGAAGGCCCAGAAATATTGCAAGTATGAGATTTTGCTTTTGGCCTGTTTGGGGGTGTTATGCTTCTTGGCGGGTGGGTTGCCGGGTCTTGGGGCATTCCTGGGAAGGTCTAATACCGGGTAGAAGTGGTTGGGACAAAATCCAGGCCGATTTTTTTTTGGGCTATTTCAGACATTTTGCTCTATGTAGCGTTTTCGGGGGCCTGTTTGGGGGGCTTGCTGGTGTTTGCGGGTGAGTTTCGTGGTCTGGGAGCACTGCTGGGAAACTCTAATCTTGATTGCATTTGCTTTTCAGGAAATCCGTCGTGCCAACCCCGACTTATGGCCTAGCTACGCAGCGCGTTTGGACCGAAGGCCCAGAAATATTGCAAGTATGAGATTTTGCTTTTGGCCTGTTTGGGGGTGTTATGCTTCTTGGCGGGTGGGTTGCCGGGTCTTGGGGCATTCCTGGGAAGGTCTAATACCGGGTAGAAGTGGTTGGGACAAAATCCAGGCCGATTTTTTTTTGGGCTATTTCAGACATTTTGCTCTATGTAGCGTTTTCGGGGGCCTGTTTGGGGGGCTTGCTGGTGTTTGCGGGTGAGTTTCGTGGTCTGGGAGCACTGCTGGGACACTCTAATCTTGATTGCATTTGCTTTTCAGGAAATCCGTCGTGCCAACCCCGACTTATGGCCTAGCTACGCAGCGCGTTTGGACCGAAGGCCCAGAAATATTGCAAGTATGAGATTTTGCTTTTGGCCTGTTTGGGGGTGTTATGCTTCTTGGCGGGTGGGTTGCCGGGTCTTGGGGCATTCCTGGGAAGGTCTAATACCGGGTAGAAGTGGTTGGGACAAAATCCAGGCCGATTTTTTTTTGGGCTATTTCAGACATTTTGCTCTATGTAGCGTTTTCGGGGGCCTGTTTGGGGGGCTTGCTGGTGTTTGCGGGTGAGTTTCGTGGTCTGGGAGCACTGCTGGGACACTCTAATCTTGATTGCATTTGCTTTTCAGGAAATCCGTCGTGCCAACCCCGACTTATGGCCTAGCTACGCAGCGCGTTTGGACCGAAGGCCCAGAAATATTGCAAGTATGAGATTTTGCTTTTGGCCTGTTTGGGGGTGTTATGCTTCTTGGCGGGTGGGTTGCCGGGTCTTGGGGCATTCCTGGGAAGGTCTAATACCGGGTAGAAGTGGTTGGGACAAAATCCAGGCCGATTTTTTTTTGGGCTATTTCAGACATTTTGCTCTATGTAGCGTTTTCGGGGGCCTGTTTGGGGGGCTTGCTGGTGTTTGCGGGTCAGTTTCGTGGTCTGGGAGCACTGCTGGGACACTCTAATCTTGATTGCATTTGCTTTTCAGGAAATCCGTCGTGCCAACCCCGACTTATGGCCTAGCTACGCAGCGCGTTTGGACCGAAGGCCCAGAAATATTGCAAGTATGAGATTTTGCTTTTGGCCTGTTTGGGGGTGTTATGCTTCTTGGCGGGTGGGTTGCCGGGTCTTGGGGCATTCCTGGGAAGGTCTAATACCGGGTAGAAGTGGTTGGGACAAAATCCAGGCCGATTTTTTTTTGGGCTATTTCAGACATTTTGCTCTATGTAGCGTTTTCGGGGGCCTGTTTGGGGGGCTTGCTGGTGTTTGCGGGTGAGTTTCGTGGTCTGGGAGCACTGCTGGGACACTCTAATCTTGATTGCATTTGCTTTTCAGGAAATCCGTCGTGCCAACCCCGACTTATGGCCTAGCTACGCAGCGCGTTTGGACCGAAGGCCCAGAAATATTGCAAGTATGAGATTTTGCTTTTGGCCTGTTTGGGGGTGTTATGCTTCTTGGCGGGTGGGTTGCCGGGTCTTGGGGCATTCCTGGGAAGGTCTAATACCGGGTAGAAGTGGTTGGGACAAAATCCAGGCCGATTTTTTTTTGGGCTATTTCAGACATTTTGCTCTATGTAGCGTTTTCGGGGGCCTGTTTGGGGGGCTTGCTGGTGTTTGCGGGTCAGTTTCGTGGTCTGGGAGCACTGCTGGGACACTCTAATCTTGATTGCATTTGCTTTTCAGGAAATCCGTCGTGCCAACCCCGACTTATGGCCTAGCTACGCAGCGCGTTTGGACCGAAGGCCCAGAAATATTGCAAGTATGAGATTTTGCTTTTGGCCTGTTTGGGGGTGTTATGCTTCTTGGCGGGTGGGTTGCCGGGTCTTGGGGCATTCCTGGGAAGGTCTAATACCGGGTAGAAGTGGTTGGGACAAAATCCAGGCCGATTTTTTTTTGGGCTATTTCAGACATTTTGCTCTATGTAGCGTTTTCGGGGGCCTGTTTGGGGGGCTTGCTGGTGTTTGCGGGTCAGTTTCGTGGTCTGGGAGCACTGCTGGGACACTCTAATCTTGATTGCATTTGCTTTTCAGGAAATCCGTCGTGCCAACCCCGACTTATGGCCTAGCTACGCAGCGCGTTTGGACCGAAGGCCCAGAAATATTGCAAGTATGAGATTTTGCTTTTGGCCTGTTTGGGGGTGTTATGCTTCTTGGCGGGTGGGTTGCCGGGTCTTGGGGCATTCCTGGGAAGGTCTAATACCGGGTAGAAGTGGTTGGGACAAAATCCAGGCCGATTTTTTTTTGGGCTATTTCAGACATTTTGCTCTATGTAGCGTTTTCGGGGGCCTGTTTGGGGGGCTTGCTGGTGTTTGCGGGTGAGTTTCGTGGTCTGGGAGCACTGCTGGGACACTCTAATCTTGATTGCATTTGCTTTTCAGGAAATCCGTCGTGCCAACCCCGACTTATGGCCTAGCTACGCAGCGCGTTTGGACCGAAGGCCCAGAAATATTGCAAGTATGAGATTTTGCTTTTGGCCTGTTTGGGGGTGTTATGCTTCTTGGCGGGTGGGTTGCCGGGTCTTGGGGCATTCCTGGGAAGGTCTAATACCGGGTAGAAGTGGTTGGGACAAAATCCGCGCGGAAAAGCCTTTAGTTTTGGCACTTTTTGTAACTTAGGGTTCGTTAGGGTTAGCCCTAGCACCAGGATTGCATGTGTATCGGGGTGTTCTAGATTTTTCAAACTGAGTTCTGGGGTCTTAGAGCACTCGTGAGAATGTGTAATTTTGGTTGCAAGTCATTTGAAGAAAATCCATGGTGGGAAAGGGGGGATTTGGCATAGTTAAAGAAAGCCTTTGCCACTATTCTTAACTTAGGGTTCGTTAGGGTTAGCAGTATTTCTATTGCATGTGTTTGAGTGGGGGGGATTTCGAGTCTTGGAGCGATGCTGGCTATGGCTACTTTTGCTTGGTTGCTTGCAAGTGGTTTGAATACAATCCACGGGGGGTAATGGGTAATTAGGGTACTTCGGCCTACTTTTACTTTCAAAGTAAGTTTTGTCTCCAGTTTTCTGCTAGGCCTCGTTTTTTGGGTGGGAGCACTGCTAGGAAGATCTATTTTTGTTCTAAAACACAGTTTACAGTACACCTAGCTTGAGGGGCAAGATCCGCTACATTAATTTGCCCATACTTACTTATCCTTCAAAAGGTGACTCAGAGTACGCACTTTCAAAAACATTGTACTGTCTGTCTACTAGGAAAAACAAATTGTGACTTTTTGCACTCCACAGCCTACATACCTTATATTTATTTATCAGTGGTGTTGTAATATTATATCACTTCCTGTTTTTCGTTGAATAATTACAGGCCGGGTTTCAGTCTCTGCAATGGGGAAAAAAGGATGGAGTCAGGCTTCACAGTAGCGAGCCACAATTCAGCATCAGGCAGGCAGTGGACAGGGTGTCTTCTGGTGACCAACATCGGTGGACGAAGCGTCGGCTGCAATGGAGGAGTGCCGCTAATAGGAGGATTTTTTTTCTGCGGGCAACTTACTTACCACTTCCAACAGGACCACTACAACCACACATAGATACAGTATCCCTTGCCTTTTTCTCTGACTGTGACTGCATTTCTTTGCTCTCTCTCGGCTTCTACATTGATCCCTTAACACATCACTTAGTCCACTCCACTATCTGCACCACACATAGTCATTTGTAAGTGCTCCTACGTAATTCGCAAGTCGCAGCACGCCCCAGGCCGTAGAGGACTGGGATGGCCCCAATGATGAAGCATGTCACCAAGGGGCAACCCTGGTGAGTGAGGGGACACCTAGAAAAAAAGCAATTTCTCCTTTTCTATCTACTATACCTTCTGTCAGGTTACGCAGCCCCTAAGCGCCTACCGTACTATGAAACTACATTTCCCATGAGTAGGCGGGAGACTTGCAGACTATTTAGTGAGACTATATGAGAGTACCCTTGTATGTTAGGACATCACTTCACTGATGCCTGTCTTGTCTTCTCTTACAGGTATCCTTTCCCTGCTGACCCTACCTTTACCCATCCCACATTTTTTATTTTAGTTTGTTATTTTTCTCCCTCGCCTAATGCCTCGAACACCCTGTGTTTACACTTCTGGGTGTTGGTGACATTTGGAGGTGGAACCATATTTGCATCGACTGGATCACGGGGAGTAAACGTGACACCTTCCAGACCAACCCCATTGAGTGTTGTTGTGAATGGATTTATAGTGACCAGCAAGGCTCTCGGGTATCTGGCTACAGAGACCTTATGTTGAATATAGTTATCAATAATTCCACACAGGCCCTGTACTGTCGCATTCTTTCTTTCCACAGTTGTCGATGATATATTCTTACTCTGCTTGACAAAGAACCATTGCTAATGTGAAAGAACTTCAACCGAATTAGTAGTTATACTTTACCATTTGTTAGGCTACAATGTGGCACTGCTCTACTGTACTTCTGTCACCTGCTATATTCTCAGTTGTACCGTTGAATTGCTCAGGAGGACAAACCAGATTTCATTTTCTTTTTTTTCATAGGCATGCAACTGCCACTGTGGCACACCACTACTACCACCGCTATGAGGAAATTTTATCCGACCAAGATTGCCAACGTTATTCGGTGTTTCCCGTGGAGCCAGCCCTGGGCCTAGCCCTACTTTCAAACACAAATTACAGGTAAGATAAGCGTTTGGTGGTTTGGGGGTATAATGGAGTATTAGTACGAGAGACGAGAGCCTGAAGGTAGTACTACTAAAGTCCTAGGACTCTTGGATTCACTTCACTTAGTCTGTGAGAGGCACTTAGTGTTGAAAACATTTGGGCATTTACACTTAAAGGAAGAAAATGGAACTAAACTTTCAGGAAAACAGTCAACGTTAAACCCCCACCCACCAGGCAAGCAGTAAAAAACAGGTATGCTCAGATAAAGTTTGAAAAAGTATATTTATATCCCTAACAAAATAATCTCCCGCAAGACCCTCCCTAACCCCAACGATTGTCCTTCAAAAGTCCCCAAAAACCCAACTCCCAATTCCCACCCCCCAAAAGTCTCTAAAAAAGGGGCAAGGGACACTAGGGGTGGATGCTGTTCACTTTTTGGGCCAGGGCATCATGCTCCTCGCGGAGCAAGGCGAGCTCCTGCTGAAGGCGGGACACCATCAGGGTGGTGCGGCGCAGGCGTGCCTTCACTGCCTTGCAGGTGCAAGGCCTGTGAGAAGCAGCTGTTGGCCTTGCTGCTCGGCGGTGGCGTTTGCCTTTGGCAGCCCGGCTCAGTCTCGGTGGACCACTGTGCTGGGTCACGGTGGCAGCCGGTGAGGCCACGGAGGACGACGTTGTCGTTGTTGTCGACCGCACACTTTCCACGTCCTCCAGGGCCACCAGCCGCCGATATTCCGCAACAGTGGCCTCGATTCTCCGTTGCCGGGCCGCTCTAGCCAGCTCCTTCCTCCTTGTTCGTTTGGAAGGAGAACCTATATGAAGAAAGAAAGACATAGTCTGTAACCAATGCTCTTTAAGATTAACTCAATCATTCAGCAGAAATGTGTGCTGCAGTACAACTAGCAACTTGCAAGCGCATTACATAACTATTGAGGCCAGTATCTATCTAACCTCACACTTCTTCATCCTTGCTCTAACATTAGTGGGAGTTTAAGGAACAAATTCTATGAGCACTGTGGACTTCCATTGGAGTCGACTATGAAAGTACACCAGTCTTATTCTTCTTCTTGTCTCTTGTTTTGGAAAATTGGTACGTTATTTTCTGCAAGCCGGCATAATGCCAGCGCGGTAAACTTGCACCCGAGAAAAAGAGACGCACGCCATGAGGAGTGACCTAGACTTGCGTTGCCGTTGCGTTACTGTACCCGTCCAGTACATGCAGGTGGTGAATCTCTTACTTTTCTATTACGGGTGGCACTGAGAATACTCTGTTACAACTCAAGGGCTACTGCTTAATTAATTTAACTTTCACCCTACAGTGGAAATGAGTACTAGAAATGGAAAATTGAAGAAGATAAATAATCTGATTATCTATCACTTCACATGGGATGTTTTTGCTTATATATGGGATGACTTTAGGTGCTTTGCTTTTTATTGAGTGACAGGCAGTGATACATCCACACATGAATGACTGAGTACTACTAAACTTATTAAGAGAGGTAGGGAGTGGCCACCATAATAACCGGATCTATGCAGTGCTTGCAATACAAACTACTGCTACTATTTATGGTAGTATTTGGACAAAATTAAAAGTTCTTTTCCTTGCCTTTCCTACACTGGAACGGACGTGCGGGTGCAGTGTTAGTGTTACATGCTCTTCAAAGTTACACTTACTTCATCCACTGACCGTCTACTCTCTCTAGATCATGGGTACTCACAAACTTTCTCTCAGGGGCTACATTTACAGTGTAGTTTGGGGCCGAGGGCCGCACTGGTGGGGGCGGAGTCAGAGGGGGCGGGGCTAAAGCAAAACGATAACTTGTGACCATGAGGTTGCACACAGGTCCCTGCAGCAGATGCCCTCATCCACTGAGCCACCAGACCCAGCATTTACATACATCTCTCTCCCTCCTGCTGTCCCTCCTGCCCTCCCTCCATCTCTCTCTCCCTCCTGCCCTCCCTCTCCCTCTGTCATCTCACTGTGTGTGTGTCTATCTGTGTCAGCCTTCAGCCCGGGTTGAGACCGCTTCCTCAACGCGCACACACAGACAACAACACCAAAGTACTTAACAGGTCTTTAAAAGACCATTAACATATTATTGAGGCTTTGTTTGTTTTAGCGCCCCTGCTTCTCCACCCTGACAATCACTGCTTGCCCGGCCCCACAGAGCAGAGGCTTAGTTCTATTTCACCTCTTTGTGGCCTTGCATCTCCACTCTGCTCTGTGGGGGCCGGGGGAGCAGTGATTGTCAGAGTGGAGATGCAGGGGCGCTAACAGGTGAAATACAAAAAAGCCTCTGCTCTGTGGGGGCCGGGGGAGCAGTGATTGTCTGCAAGGTCAGCGCACCGCCAACGAAGGCTTGCCGGGCCACCACCGGCCCGCGGGCCGTACTAGGAGTACCCCTGCTCTAGATACACATATGCTATCTAAGAGTCAGATAGTAGCATGATCCAGGTATATGGACACATACAGTTTCTGTGTCACCCACCCAGGCTGTTGTCCTTCCACCCATCATTGCTTCATCATTCACCCAGCCATGCATCTCATATTCTTGCCTTCCCAGCTAGTCTTCAATCTCAATAAGTAAGGAATATATAAGAGCTTACCTCTGGCCGCCACCACCACCGTCTCAACTCTCACAGCTGCCGCCGCCGCCTCCTCCCCTGAAGCATCGCCCGATTCGCCCTCCGCCTCGGTGTCGAGCACCACCACCTCCACACTGGCCCCGCCACCAGATGTTCCACCTACAAAGTACATTTAAGAATGTTAGAATAAAGCAGTCACTAGTATTTGGTCTAGGAATGAAGACATGTGAAAACAATGTAATTTGTGACTGTCGTTAAAGTTAAAAAAAAAATGTCCCTTTTTCCAGGGAAGGTTGTCTTGCTGCACTTTTTGGCACAACTGATGAAGGCTGTTTTTTTAACACGCACCATTTTTCTCCACACAGACAGAAGATGGACTTCTAACAACAAGATCAAGTTGAAACCAGGTGAGAGCTCGGCTCGACCACAAGAAATGTCTTCAATTAATCGTCAGCACTAACCACTTTTCCATTATCAGTTAAACGTTTAGTTTTATTATGACTTCATTTTAATAAATGTGTTTACTTTTAATAAAGCTTTTAAACTTAAATACAATCTGTGTTTTTTGGTCCAGACTAGAGTGACTGAGCGAAAGGTTTTGCAATTTTTGCAAGCATGAGTCCAGATAGAACACTTCAAAAGACATTATGGACAATCCCAGAGGACTGCACTAAGTTGATAGAGCTATTGCTGACTAGAATCATGGGAGTTTCGCCAACCGTGCAATCTTAGTTAGCTACACAGACAGACTAATAAGAATAATCTAGTAATACCACAGGGAGTCATAGTAGAGGCAGGATAAGAATTTAGATACAGTCTACAAGAAGAGCAAAGACAATTTTGAAAAAAGTCAAATGAGGAACGCTAGGAAAAATAGGTACTAGTCTAAAATGAAAACTTACTGGGGCCAGCAGAGGAGCCCTCGCCTGCCCGATCCTGGCCCTGTTGATGAACAGCATCCGCCGCCTGCTGCTCCTGTGTCCTCCTCTCGCCCCTGGGGGGAGCTGACGTACAACATGAAAGAAAGAACAGAAAACATGGATGATTGTTGCTTGTCAATGTCAACCAAATCAAACATTTCAAAAGAACAATAACAAAATATTTCTGCGAAATTATATTGATTATGGTTACTTTTCATTTATATGCGGACCTGTGACTTCGAAAGTCACGTAACTCACTAAACAAAGTACTGAAACGTTCACCTAGGACTGGCAGGCAGCAGTCCGCAGGCAAGACGCAAAGTGACAGACAAACTCCATTGTGATTTCAGTCAGATCAGTGACAACACTAACAGTTGCCTGCTACATTACCAGTCATTTACATAGTCAAACTATCAATCCACCGCCACTATTTTTCTTATTGTCAGGGTTACAAAGGAAGGGGCAGATTTAAGCCCTTGCGGCTCTTTTGCGCCGTTCTTGCGTGACTTTTGTGACGCAGCAGCTAAACAAAAAAGGGCGCCATGGTGCGGCGTATAATATTATAACAACGTGACGCATTTGGGAGATGCATCCCGTTATAAAGCCCTGCGCCATCAGGGGGCGTTCCGGCGCAAGGGAGGGCATTCCTGCGCTGGAACACATCCTAATAGTGGCTGAGGGAAATCTACAAAATATCAATCAGTCACCTTTAGGACAATGATGCGTCACACAAACCCTGCACCTGCTTGAAGCAGACGTACGGCTTGACCCAGCATTGGGGAGATAGGGTACCCCAGAGCATTGATGGAGCTGCGCCATCGTTGCGACGCAACTCCAGCAGTAAAGCTTCGGTGACGTTTTGGGCCCATGGGGCGCCGCCGCCGCATTGCAAATACGGCGCACCATGTTTGGTGGTGGTAGCGGGCCGCACAATTAATGGCGCATCCCTGCTACTTTGCAGGGATGCGACGGTAATTGCAATTCTGCCCCTTAGGGGCATACTTACTTACGCGTTCTGGCGCATCTCCAGAGATGCGCCAGATCAAATGCGTCACGCAAAACTACCCTTGCGACACGGCAGATGTGCCTCATTTACAATGCGGCGCGCCCTGGCGCAAGGGTAGGCACTTGCGTGACGCATCTCGTCACGTAAGAGCGGCGCATCGCTGGAGTCACGTCGCCAACGCAATGCAACTCCAGTAATGCTCAGGGCCACCCAATACTTTACATGCTGTGTCAGTCCTTTCGCCTGCTTCGAGCAGACATAAGGAATTGAATTGACGTAGCAGCGTCGCAGAAGTGCCTGCGTTAAATCTTGTAGATTTCACGCAGGCAATTTTGCGAGGCGCACAGCCGCTGGACCGCCCACCCTGCGTACTAGGAACGCACCCATTGTGGTGCAGGCCCATGGCTTTATAACGTGACGCATCTCCCTAGATGCGTCATGCTGTAAATGACTTGCAGGGATGCGGCACGTTTACGCCGCTGTTGCGTCACGCAAGGCAACGTAAACGTGGCGCAAGGGGCTTGTAAATGTAATCTGCCCCCTAGTGTCTAGCATTACGCAGTTCTGTTAAGTACACTCATACATAATAGTTACTCAGGCCAATGAGACCACGAAATAGAAAACAAATAAGCATAGTAGCAACCCCACTGAGAAGGAGAGCAGTGCACCTGAAATGCACAGAAGATTTTGAAATATAATTTAACTACAATGTAATCGTCATCAGCGGCATTATTGGCTTGCTCCATGTAAAAAACAAATATTTGCAATACAACAACACAGAGCAGGAGAAAACATCATAGTAGTGAGTGATTAAATGCCAATGGCTACTACTACTCACCAAGGCCGGGGATCTCCAAGCCGAGCTGGTCCAGCAGGTCGCGCTCGCGGTCCAGGAGGTCCGTCCAGCGATGGGTGACCTGGCTGTAGGTGCGCTGGACCCCGTAGAGGTGGGATATGGCCCAGCACACCTTCTCCCACCGCTTCCGGCGCTCCCGCATGTTATAGCCGCCGGCCGCGATCCTGCCGCCTCCCGCGATGGTCCTGGGCAGGCGGCGCTGGACAAAGTACACCAGCGCGCCCACTTCCTCCGGGCTGAATATCTCCCGGCGCGTCACCTGCTCCCCCCTCGATCTCACGCCTGCTGTCCTGCCACTGGGTCCAGCACTACTCCCCGCCGCCGCTGCGGCCCTCAAGTGCCTGGGCAGCTTCACGGCGCCTGGCTTGACCATGGTCTGGGCAGGTAAGGTAGGAAGAAGTAGAAAATTAAGAAAGAATAGGATAGGGAAGAAGAAAAGAAAAGAGTTTACAAAAGTAGTTTAAAAGTAAAGAAAAATAGCAGAAAAGACAAAAATATACAGCTAGGAAAAGAGAGGGATAGATAAGAAGCAAAATCGTAAAAAAAAAACTGAAAACAAGCAAAGGATGGGAAAGATATCAAGAGGATTAAACACCATGCCCAGACACAGGAAATGAATGAAAAACAAGATGGCCGGCGCCCGTTTCCGAGCGCGAAAGTCAGTTCGCGCGAGATTTTCCTCGCGATCTCGTGCGAACCTCTAGATTTCCCGCGCGATCTCGTGCGAACCTCTACTCGCAATGCGCTTACTGCGCGAGATTATACATAGCGGGCGGAAACGGAAATACGTCACGCAAACAAAATGGCCGCGCCCGTACTCGACCTTGGGGTAAATTCGCGTGTTGCGCTGCAAGCGGCTCGCGAATACTGCAAAAAAACTCGCGAAACAACAAGCCGCAAAAAAATAAAATGCTCATTCGCACGAATTGGCGGCTTCCGCGGTCGGTTTCGCACGACGCCGCGCCCCGCGAATAGCGCGAAAAAAACCGCAAAACGATTTCAGCAAAAGCAAAAGCAATGAGCAGGTGCAAAAGGTCAACCTCATGATTTGTAACGATTCTTTGTATTGCTTCCTGAGGGGGCCCTCCAGAATTCGGTTGCCTGCTTGCAACTATTGTGTGACCCTGCTCTGACCTTAACTGTATGCCACAAAGGTCCTGATTTACAGCTAAAGGAGCAGACAAGCAGGTGCCAGGCTGGAACTTTAAATTCTTTCAGTGACACATTAATTAGCCCCTAATTCATTATTGTCAGTTGGGGCAGGGCAGGTGTTGTAACTAATTTTGCAACAATGAAAGCACTTAGCAAGTGCAAAAGATCACTAATCAGGGCGCACTAAGGAAGCAGGTGCCAGCTAAAAAAATATTCTGTGACACATTAATCAGCCCCAAATTAATTCAGGTCACTTGAGGCAGGGAAGGTGTGCTTTGCTTTGCCGAAAATAATGTACACTGGACAACCAGAGGGTGTGGTGATGAAACAGAGGGTGGCATGGGTGGGCCAGAGGGTGGCATGAGTAGTCAGAGAGTGGCAGTGGTGACAGAGAGTGGCAGTGATGAAGAAGAGTGTCCCAAACAGGCTGGACATGTAGAAACAACAAGTTCGCAAAACTTGCGACCCGACAGGTAAGTTCGCAAATTGCGAAATTGTAAAAACCCTCGCGAACTGGCAGAAACACGGGCGAACACAAAAAAAAAAAAAAATCCGCAAATTCGCGGGAATTCGCGGATTTTGCGGATTGCGAATCCGCAAATCCGCAAAATTCGCGAACGCGAGATCCGCAAAATTCGCCCATGCTTATGCAGGGGTCTGTCTCATGGGATGTTTTGGGGTTACGGAGTCAGTAGGGTGATGGGGTCTGTCTCATGGGGTGTGTTCGGGTTAGGGGGACGGTAGGGTGATGGGGTCTGTCTCATGGGGTGTTTTGGGGTTATGGAGTCAGTAGGGTGATGGGGTCTGCCTCATGGGGTGTGTTGGGGTTAGGGGGTGGTAGGGTGATGGGGTCTGTCTCATGGGTGTGTGTTGGTGTTAGTGGGGCGGCAGGGTGATGGGGTCTATCTCATGGGGTGTGTTGGTGTTAGGGGGGGCGGCAGGGTGATGAGTCTGTCTCATGGGGTGTGTTGGGGTTAGGGGGCAGTAGGGTGATGGGGTCTGTCTAATGGGGTGTTTGGGTTTTAGGGGGGCGGTAGGGTGATGGGGTCTGTCTCATGGGGTTTGTGGTGTTAGGGGGTGGTAGGGTGATGGGGTCTGCCTCACGGGGTGTGTTGTGGCAGGCAGTCAGTAGGGTGATGGGGTCTGTCTCATGGGGTGTGTTGAGGTTAGGGAGTTCGTAGGGGATGGGGTATGCCCCATGGGGTGTGTTGGGCTTAGGGAGGTGGTAGTGGTAGGTTGTCTGTCTCATGGGTTGTGTTTGGTTAGGGAGGCAGTAGAGTGATGGGTACCAGCTCATGAGGTGTGTTATGATTAGGTGGGTGTTAGAGTGATGGGGTCTGGCTCATGGGGTGTGTTGAGGTTAGGAAGTCAGTAGGGTGATTGGGTCTGTCTCATGGGGTGTGTTGGGGTGATGAGGTCTGCCTCATGGGGTGTGTTGGGGTTAGGGAGTTGGTAGGGGGATGGTGTCTGCCTCATGGGTTGTGTTTGGTTAGGGAGGCTGTAGGGTTATGGGGTCTGCCTCTTGGGGTGTGTTTGGTTAGGGAGGCAGTGGAGTGATGGGTTCTGGCTCATGTGGTGTGTTAGGGTTAGGGGGACGGTAGGGTGATGGGGTCTGTCTCATGGGGTGTTTTGGGGTTATGGTGTCAGTAGGGTGATGGGGTCTGCCTCATGGGGTGTGTTGGGGTTAGGGGGTGGTAGGGTGATGGTGTCTGTCTCATGGGTGTGTGTTGGTGTTAGTGGGGCGGCAGGGTGATGGGGTCTATCTCATGGGGTGTGTTGGTGTTAGGGGGGGGCGGCAGGGTGATGAGTCTGTCTCATGGGGTGTGTTGGGGTTAGGGGGCAGTAGGGTGATGGGGTCTGTCTAATGGGGTGTTTGGGTTTTAGGGGGGCGGTAGGGTGATGGGGTCTGTCTCATGGGGTTTGTGGTGTTAGGGGGTGGTAGGGTGATGGGGTCTGCCTCACGGGGTGTGTTGTGGCAGGCAGTCAGTAGGGTGATGGGGTCTGTCTCATGGGGTGTGTTGAGGTTAGGGAGTTCGTAGGGGATGGGGTATGCCCCATGGGGTGTGTTGGGCTTAGGGAGGTGGTAGTGGTAGGTTGTCTGTCTCATGGGTTGTGTTTGGTTAGGGAGGCAGTAGAGTGATGGGTACCAGCTCATGAGGTGTGTTATGGTTAGGTGGGTGTTAGAGTGATGGGGTCTGGCTCATGGGGTGTGTTGAGGTTAGGAAGTCAGTAGGGTGATTGGGTCTGTCTCATGGGGTGTGTTGGGGTGATGAGGTCTGCCTCATGGGGTGTGTTGGGGTTAGGGAGTTGGTAGGGGGATGGTGTCTGCCTCATGGGTTGTGTTTGGTTAGGGAGGCTGTAGGGTTATGGGGTCTGCCTCTTGGGGTGTGTTTGGTTAGGGAGGCAGTGGAGTGATGGGTTCTGGCTCATGTGGTGTGTTAGGGTTAGGTGGGTGGTAGGGTGATTGGGTCTGTCTCATGGGGTGTGTTGGGGTCACTGGGCTGGTTGGGTGATGGGGACTGTTTAATGGGTTGTGTTTGGCTTACGGAGGTGGGAGGGTGATGGGGCAGTGTCATGGGGTGTGTTGGGGTTAGGGAGTCAGTAGGGTGATGGAGTCTGTCTCATGGTGTGTGTTGGGGTTATGAGGTCTGTCTCATGGGGTGTGTTGGGGTTAGGGAGTTGGTAGGGTGATGGTGTCTGCCTCATGAGGTTTGTTTGGGTTAGGGAGTTCGTAGGGTGATGGGGTCCATCTCATGGGGGTGTCAGGGTTAGGGAAGCATTAGAGAGATAGGTTTTAGTTTAATGGGGTGTGTTGGATTAAGGAGATGGCATGCACTCTGGCTCATGGGTGTGTTGGGGTTAGGGAGTCCATAGAGGGATGGGGTCTGCCTCATGGGGTGTGTTGGAGTTAGGAAGTCAGTAGGGTGATGGGGTCTGGCTCATGGGGTGTGTTGGGGTTAGGGAGTTGGTAGGGTGATGAGGTCTATCTCATACTGTGTGTTAGGGTTAGGGAGTCGGTAGGGGGATGGGCTCTGACTCGAGGTGTGTTGCGGTTAGTTGGCCAGTAGGGTGATGGTGCCTGCCTCATGAGGTGTGTTGGGGTTAGGGAGGCTGTAGTGTGATGGGGCAGAGTAATGGGGTGTGTTGGAGTTAGGGAGTCAGTAGGGCGATGGGGTCCAGATTATGGGGTGTGTTGGGGTTAGAGAGTTGGTAAGGTGATGGGGTCCTGCTCATGGGGTGTGCTGTGGTGTGGGGGTGGTAGGGAGTTAGGATTTGATCTGTGGGGTGTGTTGGGATTAGGGAGATGGCATGGGCTGTGGCTCATGTTGTGTGTTGGGGGTAGGGAGGCGTTAGGGGGATGGGGTCTGTCTCATGGGGTGTGTTGAGGCCAGGGGCCCAGTAGGGAGATGGGATTTGGATTTATGGGTTCGTTGGGATTAGGGTGATGGGGTCTGTCTTAATGGGTGTTTTGGGGTTAGGGAGGTGTTAGGGTGATGGGGTCTCTCTCTTGGGGTGTTTTGGGGTTAGGGAGGCGGTAGGGAGTTGGGATTTTAGTTTATGGGGTGCGTTGGGATTAGGATGATGGGGTCTGGATCATGGTATGTGTTGGTGTCAGGGGGCGGTAGGGTGATGGGGTCTGGTGATTGGAATCTGTTTAAGTCAGGGAGGCAGCAGGGTTCTTGGACTAAGAATCACATGTTGCAGGGACTAGGGAAGGGGTGTGACGCAGTCATCCTTTGCACCTTGTTCAGCATTCCATGTACACGTGTCGGCAGGTGTTTGTGGCTCCTGCACATTTTCAGGCTGATGGAGGAAGTCAACATCCTTACCTTCAAAGAGAATCTTCAATTTCCTGCAAAGACAAAGCAGGAACAAAGTTGTCCCAAGTTGCTCCTAGGTTTTGTCCTGACGCATGGTGCATTTTCTCTTGTGGTGCAATGCCATGCAGTGCCTGTGGACACGTCAATGCTGTTGTTGTTGAAGTTATGGGTGCAATGAAGCAAACTTTTTCTAGTGTAAGGAAAGCTGTGTCTAGACATGTCCTACATAGAGGCCCTGTCCACTTGTTCCATGAAAGTATCACCAGCTTGTGCTGGGAACCATCCATTACAACACAGTCATTACAACGACCTACCTTTACAACGCAACTGTTACAATGCACCTGCCTTTACATTGCATGCCATTACAACTCATGTCACTACAACGCATGCCATTACAACGAATACCATTACAATGCATTTCATTACAACGCATTATAAGGCTAGTAATGGAAATATTTTTAGTATCAGGGTGGGTGTGGGTTTTTGGGTACATGGGAATAGTAATTTTTACCCCTACACCATCCAACACTTTCCCTACTGTTGCACTCACTGAAGTGGGAATAGTAATTTTTACCCCTACACTATCCAACACTCACCCTACTGTTGCCCTAAAAGTATTATGAGTTGTAAGGGTATGCGTTGTAAGGGTATGCGTTGTAATGGTAAGCGTTGTAATGGTAGTTTTAAAAAACGGTGTTGTAATGGCATACGTTGTAAAATCATGCAATGTGTAATGGCAGCTGAGGTGTAAAGACGTCAGAAAGGTGGGAAAACCCAATATACCCTTGTAGGCTTGGGCAATGAATAGTTCAAGTAAGGGATGGCTACAAGGGATTTTGTTTTCAAATTTGTTTCACTAAAATGATATGTTATTTATCGGTTCTTTAGCAAATTAAACCTAATGTATCCTCGAATAATGTTGAGGAGTTGATGTATTAGGTCCTAATACATCAACTCCTCAACATTATTCGAATTGAAGGACACCATGATGCATTTATGATTTTGGTCTTCCTCTGTTATTCTTGGAGTTGATACACTGTTATGAATTGATTAGTTGACACAGACATACTGCCTTTCATAACTTTTATGTTAAGAGTTTTGTCCCATATCTATCCCCATGAAATTTTCTAGCTGATCAATTTCAATATAAATAACTTTGAATATATTTTCTTCTTGCTGTGTGTTTCTTTTCTTCTCTTGATCGTATTTGTTTACTGTTTGAAATTGGTGATGAACATTAAAGTAATCCTGAGGATACATTAGGTTTAATTTGCTTAAGAACCGATAAATAACATATCATTTTAGTGAAACAAATTTGAAAACAAAATCCCTTGTAGCCATCCCTTACCTGCGGTGTAAAGACAGCGCTGTAAAAGCACGCGTTGTAATTGCATGTGTTGTAACATCATATATTCGCTTGTGATACCACTTATGTACTCAGTGTGGGGGCTCAGGGTGGGAATGTTTCACTTAGAAGAACCATGACCTCTGTCGGTGATATATCCTCATGACGTTGGGCAAGCACCTGTTCATAAAACCCTTGAGTCATGGGTAGAATACAAATGGCTGAAGGTCAGCGCCTAGAAACCTTTTAAGTGCAGTAATGTGTTATGAAATGTGATTAAATTAGCGTTCCCTGTCCGTCACACGTCATCTGCTATTCATTAAGTATTTCCTCTCTCTGTTGCATAACACCCGCGCCCGGCCTTCTGTGGCGCCCTCTGAACATGGATGCAATCAGTTGCACCACTGACGTCAGGAAAATCTGATAGTGCATACATGTGCACTTTGACAGCCCGTTAGTGGGGATTTTGATGTGCAGCCCCCATTTGTGTCACCCTGGCGTGCATCGCCTGTTCCACTCTGTGGCTGAATGCAGGCTGTGAAATGTCGCGTGGGTGACAAGATTATGTCGGTGACGTCGTGTGACACACTAGCGCACGGTAGTAGTGAGTTTCACGAGTGGTTCACAGCTGTCCTGATACTAATGCTTGGCCATGGTTGACCCTCACGAAGTAACTAACTGTCCTTAGGCTGCAATGACTTGATGGGCAGTCATGCTGATGGGGTTCAGTCCGGTGGGGGTTCCACGGTGACCTCCTGCTGCCAAGGTGACCCTGCGCATTGCTTTTCTGTTGGTGCCAAGTATGGTTCAGCACCAGAGGTACCTTCTCTAGTGCTACGAAGCGTGGAGCCCCAGCTGACATGTTTGTGTGACGTGTGCAAGAAATCAAGCTCCTTCTAAAAGAACAGATGCTACTAGTAGGGGCACGGGAGGTGAACCATGCACATCGGACTGCCCCCATACACCCCTCCAACAGGGGCTTTAATCAACAGTTACAGACTTATTACCACACACAGAATAAGTGGATTGAGACAAACTTCATCTGCAGACTTGAAGCAAAGGTTTGACTCTCAGCCCCTTTCCCGTGAGATGCCAGTTCTGTACCCTGTGCCCCTTTCCAGGAAGAAGCCAGCTTGTGCAGGGATGTGATTGGCTAGTGCCATGGGTGCTAAGTCTTAGAAGCCCTCCTTTCAGCACCCCATGCCCCCACCCTTGAGGTGCCTGCCAAGGGCACACATAAGTACAGCAGCTGCCCTTTCCTCTCACCCTTTGCCGCACAGAACATGTCACTAAGCTGCAGTGCAAGGTGCCAGTTCATTAGCCCACAGTTGCAGGGCACTGAGTGACGCTGGCACTAAAAGCTGCTAAGCATAGGCGCCCGGGCCGTGAGGGCACGGGGCACCCTTTGAACTATCTTCCATTTATAATGTGAGTAAGGCGCCAAACATGTCCATTTATTCAGCCTGACATGGAATTAAGTGGCAGACTCGGAGGGTGGCGCTCTGCCCTGGAGTGTTGCCCAGCACCGGCGGGCATTCCTCTCTGCCCAGAGTGGAACGCATATGTATCCCCAGGAGTGACAGGACGTGCTGCTACTGGCCCACTGAAAGAAAAGCATCCCTGATGAGAAGTAATGGTACTGTCCCACTGAAAGAAAAGCATCCCTGCTGACAAGTAATGGTACTGTCCCACTGAAAGAAAAGCATCCCTGATGAGAAGTAATGGTACTGTCCCACTGAAAGAAAAGCATCCCTGATGAGACGTAATGGTACTGTCCCACTGAAAGAAAAGCATCCCTGATGAGAAGTAATGGTACTGTCCCACTGAAAGAAAAGCATCCCTGATGAGACGTAATGGTACTGTCCCACTGAAATGATAAGCGTGGCTCAAATCCACCCGAGTGACTTACCGCACTCACCTGTAGTAACTATATAGGAAGTCAGCCGGACAGTGGAGAAGAATAAACAAAAGTCTTTATTAGGCCAAACAACACTCATATGAGAGGGCCCTGTCCGACCTCACTCCTAGGAGTGCGAACGAGAGGACTGACTCTCTGCATCACAGCAATACATTATAATGCAGTACAACTCATTAGGGTACGCCCCTTCTGGAAAATTACTGAAACCCAGACCAGTGAACAATGCCATCATGCAGCAGGCATCTGCACCTGCAGAGGATACATCGCTATCTTTACTCAAGGCCGTGGAGCCAGACTACAGCGTCTCGGAGGCATGAGAACATTACTGATAAAGAAACTTGTTAGTTTCGGCCACAGTAAGCTGAGAAACGAAAACTGCTGTCTTAGTGAAATTCTCTATTCCTACGGGAGGGGTAGATGAGCGAGCGAGGCTCACAGGCACAGAGGGATACACAAAATGGTGGCACACAAGCTAAGCTAAGGAACGAATATAGTCACACATATATATATGGATAATGTGATAGCAAACAAAATAATTCAACATGTGCATGTATGCGTACTCCATTAGTTAGCCATATGATGCTAACTTACATATGTCAAAGCAAGTGGTTAGGGTATCGAAAAAGTGAATTCTATCAGACCCTCCTTTTAGCATCATTGGCTAACTGCGGCCACATTTATTTGCCAAAAGGTAGCGCCGACATCCAGTCTAGGGGCAGAACACATTGAAGAAAATCTCCTTTTTGTTCTCTTTCTTTTAGTCTAGAACATCCTCTGAAATAAACATCAACCAACTTGCATCAGCAGGAATTTCAGTAATCATTGAAGTGGCATATTGACCCGACACCTTCTTTTGTGGACGCAAATTTGTAGCACACATGGAACAACATGGAGGGAGGCAATATACACAAAGGCAACATGTCAGTATGACGCTCACCACGCCCACCAAACCCATCAATATTTTCCAACCCCAGGAGGAGAAAGCACCCCAGAGCCACCCCTGTAAGGACCATGTCCCATTATCCTGATGGAGTTCAGTCGCTAATCTATGGAGTTTCTGTACTGCCAAGTTAACAGTCGGAGCTGAGTCGGGAATATACACACAACAGGATGTCCCGATGACGCGACAGGCCTGCCCCTATCTGCCAGGATGACGTCAAGCACCATCCTATTTTGAATCGTAAATAATCGCATAGCCTGAATCTCAACTGATATGTTAGTCGTAATATCAGCCTCAGTAAGGACTACCTTTTCCATTACCCTGGACAGTCGCCGAATGGCCCTACTGTTAAATATCGGACCCCAGAAAGGTAGCAGGCCCTTAGAAAAATCAGTCCATTGCTGGTACGAGGTGTCTGTCTGGTCAACGTCATCTACCTGAAGCTCCCTCCTTTTACGCTGCTCTTGTGGACCGGGAAATCTACGATGTGTTCTGTGATAATCAGAAGGGGCCACATATACGGGAGGAATCATATAGGCCAAGTAACACACCCCACCCGAACCCTCAGGCAACCATAAGTATCCATTATCTCCACACACGAAATAGATGCTGGGGGGAGTAACCAAAGAGGGGCTGAGAGGCAAACGTATCAATGCCGTCACGTTACAGGAACTATTGCCAACCTTAATGGGACCCCTTCCCTCTATGCAGAAGAATGGCGAGGGACCCACCACAGCCAGGGGTATCAAAGACTTGACACTGTCATTTCCCTTTGGGGGGTGCCTGTAATACAGGGAAGAATTCAATTGCAGGAAGCTATCCCTAACTCTGTCAGTATCATTTGCTATCAAAAACCGGCCCAACTTCTTCTCACACGTCTCTATGAATGTTTGATCAAAACGTCCGTCAGTATATATCCGTCCAAGGGAAGAGGGAGGCAAAGGGCGTACTCGCATTGTCATAGTCGACCCCCTATTCTGCAGTCTAGGAGTCAGAAAATCTGGCTGCTGAAAATATTTAACAAGGCCTATGAGAGTGTACCACCCCACACAACTATTCACGGGAGTCAAAGGAAGTGCCAGGAATCTATCTTTCTTGTAGGCGGCAGAAGGGAGGAGCCCACAGACCCAGCAGTCAGTCAAATTGGTGGTGGCATGTGCATGGTGCAAAGTCTTAATAAAAACATTTTCTTTATATCCCTTTCTCAGCATTCGTTCACCATAATCCACAGTAATCATGTTATGTTCAGGAACGGCAGTAGGTGTGGGTGCAAACACATGAACTGGATAAGCTTTATCCAGGAAAAACAATATACCAAGAGTCACTATAAAGGCAATTAGGATAACGATAATAACCACAATCTTTCCTTTCCGGGAGAGGGCCAACCAGGGGGAATCAGGTACAGGTCTCGGCGGAGCCGCAAAGGGCTGCTCCTCATCAGGGATGGGACGGCCAAAGGGGTACATTCTCAATAGTGTTAAAAAAATATATCAAAAAGGAAAAAAGGAGAAAAAGGAAAACACTTCTACTAAAAAAATAGTCCCAGACAGTCCGTGAAGAGGGGTTCTTCAGCCCTAAAAAGGGATCTTCTCCCTGTGTCCTTCAAAGCCTCACAGGCAGGCTTTTACCGTCCATACCTTATTCCAACGTCGCTTAACACACAGCAATTGAAAACAGGGGAGCACTTAATCTGGGCCCCGCACCACTCTATAGTCTCATAGAACACAATCTTCAGCTAAACACCAGGGCTCTTACAAGTCCATCCCTACCACGAATTCTTCGTGTTCAGAAAGTCCACTAAGCCCTTCTTCCAGTGTCTAGACCATTGCATTTGTCACTCTTATTTATTTTCTTCGGGCCGCAGATCATAGCGAGTGCTCCCTGGCACTTCGGGATCAATGAACAAACCAGGTGTATCTATGGCAGATGCTGAACTCTCTGATGTCTCTTCACTAGTAGCAACAGGAGTAATAGAGCTTGCTGAAGCACTTTTCTCTGCACGTGCCTGTGAATTCTCTTTTGCACTTTGCTCTTCTCCCCTCAGTGAAGCATCCGAGAAGGGAACATATCTGGGTATCTGCTCATGCTCCTGGTCAGCAATGCCTTCCTTTACCCATTGATCCTAGGGTAACGGCAGCGGGACCCTCTTCACGTGCGAGGCGTGCGTCCACGCCTTCCTGCCATCCACTCGCAGTGCTGTACGGGTGGTGAGGAGCACCTGTCGCGGGTCCGACCACCTCGGCTCCAGACAAGACTTCCGTTGATATCGCTTAACGACAACCCAGTCCCCTGGGTTGATGGAGTGTCCAGGCCCCTCCGGCAGCGGCTTCAGGGTGTCTGCTACCTGCTGATGAATAGAACGAAGATCTTTAGTCAAAGCATACAAGTAGTCTGTCAACAAAGGGTATTGTATCTCTGAAAAGCATTTAGGCCTAGGCACTCCCCAGACATTGGCCGGACGGCCAAATATCACTTCATGGGGGGAGATGCCCGTCTTTGAATTAACAGTCACTCTTGTGGAAAGTAAGGCTAGAGGGAGGGCATCCGGCCAACGGAGACCTGTACTCTCCTGTATTTTGGCCATTTTTAATTTGAGCGTTCCATTAAATCGTTCCACAAGACCCGCGGCCTGGGGGTGTAGGGCCGAGTGGAACTTTTGGGAAATCTGTAAGCCTTTACATATTTGTTTAACTAATTATGCGTTAAAGGACGTACCGTTATCACTCCAGATCACCCTAGGTAATCCAAAGCGAGAAAAGTACTCCTTTATCAACATTTTTGCAGTAGAAATGGCCGTGCAGTCTTTAGTTGGGTAAGCCTCCACCCACCTGCTAAAAGCACATACAACCACAAGAACATACTTCAGGTTGTTGACCCTCTCCATCTCGATGTAATCCATCTGAATCACCTCAAAAGGAAAAGAGGGAGGTGCAAAATTTCCCACCGGGACAGGGGTACCCTTTCCAGGATTGTGCCTCAGACACACCATGCACTGTCGGACCAGGTGCGTCGCAACTTTGGAGATATTTTTATTGCTCCACACTGGATCCAACAATTTACATATTCCTTTGGCACTGATATGCGCAGGTCCGTGAGCCATCGTCACTACTGGGAGAACATATGCATTTGGGAGTAACCATCGTCTCTTATCAGTCACATCTGTCCAACATTCATCCGCATCCAATCACCCCTGCCCATCCTTCCATGCCCTCAATTCATCTTCTGTCACTTTTTCTTGTATATTTTTTACACTCTGTACAGTATCTGAGAACATATTGACATCTGGGACCCATCTAGCTGGTCCTGCCACAAACATCCGTGGTAATTTTGTCCGAGCGCTCTCTTTTGCAGTTTCGTCTGCAAAGGCATTGCCTCGCCCTACGTCATCCACTATTGTCTTGTGTGCGCTACACTTTATTACAGCCAGTCTTCTGGGTAACGTCAGTGCCGTCAACAGTCGTAGTATCAGTGGGCCATGTTGTATGCGTTGGCCATGTGAAGTCAGAAATCCCCGTTCCGCCCAGAGTCGCCCATAATTATGAGCCACGCCAAAGGCATATTGGCTGTCAGTGTAAATATTCATGTCCAGTCCCTCACTCAATTCACATGCTCTCAGTAGGGCTATAATCTCAGCGGCTTGGGCTGAATTGTAAGGTATCCTAGAAGTCTCCACTACCGTCTGTAATGTTGTTATTGCATACGCTGCTGTCGATGTACCGTCTGGCAATTTGAAACAAGACCCATCTACATACAACTCCCCGTCCGGTTCGTCTATGGGCCTGTCTGTCAGATCCACCCTCCCCTTTGTCTCCTCTTCTGTCCTGTACAAACAGTCATGTATGTCATCATCCTTTGTGTCTGTGGGGATAGGTAACAATGTGGCGGGATTCAGTGTAGCACACCTTTTTATTGTCACGTGGGGGGCAAAGAGGGTCATCTCATAACCAGTAAGACGAGCACTAGTTAAATGCTGCGTCTGTGTTCTGTTTAGCAAAATGTCCACAGCATGCGGTACCATTACTGTGAGATCTGAACCCAATACGAGCCCTGCCGATTGTCTTATAGAGACCGCAGCAGCCGCCGTGGCTCTCAGACAACTCGGCAGCGCTCTTGCCACATTGTCAAGCATTGCAGAGAAGTAAGCGCAGGGTCTCTGTTTCCCCCCGAAACACTGAGTTAGAACAGACAATGCGCAACCTTCCGCCTCATGTACGTAAAGAACAAAAGGCTTCTGGTAATCAGGTGTTCCAAGGACAGGCGCAGAACATAAGGCGGATTTTAGTGACTCAAACGCTTCCTGACATGCAGGGGTCCAGGGTAGGGGTTCGCGCACTTCTTTGGTAGTCAGATACAATAGGGGTTTCGTTAGTAACGCATAGTTAGGTATCCACTGGCGACAATACGATGTTATGCCCAGAAAAGCGCGCACCTCTCACTGCGTGTTAGGTACCTTCATGTTAGTAATAGCTTTTATGCGCTCTGGCGTCAATCTCCTCCCCACTTTCGAAAGGAGGTGACCGAGGTAGGTGACCTCCGTTCGACAGTATTGAAACTTTGGAAGGGACATTTTATGCCCCCTTTTTGCCAAATGGTGTAGTAATTTGACAGTAGCATCCCGACAACCCTTTTCGTCGTCTGACGCTATCAGGATATCATCCACATACTGCAACATGACATTGCCAGGTGGAAGTTCCAGCTCATCCAATTGTGCCTTCAGAGCCTGACTATATATACTCGGACTTTCAGTGTACCCCTGAGGAATTCTCTTAAACCGGAAACTTCGGCCAGCCAATGAGAATCCGAAAAGATAGCGGCTGTCTTCATGTACAGGAATACTGAAGAAAGCATTTTTCAAATCCAGGACAGAGAAATATTTTGCAGAAGGGGGAATCATCGTCAATATCGTAGTGATGTCTGAGACCACCGGGTATTGTGGCTCCACTACTCTATTCACGTGGCGCAAATCAATCACGAACCTATATACATCAGGAGTGTTATCTGTAGCATCGGGAGATCGTCTTTTAAGGATAGGTAAAATAGGGCTGTTACATATGTTCGAATCCGTCTCTTCCACTACACCAGACCCAATCAAATCTTGTATTATTTGTAATAAGGCCTTTTCTCCCTCCCTAGGAATCCTGTACTGCGGGACCCGGGGCAATTTCGCTCCCACCTTTACTCTTATCGTCACCGGGGCTATATTCATTTTGCCTACATCTGTGTCATTCACAGCCCAGAGACTGTCGGGTATTCCTTGGAATTCAGGTGGTAATGGGTCATCTTTGGAAAAACACTGTAGTGGGCGAGCGACATTCGGGCCTAACGTAAGATACACACCATCCGGGGAACAATAGATAGTGGCGTGCAACCTCTTCAAAAGATCTAAGCCCAACAAATTTTCTCCACAATTCGAAGTCAATAGGAACGGTGAATCAACAGTAAAAGGACCAATCGTTAACATGAGGGGTTTAGAAATGGGGCTAATCACCGGGGTACCTGCAAAACCCACAGAGTTGTTATTCTTGCCAGACAGAGCCGCCCCTGGGACCCGGGAATGAGCCACTGAACTTTTCATCGCACCCGTATCCACTAGAAATTTCTGCTGAGACTCCAATAAGTCTGCCTCGACATAGGGTCCCCTTTGATCAACTTCCACAGGCACTGGTCCCTCACTCTGTCCTACGCTGTCCTAGTTATGGGAGAACCCTGTCAGATCATCTACGGAGTAATCATCATTGTAGTACTGACCACCGCCCCTCTGCAACTGTTGTCTGTTCGCGCCGTTGTCAAAGTAATTACCTCCCGGCCTCCCGCCTCCTTCCGACCGTGCAGCCTGTCTCCCAAAATCACCACTACCTCTTCCTCGACCTCGCCCTGGACCGGCATTCGACTGAAGCAGTGGGCAATCCCTCTACCAATGCCCCTCCTGCTTGCACTTTGCGCACTGATTCGGTCCCAGTCTTTCCCTACTTTCACCTCTCCCAAAGCCGCCACCACGACTCGGCGCCGCACCTCTTCCCCTGCCTCTAGCCACTTGCTGCAACAAAACCCTAGTCTTCAAATCCTTAGCCTTCTTTTCCTGCTTGTCCTTACTCTCATTTTCTCTGTGCTCATAATACTGTGCCATACTGAGGATACCTGAGGGAGAGGGCGTTGTCCATGTACTCTCCGACGCTTGCAATCTCGCTGAAATTTCGGGTAATAAGTTCATAACAAATCTATTGACAAAAAGCCGCAACCCTCCATCCTGTGACACATCCTGTCCACTGAAATCCATAAACGTCTCTTCGAACCTCGTGAAGAAATCCGAGACAGCCTCATCCTTTTTCTGCTTACAAGCCGTCAACTTATCCCAATCTACCTTCTTCGGGGGAATGAGAGAATGCATGTATTTTATTATGCGTCCCGGTAAAGCTAATATTTCAGCCTTTGGCTTTTCCCCTGGCTTGCGTTCCTTATCCCAGTCCTGTAATTCCTGCCACGTACCTCCTAATTCTTCCGAATGATCTGTACCTTTCACTTGCCGCCATACATCGACTGGGACCAAAAGTCCAAAGAACAATTCAACATCAGCCAGAGTCATTACAGTGGAAGACGCAGCTTCCGTTAACTCTTTGTAGTAAGCAGTCGGATTCTTCCTAGAATCTGGGAGCTGAGCCTTCAATGATAACACCTCACTTCTCTTCCATGGCGTATACACCCATTGTTCCTGGAAGTGTGCATCTATCCTATCCCTAGTGACAGCCTTCGTAACTGGATCTACCATTTCTGGGATCTCGGGATGAAAAATAGGGTGCACTTCACGCATTGGATGTATACCTGGAAAATGGGGCGTACCTGCAGTAGGCAATTCATTTCTATACTGTAGTAGAGCCTTTAAACTACGCATCACCTCCTTCACCCCAGTATTTGTTCTGAAAGCTCCACTCTGTATGTCACGCAAAGTCGCCGGAGCCACACCTCCATACCCCTGCTCCCATAGCGATATCAGTACATTCGACATATGCCATAAAGCGTGTTGTTGCATCAAAGGCTCAAAATCTTTCATTGTGGACCAAATATCTTCAAACGAGTAAATATTATTCCTTGCCCACTGGCACGCCTGGTTGGCCACTATACTCTTCTCATCTAAACCAACTGTAGAACGCTGAGCAACTTCCGTACCTGGGTGAGCAGTCCACTCCCTGCGCCTCGGCTCGGTGTTAACATCTCCTGACTGGGGGTAGTACTAGCTGAAACAGTAGGGAGTGCTAAAGAGAATTGGGAGGGTGCAGGCGAAGTGGTCTGAAGTAAAGAAACAAGGGGTGTAGAGGGCGGGGAAGTAGAGACTGCTGCGCCATGTTGAGGGGCACTTGCTGATGTACCCGGAACTCCATCACTGGAGGCCGGAGCCGGCTAGGAAGGGTACAAGGACTGCGGGGCATAAGGAGGAGGGGGTCGGGCGTTCAAAATGTCTTCCATCTCATCAGGGTCATCTTCTCGCACTACATAACTCTTATTTTCTTTCAGCCTGCAAAGCCTATCTGCGCGTTCCAAACGCAGCGCGTTCTCATTTCCAACATGCTCTCTCGCTTTCTGTGCCATAGTCTGTGTGGACTTTTTAAAAGCCTCTTTCTCTTCTCTCATCTTCCTCTTCCTAGCTTTCTTCTGCCACACCCTTAAAGAATCAAACATGCTCTGACGGCTACGCCTAGCAAACAATTTGTCCTGTAGATAATCCAACTTAGCTTCATCAAAAGAACCCGTCAAGGGCCATTGCAAATCCACATTGTCAGCAGTGTACCGGTGCCACAAAGTACCAAACAAAAGCGGGACCAATCCATGCTGGACGTACATATCAAAGCTTGGAGTGCCCTCAGGGGGTGCAGGTTGGCTCTCGGCCAGTCTAGTATCTGATGGTCGACAACAACATCCAAAACATCGTAACTTACTAAAACACGGCATTTTTAAAACACGTCTCTTTCAACAAACTTCGTTACCTTGAATCACTTAGCTCGAGCTCGTTCACACACACATATAATTATGCACTGGGAAATCACGCACACACATATACAATACCTCCAAACACGTGTTACCAAATAGGACAAGGCCCGTCGACCAAGTCCTGGGGAACCTGGACCCTACCGCAGACCGAACAGTACACTAACTGTTCTGAGGATGGGGAAACAAATCCGCTCCCCGCGCGGCACTATGAATCACTGCGCACTTTACCACGGGAGACCCAGGTCTCACCTCCACTGAACCACCACTCTAGGAGTTCAGGGTAAGCACCGGAGTCCACCCGCAATGAGCCACGCCGTCATCACAGTACCACCCGGTCGGATCACTACAAACAATATATCTAGACGTTCCTCCCCCAACCTCGTCAAGTCTGTCAGAGTGCCTGCTCGCACTCTGAGTTCCCCGGAGCACACTAGCCCCAGGAGCACACCGGCTCCTCAAACCACTAGAGACACCCTAGTCTCCCGGAACACTCCAGTTCCTGAAACAATCACAGGTGGACCACTCACCTTCCGTAGGCGGCACCGACCTCTACCGTTCTCCACCTCCGGCTGCCAGGACCAACACGGTCAGCTTCAAGTTCCGCCTTCTGGACCCCGGCGTAGGATCCGAACCGGGACCTCTCCCGATCAGCAGGGTGGGGCAGCGCTGCGAGAACCAAGCTCGGCATCAGATGGGTACCCGGACCCACCGTGCCGACCAGCGGGTCCCCGGTCTTCTGCTACCCACTTACGGGTGAGAAAGATCCTTATAGCGGGGTCCCTATTCGGGCGCCATCTGATAAGCGTGGCTCAAATCCACCCGAGTGACTTACCGCACTCACCTGTAGTAACTATATAGGAAGTCAGCCGGACAGTGGAGAAGAATAAACAAAAGTCTTTATTAGGCCAAACAACACTCATATGAGAGGGCCCTGTCCGACCTCACTCCTAGGAGTGCGAACGAGAGGACTGACTCTCTGCATCACAGCAATACATTATAATGCAGTACAACTCATTAGGGTACGCCCCTTCTGGAAAATTACTGAAACCCAGACCAGTGAACAATGCCATCATGCAGCAGGCATCTGCACCTGCAGAGGATACATCGCTATCTTTACTCAAGGCCGTGGAGCCAGGCTACAGCGTCTCGGAGGCATGAGAACATTACTGATAAAGAAACTTGTTAGTTTCGGCCACAGTAAGCTGAGAAACGAAAACTGCTGTCTTAGTGAAATTCTCTATTCCTACGGGAGGGGTAGATGAGCGAGCGAGGCTCACAGGCACAGAGGGATACACAAAATGGTGGCACACAAGCTAAGCTAAGGAACGAATATAGTCACACATATATATATGGATAATGTGATAGCAAACAAAATAATTCAACATGTGCATGTATGCGTACTCCATTAGTTAGCCATATGATGCTAACTTACATATGTCAAAGCAAGTGGTTAGGGTATCGAAAAAGTGAATTCTATCAGAAAGAAAAGCATCCCTGATGAGACGTAATGGTACTGTCCCACTGAAGGAAAAACATCCCTGATGAGAAGTAATGGTACTGTCCCACTGAAGGAAAAGCATCCCTGATGAGAAGTAATGGTACTGTCCCACTGAAAGAAAATCATCCCTGATGTGAAGTAATGGTACTGTCCCACTGAAGGACAAACATCCCTGATGAGAAGTAATGGCACTGTCCCACTGAAAGAATAGCACTCGCTGACAAGTAATGGTACTGTCCTACTCAAAGAAAAGCATCCCACTGACAAGTAAAGGTACTGTCCTACTCGAAGAAGAGCATCCCTGCTGAGAAGTCATGGTGGCACTGTCCTACTGAAAGAATAGCATCCCGCTGACAAGTAATGGTACTGTCCTACTCGAAGAAGAGCATCCCTGCTGAGAAGTCATGGTGGCACTGTCCTACTGAAAGAAAAGCGTCCCTGATGAGAAGTAATGGTACTGTCCTACTGAAAGAAAAGCATCCCCGCTGACAAGTAATGGTACTGTCCTACTGAAAGAAAAGCGTCCCTGATGAGAAGCAATGGTACTGCCCTACTGAAAGAAAAGCATCCCTGCTGACAAGTAATGGTACTGTCCTACTGAAAGAAAAGCATCCCTGATGAGAAGTAATGGTACTGTCCTACTGAAAGAAAAGCATCCCTGATGAGAAGTAATGGTACTGTCCTACTGAAAGAAAAACATCCCCGCTGACAAGTAATGGTACTGTCCTACTCAAAGAACAGCATCCCTGCTGAGAAGTAATGGTACTGTCCGACTGAAAGAACAGCATCCCTGCTGAGAAGTAATGACACTGTCCTCCTCAAAGAACAGCATCCCTGCTGAGAAGTAATGACACTGTCCTCCTCAAAGAACAGCATCCCTGCTGAGAAGTAATGGTACTGTCCTACTCAAAGAATAGCCTCCCTACTAAGAAGTTATGGTGGCACTGTCCTACTCAAAATATAGCTACCATGCCAAGAAGTAAAGTTACTGTCCCACTGAAAGCATAACCAGCCCCCTGAGACATAGTGTTACTGTCCCCCTCAAGCTGTAGCACTATGCTCAGAAGTAATGGTCCTATACGACTCATAGTATCGTCGCCATGCTGAGAACTAATGTTACTGTCCTTCTCAAAGTATATCAACTATACTGAGAACGAAAGTTACTGTCCTACTTAAATTATAATCAACATGCTGAGAAGCAATGGTACTGTCCTACTCATATTGTATTGGCTCTCCTGAAAAGAAATTGCATTGCTCTATTAAAAGATAGCAGCCCTGCTGAGAAGTAATAGTACTATCCTACACAAATGATAACAAACCCGCTGAGAACTAATGGTACGGCCCTACTAAAAATCTGCCGCGGCTCAAGCAGGTAAGAGCGGTGGGGCAGGTTCGGGGGGTGGAAATTCAACAGACGACGAGGAGGGAAAATTAAATAAATAATTAATTTTCCTTCATCGTCGGTCGAAATACCCCCCACCTCGCCCCACCCTCCACTGCTCTTACCTGCACAAGCCGCGGCTGCTAAAAATATAGCAAACCATAGGCCAGATGGAGGTGGTCCAATACCGGTCGGTAACAGCCGAAATGACCACATTTCGGCCGTTAACGACCGGTATTGGGCATTTTGGATGTAGGGGAGGATTCGGTAAATAACGAATCGGTATTTACCGATTTGGTAAATACCGAATCTTAACGATTCGGTAATTTTTACCGAATTATTACCAACATAGCATTTACCGATTCTAAAATACCAAATCGGTAAAATTCGGTATTTTAGAATCGGTAAATCCTATTTACCTACATCTAACCCCATTTGAGAACGAATGGTACTGCCCTACTCAAAGTATAGCCACTACTGTGAAAAGAGATAATACTGTCCTACGCAAAGTATACCGCCCCACATAGATATAATGGTACTGTCCTACAGCCCTGCTGAGAACTAATGGTAGTATCTTACTCAAAGTATAGTCACCATGGTGAGGGTGATGTTACTGTCCCACTGAAAGCATAGCCACCCTCCTGAGAACTAAAGGTGCTGTCCTACACAACGTATAGCAACTCTGATGAGAATTACTGGCACTGTCCTACTCAAAGTATAGCAGCCCTGATGAGAACTAATAGTACTGTCTTTCTCAGAGTATAGCAACCCTAATGAGAAGTACTGGTACTGTTATATGGCCCTTAGGGGCATTGTCGACATTGCTAAGTTAGCATAAGCTTCGCTGACATGATGCTGCTTTTGCGCACGTTACTACATAACGTTGTTTTTGCAAGACTCTATTTGTGTCTTTCACATGAGAACTCTCTGTTTTTTCTCGTTCTCTGCTTTTCCTGGAGTTTAGTCTGAACACGACGTGCAAGGTCGATAAACAATGCCCCTTGTTATTCTGTGATGGTTAGTCCCTAGTACCTGGACCAAACATGCTAACGCAGCTGCAATGCTGGAGACTCGTGCTTTGCTAGTAAAGGGATGTGTGTCATTTTAACACACACTTGGAGAAAGCCGTTCCATGGAGAAGAGCTCTGCTGTTCCTACGATGTAAACCTTACATCCAGGCTTTAAGGTATGGGGTCTGCAGTCAAAGCCAGGGATCTTCCTTCATATAAATTAACTTCTTCTAGTCAAGGGGAGGGTGGTTAGGCCTTTTAGTCCTTTTCCCACTGTCTTTATATAATGACCTCCCCCTTTGTACTCTATGAAATTGTAACAATGCTAATTGTGCTGAGTTTGAGCATTTTGCTGCTGGTAGTGGCTCGCATACTGTATTGTAGAACACAATAGTTAAAATAAACATTTTAAACTATTTTAGTGACTCTGTCAATTCTTATTGTGGACAAGTACGAGTAAGTGAGTGAAATAGTATGTCTTGCTACTGCAATTCCTGAGAGAGTTGTGTTCTGGGTTGTCAAATCATTTGTAGCTTTGTGATTTTTGGAGGAGAACGAATGAGACACTATAGCTAGTCGGTTTGGGGATTTTGGGTACTAAGGTGATAGGTTGATACACCCCTACACAGTGAGGTCCTGTTTTCCTGCGCATAGTTCTGTGTATGTGCAGAATCCCTGCAACAGTACTGTCCTACACAAAGAATAGTAATCCTGCTGAGGAGTAGTGATACTGTCCTACTCACTGAATAGCATCTCTGCTGAGAAGTACTGGTACTGTCCTACTCAGATTATATCAACCCTGCTGAGAAGGAGAAAGCAGGTGTTCTGAGGGGTTTCCTTACTCTCTCATAGATAGTATAGCCGTCCTGCAGAGAAATGTTGGCCCCATCTCATACATATAGCAGCCCCACAGATATGCAGTCCTATAGACAGTGCAGCAAGCCTCCTCAAACGCAATGCTTCTGTCCCAGATATAAGACAGCAGGTCTGCTAAAAAAGATTGTACTGTCCCATTCCAGATATAATAGCTGCTCTGTGAGGAGAAGTGTTAGTGTCCAGATAATTGTATAGTAGCCATGTTGATGAGTAAATTAGTACTGTCGCTTGCTGAGGAACTTTGTATCCTTATAGCAGTCGTACTGTCCTACTCAAAGTGTAACAGCGCTGCTGAGAAGAAGTTGCACTGTTCTGTTAAAGTATAGCAGCCCTGTGGCGAAGTAACAGTACTGTCCTACCCAATGTGCAGTAGCCCTGCAGAGAAGAAATGGTACAGTCCTAAGAAGAAATGGTACTGTCCTACTTAAAGTTAAGCAGCCCTGCTGAGAAGAAGTGGCACTGTTCTATTAAAAGTGTAGCAGCCATACTGAGAAGTAGTAGTTGTGTCCTACTCAAAATGAGCCACCCTGCTGAGAAGAATGGTACAGTTCAATTAGAAGTATAGCAGCCCTGTTGAAAAGTAATAGCACTGCCTGACTCAAAGTGTAGCAGTCCTGCTGCACAAATAACAGTAATTGTACTGTCCTATGCAATGTGTAGCAACCCTACTTAGAAGTAATAGTACCATCCTACTCAAAATGAGCAGCCCTGCTGAGAAATAATAGCACTGTAATGATCAAAGTGAGCAGCCTGCTGAGAAGTAATAATGCTGTCCTATTAAAAAGGTAGCAGCTCTGCTAAAGAGTGATACTGCCGTCCTACTAAAAGGGTAGCAGCCCTGCTGAGAAGTAAGAGTACTGTCCTACTAAAAGGGTAGCAGCCCTGCTGAGAAGTAAGAGTGTTCTCCTGCTGAAAGGGTAGCAGCCCTGCTGAGAAGTAAGAGTATTGTCCTACTAAAAGGGTAGCAGCCCTGCTGAGAAGTAAGAGTATTGTCCTTCTAAAAGGGTAGCAGCCCTGCTGAGAAGTAAGAGTGTTCTCCTGCTGAAAGGGTAGCAGCCCTGCTGAGAAGTAAGAGTATTGTCCTACTAAAAGGGTAGCAGCCCTGCTGAGAAGTAAGAGTATTGTCCTACTAAAAGGGTAGCAGCCCTGCTGAGAAGTAAGAGTATTGTCCTACTAAAAGGGTAGCAGCCCTGCTGAGAAGTAAGAGTGTTCTCCTGCTGAAAGGGTAGCAGCCCTGCTGAGAAGTAAGAGTATTGTCCTACTAAAAGGGTAGCAGCCCTGCTGAGAAGTAAGAGTATTGTCCTTCTAAAAGGGTAGCAGCCCAGCTGAGAAGTAAGAGTATTGTCCTACTAAAAGGGTAGCAGCCCTGCTGAGAAGTAAGAGTGTTCTCCTGCTGAAAGGGTAGCAGCCCTGCTGAGAAGTAAGAGTATTGTCCTACTAAAAGGGTGGCAGCCCTGCTGAGAAGGAAGAGTATTGTCCTTCTAAAAGGGTAGCAGCCCTGCTGAGAAGTAAGAGTATTGTCCTACTAAAAGGGTAGCAGCCCTGCTGAGAAGTAAGAGTGTTGTCCTGCTGAAAGGGTAGCAGCCCTGCTGAGAAGTAAGAGTGTTCTCCTGCTGAAAGGGTAGCAGCCCTGCTGAGAAGTAAGAGTACTGTCCTACTAAAAGGGTAGCAGCCCTGCTGAGAAGTAAGAGTGTTCTCCTGCTGAAAGGGTAGCAGCCCAGCTGAGAAGTAAGAGTGTTCTCCTGCTGAAAGGGTAGCAGCCCTGCTGAGAAGTAAGAGTATTGTCCTGCTCAAAGGGTAGCAGCCCAGCTGAGAAGTAAGAGTATTGTCCTACTAAAAGGGTAGCAGCCCTGCTGAGAAGTAAGAGTGTTCTCCTGCTGAAAGGGTAGCAGCCCTGCTGAGAAGTAAGAGTACTGTCCTACTAAAAGGGTAGCAGCCCTGCTGAGAAGGAAGAGTATTGTCCTGCTCAAAGGGTAGCAGCTCTGCTGAGAAGTAATAGTACTGTCCTGCTCAAATTGAGCATCATGCTGATAAGTAATAGTACTGTCTACTCAAAGGGTAGCAGCCATGACCAGAAGTAATGGTACTGTTGTGCTCAAAGTGTTTCAGCCCTATTGAGAAGTAATAGTGCTGTCTTACTCAAAGGATAGCAGGCTTGATGAGTAGTAATATTACTGTCTTACTGAAAGTGTTGCAGCCCCACTGAAAAGCAATAATACTGTCCTACTCAAAACGTAGAAGCTTTGTGGAGAAGTAACAGTAATTTCTCTACTAAAAGTGTAGCAGCCCTGCTGAGAAGAAATAGTACTGCCCTGTTCAAAGAGAGCAGCCTTGTTGAAAAGTAATGGTGCTGTCCTATTAAAAAGGTAGCAGCTCTGCTAAAGAGTGATACTGCCGTCCTACTAAAAGGGTAGCAGCCCAGCTGAGAAGTAAGAGTATTGTCCTACTAAAAGGGTAGCAGCCCTGCTGAGAAGTAAGAGTACTGTCCTACTAAAAGGGTAGCAGCCCTGCTGAGAAGTAAGAGTATTGTCCTGCTCAAAGGGTAGCAGCCCAGCTGAGAAGTAAGAGTATTGTCCTACTAAAAGGGTAGCAGCCCTGCTGAGAAGTAAGAGTGTTGTCCTGCTGAAAGGGTAGCAGCCCTGCTGAGAAGTAAGAGTGTTCTCCTGCTGAAAGGGTAGCAGCCCTGCTGAGAAGTAAGAGTACTGTCCTACTAAAAGGGTAGCAGCCCTGCTGAGAAGTAAGAGTGTTCTCCTGCTGAAAGGGTAGCAGCCCAGCTGAGAAGTAAGAGTGTTCTCCTGCTGAAAGGGTAGCAGCCCTGCTGAGAAGTAAGAGTATTGTCCTGCTCAAAGGGTAGCAGCCCAGCTGAGAAGTAAGAGTATTGTCCTACTAAAAGGGTAGCAGCCCTGCTGAGAAGTAAGAGTATTGTCCTACTAAAAGGGTAGCAGCCCTGCTGAGAAGTAAGAGTGTTCTCCTGCTGAAAGGGTAGCAGCCCTGCTGAGAAGTAAGAGTATTGTCCTACTAAAAGGGTAGCAGCCCTGCTGAGAAGTAAGAGTGTTCTCCTGCTGAAAGGGTAGCAGCCCTGCTGAGAAGGAAGAGTATTGTCCTGCTCAAAGGGTAGCAGCTCTGCTGAGAAGTAATAGTACTGTCCTGCTCAAATTGAGCATCATGCTGATAAGTAATAGTACTGTCTACTCAAAGGGTAGCAGCCATGACCAGAAGTAATGGTACTGTTGTGCTCAAAGTGTTTCAGCCCTATTGAGAAGTAATAGTGCTGTCTTACTCAAAGGATAGCAGGCTTGATGAGTAGTAATATTACTGTCTTACTGAAAGTGTTGCAGCCCCACTGAAAAGCAATAATACTGTCCTACTCAAAATGTAGAAGCTTTGTGGAGAAGTAACAGTAATTTCTCTACTAAAAGTGTAGCAGCCCTGCTGAGAAGAAATAGTACTGCCCTGTTCAAAGAGAGCAGCCTTGTTGAAAAGTAATGGTGCTGTCCTATTAAAAAGGTAGCAGCTCTGCTAAAGAGTGATACTGCCGTCCTACTAAAAGGGTACCAGCCTGGCTGAGAAGTAAGAGTATTGTCCTGCTCAAAGGCTAGCAGCCCTGCTGAGAAGTAAGAGTGTTCTCCTGCTGAAAGGGTAGCAGCCCTGCTGAGAAGAGTACTGTCCTGCTCAAATTGAGCATCATGCTGATAAGTAATAGTACTGTTCTACTCAAAGGGTAGCAGCCCTGCTGAGAAGTAATAGTGCTGTCTTACTCAAAGGATAGCAGGCTTGATGAGCAGTAATAGTACTGTCTTACTGAAAGTGTTGCCGCCCTACTGAAAAACAATAGTACTGTCCTACTCAAAATGTAGAAGCTTTGTGGAGAAGTAACAGTAATTTCTCTACTAAAAGTGTAGCAGCCCTGCTGAGAAGAAATAGCTCTGTCCTGTTCAAAGTGAGCAGTCCCACTGAGAACAAATAGTACTGTCCTGTTCAAAGTGAGCAGCATTGGTGAGGAACTATAGTTCAGTGCTATTAAAAGTTTGAGTGTCCTGTTAGGAAGTTTCTCTGCATATTTAACACTCACTGGAAGGGGTGTGTGAAACGTGCATAATCTGCTTTTGTTTAACTATAGCTGGTGCACAGGGAGGTAGTTACTGTAGGAAGGTAGGATTCTTCTGCATGGTAACCCCCACTTTTTGCCTGGTGCTACGCTGTTTTTGACTAGTCTGACTGGGATCCTGATAATCAGGACCCCAGTGTCTCTGCTTTCTCCCTTAAATTATTATGTTCAGTTCTTAAGTACATCCCAGTTTGGACAATGGGGTACCCTTATCAGTCCCTAGTGAGTGGTACCCATGTACCCAGGGCATAGGTACCCCATGGGTCCCGCATGGGCTGAAGCATGCATTATTATGCCATCCATGGGAGACCATTCAAAATGGAACTGCAGGCCTGCCATTGCAGCCTGTGTAAGCTGGTGCTAGCACCACTTACTAAAGATATAGGTTTCCTGTATCTAGGGTCACTACACTTAAAACCTATAAGTCACCCCTATAGCCGGCCTTTACAATACTGAAGGCAGAGTGCTTGGTTCTAAGTGGGAGGGTGCCCCTGCTTGAGCAGGAGACCCCTACAGCCTACGGAGTCTATTCACCCGGGTTGTAAGTGAAGCAGCCATATACCATATAGAGGGGCACCGCATAATTACGTGATGCCCATTTCGAAACTGGCTGCAACTAATCCTATCATGTTTGGTATCAAACATTTTGGAATCATATCTCCTACTCCGTAAACGGTGTGGGGTGTATGATTCCTAACACTGGAAGAGCCCTCAGTTAGGCTCCTCATGTCCCCGGTACCAGTCTTCCAGGCCCGGACAGTACAAAATGGTTGCTGCTGACCTGAGACATATTTCAGCTCTCCTGCTGCTGAGCCAAGCTCGAGCAGGGGAAGGCAGAACAATAGGCATCCTGTCACAGGGAGGTGTGACCACCTCCCAGACAGGGTTGAGTGTATTTGGCAGGGTGGGAGCGTTTCCCAGCACCACTCAGTCTGCATGAGGGGCACATTTGGTGTCCCCATGCATAGTTCAGTTCAAACCAGTTGTGGGAGCCGTTGGCTCCCAATATGGTGAGAAACTGGACAAAGGACATGGGAGTAACCTACCCTCTCTCCAGACCCTCCCTTGGGGGGGGTCCCCTGAATCGTACCAACCTTTTCCTAAAGGTACTTAAGGACTTACCTGTAGGTGGGTCCCTAGATTTGTCATGGGACAAGATACAATTCAGACACCACTTCTTCTTCTACCGTCTGGGCACTCTGGACTTCGGGGGCCTTTGTTTGGGCCTGAATTAGTCTCCCTTCTAGTCTGCTGCATTGTCTGTGCCTGTGCACCATACAGGAACCTTCCAAGGCCTGTGGGCATCAAAGACACCTGAAGGAATCTCCCTTGAAGTGAAGGAGTCACTTCCCGGCATTCACAGGCAATGCAACTAAGCTGACCAGTCTGCTGATCCTGAGCTCCTATGGACTCCGAAAGGTTCTGCAACACAAATGGTGATTCTCCACAGCTCTCAAGGCCTGCTCTGCCCTCTCACCAGGTTTGAGGCAGTATCCCTCGTAGGAGCCGCAGGAACCAAACTCCTGTGCATTGCATCGACTTGCAGTTACAAAGGTTTGTTGGCTTCCTTCCAAGAAGATCTTCGGGCTCCAAGTAGCCCTAACCTCGAGCATCTCCAGTGACCAGAGTCTTTGGCCACACTGCATTATTTGCATCATGGCCTGCATCTTTTGGTGAGCTGCTTGAGGTCCTCTCACTACCCTGTGGGTCCATTTGATGGTCACCTTTGCTTCTTTTGAGCTCCCCTGATTGCTTGGGACCTGCCCTAACTCCGCTGCTTGTGGTGAGTACTCTGGACCTTGCTGGTCTCAACACTGCACCGTCTTCAACTTCTGCGTTGGTTACGTTTGCCAAGACTTACTGGTGCTCGCGCCGGACACCGACCCCTTAGCACCCGACATCCAACCTGGGACAGCTTGTGCACGGCTCCTGGGTGTTCAGGGGCTCATAGATGAGGACTCAGACATGGCCCAGTGGTTCTCAGGGGCTCCTAGGTTAGAACTAGCACATGGCCCAGTGGGTCTCAGGGGCTCCTAGGTGAGGACTTGGACATGGCCCAGTGGGTCTCAGGGGCTCCTAGGTGAGAGCTAGCACATGGCCCTGTGGGTCTCAGGGGCTCATTGGTGAGGATTCAGACACGGCCCAGTGGGTCTCAGGGGCTTATAGGTGAGGACTCGGGCATGGCCCTGTACGTCTCAGGGGTTCATAGGTGAGGATCCGGACATGGCCAGCTGGGTCTCAGGGGCTCATAGGTAAGGACTTGGACATGGCCCAGTGGGTCTCAGGGGCTCATAGGTGAGGACTTGGACATGGCCCACTGGGTCTCAGGGGCTCAAAGGTGAGGACTCTGACATGGCCCAGTGGGTCTCAGAGGCTCATAGGTGTAGAGTCGGACATGGGCCAGTGGGCCTCAGGGGCTCATAGGTGAGGACTCGGACACAGCCCAGTGGGTCTCAGGGGCTCATAGGTGAGGACTCAGGCATGGCCCAGTGGTTCTCAGGGGCTCATAGGTGAGGACTTGGACATGGCCCAGTGGATCTCAGGGACTCATAGGTGAGGACTTGGACATGGCCCACTGGTTCTCAGGGGCTCATAGGTGAGGACTCGGACATGGCCCAGTGGTTCTTAGGGGCTCATAGGTGAGGACTCGGACATGGCCCAGTGGTTCTTAGGGGCTCATAGGTGAGGACTCGGCCATGGCCCAGTGGTTCTCAGGGGCTCATTGGTGAGGACTCGGGCATGGCCCAGTGGTTCTCAGGGGCTCATAGGTGAGGACTTGGACATGGCCCAGTGGATCTCAGGGACTCATAGGTGAGGACTTGGACATGGCCCACTTGTTCTCAGGGGCTCATAGGTGAGGACTTGGACATGGCCCAGTGGTTCTTAGGGGCTCATAGGTGAGGACTTGGACATGGCCCAGTTGGTCTCAGGGTCTCATAGGTGAGGACTTGGACAGTGCCCATGTGTCTCAGGGGCTCATTGATGAGGACTCGGGCATGGCCAAGTGGTTCTCAGGGGCTCATTGGTGAGGACTCGGGCATGGCCCAGTGGTTCTCAGGGGCTCATAGGTGAGGACTCGGGCATGGCCCAGTTGGTCTCAGGGTCTCATAGGTGAGGACTCAGGCATGGCCCAGTGGTTCTCAGGGGCTCATTGGTGTGGACTCGGGCATGGCCCAGTGGTTCTCAGGGGCTCATAGGTGAGGACTTGGACATGGCCCAGTTGGTCTCAGGGTCTCATAGGTGAGGACTTGGACAGTGCCCAGTGGGTCTCAGGGGCTCACAGGTGAGGACTCAGGCATGGCCCAGTGGATCACAGGGACTCATTGGTGAGGACTCAGACATGACCTAGTGGTTCTCAGGGGCTTATAGGTGAGGACTCAGTGCATTGCAAATCCTATATTTCATACCGAGGACCTTTTTTTGTATAATTCAACAAAATTGCATTTTCGCTCTGAACTATGGATTTCTAAAAATGAGAAAGCTAGACAGTAGTGTAGTGTGTTACTACATACAGTAGTAGCACCTTGTAGACCAATTTTTAACATGCTTTTTCCTGTTTAAAAAACATGCAACATAAACAAAGCAGAGCAGATGATATCATCTGGAGTCACATTTACAAACCTCTCTGTTGCCTTTTGTTGATCCTTGGCAGATAACCCCACACTGGTATTATATTACTTGGTGATGCACGAGGTGTAAACCTCTCCTGCACAGTTTTGCATCACCCTCATCTTATCCGGGGGCCCCTTGCAAAGCCAATGGTTGAGCCCTCCAAGCTCTAAACACAGTAAGGAGCTCTCAGGCCAATAGCCCACCGCCCGTGCAAGTGCCAAAGGGGACCCCCGTGGAGCTCAGCCCCCACCACCCGCACAGCAGGGGCTGCGGGGGCTAATGTTACGTCACTTTGTGCATCCCTTTCCTTTCAACAAGAAGTCTCACCAATGCACTTCCAGATGTGCTAACACAGAGAGGCAGCGTTGGCTCACAGCCGGCTGGTGGCCTGTGTGGCAGTGGGTATGTTTATACTAACACAAAGAGCCTCGTGTTGCTGCTTTAAAAATAAAAACTGCAAAAAACTAAATCCTTCATCCAAACACTTATACAACCTCTCATTCTTCAATATGTAAAATATATTTAAACTTTACAGAAACACGCTGTCACTGGATGATGACATCAGTGATGTCAAATGAGATGTTATCAGTGATGTGATCAGTGATGTCATTTGAGATGTCATCTGTGATGTCATCAGTGATGTCACTGACCATGTCATGAATGATGTAATATGTGACATCATCAGCAGTGGATTGTGGGTGCTCGAAATATAGTTAGTACAACTAACTATATAGGAGCAATTTCAATGGTTTTTTAAAATGCTTTTTCCTAACTATATAAGGCCTGAAACCTATGGTTTTTTAAGTGAATTTGCAAGGTTTTTTAAATGCTAATTCCTAACTATATAAGGCTTGAAACCTATGGTTTTTTCAGTGAATTTGCAAGGTTTTTTTTAAATGCTAATTCCTAACTATATCAGGCGTGAAACCTATATTTTTTTTCAATAAATTTCAAAGGTTTTGTAAATGCTAATTCTATTAGCGGATAACGTTTATATATGTTATTATCCTTCTGGGAGCACCTGAGCAGCCATCTTGTTTGTCAGGAGAAGTGAGGCACAAGAGAGCACATAACAAGAGTGGAAAACGCGAAAAGGGGGTAGGGTTGAGACCCTCTGACCCCCTAGCCCTTCTCAGGGGGTCCCAGAAGGACCACCAAGTGCAAAAGAAAGGTTTTGTTTTTTTTAAATCGCGGGGCAAGCGCACGGTACACGTACCGTATGCGTATAGTGCGCATACCCCGCAATTTTCTTTTTTTTTTTGCCCTTGGGGTCCTTTTGTGACCCCCTGAGAAGGATTAGAGGGTTGGGGGGTCTCTACCCTGCCCCCTTTTCGTGTTTTCCACTCTTGTTTTGGGCTCTCTTGGGCCTCAGTTCTCCTGAAAAACAAGATGGTGGCCAACACTTCCTGGTTAGGACAGTTTGGAATGTTGACATTCGACTGCCAGCCAATCAGAAACTCGCTTGCGCATGTAAGGGTACGAGCACGTACGCGTATGGTACGCGTACCGTACGCGTAGGGTGCGCGTACGGTGAGCGCATATAGATATATAATTTGCTCAAATTCAATTTTCTCAACAACTACTGGAGGGATTTTTCACCAAATATAGAAAAGGCACTACTGCATACCTGTCCCTACCATTTTGCCAAGTTTGGTGTAATTCCGTTCAGCCGTTCGGGCTGTAGCCGTGTCTAAAAGTCCCATAGAAAATGCCATTTGAAAATTTTCAAATTCAATTTTCTCAAGAACTACTGGAGGGATTTTCACCAAGCATAGCAAAGCACATCTGCATACCAGGCCCTACCATTGTGCCAAGTTTGGTGTAATTCCATTCAGCCGTTCGGGCTGTAGCCGTGTCTAAAGGTCCCTATGGAAATTAACATGGGGAAAACACGTTTTGGGACCCCCCCTTTTTCTCGGCCCCTGCTTGACGAATCCCCCCGAACTTTTAAGGAAAATTACACTCAAATTCCTCAATCGGCGCCAAAGTTATTCCCAATAGAATGTTGGGGATTTCCTATGGTAACTAGGTCCTAACTATATATACCTACTGGCGACCGCCAGTAGGTAATATATATATATATTGGAGCTTCCAGTTTGCCATGAGCAATGAGTCGCACTCCAGCATCGTTTTTGCCATTTAATCAGGTAAGGACAGCATGTTGATACAGATTCCTTAAGCAGCTGCAAACTTGGGATTAAGCCTGACGTGTTTCAAAGGACACCGCCTTCTTCCTTAGAGGCTCCCTCTTGCAGTTTGTGCTGCTTTCCGATTTCCGTCCCATAATTCCTGCCATATACCATGCCCTAATATGGGCTGCTCCTTATGAGACTGCGGGCATTCTGGAACAGAGAGTCCAGAAAGTATGTCCGCACAATAAGAGGAGGCCCCGGGGTTTGTAACCATCTTGCCTTGCTGTGAGAAGCATTGTTAAGGATTGAGGACGGCGTCTTATTTATGGAGGCCCATCCAGGGTTTTGTTTGCCGGCAGTAATATTGTGCGGACATAGTTCACGGACTCTCTGTTCCAGAATACCCCAGAGGCTGAAATATGCAAAAAGAGAAGGGGACAGCACGGTCCCCATCCCTGAGCCATTTTAGGCCCTGGGGTGTGCACTCCTATGGCCAAAATATTTCAGAAAAAGAGAGAGGGGCCAGGTGGCCACCCCCTCCCTGAGCCAGTAATGGTCCCGGGGATCCCATCATCAGGGGCCAGCTCAGTTGATGTGTCCTGGGGAATCCATGGCCAGGACACAGCAGTTTCCCTGCCCGCACTGGCGCGGGCAGGGAAACTTGTGTTTGCTCCCGTCTGGTGGAAGCATTTTAAAAACTCCTGCCAAATGGGCACAATTCACAAGGCAATCTGAGATAAAAGTCTAACTTTACGACTTTTAGTATTCACAGAGCTCATTTACAAGTCATATATTTATGCCTGCAGATGGGCTGGAATCTAACGGCTTAAGCCGCACTCTCTGGCAGGAATGCAATTTTTACAAAAAGGAACATTATGAAGGAAGAGGCCTGTTTAGGATCATCCGGGGCACTCGCGACCATCTCTCAGCCTTCCATACAAATGAAGAGTAGGTCAGACAGTAGAGAATACAAACCAATATATGTTTATTCAGATACCCTCGAGCAGAGCCCGGTTGAAGAACCGGGTTTTTTTAGAACCCAGCGGTGCCAGGGGCACGCACAAAGTCTTCGGATTCACCTGTCTTGGTATACAGAGACAAGGAATACTTCTGGATGGCGTCAGAGATCAAATTTATTAGCTGCAGCTAGTAACAGTAATCCCAGCAATACAACACGGTGTACAACACAGGAAACTGTTCAACTTTTGTAGAGCAAGACATCACTTTTTATCCACATTTTGCTCATTATAAATGCACACCCACTGCGACAAACACTGACGGATGAAATACATTTTCCCACACATTATCACATCATAAAAGCTCGATTTACATTGTACCAACCCATAAGTTAATTATTAGGAATGTCCCAAATTCGATTTCCACAAGCCGGACAAAACCCATAATTGAAAGCACTAGCCATGTAATGAAAAGTCATAAGAAAAGAAACAATTTCAGATGCTGAATAGGATAAGATATGTGCAGGAGAACTAAGGATAACGATATCCTGAACATTGATTGGCAATCTCAGACAACGATCAGCCAGAGAAATTGGCTTCGCAAAAGGGTCAATTTCAGGTGACGGGGTCAGCGTCCTACAGTTCACTCACAAGTCAGAAAAGGCCTAGTTAATACATGCATGAACAATGAAGCCCATGCAACTTTGTTTGTTCGGTTACCTCCACGGGCCTACGTGAGGGCAACAGAAAAATGGCATCACGAACAACTCAAACAAAATGGAGTCCGATCCGAGAATCACAGAACCTCACGGTCTGCCCAGTCTCTTAGGAGTGCTGCAGAGGGACTGGCATCAGCAAGCATAGGGATACATTATGTACATTTGAGAATCATTGAAGGCATACCCATAATGGAATTTTCCAGGCAGATGCAGTTAAACAGAGAAGTAAAATATGATGAGTTTCGACTCTGAGGCTGGGCTCACACTATCTCCTACCCAAGGTCACTCTGTCCATGCCGGCTACTAGACTAGTGGGAGAAGGCCTCTATCTAGTGGGAAAGGTATGCCTCTTCCTTGCTGATCCTACTGGGAGTAGATGATGGAGTGGGTGGATCACAAGCCGAAAGAGATTTATTGGGACTGGCTTTTTTGGCTGCTAAACAAGACATTGCTGCTCATGGAAGGCCTCCACGCCTCCAAAGTTATCGAAGTGGAGACATGGGGTGGACTGACTAGTGTACCCAACAGGAGAAGCTGGTATATGAGGCATGTGGCAACCCTTCTGAGCATGCAGAGGCTTAGAGTTAATAAGAACTTGCACGAGACATTATCCAGACTTCCAAATGGGTATTAGTTCCCTCCGATGTCGGATATACATCCAACTTGAATCCAATATCAAGATCTTCAGTTGCCCCTAACAAGGATGCCTGCTCATAAAGCACAAACCAGATTTGATCATCAAAGGCGTTCACCTCGATTGCATTGAATGTTGCAACAAAAAGCTCACTGTGTGCGAATTCCTCACAATTAAGTAAATCTCATATTGTAGAGGAGCAATATTTTACAGCAACAGTCCGGATAGATCTAAAAAAAAGTAATGTTAGTTGATGTGTACTGCCTTTATTCAAAGAGTTATAAAACAAGAATAGTAATAATATACAAAGCTCACTATATTATGAAAAAACAATTAGATTTAAATTGTAGATCCTAGTTTATTTAGTCAGGTGATTTACTGCTCTGAAGAAAAGATGTATCAACGTGCTTCCACCAATTAAAAGCAGAGTCCAAAATAATGGGAACACTAACAGGGCAGGTAGCATCACATGAAAGTGTACAGTGAGTAAGGTTATTATGGAAAATGCTAAAGTGCAGGGAGAGTTATGGAAATGTTTGAGTGGGCAGAGACAGGGAAATGCTACAGTGGGCATGGGGACCTGGAAATGCTAGAGCGTGGAGGAGTCTGGAAATGTGGCACAGAATCATGGAAATGCTGGAATGTAGCGTGTCAGGGAAGTTCTGGAGAGTAGGGAGAGTTTTGGAAATGCTGGCGAGTCCCAGAAATGCTGGAGTGTTGGGAAAGTCAGAGAAATGCTGGACTATTATCGAGAGTCAAGGAAATGCAGTGTAGCAAAAAGTAGGGAGTTTTAATTTCCCAGCTTTCTGGGGAAACTCGTGCACACAAGCTGGAAAATTAAAATACTATATATGTGGTGTGGCATGGCATGCTGTTGCATGGGATCAACACATGCAGGGCTCTCTTGCTCATCATTGGCATGCTGTTGCCAACATTTATAAAATGCAGTCCAACGATGTAATGAGCTCCGTGGAGCCCGCCTTTTTACTCATGCTTCACATGAGAACCAGACATTTTATAAGAGTGCCAGACTACAGGCTGCTTTTTTAGGCATGGGGGTAGGGGGGAAGAGTGATTTGCCCAGCTCGGAATCACAGGGTGTTGAGAGTTGGCATCTTTAGCTATTAGTCCACATCTCTTCCTCCTCAATCATGAGGTTAGACATGAAGGGTGAGGATAGTCTGTGAGAATTGGGGAGTTGACCAGTGTTTACTTGACATGGTATCACGGAGATATTTTATTAAACTGAAGTTTAATGTAACAATTGTTGTGTGGTTAAAAAAAGGTGCATGCAAACATATGGCTATTAATCTGTAGTATCGTTTCTCACAGTTCTTAGTAAACAACTGTTATCTTTTTATTTTGTTACACATATGATTATAATACCTTCATTATTGTATCCCAATTACTTTAGGAAGCAGACAGTAAGTACTCCTGAGTTCGTGCTTACAACCCCCCCCCCCCCCCCGGTAAAAAAAACCGGTGGGGAGCCACGGCCAACTGCCAATTAGGTCAAGGGAGCCACGGGTCAAAAAAGTTTGGGAACCACTGCCCAAAGGGATACCTTTTGAGTTATCTTGTCGAATGTTCAGAAACATTGCACATGTCTCACATCACCCTAAACTAATTCTGTTGGTACTATAGCAAAGCACACCTAACTTACACAGTCCATCCTGTCTAATCCGACTTCTCCTTTTGGGCACCTTTCCCCACTCAGGGCCGAAAATTGTACCTAGCAGCCCCAGGCACCATTAGATCAACAAACAGTGACTCCTTAATAACTTGTGGATCAACAAACAGCGGCTCCTTAATCGCTGGTATTTCCGAAGGGACTGCTGCATTCAATACTCCATAATTTTCCTCATCTGTTTTGGTCCAGGTCAATCTCGCATCAATAAATGGAAGGAACTGGGGTACCTGCTTGCATTCGGAGTCCCCAATTCCCTCTTTCACCAATGCGTCATAGGGCAGAGGAAGAGGGACCTTGTGGCAGTGGCTGGCGTGCCCCCAGTTCTTCCGGCCAGCTAGTTTGAACTCGGTAGGTGTGGATAAGAGGACATGATCCTGTCCCTTTCAGTGTTGCTCCAAACTCTTTTTCAGCTGGAACTTGTAAACCAACACCCAATCACCAGGCTAGATGTCGTGTCTGGGCCCCTCTGGTGCATCTGGCAGGGAACCACGGACCTGTTGGTGAATAGAACGCAAACCTTCAAAGATACTATCAAAGATAGTCTATTAACAGCGGGTACTCAATATCTGAAAACCTACAAGGGCGCGAGACACCCCAGACATTTGCCGGGCATCCAAACATGACCTCGTAGGGTGACAACCCTGTCCTAGAATGTGCCGTTGTTCGTATTGACAAACGTGCTAATGGTAAAGCATCAGGCCACTGTAACCCTGTTGTCTCCTGAATCTTAGACAATTTTATCTTCAGAGTACCGTTGCATTTCTCAACCAAACCTGCTGACTGTGGATGATTAGCAGCATGATATTTTTGTTTGATACTCAAGCCATCACATACTAGCTGGATGACCTTAGGATTAAAATGACTTCCATTATCACTCCAGATGAAAGGGGGCAAACCGAAACCAATAAATAACTCCTTCAGGAGTACCTTTGCAGTCGTAATGGCTGTATTGTCCTTAGTGGGATAGGCCTCAACCCATTTCCTGAAAGCAGAGACAGCCACCAAAATGTACTTCAAATTATTGCACGTGTCTAACTCATATAATCCATCTGGAGGACCTCAAAGGGGAAAGTAGGTGGTGAAAAATTACCAGGTGGTGTAGGGGTACCTTTTCCAGGATTGTGCATCAAGCATACCATACAATATTTCACTAAATGCACAGCTGTTTTTGAAATGTTGTCATTCTGCCACACTGGGGCTAACAACTTGCAAATACCCTTTGCACTGATGTGAGCTGGGCAATGGGCCATTGTGACCACAGGGAAAACATATTCATCTGGCAACATCCATCTCTGCTTTCCTGACTTATCAATTCAACATCCCTCATCACTCAATTGCGCTGTACTTTCCTGCTATATTGCTAACTATTCTATTGTTGCCTCACTTTGAATCTCTTTCACGTTCTTAAGCTTATGCTCAAACATAGCAGCTTCAGGCACCCACCTAGCGGGACCTGCTACAAACATTCTCTTCATTTTAGTCTGTGCCGTTTCCTTAGCCCGTCTGGTCAGCAAAAGCATTCCCCCTACCTACATCTTCAGTAATTTTCCTATGGGCACTACACTTCACTATTGCCAACTTCTTAGGGAGTGTCAAAGCAGACAAAAGCCTCAATATAAGGTGACCATTTTGGATTTTTGTACCATGGGAAGTAATTAACCCTTTCTTGGCTCAGAGTCCCCCAAAATTGTGCGTGACCTCGAAGTATAGATATTGACAACCAGTCCCTCGCTCAATTCACAAGCTTGAATGAGGGCGGCTAACTCATCTGCTTGGGCTGACTGAAAAGGGATTTGTGATGTCTCTATGACTGTACGCAATGTGGTGATAGCATAAGCAGCAGTTGTAGTGCCATCTGGTAATTTGAAACAAGAGCCATCAAAATATAGTTTCCCTTTTGGGTCAGTAAAGGGAACATCAGTCATGTCTGCCTGTCATTTCATCTACTCTTCCGTCTGGAAGATACAATCATGTTTATCAATTTCATCATTTTCAGATGGGAGGGGCAGTAATGTGGCTGGATTCAGAGTGGCACATCGTTTAATCATGATATGTTTGGCAAACAGTTAGTTCATAGCCCGCCAGACATGCACTGGTGAGGTGCTGTCTCTTAATCTTGTTCAAAAGTGTATCCACAGCATGAAGTACCATGACTGTGAGACCAGTATCATCAAGCACAAGTCCAGCTGATTGTTGTAGCGAGACAGCCACAGCCGCGACCGCTCTTCGACAGCTCGGGAGGGCTCCTATGAGAGGGTCAAGAACAGCAGAGAAAAAAAGCACACAGATGTTGCTTATCTCCAAATGTATGTGTTAAAAAAGAAAGCGTGCAACTATCCATCTCGTTGACGTACAACACAAAAGGCTTGCAGTAGTTGGGAGTGCCAAGCAGAGGAGTTCAACAAAGCGCAGCTTTTCGTTGCTCAAAAGACTGCTGACAATCAGGCATCCAAGGCAGGGGCTCATGCACATCTTTAGTGGTTAGTGCAAGCAGGGATTTGGTTAATAATGAGTAGTTAGATATCCACTGCCTGCAGTAGGAAGTGATACCTATGAACGCACCCACATTTTTCTGAGTCTGTGGAATGGATATTTATAACAATAGTACTGATGCACTCATGAGTCAATCTCCTACCCTCCTTCAACAGTAGGTGATCTAAGTAGGTGACCTCCTGTCGACAATACTGAAATTTGGAAAGGGAAACTTTATGTCCGTGCTGTGCCAAATGCAACAATAATTTACCTGTACTGTCCCTGCAACCTTGTTCTGTGTCAGAAGCGATGATGAGGTCATCAAAATACTGAAACAATACATTACCTGCAGGAAGCATTAGGGAATCCAGTTGTGCCTTTAGAGCTTGACTATAAATACTTGGACTTTCAGTATAGCCCTGAGGAGCTTGACAGAATCTAAAGCTTCTGCGAGCTAGTGTAAAACTGAACAAATACATGCTTTCTGGATGAATAGGAACACTAAAGAATGCATTTTTAAGTCGATGACAGGAAATAATTTGGCAGTGGAAGGGATCAGTGTCAAAAGAGTGGTAATGTCAAGGACCGCAGGAAAGTGGGGAACTACTATTTTATTAACCATGCGTAAATCAATCACAAAATGATAAACATCTGCATGATCATCTGAGGAACCCGGAGCAGTTCGTTTTAGAATGGGAAGCATAGGGCTATTACAAATATTAGCAGTCGTTTCCTCAACCACACTTTTCTCAATCAAATCCTGCACAATTTGCAATAAGGCTCGTTCACCTGCCTGCGGTATTTTATACTGAGTGATATGAGGCAAAATAGCATTGGCTTTAACTTGGATTGAAACCGGTGGTATCTGTAAGAGTCCCACATCTGTGTCACCTGTTGCCCACAAAGTGAGCGGCACATCTTTAAACTCAGCAGGAAGGGGCGCATCTTTGGACAAACACTGTGTCGCGTGTACCACATCCGGACCCATTGTCTTCTAAACATTTGCGGGGGAGCAATAAATGGCAGCATGCAATTTCTTCAACAAATCCAAACACATCAAATTTTCTCCACAATTAGACATTAACAAGAATGGCAAATCCACATTGAAAGGACAAATAGTCAATGCAAGGGGTTTTGAAATGGGGTTACAACCGGTACACCAGAAAAACCTACCAAAACATTATTATGACCAGACAGAGCCGCTCCAGGGACCAAAGAACGAGCAATAGAACTGTTTGTTGTACCTGTATACACCAAAAATCCCTTAGCCGAGCCATGCAAATCCGCAGTAACGTAAGGACCATGCTGATCTACAGGTATTGGAACTGGTCCCTCACTCTGTCCCTGGCTTTCCTAGCTGTAAGACATTCCTGTCACCTCATCTGTGTCAGAATCATCATAATAATACTGTCTGCCCAAAGGGTCAACAAAGTAATTATTATCAGAACAACCCTGTGAGCCTGCAGCATGTCAAGCCCTGTCTGCTCCACCAGCTCTACGAACCCGTCCACGAGGACCTCGTCCTCTAGGGACCGCCACCTTCTGCAACAACACAGGACACTCGCTACACCAGTATCCCTCCTCCTTACAATACGCACATGATTGGGGCTTAAAGGCATAGTATTAGGCTGCCTGCTAGTGCGTGGAAGCTGCTGGGCTAAACCACCACGTCCTCTACCATTCCCTCTAGAAGCCTGCTGCAACAACACTTTTGTCTTCAAATCCTTGTGCTTCTTGTCTGTCTTCTCCTTATCCTCATTTTCCCTGTGCTCATAATACGGTGCCATATTCAAAATAACAGAAGGGGAAGAGGAGGACCAGGTGCTCTCAGAAGCCTGCAATCAAGTTGCTATTTCAGGAAGCCAATCCGAAACAAATTTATTAACAAACAATCGAACACCTCCCTCAATAGACAAATCCTGCCCACTATATTCCAAAACACATCTTCAAACTGGGTGAAAAAATCAGACACACGCTCATCTTTCTTATGGCGACAAGCCAACAACTTGTCCCAATCAACTTTTCTTGATGGAATAAGAGAAATCATATACGTGATAATAAGGCCTGGCAAAGCAAGTATCTCTGCTTTAGGCTTCTCACCGGGCTTCCTCTCCTGATCCAATACTTTAATTTGATCCCAGGTACCATCCAATTCCGCAACATGATCCTGGGTGTGCACTTGTCTCAAATTATCAACCGGAACCAATAATCCAAAGAACATTTCAATATCTGCAAGTGTCATCACTGTTGAAGAGGCAGCTTCAGTCATCTCTTTATATTACACAGTAGGGTTTTCCCTGCCTGAGAGGCTGTCCAAACGGACAGTATTAACTGTATTAATAACAGCGGGCAAGCTGCTCCCCCCTGCCTTCGAGTAACCCCTCCCACTCTCCCTGTTCTCTGTATGCTGCAGCATACAGAGAAATGACGTGGTGTTGGAGCAGCCGGCCAAACCAATCACAGCGCTGTGCTGTGGTGGAGGGGAGGGAGGCTGCCTGGCTTCCTGCGTGACACCATTTCCCCCCCCTCCCACCCGCATTGCCGGTCGCGACTGGCGTGTGCGTGCCTGGCGCCCAGGTCTCTGCCTTTATAGATGTTTGTTTAGTTTCATTGGCCACAACGCATTCAAGCTGAAATAACTCACAAAAACACATTTGTCTCTTATTGTGCAAACCTACAGTTAAAACTGGAGCCAAGTTTTAGTAAAATGCTGCCTTGGAGCACAGAGGGCAAATGCTTCCTGGGGAGGAGAGGAGAGGCAAAGCAGAGATGTGTTTGTAATAACCGTACGAGACGGAGACAGGAGGGGAGAAAGTGCCTTGACTTTGAAGTGAGTCATAAAGTGTGTGCGTCTTTGTGGGCCGATGTCTTGCCTTCGAGGCTCGTGCTCCCCGTAGCACTGAGATGATTGCGTGGCCCGTGGAGACATACATTATTTAACCGGATTTGAGTTTACAGCTTTTCTAGCGAGCGAACAATTTATTCACAAAATACAAGTTTTAAAGTATGTTTTCACAGATTAACTTGCATGATGCATCAGATCTGGATCTCCGACCAAATGCGAGTGCCCAGGCGTTACTGTCGGATAAATGCCACATTTTAGCTGCGGAAGCATTTACAATGGCACCTGTCATAGAGAAGAGAATAACTTTTATGATTTGCGGTGATCACGGATATACATTTCCAAGTCAAGTCAAAAAAAGCTTTATTTCGAGGTTATTTTGAGGCTGTTTAATGTCTGTCCCACCAGGCATCAGGAGAAGGGTCATGTGAAGAAATGCGAGGTGCACCCTTGATGCGTTCATGCTTGCTGGCTGCGCTTTCTCGCCACAGTGCGCCGTCCACCACTTTTACGCCCCGCCACTTTCAATGTCACAAGCCGCGACTGGCTAAGAAGTAGCACTAAACGTGTTGTTGTGGTAGAAGTATATTGTATGTAGACAAGGGAACCCAATGGGATAGGTCAGGGACCGTGGGTACTGGCATCTTATATGAACAGTGGTCCCTCACAGGAAGGATAAGGTAGGGAAATAAGTATGAAATACAATGAGATCTATATTGTGTTTGTCCAACAGGACAAGGATATTTAATATTTTTAGATATTCACAAAGAAAGCAAAACAATGAAGTGGAAACACAAACCCTACGAAATTCAAAACAAAAAACTAAGGCATTTCTTATGCGCTTGAAAGGATTCAAAATATTGTCAAGCACACATGAGTACAAACACCGTAGCACAATTTCAAAAATACATATGACAGTGTCAGGGTGTTAAGGAGTCGACGACGTTTCGACCCCATACATAAGAGATCCGGGATCATCATCTGGACTTAGCCATATATGCCTGAGATAAATACCAATTGTTTTAAGATTTTGCTGTCCCGCAGGGACGTGAGGTGGCATCACTCATCTGCGGCATTCCTCAAGGCTCCTCGCTCAGCCCCACCCTCTTCAATGTCTACATGAGCCCCCTTGCAGCCATCGCACGCCAACACAACCTCAACATCATCTCCTACGCCGACGACACCCAGCTGATCCTCTCCCTCACCAACGACCCCGCCACCGCCAGAGCCAACCTACACGAAGGGATGAAAGACGTAGCCGAGTGGGTGACGAACAGCCGCCTGAAACTGAACTCAGACAAGACGGAAGTTCTCATCCTGGGCTCCTCACCCTCCGCCTGGGACGACTCCTGGTGGCCCCCCGCCCTGGGCAGCGCACCCAAACCAACAGACCACGCACGCAATCTGGGCTTCATCTTGGACTCCTCCCTCTCCATGACCAGACAAGTCAACGCCGTCTCCTCGTCATGCTTCAACATCCTGCGCATGCTACATAAGATCTTCCGTTGGATCCCCACCGAGACCAGGAAGATGGTCACCCAGGCCCTCGTCACCAGCCGACTGGACTACGGCAACGCCCTCTACGCCGGAACCACTGCCAAGCTCCAGAAGAGACTCCAGCGGATCCAGAACGCTTCAGCAAGACTCATCCTCGACATCCCCCGACACAGCCACATCTCCGGACACCTGAGAGACCTGCACTTGCTCCCGGTCAACAAGAGAATCACCTTTTGCTTCCTCACCCACCCATACAAAGCCCTACACAACCAAGGCCCAAGATACCTCAACAGCCGCCTCAACTTCTACACTCCCACTCGTCAGCTTTGATCGACCAGCCACGCCCTTGCTGCCGTCCCCCGCATCCGAAGAGCCACCACAGGAGGAAGGTCCTTCTCCTACCTGGCCGCCGAGACTTGGAACTCCCTCCCGACCCACCTCCGCCTGACCGAAGACCACCTCGCCTTCAGGAAGCAGCTCAAGACCTGGCTGTTCGAGCAGTAGCGGACCCCCCCTCCCCAAGCGCCTTGAGACCCTCCGGGTGAGTAGTGCGCTATACAAATGTTTTTTATTGATTGATTGACTCAGACACAATCGGTCAGCGACATTGTTCGTAGCGGTCCAGTATCTGAGGTATGACACATGCTTCCCAGATCTCCCTTGATTGGTTTACCCAATCTGACCTGATTAATTCTTTTTTACCATTAGTTATTGGACTGTTAATTTGGTTTATATCTGGGGTTCACTTGCCTGCCTATTTATTCCGAGTCCCCTGCGAGACGGCAAATTCTGCGTTCAATCTATGTTGATGTAATGAAGTTAATTTAGTGTTGTGAAATCTGCATTGCTGTACACTCTTATTTTGGGCACCAGGTGCAGACCAGGACTTTGAACCTGATTACAATCAATCTCACAAGTACACTGGGTAAAGCACATTCATGAAAATTGGACCAAATCTCTAAAACTGGCTCTCACTCCAGGTAGGGGACCCGGCCTCAGGTTCGAGGAGAGGAAGGGATTCTCCCACAGGTAAGCGCGGGGAGTGACTCCATCTGCCAGTGTGCGAGGATCCCTGGGTTTCACATGTCCCACCTGAAGGGATGCCTCCAGAGAATGCACTAACTCGATGCCATTGCACGTCAGGCGCAAAATCACTGCGTCTCATAGTGGCTCGAAGCCCTTGCATCTGTATCTGTAATATGGCACAAGGATAAAGCAGTTCCCTCCTTGTGCAAATGAGGGATTGCTCCTTTGGGATTGCGCTGGTGCATAATTTTCAATGGTGTGATAAACATTGCAGTAAGAATGACACAAGCATCTGTCGCCCCTTCTGTAATACCATAGTGCCCTTTGAGGGTAAAAAATCAGATGCAAACATCTTTTCTGCTGTGAGGGCACTATGTGCAATACAGCACAAGCGGTGCACTGCAGTGACCAGGCTCCTCACCAGCATGGGGTAGAACGTGAAAGCATGGAGGCTGGGGTTGACTTTTTCAGTCTGCCCTCACCTGAGTGTGTATGGCATCTTCTCACAAGGATAGTGGTGCAAGTTGGACTGTTGTTGGTGGTATCCACCAGCTGTGCACTACAGTGACCAGGCTCTTAGTCATCCAGACCCAGCCACTAAAGCTCTCTTCCCACCTCAATGGAGGCTGGGGTTGTGTTTTCACAGACCGCCCTATGTGTGTGTGGCACCTTCTCACGAGGGTACGGTTTCAGAGCCATGTTGGTCCTGCTGTTGTAGATGCTTCCAGGTGGCTTGGAGCACAGGTAGGACGCACCAGGTGACCACCATCCTGGGCCAGCCACTGAAAGTTTCTCTCTTCCCCCCTCCATGGAGGCTGGGGTTGGGTTTTCACAGACCACCCTGACCTGAGTGTATTTTGCACCTTCTCACAGGGGTACGGTTTCATACCCATGTTGAGCTGCTGTTGTAGATGCTTCCAGGTGGCTTGGAGCACAGGTAGGGCGCACCAGGTGACCACCATCCTGGGCCAGTCCCTGAAAGCTTCTCTCTTCCCACCTCAATGGAGGCTGGGGTTGTGTTTTCACAGACCGCCCTATGTGTGTGTGGCACCTTCTCACAGGGGTACGGTTTCATACCCATGTTGGCCTGCTGTTGTAGATGCTTCCAGGTGGCTTGGGGCACAGGTAGGGCGCACCCGGTGACCACCATCCTGGGCCAGCCCCTGAAAGTTTCTCTCTTCCCACCTCCATGGAGGCTGGGGTTGGGTTTTCACAGACCACCCTGACCTGAGTGTATTTTGCACCTTCTCACAGGGGTACGGTTTCATACCCATGTTGAGCTGCTGTTGTAGATGCTTCCAGGTGGCTTGGGGCACAGGTAGGGCGCACCAGGTGACCACCATCCTGGGCCAGGACATGAAAGCTTCCCTCTCCCCACCTCCATGGAGGCTGGGGTCGTGTTTTCATAGACCACCCTGACCTGAGTGTGTGTGGCACCTTCTCACAAGGGTACGGTTTCATGCCCATGTTGGCCTGCTGTTGTAGAGGCTTCCAGGTGGCTTGGAGCACAGGTAGGGCGCACCAGGTGACCACCATCCTGGGCCAGGACATGAAAGCTTCTCTCTTCCCACCTCCATGGAGGCCAAGCAGCCGTCATCACCTGAGCCCGGCCTCTCCCAGTGGACCCCAGTGGGAATACCTGGCATTCCAGCCTTAAAGAGCTGATGACACGGCGGGAGGCGGTGGTCTCACCACTGACGGACACGTCACTCTAAATAGAGCGCATCCGCGGCTTTGTCTCTTCCGAGGGGGTCCCACGGCGCTGCAGCCAGAGCGCGCTCAGGGGGGACCCCCGGGCCCTAGAGCCCGCAGGCGGCTAGCCAAGCCTTGCTGAAAACCTAGGGCAAGGTGGCGGCAAACAGAAGGTCAGATGTCGGACACGCCCACCCCCGCTGCACACTTGCAGAGGAGACCCCTCGACGAGCAATGTTCAGTGTAGGCATCGGCGCTTCTCCAGGTGCCCCATATATCGCCCATGGCGCATGATGGCATGTGATTCTTGTTGACCTTTGACCCTGTCGCAGTCTAGCACCCACGATTTAAACTCTTTACTCTTTTCACTAGAATAGTAAAATGTGCACCACCCGGTTTGAAAGGCACCTTCTCTGTGCACTGACCGCGTGCAATAATGCACACAGACAGCAGAGCGCCCCGCGCACACTCGGGGCAGTGCCAAGCCCTGGCAGAGACCCCTGGGCGCAGGGGCAACCCCCAACCCACTAAACGTGGACTATCGGTGGGGTAATCAAGCTCCCACCTGGCTGCTCCAAGTGTGAACGTGTACTACGAAAATACACTACAGACATTTCTGAGGAAATGGACCCATCTTATTAAAAGTATAAACTTTTTGGCAAATACTTATATCTAATTCAGAACTTTTCCCTGTAATATATAGTTTTTTTGCAGGAAGTGCTCTGAATACTTTTCTGCACTTCCTTGGTTGGTCTAAAAACACGTCTTCACATCCATTCTCCACGACTTTCTCCAGGACTAGCAGCACAGACATTGTGACAAGGACGGACAGACAGACGATGGTCTAGTCTGCCCGCTGCCCCCTTCCACGGCTTATCTCCCACGGCTGCCTTCTGTCCGTGTTCCATCCTGTCCCCTCCATGCAGCGCGGTAAAGGGAGCATTAAGCGCTAGACGCGCACGAAAAATTACCAAATCATATATTACGGTACATAACACAATCCAAGATCTGAGACCATAAGGATCACTTCCTAGGTGAAAGGTCAAGTGGTGTGCAAAAGCCGTCAGAACCTCGAACAAGCGGGTGTGAAGATGCAAAGGTTATCGTGTAATCCCGTGAAGAAATGTTTGTATCTGCAAAAGTTTTTCGCTCAGCCGCTTGGCATCAAGTTTGTGCCTTCAACAACCTATTCCCGAATAGCAAATTAGTTTGATGCAAGGGACGGTATCTGCACGGTCTGGAAAACTCCAATTTGTAACGAGGACCTTTTGAGCCCATCAGAGATTGCGAGTAATTTGTAACGAGGTCGAGGACCTTTTGAGCCCATCAGAGATTGCGAGTATTTTGTAACGAGGGCCTCATTGGTTTAATTGTGTTGTGGCTCTGCGCTTTCAAAAGGTAAACTCAGAGAAACACTCTACATTCGTCTTCTAGCCTGGCAGGACTGAAAGAAAGTAACCAGCATCTTGCTACCAAGTGAAACTTATCTCAAATGAATAAAAAAAAGTTACATAGGTGAAGAGAAAGAGGGAAAGTTCACAACTATCGGTAAACTTTGCAAAACTAGGCTACTTGAAAACAAATCCATATTCATTCGACTTTGAATCAAACCTTGCATGACATATAGATTTATCAGTCAGTCAGCCAGAATACTTTATTTCGATAAATCAATATCATAAAAAGACGATAGTACTATACAAAACTTACATAAAATACAATACGTTAATTATACACGCTAAAAACAGAGTTAATAGTACATAGTAGAAAAATATATCAAAACCTTTAACAATTTCCTTAAAAATTCATAAAATGAAGTCATGATAAAAAAAAGGTACAAAACGTCATTCAATATAGTTACCCTAATTACCATTTCATAGTGCAAACATTATACTCGATTTCATCTCAATTCATTTCATAACATTGAAGAGTTATCATTCATATTCTTGTTCCTAATCCTAACAGCACCCACTAAGAAACTAGCAACGTGGAAGATGATCCTAGGGGTCTGCAATAATTGCAAATACAAAAGAGCTGGCTTAACCTGCAAAAACCCAGCCTCCTTTAAAATAGGGACCAAGAATTTCACCCTTAATGCCGTGTAATGACCACGGAACATCAAAAAATGCATTGTGTTCTGGGTGGAAAAGTTATCACAGATTTATATTACTTGATAATTCACAAACCTTTTAGCAATAAAATATAGAAAAAGCAACATACATGTTGAAATAACTAACTTGCATACTGCAGACATTTGGCTGTAAAGAAGCTGTCTGTTCTCTGTAATAGTAGGTATAGAAGATTGTTAATTTATGTTAGCAGGTGTGGTTATTAGCTATGGCTGTTGACATTTGTCTAATGTTGTTTCGATGGCACGTTTTGTGTACCTAGACACACGCATTGACACCCACGCTCTGCAGTGTCCGCTACAAGTGAGTGAATTATTGTTTGCACTGAGTGCTCGTGCACTGTTCATCATTCACAGATCTAAGTGAATTAATTAAACAAGTGTATTTTCGTTATTCAGACCTTCATTCATGCTTTCATGGCCTGACAACTAATATGTCATTGGGGAGGTCATCTACGTGATGTGTGAATTTACAAGCACAGTTAAACAAGAAGTAAGTGAAAACTGCAGTGGCGGCTGGTGCAGGTAAGTGCGGTGAGGAGGGGCTGGGACAGGAAAGGGCGCAAGGGGGTAAGTTGACAGATGACATAATAGGGAAAATAAAATAAATCCTATTCCGTTTTATGTCGACTTCCCCCCGCCCCACCGCGCTCACCTGCACCGGCCGCAACTGGTTAAAAGGACGCCTGGGGTTGTAAGTTTATCACCAAATTCTTAGCGTTCTTTCAATTAAAGAATTTTCAGTGAAATTCGATCATTTATCAAGGTAGACCAGCACGTATTTTGATATAGGACCATAATATTCTTTAATTGTTTTTTAAAAAGTCATTTTCATAAGGCTATACTGTTTATATGTCATCATGATTGTGTGCATTTGGGTGTTTGGAAAGAAAATTGGAAAAATACTGTGACTACAAAAATATTGTATCAAGAATATTGGGACATCGACAATATAACTGACTCGAGTTAAAAAAACAGTGTTGTTTTAATATAATTGTTAAAAATATCGATGTAGAAAATATCAATGTAGAAAATATAGTTTGTAAGTGTTCATTAATATGTCTTTAATGTACCGTGTTTAATTGTAGCTGTTTATATATATATATTTTCTGTTTTATTCAGATAATTTTTTAGTTAGAAAATTGGTGCAATTGTATAATAATTGTGTAATATTTTTTTTATTAGCAGGATATTTTGGTTTTAGAGGATAAGGATGGGGAGATTTTTTTACAATCTACTTTTTTAATCTGTCTTTACCATAAAGAACCTGAGATTGGAGTGGGGTTATTAAATGTCATCCACTTTGTGTCAAGCACCTTCCCCCCTTTCCCCAATACGGTTAGTAGGAGTGAGAATAGTACATTTAACCCCTTTAGTGTCAAATGCCTTTCCCAAATTGTTTTAGAATATAGTGGGAATAGTTAATGTCAACCCTTTAATGTCCTACACCATTACCAAATTGGTCTAGATTGGAGAGCGAATAGTACATTTCACCTATTTGTATCCAACTCCTTCCCAAAAATGGCTTAGATTGGATTTAAAATAGTAAATGCCGCACATTCAGTGTCTAACACCTTACTAAAATTGGTTTAGATTGGAGTGGATATAGTAAATGTTACACAAGGAGATGATGGACGGAGCACTGAAAGTTTTCAGACACTCACCCCCAGTCACAGATCTGGGTTGAATCCATCATCGTTCTTTCGCTCACTTCACCAATTCAGTTCAGACCCAGCTATATGCAAATCAGTCTTGACCCTGTGCCTCATGGGAATAGTCCAGCCAAAACTGGCAAGCCAGGTCTTCCCTGAACCGGAAACATGCATTCTGGGACAGGTTTTGGGGTAACACCTCTCATCAGCCAGGCGAGCTTGAATCCAGTGGCAAAGTAAGCTAGAGACCCACGTCTGGGCATACCCTGCCAACTTAGGGCGAACAAAGAAAACACAAGGAGATGATGGACGGAGCACTCAAACTTTTCAGACACTCAACCCCACTCACAGATTGGGGTTGAATCCATCATCGTTCTTTAGCTCACTTTGCCACCTAAGTTCAGACCCAGCTATATGCAAATCATTCTTAACACTGTCAAGGGAACAGTCTAGCCTCAACTGCCAAGCCAGGTCTTCCCTGAACCGGAAATAAGCATCCTGGGACTGGTTTGGGGTAACCTCCCTCATCAGCCAGGCGAGCTTGAATCCCTGCCAATTTAGGGCGAACATCCTGATTGAAGTGGAAATATATTACATTTAATTACTTTAGTGTCCAACACCTTCCCCAATATAGGGGTAGATTACGATGTCGTTAGGAAAGCATTCAAACCGAATCTGTTCCGGAATGCTTTCCAAACGACTTAAATCGGGGAAGTCCGACCAAGCGATTTTGATGCATCCGGATGCTTCCGGATTTGATTTGGTCGGATTCCTATTGACTTCAATAGGAGCCTGTGTTCTGAACCAGGCCTGTGCGCTGTAGGAAGGTGGATACCTGACTATGTTTACCCCATATTTTTTGCCTAGTGTTTAGCTGGTTTTCGACTTAGTTGGCCTGGGATTCTGCTAATCAGGACCCCAGGCTATCTGCTCTCTCTGTAAAATGGACTTGATGTACTTTAGGTACATCTACAATTGGATATTGGGTCACCTTATGAGCCCCTGTACAGTGTACTATAGGTACCGAGGGCATAGGTACATCCATGCCTACCAGGGGCTGCAGCATGTATTATGCCACCCCTGGCTGGCCCTCCAAACTGACACAACTGGCTGTTCACTCAGCTGGGGCAAGGTCGTGTAATCACCCCTTGCTTAGATATAGTATTCCTATACCTAACCTCATATATAGACACATATATGCCTATAAGTCACTCCTATGGCAGGCCTTAACAATCCTGGAGGCAGAGTGCGTGGTATTATGTGAGATGGTGCTCTAGCACGAGCTGAGCATGTCTGCAGCTTTCGGAACCATGTCCGTATAGCTGTTCTATGATATTCTACCATATACTCTTAAGTGCATTATAATCCTCGCGGTTATTGCTAACTTTGGTTTGGCTTTATCAAAACATGTCGTGTAAGGTGTCATACGCTTTGGAATACTACCCCCTCACCAGTCCTGGCGACGGGGTAGCATTCCACCCTTCTAGAGGGAGAAGACATGTTGTTCCTACTAATCCCGGTTAAAGTTAACCAGAGCCTCAGCATCACAAAATGGATGCTGCTGCCATAGACACAATGACCTCCTCCTGCTGGGAGTCCTTCCAGCGAGGGAGGCTTGGACAATAGGTTTCCTGTCTTGGGAAGGGCTAGCACCACCCCAGACAGGCCATAGTGTATTGGGGCAGGGAGGGCAGAAAGAAATGAGACACTGCCTGGGGCACACAAGGTGCTCAATGCATAGTCCAGTTCATACCGGTTGCTGGGGCACTCCAGCCCCAGCTCTGGCGCGAAACTGGACAAAGGGAAAGGGGATAACCACCCCCTTCCCTGGTCCCACCCATAGGAGGGACCTAGCAGGTAATCCAGCCCCTCAGATTGGTATATAGGTAGGGATTTCGTTGCCGACCCTGACCGACGGACACCTCACCCGTGGGAGGAATCAAGGAAGCTAGTGTCTCTGCTGCACGCCGCCACCCCTCGCCGGACCCGCTGCGCGGGTCCCGCATCGCGGCTGCAGCCCTTTTCTTGGCTGGTTTGTCAAGGGGCATACTTTGGAGCAACCGGCAGGGCTGCGAGCACAGCGGCGGACTCCGAGGACCAGGAGTCCCCGCGAGCCCCTCTCCAGCTGGGCTGCTCTCCCTGCCGGCCCCGCCCTCACTCCTGATCATCATAAGCAGCTGCCTCACCTGGACTCGGCGGATTTCGTTGCCGGCCCCGCCCTCCTGGTAGCTACTTGGACACCTACATATAGGAACTAAGACTCCCGCGGCGCGGGAGCGCGCGGGAGGGCGCCGGGAGAAGCCCGGGACAAGGGCGGGACCGTTTGTGGCCGTTCGTGACCCGGAGCGACCGGACCGGGCCACCCCTCTAACCTGTGTGCGTCCCCATCCCTAAGGACTATGGCCGGCAGAGACAATAGGATTAAATCCTCCTTAACTGGCAGCCTGTCAACCGCCGGAGGTATGGAGAAATTCCTCATTAGGGCTAATAACATTATAGACAAGGAGATAGTCATATTGGAAAAGCGTTTATCTACTGAACTTATTTCCCTTAAACGATCATCCATAGGACCCCTTGCCAACGCCAAAACGCCCATTAGAGATAGTAATCAGTCTGCTATTACGGATAAAATATCCCCGCCCATAGAAGACCCTAGCCACCTAGCTACCCCGGTTATATCAACTGACATTGTTGCTGACCCTACCTGTGTACTCATAAGTGAAAATGCCTCCATTTTATCCCATCCTGATGTGAGTACTACTGAGTCTAAGAGCCGTGGGGTAAGAGAGGGTGCCGTGAGGAAACGGAAAAGAGTGTACAATAAAAAAGAAGCTAAAATGGGAAGGGCTACAAAAACTGCTAAAGTACGGGAGGAACCACTACCCCAGCCCACATTTACCCCCCGTGATGCCCAATCCCCGAATAGAGAAATATCCATGGAATGGGCCGTGGCACTACTTAAATCAATCATATCCCCATTAGAGGCTAAACTGGATAGGCTTTGCTCCAGAATATCAAATGTAGAGAAAACATCTGCCTCCATCCTAGCCACCCTTGGTAACCTCCAGAACCAACACACCCCAACGACTACCATAACCCCTGCTATTCCCGCTCCTCCCAATCCGGTTTTGAACCAACCTAATATCCCCCCACCAAATACCTGTATACCACCCCTTATCCAATCCCAGCCCAATAATTTAACAACTGACAATGGGGCGAGTCAACAACCAAGCCAAATTAACCCACCAGACCATATGGCCGGGGGGACCCAGGGAGTACCAAGCGAGGCACTCAATACCCCTAGAGCCAGGCGGCCCGATTTACCACCGGAGGCTAACCGGTTTACTGTCATCTTAGCCGGAGTACCACCACTAGAAACAGGGGAATCTGAAACCTTTAGCTCCTTGAAGAGCAAAGTTATAAAATGGCTCAATTGGAATAGACCGCTACCGGGCCACCTGCACAATGAAATAATTATGGTAAGGAGGGTCCCCTGGATAGGCAAGACCCCTAAAAACATCAATGGGGACTGCCTAACCGTTAGTTTTAGAGACCCTCGTACAGTATCCCATATATGTGCAGGTTTTAACAGGTCTTTCGACTCAACGATCCAGACCCTTCCTGTTTCCTATTTCTTTCCACCAACCAACTTTCGCCACCAACAAAGAAGAGGGGATTGGTCCGTTGTGGAACGGAGGGGCAGACAACGAGCATATGATGCTAGACCACCAAGACTATCCCAATACGCACCCCAATTCCACTCCTTCATGGATCCTAACCGCTATGGTTGCTTAGATGGCCTAGAGGGAGTAGACTGACTACACCCCGTCTCTCGCTCTCTGAAGCTGACTAACACTCAGGCTAAACCTGATGTTTCGCCCATGGTCCATTTAACCACCCCTAACGAAGCTATCCCCACTAATTTGGCCCACATTACACCCGTTACAACCCCTACCATACAATGTTCTGAAATCATCCCCATCACCCCTGCCCCAGCTACCCCCACTGTACCGGATTTGATTCCGCTAGATATGACCCGTACTACACCCTCTGTCTCAACTATCCACATTAATACAGTTATGGACCAAAGGGTTAAGGGTTATTCATTGATGAGCTGGAACATTGCCGGGTGGCGGCAGAAGGTTTCAGCACTGGGTTGGAGGGAACTCATTGTGGTTCATGATATCCTATGTCTGCAGGAAACGTGGTCAGTGGAAGATATTGCCTTTGATGGTTTTGTTGCTTATAACTGTAATGCGGTGGAATCTGCAATGGGGAGGGCCAAAGGGGGATTGTTGATTTTACTCTCTGTACACCTACCTTTACGAGTAAGAAAAAGCCATATTGTGGGGTCCCATTCGCAAATTTTGGAAATTTTGGTAGGCAGGGACCGAAATCTATTGTTGATTAACCACTATAATAATACCTTTGACCCCTCCAGCACCACTGTAGTAGACGAACTTGAATCGGCTCTGGATTCTATTCTTTGTAAAACAACTGTATCTTATGATATCGTTTGGGGAGGAGATTTTAATATTAGAACTTGCCCTCTCTCATATTCTACTACCTGTGGTTATGATGGGGAAAATGGGGAAAATTTACTCCACTTTTTACACTCTCCATATGGCACTTCCCTTAACAACTTGATGTTAAAAATTGATATATCAATCCACCAACATGCACCTGATAATGAGGGTAATCTGGTGCCTACCTTCACGGGGAGAAACACCACCTCCATTATTGATTTCTTGATCATTTCCAACCGGGTAGCTCCCCATTGTTCGGTTACCCAGATCTTAGATCACGACCTGAGTGACCACAATGCACTCACCATGGTCTTATATTGTGAGCTCCATAGGGATGTATTCTCTGGTAGGGTTGTAGATGACATTACGCCATGTAGACCTAATGGGACCCGCATAAAGTGGAGTGGGGAAAAAGCAGAGAATTTGCATCGCAGGGTGGTGAAAGCTGGCCTAAATATGATACTCAGTTGCCTCGATATGGATGCCCCCGCAGCACAATCAATAAATAACTTTGAGAATCTGGGTACCATAATTAAGCAAACACTCACTTCAAAGAAGGCCAAATCCGGACAGGCCACACAGGGCTGGTTCAACCAAGCATGTACAAGGGCACTAAAATCCCTCAAACTTGCCCTTTCAAGTACCCCGAGAGACAGGGATGTGGTTAAGTCCCTGAGGGCCAATTATAAAAATGCGCTCAAAACCAGGAAACAAGAACTTAGAGAAATAGCCTGGGAAGATCTGAGTAAAGCCGCAGCCCTCCGGGACAGTAAACTATTCTGGAGTACCATCAATAGCCCATTCCTGCAAAAAGAGGAATTCCCTGTCCTCACTGCCCAAGTTAATGAAGAGGGATGGGTGGCCCATTTCTCAGGGATCTTCGATCCAACTGGAGAGTCCTTAGTCAATGATAACATCATTTGCACCACCATAGTTGAATCCCCGAGAATAACGACCGATGAGGTGGATTTGGCTATAAGGAATAGCAAAGGGGGAAAAGCCCCCGGCCCAGACGGGGTGCCGATCGACCTATACAAATATGATCCAGCCCTCTGGAGTCCATTATTGACCATAGCCTTTAATGCTGCTATGGATAACAGGACCCCTTCCACGTGGGGTGAATCCATTATCATTCCAATCTATAAAAAGGGGGATAGAGGAGAGGCCAAGAACTACCGCCCTATCTCCCTTTTGGATTCCTCACTAAAAATCTTGAGTAGGGTCCTGTTAGCACGCTTGGAAGATTGGGCCGTAGATAATAACATTCTTGCCCCATCCCAATATGGCTTTAGAAAGGGCCTTGGTACGATCGAACAATGTATTAACTTGAACCTTCTAATAGGGAAGTATACCAAGGCCAAGCCGGGATCACTATTTCTGTGCTTTGCAGATCTTTCAAGCGCATTTGATCTGGTCGACCATGCCTTGTTATGGACAACTCTGCTGGGTATGGGAGCCCCCCCCGATATTATCTATTTCTTGGCCACACTTTATTCTAACCTATCCGCCCAAATTCGTTATGGTCCTGAGGGTGAGTGCACACGGAAGATCAGAGTAAGATCTGGCATTCGACAGGGCTGTGTATTAGCCCCGTTGCTTTTTTCCCTCTTCATTAACTCGGTGGAACAAGAACTAAAGCAAATTCATGCTGATGCCCCCCAAGTAGGAGGCACCCCTATACCGGTATTATTGTATGCCGATGATACAGTTCTTCTCTCTAGGACTCCTATAGGCCTACAAAAATTGATGGATGGGTTCCATGATTTTATATTGAAAAGGAAACTCAAAATTAATAATTCTAAAACGTTTGTCATGGTGTGTGGGAAAAAGTTTAAACTTTTTAAACCTTTTTCTTTTAAGGAAAACCATATTGCAACTGTCACAAATTTTTGCTATTTGGGAGTCACATTTAACGACAGAGGATCATGGGCCCCTGAGGAAACAAATGTTAAAGCGAGAATGGGGAAAGCATCCTTAGGCGTCTTCCGCTTTGCCTCCAAAGTAGGAAGCCGCCGTATTGTTGATATGTTGACTATATACAAGCACAGATGTACTTCGATAGCATTGTATGGCTCGGGGGTATGGGGACATTGCAATGCCAAGGCCCTGCAAATTGAAGAAAATAAGTTCATTAAACGGCTGCTTTGTCTCCCCTCCTCGGCATCTACTGTTCTAACCCATTCGGAACTAGATCTGGATTACCTGTCCGACCTCTCTGGGTTAAGGCCACTGTTGGTATGGAAATCCATTTTTACCAAGCCGGAAACAGCATTCACCAAAGATATCATCAAAGACTGTTTGCTCTTGGATAAAGTTTTAAGTATTCCATGGTTAAAATATGTAGTTATGACTGTTAAAGACCTGTTTGACATGGACCTAGGAAATGACCCTACTAGTCTGAACACTCTAGACAAACAGGAAGTAAAAAATGTCTATCTTAGGGCGAAATCGGATGTGCGAAGTTATGCTACTAGAGAATATTCCACACATATTTTCCACCTGTCCTTGAATGATGATAGCCGGGGTATTCCAATGTACCTTAAAGTTATCCACAGACAGTCCCACCAGTTTGTTCTTTCAAGGCTAAGATTAGGTATAGTGCATAACTTGGTTGCTTTCCCGATTATGAAATCCCATCCAGTAACACCATGTCCATGTGATGACTCTTCCAAACAAAGCACAATGCACTTTTTATTATTCTGTCCTCTGTATAAAGCACAACGCATCTGCTTCCTCAAGCCTATGTTCCTTAAATATAACATGTATACTACCGATAGCGCTTTGAGGCTTCTTTTTTCACTTTCAAGCCCAGATATCTGTTTTTATACTGCCACTTTTATTCTGAAATCTATTAGAGCTAGACTTAGCATGGTTTTCCTGTAATTTTATGTGTAGCAATCCCCACTACATGTGACAATGTTATTTCTGTTTCTGTATTTTGAGTACCATGTGTATGTAATGTTTTAAACTGTATACTTTTATGATGTTTTTTAAACATTCGAATAAAGTTATAAACTGACTGACTGGTAGGAGCTGAGTCTATAGACTTTAGATTTATCCTGCTGAAACTTGAAACGAAACTCTGGACCTTCAACATTCTACTCGACATAGAAGACTGAAGAATCTCCCTTATGGTCAAGGAGTGACCACCCTGTGTAAGCAGGCACCACCAAGCGATCAACGGTTTGCTTTGTTGTCGCTCCCGCCGGAGCCCGAACACAGAGCCTGACAAGACCTGGACTTACAGACTTCCTTCAGCCCGATCCACAGCCACAGCAAAGCTGAGACCCGTGGAGGCGACGCGAGACGTGGGACCGGCCATCTTGGAAAGCCAGTGAATTGCTTTTCGTGCAACTTCTGAGGCACCCTCGAAGTTGTGCATTGGGGATTGAGAAGCCCCAGCACCGAGCATCATCTGCACCGAAGATCAGCCCTCCACGCTCCACGAGTGCCTTGCTGGTCTGATTAAGAAGCCATCTTCGATTCCTGCGTGGGTTGCCTTTGCCAAGGCTTGTTGGCTCCAATCCGGAAGCCAACACCGCCGACAGTGAGAGCCTTTGTGGGACAGTCTGTGTTCACCTCCTGGTTGTCATCGACACCTCCTGGTCCACATGGCTGTAGAGACAAGCTTCAAAACATCACCTGATTGCTCCTCGACATCGCCTGGTTCCTTCCTGGTCACTGGCTAGTGACCCAGACTCTGTCCCCTCTGCTTTCAGGTACTTTTCATCCTTGATCCACCCTTGGATCTAACAGGACACTTCTCTCCTGGTCACCTGCAGCATCTTTCTTCAGGGCTCCATAGGATTCAGCAACGAAACCCGACACACTTTGACACCTATGCACCCGCTTCCTGTGGGTGAGGTAACGTGAGTACTCTGGTGCTCCTGTGGGTATTGACTATCCTAGTGTCCCAGTTTTCAATAGCTTTCTCCTAGTCCATCCGGAAGTGACCTAAAAGAACTAGTTTCCAATTCTTACGTTCCCATTATAACTCTATGGTAACTCGCATGTCTGTAAAGACACTGCACACACCTCCTGTGGACCTCCTGCTTCCTTTCCTTTGGTAGTACAGCATAGCCCCAGCGATTCCCTAGGCCCTGGGCCTTTCCATTGTCCGTGACGTGGTTCTTATACCTCTATTTTAGTATATGGTTTAGCGTGCCCCTAGGGCTCTACTGTATTTTGTGCAACTTATTGTATGATAATTAAGTATCTTGTTATGTGCTTGTGCCTCTGATCTCATAAAGAGCTCAGAGGGGTTGTTTAGAAATAAATACATATATTTTTTTTATATATTCTGTGTGGTGTCCTTTCATTTGATATTCAAAGGGTTACATATGGTAAGACAGCTGGCTTTACATGCCCTCTGAAGTTTTAGCCTAAGACTGCTTTGTCCATGCTACCTCTAGGATAGCTGGTCTATAAAGTTGACTTTACAACCATCACCATAAGGGTTGTTTGGACTGATACAGGGTGCCCACTAGAATAGTGGACATCACATATCAGGCCAACTTCTCACAGGTGCAGTTCATCTAGTTTTGCTACGCTGAACTCCGCGAAGTTACGCAAAACCTCGATGAAGTTCAGCGAGTGGCGGAGTGCAGTGCGAACTGCAGTTTATGCTTGTATTCCAGCCGCTCGGATATAAATTCTACCCGAGCGGCAGCTCGCACTCGAAAACTTACTGTTCGCGATCGCGAACTTACAGTTCACGATCGCGAGCAGGGAAATAATGCCGCTGCACATCGCCAAGCAGAGTTTTCTGCACTCCGCGAGTTCCGCGGAGTGCAGAAAACTCTGCGAATGGACCGAAGTTCACCGCCCAGGCCTATTCTGAACAAGAACACAGAATCACAGGCTCACACCTTCACTTCCAAATACACACCGACCCCAAGAACACACTTAGAGGCACCCTCATCTACAGACCACCAGGACCCCGCACACAATTCAGCGAAGACATCACCGACTTTATCAGCCCACACGCCCTCCTCTCCGAGAACTACATTCTCCTAGGGGACCTCAACTTCCACCTAGAAAAGAACGACGACAGCAACACCACCACCCTTCTGGACAACCTCGCCAATCTCGGACTCAAACAACTAGTAAACACCCACACCCACTATGCCGGACACACGCTCGACCCAATCTTCTCCTCCAGCAAGCACATCTCCTTCAATCACGCCACAGGACTCCACTGGAGGGACCACAGCTGCGTCCACTTCAACTTCAGAAAGACCACAACCCACCACCACCCACAACAATTCCCCTGCAGAAACTGGAACAAACTTACCACCGACCAGCTCACCACATCACTAAACCAAAACCCTCCCGCCAAACCATCGGACCCAAATCAAGCAGCCATCAATCTCGCACAGTGGATCACCCACTGCGCTGACGAATTAGCACCCTTGAAAAAGCAACACAACAAGCCAGGTAGCAAAAAAGCCTCCTGGTTCAATGACGACCTCAAAAACTCCAAAAAGAACTGCTGCACCCTCGAGAAAGCCTGGCGAAAAAACCCAACCACAGACAACATGACCGCCCTCAAGGACGCCACCCGCAAACACCACCAGCGGATCCGATCCACCAAGAAATCAGCATTCAAGGATCGACTCCACAACAACGCCCACATCAGCAAGGAACTCTTCAGCATCGTCAAAGAGCTTACCAATCCCAGCGCCGACACCAACGACATCACTCCCTCTCAAGACCTTTGCGACTCTCTAGCCTCGTTCTTCCATAGAAAAATCGCTGACATACATAACAGCTTCGGCGACCAGTCCTCCCCCCCTTAACACCGAACTGAAGCACCCCACCACCACCCTTTGCGCCTGGAACCTGATCAGCACCGAAGACACCATCCGCTTGATGAACTCCATTCACTCCGGATCACCAACCGACCCATGCCCCCACCACATCTTCAACAAGGCCGACTCCATCATCGCACCCCATCTCTGCTCCCTCAACACCGCTACCTTCCCGGAAAGCTGGAAACATGCCGAACTCAGTGCCCTCCTGAAGAAACCTACAGCAGACCCCACTGAACTTAAGAACTACCGCCCCATCTCACTCCTCCCTTTCCCCGCCAAAGTCATAGAGAAGACCGTCAACAGTCAGCTCGCCGCCTTCCTCGAATCCAACGGCTCCCTCGACTCCTCACAGTCCGGCTTCCGAGCCAAATACAGCACCGAGACCGCCCTCATCGCAGCCACAGACGACATCCGAACACTACTCGACAACGGGGAAACAGCTGCCCTCATCCTCCTGGACCTCCCCGCAGCGTTTGACACGGTCTGTCATAACACCCTAGTACATCGTCTCAGCAACGCCGGGATACAAGGAAAAGCATTGGAGTGGATCATCTCGTTCCTCTCAGGAAGAACCCAGAGGGTCCGCCTCCCCCCTTTCAGATCAGAGGCCACCGAAGTCATCTGCGGCGTACCACAAGGATCATCGCTCAGCCCCACCCTCTTCAACGTCTACATGAGTCCCCTCACATCCATCGCACGCCAGCACAACCTCAACATCATCTCCTACGCAGACGACACCCAGCTGATCCTCTCCCTCACCAAAGACCCAAACACTGCCAAAACCAACCTACACGAAGGGATGAAAGACGTAGCCGAGTGGATGAAGAACAGCCGTCTAAAACTGAACTCAGACAAGACGGAAGTCCTCATCGTAGGTTCATCCCCCTCTGCATGAGATGACTCCTGGTGGCCACCGGCCCTAGACAGCGCACCCAAACCAACGGACCATGCCCGCAACCTGGGATTCATTCTAGACTCCTCCCTCTCGATGACCAGACAAGTCAACGCCATCTCATCATCATGCTTCAACATCTTACGTATGCTCAGAAAAATCTTCAGATGGATCCCCACCGAAACAAGAAAGATGGTCACCCAAGCACTTGTCACTAGTCAACTGGACTACGGAAACACCCTCTACGCCGGAACCACAGCCAAATCTATACTACTATTATAAAGAGAGAACACAAACCTTTGAGCCAGGTAAACTACAAAAGTAATGCACCAATCACTACACCCAATACACCATTTGAAAGGGGAGATGTGGCAGAAGGACATAGGCTATAGATATGTACACCATATACATTAAAAAAGCAAAAACGCCAAAAGTGGTAAAGTAGTCCCTTGGGGGCGTGGTCGTGGCCGTGAGCGTCTCAAACAACAAATGTGGGTGTTTTTAGGGCCGTGTCAAGTGCAAATAACAAACATAGGCCAAGCGACTTCACAACACACTTACATATGCACACATAGAGCGGAAATGCGCTTTCACTGAATTTAGAATGCACAATATGCAGACATAGAGCGGAAATGCGCTTTCAATGAATTTCTAACAAACATTTGCAAATCCCAACACATATAGCAGAAATGCGCTTTCAATGAATTTAAATTCACACATACAGCACGGTAACACCAATATACAAAAACAGCAGAGGTGCGCGCTATAAGAAATATACACACATTCGTTGCAGTTACCCAGACAACATTGACGCCTTCGCATTAAAAACCGGGCGGGCCTTCCATCGACAAGGAGTGTCAAATGACGCCACAAAGGGGGCAGGATTAATCGCATACTACACCAATCACAACGCACTAAAGAAAACACACACACGACTTCAGCTTACCAAAAAATAAGTCTTTAACCATTGGCCATTGACCAACGACGTCACAGGGGGACAAACAAGAACAAAAAAAGCCGACATTTCTTAACGGAGAAACGCAATCGACTGCGCATTCACAAGACTTTCCTCACATCTTGCGGACAAGATAAAACGCTTACAATAAGACATACGAATAACGAAAATAACACAACTGCCCATAATCACTCGAGCACTGCCAGGACTTCACCACACAAATGACAAAACGAAAGGGAAACTTCTTTGAAGGGATACAAAAACGAACACACGGAAAGAGCCTTCGAAAGAAAAAAAAACATTAAACAGGTGACACAACACTTCCCTCACATCTTGCGGACAACATAAACTCGGAAAACAATACATACAAATTAAAAAAATAGCACAAGTGGGCCAAATCAGTTGAACAGGGCCAGGACTTGCACAGACAACTCTTCTGCGGGGCGGGCGGGGGCCCTGAAGCAGCCTTTTGCTCCCGGACAACGTCGGGACGGGCTGCTAGTTACAGAATAAACTCCTTCGCATTCAGAACGCCTCCGCCCGGATCATCCTAGACATACCCTGCCACAATCACATATCCAGCCACCTGAGAGACCTTCACTGGCTCCCCGTTAACAAGAGAATAACGTTCCGTCTCCTCACCCACGCACATAAAGCCCTCTACGACCTAGGACCCAAATACCTCAACACGCGCCTGACCTTTTACACCCCCACCTGCCAACTACGATCATCCAACCAAGCCCTCGCCGCGATTCCACGCATCCGAAGAGCCACCATGGGAGGAAGATCATTCTCCTACTTAGCGGCCAGAACCTGGAATTCTCTCCCCACCCACCTCCGCCCACCTATCCTTCAGAAAACAACTCAAAACCTGGCTATTTGATAAGTAGCGAACCCCTCCCCCCCTCTTAAGCGCTTTGAGACCCTCTGGGTGAGTAGTGCGCTATACAAATACTTGACTTGACTTGACTTGACCCTGTGACGGGTACCCCATGTGCCTGCCACACTGTACATAGTTAGAAAGGAGGCCCATAGGTACCAGACGGGCCTGATTCAGAGGGCTCCAGGTAAAGGGGGGCCTTCTACTGCACCAAAGTCAGTTTACAACAGCCTTTTAGTGTCAGACAGACCAATTCCGAAAGGCTGTCCGTATTCGACATCGTAATACCTTGGTCAGAAATGCGGTCCATAACGCTGCATGGTTCGGCTTCCACCGACTCGGAGTCTCCAAATACCGGTGGGAACCAAATTGGACTGATCGACCGTTACCTTTTCATCGTAATTGATTGGTTGGACATGTTTCCGAGTAAGTTGGAAATATAGGTTCTGACTTCTGACACAGTTTAGGAGAATCCGACTGCCGTTCGGAGTCTTTCTGACCAACAACAGAATTAGGTCCTTAGTGAATTTTTTTGGAGGTGCCTCTATACACTTTGTAGGGATGAGCGGAACTCGCAAAGTTTCACTCAACGGAATTCTGCAGAGTAACATGAAAACTCCAAGAGATTCTTCAGAGTTCCATGAACAAGGCGAAATCGCATCGTGTTGAATTTTAGTGCCGAGGGGTTCTTTTGCGCTGAAGAATAAGCGCAAACGGCACCACACGGCTCCCCAGAGGGTGCTGCTTCTTTGCTGCTTCTTGCTTCATTTTATTGGTTGGTTTAGCTTTAGTTTTAATTTTTTTTATTTGTTCAATCCTTTTATGGCAAACACTAATTTAGGCATTGTTTTTGATGAATGATATATAGTTTGATACTTTTGAATAGTTAAGATTCTGCTGATGTAATATAGTTTTGTTTTATTTAAGGATGTATATAAAATATTTTTCTTTTCTTTGAAGTAACTGTTTTATGTAAAAACGTATTTGGAGACATCCTCCTCTGCATGAAACTCTTCCTCTTCTGCCCCTCGGTTAAAGAAGTGTAGGGTGAGTGACGATGCACACCTTTACCTCTTCGCTGCTGATGACGAGCTCAGCTCGTCATCAGCCACGGTAGTCGTGTGCGGATGACGAGCTGAGCTCGTCATGTAACGCGGCTTTTTGTAAATTGCCGCACACAGCGGGAAAAGCCGCCGCAGCGATGCGGTTAATAGGCTTATTAAGGAGACCTTGTGTGAGATGGGTACTGATAAGCCTAAGCCTAAGGATGCACTGCCTTTGGGGTCATCTCCATCCTCAGAGTCAGAGAATGAGATGTCGGCATTGGAGAATCATAAGGGCAAATACATTCCCAGGGACATGTTGCCTGACTTGATTGGACATGTTAAATCCAACATGGGTTTTTCGGATGAGGACGTTCCTGAGACTTCGGCGGGTTCCTAAGCCAGTTTCAAAGTACATCTTCCCTTAATAGTCCTGTGCATCCATATATTAAGGAGGAATGGAAGGACCTGATAAGATTGTGCTCCCAAGATTCATGCGAAAATATATCCATTGTAGGATATGCAGGGGGTCTCCAGATACTATCCCTATTGATTCCTTTGTGGCAGGTTTTGTGGGGATAACATCCTTGGCAGAGGATGCAATAATTAAGCATTCTGTAGACAAAAAGATTGATGCTTCCTGTCGCGATCTCTCTCGCCACCACAGCCAGAATAAAGACACGTCGAATAGGGCGTTCTTTCCAGATGGACTACATGTCCCAGAGGGCAATGCGGCGTTGGAAGGCTGGAAATCGGGCTGATCCTATATAGGCTCCTCCCCTGCAACAGAAAGGTGCTTGACAATTGTTTTTGCAGTCTTGGTGATGGCGGAAGGTGTTGTCCCCGCCGGATTTATTGCCTAGAAGCCCAGCGCCGACGAAGAGCCTGCGAGGTCAGAGTTGTGTTTCCCCGCGTCAACGAAGAGCCTGCGAGGTCAGAGTGTTAATGCCAAGCGCCGACGAAGAGCCTACGAGGTCAGAGTTGTGTTTCCCCGCGTCGACGAAGAGCCTGCGAGGTCAGAGGCGAAGCTGTTTTCCTGCTGCAAGTCGTAAGTATTCTTAAAGAAGAACGGGCTCGTTCTTCTTTCAAAACCTTTTACTTTATTGATTCCAAACCGCGCGGAGCGCATCCTATGTTTCATTATCGCACCAGAGTTTCCCGACTTGAGAAGCCAAGTATTTGATCCATATTTCGCATACCTTCCCTTGATACTTTGGCCATCTTTTGTTCCCAAGAAGTATTGTGGGCAAAACGAGACGGGCAAGAAACGCCACGTTTCTGTAACAAAAAGTACCTTTCAGAGCCGGAGGGTAGAAACGTCTCTCTGGAATCAACGATCTCCATTGAGGGAAGTGACCGTAACTTTCCTTTACATGTATCCAGTTATCTTGGATTAGGGTACAGCACCATAACTTTGTACGAACCATACAGTGGTGCCTTTGGTAAGTGTAGTAACCAAGGGGTAGGGGGTATTAACGCTAGTCAGGTGAGGTACTTACTCCTGCTCTCTGTCTCCCCACGCTGCAGTATATTCCTCAACCGAGATCTCGTGGATAACTCAGACCAGACCCAGAAGAGAGTGCAGCAAACCTTGATCATACTATCACCTTATCACCTCCCGGCTTCTTACAATACAGGCTCAGGAAGTGGCTATACCTTCACTGCTGGGTGTTGTGTTGGGAAAAGTCGAGGGGACTTTTCGTCCTATCGTCTCTGCTGGTCATCTGAATAAGGTTAGTGGCGCGTGTTATTTCTTGCGCTGCTTACAATCACGACAGATTGTCAAGCACAAGAATACCGCCCAGCCCAGATGATGGATACCAATGCTACTCTTGCTTCCTTATTGGAAAGTTTCTCGGAATTGCAACAGGAGGTCCATACCTCTCGTGCAGAGAACCAAGCGTTATATCACGAAGTTTCCCTGATGCGCAAGGAGTTGTCTGATTTGGCGCTTAAGGAACCAGGGGTGAGACCCTTACTCAAGCCTGCCACATTGCCCCCACCTGTTTCGTCTCGGCCAGGGTTTTTTTTTGTGCCTACGTCTACTCCACCTACAACTACAGATGCCGTACCTACGGTCCAGATAATCCAGAACACTGGGATACCTCTTGCTCCTCCTGAGAAGTTTTACGGAGACCCTCGAAAATTTGAGACCTTTCTTAATCAGTGCTGTCTCCATTTTTTGTGCAAACCAGCGGTCTTTCAGGATGAAGCAGCAAAGACGGCGTTTATGATGTCGTACATGGGGGGGAATGCGTCGAGTTGGACCATCCGCTTACTGGAACGTAATGACCCAGTGTTACATAGTTTTCCCGATTTTTGTCTCGAGTTGAGAAAATTGTTCGACATAAAATCTCACATGTTAACTCTTAACCGTGAGCTAATGACATTGAGACAGGGTTCGCAAGATCTTTCTTCTTATATTACCACCTTTAATCGCCTCCTAGTTGAAACTGACTGGCCTGTGGAGAAACGGATTTCCCTCTTTTATCAGGGTTTGAGAGGGGAATTGAAGGACGTGTTAGCCCAAGTGGTACAATTGGCGACAACTGTAACAGAGCTCATTGACTTGACCGTCCAGCTGGATCACCGCTTGCTGGAGAGGAAAGGGGATAGACCTAGGGGGGAGAACCGAGCCTACTATCCTCTAGCAAGACAAAGAGTAGGAGGGGAAGAGAAATCCAAGGCACCAGAGGAGCCGGAACCTATGCAGATCGGAGGGATTAGAGGCCCCCTCACCACCGAAGAAAAGGATAAAAGGAGACGACTTAAACTTTGTGTATATTGTGGCAAATGAGGGCATTTTATCAAGGAATGTCGAGCTCGGAATTACGTTCCAGGACGCGTTTCCCTTTCTCGAGTCCAGGCCACGATGAAGGCCGAAGACCAGTCGGAAAACTGAAGATCTCAAATCAGACGGAGGTCTCTGATTTGAGATGTCAGCATCCCATGATCTCCCCTATTCTTGCTAACACCCTGCATCCAGCAGTGGTCCACATGAACGTTAGTGTGTCTCTCTGGATTACTTCTCGAGATAAATTACAGATTGACGCCCTCTTGGACTCTGGGGCCACTGGGAATTATATCGACCAAGACTTCGCATTACGGATGGGAATCCCTTGCAAAAAGAAGCTTAAACCCGAAACTGTGAATGCGGTGGACGGAACGGTCCTTTCATCGGGCCCGGTGGTACATCACACCCTTTCACTGTTGATGGCGTTTGGGGTGGATCATCAAGAACATATACAGTTCGACCTGATCGATGCACCGCAATTTCGTCTCATCCTGGGGATGCCATGGCTCACCCTGCATGATCCTTTTGTGAGCTGGTCATCCCGCACCGTCAGTATGAACTCTCTCTATTTTAAGGAACATTGTAGGAACCAGGAATTCCTTCCTTTAGCTACTGAACCCTCACCAGCCACCTACTTGGCGAATGCATGCACCCTCGAGATGTTCTGTTGTGCCACGGTTCTGCCTGCTGAATACCTAGAGTACCACGCATTGCTTGACAAACAAAAGGCTGCCCAGTTACCACCCCATAGGGCCTATGATTGCCGTGTAGACCTGGTACCGGGAGCAGATATTCCTTGCAGCAGGGTGTATGCACTGACGGAAAAGGAGATCAAATATCTGAAAACTTATATTGAGGACAACTTGGCAACTGGGTTTATCAGACACTCCACCTCCCCTGCTTCCTCGCCGATGTTTTTCATAGCCAAGAAGGACTGCGATGAGCTAAGACCTTGTATAGATTACCGCGCCATCAACAAGGTGACAATAAAGAACCGTTATCCTCTCCTCCTGATTCCAGTCCTGATGGATCAATTGAAAGGAGCACGTTACTTCACGAAGCTCGATCTCCGGGGAGCGTACCATCTTGTAAGAGTGCAGAAAGGGGACGAGTGGAAGACAGCGTTCAGGACCAAATTGGGCCTTTTTGAGTATAGGGTAATGCCCTTTGGTCTCTGCAACGCCCCGACCGCCTTTCAATTCTTCATGGACGAGGTGCTAAGAGGGTGTTTGGAGTCATTTTGTGTGGTCTACATTGATGATATTTTGATTTATTCATCAACTATTCTAGATCATATCACTCATGTGAAGACCGTGTTGAGAAAGCTCCAAAAAAATTTGTTGTATGCTAATTTGGAAAAGTGCCTCTTCCATGTCCAAGAAGTCGCCTTCTTGGGGTATGTTATAGATGCCCAAGGGTTCAGGATGGACATGAGCAAGGTTGAAGCCATTCTTAACTGGAAGTCTCCGCCGAACGTTAAGGCTGTGCAAAGTTTTCTTGGCTTTGCCAACTATTATCGGCGCTTCATTCAGGACTTCTCCAAGACCATACATCCCATCACAGCCCTCTTAAGGAAGAATGTACCTTTCCTATGGGGAGCAGAAGCAGAAGCATCCTTTCGGCTCCTGAAGGAGAGGTTCACTCAAGCCCCCATTCTCAGACATCCGGATCCTCAGTTGCCATTCATCCTAGAGACCGACGCATCCCAGTTCGCCCTTGGAGGGGTCTTATCCCAACGGCATCCCACCACAGGGCAGCTCCACCCGGTGGCCTACTATTCGAGGAAACTTACACCCTGTGAAGTAAACTACACCATCACTGATAAAGAGCTCCTTGCCATAAAAAGAGCGTGTGAAGAGTGGCTACACTATCTCTTGGGGGCTTTGCATACTGTTGAAATCATTACGGATCATCAGAACTTGTTGTTCCTAAAGACGGCTAAGGCTTTGACTCCACGCCAGCTTAGATGGACCCTGTTCTTCTCCGACTTCGACTTTGTGATCAAATACAGACCTGGATCACGTAATGGAAAAGCAGACACTTTATCCCGCCTGGGAGAAGAGGAGACAGTCGTTCAGATCAGAAGCCACCGAAGTCATCTGCGGCGTTTCACAGGGATCATCGCTCAGCCCCACCCTCTTCAACATCTACATGAGCCCCCTCGCAGCCATCGCAGGCCAACACAACCTCAACATCATCTCCTACGCAGACGACACTCAGCTGATCCTCTCCCTCACCAACGACCCCGCCACCGCCAGAGCCAACCTACACGAAGGGATGACAGACGTAGCCGAGTGGATGATGACCAGCCGCCTGAAACTGAACTCAGACAAGACGGAAGTTCTCATCCTGGGCTCCTCGCCCTCCGCCTGGGACGACTCCTGGTGGCCCTGGGCAGCGCACCCAAACCGACAGGCCACGCACACAACCTGGGCTTCATCCTGGACTCCTCCCTCTCCATGACCAGACAAGTCAACGCCGTCTCCTCGTCCTGCTTCAATATCCTGCGCATGCTACGTAAGATCTTCCGGTGGATTCCCACCGAGACCAGGAAGACGGTCACCCAGGCCCCCGTCACCAGCCGACTGGACTACGGCAACGCCCTCTACGCCGGAACCACCGCCAAGCTCCAGAAGAGACTTCAGCGGATCCAGAACGCCTCAGCAAGACTCATCCTCGACATCCCCCGACACAGCCGCATCTCCGGACACCTGAGAGACCTGCACTGGCTCCCGGTCAACAAGAGAATCACCTTCCGTCTTCTCACCCACGCACACAAAGCCCTACACAACCAAGGCCCAAGATACCTCAACAGCCGCCTCAACTTCTACACTCCTACCCGCCAGCTTTGATCGACCAGCCACGCCCTCGCCGCCGTCCCCCGCATCGGAAGAGCCACAGCAGGGGGAAGGTCCTTCTCCTACCTGGCCGCCAAGACTTGGAACTCCCTCCCGATCCACCTCCGCCTGACCCAAGACCACCTCGCCTTCAGGAAGCAGCTCAAGACCTGGCTGTTCAAGCAGTAGCGGACTTGAGACCCTCCGGGTGAGTAGCGCGCTATATAAATGTTTTGATTTGATTTGATTTAAACCTGAGGAACCCCCTTATATCCTTAAGGAAGCAGAGTGTCCAACGACATCGATTGCCATGATCACTTCTAAGGACTTTTTGGAAGATGTTAGAGTTGCACTATCTGATATTGATATCCCCTCATGGATACAGGAGGCACCAGAACACCGACATAAAAAAGACGACCTGGCATACCATTATCATGCATTGTATATACCCCTGACTGAGTTACAACAACAGGTGTTGAAGTGGGCACACGATTCCGTATTGGGAGGACACATGGGCATATACAAGACCACAGCTAACGTGGAACGTTCCTTTTGGTGGAAGGGTGTACGAACTGATGTAAAGGAATATGTTAAGAACTGTGCGTTTTGTGCCCAAGGCAAATCTGTCCACACTAAACCATCGGGCTTACTCCATCCATTGCCCATCCCTCCTAAACCATGGCATACACTGTCTATGGATTTTATTGTGGAGATGCCTCCCTGCGTCAATCAGACAGTCATTTTGGTAGTAGTAGACCACCTCACTAAAATGGGACATTTTATAGCATTACCTGGTCTACCAACGTCTGTGGAGTTGGCTGCAGTGTTTCTCCAACACATTGTGCGGGCGCATGGATTACCGAGTGTGCTGATAACTGATCGCAGTACGCAATTCACGTCTCATTTCTGGAAGGCTCTCTGTGTCATCTTGCAGATTGACGCGCGACTATCATCTAGCTACCATCCCCAGACAGACGGTAAAACCGAACGTCTGAATCAGACATTAGAACAATATCTCCGCTGTTTTGCCTTGCAAAATACCACGGATTGGACCACCCTTTTGTGGTTAGCGGAATTCGCATATAACAATGCTGTTCACACCACTTTGGGGTGTTCTCCCTTCTTCTGCCTCTACGGTTTCCATCCGAACATGCTTCCATTCGACTGGCCTGCGGAATCCTTGGTTCCTACCATACACGAGCATCATGCTCATTTAAGAGCTATCCTGATCGATGTTCGGAATAGTTTGGAGACCACCCAGGCTGCTCACAAACTCTTTGCTGATCGGAGGAGGTCAGAGGAGCCTGCATATAAAGTAGGGGACAAGGTGTGGCTTTCCACACGCAACTTACACCTGAAAGGGGTTAACAAACTGAAGCCTAAGTTTATCGGTCCATATGGGATCTGTGAAGTTGTGAATCCCGTAGCAATGAAGCTATCCCTGCCTGTCTCTTGGTTAATCCATCCTGTATTCCATGTGTCCCTCGTCCGGCCCTGCCAGCTGAGTATGCGTTTGCCGGAGCGTCCTCAAGCTCTGGAGGTAGAAGGTCAGGAAGAGTATGAGGTTCAGGGGGTTCTGGATTCTCGTATGGTGCGTGGCAGGATCCAGTACCTGGTTGATTGGAAAGGGTATGGACCCGAGGATCGGACATGGGATCCCGTGGATAATTTGCATTGCCCAGATCTGGTCGCTCAATTCCACGAGCGGTACCCTGGTAAGCCGGTTCGACCGCCGGGACGGCTGTCCTCGAGAGGGGGTACTGTTGCGATCTCTCTCGCTGGAAATCGGGCTGATCCTATATAGGCTCCTCCCCTGCAATAGAAAGGTGCTTGACAATTGTTTTTGCAGTCTTGGTGAGTCTTGGTGATGGCGGAAGGTGTTGTCCCCGCCGGATTTATTGCCTAGAAGCCCAGCGCCGACGAAGAGCCTGCGAGGTCAGAGTTGTGTTTTCCCCGCGTCGACAAAGAGCCTGCGAGGTCAGAGTGTTAATGCCAAGCGCCGACGAAGAGCCTGCGAGGTCAGAGTTGTGTTTCCCCGCGTCGACGAAGAGCCTGCGAGGTCAGAGGAGAAGCTGTTTTCCTGCTGCAAGTCGCAAGTATTCTTAAAGAAGAACGGGCTCGTTCTTCTTTCAAAACCTTTTACTTTATTGATTCCAAACCGCGCGGAGCGCATCCTATGTTTCATTATCGCACCAGAGTTTCCCGACTTGAGAAGTCGAGTATTTGATCCATATTTCGCATACCTTCCCTTGATACTTTGGCCATCTTTTGTTCCCAAGAAGTATTGTGGGCAAAACGAAACGGGCAAGAAACGCCACGTTTCTGTAACAAAAAGTACCTTTCAGAGCCGGAGGGTAGAAACGTCTCTCTGGAATCAACGATCTCTATTGAGGGAAGTGACCGTAACTTTCCTTTACATGTATCCAGTTATCTTGGATTAGGGTACAGCACCATATTGTTGTACGAACCATACAGTGGTGCCTTTGGTAAGTGTAGTAACCAAGGGGTAGGGGGTATTAACGGTAGTCAGGTGAGGTACTTACTCCTGCTCTCTGTCTCCCCACGCTGCAGTATATTCCTCAACCGAGATCTCGTGGATAACTCAGACCAGACCCAGAAGAGAGTGCAGCAAACCTTGATCATACTATCACCTTATCACCTCCCGGCTTCTTACAATACGCGCTCAGGAAGTGGCTATACCTTCACTGCTGGGTGTTGTGTTGGGAAAAGTCGAGGGGACTTTTCGTCCTATCGTCTCTGCTGGTCATCTGAATAAGGTTAGTGGTGCGTGTTATTTCTTACGCTGCTTACAATCACAACACTTCCCTACTTAAAGTACAATCAGGCTCTGTGGGATGGTATAAATGGTACTTATGTGGCTCAGTCTCTAATCTCTAACATTAAGACATTAAACAGATCTATAGACAATACATCTGATTATCCTGATTTGTTGGTACAAATTGAACACAAGGTGGAATACTTATCTGATGTCTTTTTTGATGTGGTGAGGGTATCAGCATTGTCTGGAGGGACGTTTGTGGCGGCCGCCATAATCTGGTACTCGAAGATTGGCGTACAGACTCAGCCCAGAAGACATCTATTCTCAGACTACCATTTCAGGGTAATCAGCTGTTTGTGGCAGAGTTGGAAGATAAACTCTACAAGTTGTTTAATGAGAAGAAGCATTTGTCCTCCTTTAAACTTGCTTCTTCTGAGAAACAGTCTGTGAAGCCAAAGTCCCCCTTCCGTCAGCCTTCTCGGAGGCAATATCCACATTCTCAAGGACGGTTTCATGCTCGTCGAGGTCAAGACAAGAAAGCCAAGCATCCACCAAACCCTCATCTCCCTTTCTGTCTTTACAGCGGCTGCGTATCTCGGTTTGGAAGTGGAGAGGCATGGATTGCCGAGTAAGGGTTTGTCCAGGCATTTAGCTGGTGCTATCCAGCAGCCCCGCAAGCCTTCTACCTTGAAGTCATATGAGAGGCATTGGGGCAGTTTTCAGCATTGTTGTCAGCATCTTCGGCTTTCCCCTCTTGACTGTAATCTGAATGAGGACCTTCAGTTTTTGTGAGAAGGCTTTGAGAAGCGTTTGGCTGTCTCTACTCTGCGTGCCCAGTGGGCGGCTATTAAGGCTTTTGGATCCCCGTGGGGGAATTTGGCTGACATGGAAAATTTGGTGGCGCAGTTGTTGCCTAACTTTTCTCTGTCTCACCCTTTGGTTACACCTTTATTTCCTTTGTGGGATTTGCCTTTGGTTTGGAAACTCTTGTTTCTGCCCCCTTTGAACCTTTGAAATTGGTCGACATTATGTTTGGGACTTTTAAGGTGTCATTCTTGGTGACCATAACCTCTGCCAGGTGCATTGGGGAATTGGGTGCCTTGATGGTCGGGGACCTTTTTTGACATTTTTGGATGATGGGGTTATTTTTTGTCTGGATTCAACTTTTGTGCCAAAAGTGGCGTCACAGTTTCACATGAATCAGGAATTGATTCTTCTGACTCTTTGTACTGAGTCAGATTCTTCCACGGCAGACCATGGTCATTGGTGGACATGAAGAAGGCTTTGTTGGTCTATCTCGAACGCATGAAGTCTTTGAGAAAGATGGACTCTTTGTTTGTGTCTTTTGGTGCTTCTTCCAGGGGGGGGACAGGGATTCCTCTTTGTCCATCAGTATGTGGAAGAAGCAGTTGATTTCTCTGGGTTATTCCTTGTCGGGGTCTCCTCCTCCTGCGGGGGATCAGGGTCGATCACCCTGGGTTGTAGATGCTACCTGGGCAGAGTTAAAAGGGGTGCCCATCTCTGAAATTTGCAGGTCAGCTACATGGATGTCCTTTAACACCATGCGCGCTAGCGGAATTCCGCTCGCACGCTGGGATTTGCGAAAACGCACTTTACATGACGAGCCCAGCTCGTCATCAGCGTGGAAGGGGTTAATACCTTTGTTAAGCATTATAGGTTGCGAAATGTTTTGTGCAATATTAATTTTGGTTTGGGTGTTTTACATGCAGTTGCTTCGTAAAATTGCCCTATTGCCAGTATGAAAACATCACTATGAGATGCTGCAACATATGCGAGTGTCCTCCTGTGGTTTCTACTTTCCTATAAATGCCAGGTTGCTCGACTTGTGTATTCTCACTTGCAATGAAAGGGACAAGGACAAGGGCGACCTTGGGTTAATGAAGATTACTGGTAAATTATAGGACATTACAACTGGTGGGAATCAACGCCCATTGCAAGACATGGAAAAATATCGCTCACCAGTAAAATATTCTCAGTCAGTTTACTGGCTGCAGTAATTGCACTCCTGCCGGCAACACGCGTTACAGAGCAGATACAGCGCAAAACTGATGACATTTACTGATTAAAATAAGACAACACTGGTCTTAAAATGGGCAAAGCCTCAATCTAATTCAACAGCTTAAAACTGTAAGGGTGGTCGTGAAACACTTTGGCAATTATGTTAGAGTGCTTTGTTCTTCTGGCCATCTTTCCGCCATGGAAAGTAAAGTCAACTTTTTTTAGCCACTGACTTTTTTACAGCAGTGGTAATTTTTATCCCCATACACAGAAAGTGTGCGGCCAATTGTAGTTTTTAATGCTGGTGATAGAAAATTGCGTAATACAACATTTCTGTGAATTTGGGTCATTTCGCAATTCTCAAATTTTGCAAATTACGCTGGTGCAATTTAAATATTTCCTATGTCTACCTAATTTCATGTTATTTGCATATTTTTGTTGTGCCGCATGTTGTTTCAAAGTTTTCTCTTGATGTTTCCTAATCTAGATTTGTGTGTGGTGTGTCTTGGTGAAAAACTAGTGTTGTAAACTTGGTGACCCAAATATAAGATTCCTCTTTATATATGTGCAGTATTCTTTCCAGTGTGCACTGCTGCAGACTGCACATTTAGCAAACAGTGTGAGTTTAGAGGTGTGTGCTTGCATGAGCACGGTGACATCCGGTTATATGGCCTATCTCAGCTGTGTTAGATGCCTGTTCAGTGCTCTTTTTAAAGTGCCTCTTTGAGAGCAGTGCAAACAGCTTTTCATTGTTAAATAACACAGTCTAACATTCATTTACCACAGCAGTGAAAGGAGTTAATACATTACCAGCCCTTTCACCTGAAGAAAAGGACAGGTGGGTGAATGGCTCCTGCGGAGGACACACTGCTGTCATCAACGAGGAATAGGGCTTTCCCTCTGCTGCGAGCATCTTGTAGGGTGACCACCTCCCCCCAGGTCCCTACTGACAGTGTTTCCTGCCCTGGACTTTTATGAGCTAAAGTCTTGCATTCTGGATCTTGTAGTCCTGTTTATCTTTTATTGACCATACTTGAAAAATGTATCATTTGTATGCGCAAAGTACTCCTGAAATTAGTTACTTGTATGTAAAAAGTTGAGGACTGGACACAGTGTCCGTAATATTTGGAGTAAGTTGGTCACCCCTGCATTTTGTGGGGATGTATGACGGTACGATGCGGGCTATTACCATGCGTTCTGTTACAATGCGTGTTTTACAATGCAAGTCGTTACCACGACTTGCGCTGTAGGGTGCGGACTTAGGAATAGTTTAATTTACTATTCCAACACCAGTACCCGTGGATAGTAGGGAAGGTGTTGGAATAGTAAATTAACTATTCCTTGTCCTTGAGCGCCCTCTAGCGCAAGTCGTGGTTACGACTTGCGTTCTAAGAGACGCTTCGTAATGGTAGCGCGGGGTAACATCCGCGTCGTAAAGGATGCTCCCCATTTTGGGGTCTTAAAACATATTTCGCAACAAAAAGATTCTCACACAAAGGATTTCTATCTGTGAGGGATGATTTTTTTGTATTTCTGATTGTGTTTCACATGCTTCAAAGCTGTGGTCGCTTGCTCTGGAGGTGGTTTGGTTCTTGAACTGCCCAGGAATGTAAGGGTTTACCTACCAGATTCAGGCATCCCAGTCAATTGTTATTTTGGCACCATGCCACCTCTGTTTGGAACCAGCTATATGCAAATCAGTCTTGACTCTATTCCAATGGGAACAGTCCAGGCAGAACCGCCAAGCTAGGTCCGCCTTGAACTGGATTACTAGCAACCAGGTCTGGTTTCACGCTAGCTATGGCTCATCAGCCAGGTATATCTTGGTTTCATTGAGACAGTGTGCACGGGACCTACGCCTGGCAATCTCCATCCCACTTAGGGCGAAACACTAAAGTATAGAAAGAATTGAGGGATGGAATCCTCGAATCAATCTCAGCCACTGGAAATTACTCAGGCAGCATTCCAGTCCATCGTTTTTTTGTACACCACACCACCTGAGTTTGGACTCAGACACGTGCAAATCAGTCTTGACCCTGCTCCTATGGGAACAGTGCTGCTTGAACCGCAAAATAAGGATGGCGTGGGATTGTATTTGTATCGCATTGCAGCATTTATACATCGGCTTACTACTCTCGTGGGTTCTGATGCGCTTGCCTACTTGAGTAGCGAGCTACACCATGCATAAGGATGTTGTATTTGTTTTCATCCTATGTGAGAAGGGTTTCCATGTTATGTGTGATGACCACCAAGGTGCGGTTATGGCACTGGTTGCCCAATCTTATGTTTTGGGAATCGTTGCGGTCCTGGCTGGCATAGTTGGCGGGAGATGGGAGTGGAGAGATCTGTGTGGATGGGCATTTTTTAATATCATCCCATATTTGAGTGTCTATGATGTGGCCCAGAAGTACTTAGTACTGGCTGAGATGAATGAATTCAAGGGTTCATCACTATTTTTACATACTTTTTAAATTATTTTTTTATATATTTTGTGTATCTTGCTCTAAGTGGGATGGGGATGCCCAGGCCTGCGTCCCATGCTCACTGTGTCACTGGAACCAAGCGATACCTGGCTGATGAGCCCAACACTAGGTTGAAACTGGTCCTGGGTTGCTTGTGTTCCGGGTCAGGAAGGGCCTGGCTTGGCAGTTCGGGCTGGACAGGTGCAGGGCCGAGACTGATTTGCATACGGCTGGGTCAAAACCGCGGTGCCCAGGTGTGCAAAATAAGAATCGAGGCAGGGGCGTAACACAGGCCCCCGCAGACCCCGCATTGCGGGGGGGCCTCGGGCCCCTGCTTCAGTTCAGGGGCCCCCTCGCTCCAGTGACCCCCTCACTCAGCGGCGGAATTTAATGGTGAGCACGGCCATGGTGCGCAAACGGCATTTTAATTAAATTGTATGTGCACGACAGGAGGCCCCTACAGCCCCCGGGCCACGTTGCGGGGGGCCAGGCCGGACCGTGCTCCAGGGGCCCCCTCACTAATAAAATCGTGCGCACGACGGCGGCGCATGGCCTGACCTCTTAATTAAGTAAATGGCCTTTGGTGCGCACAAGATGTCTCAGCGTCAGACGGCGTGAGCCGTGACTGCACGTCTTCAGGGTGGGTGGGGCTGCTGGTGAGTTAGCAAGCACTCTGTTAACAGTGTGTGAGCATATGTATGTCATGCGCAGTACAATTATGAGTGCGCATAAACGTGACGGTCATGGAAGCTGCTGCAGGTGTATGTGACTGTCCGAGCCGAGGAAGGAGGGAGTGGTGCGTGGTGGCGAGGAGTCCCTCTTTTGTCCGAAAATGGAGAATAACTGCCCACGTGTCCACTTCTGGCTGACTTGGTTAACGACTTTGCCTGCAAGAGCTTTTGTAAGTACGAACTTTGCGCCTTTACAATATCTCGTGGACTCGTGCATTTACTTGTTGACCCGAGTGACGAGTCGACTTTCGCACCGGAGCCCACATCAACATATCTCCCCCTCTGCCTAATGAGCTGGCATGTGTTAGGATCGGTGGGTGGTAAAAAATAGCAAGGCGACTCGCTGTCTAGGTGGGCAGCATCCCTCAGGAGCGCCAGGGAACAGAGTTAATTCAAGCAGGGTTGCCTCTGTATTTAAACCTCGGCCGCCCCTCTGGGCATCCAGGCAATCCCGTCAGCCCGTGGGTGACGAATGTGAATCGCCGGTCAAGCCTGTGAAAATCAAAGGTGCGGTCAAATCCGTCCCACGCCTGTCCCGGTGGCCTGCAACTAAGTCTGCGGCGTGTGCTCCGGTTTACAATTTTTCTGCTTTGCTTACACGATGACCTTCGCCTTGCTTGGGCGATCACCTCAGACTTGCTTGCACAGTAACCTCTGCCTTACACACACGAAGGCCTCAATCGCTTATGTGCGTTACCATCACTGCAAGGATTGCACCTTCAGCTATCACTTTTCTCACCACAAACTGTCCTAAAGATGCTTATTTTTGTATGACCTGAAGATGAATACGATTGCTGAAGAATAACTAACACTGTAAAGGCAATCTATGACACCCACGCAGCACCTGGTTACATTTCACACATTTTACTCTGTACAGTATGCATTCCCGAATACTATTTCCTTTTAATACTATTATGTTTCTGTAGATTTTAAGAACACTCAGACAGGACGTGCTTATTGACAATTTCTGAGAGATGTTGAAAGTGAAAGAATGAAAGTGCATAAAGAGTGAGAACCTGCAGAGGACAGTATAAATGGAAAAGCGTGATGGATTCAAGCACTCTGAAGACTGTGTTGCATATCTGGCTATAGTAATAGAAACTCATGCGGAAGTGCCTCTCGAAGTGTCACACATTCGGTAGTAAAATGCCACTCATTCACACAATGAAAACATAAATATCACACATAAGCAATAACACAAATGGGCTGCTATGTAAAGTTGTATTTAAGAATCGTGCCTGGCCCTTTGCAAAATGTTAGAATGAGAACAGGAAGCTGGTATTTTTCTTGTGGGTGGGAGAGATGCAGAAGGGTTATGGTTGTCATAGTAGTTTCAACAACAAGCTGACCCATGCTATAAAATGTGCTTTTTAGGCTACCATGCGGTCATGAACAGATCATCTTCTGAGTAGCAGCAGTGCCTGCCAGCCTGCAGTCACACAGTGTGTGTCTGGTTAGTGCCCTTCCATTTCTGGTGCTTTACAGCAGTTCTAAGATCTTCTTAGAGTTTCTCGTTGCTCAAATGGGTAGAATCTCTGATATGTGCCTCTCATCTTCATTGCTTGATTTTTGCCCGCGAGATAGTGTCACTCACGTGCGCTGAAATGTCACTCATAATTACACTGGAATTATGAAAATGTCACACATAGCAATCTGAAACCTTGGCAGCTATGGAATGGCCAGACTACCAACATCCTTTCCAGGTCTACTTGAAGTGCCATCCTTGACAGCTGAGCTGTGCTTGCTGTTTCATGGATGGTTGTCATATTCTTAGCTTCCACCACCCTGTCCATGGGCATGCAAAAGTGAGGCACTAGAATAATCTAACCATAATACAGAGCATTCTCCAAGCGAACCTCAGCCTTTGCTCTTAAGCAATTCTGTCACAAGAATAATTACCTTTGTTCAAGCTCCTGTAAAATATTTTAGTAGTGCTTGCAATGAGAACCCGGATCACCAGATACCTCTTTTTAGGGTCTTTTCACAGACTCTAATCCTAAGGGCAAAGCTATTCGAGTGAGGCTCTTCGTTCAGGAGCTGTGCCCACAGTTCATGCCATGGGGCAGTAAAATTCAAGGGTTGACCTTGTTGTTCATTCCAGGAAGAAGATGAATCCTCTTCAGACTGTTCTCTTATGATACGTTTCATGAAGATTTCATTCCAGGGACACCCTGATCCACTTAAGGTTATTGTCCTGCCAAAGCCTCCTAACGAATTTCATGATAGCCCGCAATACAGATCTAAAGAGATGCATGAAACCCCTCCTGCTTAGCCACAATACAACCCCTTTTAGGCCTTCAATTGCCTGAATTGTATATTCAGTAGGTCTATGTTGGCCTCTATTTGATGGTCCATTTGGCAGTCATAATCTTTATAAGATACCTTTCAAGGTCATGTCCTTCTGCTCATTAGCACATGGGGCCAGTCCCCTGTTTTCACTGTGGACATGGAGATTCTAGCTTACAAGTGATTTCCAACCAAGACTGGGGCAGTGGGGTTCTTTTACCCAAGGGCAGTGTACACAGTACTTTTCTGCTAGCAGCTGATGGGATTCGGTACTTCGCTCATTCTAATTGGCATAATGAAATGACATTGTGGCCTTATGACCACACTGCCAGCTACCATCCATCCAGTGGAACAGAGTAGATCTTGCATCTCAATGCGTCAGATGTGGTGTTATAATCGGTCACTTCATCTTTTACTGCAGAACCCCAAACAGTACAACTAAATACACAGATCTAGAATATTTTTTGGGTCTGCTGTTTGCTTTTAGCCATTTAGATTTACTTTAATGCTCAGACATGCCCCTAACTCCTTGCGAGGCAGTGTTCCCTCCCCCCTATGCCCTGCAAGCTGACTGCCTTTACTTTTGACTTGACTGTCCCTTGTGTACTGTTTTTGTATATGCGTTTATTACAAAACAAATAACGTTTTTGAATGTTAAAAAAAAAAAAGACTGTGAGCGAGTATGAACATTTTAATCTTGTTGGAGCCAGTGTAGGCTAACATGGCAGGTTTGAAATGGTCTCCAAGTTTCATCCCTGCAATCTCACACTACTGATAACACTCACGCCACTCACAGACTAGCAGTTTTAACTTCCAGCACTACTCACATACTCCATACAGTGGCAGTCACGCTCCAAACAGTACGTTTGAAACACCCATAGACTGTCACTCACTCACCCTCTAATCTGTCATACACTCTCAACAACACTTTCATACCTTTCAGAGAAGCAGTATCACTCTGCCAACAGTACTTTCATACCCATCACAGACAGGAGATCACACACTAATGGAAGCACTTACACCCCTCACACACTAGCTTTCACACACCATTGGAAAAGCTCTCATACTCTTCACCACAGACTTTCCAACCAACACTGCTCACTTTCACACGCTTCAAAAGCTAGCAGCCATACACTCCTAACAACTCTCACACCCCTCACTGAATAGCAGACTCACACTACCAACAGCACTCTCACACCACTCACAAAGTAGTCAAATGGAAGCACTTTCGCACCTATCACAGAGAGGTTGTCACATACTACCAGGAGCACTCTCGCACCCTCACAAGCTAAAAGTCCCAAAGTACCAACAGAACTCATGCCCCTCACAGATTAGCAGTCATATTAAAATGATAATGCTCACACCCATCAGACACAATATCAGAACCATTCTCAAACTCCAACAGAGTAGCAATCACGCTATTGACAGCACTCTCCCAACCCTAACCAACCATCAATCACACACTACCAATAGCACTCTCTCAAGGGCAAGTCTTGGGTCAGAGAATTCTGCAGTTAACAGTGGTGGTTCTGTTACAGGTCTGTGACAGGCCAGCACTCCTCCGGCACCCGCACCCACATGACCTGTCTCGATGTGCAGGTGATCCAGTGGAGAAGGCACGCCTTGGCTGCAGCAAGACCCCATGCTATCCCGAGCAGTGCTTAATTTGTATAAAACATAAGTGCAAGGACCCTTGTCAAGAGGCCACAGTAGCTTGCACCACACATTGCCACTAACAGCACTGCCAAAAGCAGTACTTACACAACTAATAACCATCACACTGCTACACGTGTGACAATTCAAAATGTTTGAGGCCTCTGAAGCTATAAGAATGGCTTGGGTGTCAGGTATTAGTTGTTTTTAATGTATATTGAATTAACAATCAACTGTTGTTCTGCTCATCTTTACATTTCAGGAACAATGTGACCATGTGGCAGCTGACCACCAGCTCATATTAAGCACTGACCGAGGCCCTCTAGCCATCCTCCAGTAAAATATCAAGGAAAGGCAATAGGTTTGCCTAGAACAGAAAATGCATGTCTGACTTATTGGCTTTGCCATTACTTTAAAAAAGTGTTTTTATTTATCAGCAATTTTAAGCTGTATTGGTGAAGAGTGCCTGTAAGCGTACACTTAAAAAATTAAAAACGTTAGACAAATATATTTCATAACCACCTTGAAAAACACATTTCTAAGTTCACTCTGAATGTAAAGCAAAGAAACCGATTTTTTTTTTTTAGACCTCGAGCACCTTTGAATTCTTATAGATAGCATTGAAATTAAACAAAGCATTTGCTGTTTTTTTCTACTCAGTTTAAGTCATGCAATCCATTCTTGTCATTATTTGGATGCCATTACAAATTGCTGACCATGCCTTCCTTCAATCAACAGAACACCCAATGTATTTGTTTGGGGTGGTTTTATGGCACTAAATCGCAATGGCCATTTTGACTCGCAGACAAATGAGATGGGCTTCTAGCCTGCCTGGACGCCGTGCTAGGCACCAATTGAGCACGCAGTTTCTATTGAAAAGTACGCAGAAATAGAGTTGACATTTCCATTACATTATACTTTTCGTCCATGTACACGCCAACGCCCCATTGCATTAGATTTGGAATTGCCTCACATTTTCGTTATTACGCCACTAAGCGAATAAAGTTCTCTGGTTTGATTTAACACCTGTTTTATTATCTCTGCACATTCTCTCCATTGGGTGTCTGTTTAAAAAAGGAATGCTTCCATCAATCTTTTTAGTATTTTCAGTAAAATTATTAAGTGTATGTCTTGTCTTTTCAAATGTGGTCTTTTCAAATTAATTGTTTATAAGTAAATAACACCATTAACAAAAATCTGCTCTGGTTTATGCCGGTGCGTTTTGTTTCTCATCACCTTTGGAGAATTGGATTATGTACATTGTTCTGTAGAACAAAAACCCATGGACAGCTCTTTCTTTGCTTTCATGTTTAGCTGTGCCTGCTCTAAACTCAGTGTCTGCGTTGTCTTATTTAAACTTAGTGTCCCTCGCTGAAAACACAACTCTTTGTAGAAATCACCATCTTGATTACTGGAGCAAGATGGCCTTGACCCTTGCCTGACTCACATTGTGCATCTTACAGACAGTATTGTGGCAGCTGTCAGGAGGAACCTTTTAACCAGGTCCGAGATCTTTGTTCACTATAATGCCACGATTACTTACCAGTAATCTTCATTACTCCGAGTCCTGGTCTTCCTAGATGCAGTCCTGAGTCCCGCCCTCCCACCCGGCCATGGCGGTTGACTATTTCCTGTCTTTCTTGGCTCATTTGGCGTGGTATGTTACAGGAAGTGATTTGTATGTTTCTCCTTTTTATGGTGGATCATGGGTAATGGTGGCCATTTTGAGGGAACTTTTTTGAGTTTTCAGCTTGGGAATTGGTTCTGCCAGAAGGCAGCTCTATCTTTTGCACTGCGTTGTGTCAAGCAAACGCAAAACTTTAGAAAATTAGCATTAAGTTCTGCCTTAGGACCTTAAAAATGGAAACAAGCCCTTGTTGTTCTGCTGCATGAAGTGCCTTTCAAAAAACTCATCATGCTCACTTCCCATCTATCTCGCTTCTGTTGGCTATAAAAGTTCTAGAAAAGGAAGTTTATTGACAATGATTCACCTTAACAGAAGTAACTTCCACTACTCATCTCAAGCTGGCTTCTTTTCTATAGATGGTCCCAAAGTTGCACCCATATCAGTGGCGTAATAATAGCCCCCACAGACCCCCTGGTGCAGGGAACCCCAAGCTCCAGGGGGCCCCGTCCAGCACTGTCCTGGGTGGTGGGACTCTGGCCTGAGAGCTCCTGACAGGGACTGGCGTGAGGGGGGGGGGGCCTCCTGGAAGAACCTTGCAGGGGGGCCCCCTCAAGTTTCGTTACGCCACTGAATCGAGGCCCGAGTGGTTACCAGTGGCTGAGATTCATTCAAACATTTCATTCATCACTTCAGTGTTCCGCCCTACCCTGCTTCAGCATTTAAAAATCGATTACATCCAAGGTCTAGCTATCAAAAGCACAGCAGGTGCAGTGGCACCGGGACATATAGGCGTGAAACCCAGGCTTTAATTACTCAAATGGTGGCAGAGGGGCCTGCTTTTCTTCTTTGCATTAGGGCCCACATCACACATTCTACGTCACTGATTACACCAACAAGTGGCATTAGAGGTGAATTAAATCCGGTGCCCTCCACGGGGTCAAATGTCGCAGGCACCTGCTCACAGCCTACCCTGGGACCAGCGCTGTGGGGCAGACAGAGCGCTGGGGCCCCCGCGCCTGGCAGACAGCTGCCGGGGCCCCTCCCACGCCAGAGTCCGTCCATAAAACATTAAAGTCCTGGTCCCGTCCCCCCCTGGCCCCGCCCACGCAGGGGAACCCGAACCCGCGGCCCAGGGCCCAGGCTCGGCCACTAATCCGGGGAACGAAAGCCTGATTTGAAACGTATTTTCCCTAATACCGGTATTAAACCTCGCCCGATTTGCACTGGCTTAGAAAAAACAAGATGCTGTTTCATGTTAAGGTGGCGTTGAGAACTCTGCCTTTCTAGGAGAAGAAAAGAGACAAGAAACGCCCTGTTGATTATGTGATGGACACAGCAGCCCTGGGAGATTTCCTGACAGGTGCCTCTGAAAGACTGGCAGGGCTGGGGCAGAGACAGTCACATGTCAGACTCGTTACACCAGCTCCACCGGCCTTTCATAGAGAACAAGAAGTCTGGAAATCTCCATCTATACCTATAAAGTGGGGGGGGGGGGGGCCGGGGGGGGGGAGGGGGGAAAGGAGGGGGGGGGGGGTATGGAATAGAGGGGGTAAGGGGAGGGGTGTTTGCCTTCTGAAGATGTCCCGCCTTAGACTGGCTGTTTTTTCCACTGTCCTTGCTGAGACATTCAGCTGCCTGTGAATTTGAACATACCCAAATAGCACATTAAAATTCAGTATATATTTGGTTTGTCAAACTTGCCTGTTTCCTTTAAATTAAATAATTTTTTAGTTTAATGTTCATTTGTTAACATTATTTTCCAATTGTGCATTATTTTTCTTTACTTTAGAGTAACCTTGCTAAATATTTAAATGTTATTATTATAGTTTGCCCCATTATATAAGAAGTTAATCTAAGTTTATCTAATTCAGTTAATATTAATTTGATTGTTTTACATGTATTACAGGCGATAAGGTTCACTATAGTTGTAATTAAATGCAAATTCAATTAATTGATGTTAGTTTAATTAAATGTTGATTCTTAGCTTTAATTCCTTTTTTGTTTACTTTCACACATATTTATTTTAATTTAAATAATTATTTAAAAGTTATGATTAATCATAAATGACCTTTTTAATTAAATTAAATTAGATTCAACATCATTAAAATTATATAATTAAAATGTAATATGTGTTAAGCTTCAGGTTAGGGCAAGGCTCCTTGTTAAATATATTTAAATGTATTTTGATTTTATTTAATCGATATTAAAACAGATGAATAGTTATTTCTGTTAGATTTCTCTATGCTCTATTAACTCAAATCACTTCAAATTAGTATCAATGACATTAAATATGATGTTGGGGTAAGAGTAGAAGTGATTAGTCAAAGCAAGAGATATTCTGACTTGTGGGGGTTAGGGATAGCCCTGCTTTGTCCAACTGATGGGACTGAAGTAATGAAAAAAAAACACAAAAAGATGTACAACCGGTCTGTGCAATGTCATGACATCTGGTGTCACCAGTGAAGGATGGTGCTGTCTCTAACACAATTGAAAATTGTTTTTTCTAAGGATGAGAACCCTCCCCCACCCTTGGGTGGCATACTTCCTCATACGGTTCGTCCTCACACCACAACAACCTGATGTGGTGTGGACTACAATTCCTGAGCAGCTCTAGGCTCATGGTGGCCCTGGGCAGGGAGCATAGGTAGGGGGCCCCGGAAGAGGGGGTCGGGTCGGGGCGGAGCGCGGAGGCAGTGAAGAAGGGGGGGGGGGGGGGTCAGGGTGTTTGGGAGTGGAACAGAGCCGGAAGCCGCCTAATCTCTGCCAGGGGCCGCCACGCAAATATGTATCCATCCTCAGAGGATTAATATATTAAGGATATATATATTGGCATAGTGGCCCCTGGGGTTTGGTGGCCCTGTGCAGGTGCACAGCTTGCACATGCCTAAGGCCGCCCCTGTCCTGAGCACAGAGATGGTCTTTTAGATATAAAATCCCCATGTTAATATCTTGTGCAGGTCATGGTGCGGAGTGAAATTGGAAAACGGTTAAAACTACCTTGTGGTGAAACTCAACTACTTTATTCTGCCCCCCAAGGATTTGATTAAAACTAGCAACAATGGAACGGGGAAAGAAATTCAAGAAGCGATCAAACTGTATAGCTATTTGGGGCCTTCCACTGTGAACTATTATAAAGTCCTCCGAACTGTCCAGCAATGTGTGGCGGATCTATTCAGTTCGTCTATGCCTGTCCATTTGGTGATGTTTGACCGTCTGGCGCTCGACAACCCTCACAGCAGACACGTCTTATGTGAATTTAATAGCTATAAGTTGCAATGTGTTGCTGACCACTGCAAACTACGGCTTTAGTATTATTGTGGCCATGACTGTTATACATGGAAGTACATAACTATGTAATGCCACAGCAAACCATAGATTAACCCTTCTACCAGGCACGGCCTGTGCAGGGCGTTATACCGGGGCGGTGACGTCAGGCAGGGGAGGGTCAGGGTGGGGGGTTGTAAAATGCGGGATATGGGCCATTAGAGGTAAGTACCGAAAAAAAAAAATAACACAAGTTTCGTTGCCCACGCTGCATCGCCAAATGTGATGCAGCGTGGGCAACGAAATTCTTTTTTTTTTTTTTCGGTACTTACCTCTAATGGTCCATATCCCGCATTTTACAACCCCCACCCTGACCCTCCCCCGCCTGACGTCACCGCCCCGATATAATGCCCTGCACGGACCGTGCCTGCCTTCTACGCTCACCTGCATATCAAAAGCACTTTGCTGGTTAAGTTCTTTGCAATGCATGGGTTGTAAGCTGAGGATTGCTCTTGAGGGTGCACCTGTTTTTTGGGCTCTGTTGCCTGGGTGCTGGTGGTGCAGTTATCTAGGGAATAGCTATGTTTTCCACTCTTCTGAAGTATAAATGCCCCTGGATGTTCCTGAGCTGGGCAGCTTCTACTGCGAAAGCTGTCCATAATATGGGTTTCCTATGGTAAGTCTTGGAACAATAATGCTGTTCCTATTTACATTGCATGTTTTACTTACTCTTGAATTCCCTGTGGGTATTTGATTTTTCCAGGATGTTGTGATCTGTACTTTTTTTTGTATGCAATATATTATTGATATATAGGGGCCCATTAGGATGTCGGGCGGATTGCCCCAGCCAGGCTGGCGGTAGCCACCGCCAGCCTGGCGGGGGCAATCCGCCCGACATCCATACTCGTTTCCCCCCGCCATATTAGTATGGCGGGGGGACCTCGGCGGACGGAAAGACCGTCCGCTGCTTTTCCGCCCCGGTTGCCTAGCGGCCGGGGCAGAAAAGGAATAATATGGTGGTGGTGTCTATTAGACACCGCCAGCCATATTATGATGGTTGTTTACAGGTGCCTTTCCGCGGGGGCGATGCCGCCACGAAAGGCATGCGGTCTTCACTCTGGGGGCCCCCTGCGGGCCCCCAGAGTGAAGGAGAGGTGGGGGGTGCACACGGGGGTACCTGTGGTACCCCCCTTCATTTGCATTTACAAAGCGGCAGGCACCGCGCGGTGCCTGCCGCTTTGTAAATGCAAATGCTGAAATGCATTTTTAGCATTGTGGCGGGCGGTGCAGAGAGCACCGCTCGCCACAATGCTAAAAATACAGGATGTGCCCGCCACTGTGGCGGGCACATCCTAATACCCCCCACGGGACCCCTGCCCTTATGGAGGGCGGTCCCGCATACTGACAGGATGGCGGGAGGACAAAGTCCGCCCGTCATCCTAATGACCCCCATAGTGCGTACTGTGAAAATAGTGGCCTCTGTATACCAGTGTAAATTCAGATTGTTGGTGGGTGTTTATAACAGGCCCCGATTGAGACCTGCGGAGTTGAGGCAGAATAAGAGCAAATTTCTCACAGCAACCAATCAGAGGGACTTAAAGGGGTTCAGAATACATGTCCACCCAAACCTTGGCGCAAAGAGCTGGGTTGGGATTTACATCCAACACAAACCAGGATTTGCGCTGGAAAGGTCCCCTAAGTAACACAAAATTGCACTGTTTGCTACTTTGTGCTTTTTTGACTGAAGGGGGAGGTCCAGGGGGTGGTACATGCAAGTTCCCATGCAATCACTCTAACTAACTAACATTCATAGACAGGGATTTGCACCAAAACCTTATGCCTCTTGTCAGACCCCCTGGAAGGATGATGCCCTGTGACGTCTGCCAGTTTTCCTGCGGGCACCTTTTAAATCATGTAACACCCGCTGGCCAGGCTTCCCTAACTCTTCCTGGTGATGTTCAGGGCCCCCACACTCTCTTCCCCCAATGTGGCTGCCTTTCAGGGCTCCTGCCTTTTCCATGCTCCTTCCCACTTGCTTACTCGCGCCCCCTAGGTGTTATCCCCTCCATACTGAGAGTTGCACTTTGGAAACATTCCCACCTCTTATTCATTGTGAGTAGGTTTTTTTTTCAGCAACTGTCGCGAGAGTTCAAGGCCCCTGTGACCTGGTCGCCATTTTTTTTTAAAAAACAAATTTTATTGATAGATAACGTTGAAATCGCAGAGCTCTGTTCCCCAGAGGCAACTGCCAAAGCAGTTGAACATACATAGCGCATTGCAATCCATCATGTCTTTTACATTAAATATAGACAAGAAAAGAATGCAATTAAACCACCTTCCCTCCCGCCCCCCCCCCCCAACTCCCTTCCCACCCCCAGCCCTCCCGGTTCCCCCCCTGCACGGTTCCATTCAATATCAACAGTTTGTGTACACGTATCAGCTGGCACAGCACGCTCAAGCATCCAGTACCGGGTCCTGTTCCGGCGGGGGCTCAAGCCAGATACCCCTGAAATCTGCCCAACGTCTCCAGATTTTATAATGTTTCAGAGGACAGCCCAGGGCAAGAAATATGGGCTTCTCCATCCCCATACAGAAATCAAGCCCCCTCTTTCCCGCCACTAACGTCGGGGCCCTCGGATCCGACCTGGTCGCCATTTTGAAGGTGGGGCGGGACAATACCACGCCCCAACTGAAGAAAGCTGCCTAGCTTTGTTACCATCCAAAGGAGCAACACCAGGGCACTCTCTGGACCACTTACCTGCACAACATCATCCCGCTGCTCTCCTCTTGGCGCGTTACTCTCCTCCACATCGCTTCTTCCCTCTTAGTCTACTACGGTAGGACTCCAGTCATTCCTAAAAGATAAACAATAAACAAAGGACAAGGCGCGATACCTTATTTAATAATCTAGTGCGGTCACGCCCCTCATGCGACACTGTCTAAAGACCTCACACTCAGCGGGCATCACTGATAACAGATCGCCCCATGCATGCAACGCTATTTAAAGATAACTAAGACTGCCAATGAGTCTTAGAACTAATGGCAAAGAATCTTTTGAGAGAATGGTTTAACTCCTTGGACGCTCATGACAAGCTGAGCTCGTCATGAGCCACGGCGCTCCGGTGCTCATGACAAGCTCTGCTCGTCATGGCCCGTAGAACGCTCAGGTGCGGGGAGAATTCCCCCGCTGTGCTGAGCGTTCCACGGGAGGCAATACACCTGTGACGAGCTGAGCTCGTCATGAGCACAGGAGCGCCGTAGATCATGACGAGCTCAGCTCGTCATGAGCATGGGGGCGCTGTGCGCGCCCCCCTCCCCCAGAAGAGCGGGGGATTAACCCCCGCAGAGAAGGGGCTAAAGGCTTGGTGTATTTAATTCATGCAAGCCTCGGGATCTGTGAAAGATTGTGCATACAGCAGTCATAAGAACCTCTGACAATAACTGCTTGAGATTGGCCCAGTTACAAAGACTTTGATCAAGTAAAATAAGTCAAGCAACACAATTTGGTTAACAATTGGTGGGTTCAAGTGAAATCAGAATTTGTATGTAGACTATATTGTTTGTGTTTATGTTGAATATGACCCTGATCTGCTTTTTCTCTTTGGGATTAAAATTTGTTCCAAGGTTGGAGTTGGTTGACCATTCCCCCTGGTGACAGACGGGGCGAGACCACTGAGGCAGTGCCTTTTCTCTTGTTTCCCCATCCCAAACCCCTTCCCCTTTGAGACTCCTGGCAGCATTTGTGTGGTGACTGAACCCTCATTGAAAAAGTATCAAGGTGGCGTGAGTGGGCTCTCATCACCCCTGCAGAATATCAGAGCCCAAATGTACTAACAATTTGTGTTGTGGTTGCACCACTTTTGTGGCACAGCCATGATGCAAAGTGCTAGTAGATACAAAGCTACGCAATGGGAAATTTGCGCCGCCTTGCGTGGCTTTGTAAAATAATGTGATGCCAGGAAGTGGCTCGCACTGCATTGCATTCCATTTGGTTCTGGGAAGCGTTCCATGGCTGGAGTCTGGGCGTTCCCCTGCGTCCACCCATGTATTTCACACCACCCCATATTGACATTGGCTTGTAAACCTGGGATTGCATGAAATCGCTGCGCCTCACAGAGGACGGTGTAATGGGGGGAACATTTTATTTCCTCCTCGTTATTTCCTCTTTCTATGTGTGCTGCGTTTTGCATAGAAAGAGGAACATGCCTCAATGGATTTTTTTTGTGCAGCCTTCCTGCACAATCACAGTTCTCCTTGCAACACAGGCATGCTTGTATTGGCGCCAGCTGCCTAGAGTGCGTCAGCGGTGTGAGAGAGTAGAAGTGTATTTCTGCTCTCTCACTCTCACACAATGAAGTGCAGAATTTTGCCGTGCTGCACTGTGTTGTGTGAAAGGTCAGTGAATCTAGTCAGATAGGGAACATCTGTACCCCTATCGCTCACACTGTTTTTAAATTCTGTCCCTAGGGGATACTCATTAAAATAATTTCCCCCATATGAGATAATTTTAATTCACCTTTGATATTATTTTTGCACTCTGCCCTTCACTCACATAAAGAATTGGAGTATAAAACACCTCACGCTCCTCTCCTGAGGGAGAGTCGTAGCCCACACTGTGCACCTTGCGGGCACTGTGTGCAAGAGGGGGCCCAGTGATGAAGCATGTCACCCTAGGGTGAGTGAGGGTTTTCGTCTTTAAAAAGCAATTGTCCTTTTTAGTTGTTTTTTCACACCCATATTCACATTCTAGTTAGGACACCATCCGGTTATCTTTTGTGTGTATGATATAGTGGAGTGGTAACGTAGATGGTAATAATTCTTCCTATGTTGAGACCTTGTTGTGAGATCACAGTGAATCTGGCCCCCGGTCTTCAAGTGAGTGGTATTCCTAACACCTCCTCGAGGTCGGCGTAACATGGATAAGTTATTTCTCCTTACTTTTTGAACTGTGCGTGTGTACTACATTACATAGCACACATACAAAGTGGGAAAAGTGGGAAAGGATAGTACATGGGTCTCCTTCCAGTACAAAACCTATGCTTTAGAGAATGCACACACCTTTGCACAAAGGTGCATGGGTGTGTACATTGGCTCATGGCAGCCAAAACTGCTCTAGAACCGTGGGAGATAAAACATGCACCTTATCTTAGTAGATAACACATTTTTCTGTCTTTCTTCGACAAAAGGCAGCGCAGCCGCTTTGGTTGCTGAGCTGTCTCGAGTCAAATAGCAGTGAATCTGGGCTGAGCTACGTCGAGAAGAAATTGAGTAATTGAAACACTCTGAAGACCACTACCCCTTACACAGGCCATAGAAATGATGAATTCATAGTCTGCTTAAAAGTTTCAATGACTTTGTATGTGTGTTTGTGTACATATTTTCACCTGTGGTCAAAAGGACATAGTCTGTGATGTGTGAAATGACGGTTTCTGTGCTGCGGCATGATCTGAAGCCGGCATGGCAGTCGACCAGGAGATGGTTAGCATCAACCTGATCTCGGAGCTGAACATAGACTGCTGTTTCAATGACCAGGCTGATGAATGGTCGGTGAAGATGGACTGGTAGATGATGAGGTCATCAGGGTCTAGCGTAGGTTTCTTTGGGAGTGGAATGATCTGATCTGTCTTGAGTGCCTTCTCCTACCTCGCCGCCAAGACCTGGAACACTCTCCCCACCAGCCTACGACAGACCCAGGACCTGCTGGCCTTCAGGAGACTTCTCAAGACCTGGATCTTCGATCAGTAGCGGCCCCCCTACCACTCCCCCCAGCGCCTTGAGACCCTCACGGGTATGTAGTGCGCTTTATAAATGATTGATTGATTGATTGATTGAGTGCGTCTGAGAATATGTTTTGAGTGAGCAGACATTAACAATGGTGAGTAGGGGTGAGACCACTGTTGGTAACTTCATTGATGTTGCTGTCACAGTACTTTTCTTTGGCTGGATGGATGAGCTGTCTGTGTGTAGCTTGAATAGACCAGTATCATGAGAAAGTTCTGTTTTCCGTTCATTTCTTCCTGTCTTCGGATGGACTATTTATAGTCAACAAGACTTTCAGAGTACCATTGTGGCTTTGGCTTGCACCCGCATGTTTTAATTGGGGCGTGGATGTTCACATAGTTATGGAGACATTTGTTAAAGTTGCTTAGAAGGGTGTTGGCATCGTACATGGAGTTGATAGGGTGAGAGATGCGTTCATCCATTCGGTGGTCCATGGAGAAGACTTTGAAGGATTTGAAGGTTTGTGTTGGCCTTTCTCTTTTTGGTCGACGTTCGTTTTGTTGGTAGGAAACCGAGCATGAAGATAGGGATGGTGAATTGGTTTGTATCATCTGGAGCTTGGGTGGTCTGCATTGCATGGTTGATGATGCTGAGAAGAAAAGGTTGAAGATGTGGCCTTTGGAGTGGGTTTGTTTTGTGGAATGCTGTAAATGTAAATGTACAGGAATTTATATAGCGCAAATCACCGAGCGGTTTCTAAGCGCTTGCTTAGGGAACCCGTCCTGGTATTCCCCTGTGAGATAACCCCAGCAGGGTATTCTCAAGGTGAAAGCCAGGCATCCCACTGAGAGGGGCCGTTGTGGAGATTAAGCAAGCTATTGCCCAGAGTCGCAGAGTGTGAACCCGTGAATCGAGTAGGCACCGGAGCGAGAATTGTCGAGTCCATGGACATTTTTAGGACTCAAGACCCCGCCGAGTCGGGAATTGAACCCTGGTCCCGGGCTGACCTCTGCTTCCAGGTCTGCCTCCTCTAACCAGTGAGCCACACTTCTCCACGCTGAGTATGCTAATGAAGATGAGAAGAGCCTCTCTTGTTTTTTTTTAATCTTGTGTTGTCTAGGATATGAAGGTCCCCCAAGAGGGCCATGTGGGCATGTTGGATGGACGAGGATGGCAAGGATATTGGAATATTTATCAACGAAGTCCTTGTAGATGAGACGGAAGTTGGTGGTCTGAGTTGCAGAGAATGGGAAATGGCATGTCAGCAGCTCCATGGACTTGTGTGTTATTCGCTTGCCTAGGGTACAGGACCAGGAGGACTTCAGGATGACAACGAGGCTTCCTCCATTCTTTATGAGCTCTGTCCACACAATGGATGCTGTAGTGTGTTGGAAGAAGTTTGTCTAGAATGTGCGAGGATGTGCGAGTGAACCTTTTTTCTATGATGAAGAGGTCATCAAGCTTGTGATAGGTGATAAGGTCTGAGATATTTGGTGCCTGGATTACCGTCAAACAAGCATTAATGAGCATGAGTTGGAATGTGTGTTCGCTGGTATGGGGGTGTGTGTTAGTTAGTAGGATGTATGTGAGGCTGGGTCTATGTGGTGTGAGGATGCTAGGTGAGTGTGTGGTCTAGTTTTCGGTGTATTTGTAGGGATTGGCAAAATGGAGTAATTGATGAGGCAAATGTTTGTATCTTACCTTGTACGTTTCAGTGGAATATGGGTTACTGGCCAAGGCTCTTCCCTTCACCAACAGGTCAACACAGGTGATGCCCTTCTCTGGATCTGGACTTTTCTGGGAAATTGATTCCCTGAAGAGATGAAGGATGTAGGAATTAGTATGTAGGTTGAGGCAATGATATGTAGAGGTATTTGGTGTCAAAGTAATGGTAAGTAGAAGTATTTGAGGTTGAAGTAATGGAGGTTAAAGTAATACAAAGTAGAAGTAATGGGTGTTAAAGTAATTCTGTGTAGAAATACTAGAGCTTAAAGGAATGGGATTTAGAAATAATGGAGGTTTAAGTGATGGTATATAGTATTAACGGAGATCAAAGTAAGTGCATGTAGAAATAATGGAGATCGAACGAATGGTAGGTAGAAGTAATTGAGGTTGAAGTAATGGTATGTAGAAGTAATAGACTTCGTAGTAATGGTGGTTGAGAAAATGGCATGTAGCAGTAATGGCCGTCAAAGTAATGGCCGCTGAGCCGCACGCTTGCCTGGTTATTTTCCCGCCGCTGCCTCCCTGCGGCCCCGCCCCCCGCCAGCCCATTCGCCGCCCCGCCACCCTGATTCCTTCTTATGACGTCCCCACCCACGCGCAGCGTTGACGCACAGCGGGCGCGCCGATTGTGCGCCGAAGGCGCGCCAAAGGCAAGCCCGTCTGTGCCCATCCGCGCCTGGCCCGCGCCCAGCGCCAGGACCCCTGGCTTTCGCCGATGCAAGACGGCCCGACAGACCTACGACGACGCCGCCCGCAACGCATTCAATGCCGGCCGGAACCCCGCCTGCTGCCGAGCCACCCCGAGACGCATCCACGGACCCTTCACCTGCAAGACCTGCAAGTTCACCTCCCTCCGAACCTGCACCACACCCGCCAAGCCATGCACCAGCAGCAACCACCTCAAGTGCATCCTGCTCAACACCCGCTCCGTCCACAGACACGCCGTGGAACTCTGGAACCTCCTCGACGCAACAGCACCAGACGTCGCCTTCCTGACGGAAACCTGGATGACCGCCTCCTCAGCTCCCGACATCGCCATCGCCATCCCGGACGGGTACAAGGTCATCAGGAGGGACCGCGTCAACCAGACCGGAGGAGACATCGCCATCGTCCACAGGAACACCATCCGCATCACGACCGACTCCGACGACACCTTCGCCGCCGCCGAGCACCTCCACTTCCAGATACACACCGACCCAAAGACGACCCTCAGAGGCACCCTCGTCTACAGACCCCCGGGACCACGCACACAATTCAGCGAAGCCATCACAGACTTCATCAGCCCGCACGCCCTCCCCTCCGCCGACTACATCCTCCTAGGGGACCTCAACTTCCACCTGGAGAACAACAAGGACCGCAACACCGCCGCCCTGCTGGACAACCTCGCAAACCTCAGACTCAAGCAACTGGTCAACACCCCCACCCACTACGCCGGCCGCACGCTTGATCCCGTCTTCTCATCCAGCAAGCACATCACCTTCAGCCACTCCACCGGACTCCACTGGACCGACCACAGCTGCGTCCATTTCAGCTTCAGAAGAACCACGACCCACCACCACCCACCACAGATTCCCCCAGAGGCTGGAGCAAGATCACCGCCGAGCAGCTCACCACCTCCCTCAGCCAGAACCCACCCGCCAGCACAACGGACCCCAACGAAGCAGCCCGCAACTTCACACAGTGGCTGACCGCCTGCGCCGATGACCTCGCGCCACTGAAGAACCCTCCCAGCAGAACCAGAAGCTAGAAGGCATCCTGGTTCACGGACGAACTCAAGGACTCCGAGAAGACCTGCCGCACCCTCGAGAAAGCCTGGCGCCTCGACCAGACCACAGACAACATGACCACCCTCAAACACGCCACCCGCAAGCACCACCAGCTCATCCGCACCACCAAGAAGAAATCACTGAAGGAACGACTGGACAACAACGCCCACGACAGCAAGGAACTCTTCACCATCGTCAAGGAGTTCTCCAACCCCAGCACCGGCCACAACGACATCACTCCGTCACAAGATCTCTGCGACTCCCTCGCCTCGTTCTTCCAACGCAAGATCGCCGACATCCACAACAGCTTCGGCGCACCATCCACGCACCCGACCATCGAACCAACGCCCTCCACCGCCACCCTCCACACCTGGACCACGGTGACCACCGAAGACACAGCCCGCACGATGAACACCATCCACTCCGGATCTCCAACCGACCCCTGCCCCCACCACGTCTTCAACAAGGCCGACTCCATCATCGCACCCCAACTCCAGAACATCATCAACACCTCCTTCAACACCGCCACCTTCCCGGAGAGCTGGAAGCATGCCGAGCTCAGCGCCCTACTGAAGAAACCAACAGCGGACCCCACCGACCTCAAGAAGTTCCGCCCCATCTCGCTCCTCCCTTTTCCTGCTAAAGTCATCAAGAAGATCGTCAACAGACAGCTCGCCGCCTTCCTCGAGACGAACGGATCCCTCGACCCCTCGCAGTCCGGTTTCAGAGCCAACCACAGCACCGAGACCGCCCTCATCGCAGCCACCGACGACATCCGAGCCCTGCTCGACAATGGGGAAACAGCGGCACTCATCCTCCTGGACCTCTCTGCAGCGTTCGACACTGTCTGCCACCGCACACTAGTTCAGCGCCTCAGCAACATCGGCATCCAAGAGAAGGCACTGGAGTGGATCATCTCTTTCCTCGCTGGAAGAACACAGAGAGTCCGCCTCCCCCCGTTTTGTTCCGAGGCCACCGAAGTCATCTGCGGCGTCCCGCAAGGATCATCACTCAGCCCCACCCTCTTCAACGTCTACATGAGACCTCTCGCAGCCATCGCACGCCAACACAACCTCAACATCATCTCCTACGCCGATGACACCCAGCTGATCCTCTCCCTCACCAGAGACCCCGACACCGCCAGAGCCAACCTGCACAAAGGGATGAAAGACGTCGCAGACTGGATGAAGAACAGCCGCCTGAAACTGAACTCAGACAAGATGGAAGTCCTCATCCTGGGACCAACGGCCTCCGCCTGGGACGACTCCTGGTGGCCCCCCGCCCTGGGCACCACACCCAAGCCAACAGACCACGCACGCAACCTGGGCTTCATCCTGGACTCCTCACTCTCGATGACCAGACAAGTCAACGCAGTCTCCTCATGGTGCTTTCACACCCTGCGCATGCTTCGCAAGATCTTCCGATGGATCCCAACCGAAACCAGGAAGACGGTCACCCAAGCACTCGTCACCAGCCGACTGGAATACGGTAACACCCTCTACGCCGGAACCACAGCCAAGCTACAGAAAAGTCTCCAACGCATCAAGAACGCCTCCGCCCGACTCATCCTGGACATCCCCCGACGCAGCCACATCTTCGGCCACCTGAGAGACCTGCACTGGCTCCCCGTCAACAAGAGGATCACGTTCCGGCTCCTCACCCACGCACACAAGTCTCTCCACGACCTGGGCCCCAAGTACCTCAATGACCGCCTAACCTTCTACACGCCCACCCGTCAGCTACGGTCTACCAGCCTCGCCCTCGCCGCCGTACCACGCATCCGGAGAGCCACCGCCGGAGGAAGATCCTTCTCCTACCTGGCGGCCAAGACATGGAACTCCCTCCCCATCCACCTTCGGCTGACCCAGGACCACCTCGCCTTCAGGAAACAACTCAAGACCTGGCTGTTTGAGCAGTAGCGGACCCTTTCCCCCAAGCGCCTTGAGACCCTTCCGGGTGAGTAGTGCGCTATACAAGTGTTATGATTGATTGATTGATTGAATGATTGATTGATTGGCATGTAAAAGTAACAAAGGTTGAATTAATGGCAAATGCATAAGTAATTCAGCTTGAAGTGATGGCATGTAGCATGAATGGAGTTCAAATGAATTGTATGTGAAAAAGAGGGAGGTCAAAGTAATGGTATATAGAAGCACTGCTGGTCGAAGTAATAACATGCACCCCTTTTAACCTGGGGTTTCCCTCGGACATAAATCCTGCATAAACATATTTTGCATTGAGTGAGGGTTTTTTGCACAACCTGACAAACAGCTGAACTGGAAAAAACCAGTACAGAGGCAAGAGAGCTGCAGGTTCTGTCATATGTAGAGCCGGGTTTAGGGCGGTGAGACTGGGGTAGCTACACCTGGCGCTGACCTCTGGGCACTGTGTTTAGCAATAACATAGCTTTTACAGCACCTGCTGCAGAGTTCCTTTAGTATCCAGCAGTTTTCAGGTAACAATAAAAATGTCAAGATAATGCTGGTGTTGAATGTTCCTGTTGGAGAGAGGTCGTGCTTTGTCTAGTGGCAGTTTTGACTCGCCATAAAGTAGCGCAGAGGGTTAATATCCCTGCTGCAAAGAACGTGCACCGTGCAGATCACAGAACTGTATTTTATGTTGCTGACTTACTAGGTTGCTGCTTTTGTCACACAGACCCCTTTTGTTACTTGCAGTTCATAAGTTACAATTGTAATATAGCACAGTGAGCTATGAACTGTCACCAAAGTGCAGTATGCAAATTGCATAGTATAGGTAAGAACATTGTTTTTCACCACCAGCCTTTTCTTATACGAATGTTGCTAAAAAGGGTTCGTTTGGGTAGAAATACATTCTTGTCAGTAAAGCCAACCAAACCACTGTACATTTTAAATCCAGACTTTTTTGCTGCTCCAGAACAAACACTTAAAATATACTACCTACTGGTATCGGTGACATGTGACTCCTACACCTTGTAGCCCTCATTGCCTTATGTAACATTTCCTATAGACTGATTTACACACACATGATTCATTGTATGCATAATGTGAGTGATGTAAAGTGCTCTGACACCCTACACTGGTATGACCAGCGCTATAAAACAAATAGAATGCATGTGAGAAGGGGGTATGTAGAGATGAAAAGCACTGTTAGAGGATGGTAGTGAGGGTATCCCAGGAAGAGGAGGTCATTGGGGGACACCAAAAAAGATTATCACACCGGGTGCCACCAGCGCTAAAGACGGCCCTGGTCATATGAGATGCAATTAGGACCCTCAGGAAATTAATGAACCGACTCGTGAATCTTGGACAGCTTGGTGTTGCATATCACTATCTTTATAAATACTTGTATTTGCATGCAGCACACGAGAGAGAAAGAGAGAGGAGATGAATACGGGACATCTGCCAATCAATGCGGAGCTGAGTCCACCTATGTCAGGCTGGGGGGACTTTCCAAAATGTGACTTTCATTTTCACATGTGTGTTATGTTCTGTACCCCTTTATGCCGAACTAAGGGGCCCATTAGGATGTCGGGCGGATCGCCACCGCCATGTGGGCGATGGCAATCCGCTAGACATCCTTCGCTGCCCGCGACCCATTTTCTCCTGCCATATTACTATGGCGGGGGGACCGCGGCAGATGGAAAGACCGTCCGCCGCTTCTCCGCCCGGTCAAGGAGTTGACCGGGCGGAAAAGGGTTTCATATGGTGGCGTTGTCTGTTAGACACCGCCATCCATATTAGGCTGAAGGCTGGAACATGCTTTTCCGTGGCGGCAAAATATAGTTTAAAAAAAGTTTAAATAATAATGTAAAAAAGGAAATAATACATATAATTAAAAAAATCTAGATATAAATATTAAAAGATATTTAAAAAATAATATCTAGTACATATAATATTAAAATTAATTAAACATCTACATATAAATCAATATAGATACTTACTCCACATATTGCAACATTAGGGAAAGCGCTGGATAGTGTCAGGGTAAAAATTACTATTCCCACTCCAGAGAGTGCAACAGTAGGGAAAGCGCTGGATAGCGTAGGGGAAAAATTACTATTCCCACTTCAGTGAGTGCAACAGTAGGGAAAGCGTTGGATAGCATAGGGGTAAAAATTACTATTGCCACTCCAGAGAGTGCAACAGTAGGGAAAGTGTTGGATAGCGTAGGGGTAAAAATTACTATTCCCACTCCAGAGAGTGCAACAGTAGGGAAAGCGCTGGATAGCATAGGGGAAAAATTACAATTCCCACTTCAGTGAGTACAACAGTAGGGAAAGCGTTGGATAGCGTAGGGGTAAAAATTACTATTCCCACCCAACATGGTTTCAGACGATCCCACAGTACTGAATCCGCCCTTACTGTGGTGATTAACAACATCCGCTCGAAGGTCGACAGGGGCCAGGTTACTCTGCTGGTCCTCCTCGACCTGACGGCTGCCTTCGATACCCTATCTCCCTCCGTCCTGGTTTCTAGGCTCAGGGACAAAGGTGTGGGTGGCCTCGCTCTCAGTCTTCTAGCTTCCTTTCTCCATCAAAGGGAGCAGAGAGTGAAATTCTGAGACTTTTTGTCCCCTGCCACTCCTGTGCAATGTGGGGTCCCTCAGGGATCTTCTTTAAGTCCCATCCTGTTTAACATCTATGTGGCCCCACTTGCCAGGGTAGTGAGATCCTTTGGGTTTGAAGTGTTATCGTATGCTGATGACACCCAAATCATGGTCTCCCTAACACAGCCAGCGAATGTAGTGGCCCTTACCTTTAGATCCTGTATGGTGGCGGTGTCTCGTTGGATGGTCCAAAACTTTCTCAAACTCAATGGAGAAAAAACTGAGGTTTTGATCTTCGGGGGTGGCCATGACACCTGGTCCAGGGACTGGTGGCCGGACTCTCTTGGGGACTGCCCTCTTCCCTCCAACGCGGATAGGAATCTGGGGGTCCTGATTGATACCAATCTCTCCTTCGACCTTCAGGTCAGTAGGACTGTGTCCACCTGCTGCGGTATCATCAGGACCCTCAGGAAGATTGGATCTTATCTTTCTTCTGAGGCGAGGAAGCAGGCCACTGTGGCCTTGGTCCTGTCAAGGCTCGACTATTGTAACGCATTGTATGCAGGCATGAATAAGAGTCTAATTTACCGCCTACAGATGATTCAGAATGCCGCTGCTAGGTTGGTTCTAAATCTCCCCAGGCGTTCATCTGCATCCACAGCCAGGAAAGACCTTCATTGGCTTCCTGTCCAGTCTAGGATTGCCTTCAAACTTCTCTGTCTCGCCCATGGTGCTATCCATGGTTCGGGACCAGAAGGTATCAGGTCTCTTCTTGTCCCTTATCTCCCAGGCAGAGCCCTTCGATCTTCCTCCAAAAATCTTCTCCTAGTGTTGTGTTTTATCTAGGACCCCGATCAATATTGTGACCTTATGCCCCTATACGGCTATAATCAATTCATACCCCTATAATGGCATAAACGATCAGAGCCCTATTTCAGAAACTCGTCTCTGCAGCTCATTACAGTACATGACACAGCAGAAGCCACTATCTTAGATTCCTAGATTACACACCGAGTTCTTTCGACAGATAAAACCCCCAGCAACCTGGGAAAGCCCCGCTTGCTTTGTTTTCATTAGTTATAGAACTCTAATGAGCACTGTAAGAATGACCAGTTCTTAGTGACATCTTTATTGACGTCCTATGTCCAAATACTTACGTCAAACAAGGCACCTTTCAGGTATAAATAATACCAACGTTGCCTTAAGCAAATGCGATGGTGGTGGTGAATACAGGAGCAGAACAGCTGTCCCTTGCAGAGCCCAGCAGATGCGAGAAGCCCACGGACGCTGCCCCTCCTCCTCCTTGATGCGCTGAGAAAGACGCTGTCTTTTCTCCTGCCGAGAAAATCCAGCTCCGGCGTTTCCAGCCTACCCTTGCGGGTGACTGGAATATCGAGTCCTGAGAGGAGATACCAGACCTCCAACATTCTATTCCAGAGGTATGGTGTTGACTAAACCCTTAGAGAGAATTCTTGAAGCAAACCCTTGGCAAAACTTAACTTAACTTAAACTGCTACTTATTTACTCCCTCCCATGTATTAGGCTTAGGTCAGGTACACAGGGGTAGGCGTAGTTAGAAGCACCAGTTGAGGACGTTAGCCAAATGTATATATGAATGTATATATTTTATTCATTTTAACTATCGTATGGCTAAGAAACCATATCAATGCTTTTACAGTATTATTTCGCAATACTCCTTTTACTGTACGCACTTTTTATAATAACATGGCTTGCAATTGTGGCAATTCCTTTCTCTTGCATGAGAAGAAAGACTGTTCAATAAATAATACCTTTTATTGAAAACGCCCGTCTCTCTATTCTCTGCATCCTGGTGAAAGTAATTCTTGCACAACTGACTGAGTGAAATAGGTGTCTATTGTTTCACACGACTCTAGAGATTGACTCTTATTCTAAGGAGCAAAGTTGTCATGTTTATGCGGTTGTTGGAAAACTGAATCCCTTCTTGTCTGAGCCAGGGAAGCTGATCACTTCCTATTCAGTCAAGAAAGTTCCCAGTGACCTCTGAGCTAGTTGGTACAAACCCAATTAAGTTTAGCATAGTCAGTAGAGACTTGGAAGACCGCACTTCTACGTCTACACTGCTGTTTATGTTATTCCAATGTGCAGGGCCTATAGGGAAAATAGGAACTACACTACACTAGTTCCCAGATTTTCTAAGACTAAATGGGGAGGTAGAGCCTTTTCCATCTTGGCTCCTAAACTTTGGAACTCCCTTCCCCTGCTTTGGTAGGGCAATCATCCTTTCTACTCTTCCGAAAGGAGTTGAAAACCCTGCTTTTTCAAGAGGCCTATCTCTAACCATGGACCCGGTGACCCGAGATTGTCATTTTAATACATGCTTTGTCTGGCGCCTTGATGCCCTTGGGCTAAGTTGCACCCTATAAATTGCCTTTCATTCATTCACTCCAGAGAGTGCAACAGTAGGGAAAGCGCTGGATAGCGTAGGGCTAAAAATTACTATTCCCACTCCAGTGAGTGCAACAGTAGGGAAAGCGTTGGATAGCGTAGGGGTAAAAATTACTATTCTAACTCCAGAGAGTGCAACAGTAGAGAAAGCGCTGGATATCGTAGGGGTAAAATTTACTATTTCCACTCCAGAGAGTGCAACAGTATGGAAAGCTCTGGATAGCGTAGGGGTAAAAATTACTATCCCCACTCCAGTGAGTGCAACAGTAGGGAAAGCGTTGGATAGCGTAGGGGTAAAAATTAGTATTCCCACTCCAGTAAGCGCAACAGTAGGGAAAGCGCTGGATAGCGTAGGGGTAAAAATTACTATTCCCACTCCAGTGAGTGCAACAGTAGGGAAAGCGCTGGATAGCGTAGGGTTAAAAATTACTATTCCCACTCCAGAGAGTGCAACAGTAGGGAAAGCGCTGGATAGCCCAGGGGTAAAAATTACTACTCCCACTCCAGAGAGTGCAACAGTAGGGAAAGCGTTGGATAGCGTAGAGGTAAACATTTCTATTTACACTCCAGAGAGTGCAACAGTAGGGAAAGTGCTGGATAGCGTAGGGGTAAAAATTACTATTCCCACTCCAGAGAGTGCAACAGTGGGGAAAGCGCTGGATAGCGTAGGGGTAAAAATTACTATTCCCACTCCAGAGAGTGCAACAGTAGGGAAAGCGTTGGAAAGCCCAGGGGTAAAAATTACTACTCCCACTCCAGAGAGTGCAACAGTAGGGAAAGCGTTGGATAGCGTAGAGGTAAACATTTCTATTCACACTCCAGAGAGTGCAACAGTAGGGAAAGCGCTGGATAGCGTAGGGGAAAAATAACTATTCCCACTTCAGTGAGTGCAACAGTAGGGAAAGCTCTGGATAGCGTAGGGGTAAAAATTACTATCCCCACTCCAGTGAGTGCAACAGTAGGGAAAGCGTTGGATAGCGTATGGGTAAAAATTAGTATTCCCACTCCAGTAAGCGCAACAGTAGGGAAAGCGCTGGATAGCGTAGGGGTAAAAATTACTATTCCCACTCCAGAGAGTGCAACAGTAGGGAAAGTGTAGGATAGCCCAGGGGTAGAAATTACTACTCCCACTCCAGAGAGTGCAACAGTAGGGAAAGCTTTGGATAGCATAGAGGTAAACATTTCTATTCCCACTCCAGTGAGTGCAACAGTAGGGAAAGCGTTGGATAGCGTAGGGGTGAAAATACTATTCATACTCCAGAGAGTGCAAAAGTAGGGAAAGCGCTGGATAGCATTGGGGTAAAAATTCCTATTCCAACTCCAGTGAATGCAACAGTAGGGAAAGCGTTGGATAGCGTAGGGGTAAAAATGACTATTCCCACTCCAAAGAGTGCAACAGTAGGGAAAGTGTTGGATGGCGTAGGGGTAAAAATTACTATTCCCACTCCAGTGAGTGCAACAGTAGGGAAGCGCTGGATAGCGTAGGGGTAAAAATTACTAGTCCCACTCCAGAGAGTGCAACAGTAGGGAAAGCTCTGGATAGCATTGGGGTAAAAATACTATTCCTACTCCAGAGAGTGCAACAGTAGGGAAAGCGCTGGATAGCATTGGGGTAAAAATACTATTCCTACTCCAGTGAGTGCAATAGTAGGGAAAGCGTTGCATAGCGTAGGGGTAAAAACTACCTTTCCCACTCCAAAAAGTACAACAGTAGGAAAAGCGTTGGATGGCGTAGGGGTAAAAATTACTATTCCCAGTCCAGTGAGTACAACAGTATCGAAAGCATTGGATAATATAGGGGTAAAAATTACTATTCCAACTCTAGAGGGTGCAACAGTAGGGAAAGCGCTGGATAGTGTAAGGGTTAAATTAACATACTTATCATTAAAATAATGTTTAATAAAAAATAACATATTAATAATTCTTTTAAAAAACTATTGATAAATACCCATAATTTAAAAATTAATATGTACTTAAATAACATTAAATGACATCCCACCCTATTCCCCCTTTAACACACAACACACTACACATAGAAAAAACACAATTAATTTAACTATCAACTAATAACAATGAATAATAAAAAATAATTATAATTAATATAAGTATAAATGTACTAATTAATGCATATTAATTACCAATTATTAAATAATCATCAATTCATTATTAATTAACAATACATTAATTACCAATACCAATTATTAACACTTATTAATGAATTATTTATAATTAATATAATTAACTAATTAATACAAATTCATTACTAATTAATAATTAATTAACAATTAATTAATAATAAATAGCAAAAAATAAAAAATCGCATTCATTCATTTAATTTAATTACTTCCCACCCTATTCCCCTATAAACCCACAACACACTACACATAAAAAAATCACATACTTAATTTAAATATCAATTAATCACTTAATAAAAATTAATCAATAGATTATTAATTAACAATAAATTAATTAATAATAACAATACATACAAATTAATAATACATAATTATAATTAATATATTTAACTAATTCGTACACATTAATTACCAATTAATAATTAATTAACAATCAATACCAATTAATAAACACATATTAATTAATTATTTATAATTGAATTAATTCCCACCCTATTCCCCTATAAACCCACAACCCACTCTGATACTAAAACGCAAAATTTACTTTAGCAAAATTAATAATTTCTAAACATTTATTTTAAAATGTATGAATATATATTACAAAATTGTTTAACATACTCCCTCGTCACACAACACCAAACTTATGATGTCTGGGATAAGGCTCTGAAGTTGGTAGCCTGGCTCGAGCGGCAGGATAGGGAGCGCTCATGGGTTGCTGAGGTACATAACGAAATAGGGTCCCTAGCCCCTAGCAGTGCGGACATAGCAGAAGCATTTGCGTCGCACTATGAAAAGGTCTATACCCCGGTCTGCACCAGGACTGAGCACGACTGAGCAGAGTTCCTGCATGACTTCGCCCTACCAGCGTTGTCCCAAGACCAAAGAAACCACCTTGATGCGGACTTCACCGAGGAAGAAATTGGGGAAGCCCTTAACTCCCTCCAGTCTGGGAAGGCGCAAGGACCCAATGGGCTCCCAGTGGAAATGTACAAGCGACTAGCAAGTATCGTCACTGGGTCCCTCCTTTGGATGTACTCTAAGGGTGGGCGTAAAATACGTTTCGCGGGCAAATTTGCGGATTTTCCGCGATTTCGCGATCCGCGAATCTCGCGAAATCGCGGTAAAATCCGCGAATCAGCGGTGACGAATTTTCAGCCAAGCAAGGGTTACAGCAGCAGGTGCAAAAGTCGAACCTAATTTCTTTGTAACCTTTTACAAAAGGGTTACAAACAAATTAACTTCAACTTGGACACCTGCTGCTAATTGCTTCCTGGCGCCTCGTTGCCTAATTGCAACTATTCTCTGACCCTGCTCTGACCCTTGAAGCAGGGTCAGAGAATAGTTACAAGTAGGCAACGAGGCACCTGTCCAAGGAATTAAACCTCATCAGGAAGCACTTACAGATATAAACAAGCATTGGAAATGCAATAGGTCTCGCATTAGGAAAGTTTGAGCGATTGGTATTGTAAATGACACTTTTTTTATTTATGTGTTGGTTTTGAAAATAGCAAAATTAATAGCTTTGTCAGTTACAATGTCAATAGTTTTAACTTTCGCAAATGTGACACCTATAGCATTTGTAATGCAATGTGTGTTGTATTTACGTGACTTAGATGTATTGATATTACAAATAACAATGGCTTTTAATTTTGTAAATAATTAATACTTAAATAAAAGTTATTGTAATTTATAATGGCAATACCTTAAACGTTTGTAAATAACTTTTGTGAAGATTATGTTCAGTGAATTTTATTGTGATGCAGTGGTGGTGGTGGTGGTGGATGTGGTGGATGGGGTGTTGGTGGATGCAGTGGTGGTGGTGGATGGGGTGTTGGTGGATGCAGTGGTGGTGGTGGATGGGGTGGTGGTGGTGGATGGGGTGGTGGATGTAGTGGTGGTGGGTGTGGTGAAAGTGGTGGTGGATGTGGTGGTGGATGTGGTGGTTCAGGATTGTCAGATTTACAAGAGGCTGACAGGCTCATCCAACCCTGAGGGTAAGCACCTAGCTCCAGGTTATTACGAACACTGTTTCCAGTGCTGGACTTTTGTGTGACACCTAATGCATGCTGGGTGTTGAAGTCGTGTTTAACTTCTACATATGTAAGTACTTTAATCATTGAAATCAATGATTTGTAGGTGACACATTCAGGACTGGAGACATTGTCTATAAGGACCTGGCGTGAGGTGCTCAACCTACTGAAGCACGAAAAACGTTGGTGCGTGAAACTGACGCATGACAGATAATGAACCTTATTGACAAATGATAATCTAATTCTTTCAACATATCATTGATAAATGATAAACATCAGTTGCTTTATAAAATTAATTTTTAGTCTGTGGCATATACCTGTGTTTTCACTCAAATGTCAGTAGTGTAGACAATGCGCCTGGGACCCTAAAGCAAGAAAAAAACTGGGTCCCTTTACCCTAGTTTCGTAGTAAAAACAGCCACTAAATAGGGGAAAGTGTGTCACACATGCCCATGGCCCATGTGCCGCTCACTGCAGCTTCCACACTTTCTGATAGCTACGTCACCCATGATGGAGCCAATCAACCACCAGCCTGACGCCCTCCACTTCAAGCGAGGCCCAGACTCCCATAACAAGTCCGTCTAAAAGGCACAGTAGACCCTCTTTTGTTTCCAATCATCTTTCCTTTTAAGGTGCAATACATTAAAGCGCTCTCAAGAGTGGACAGTTGGTGATTATTTAGTTGCGGTAAACCGCATTAAAGGGCGGGACCAAAATGACAAGTTTATGCACCACTGACAGGATCTTGGTCACGCCCCTCGGAAAGAGCTGAGGCAGCAACCACGCGAAGAGTGGAACTGCAACGATGACACCCTGCCTAGAAACTGCCTGCCTGCTGCCCGAAGGCAGGGATGGTCCCCACGCCCTGATGAATAAAATCCTGAAGCAGCAAACACCTCCGCGCAAACTTGTTCACAGATCAAAACCCCAGCTGGCTCAGAAAGAGGCGCCATTTGCAAATTAAAGAAAATAAAGTAGAGGGTAGCTTTTTCACGGCAGCGAGAAGTCGGTCATAGCAAAATCTGCGTTGCTCTCGGTTCTCGATCGGACTTCGTGCTTGTTTTTCAATCTGTTTTCATTAATATTCTGAAATACAGTATAGCGATGGATTATATTTACAATGAAGAGTCGCCTGCCGAGGGCATCTGAGAAGGGATGGGAAGTCACATCTGTGAGAAAATGTGAATCCTTTCAACGACCTATGAGCTAACCCGAGACAGAATGCGGCTAGGAGTACATATTTAGGTCGTGGGAGCCCTTCTTGTGGTGAAAGCAGCCCGGGCCATCCGTACACTTGCCACCCGGCTAGTATTTTATCAACCTTGCCTGCTTATTTATGTCCATGTCATTAGAAAACTTGAGAAAGGAATTTAAGCATTTTTCCTTTTGAAACATAACTCTTGAAACAACAAACACAAGAAAAACAAGTAATTTGCCCGCAATCCCAAGTTACCGGTCTAGGTTGCTGCACGCTTTCAGGAAGCAGAGTTGCTGGCGGGGGCGAAACCAGGAAGTCAGGCATCCTTGCCCGTGACATGGGCGGGGCCTGTGACGCGGCCGGAAGAGGCCGGTGTTGCGCATTGATGCGGGCTCCCATCATGGAGGGAGAGCGCCGAGGTAGCGTGAAGATCCACAGAAGTGCCCCGCGTGTGGAGAAAAGGAGCTCAGCGAGGCGACTCGAGCACGGTGAGTGGAGGGGGGATATGTGTATATGTGTGTATGCGCGCGCGTGCGTGTGTGTGCGTGTGAGCCCCGTGAGGAGTGGTGGTGGTGGTGGGGGAGGGGGGTGCGTGTGTGTGTGCGTGCCTGCCTGCCTGTGTGTATGCCTTAGGGGGGAGGGGGGGAGTGTGTGCGTGTGGGAATGTGTGAGCGCATGCGTGACTGTGTGTGATTGAGTCTGTGTATGCGCATGCGTGTGTGGTGCCGTGCGCGCCCCCGAAGAGGAATCTGAGACTGCGACGCTCGTGCGTGAGCTCCGTCTCAGATTCCTTCTAACACGCCAGCAACAGATGTCTCGCAGACAGCAGGCTTACGCCTGCTTTTTACGTCTGCGAGACCTAAAAACAGGAAGAAGGGAGAGGATGGCAAATACACCCATTTTGAGTTGTCAGGAGAGCTTAAACTAAAAGAGACCTTTACAGCACAATTTTCATATGCATTTTGCTAAAAATAAAAAGCTGTATTGTTCTGTAGGGGCAACTCAGGAATCTGGCCCTTCAGAGATCCGGCCTCTCTTTCTTTCTCTCGTTCTCTCTCTCCCTCTCTCTTTCCCTCTCTTTCTCTCTCTCTCTATCTATCTATCTATCTATCTATCTATCTATCTATCTATCTATCTATCTATCTATCTATCTATCTATCTCTCTCTCCCTCTCCCATAAACGACTGCATGGGTAACTTCGCTATGCAAGCGGCTCGCGAAGACGCAAAAATCCCTGCGAACACGCAAAAAACCCCGCAAACACGCAAAAAACCCAGCGAACACGCAAAAAACAAAAATCCGCAAATTCGCACAAATTCGCAAATTTTGCAGATCGCGAATTCGCAAATCCGCAAATTCGCGGATCGCAAATTTGCAAAATTCGCTCATGCTTAATGTACTCTGAAGCGCTTGAGGTAGGTACGCTCCCACCCGATCCACGAGAGGCTACGATAGTAGTAATTCATAAAGCAGGGAAACCGGCAGACCAATGCTCCTCCTACCGGCCAATTTCGCTCATTAATGTAAAGGCCAAGGCCCTGACAGACAGACTGGTATCGGTCCTACAGGACCTTGTTCACGTTGACCAATCAGAGTTCATGCCACACAGGAGCACCCGACACAACTTAAGACGTCTATATGGAGTACTCTACATGACAGAGGATGTGGGAAACACCCAGACAGCATTGATGGCGCTGGACGCCTCAATGGCGTTCGATAGTATCCAATGGCCGTACCTCTTCATGTTGCTCCAGAAACTGGGTTTCGGCCCGATCTTCTCCAGTTGGGTGCGTCTTCTCTACGAGAAGCCTTTGGAGAGGGTGAGAGTTAATGGGGCGGTATCCAGGATTTTCCCTCTGCAGAGGGGTACCAGACAGGGTCTGTTCACCTTGGCCCCTTCTCCTGTTTGCCTTGGCCCTCGAGCTGTTGGCCCATTGGATAAGGAGGGATAGGTCATTCTGGGGATTGGTGCTGACCGACAAGTGGGAGGAGCGTATCTCCTTATACCCTGCCGATATCGTGTTATACATGGCCAGACCATACCACTCGATAGCGCAGGCGCTACACCTCTTTGAACTCTTTGGGAGCTACTCTGGCTACCCCATTAAGTGGGCGAAGTCGGTGATCTGACCGCCCTCGCCCCCCCCCCCCCCTGAGGATTCCAACTAGGTGTCCCACGGTAATAGCAACAGACGGGTTCAAGTACTTGGGGTATACATTACAAGAGACAGGACAGAGTTCTTTGCCAGGAACCAGGAGCCTTAGCTGGCACGTCTCGGGTCCGTTGTGAGCCACTGGAGGTCGCTGCCCCTCTCCCTCATGGGTCGAGCCGCAATGTTTAAGATGCTGACACTACCAAGGCTCCTCTACATCCTGCAAAACACACCACACCCGGTCCCTCCTGGGGTATGCACACAAATATCACAGATGCTGCAGACATTGCTCCGGGATGGGGGCAACCCTCGGATAGCGATACACAAGCTGGCGAGAAGGGTGTATGACGGGGGCTGGCCCTTCCGGACATTAAACTCTACTATTGGGCCTCACAGTTACAGGTGGTCAACAACTGGGTATATACGGCCATCTCGGAACCGGCCTATAGAGTAGACCGTTTGGTCATGCCAGGGAGGAACTGTGAGCCATTACTCTATGCCCGGAAGCTACAAAAGGATTGGCCTACACATACGGGGCAGTTGTCCAGTGCTGGAGAGAAGCAAACAGTTTCCTGGGGTGGTTGGTATCCCTGACGGGAAGAACCCCTTTGTGGTTGGGTGACCATCTGAAGGAGGTGTCCAGACTGACCGGTTTCAGGGGGTGGAAACTCATAGACATAGAGTATCTGGGGATGTATGGAAAGGGGACGCCCCCGCTCCTTCACCTACCTTAAAAAAGACCATGACCTTCATGACTCACAGCACTATCACTATTTACTCCTTACTCACGCCCTGCACGCTCACATACAATGGGACACGTCATTGCCGGAGTATTCCCCCATGGAGGACAGACTGCTCCTAAATCCCATACTAGAAAAAACCCACTTCTACTATCTATTGTAAACTTATCAACAATATGCATGACCCCTTGGTGGCGTTGTGAGCAACGTGGGAGAGTGATATAGGTGCCCTGGAGGACAACGACTGGCAGGATGTCCTGCAGAGCCCACGCGAGATAGCTATTCGCTCTAGGTTCAGGTTAGTGCAGCTTAAAATCCTACATCACATATACTACCCCCCACATTCACCTATAGGCATGGGGGAGGAGTCAGTCGGCCCTTTGTGCAAGGGGATGTCAGGGGGAGGGCACCTTCTACCACATACTATGGGAATGCCCAGAAATAGTGCCCTTCTGGACTAGGGTCACGGAGACGATGTCAACGGTAGTGGGCTCACTGTTACCGATGGAACCCAGATGGTTGCTGTTAATGATCAAGGGAGACACAGACTGGACCAGATATAATGAGATCTGGATGGCATTGGCGGCCGGGGTGGCAAAAAGAAACATTGCCAGGGGATGGGGGTCAGAGGCACCTCTGCAGTGAAACCAATGGAAGCGCAAACTAGACTGGAGCTAAAGAGCCGAAGAAACTATCTATAAGAGCAGAGGTTGCGCTAAGAAGTGGGGGAAAGTTTGGGGGCCCTGGCGAAAGTACAGAGAGTTAGGGGGAGTGTTCGAGATGTGAAATCAACATGTGTTTGTCATATATGTACCCTCAAATGTCTGAATCTGTATTGTATACCGTTATTTCACCACATGATGTACGATGACTATCTTGCAATTTTTGGATATGGGAGCCAATTTCATAATAAAAAAGAGTAAATTTTTTTTTACACATTTGTTTAATATATATATAAAATACATACTAAAATACATAAAAAACAATTCTCAATATTATTAACAAAGATATTTTTGCTTGCGATTTTACTTACTTTAATATTTTTAAAAACTATATTACTAACCTTGGGGTCGATATTCTGGTCAATGATATTCTTGACTTCGATATTCTGTCCTTATGATATAAAAAACTCGATATTAATGTAGGTCGATATTTAAAAATCGATATTTTGACTGACCATCGTCAACAGGTATGTGATCAGTGATGTTATTTGAGATGTCATCACTGGTATCACTAGTGATGTTATTTAACATGTCATGAGTGATGTAATATGTGATGTCCCAAGCAGTGCATGGTGGGGCCATAATTTATAGTTCAGTAGCTCAATAGTTAGCAGGGTAAACTATAACTGGTGAATTTGAAGGTTTGTTTTGGTTATTAATCATTTGTTCTTATATTATTACAATATCTAACTATAACATGAATTTAACCTTTGTTTTTTTCACTGAATATACATATATGTATACGCATTATTGTGTGCATACACACACATCTAGATGGTTATATAGATAGATAGTTATAGATATATAGAGGCAGTTGTCACTGGGTAGTTATAGTTAGGACCACATTTTCATAGAAAATAAATTTTTTGGTTTGCTTACAACTTTGGAGCCCTTTGACAAATCTTCGCAAAATTTTCCAAAAAAAGTTCATCCACCTGTGCTTCTTCCTAGAAAGTTTCTGGTGATCTGTCAAGTGGGGGAGGAGAAAAAAGGAGCCCCCAAAACATGTTTTCCCCGTGCAATTTTCCATAAGAAAATTGAGAAGTGATACAGCAAAAATGGCTGAAAGGATTTATGCCAAATTTGGCAGAAAGCTATATCTTGGTCCAGAAAACATGCTTGTTTGTAATTTGGAGTAAATCCATTCAGCAGTTCTGAGAAATTCAGGTTCAAATGTATGTAAATATATATTACCTACTGGCAGTCGCCAGCAGGTAGTTATAGTTAGGACCTACTTTCCATAGGAAATCCACAACATTCTATTTGGAATAACTTTGGCGCCAGTGGACGAATCTTCGAGAATTTCTCCAAGAAAATGGCCTGCTCGGTTCCGCTCCTTCCTTGAAAGTTTGGGGGTGATTCGTTAAGTGGGGGCCGAGAAAAAAGGGTTCCCCAAAACGTGTTTTCCCCATGCAACTTTCCATAGGGACCTTTAGCCAGGGCTACAGCCCGAACGGCTAAACGGAATTACACCAAATTTGGCAGAGAGGTAGAGTTCGGTTCGCAGATTGTGCTTTTTGTTAAATGGTGTAAATCAGTTGAGTAGTTTCTGTGAAAATTACAAGTAAAATCATAGCGATATCTAGAGACAGAGTTCTACACGTGGACGGAGATTCGTTCAATTATGAGCGCGAGCTGTATGCTGATTGGCTGTCAACTGTCTGTCAACACTCGAAACCTGGAAGTGTTGGTGGCTATCTTGTGCCTCGGTAGCAGCGAGTCACAAGAAAACAGTAAAAGAAAGTTGAAAAATAAGGAAAGGGGGCAGGGTAGAAAAATGTTGACCCTCTAGGCCTGCTGAGGGGGTCGCACATGGATCTTTAGACCCCCCCCCAAAAAAATAATTTTAATTAAAAAAACCGCAGGGTACGCGTATCGTACTCGTACGTGGTGGAAAAGTAAAAAAAAAACTAGAAGTCTGTTTTATTCTTAATTAGCTCCCGGGGGGTGGGCCAAATCCCGGGGGCAATTTTTTTCTATAATGGGGGTTGAAAGGTCCTCCGAGCCCCGGGGAACGCCACCCCCGGGGTTTTATTTTGAAGTATGCGGGGGGGGGGGGGGTTAATGACCCCCCACATGCTTCAGGGGCCGCCACCATCCTGGGGAAGTAATATTTAAAATTGGGGGGGTCCGTGATGGCACGGACCCCCCAGCCACGGGGACCACCATCTTTCTGGGCTTTTTAATGTTGGGAGGGGGTCGCGCGGCCTCCCTCCTGGAGCTCTTGATGGCCCTGGGGTCTGACACCTCCCAAGGCCGGCTTCAGCAGTGTCCCGGGGTACCTACCCCCGGGACACAGCTGTTTGCTATGGTAAGGTGGGACCGTCGCAGCTCCCACTTTAGTACAGCAAACCGCTTTCCTATTTGAAAGAGAGAGCAAGTTAATATGCTGTCTTTTTTAAGTAGGAAAGCAGATTGCTTTTTGTTAGAGAGAGGAGCATATAAACTGGTCTCTCTGACAAAGCAATGCCGGGACGGGGGGAGCTGCCTGGGACCGTGGGGGGTATGATGTCATTTGAGATGTCATTGATGATGTCATGAGTGATGTCCCTGACCATGTCATGAGTGATGTTATATGTGACATCATCAGCAGTGCATTGCGGGCACGCGAGTTATAGTTAGCTGAACTAACTATAACAGGGGAATTTCAATGGTTTTGTATGAGTGTAATGTCCAGCTAACTATAACATGTGTGAAACAGATGCTCCGTCCATCACCACCCCCTTTTGTACCGCTTTTGGCCACCATAAGTGTGGCAGGGTATGCTCAGATGTGAGTCCCTTCGCTCACTTTGCCACTGGATTCAAGACAGCCGGGCTGAAGACGGCTGGAATGCCAGAAACCGGTCCTCGAAAGCTTGTTTCCGGTCCAGGGAAGACATGGCTTGGCAGTTCGGGCTGGACTGTTCCCATGAGGCACAGGGTCAGACTGATTTGCATATAGCCATGTCTAAACTGGGGTGGCAGAGTGGGCTAAAGACCGGTGATGGATTAAACCCAGAATTTTTGACTGGGTGTGAGTGTTCGATTGATTCAGATGCTCCGTCCATCACCACCCCATTTTGTACCGCGCTTGGCCGCCATAAGTGTGGCAGGGTATGCTCAGACGTGAGTCCATTCGCTCATTTTGCCACTGGATTCAAGAAAGCCGGGCTGAAGATGGCTGGAATGCCAGAAACCGGTCCTCGGAAGCTTGTTTCCGGTCCAGGGAAGACATGGCTTGGCAGTTCTGGCTGGACTGCTCCCATGAGGCACAGGGTCAGACTGATTTGCATATAGCCATGTCTGAACTGGGGTGGCAGAGTGGGCTAAAGAACGGTGATGGATTAAACCCAGATCTTTTGACTGGGTGTGAGTGTTTGATTGATTCAGATGCTCCGTCCATCACCACCCCCTTTTGTACCGTTCAAAGTACACTGAGCACTGCCTTTGACTATGCACAGGGAGCTATGAGTGTAGGGTATAGCATTTAGCTATGCCCTCTGCTTCTCTCCCCAGAGCCTGCAATGCATGTCATTCAGCTGCATAGGGCTGGATATGCAGGCCTTAGCTTGTATTCAAACATACAAGAGGTGATGGGAGATGCTTGTAATAACTCAAGCCACTGGCAATCGCTCGGGGTCGCATTGCGACGTATCCTTCTTTTGCCCACCATGCCACACTCAGCCAAGGCAAAACTATTCTTTTGTGCGTTTGATGGAACACCCTTAGTGGCATGGCCGTGCCCGTACGTAGATCCCGCACTCACTATGCTACTGAAAACAAGCTACACCCTACAGAGGAGCCCTAATCAGGGCAAAACAGGTCCTAGGATGCTTGCTTCCGGTTCAGGGTGGGCCTGGACCGGCAGTTCGGGCTGGACTGTTCCTATTGGTGCAGGGTCAAAACTGACTTCCCTATAGCCGAGTCTAATCTATGGTGCCATTGTGTGGAAAAGAGAAATAGGTTTGAATGCTACCCGAGCTAATGTTAGTGGTAAGCATTCTCCCATCACCTTTTGTGTGTTGGACATAGCTGTAAGCCATGCCCTGCAGCCAGCACTCCTGACCCAGGCCCGCTGCAGAAGGTCTTTAACCCAATGAACAGAGTCTTTGGCCATCTCCTAAAGTGACTACTCCTGCCCCCAGAGCCCCATGTACAGGTACACAGGACATGTCTCACAGCCATGCCCTGCAGCCTGTACTCCTGCCCCCAGAGTCCCATGTACAGGTACACAGGACATGTCCCACAGCCATGCCCTGCAGCCAGTACTCCTGACCCCAGAGCCTTCCTGTCCCCAGAGCCCCATGTACAGGTGCCCAGGACATGTCTCACAGCCATGCCCTGCAGCCTGTACTCCTGCACCCAGAGCCTTCCTGTCTCCAGAGCCCCATGTACAGGTGCCCAGGACATGTCTCACAGCCATGCCCTGCAGCCAGCACTCCTGTCCCCAGAGCCCCATGTACAGGTGCCCAGGACATGTCTCACAGCCATGCCCTGCAACCAGTACTCCTGCCCCCAGAGCCCCATGTACAGGTGCCCAGGACATGTCTCACAGCCGTGCCCTGCAGCAGGTACTCCTGCCCCTAGAGCCCCATGTACAGGTGCCCAGGACATGTCTTACAGCCGTGCCCTGCAGCCAGTACTCCTGCCCCCAGAGCCCTCCTGTCCCCAGAGCCCCGTGTACAGGTGCAGGTACAGGTGCCCAGGTACAGGTACAGGTACATGTGCTACATGTACAGGTGCCCACACTGGAATGTCAGAAACCGGTCCTCGGAAGCTTGTTTCCGGTCCAGGGAAGACATGGCTTGGCAGTTCTGGCTGGACTGTTCCCATGAGGCACAGGGTCAGACTGATTTGCATATAGCCATGTCTGAACTGGGGTGGCAGAGTGGGCTAAAGAACGGTGATGGATTAAACCCAGATCTTTTGACTGGGTGTGAGTGTTTGATTGATTCAGATGCTCCGTCCATCACCACCCCCTTTTGTACCGTTCAAAGTACACTGAGCACTGCCTTTGACTATGCACAGGGAGCTATGAGTGTAGGGTATAGCATTTAGCTATGCCCTCTGCTTCTCTCCCCAGAGCCTGCAATGCATGTCATTCAGCTGCATAGGGCTTGATATGCAGGCCTTAGCTTGTATTCAAACATACAAGAGGTGATGGGAGATGCTTGTAATAACTCAAGCCACTGGCAATCGCTCGGGGTAGCATTGCGACGTATCCTTCTTTTGCCCACCATGCCACACTCAGCCAAGGCAAAACTATTCTTTTGTGCGTTTGATGGAACACCCTTAGTGGCATGGCCGTGCCCGTACGTAGATCCCGCACTCACTATGCTACTGAAAACAAGCTACACCCTACAGAGGAGCCCTAATCAGGGCAAAACAGGTCCTAGGATGCTTGCTTCCGGTTCAGGGTGGGCCTGGACCGGCAGTTCGGGCTGGACTGTTCCTATTGGTGCAGGGTCAAAACTGACTTCCCTATAGCTGAGTCTAATCTATGGTGCCATTGTGTGGAAAAGAGAAATAGGTTTGAATGCTACCCGAGCTAATGTTAGTGGTAAGCATTCTCCCATCACCTTTTGTGTGTTGGACATAGCTGTAAGCCATGCCCTGCAGCCAGCACTCCTGACCCAGGCCCGCTGCAGAAGGTCTTTAACCCAATGAACAGAGTCTTTGGCCATCTCCTAAAGTGACTACTCCTGCCCCCAGAGCCCCATGTACAGGTGCCCAGGACATGTCTCACAGCCATGCCCTGCAGCCAGTACTCCTGCCCCCAGAGCCCTCCTGTCCCCAGAGCCCCATGTACAGGTGCCCTGGACATGTCTCACAGCCATGCCCTGCAGCCTGTACTCCTGCCCCCAGAGTCCCATGTACAGGTACACAGGACATGTCCCACAGCCATGCACTGCAGCCAGTACTCCTGACCCCAGAGCCCTCCTGTCCCCAGAGCCCCATGTACAGGTGCCCTGGACATGTCTCACAGCCATGCCCTGCAGCCTGTACTCCTGCCCCCAGAGTCCCATGTACAGGTACACAGGACATGTCCCACAGCCATGCCCTGCAGCCAGTACTCCTGACCCCAGAGCCTTCCTGTCCCCAGAGCCCCATGTACAGGTGCCCAGGACATGTCTCACAGCCATGCCCTGCAGCCAGCACTCCTGCACCCAGAGCCTTCCTGTCCCCAGAGCCCCATGTACAGGTACACAGGACATGTCTCACAGCCATGCCCTGCAGCCTGTACTCCTGCCCCCAGAGCCCTCCTGTCCCCAGAGCCCCATGTACAGGTGCCCTGGACATGTCTCACAGCCATGCCCTGCAGCCTGTACTCCTGCCCCCAGAGTCCCATGTACAGGTACACAGGACATGTCCCACAGCCATGCCCTGCAGCCAGTACTCCTGCCCCCAGAGCCTTCCTGTCCCCAGAGCCCCATGTACAGGTACACAGGACATGTCTCACAGCCATGCCCTGCAGCCAGTACTCCTGCCCCCAGAGCCCTCCTGTCCCCAGAGCCCCATGTACAGGTGCCCTGGACATGTCTCACAGCCATGCCCTGCAGCCTGTACTCCTGCCCCCAGAGTCCCATGTACAGGTACACAGGACATGTCCCACAGCCATGCACTGCAGCCAGTACTCCTGACCCCAGAGTCTTCCTGTCCCCAGAGCCCCATGTACAGGTACACAGGACATGTCTCACAGCCATGCCCTGCAGCCTGTACTCCTGCCCCCAGAGCCCCATGTACAGGTGCCCAGGACATGTCTCACAGCCATGCCCAGCAGCCTGTACTCCTGCCCCCAGAGCCCCATGTACAGGTGCCCAGGACATGTCTCACAGCCATGCCCTGCAGCCTGTACTCCTGCCCCCAGAGCCCCATGTACAGGTGCCCAGGACATGTCTCACAGCCATGCCCAGCAGCCTGTACTCCTGCCCCCAGAGCCCCATGTACAGGTACACAGGACATGTCTCACAGCCATGCCCTGCAGCCAGTACTCCTGCCCCCAGAGCCCTCCTGTCCCCAGAGCCCCATCTACAGGTACACAGGACATGTCTCACAGCCATGCCCTGCAGCCAGTACTCCTGCCCCCAGAGCCCTCCTGCCCCCAGAGCCCCATGTACAGGTACACAGGACATGTCTCACAGCCATGCCCTGCAGCCAGTACTCCTGCCCCCAGAGCCCTCCTGCCCCCAGAGCCCCATGTACAGGTGCCCAGGACATGTCTCACAGCCATGCCCAGCAGCCTGTACTCCTGCCCCCAGAGCCCCATGTACAGGTACACAGGACATGTCTCACAGCCATGCCCTGCAGCCAGTACTCCTGCACCCAGAGCCTTCCTGTCCCCAGAGCCCCATGTACAGGTGCCCAGGACATGTCTCACAGCCATGCCCTGCAGCCAGTACTCCTGCCCCCAGAGCCCCATGTACAGGTACACAAGACATGTCTTGCAGCCATGCCCTGCAGCCAGTACTCCTGCCCCCAGAGCCCCATGTACAGGTACACAAGACATGTCTCACAGCCGTGCCCTGCAGCCAGTACTCCTGTCCCCAGAGCCCCATGTACAGGTGCCCAGGACATGTCTCACAGCCATGCCCTGCAACCAGTACTCCTGCCCCCAGAGCCCCATGTACAGGTGCCCAGGACATGTCTCACAGCCGTGCCCTGCAGCCAGTACTCCTGTCCCCAGAGCCCCATGTACAGGTGCCCAGGACATGTCTCACAGCCGTGCCCTGCAGCCAGTACTCCTGTCCCCAGAGCCCCATGTACAGGTGCCCAGGACATGTCTCACAGCCATGCCCTGCAGCCAGCACTCCTGCCCCTAGAGCCCCATGTACAGGTGCCCAGGACATGTCTCACAGCCGTGCCCTGCAGCCAGTACTCCTGTCCCCAGAGCCCCATGTACAGGTACACAAGACATGTCTCACAGCCGTGCCCTGCAGCCAGTACTCCTGTCCCCAGAGCCCCATGTACAGGTGCCCAGGACATGTCTCACAGCCATGCCCTGCAGCCAGCACTCCTGCCCCTAGAGCCCCATGTACAGGTGCCCGGGACATGTCTCACAGCCATGCCCTGCAGCCAGCACTCCTGCACCCAGAGCCTTCCTGTCCCCAGAGCCCCATGTACAGGTGCCCAGGACATGTCTCACAGCCATGCCCTGCAGCCAGCACTCCTGCCCCTAGAGCCCCATGTACAGGTGCCCAGGACATGTCTCACAGCCATGCCCTGCAGCCAGCACTCCTGCCCCTAGAGCCCCATGTACAGGTGCCCAGGACATGTCTCACAGCCGTGCCCTGCAGCCAGTACTCCTGTCCCCAGAGCCCCATGTACAGGTACACAAGACATGTCTCACAGCCGTGCCCTGCAGCCAGTACTCCTGTCCCCAGAGCCCCATGTACAGGTGCCCAGGACATGTCTCACAGCCATGCCCTGCAGCCAGCACTCCTGCCCCTAGAGGCCCATGTACAGGTGCCCAGGACATGTCTCACAGCCATGCCCTGCAGCCAGCACTCCTGCCCCCAGAGTCCCATGTACAGGTGCCCAGGACATGTCTCACAGCCATGCCCTGCAGCCAGCACTCCTGCCCCTAGAGCCCCATGTACAGGTGCCCAGGACATGTCTCACAGCCATGCCCTGCAGCCTGTACTCCTGCCCCCAGAGTCCCATGTACAGGTACACAGGACATGTCTCACAGCCATGCCCTGCAGCCTGTACTCCTGCCCCCAGAGTCCCATGTACAGGTACACAGGACATGTCTCACAGCCATGCCCTGCAGCCTGTACTCCTGCCCCCAGAGTCCCATGTACAGGTACACAGGACATGTCTCACAGCCATGCCCTGCAGCCAGCACTCCTGACCCCAGAGCCTTCCTGTCCCCAGAGCCCCATGTACAGGTGCCCAGGACATGTCCCACAGCCATGCCCTGCAGCCAGTACTCCTGACCCCAGAGCCTTCCTGCCCCTAGAGCCCCATGTACAGGTGCCCGGGACATGTCTCACAGCCATGCCCTGCAGCCTGTACTCCTGCACCCAGAGCCTTCCTGTCCCCAGAGCCCCATGTACAGGTGCCCAGGACATGTCTCACAGCCGTGCCCTGCAGCCAGTACTCCTGCCCCCAGAGCCCCATGTACAGGTGCCCAGGACATGTCTCACAGCCATGCCCTGCAACCAGTACTCCTGCCCCCAGAGCCCCATGTACAGGTGCCCAGGACATGTCTCACAGCCGTGCCCTGCAGCAGGTACTCCTGCCCCTAGAGCCCCATGTACAGGTGCCCAGGACATGTCTTACAGCCGTGCCCTGCAGCCAGTACTCCTGCCCCCAGAGCCCTCCTGTCCCCAGAGCCCCGTGTACAGGTACAGGTACAGGTGCCCAGGTACAGGTACAGGTACATGTGCTACATGTACAGGTGCCCACACTGGAATGTCAGAAACCGGTCCTCGGAAGCTTGTTTCCGGTCCAGGGAAGACATGGCTTGGCAGTTCTGGCTGGACTGTTCCCATGAGGCACAGGGTCAGACTGATTTGCATATAGCCATGTCTGAACTGGGGTGGCAGAGTGGGCTAAAGAACGGTGATGGATTAAACCCAGATCTTTTGACTGGGTGTGAGTGTTTGATTGATTCAGATGCTCCGTCCATCACCACCCCCTTTTGTACCGTTCAAAGTACACTGAGCACTGCCTTTGACTATGCACAGGGAGCTATGAGTGTACGGTATAGCATTTAGCTATGCCCTCTGCTTCTCTCCCCAGAGCCTGCAATGCATGTCATTCAGCTGCATAGGGCTGGATATGCAGGCCTTAGCTTGTATTCAAACATACAAGAGGTGATGGGAGATGCTTGTAATAACTCAAGCCACTGGCAATCGCTCGTGGTAGCATTGCGACGTATCCTTCTTTTGCCCACCATGCCACACTCAGCCAAGGCAAAACTATTCTTTTGTGCGTTTGATGGAACACCCTTAGTGGCATGGCCGTGCCCGTACGTAGATCCCGCACTCACTATGCTACTGAAAACAAGCTACACCCTACTGAGGAGCCCTAATCAGGGCAAAACAGGTCCTAGGATGCTTGCTTCCGGTTCAGGGTGGGCCTGGACCGGCAGTTCGGGCTGGACTGTTCCTATTGGTGCAGGGTCAAAACTGACTTCCCTATAGCTGAGTCTAATCTATGGTGCCATTGTGTGGAAAAGAGAAATAGGTTTGAATGCTACCCGAGCTAATGTTAGTGGTAAGCATTCTCCCATCACCTTTTGTGTGTTGGACATAGCTGTAAGCCGTGCCCTGCAGCCAGCACTCCTGACCCAGGCCCGCTGCAGAAGGTCTTTAACCCAATGAACAGAGTCTTTGGCCATCTCCTAAAGTGACTACTCCTGCCCCCAGAGCCCCATGTACAGGTGCCCAGGACATGTCTCACAGCCATGCCCTGCAGCCAGTACTCCTGCCCCCAGAGCCCTCCTGTCCCCAGAGCCCCATGTACAGGTGCCCTGGACATGTCTCACAGCCATGCCCTGCAGCCTGTACTCCTGCCCCCAGAGTCCCATGTACAGGTACACAGGACATGTCCCACAGCCATGCACTGCAGCCAGTACTCCTGACCCCAGAGCCCTCCTGTCCCCAGAGCCCCATGTACAGGTGCCCAGGACATGTCTCACAGCCATGCCCTGCAGCCAGCACTCCTGCCCCTAGAGCCCCATGTACAGGTGCCCAGGACATGTCTCACAGCCATGCCCTGCAGCCAGCACTCCTGCCCCTAGAGCCCCATGTACAGGTGCCCAGGACATGTCTCACAGCCGTGCCCTGCAGCCAGTACTCCTGTCCCCAGAGCCCCATGTACAGGTACACAAGACATGTCTCACAGCCGTGCCCTGCAGCCAGTACTCCTGTCCCCAGAGCCCCATGTACAGGTGCCCAGGACATGTCTCACAGCCATGCCCTGCAGCCAGCACTCCTGCCCCTAGAGGCCCATGTACAGGTGCCCAGGACATGTCTCACAGCCATGCCCTGCAGCCAGCACTCCTGCCCCCAGAGTCCCATGTACAGGTGCCCAGGACATGTCTCACAGCCATGCCCTGCAGCCAGCACTCCTGCCCCTAGAGCCCCATGTACAGGTGCCCAGGACATGTCTCACAGCCATGCCCTGCAGCCTGTACTCCTGCCCCCAGAGTCCCATGTACAGGTACACAGGACATGTCTCACAGCCATGCCCTGCAGCCTGTACTCCTGCCCCCAGAGTCCCATGTACAGGTACACAGGACATGTCTCACAGCCATGCCCTGCAGCCTGTACTCCTGCCCCCAGAGTCCCATGTACAGGTACACAGGACATGTCTCACAGCCATGCCCTGCAGCCAGCACTCCTGACCCCAGAGCCTTCCTGTCCCCAGAGCCCCATGTACAGGTGCCCAGGACATGTCCCACAGCCATGCCCTGCAGCCAGTACTCCTGACCCCAGAGCCTTCCTGCCCCTAGAGCCCCATGTACAGGTGCCCGGGACATGTCTCACAGCCATGCCCTGCAGCCTGTACTCCTGCACCCAGAGCCTTCCTGTCCCCAGAGCCCCATGTACAGGTGCCCAGGACATGTCTCACAGCCGTGCCCTGCAGCCAGTACTCCTGCCCCCAGAGCCCCATGTACAGGTGCCCAGGACATGTCTCACAGCCATGCCCTGCAACCAGTACTCCTGCCCCCAGAGCCCCATGTACAGGTGCCCAGGACATGTCTCACAGCCGTGCCCTGCAGCAGGTACTCCTGCCCCTAGAGCCCCATGTACAGGTGCCCAGGACATGTCTTACAGCCGTGCCCTGCAGCCAGTACTCCTGCCCCCAGAGCCCTCCTGTCCCCAGAGCCCCGTGTACAGGTACAGGTACAGGTGCCCAGGTACAGGTACAGGTACATGTGCTACATGTACAGGTGCCCACACTGGAATGTCAGAAACCGGTCCTCGGAAGCTTGTTTCCGGTCCAGGGAAGACATGGCTTGGCAGTTCTGGCTGGACTGTTCCCATGAGGCACAGGGTCAGACTGATTTGCATATAGCCATGTCTGAACTGGGGTGGCAGAGTGGGCTAAAGAACGGTGATGGATTAAACCCAGATCTTTTGACTGGGTGTGAGTGTTTGATTGATTCAGATGCTCCGTCCATCACCACCCCCTTTTGTACCGTTCAAAGTACACTGAGCACTGCCTTTGACTATGCACAGGGAGCTATGAGTGTACGGTATAGCATTTAGCTATGCCCTCTGCTTCTCTCCCCAGAGCCTGCAATGCATGTCATTCAGCTGCATAGGGCTGGATATGCAGGCCTTAGCTTGTATTCAAACATACAAGAGGTGATGGGAGATGCTTGTAATAACTCAAGCCACTGGCAATCGCTCGTGGTAGCATTGCGACGTATCCTTCTTTTGCCCACCATGCCACACTCAGCCAAGGCAAAACTATTCTTTTGTGCGTTTGATGGAACACCCTTAGTGGCATGGCCGTGCCCGTACGTAGATCCCGCACTCACTATGCTACTGAAAACAAGCTACACCCTACTGAGGAGCCCTAATCAGGGCAAAACAGGTCCTAGGATGCTTGCTTCCGGTTCAGGGTGGGCCTGGACCGGCAGTTCGGGCTGGACTGTTCCTATTGGTGCAGGGTCAAAACTGACTTCCCTATAGCTGAGTCTAATCTATGGTGCCATTGTGTGGAAAAGAGAAATAGGTTTGAATGCTACCCGAGCTAATGTTAGTGGTAAGCATTCTCCCATCACCTTTTGTGTGTTGGACATAGCTGTAAGCCGTGCCCTGCAGCCAGCACTCCTGACCCAGGCCCGCTGCAGAAGGTCTTTAACCCAATGAACAGAGTCTTTGGCCATCTCCTAAAGTGACTACTCCTGCCCCCAGAGCCCCATGTACAGGTGCCCAGGACATGTCTCACAGCCATGCCCTGCAGCCAGTACTCCTGCCCCCAGAGCCCTCCTGTCCCCAGAGCCCCATGTACAGGTGCCCTGGACATGTCTCACAGCCATGCCCTGCAGCCTGTACTCCTGCCCCCAGAGTCCCATGTACAGGTACACAGGACATGTCCCACAGCCATGCACTGCAGCCAGTACTCCTGACCCCAGAGCCCTCCTGTCCCCAGAGCCCCATGTACAGGTGCCCAGGACATGTCTCACAGCCATGCCCTGCAGCCAGTACTCCTGACCCCAGAGCCTTCCTGTCCCCAGAGCCCCATGTACAGGTGCCCAGGACATGTCTCACAGCCATGCCCTGCAGCCAGTACTCCTGCCCCCAGAGCCCTCCTGTCCCCAGAGCCCCATGTACAGGTACACAGGACATGTCTCACAGCCATGCCCTGCAGCCTGTACTCCTGCCCCCAGAGTCCCATGTACAGGTACACAGGACATGTCCCACAGCCATGCACTGCAGCCAATACTCCTGACCCCTGAGCCTTCCTGTCCCCAGAGCCCCATGTACAGGTGCCCAGGACATGTCTCACAGCCATGCCCTGCAGCTAGTACTCCTGCCCACAGAGCCCTCCTGTCCCCAGAGCCCCATGTACAGGTGCCCAGGACATGTCTCACAGCCATGCCCAGCAGCCAGTACTCCTGCCCACAGAGCCATCCTGTCCACAGAGCCCCATGTACAGGTGCCCAGTGTGAGAAGGTGGCCCGATATGCAACGTTCGCTATTCTAGCGACCGCTATATATCGTTCCAACGACCCTTATGGTGTTTGGTTGTAAGTCAACCTATAGACCAGCTATCCTAGTAGCGTGGATACGAGCAGTCTAAGGCTAAAGACTCGAGAGGGCGTGTTAAGCCAGCTGTTTACCACACATGTACCCCTTGAATACCAAGTGAAAGGACACCACACAAGTGTTATGAAAATAAACAGGATATTTATTAAGAATCACAACAGCCCTGTACTCTTTATGAGGACAGGGTACTAAGCACAAACCAAATCTCTTAGGAAAATACTTCAAGTGCACAATTAAAACAAGTGTCCGAGGACACGGAGAGGTTAAGGTCTCGGGCGGACCCGATAAGGCAAGTCGGAAGCGAGGGACTCGGGACCCTAGAGTAAGGAGGCTATGCAGGCACCGAAATGCCGAGTTACCTAGCCACGAGGGCTGCGGCTGCACAAGTCTTACAGGCGTCGGGGTCTTCGCTGACGAGCCAGGAGCCGGAAGAAAAGGAGTTGCTGGCCGGCGACCAGTGCTGAATAGTTCGTAGAGATCCAAGCCTGGATCAGAGATTGATGATACCTGAAAGCAGAGGGGACCAAGTTCGTACTACTAGCCAGTAGTCAGAGGGTACCCGGAGGGCACCGGTTGGCCGTCACCTCGACCAGGTGAGTGGGCGACGCTAGGCTCTGCAGTCTCACGGACCAGGAGGCGTTGTCGGCGACCACGGCGGAGGTGCGAGCTGTCCCACGAAGGATGATGCTGTCGGCGTCGCTGGGCCCAGGATGGGGCAACAAGCCTTGGCAGATCTCAGGGCCACGTGGTGGGCCTAAGATGGCGTCTTGAGTGGACCAAGAGGGTCCGGGGTGCTTCTCGCAGAGATGGAAGCAAGGGCCAGTCTGGAGCAACCAGACCAGCAGTGTTGATTGTCGGATGTCGTCACAGAAGGGCACAAGCCAGCGGCTAGTGACCAGACAACGTACTGAGCAGCGAGCAGAAGGGCCCCACGCAGATCGTGGAGATGCTGGGAGACTGCACTTCGGTGCTGGAGCGGCTCAGGGTCGGGGCTTCTCGGACCCCAGAGCACTCACCAGGGAATCGCTTCGATGGTCGTGCTGGTTTTAAGAGCGTGCAGGTTCTGATGATGGCCGGTCCCTCGAGGTCTCGTCGCACCCACAGATCACAGCTGAGCTGATGACGTGGGTAGAGGTCAGAGGTGCCAGGGAAGCCGGTTCTCGTCGAGCTGGGCCGTCGGATCCTTGAGGAAGGACTTGCAGCAAACCGCAGAGTTCTTAGATGGTGCCCGCTGATGCAGGGTGACTACTCCTTAGTCACAAGGGAGAAATCTTGAGAAGAGTCTTGAGTGTCCTTTCGTAGAAAGTAGTTCTTGATTCAAAGATGATCTAATTTGGAAGGGTCCCCGCTCCGGTCTTTATCCTAAGAAAGGGGCGGGTACATGACTAGGTCCTGCCCTAAGGGTGGGACCGGGAAGGGGGGTAGTTACACCCCTCTCCCCTGCCGGACTTTCCCCAGGCCAGGGCTGGCGCCCCTGGAACTGGTTCTGACCGGCAGATGCGTAGTGAGCACCGGGGTGCCACTCCGCAGTCACCTTCTCGCAAAAGCCCTACCTACCCAGAATACACAAACCCTGTCTGGGACGGTGCGAACACCGCCCTCGACAGGAAACCCTTGGTCCAAGCTCTCCCCGCTGGAAGGACTCCCAGCAGCAGGAGGTCAGACTCGTGTCTGTGGTGGCAGCATCCATTTTGTGGAGCTGAGGCTTTAGTTAACTTTAACCGGGGTTCACAGTTACGTACATGTCGTGTCCCTCTAGAAGGGCGGAATGCTAACCTCATCGCCAGGGTTGGTGAGAGGGCAGCATCCCGATTCGTATGACACCTTACTCGACATGCTTTGATAACGCGACACCGAAGTTACCGATGGGGTACGCGTTATCATGGAACAGCCATTGGGTCTTGGTTCCGCAAGCTGCAACCGGCTCGGCTCGGGCCAGAGCCTAGTTCACACGAGCCCATGCACTCTGCCTTCAGGATTGTCAAGGCCTGCCATAGGAGTGACTGATAGGAACTCGAGTGTCCATTGTATGGTTAGATATAGGGCTACTATATCTAAAGCAAAGTGTGCTTACACGACTTCGCCCCAGCTGTCATGCAGCCAGTTGTGTCAAATTTAGGCGGCCAGCCAGGGGTGGCATAATTCATGCTGCAGCTCCTGGCGGCCCTGGGTACACCCATGCCCTGAGTTACAGGGTCTGATAAGGTGGCCCAGTACCAATTGGTAAATGCACCTAGGGTACATGTCGTAATTTAGAAAGAGAACAGCCAGGCTGTGGGTCTGATTAGCAGGCCCACAGCCAGAGAAAGTCGTAAACCAATGAAACAAAAGCAAAAAATCTGGGTGATCATAGGATTGCAGACCCTACTCTCCTACATGACCCCCCCCCAAACGTCGGAACAATAAGCTAACCTTGACCAGGTGAGTCTTCTTGTTCTAAGTGGAAATATCTGGAGAGCCCATCGGCATTGCCATGATCAGTACCAGGTCTATGTTCCACTGTAAAGTCCATCCCCTGTAGGGAAATGGACCACCTTAGCAGTTTGGGGTTTTCACCCTTCATCTGATTTAGCCACAAGATGGGCTTATGGTCGGTCTGAATCTTGAAGTGAGTGCCAAACAAGTATGGCCTCAGCTTCTTCTGGGCCCAAACCACAGCAAAGGCCTCCCTCTCAATAGCTGACCAATTCTTCTCTCTAGGGGTCAGCCTTCTGCTTATAAAAGCAATGGGCTGGTCTTGACCATCAAAATTCAGTTGAGAAAGAACAGCTCCCACACCCAACTCAGAAGCATCTGTTTGGACAATGAATGGTTTGGAGTAGTCCGGACTCTTGAGGATAGGCGCCGTGCACATGGCCTGCTTTAGGTCATCGAATGCTTTTTGACAGCTCGCTGTCCACTGAACCTTTTTTGGCATTTTCTTGCTTGTCAGTTCGTTTAATGGTGTCACGATGGAACCATAGTTCCTGACAAACTTCCGGTAGTATCCAGTCAGGCCCAAGAAAGCTCGAACCTGAGTCTGGGTGGTTGGAGGAGCCCAGTCCCTGATTGACTGTATCTTGCTCTCCAGTGGCTGAACCTGGCCCCCACCTACAAGGTGGCCCAGGTATACAACCTGTGTCTGCCCTATCTGGCACTTGGTGGCCTTGATAGTGAGGCCTGCTGCTTGCAGAGCCTCTAACACTTTCCGCAGGTGGACCAGGTGATCCTCCCAGGTGGAGCTAAAGACAGCAATATCGTCAAGATACGCCGCACAGAAGTCATCCAGCCCAGTAAGGACTTGATTCACCAACCTTTGGAAGGTGGCAGGTGCATTTTTCAGACCAAAGGGCATCACCACGAACTGATAATGCCCACCAGGGGTTGAAAATGCGGTTTTAGGCTTGGCGTCCTCAGCTAACCTGATTTGCCAATACCCAGCTGTCAGGTCAAACGTACTTAAGTAGTTGGCCGAAGCCAATCTATCGATAAGCTCGTCTGCCCTTGGTATTGGGTGGGCGTCAGTCTTAGTGACTGCATTGAGACCCCTGTAGTCTACGCAAAACCTCATCTCTCTCTTACCGCCCGGGGTGTGAGGTTTCGGCACCAGAACTACGGGACTAGCCCAAGGGCGGTCCGAGGGTTCAATGACTCCCAGCTCCAACATTTTCTGCACTTCACTCTTGATGCAGTCTCTAACGTGATCAGGCTGCCGGTAGATTTTACTCTTAACGGGCAAGCTGTCACCAGTGTCAACCTCATGGGTGCACCAATCGGTCTGGCTGGGTGTTAGAGAAAACATATGTCTGAAAGACTGAAGAACCTGTTTACAGTCTCTCTGTTGATGTTCGGAGAGGCTGCCACAAAAGACAACACCATCTACCGATCCATCGTCAGGATTCTGAGTGAGCAGGTCGGGGAGAGGGTCACTCTCCTCCTCCTGTCCCTCATCTAGGGCCATGAGCAAACTCATGTCCTTCCTGTCGACATATGCCTTGAGCCTGTTGACATGAAGCACCCTGTGGGGGCTCCGGGGAGTTCCCAGGTCGACCAGGTAGGTGACCTCTCCCTTTTTCTCCAGGATGGTGTAGGGCCCGGACCATTTGTCCTTGAGTGCTGCTGGGGCCACTGGCTCCAACACCCACACCTTCTGTCCGGGCTGATAAACAGTCAAGACAGCCTTTTGGTCATGCCAAGCTTTTTGGAGTTCTTGGCTGGCCTTAAGGTTTTCAGATGCCTTCTCCATGTACTCAGCCATCCGCGAGCGGAGGCCAAGCACATAGTCCACTATGTTGGCTGCAGGCTTTTTGAGAGGTCTCTCCCATCCTTCCTTCACCAAACACAGGGGTCCTCTTACAGGATGCCCGTACAAAAGTTCAAAAGGGCTGTAGCCAACCCCCTTCTGTGGGACTTCTCTGTAGGCGAACAAGAGGCAGGGGATCAGGACGTCCCATCTACGCCGAAGCTTTTCAGGTAGTCCATGAATCATCCCTTTAAGGGTCCTGTTGAATCTCTCAACAAGCCCATTGCATTGTGGATGATAGGGTGTAGTGAACTTGTAGTTGACACCACATTCCTTCCACATAGCAGTTAAGTAGCTCGACATAAAGTTTGCACCTCTGTCGGAGACGACCTCCTTAGGGAAGCCCACTCTGGAGAATACTCCAACTAGGGCTCTTGCCACAACAGGTGCTGTAGTGGTCCTAAGGGGAATAGCTTCAGGATACCTGGTGGCATGATCCACTACCACCAGTATAAACTTGTGCCCTGATGCTGTTGGTGGTTCCATGGGACCGACGATGTCGATCCCCACCCGTTCAAAGGGCACCCCCACCACAGGCATTGGTATAAGGGGGGCCTTTGTCGTGCCACCTGACTTACCACTGGCTTGGCAAGTGACACAGGAGCGGCAAAACTCCTTGGTATCTTCGTTCATATGAGGCCAGTGAAAGTGTGAGACAAGCCGGTCCCACGTTTTCGTCTGGCCTAAGTGACCTGCTAAGGGAATCTCGTGGGCCAAGGTAAGTAGGAAACCACGCTGAGACAAGGGTACAACCAGCCTCCTGGTCATGCCAGGCTTGGGGTCTCTTGACTCAGTGTACAGGAGTCCATCTTCCCAGTATACCTTGTGGGTACCTGTGGCGTTCCCAGCAGCCTCAGCAGCAGCCTGCTGTCTGAGGGGTTCAAGAGAAGGGCAGTCTAACTGGTCCTTCCCCAGGTCTTCCCTTGAGGGTCCCCCTGAACCCAAGAATTCAACTTGATCAAGTTCGAACTCTCTCGGCTCAGTTTCCCTCAATTCCTGTAGGTCAGCCTCCTCTGAGACTTGATCCACGACCTGGGGCAAGGGGGAAGGCGCAGCCTTAACCCTACCGCTCTTTTTCTTGGGAGGTGTCTGGTCCGTTGTTCCAGGATCCAGCACCTGTTCAGTGGGGCATTTCCTGACCTGTGACCTGGTCACAGCGAACACATGTGCTGGCAAGCCTAACATTTCCATGTGAGTCCGGTGCTCCACTTCTGACCATTGTGATGACTCCAAATCATTGCCCAACAAACAATCCACTGGGAGGTCTGGACTAACTACAACCTTCTTTTGGCCAGTTACCCCTCCCCAGGAGAAAGCTACAATTGCCATACTGTGATTGGTAGTGACATTGCTTGCATTGGTCACCAGGAATTCCGTACCTGGCATGATCTGTCCAGGGTCCACAAAGTTAGGCGTCACCATGGTGACGCTGGCACAAGTGTCCCTATAGGCCTGAGCCATCTTTCCATTTATGAAAGGCGTCTGTCGGTATTTGCCCAAAGCATTGGGACTTACGTCAGGGGACATATCCACATCCCCTGTACTGACAAGGACAGCCTGAGTGAGTGTGCCAACTAAGTTGTCACGCCCCTCAGAACCCAGGGTTAACCCTACTAAACCCTTGGGAGGCGCACTACCACTGCTGACTGTACTAGGGGGCACAGGTGCCTTAGGGGCTGCAGTGGCAGGAGTCTGCCCTCCTCCTTTCTTGGTGCACTCACTAAACCAGTGAGATTTACTTTTACAGTACTGGCACCATCTTTTGGATTGGCCTTCTTTCTTCTTTTGGGGAGCCTGACCCCCACCCTCTTTGGGTTGTTGGGGACCTGTCGAAGACTTCTGGTCGTTTTGTTCCCCCTTAGAATCTTTACCCTTTTGGTCTGCTTTCTTCTGACCACCTTGATTCTGGCCCTGGTTCTGTTTAACTCTCGTACGAACCCATCTGTCTGCCTTCTTTCCCAATTCTTGGGGAGAGGTCAGATCCGAGTCGACAAGATGCTGATGCAACAACTGGTTCTGACAATTGTTTAAAATTTGTTCTCTCATCATCAAATTATACAATCCTTTGTAATCAGTAACCTTACTGCCCAGCAACCAGCCCTCAAAAGCCTTAGTGGCACAATCGACAAAGTCAGACCAATCTTGAGACTGCGTTTTCTGGGTATCCCTGAACAGCACCCTGTACTGCTCAGTGGTTAGGCCAAACCCTTCAACGAGTGTATTCTTCAAGACTTGGTAATCGTTAGCATCCTCCACCCTTGTGGTGAGGAGCTTGTCTCTTCCTTTTCCTTCAAAGGAGAGCCACAAGATAGCTGCCCACTGACTCTGGGGAACACCCTGCACAGTGCAGGCCCTCTCCAAAGCAGTAATCCATTTGTGGATGTCGTCCCCTTGTTTAAAGGGGGGCACTATCTTCCCAAGGTGTTTCGTATCGAAACTCTTTTCCCTATTACTAGGTACATTGCTGCCACCAGTGGGGACTACCCCACTTAACTGTTGCTCTCGAGCAAAGGCAAGCCTTTCTTTGGCCAGGGCAAGTTCTTCCCTTTCGATCCTCAGATTAGCTGCCCTTTCCTTAGCTTCGTACACTCTCCTCTGAGGGGACGTCATCCCTCTTTGAGAAGAGTTGTGAGAGCCATTGGTTTGAAGGGATCTGCCAGAGTCTCTTGACAGAGATCTGGCTCGTCCATTCCCAATGTTAAGCTGACCTGATAGTAGCGCCGGGGGTCCCCCAGTACCACTATCATGTTTGCTTAAGTTGGACCGGGTTAGTCTGACGACTTCTACCTGTCCCTTATCTGCCTCATCCCCAGAGGGATCCTCATCCTCATCCTCCTCCACATTCTCATTCTCGGTTGAGAGAAGGATTAGGTCAGGGTCACCTCTGGTTCCCTCGAGGGGAGGCATGTCTCCTTCTGGATTAGAATGGCTAAGAATCTTCTCAGCCTTTCTGGCATCATAAGTCTCGAGGAGACCAATCAGAAAGGAGGTGGTGGGGTTAGCCCCTTGCTTAATCTTCCTAGAGGTACATACTTGTCGTAACTCATGGAAGTTAAGCGCAGTATATCTTGAAGGGATGACCTGTGGAGGGTCAACTGACACAAGGGGAGACTCAGAGTTTCCTCCTTTGTCCGACATACTGTTTCTAGTGTGGTGTAAGTGATGCACCTACCTACACTACGTGTTTCCCTACTGATCCCTTGCTAAGAGTTGCAGCCAAGGTGTGCTAAGCCTTGAGGAGCTACAACAGCTGGTTCAGTAGAACTCAGAGTATTCTAAGCTTTAGTTATATGTACTAACAGTACTTATGCGATCTTTCAACAAGATATTCTTAGGATACGTGTGGTAAAACAACAGCAAGCTCAAATCCCAACCGCTGCTCACCAATGTGAGAAGGTGGCCCGATATGCAACGTTCGCTATTCTAGCGACCGCTATATATCGTTCCAACGACCCTTATGGTGTTTGGTTGTAAGTCAACCTATAGACCAGCTATCCTAGTAGCGTGGATACGAGCAGTCTAAGGCTAAAGACTCGAGAGGGCGTGTTAAGCCACCAGCTGTTTACCACACATGTACCCCTTGAATACCAAGTGAAAGGACACCACACAAGTGTTATGAAAATAAACAGGATATTTATTAAGAATCACAACAGCCCTGTACTCTTTATGAGGACAGGGTACTAAGCACAAACCAAATCTCTTAGGAAAATACTTCAAGTGCACAATTAAAACAAGTGTCCGAGGACACGGAGAGGTTAAGGTCTCGGGCGGACCCGATAAGGCAAGTCGGAAGCGAGGGACTCGGGACCCTAGAGTAAGGAGGCTATGCAGGCACCGAAATGCCGAGTTACCTAGCCACGAGGGCTGCGGCTGCACAAGTCTTACAGGCGTCGGGGTCTTCGCTGACGAGCCAGGAGCCGGAAGAAAAGGAGTTGCTGGCCGGCGACCAGTGCTGAATAGTTCGTAGAGATCCAAGCCTGGATCAGAGATTGATGATACCTGAAAGCAGAGGGGACCAAGTTCGTACTACTAGCCAGTAGTCAGAGGGTACCCGGAGGGCACCGGTTGGCCGTCACCTCGACCAGGTGAGTGGGCGACGCTAGGCTCTGCAGTCTCACGGACCAGGAGGCGTTGTCGGCGACCACGGCGGAGGTGCGAGCTGTCCCACGAAGGATGATGCTGTCGGCGTCGCTGGGCCCAGGATGGGGCAACAAGCCTTGGCAGATCTCAGGGCCACGTGGTGGGCCTAAGATGGCGTCTTGAGTGGACCAAGAGGGTCCGGGGTGCTTCTCGCAGAGATGGAAGCAAGGGCCAGTCTGGAGCAACCAGACCAGCAGTGTTGATTGTCGGATGTCGTCACAGAAGGGCACAAGCCAGCGGCTAGTGACCAGACAACGTACTGAGCAGCGAGCAGAAGGGCCCCACGCAGATCGTGGAGATGCTGGGAGACTGCACTTCGGTGCTGGAGCGGCTCAGGGTCGGGGCTTCTCGGACCCCAGAGCACTCACCAGGGAATCGCTTCGATGGTCGTGCTGGTTTTAAGAGCGTGCAGGTTCTGATGATGGCCGGTCCCTCGAGGTCTCGTCGCACCCACAGATCACAGCTGAGCTGATGACGTGGGTAGAGGTCAGAGGTGCCAGGGAAGCCGGTTCTCGTCGAGCTGGGCCGTCGGATCCTTGAGGAAGGACTTGCAGCAAACCGCAGAGTTCTTAGATGGTGCCCGCTGATGCAGGGTGACTACTCCTTAGTCACAAGGGAGAAATCTTGAGAAGAGTCTTGAGTGTCCTTTCGTAGAAAGTAGTTCTTGATTCAAAGATGATCTAATTTGGAAGGGTCCCCGCTCCGGTCTTTATCCTAAGAAAGGGGCGGGTACATGACTAGGTCCTGCCCTAAGGGTGGGACCGGGAAGGGGGGTAGTTACACCCCTCTCCCCTGCCGGACTTTCCCCAGGCCAGGGCTGGCGCCCCTGGAACTGGTTCTGACCGGCAGATGCGTAGTGAGCACCGGGGTGCCACTCCGCAGTCACCTTCTCGCAAAAGCCCTACCTACCCAGAATACACAAACCCTGTCTGGGACGGTGCGAACACCGCCCTCGACAGGAAACCCTTGGTCCAAGCTCTCCCCGCTGGAAGGACTCCCAGCAGCAGGAGGTCAGACTCGTGTCTGTGGTGGCAGCATCCATTTTGTGGAGCTGAGGCTTTAGTTAACTTTAACCGGGGTTCACAGTTACGTACATGTCGTGTCCCTCTAGAAGGGCGGAATGCTAACCTCATCGCCAGGGTTGGTGAGAGGGCAGCATCCCGATTCGTATGACACCTTACTCGACATGCTTTGATAACGCGACACCGAAGTTACCGATGGGGTACGCGTTATCATGGAACAGCCATTGGGTCTTGGTTCCGCAAGCTGCAACCGGCTCGGCTCGGGCCAGAGCCTAGTTCACACGAGCCCATGCACTCTGCCTTCAGGATTGTCAAGGCCTGCCATAGGAGTGACTGATAGGAACTCGAGTGTCCATTGTATGGTTAGATATAGGGCTACTATATCTAAAGCAAAGTGTGCTTACACGACTTCGCCCCAGCTGTCATGCAGCCAGTTGTGTCAAATTTAGGCGGCCAGCCAGGGGTGGCATAATTCATGCTGCAGCTCCTGGCGGCCCTGGGTACACCCATGCCCTGAGTTACAGGGTCTGATAAGGTGGCCCAGTACCAATTGGTAAATGCACCTAGGGTACATGTCGTAATTTAGAAAGAGAACAGCCAGGCTGTGGGTCTGATTAGCAGGCCCACAGCCAGAGAAAGTCGTAAACCAGTGAAACAAAAGCAAAAAATCTGGGTGATCATAGGATTGCAGACCCTACTCTCCTACACCCAGGACATGTCTCACAGCCATGCCCTGCAGCTAGTACTCCTGCCCACAGAGCCCTCGTGTCCCCAGAACCCCATGTACAGGTGCCCAGGACATGTCTCACAGCCATGCCCAGCAGCCAGTACTCCTGCCCACAGAGCCATCCTGTCCACAGAGCCCCATGTACAGGTGCCCAGGACATGTCTCACAGCCATGCCCTGCAGCCAGCACTCCTGCACCCAGAGCCTTCCTGTCCCCAGAGCCCCATGTACAGGTGCCCAGGACATGTCTCACAGCCATGCCCTGCAGCCAGTACTCCTGCCCACAGAGCCCCATGTACAGGTGCCCGGGACATGTCTCACAGCCATGCCCAGCAGCCAGTACTCCTGCCCACAGAGCCATCCTGTCCACAGAGCCCCATGTACAGGTGCCCAGGACATCTCTCACAGCCATGCCCTGCAGCCAGTACTCCTGCCCACAGAGCCCCATGTACAGGTGCCCGGGACATGTCTCACAGCCATTCCCTGCAGCCAGTACTCCTGCCCACAGAGCCCCATGTACAGGTGCCCGGGACATGTCTCACAGCCATTCCCTGCAGCCAGTACTCCTGCCCCCAGAGCCCTCCTGCCCCCAGAGCCCTCCTGTCCCCAGAGCCCCATGTACAGGTGCCCAGGACATGTCTCACAGCCGTGCCCTGCAGCCAGTACCCCTGCCCCCGTAGCACCAGGTATGCAGGACATGTCTTGCAGCCGTGCCCTGCAGCCAGTACTCCTGCTTCCGCAGCCTCATGTACATGGTATTCAGCGGCACATAAAGGGTTCCTTACGCAGGACATGTCTCACAGCCACACCCGCAGCCTGGCCTGCTGCCCCCAGAGCCCCATCTACATGGTATTGAGCGGCACACAAACGGTTCTCTGCCCAGGATGTGTCTCACAGCCATGCCCTGCAGCAGGTACTCCTGCCCCCAGAGTCTAGGGTCCTTTTGTAGATGGATCCGGCATTGGGCACAGTGCTTGGCCTTAGGGCTCCTACTCTGCATGATTCCTTGGCACCCTTTGCTCACTGTTTGCAGCCCTCTGACATAAAAAAGTGGCTTGAGTACTGATGTGACCTTTGGCCACACATTTCCGCCAGCACCACTGCCCCTGTGGACTGCTGTCCCTGGCCATTGGCCATGCACAATGGGATGCAGGCTCAGCCTGTGTGGTTTGGCCACTCCCGGCACACAGCACCTGTACCCCCAAAGCCCTCCGGCCATGTGTCTATCTCTCTCTCTCTCTTTCTCTCTCTCTCTCTCTCTCTCTCATTGGTAGGCCTGCCTGCCTGTCTGTCTGTCTGTCTATTGCTTTCCCCTCTCTCTCTCTCTCATTGGTAGGCCTGCCTGCATGTCTGTCTGTCTGTCTATTGCTTTCCTCTCTCTCTCTCTCTCTCTCTCTCTCTCTCTCTCTCTCTCTCTCCTTGGTAGGTCTGGCAGCGTGACTGTCTGTCTGCCTGCCTGCCTGCCTGCCTGCCTGTCTGTCTGTCTGTCTGTCTCTCTGTCTACCACTTTCTCTCTCTCTCTCTCTCTCTCTCTCTCTCTCTTTCTCTCATTGGTAGGTCTGTCAGTGTACCTGCCTAGACTGACTGTCTATTCATCCATCCCTCCCTCCCTCCCTCCCTCTCTCGCTCTCTCTCTCTCTCTCTCTCTCTCTCTCTCTCTCTCTCTCTGGTCAGTCTGGCCACGTGCCTGCTCAATCAATCAATCAATCAAGCAATCAAACTATCCGTCTATCTGTCTATCTATCTATCCTGTGGAGAAGTGTGGCTCAATAGTTAGAGTGGCAGACCCTGATGCAGAGGTCTAGCCTGGGACCAGGGTTCAATTCCCCGCCTCGGCGGGTCTTGGGCTCCAAATTCCACGGACCTGATAATTCTCGCCTCGGTGCCTATTCCAATCAAGGAGTCCCACTCTGCAACTCTGTGCAATAGCTTGCTTAATCTCCACAACGCTAAGGATGCCTGGCCTCCACCTTGGGGGTACCCAGGAGTGGACGCCTCAGAGGGAAAGCCAGGATAGGTTCCACAGCGGTATTCGTAAAGTGCCTTGAGACCCTTGCGGGTGAGTAGTGCACTATACAAGTATCAATTTACATCTATCTATCGATCTAAAAATATATATATATATCTTTCTTTTCTTTGGTCAGTCTGATCACGTGCCTGCCTAGTCTGTCTGTTTGTCTATCCACCTGTCTGAGTGTCTTTCTGTCTGCCCGTCTGCATTCACTATTTCTGTTCACGAATTCCTGGTCCTACTGTTTTGAGGTAAAGAGAGACGAAGGAGACGTAGGACACAGGAAACAGTAAAAATGTTCATTTTTAGCAAAAAAAATTCTCTGGTCTGGAATGAGGGTCCCAGCTGAATAACTGGCCCTCATGAGAGCTCCCTGTGTAAATGACCCTCATAGAGGAATTCCTGCCCCCTCCCTCGAGACCGTCTGGACGAGAGGCAGGAAAAAAAGCCGCAATATGGCTTTTTGTGTTTGCTGAGAAATGGCAAAAGGAAGGGAAATATTAAAATCTGTGCCTTTCTTTCCTCCTGTTGCCGCTTCCAGATGGCACAGGGAGGGGCAGGATGTCCCTGAGGGTGCTGTGAAGGCAGGGCTGGCTCCTTTCCCTGGTGAACCTGTCGTGGGACCAAGTGCCAGCAGCAATGGCCCCCACCTCCACAGTGTGTTACATTGTAAGTGAGCACAAAGTGCCAAGAGCTTGGGGATCGGGGCACGTGTGGGCACAATCAGACACCGCTCTGTTACGTGTAATATGTGAAGTCATACGCAGTGCATGGTGGCGCGCACGTTATAGTTAACACTGCTAACTATTACTGGTGAATTTCAATGTTTTTTAGTTCAAAATGTTAATGTTGTCACTGACATGTTCACTCACTATCAAGGTAGGTTGTTCAGCGAATATATATAATAAATTAATCGCTTCCTGGAATGCTGGTGTTATTCCTTCGAAAACCATACATAGACGCGCACGCACGCACGCACGCACACACACACACACACTGCTGACTGAGTGCTGAGTGCACAGAGTATTAAACCGGGGATATACAAGCTCTTGGATATACAGATAGACACGCTTCTGCGTTATATTATGTCACAGTAAGTTCAAACACAACACCAAACCTAAGGTATAACAGCTCTTGTACATACAGACGGGGAAGCAGCAATCTTATATCATGTGTGATATTGGGCCCGATTCACAGAACTAACTTAAGACGAAGTCCTAAACTTACTACTTTTGGTATCCACAGAAGGCATTTAGTAGTAGTAAAAGTAGGGATTTTGTCTTAAGTTTGTCTTAAGACAAACTTAAGACAAACTTAAGATAGACTTAAGACAGACTTAAGACAGACTTAAGTTAGGATTATGTCTTAAGTCTGTCTTAAATCTGTCTTAAGTTTGTCTTAAGTCTGTCTTAAGTCTGTCTTAAGTTTGCCTTAAGTTTGTCTTAAGTCAAATTTAAGACAAAATCCTAACTTTACTACTAAATGCCTTCTGTGAATACCAAAAGTAGTAAGTTTAGGATTTTGTCTTAAATTAATCCTGTGAATCAGCCCCATTATGATGTAAGTCTGCATATCAAGTTCATTAGGGAGCTGCTGTGTGATATTGTATGTATCAAGGCAAAATGAGTTTGCAAACTACGAAATTCGCAGAATTCCGGCGTTTGCGAACCCATTTTCGCTAAATGGTATGTATGAAACATTTGGTTGCAAAATAAGGAATCGCTAAATTTGCCATTCCATATTTTGCGATTGCATTTAAGGAATTGCAAATTTTGCGATTCCTTAAATGCAATGTATCAAGGAAAAAAACATTCCAAAATGCCATTAAGGAATCGCAAATTACCACCAACTTCTAGTTGGTGGTAAGTTGCGAATTCTTTCAAAAAAGCATTATTTTAAAATCAAAAGGTGCCATGTGATGCTCATACATGCCCTAAGGGCATGTATGTGCGCCATGTGCGCAAACATGTCATTTTCAGGGGTGCAGCAGGGTGTTCTTGAGAGACCCCTGCACCCTTGAAAATATTCACAATTTGCGATTAGCAAATTGCGATTCGCAATTTCCCCTTCATTCCTATGGGCCTCCTGGCCAATAGAAATGAATGGGAAATGATTCCTTAATTGCGATTAGCAATTTGCTAATCGCAATTATGGCATTTTAAGGAATCGCTATTTAGGAATCGCAAAACGGAATGTTTATACATATGGCCCATTGTGCTGTAAGTTGGTATACAGCACCTAAACACGCCCTATCCTGGCCCGTGCATGTACAGCCACGGGAGCTGCTGTGTGATATTAGAAAATGACAAAAATTCTAAAGTAAACTTTGAGACCTAACTAGTAGTATGCTTTTTAAACTCTAAACAGTTTCACTGGGGGAGTGAACACAAGGCCCTAACAGTTATATTAAGCAATTTAGAGAAAAAATCCAAATAGACAGAAAATGTTTTTAACTAAAGACCATTTTGGATTCCTTAATGGAATCACTTAATAACCCCATGTACAGCAAAAGTCAAGTCTTGTATGCCACCGCTGCGCTGCCCATGTAGGAAGCTGGCTCTTTATATAATATACCAAATAGAGGTATACTGTGCAAAGAGTTCATACATCCCTTATGAGTGGACAGGGGCCTGCTCTAGCAACCCCAAGGCGCTCTTCTAGGGGGTAGTGTGGTCGAGCAGTCTTAGGCTTATCAGAGAGGAGGTTAGACATCTCAGCTGCACACACAATCAATAAATGAATCACATGAGTCAATAAGGAGAGCCACACCAATTTATAAAAATAGTGTTTATCTTTATAAAACTTATGGCACCATGAAGATCAAATTCATGTAAGTATGTTTCAAGTCGTGAATTTTTACAGGTTTAAAAAATGAACACAGTGCAATTTCTGGAGAGGTAATATTATCCTATGGATGAAAAGACATATACTGCCTGCAGGTACTTCACATCGACTTACCACACCAAATCCAAGAGACCTCCCACCTTAGAGACCTGCACTGGCTCCCCGTCAACAAGAGAATCACCTTCAAGCTCCTCACCCACGCACACAAGGCACTCCACAACACCGGACCAGCCTACCTGAACAACAGACTCAACTTCTACACCCCCGCCCGCTAGCTCCGCTACGCCAGCCTCGCCCTTGCCGCCATCTCGCGCATCCAATGAACAACCTCCTGCTGCAAATCCTTCTCCTTCCTCGCCGCCAAGACCTGGAACACCCTCCCCACCCATCTGCGGCAGACTCAAGGCCAGCTCACCTTCAGAAGGCTCTTCAAGACATGGCTCTTCGAGCAGTAGCAGCACCCCCCCCCTCCAGCGCCTTGAGACCCTCACAGGTAAGTAGCGCGCTTTACAAATTCACTGATTGATTGATTGATTGAGTATGGGGAAGGTCCAAGGCAGCACCAACAGGTCACCTCTGGCACTGGGGTAAGGCCAAGTGCAGGGGTGCAATACAGCGTTGGGTGCCCAATGTTAGTCAATGGGGATCTGTCCAGTCAAAAAGAGGCTACAGGTTTGGACTGAGAAACCAGTCAGGCTGAACCACTGAGGTTGCTCAGGTCTCATGATGCTGGGACGTGGGGACACCTTTGGTCATCTTCTCCTCAGCCAAGGCAACAGGTGCAAAGGTGTTTAGCGACGTCAGGTTCTTGACACCTGAGACACCCGCAGTAGAGGGGTCCTGCACACAGAGGCTGCAGGCGGCATTGGAAAGTCCACAGTTGGCATGTGCAAGGTGGGCTTTGTCTCTGGAGGTCCTGGAAACCATGCTGGTAGAGTTGGCCTACTTCAACTCGAGCTAGGGGGCACAGGTGCAGTGGTGCTTTCTGGTGTCGGGTTTTAGCAATCTGGAGTCCTCACAGATATCTTGGGGTGCCTGCGGAATGCAGCTCTGCTACTCCCTAGGAGTTCCTGGGTTTTGGGTCAAGTTGTGGCAGTTCCTCCAGGCTTTTGGAGACACAGTGGCTGCAGGACGAGTCGTCTTCAGAGCAATTGACGAGGACAGCAGGCAGGCTGGCAGGGTTAGCGCCAAGTCAGTTGCTGTTCTCATGTTCTTGCTTTTTGTGACTCTTCAGCGTCTGTCTTCTTCTTTCAGGTTGGCAGGATGTGATTTGCTGGTACCAGGGCTCCCCTACATACTAGATTTAGGGGCGTTAGGGGAGTGTAGAGTAGTAGCGAATGGGCTACTTACCCCTAGGGTCACTATGTCCTCTATATGACCAATTCCTTTGGGAAGTGGGAATAACTCTTTCCCAGAGTTCCTAATTCTGCCATCACCAAGATGGCAGCCTTTAATTTTCGTATCCACATCAGGTAGCCTGAGGGTGGGCATGCCTCTCTGACTATTAATTTTCCTGCCTGTCCAGGCGCCAAATGGGCCCTGGTCAGGGGGGTCGGCAACCCTTCACCTCTGAGGGAAGCCAGATTTGCATACCAAAGGCGATGGGCTCTTTAAAGGTGCCTGCCTTGGAATGCTAATTCACAGGTCGTCCTGTGGGACCCTTTTCCCAAGCAGTCTTTATTTCTGACCACCTGAGACCATAGGCCCTCGCCTCTGGGGGTCAGAAACTTGTCTATGGTAGCTGGCTGGTCACGACCTGTTAGCTAGCTCACTAGTAGTTGGGAGGTTTTCAGGGGGCACCTCTTGGGTGCCACCTGGGTGCATGTATTAAGAAATCCATCACTGGAATTCGTTTGGGTTAATTAATACAAGATGTTTGAACCCAAACATTTGTAGGTTCAGTGAAGCCAGCATGTAGCTGAGGAACTCGTTTTTGACTAGTGTCCAGCACATGTACTTAAAATGGCTTCCCTGGTCACTTGTACTAGCAGTAATTGAACTGGCCAGTACATGGGCATATCTGCTCAGGCAGGAAAGCCCACGTATATAGCATAGTGCACTACCTTAGGGCTGTAAGGCCTGCTGTAGGGGTGACTTACCTATACTGCATGCAGTGTCTGTAGACATGGCACACAGTGATGTGTACCGTTTCGTTTTTTCACTTTTGTCTGCACCAAGACACGCAGCCTGCAATGGTAGTTTGCATGAGTTTGGTGAGAGGTCCCTTAGATTGGCACGATGCATGCTGCAGGCCTTAGGAACCCACTTTAGTACACTACACCGGGCCCTAAGTACCAGGGGTACCATTTAATAGGGACATAGAGAGCGTTAAAGGTATTGCCAATATGGGGAACAATTGTACAATTTAAGGAAAGAGATGTGGCGCTGGGTACCAGGAAAGAAGGGACCCAATGCACTTTCTGTCCAAATTGCATCGAATACCAGGCAAAAAGTGGGGGTGACCATGTCAAAAAGGTGCACTTTTCTACAATATTATGCTATAAGTTTGTCTACCACGTACATTCAGGAGAGCTGCCATGTGATATTATGTTGTAAGTCTATGTACCAAGTACATTAAGGCAAGCTGCTGTGCGATATTATGTTGTAAGTTATATACCACGTACATTCAGGGGAGCCTCATGTGATATTGTGAAAGTTCCCTTGTCTCTCTTCCCACTCATTATGATTACCATAGACATGTTTTTCGTTGTTTGTGAAGGGCTGGGTGGGTGGTCTGGCAGCTGTGGTCAAGGGGCAGAAAGTTAGAGATCTGAGTAGCCTGGGCACCGAACACCCCGCCGCCTGTGCGTACCCCAAGAGAATCGAACTCTGATGTATTAAAAATACCCCGATCCCCGAGGTAGCAAGTGTCCACTCTGTGATTCTCATGTACAATTTCAGGCTGCACGTCCGTCCTGCATCCTTACTCGCTACTTTAGGCCAACCAAGTCATGTTTAGGGGCAGAGGAGGGGTCCCGGGCAACCAGAAACGTTTGTAAAATGGCATGGCTTGCCTGTCACCTTCACCCCCCATTTGTTGATAATATGCCCGTTAATGTTTTTACTTCTTTGTGCTCCTTTAGCAGTTTTTATACAGGGCCAACTCGACATGAAGGTATTGGAGCGCTTTACATAAGCACCCCTTACAATACACAAGGCCATCATTTATTGTTTATTAGGGATGGGGAAAAGAAGTAATTTGCCCAGAATAAAAGGATGTTGAGCCAACTCCTGAGACTGGAACCGGGTTTCTCAGGTCCAAAGTCAACAGCTCCAGCCCTGACGCCATATCCAGGCTACGGTACATGCCACACGAAAGCTTGGCTCGTTATGGGCTCAAGGTTCCAACAGGATCTCAAGCCAAGCCAGAGCCAGGCTGCAGGCTCGAGTCCGGTTGGAGCGTTCCGTGGTTAACCCAACTCCGCTGCTGCACAAGCTCCCCTATGTAACAAGACAAGGGGCCCGATTCACAAAGGTAAACTGAGACGAAAGTCTAACTTTACAACTTTCAGTATTCACAAAAAGTATTTACGAGTAGTAAAGTTAGACTTTTATCTCAGTTTTGGTCTCAGTTGAACTTAAGACCAAAACTTAAGTTTACCTGAGACACAAGTCTAACTTTATTACTCGTAAATGCCCTTTGTGAATACCGAAAGTCGTAAAGTTAGACTTTCGTCTCAGTTTACCTTTGTGAATCAGACGCAAGGATTTGTTTCCACTTTGGACAGAAATCTATGATTTACAGCCCCATTCACAGAACATGTGCTGTTCAATAGTTTATTTTTTAAATGTATCCCTAGAACAAGTACTCAAATTCACATACTTGCAAGCTACCTGCTAACGCAAACTTCTGGCGCGGCTGAGCGCTTTTCAAAGGAGCAGAGTGGGTGAACGGTATCTCCAGCACTAGTGGTACATTAGTAGCGGTGCCAGAATGCCCCGCCTTATGGGGAGGGAAGCTGGGACATACTAATGTTACACCATTGTTACACCACGTCATAAAGACTTCTTTAAAAAAAAATCTGAGGCTGTTGGCGAGTATCCTTTTCTAGCACCCCACTATGGGTGTGCGGAACCCACATACTTTGCAGTACTGAAATTACGCAAATTTACTGCAAAATTACACAAAATTATGCATAATTATGTGAAATGCATGTGCCACTCAAAAGATTACATGAATGGTCCATATGGATGAAAATTCAACACTATACTGTAATTTTGAGTTGATTTTTGTTTAAAACAAATTCTACCTGTATTCAGATTTGTAGTTTTACACTCAAAAATTACCAGAACAGTCCTTTGGGGTGAAAAATCTACCTGACATTTTTGTTGAACGCCCACGTTAAAGTAACTGCTGCTCGTGCCGCCCGGGGCGTACCCCCTTGCTACCCTATGCCACTGCTGCTCGGGTAAAGAATCTAACTGGGGCTCGAGTTCAAAATTACCTGAACGGTACATCTGGCATTAATATTTCTCATCAAAAGTCCGTGATGTGGCGTAATGGCATAATCTTGTAAATTTTGTGTACATTTTGTGTAACAAAATTGTCAAAACTACACCAAATACACAGGTGTAGTTAAACGTTCGCTGAGTAGCACCTCAACTGGCCACTTGTTTTTGACCCTCAACACCAGGTATGTTGCTTCTCTAGCCAAGATAAGGCTGATTTTGCACAGGGTCTGGGGTTGGGAAACACCTGAGTTAGGGCATTATCGTGAAGTCCTGTGTGATGCCCTTTGACCCGCCGAGGGAAGGGTCCTAGACAGACTCAGGTACATCAGAGTACTATCGGGCGAATAGGGATGCCCATGTACAATTTCAGGCTGAGCGTGATATGAGACTGTCTCTGCCCCAGCTCTTCTAACATTTCATACGAGGCCCTCATTCCCAGCTCTGTCAGCCTTTTTGCAGCGAGCCCAGAATGTGTCTGACAGCCATCTCTACTGCCTCTCAGAGGTGGGCAAGATATGTGGCCGGCTCTGCCCCAGCTCTTCTAGCCTTTCAAAGGAGGCCCTGTCAGATTACTGACTCAGTCCCAGCTCTGTCAGCCTTTCAGCAGCGAGCCTGACACGTGACTGGCTCTGTGGCATCCCTACCTTCCTCGCTGACCCTCCTGCCGGGCTTGCTGACTCCCCTCCGCCCCTGAGAGCGGCCGTGCTCTCCACCGGCCCTCCAGACCCAGCCCCATACAAGTGCCAAGCGCCTATTTTTCATAAATGTATATTTCAGCGCCTCCTCTGGAGGGTCTGATCTCAGTGCCAAGAAATGTGATGAAAACGGGGTTTCCTTCCTTCTTCTCTTCCGGAGGGGCGGCGGGGTGGCCGCTGGGAGCGGCGAGGGCTGCACGCAGAGAGGAACGCGTGCAACCGAAGGAGAAAGGAAAACAGACCGTTCACACGGGAGGGTACCACAAAGGAGGCTAGACACCAGGGCGGGTGGAGAGGCCTTGGAAGGGAGGGGAGTGCAGGAGATCCTGGAGCAGGGAGACCACAGGCTTCGCTCACCCGCACCGGGCACGCGAGCAGCCAGGAAGGCAGTGCTTAATTTCTAAAATATTAAGAGCCGGGGCTTGCAGCTTGCTCCACCCTTCGCCCTTGTCATCGCTGCCAAAACAACTCCTAACCATCTCTCTCGCATGTAAATGCGACAGTTCCGATTATTCCAGGTCCCCAAAGCTAAAGGAATGGCAGGTATGAGCATTTTTTAAAAATGTATATTGTTTTCCTAAACAACTGCTATACTCCTCATCTCTAAATTTCATGAGCAGCGCCACCTTATGGCAGACTGAGGTGTGGTGTTAACAATTAGGGGCTGGTGCCGAGCACCGGAAACCAATTAAGTGCCGAAAAGCACTGGCTCAAATTAAGCACTGCAGGCAGGGTGCCAACTATATGTGACACATTGAAGTACACAAAACAGTGATGGGTGGATCCTTGAATTAAAAACTATAAGAACTCTCCTTCACGACCCATTTATTTTAAAGATCCATTTTACAGATTCCACAATGGGCACTACCAAATACCAAAAACCAATTGTTTCTCTCACTTTCTTTTTTCTTTCTTTATTCATCTTTATGTAGTCATTTATAACTCTTTTTAGCTTTTTAGGGCTCGCCTGCTGATGCGCTTCTGCGCATCGCTGGCGAAGCTCTATTACGGCTTATCCAGTGTTGATCCACCACTGGCGATTTCTTCAAGTGCATGTGCTTTTTAGGTCATTGCGCAAGCGCAAGCCCTAAAAAGCGCGTGCACAATGCCACCAGCCGCCTGCCTGCCTGCCTCGCATTACCAGATCAAAGGCAGCCCAGCCCCCCTCCCACAAGCTTCTCAGCGTGTGCTCTGCCTCAGGCCTGCATTTCTCCTCCCCTCGGGCAAACAGATAGCCGCAATAACACCCTCCCTGCTCAGCTTTTTTTTCTCAATTTCTCCCCGTCTACACTTCCCATTAGGAGCCCTTCCTCCCCCCAGATAATCTATCTCCATAAGAGATAAGCAGCTCTTCCACCATCTCAAACCCGTATTAGTGCTCCTCACTATGCATGTTTTTACTTAGAAAATCAGCACAATGCAGCAGTGTGACATCAAGCCAGGTTCATCGACATCACTGCAAAAGTAAAGTTTTTATTCCCCATTTCCTCTTCAAGAAAGTGACTGCGCATCAGCCTCTACGGATCAGAAAGCGGAGCCCCTCCACTGACCGGGCTGCGAGTCAAATGGCCATGTTTCACAAATTATGGTTTTCGTGGTCTTATTCTGGAGTAGCCCTGTTGGCAAGAGAGGAAAGAGCAAGGCTCTGACAGTCAGTCCTCCTCTGCTTCATAGTATGCCGCGCCACTATAGTAAGTTGAACAAGGGATATTATTTGACAGAAAGAGGCAACCTGCATCTATTCACGGAAATACATTGAGCAGTCTACATTTTTATTTTTTAAAGCTACATACAATGCACCATAACTATTCTAGGTCTACAAATGGAAATACATAACAAGCAATATTTTTATTTATTTTTTAAGAGGTGCATACTTAAAAAAATGATTACAAAAATTAAACATCAACTAGTAATTAAAAAACCTAGCAATTAAGATATGCCACGTCAAATAATAACTTTTGTCGCCAATTAATTATCAGTGTCTGGAATGGATATGGTCACACCCTCACTCACCCTCAACCCCTCACCCTCACTCACCCTCAACCCCTCACCCACACCCTCACTCACCCTCAACACCTCACCCTCAACCCCTCCCTCACGCTCACCCACCCTCACCCTCACTCACCCTCAACACCTCACCCTCACTCACCCTCAACCCCTCACCCTCACTCACCCTCAACCCCTCACCCTCACTCAACCCCTCACCCTCACTCACCCTCAACCCCTCACCCTCAACACCTCACTCTCACACTCACCCACCCTCACCCTCACTCACCCTCAACACCTCACCCTCACTCACCCTCAACCCCTCACTCACCCTCAACCCCTCACCCTCAACCCCTCACTCACCCTCACTCTCACTCATCCTCTATCACCCTCAACCCCTCACCCTCACTCACCCTCAACCTCTCACCCTCACTCACCCTCAACCCCTCACCCTCACTCACCCTCAACCCCTCACCCTCACTCACCCTCAGCCCCTCACCCTCAACCCCTCACTCACCCTCACCCTCACTCACCCTCAACCCCTCACCCTCACTCACCCTCACTCACCCTCACCCACCCTCACTCACCCTCAACACCTCACCCTCACCCTCACTCACCCTCACTCACCCTCAACACCTCACCCTCACTCACCCTCAACCCCTCACCCTCACCCTCACTCACCCTCACTCACCCTCACTCACCCTCAACCTCAACCCCTCACCCTCACTCACCCTCACTCACCCTCACTCACCCTCACTCACCCTCACTCACCCTCACCCTCACTCACCCTCAACCCCTCACCCTCACTCACCCTCAACCCCTCACCCTCACTCACCCTCAACCCCTCACCCTCACTCACCCTCAACACCTCACCCTCACTCACCCTCAAACTCAACATACATACATACATACATACATACCCTCACTCACCCTCAACCACTCACCCTCACTCACCCTCAACCCCTCACCCTCACTCACCCTCACTCACCCTCACTCACCCTCAACACCTCACCCTCACCCTCACCCTCACTCACCCGCACTCACCCTCACCCTCACTCACCCTCACCCTCACTCACCCTCACTCACCCTCACCCTCACTCACCCTCACTCACCCTCAACCACTCACCCTCACTCACCCTCACTCACCCTCACCCTCACTCACCCTCACCCTCACTCACCCTCAACCCCTCACCCTCACTCACCCTCAACCCCTCACCCTCACTCACCCTCAACCCCTCACCCTCACTCACCCTCACCCACCCTCAACCCCTCACCCTAACTCACCCTCACCCTCACTCACCCTCAACCCCTCACCCTCACTCACCCTCACTCACCCTCACTCACCCTCACTCACCCTCACTCACCCTCACTCACCCTCACTCACCCTCACTCACCCTCACTCACCCTCACCCACCCTCACTCACCCTCACTCACCCTCACTCACCCTCACTCACCCACCCTCAACCCCTCATCCTCACTCACCCTCACCCTCACTCACCCTCAACCCCTCACCCTCACTCACCCTCAACCCCTCACCCTCACTCACCCTCACCCTCACTCAACCTCAACCCCTCACCCTCAATACCTCACCCTCACTCACCCTCACCCTCACCCAACCTCAACCCCTCACCCTCAATACCTCCCCCTCACTCACCCTCACTCACCCTCAACCCCTCACTCACCCTCAACCCCTCACCCACACCCTCACTCACCCTCACTCACCCTCACTCGCCCTCACACGCCCTCACTCACCCTCACTCACCCTCACTCACCCTCACCCTCACTCACCCTCACTCACCCTCAACCTCACTCACCCTCACCCACCCTCAACCCCTCATCCTCACTCACCCTCACCCTCACTCACCCTCACCCTCACTCACCCTCAATCCCTCACCCTCAATCCCTCACCCTCAATCCCTCACCCTCAATCCCTCACCCTCAATCCCTCACCCTCAGTCACCCTCACCCTCACTCACCCTCAACCCCTCACCCTCACTCACCCTCAACCCCCTCACCCTCACTCACCCTCAACCCCTCACCCACACCATCACTCACTCACCCTCACTCACCCTCACTCACCCTCACTCACCCTCACTCACCCTCACTCGCCCTCACTCGCCCTCAACCCCTCACCCACACCATCACTCACTCGCCCTCACTCGCCCTCACTCGCCCTCACTCGCCCTCACTCGCCCTCACTCGCCCTCACTCGCCCTCACTCGCCCTCACTCGCCCTCACTCGCCCTCACTCGCCCTCACTCGCCCTCACTCGCCCTCACTCGCCCTCACTCGCCCTCACTCGCCCACCCTCAATGCCTCACCCTCACTCACCCTCAACATCTCACTCACCCTCAACCCCTCACTCTCACCCTCAACACCTCACCCTCACCCTCAACACCTCACCCTCACCCTCAACACCTCACCCTCACCCTCAACACCTCACCCTCACCCTCAACACCTCACCCTCACCCTCAACACCTCACCCTCACCCTCAACACCTCACCCTCACCCTCAACACCTCACCCCCAACACCTCACTCACCCTCAACACCTCACCCTCACCCTCAACACCTCACCCTCACCCTCAACACCTCACCCTCAACACCTCACTCACCCTCAACACCTCACCCTCACCCTCAACACCTCACCCTCACCCTCAACACCTCACCCTCACCCTCAACACCTCACCCTCACCCTCACTCACCCTCAACACCTCACCCTCACCCTCAACACCTCACCCTCAACACCTCACTCACCCTCAACACCTCACCCTCACCCTCAACACCTCACCCTCACCCTCAACACCTCACCCTCACTCACCCTCAACACCTCACCCTCACCCTCACTCACCCTCAACACCTCACCCTCACCCTCACTCACCCTCAACACCTCACCCTCACCCTCACTCACCCTCAACACCTCACCCTCACCCTCACTCACCCTCAACACCTCACCCTCACCCTCACTCACCCTCAACACCTCACCCTCACCCTCACTCACCCTCAACACCTCACCCTCACCCTCACTCACCCTCAACACCTCACCCTCACTCACCCTCAACCCCTCACTCACCCTCAACCCCTCACCCTCAACCCCTCACTCACCCTCACTCTCACTCATCCTCTATCACCCTCAACCCCTCACCCTCACTCACCCTCAACCTCTCACCCTCACTCACCCTCAACCCCTCACCCTCACTCACCCTCAACCCCTCACCCTCACTCACCCTCAGCCCCTCACCCTCAACCCCTCACTCACCCTCACCCTCACCCTCACTCACCCTCAACCCCTCACCCTCACTCACCCTCACTCACCCTCACCCACCCTCACTCACCCTCAACACCTCACCCTCACCCTCACTCACCCTCACTCACCCTCAACACCTCACCCTCACTCACCCTCAACCCCTCACCCTCACCCTCACTCACCCTCACTCACCCTCACTCACCCTCAACCTCAACCCCTCACCCTCACTCACCCTCACTCACCCTCACTCACCCTCACTCACCCTCACTCACCCTCACTCACCCTCACTCACCCTCAACCCCTCACCCTCACTCACCCTCAACCCCTCACCCTCACTCACCCTCAACCCCTCACCCTCACTCACCCTCAGCACCTCACCCTCACTCACCCTCAAACTCAACATACATACATACATACATACATACCCTCACTCACCCTCAACCACTCACCCTCACTCACCCTCAACCCCTCACCCTCACTCACCCTCACTCACCCTCACTCACCCTCAACACCTCACCCTCACCCTCACTCACCCGCACTCACCCTCACCCTCACTCACCCTCACCCTCACTCACCCTCACTCACCCTCACCCTCACTCACCCTCACTCACCCTCAACCACTCACCCTCACTCACCCTCACTCACCCTCACCCTCACTCACCCTCACCCTCACTCACCCTCAACCCCTCACCCTCACTCACCCTCAACCCCTCACCCTCACTCACCCTCAACCCCTCACCCTAACTCACCCTCACCCTCACTCACCCTCAACCCCTCACCCTAACTCACCCTCACCCTCACTCACCCTCAACCCCTCACCCTCACTCACCCTCACTCACCCTCACTCACCCTCACTCACCCTCACTCACCCTCACTCACCCTCACTCACCCTCACTCACCCTCACCCACCCTCACTCACCCTCACTCACCCTCACTCACCCTCACTCACCCACCCTCAACCCCTCATCCTCACTCACCCTCACCCTCACTCACCCTCAACCCCTCACCCTCACTCACCCTCAACCCCTCACCCTCACTCACCCTCACCCTCACTCAACCTCAACCCCTCACCCTCAATACCTCACCCTCACTCACCCTCACCCTCACCCAACCTCAACCCCTCACCCTCAATACCTCCCCCTCACTCACCCTCACTCACCCTCAACCCCTCACCCTCACTCACCCTCAACCCCTCACCCACACCCTCACTCACCCTCACTCACCCTCACTCGCCCTCACACGCCCTCACTCACCCTCACTCACCCTCACTCACCCTCACCCTCACTCACCCTCACTCACCCTCAACCTCACTCACCCTCACCCACCCTCAACCCCTCATCCTCACTCACCCTCACCCTCACTCACCCTCACCCTCACTCACCCTCAATCCCTCACCCTCAATCCCTCACCCTCAATCCCTCACCCTCAATCCCTCACCCTCAATCCCTCACCCTCAATCCCTCACCCTCAGTCACCCTCACCCTCACTCACCCTCAACCCCTCACCCTCAACCCCCTCACCCTCACTCACCCTCAACCCCTCACCCACACCATCACTCACTCACCCTCACTCACCCTCACTCACCCTCACTCACCCTCACTCACCCTCACTCGCCCTCACTCGCCCTCAACCCCTCACCCACACCATCACTCACTCGCCCTCACTCGCCCTCACTCGCCCTCACTCGCCCTCACTCGCCCTCACTCGCCCTCACTCGCCCTCACTCGCCCTCACTCGCCCTCACTCGCCCTCACTCGCCCTCACTCGCCCTCACTCGCCCTCACTCGCCCTCACTCGCCCTCACTCGCCCTCACTCGCCCTCACTCGCCCTCACTCGCCCTCACTCGCCCACCCTCAATGCCTCACCCTCACTCACCCTCAACATCTCACTCACCCTCAACCCCTCACTCTCACCCTCAACACCTCACCCTCACCCTCAACACCTCACCCTCACCCTCAACACCTCACCCTCACCCTCAACACCTCACCCTCACCCTCAACACCTCACCCTCACCCTCAACACCTCACCCTCACCCTCAACACCTCACCCCAACACCTCACTCACCCTCAACACCTCACCCTCACCCTCAACACCTCACCCTCACCCTCAACACCTCACCCTCAACACCTCACTCACCCTCAACACCTCACCCTCACCCTCAACACCCCACCCTCACCCTCAACACCTCACCCTCACCCTCAACACCTCACCCTCACCCTCACTCACCCTCAACACCTCACCCTCACCCTCAACACCTCACCCTCAACACCTCACTCACCCTCAACACCTCACCCTCACCCTCAACACCTCACCCTCACCCTCAACACCTCACCCTCACTCACCCTCAACACCTCACCCTCACCCTCACTCACCCTCAACACCTCACCCTCACCCTCACTCACCCTCAACACCTCACCCTCACCCTCACTCACCCTCAACACCTCACCCTCACCCTCACTCACCCTCAACACCTCACCCTCACCCTCACTCACCCTCAACCCCTCACCCTCACTCACCCTCACCCCTCAACCCCTCACTCACCCTCACCCTCAACCCCTCACTCACCCTCAACCCCTCATCCTCACTCACCCTCAACCCCTCACCCCTCACCCTCAACCCCTCATCCTCACTCACCCTCAACCCCTCACCCTCACTCACCCTCAACCCCTCATCCTCACCCTCACTCACACTCACTCACACTCACTCACTCACCCTCACTCACCCTCACTCACCCTCACTCACTCACCTCACTCACCCTCAACCTCACTCACCCTCAACCTCACTCACCCTCACCCACCCTCAACCCCTCATCCTCACTCACCCTCACCCTCACTCACCCTCACTCACCCTCAACCCCTCACCCTCACTCACCCTCAACCCCTCACCCTCACTCACCCTCAACCCCTCACCCTCACTCACCCTCAACCCCTCACCCTCACTCACCCTCAACCCCTCATCCTCACCCTCACTCACCCCTCAACCCCTCACCCTCACTCACCCTCACCCCTCATCCTCACCCTCACTCACCCTCAACCCCTCACCCTCACTCACCCTCAACCCCTCATCCTCACCCTCACTCACCCTCACTCACTCACCCTCACTCACCCTCAACCCTCACTCACCCTCAACCTCACTCACCCTCACCCACCCTCAACCCCTCATCCTCACTCACCCTCACCCTCTCACTCACCCTCACTCACCCTCAACCCTCACCCTCACTCACCCTCAACCCCTCACCTCACTCACCCTCAACCCCTCACCCTCACTCACCCTCAACCCCTCACCCTCACTCACCCTCAACCCCTCATCCTCACCCTCACTCACCCTCAACCCTCACCCTCACTCACCCTCAACCCCTCATCCTCACCCTCACTCACCCTCAACCCCTCACCCTCACTCACCCTCAACCCCTCATCCTCACCCTCACTCACCTTCACTCACATTCACCCTCACCCACCCTCACTCACCCTCACCCTCACCCTCACTCACCCTCACTCACCCTCACTCACATTCACCCTCACCCACCCTCACCCTCACTCACCCTCACTCACCCTCACTCACCCTCACCCACAACCCCTCATCCTCACTCACCCTCATCCTCACTCACCCTCAACCCCTCACCCTCACTCACCCTCAACACCTCACCCTCACTCACCCTCACCCTCACTCACCCTCAACCCCTCACCCTCAATCCCTCACCCTCAATCACCCTCAACCCCTCACCCTCCTCACCCTCAACCCCTCACCCTCCCTCACCCTCAACCCCTCAACCTCACCCTCACTCACCCTCACTCACCCTCACTCACCCTCACTCACCCTCACTCACCCTCACTCACCCTCACTCACCCTCACTCACCCTCACTCACCCTCAACCCCTCACCCTCAACCCCTCACTCACCCTCACTCTCACTCACCCTCACTCACCCTCAACCCCTCAGCCTCACCCTCACCCTCACCCTCACTCACCCTCAACACCTCACCCTCACTCACCCTCACTCACTCTCAACCCCTCACCCTCACTCACCCTCACCCTCACTCACCCTCACTCACCCTCACCCTCACTCACCCTCAACACCTCACCCTCACTCACCCTCAACCCCTCACCCTCCCTCCCTCACCCTCCCTCACCCTCAACCCCTCACCCTCCCTCACCCTCAACCCCTCACCCTCCCTCACCCTCAACCCCTCACCCTCGACCCCTCCCCCTCAACCCCTCACCCTCACTCAGCCTCACTCACCCTCAACACCTCACCCTCACTCAGCCTCAACACCTCACCCTCAACCCCTCACCCTCACCCTCACTCACAACACATATTGTGTTACAATAGGTGTCACATTTGCAAAAGATAAAACTATTGGCATTGTAAATAACAAAGCTATTAATTCGCTATTTTCAAAACAAGCACATAAATAAAAAATGTGTCCTTTACAATACCAATAGCTCAAACTTTCCTAATGCAAGACCTATTGCATTGCTGTGCTTCTCTCCCCTGCTGCACTCTCCTGCTCTCTAGAGATGTGGCCTAGCGACAAGAGCTGCCATCTAAGTCACGTAAATACAAAATATGTTGCATTCCAAATGCTATAGGTGTCACATTCGCAAAAGTTATAACGATTGGCATTGTAAATGACAAAGCCATCAATTTAGCAATTTTAAAAACCAACAAATAAATAACATATGTCATTTACAATACCAATAACTCCAACTTTTCTAATGCGAGACCTATTGCATTTCCAATGCTTGTTTTATTTTTCCCCACTGCTTTCTTTTATGGATTTTTTTTAAAACAAACACAGTTGTATCATAAAATTACAATATTTCAAAAATTATTTATACAAAAAACCTCCACTGAATTACATACACACCTGGGTAGAGAAAACATGCAACCAACATCATACATACACACTCTTCACACAATACACTTCATCTGTACGAGTTAACACGTTTCAGTTGTTTATGTATTGATCACAATAAGTTCACTACATTCCGTAGGATTCAGTAATAGACTCTATTGTACAAATGCTGTGAGGAGTGAGAGTATCTCGCAGCTGTGAGCAGTGTGAGAATCTCAGTGTGAGGAGTGAGAGTATCTCGCAGCTGTGAGCAGTGTGAGAATCTCAGTGTGAGGAGTGAGAGTATCTCGCAGCTGTGAGCAGTGTGAGAATCTCAGTGTGAGGAGTGAGAGTATCTCGCAGCTGTGAGCGGTGTGAGAATCTCAGTGTGAGGAGTGAGAGTATCTCACAGCTGTGAGCAGTGTGAGAAACTCAGCGGTGAGGAGTGAGAGTATCTCGCAGCTGTGAGCAGTGTGAGAAACTCAGCGGTGAGGAGTGAGAGTATCTCACAGCTGTGAGCAGTGTGAGAATCTCAGCGGTGAGGAGTGAGAGTATCTCGCAGATGTGAGCAGTGTGAGAATCTCAGTGTGAGGAGTGGGAGTATCTCGCAGCTGTGAGCAGTGTGAAAATCTCAGTGTGAGGAGTGAGAGTATCTCGCAGCTGTGAGCAGTGTGAGAATCTCAGTGTGAGGAGTGAGAGTATCTCGCAGATGTGAGCAGTGTGAGAATCTCAGTGTGAGGAGTGGGAGTATCTCGCAGATGTGACCAGTGTGAGAATCTCAGTGTGAGGAGTGGGAGTATCTCGCAGATGTGACCAGTGTGAGAATCTCAGTGTGAGGAGTGAGAGTATCTCGCAGATGTGAGCAGTGTGTGAATATCAGCAGTGAGGAGTGGGAGTATCTCGCAGCTGTGAGCAGTGTGAGAATCTCAGTGTGAGGAGTGAGAGTATCTCGCAGCTGTGAGCAGTGTGAGAATCTCAGTGGTGAGGAGTGAGAGTATCTCGCAGCTGTGAGCAGTGTGAGAATCTCAGTGTGAGGAGTGAGAGTATCTCGCAGCTGTGAGCAGTGTGAGAATCTCAGCAGTGAGGAGTGAGAGTATCTCGCAGCTGTGAGCAGTGTGAGAATCTCAGTGGTGAGGAGTGGGAGTATCTCGCAGCTGTGAGCAGTGTGAGAATCTCAGTGTGAGGAGTGAGAGTATCTCACAGCTGTGAGCAGTGTGAGAATCTCAGCGGTGAGGAGTGAGAGAAAATCGCAGATGTGACCAGTGTGAGAATCTCAGTGTGAGGAGTGAGAGTATCTCGCAGCTGTGAGCAGTGTGAGAATCTCAGCGGTGAGGAGTGAGAGTATCTCGCAGATGTGAGCAGTGTGAGAATCTCAGTGTGAGGAGTGGGAGTATCTCGCAGCTGTGAGCAGTGTGAGAATCTCAGTGTGAGGAGTGAGAGTATCTCGCAGCTGTGAGCAGTGTGAGAATCTCAGTGTGAGGAGTGAGAGTATCTCGCAGATGTGAGCAGTGTGAGAATCTCAGTGTGAGGAGTGGGAGTATCTCGCAGATGTGACCAGTGTGAGAATCTCAGTGTGAGGAGTGGGAGTATCTCGCAGATGTGACCAGTGTGAGAATCTCAGTGTGAGGAGTGAGAGTATCTCGCAGATGTGAGCAGTGTGTGAATATCAGCAGTGAGGAGTGGGAGTATCTCGCAGATGTGAGCAGTGTGAGAATCTCAGTGTGAGGAGTGAGAGTATCTCGCAGCTGTGAGCAGTGTAAGAATCTCTGCATTGGGGAGTGAGAGTATCTCGCAGCTGTGAGTAGTGTGAGAATCTCAGCGGTGAGGAGTGGGAGTATCTCCCAGCTGTGAGCAGGGTGAGAATCTCAGTGTGAGGAGTGAGAGTATCTCGCAGCTGTGAGCAGTGTGAGAATCTCAGCGGTGAGGAGTGAGAGTATCTCGCAGCTGTGAGTAGTGTGAGAATCTCAGCGGTGAGGAGTGGGAGTATCTCCCAGCTGTGAGCAGTGTGAGAATCTCAGCGGTGAGGAGTGAGAATATCTCACAGCTGTGAGCAGTGTGTGAATCTCAGTGTGAGGAGTGAGAGTATCTCGCAGCTGTGAGCAGTGTGTGAATCTCAGTGTGAGGAGTGAGAGTATCTCGCAGCTGTGAGCAGTGTGAGAATCTCAGCGGTGAGGAGTGAGAGAAAATCGCAGATGTGACCAGTGTGAGAATCTCAGTGTGAGGAGTGAGAGTATCTCGCAGCTGTGAGCAGTGTGAGAATCTCTGCATTGGGGAGTGAGAGTATCTCGCAGCTGTGAGTAGTGTGAGAATCTCAGCGGTGAGGAGTGGGAGTATCTCGCAGCTGTGAGCAGTGTGAGAATCTCAGCGGTGAGGAGTGAGAGTATCTCACAGCTGTGAGTAGTGTGAGAATCTCAGTGTGAGGAGTGAGAGTATCTCGCAGCTGTGAGTAGTGTGAGAAACTCAGCAGTGAGGAGTGGGAGTATCTCGCAGATGTGACCAGTGTGAGAATCTCAGTGTGAGGAGTGAGAGTATCTCGCAGCTGTGAGCAGTGTGAGAATCTCTGCATTGGGGAGTGAGAGTATCTCGCAGCTGTGAGCAGTGTGAGAATCTCAGTGTGAGGAGTGAGAGTATCTCGCAGCTGTGAGCAGTGTGAGAATCTCAGTGTGAGGAGTGAGAGTATCTCGCAGCTGTGAGCAGTGTGAGACTCTCAGCGGTGAGGAGTGAGAGTATCTCGCAGCTGTGAGCAGTGTGAGAATCTCAGTGTGAGGAGTGAGAGTATCTTGCAGCTGTGAGCAGTGTGAGAATCTCAGTGTGAGGAGTGGGAGTATCTTGCAGCTGTGAGCAGTGTGAGAAACTCAGCGGTGAGGAGTGAGAGTATCTCGCAGCTGTGAGTAGTGTGAGAATCTCAGCGGTGAGGAGTGGGAGTATCTCGCAGATGTGAGCAGTGTGTGAATCTCAGTGTGAGGAGTGAGAGTATCTCGCAGCTGTGAGCAGTGTGAGAATCTCAGTGTGAGGAGTGAGAGTATCTCGCAGCTGTGAGCAGTGTGAGAAACTCAGCGGTGAGGAGTGGGAGTATCTCGCAGATGTGAGCAGTGTGTGAATCTCAGTGTGAGGAGTGAGAGTATCTCGCAGCTGTGAGCAGTGTGAGAATCTCAGTGTGAGGAGTGAGAGTATCTCGCAGCTGTGAGCAGTGTGAGAATCTCAGTGTGAGGAGTGAGAGTATCTCGCAGCTGTGAGCAGTGTGAGAATCTCAGTGTGAGGAGTGAGAGTATCTCGCAGCTGTGAGCAGTGTAAGAAACTCAGCGGTGAGGAGTGAGAGTATCTCGCAGCTGTGAGCAGTGTGAGAATCTCAGTGTGAGGAGTGAGAGTATCTCGCAGCTGTGAGCAGTGCGAGAATCACTCAGCAGAGAGGAGTGATAGTATTTCGCAGCTGTGAGCAGTGTGAGAATCACTCAGCAGAGAGGAGTGATAGTATTTTGCAGCTGTGAGCAGTGTGAGAATCTCAGTGTGAGGAGTGAGAGTATCTCGCAGCTGTGAGCAGTGTGAGAATCTCAGTGTGAGGAGTGAGAGTATCTCGCAGCTGTGAGCAGTGTGAGAATCTCAGTGTGAGGAGTGAGAGTATCTCGCAGCTGTGAGCAGTGTGAGAATCTCTGCATTGGGGAGTGAGAGTATCTCGCAGCTGTGAGTAGTGTGAGAATCTCAGCGGTGAGGAGTGGGAGTATCTCGCAGCTGTGAGCAGTGTGAGAATCTCAGCGGTGAGGAGTGAGAGTATCTCGCAGCTGTGAGTAGTGTGAGAATCTCAGTGTGAGGAGTGAGAGTATCTCGCAGCTGTGAGTAGTGTGAGAATCTCAGTGTGAGGAGTGAGAGTATCTCGCAGCTGTGAGCAGTGTGAGAATCTCAGTGTGAGGAGTGAGAGTATCTCGCAGCTGTGAGCAGTGTGAGACTCTCAGCGGTGAGGAGTGAGAGTATCTCACAGCTGTGAGCAGTGTGAGAATCTCAGTGTGAGGAGTGAGAGTATCTCACAGCTGTGAGCAGTGTGAGAATCTCAGTGTGAGGAGTGGGAGTATCTTGCAGCTGTGAGCAGTGTGAGAAACTCAGCGGTGAGGAGTGAGAGTATCTCGCAGCTGTGAGTAGTGTGAGATTCTCAGCGGTGAGGAGTGGGAGTATCTCGCAGATGTGAGCAGTGTGTGAATCTCAGTGTGAGGAGTGAGAGTATCTCGCAGCTGTGAGCAGTGTGAGAATCTCAGTGTGAGGAGTGAGAGTATCTCGCAGCTGTGAGCAGTGTGAGAAACTCAGCGGTGAGGAGTGGGAGTATCTCGCAGATGTGAGCAGTGTGTGAATCTCAGTGTGAGGAGTGAGAGTATCTCGCAGCTGTGAGCAGTGTGAGAATCTCAGTGTGAGGAGTGAGAGTATCTCGCAGCTGTGAGCAGTGTGAGAATCTCAGTGTGAGGAGTGAGAGTATCTCGCAGCTGTGAGCAGTGTAAGAAACTCAGCGGTGAGGAGTGAGAGTATCTCGCAGCTGTGAGCAGTGTGAGAATCTCAGTGTGAGGAGTGAGAGTATCTCGCAGCTGTGAGCAGTGCGAGAATCACTCAGCAGAGAGGAGTGATAGTATTTCGCAGCTGTGAGCAGTGTGAGAATCACTCAGCAGAGAGGAGTGATAGTATTTCGCAGCTGTGAGCAGTGTGAGAATCTCAGTGTGAGGAGTGAGAGTATCTCGCAGCTGTGAGCAGTGTGAGAATCTCAGTGTGAGGAGTGAGAGTATCTCGCAGCTGTGAGCAGTGTGAGAATCTCAGTGTGAGGAGTGAGAGTATCTCGCAGCTGTGAGCAGTGTGAGAATCACTCAGCAGAGAGGAGTGATAGTATTTTGCAGCTGTGAGCAGTGTGAGAATCTCAATGTGAGGAGTGAGAGTATCTCGCAGCTGTGAGCAGTGTGAGAATCTCAGTGTGAGGAGTGAGAGTATCTCGCAGCTGTGAGCAGTGTGAGAATCTCAGTGTGAGGAGTGAGAGTATCTCACAGCTATGAGCAGTGCGAGAATCACTCAGCAGAGAGGAGTGATAGTATTTCGCAGATGTGAGCAGTGTGTGAATCTCAGTGTGAGGAGTGAGAGTATCTCGCAGCTGTGAGCAGTGTGAGAATCTCAGTGTGAGGAGTGAGAGTATCTCACAGCTGTGAGCAGTGTGAGAATCTCAGTGTGAGGAGTGTGAGTATCTCGCAGCTGTGAGCAGTGTGAGAATCTCAGCAGTGAGGAGTGAGAGTATCTCGTAGCTGTGAGCAGTGTGAGAATCTCAGTGTGAGGAGTGAGAGTATCTCGCAGCTGTGAGCAGTGTGAGAATCTCAGCAGTGAGGAGTGAGAGTATCTCGTAGCTGTGAGCAGTGTGAGAATCTCAGCGGTGAGGAGTGAGTATCTCACAGCTGTGAGCAGTGTGAGAAACTCAGCAGTGAGGAGTGGGAGTATCTCGCAGATGTGACCAGTGTGAGAATCTCAGTGTGAGGAGTGAGAGTATCTCGCAGCTGAGAGCAGTGTGAGAATCTCTGCATTGGGGAGTGAGAGTATCTCGCAGCTGTGAGCAGTGTGAGAATCTCAGCGGTGAAGAGTGAGAGTATCTCGCAGCTGAGAGCAGTGTGAGAATCTCAGTGTGAGGAGTGAGAGTATCTCGCAGCTGTGAGCAGTGTGAGAATCTCAGCGGTGAAGAGTGAGAGTATCTCCCAGCTGTGAGCAGTGTGAGAATCTCAGTGTGAGGAGTGAGAGTATCTCGCAGCTGTGAGCAGTGTGAGAATCTCAGCGGTGAAGAGTGAGAGTATCTCGCAGCTGTGAGCAGTGTGAGAATCTCAGCGGTGAAGAGTGAGAGTATCTCGCAGCTGTGAGCAGTGTGAGAATCTCAGTGTGAGGAGTGAGAGTATCTCGCAGCTGTGAGCAGTGTGTGAATCTCAGTGTGAGGAGTGAGAGTATCTCGCAGCTGTGAGCAGTGTGAGAATCTCTGCATTGGGGAGTGAGAGTATCTCGCAGATGTGAGCAGTGTGAGAATCTCAGTGTGAGGAGTGGGAGTATCTCGCAGATGTGACCAGTGTGAGAATCTCAGTGTGAGGAGTGAGAGTATCTCGCAGCTGTGAGCAGTGTGAGAATCTCAGTGTGAGGAGTGAGAGTATCTCGCAGCTGTGAGCAGTGTGAGAATCTCAGTGTGAGGAGTGAGAGTATCTCGCAGCTGTGAGCAGTGTGAGAATCTCAGTGTGAGGAGTGAGAGTATCTCACAGCTGTGAGCAGTGTGAGAATCTCAGCGGTGAAGAGTGAGAGTATCTCGCAGCTGTGAGCAGTGTGAGAATCTCAGTGTGAGGAGTGAGAGTATCTCGCAGCTGTGAGCAGTGTGTGAATCTCAGTGTGAGGAGTGAGAGTATCTCGCAGCTGTGAGCAGTGTGAGAATCTCTGCATTGGGGAGTGAGAGTATCTCGCAGATGTGAGCAGTGTGAGAATCTCAGCGGTGAGGAGTGAGAGTATCTCGCAGCTGTGAGCAGTGTGAGAATCTCAGCGGTGAGGAGTGAGAGTATCTCGCAGCTGTGAGCAGTGTGAGAATCTCAGTGTGAGGAGTGAGAGTATCTTGCAGCTGTGAGCAGTGTGAGAATCTCAGTGTGAGGAGTGGGAGTATCTCGCAGCTGTGAGCAGTGTGAGAATCTCAGCGGTGAGGAGTGAGAGTATCTCGCAGCTGTGAGCAGTGTGAGAATCTCAGCGGTGAGGAGTGAGAGTATCTCGCAGCTGTGAGCAGTGTGAGAATCTCAGTGTGAGGAGTGAGAGTATCTTGCAGCTGTGAGCAGTGTGAGAATCTCAGCAGTGAGAGTATCTCGCAGCTGTGAGCAGTGTGAGAATCTCAGTGTGAGGAGTGAGAGTATCTCGCAGCTGTAAGCAGTGTGAGAATCTCAGTGTGAGGAGTGAGAGTATCTCGCAGCTGTGAGCAGTGTGAGAATCTCAGTGTGAGGAGTGAGAGTATCTCGCAGCTGTGAGCAGTGTGAGAATCTCAGTGTGAGGAGTGAGAGTATCTCGCAGCTGTGAGCAGTGTAAGAAACTCAGCGGTGAGGAGTGAGAGTATCTCGCAGCTGTGAGCAGTGTGAGACTCTCAGCGGTGAGGAGTGAGAGTATCTCGCAGCTGTGAGCAGTGTGAGAATCTCAGTGTGAGGAGTGAGAGTATCTTGCAGCTGTGAGCAGTGTGAGAATCTCAGTGTGAGGAGTGAGAGTATCTCGCAGCTGTGAGCAGTGTGAGAATCTCAGTGTGAGGAGTGAGAGTATCTCGCAGCTGTGAGCAGTGTGAGAATCTCAGTGTGAGGAGTGAGAGTATCTCGCAGCTGTGAGCAGTGTAAGAAACTCAGCGGTGAGGAGTGAGAGTATCTCGCAGCTGTGAGCAGTGTGAGAATCTCAGTGTGAGGAGTGAGAGTATCTCGCAGCTGTGAGCAGTGCGAGAATCACTCAGCAGAGAGGAGTGATAGTATTTCGCAGCTGTGAGCAGTGTGAGAATCACTCAGCAGAGAGGAGTGATAGTATTTCGCAGCTGTGAGCAGTGTGAGAATCTCAGTGTGAGGAGTGAGAGTATCTCGCAGCTGTGAGCAGTGTGAGAATCTCAGTGTGAGGAGTGAGAGTATCTCGCAGCTGTGAGCAGTGTGAGAATCTCAGTGTGAGGAGTGAGAGTATCTCGCAGCTGTGAGCAGTGTGAGAATCTCTGCATTGGGGAGTGAGAGTATCTCGCAGCTGTGAGTAGTGTGAGAATCTCAGCGGTGAGGAGTGGGAGTATCTCGCAGCTGTGAGCAGTGTGAGAATCTCAGCGGTGAGGAGTGAGAGTATCTCGCAGCTGTGAGTAGTGTGAGAATCTCAGTGTGAGGAGTGAGAGTATCTCGCAGCTGTGAGTAGTGTGAGAATCTCAGTGTGAGGAGTGAGAGTATCTCGCAGCTGTGAGCAGTGTGAGAATCTCAGTGTGAGGAGTGAGAGTATCTCGCAGCTGTGAGCAGTGTGAGACTCTCAGCGGTGAGGAGTGAGAGTATCTCACAGCTGTGAGCAGTGTGAGAATCTCAGTGTGAGGAGTGAGAGTATCTCACAGCTGTGAGCAGTGTGAGAATCTCAGTGTGAGGAGTGGGAGTATCTTGCAGCTGTGAGCAGTGTGAGAAACTCAGCGGTGAGGAGTGAGAGTATCTCGCAGCTGTGAGTAGTGTGAGATTCTCAGCGGTGAGGAGTGGGAGTATCTCGCAGATGTGAGCAGTGTGTGAATCTCAGTGTGAGGAGTGAGAGTATCTCGCAGCTGTGAGCAGTGTGAGAATCTCAGTGTGAGGAGTGAGAGTATCTCGCAGCTGTGAGCAGTGTGAGAAACTCAGCGGTGAGGAGTGGGAGTATCTCGCAGATGTGAGCAGTGTGTGAATCTCAGTGTGAGGAGTGAGAGTATCTCGCAGCTGTGAGCAGTGTGAGAATCTCAGTGTGAGGAGTGAGAGTATCTCGCAGCTGTGAGCAGTGTGAGAATCTCAGTGTGAGGAGTGAGAGTATCTCGCAGCTGTGAGCAGTGTAAGAAACTCAGCGGTGAGGAGTGAGAGTATCTCGCAGCTGTGAGCAGTGTGAGAATCTCAGTGTGAGGAGTGAGAGTATCTCGCAGCTGTGAGCAGTGCGAGAATCACTCAGCAGAGAGGAGTGATAGTATTTCGCAGCTGTGAGCAGTGTGAGAATCACTCAGCAGAGAGGAGTGATAGTATTTCGCAGCTGTGAGCAGTGTGAGAATCTCAGTGTGAGGAGTGAGAGTATCTCGCAGCTGTGAGCAGTGTGAGAATCTCAGTGTGAGGAGTGAGAGTATCTCGCAGCTGTGAGCAGTGTGAGAATCTCAGTGTGAGGAGTGAGAGTATCTCGCAGCTGTGAGCAGTGTGAGAATCACTCAGCAGAGAGGAGTGATAGTATTTTGCAGCTGTGAGCAGTGTGAGAATCTCAATGTGAGGAGTGAGAGTATCTCGCAGCTGTGAGCAGTGTGAGAATCTCAGTGTGAGGAGTGAGAGTATCTCGCAGCTGTGAGCAGTGTGAGAATCTCAGTGTGAGGAGTGAGAGTATCTCACAGCTGTGAGCAGTGCGAGAATCACTCAGCAGAGAGGAGTGATAGTATTTCGCAGATGTGAGCAGTGTGTGAATCTCAGTGTGAGGAGTGAGAGTATCTCGCAGCTGTGAGCAGTGTGAGAATCTCAGTGTGAGGAGTGAGAGTATCTCACAGCTGTGAGCAGTGTGAGAATCTCAGTGTGAGGAGTGTGAGTATCTCGCAGCTGTGAGCAGTGTGAGAATCTCAGCAGTGAGGAGTGAGAGTATCTCGTAGCTGTGAGCAGTGTGAGAATCTCAGTGTGAGGAGTGAGAGTATCTCGCAGCTGTGAGCAGTGTGAGAATCTCAGCAGTGAGGAGTGAGAGTATCTCGTAGCTGTGAGCAGTGTGAGAATCTCAGCGGTGAGGAGTGAGTATCTCACAGCTGTGAGCAGTGTGAGAAACTCAGCAGTGAGGAGTGGGAGTATCTCGCAGATGTGACCAGTGTGAGAATCTCAGTGTGAGGAGTGAGAGTATCTCGCAGCTGAGAGCAGTGTGAGAATCTCTGCATTGGGGAGTGAGAGTATCTCGCAGCTGTGAGCAGTGTGAGAATCTCAGCGGTGAAGAGTGAGAGTATCTCGCAGCTGAGAGCAGTGTGAGAATCTCAGTGTGAGGAGTGAGAGTATCTCGCAGCTGTGAGCAGTGTGAGAATCTCAGCGGTGAAGAGTGAGAGTATCTCCCAGCTGTGAGCAGTGTGAGAATCTCAGTGTGAGGAGTGAGAGTATCTCGCAGCTGTGAGCAGTGTGAGAATCTCAGCGGTGAAGAGTGAGAGTATCTCGCAGCTGTGAGCAGTGTGAGAATCTCAGCGGTGAAGAGTGAGAGTATCTCGCAGCTGTGAGCAGTGTGAGAATCTCAGTGTGAGGAGTGAGAGTATCTCGCAGCTGTGAGCAGTGTGTGAATCTCAGTGTGAGGAGTGAGAGTATCTCGCAGCTGTGAGCAGTGTGAGAATCTCTGCATTGGGGAGTGAGAGTATCTCGCAGATGTGAGCAGTGTGAGAATCTCAGTGTGAGGAGTGGGAGTATCTCGCAGATGTGACCAGTGTGAGAATCTCAGTGTGAGGAGTGAGAGTATCTCGCAGCTGTGAGCAGTGTGAGAATCTCAGTGTGAGGAGTGAGAGTATCTCGCAGCTGTGAGCAGTGTGAGAATCTCAGTGTGAGGAGTGAGAGTATCTCGCAGCTGTGAGCAGTGTGAGAATCTCAGTGTGAGGAGTGAGAGTATCTCACAGCTGTGAGCAGTGTGAGAATCTCAGCGGTGAAGAGTGAGAGTATCTCGCAGCTGTGAGCAGTGTGAGAATCTCAGTGTGAGGAGTGAGAGTATCTCGCAGCTGTGAGCAGTGTGTGAATCTCAGTGTGAGGAGTGAGAGTATCTCGCAGCTGTGAGCAGTGTGAGAATCTCTGCATTGGGGAGTGAGAGTATCTCGCAGATGTGAGCAGTGTGAGAATCTCAGCGGTGAGGAGTGAGAGTATCTCGCAGCTGTGAGCAGTGTGAGAATCTCAGCGGTGAGGAGTGAGAGTATCTCGCAGCTGTGAGCAGTGTGAGAATCTCAGTGTGAGGAGTGAGAGTATCTTGCAGCTGTGAGCAGTGTGAGAATCTCAGTGTGAGGAGTGGGAGTATCTCGCAGCTGTGAGCAGTGTGAGAATCTCAGCGGTGAGGAGTGAGAGTATCTCGCAGCTGTGAGCAGTGTGAGAATCTCAGCGGTGAGGAGTGAGAGTATCTCGCAGCTGTGAGCAGTGTGAGAATCTCAGTGTGAGGAGTGAGAGTATCTCGCAGCTGTAAGCAGTGTGAGAATCTCAGTGTGAGGAGTGGGAGTGTCTTGCAGCTGTGAGCAGTGTGAGAATCTCAGTGTGAGGAGTGAGAGTATCTTGCAGCTGTGAGCAGTGTGAGAATCTCAGTGTGAGGAGTGAGAGTATCTCGCAGCTGTGAGCAGTGTGAGAATCTCAGTGTGAGGAGTGAGAGTATCTCGCAGCTGTGAACAGTGTGAGAATCTCAGTGGTGAGGAGTGAGAGTATCTCGCAGCTGTGAGCAGTGTGAGAATCTCAGTGTGAGGAGTGAGAGTATCTCGCAGCTGTGAGCAGTGTGAGAATCTCAGCGGTGAGGAGTGAGAGTATCTCGCAGCTGTGAGCAGTGTGAGAATCTCAGTGGTGAGGAGTGGGAGTATCTCGCAGCTGTGAGCAGTGTGAGAATCTCAGTGTGAGGAGTGAGAGTATCTCACAGCTGTGAGCAGTGTGAGAATCTCAGCGGTGAGGAGTGAGAGAAAATCGCAGATGTGACCAGTGTGAGAATCTCAGTGTGAGGAGTGAGAGTATCTCGCAGCTGTGAGCAGTGTGAGAATCTCAGCGGTGAGGAGTGAGAGTATCTCGCAGATGTGAGCAGTGTGAGAATCTCAGTGTGAGGAGTGGGAGTATCTCGCAGCTGTGAGCAGTGTGAGAATCTCAGTGTGAGGAGTGAGAGTATCTCGCAGCTGTGAGCAGTGTGAGAATCTCAGTGTGAGGAGTGAGAGTATCTCGCAGATGTGAGCAGTGTGAGAATCTCAGTGTGAGGAGTGGGAGTATCTCGCAGATGTGACCAGTGTGAGAATCTCAGTGTGAGGAGTGGGAGTATCTCGCAGATGTGACCAGTGTGAGAATCTCAGTGTGAGGAGTGAGAGTATCTCGCAGATGTGAGCAGTGTGTGAATATCAGCAGTGAGGAGTGGGAGTATCTCGCAGATGTGAGCAGTGTGAGAATCTCAGTGTGAGGAGTGAGAGTATCTTGCAGCTGTGAGCAGTGTGAGAATCTCAGTGTGAGGAGTGGGAGTATCTCGCAGCTGTGAGCAGTGTGAGAATCTCAGCGGTGAGGAGTGAGAGTATCTCGCAGCTGTGAGCAGTGTGAGAATCTCAGCGGTGAGGAGTGAGAGTATCTCGCAGCTGTGAGCAGTGTGAGAATCTCAGTGTGAGGAGTGAGAGTATCTTGCAGCTGTGAGCAGTGTGAGAATCTCAGCAGTGAGAGTATCTCGCAGCTGTGAGCAGTGTGAGAATCTCAGTGTGAGGAGTGAGAGTATCTCGCAGCTGTAAGCAGTGTGAGAATCTCAGTGTGAGGAGTGAGAGTATCTCGCAGCTGTAAGCAGTGTGAGAATCTCAGTGTGAGGAGTGGGAGTATCTCGCAGCTGTGAGCAGTGTGAGAATCTCAGTGTGAGGAGTGAGAGTATCTTGCAGCTGTGAGCAGTGTGAGAATCTCAGTGTGAGGAGTGAGAGTATCTCGCAGCTGTGAGCAGTGTGAGAATCTCAGTGTGAGGAGTGAGAGTATCTCGCAGCTGTGAGCAGTGTGAGAATCTCAGTGGTGAGGAGTGAGAGTATCTCGCAGCTGTGAGCAGTGTGAGAATCTCAGTGTGAGGAGTGAGAGTATCTCGCAGCTGTGAGCAGTGTGAGAATCTCAGCGGTGAGGAGTGAGAGTATCTCGCAGCTGTGAGCAGTGTGAGAATCTCAGTGGTGAGGAGTGGGAGTATCTCGCAGCTGTGAGCAGTGTGAGAATCTCAGTGTGAGGAGTGAGAGTATCTCACAGCTGTGAGCAGTGTGAGAATCTCAGCGGTGAGGAGTGAGAGAAAATCGCAGATGTGACCAGTGTGAGAATCTCAGTGTGAGGAGTGAGAGTATCTCGCAGCTGTGAGCAGTGTGAGAATCTCAGTGTGAGGAGTGAGAGTATCTCGCAGCTGTGAGCAGTGTAAGAAACTCAGCGGTGAGGAGTGAGAGTATCTCGCAGCTGTGAGCAGTGTGAGACTCTCAGCGGTGAGGAGTGAGAGTATCTCGCAGCTGTGAGCAGTGTGAGAATCTCAGTGTGAGGAGTGAGAGTATCTTGCAGCTGTGAGCAGTGTGAGAATCTCAGTGTGAGGAGTGAGAGTATCTCGCAGCTGTGAGCAGTGTGAGAATCTCAGTGTGAGGAGTGAGAGTATCTCGCAGCTGTGAGCAGTGTGAGAATCTCAGTGTGAGGAGTGAGAGTATCTCGCAGCTGTGAGCAGTGTAAGAAACTCAGCGGTGAGGAGTGAGAGTATCTCGCAGCTGTGAGCAGTGTGAGAATCTCAGTGTGAGGAGTGAGAGTATCTCGCAGCTGTGAGCAGTGCGAGAATCACTCAGCAGAGAGGAGTGATAGTATTTCGCAGCTGTGAGCAGTGTGAGAATCACTCAGCAGAGAGGAGTGATAGTATTTCGCAGCTGTGAGCAGTGTGAGAATCTCAGTGTGAGGAGTGAGAGTATCTCGCAGCTGTGAGCAGTGTGAGAATCTCAGTGTGAGGAGTGAGAGTATCTCGCAGCTGTGAGCAGTGTGAGAATCTCAGTGTGAGGAGTGAGAGTATCTCGCAGCTGTGAGCAGTGTGAGAATCTCTGCATTGGGGAGTGAGAGTATCTCGCAGCTGTGAGTAGTGTGAGAATCTCAGCGGTGAGGAGTGGGAGTATCTCGCAGCTGTGAGCAGTGTGAGAATCTCAGCGGTGAGGAGTGAGAGTATCTCGCAGCTGTGAGTAGTGTGAGAATCTCAGTGTGAGGAGTGAGAGTATCTCGCAGCTGTGAGTAGTGTGAGAATCTCAGTGTGAGGAGTGAGAGTATCTCGCAGCTGTGAGCAGTGTGAGAATCTCAGTGTGAGGAGTGAGAGTATCTCGCAGCTGTGAGCAGTGTGAGACTCTCAGCGGTGAGGAGTGAGAGTATCTCACAGCTGTGAGCAGTGTGAGAATCTCAGTGTGAGGAGTGAGAGTATCTCACAGCTGTGAGCAGTGTGAGAATCTCAGTGTGAGGAGTGGGAGTATCTTGCAGCTGTGAGCAGTGTGAGAAACTCAGCGGTGAGGAGTGAGAGTATCTCGCAGCTGTGAGTAGTGTGAGATTCTCAGCGGTGAGGAGTGGGAGTATCTCGCAGATGTGAGCAGTGTGTGAATCTCAGTGTGAGGAGTGAGAGTATCTCGCAGCTGTGAGCAGTGTGAGAATCTCAGTGTGAGGAGTGAGAGTATCTCGCAGCTGTGAGCAGTGTGAGAAACTCAGCGGTGAGGAGTGGGAGTATCTCGCAGATGTGAGCAGTGTGTGAATCTCAGTGTGAGGAGTGAGAGTATCTCGCAGCTGTGAGCAGTGTGAGAATCTCAGTGTGAGGAGTGAGAGTATCTCGCAGCTGTGAGCAGTGTGAGAATCTCAGTGTGAGGAGTGAGAGTATCTCGCAGCTGTGAGCAGTGTAAGAAACTCAGCGGTGAGGAGTGAGAGTATCTCGCAGCTGTGAGCAGTGTGAGAATCTCAGTGTGAGGAGTGAGAGTATCTCGCAGCTGTGAGCAGTGCGAGAATCACTCAGCAGAGAGGAGTGATAGTATTTCGCAGCTGTGAGCAGTGTGAGAATCACTCAGCAGAGAGGAGTGATAGTATTTCGCAGCTGTGAGCAGTGTGAGAATCTCAGTGTGAGGAGTGAGAGTATCTCGCAGCTGTGAGCAGTGTGAGAATCTCAGTGTGAGGAGTGAGAGTATCTCGCAGCTGTGAGCAGTGTGAGAATCTCAGTGTGAGGAGTGAGAGTATCTCGCAGCTGTGAGCAGTGTGAGAATCACTCAGCAGAGAGGAGTGATAGTATTTTGCAGCTGTGAGCAGTGTGAGAATCTCAATGTGAGGAGTGAGAGTATCTCGCAGCTGTGAGCAGTGTGAGAATCTCAGTGTGAGGAGTGAGAGTATCTCGCAGCTGTGAGCAGTGTGAGAATCTCAGTGTGAGGAGTGAGAGTATCTCACAGCTGTGAGCAGTGCGAGAATCACTCAGCAGAGAGGAGTGATAGTATTTCGCAGATGTGAGCAGTGTGTGAATCTCAGTGTGAGGAGTGAGAGTATCTCGCAGCTGTGAGCAGTGTGAGAATCTCAGTGTGAGGAGTGAGAGTATCTCACAGCTGTGAGCAGTGTGAGAATCTCAGTGTGAGGAGTGTGAGTATCTCGCAGCTGTGAGCAGTGTGAGAATCTCAGCAGTGAGGAGTGAGAGTATCTCGTAGCTGTGAGCAGTGTGAGAATCTCAGTGTGAGGAGTGAGAGTATCTCGCAGCTGTGAGCAGTGTGAGAATCTCAGCAGTGAGGAGTGAGAGTATCTCGTAGCTGTGAGCAGTGTGAGAATCTCAGCGGTGAGGAGTGAGTATCTCACAGCTGTGAGCAGTGTGAGAAACTCAGCAGTGAGGAGTGGGAGTATCTCGCAGATGTGACCAGTGTGAGAATCTCAGTGTGAGGAGTGAGAGTATCTCGCAGCTGAGAGCAGTGTGAGAATCTCTGCATTGGGGAGTGAGAGTATCTCGCAGCTGTGAGCAGTGTGAGAATCTCAGCGGTGAAGAGTGAGAGTATCTCGCAGCTGAGAGCAGTGTGAGAATCTCAGTGTGAGGAGTGAGAGTATCTCGCAGCTGTGAGCAGTGTGAGAATCTCAGCGGTGAAGAGTGAGAGTATCTCCCAGCTGTGAGCAGTGTGAGAATCTCAGTGTGAGGAGTGAGAGTATCTCGCAGCTGTGAGCAGTGTGAGAATCTCAGCGGTGAAGAGTGAGAGTATCTCGCAGCTGTGAGCAGTGTGAGAATCTCAGCGGTGAAGAGTGAGAGTATCTCGCAGCTGTGAGCAGTGTGAGAATCTCAGTGTGAGGAGTGAGAGTATCTCGCAGCTGTGAGCAGTGTGTGAATCTCAGTGTGAGGAGTGAGAGTATCTCGCAGCTGTGAGCAGTGTGAGAATCTCTGCATTGGGGAGTGAGAGTATCTCGCAGATGTGAGCAGTGTGAGAATCTCAGTGTGAGGAGTGGGAGTATCTCGCAGATGTGACCAGTGTGAGAATCTCAGTGTGAGGAGTGAGAGTATCTCGCAGCTGTGAGCAGTGTGAGAATCTCAGTGTGAGGAGTGAGAGTATCTCGCAGCTGTGAGCAGTGTGAGAATCTCAGTGTGAGGAGTGAGAGTATCTCGCAGCTGTGAGCAGTGTGAGAATCTCAGTGTGAGGAGTGAGAGTATCTCACAGCTGTGAGCAGTGTGAGAATCTCAGCGGTGAAGAGTGAGAGTATCTCGCAGCTGTGAGCAGTGTGAGAATCTCAGTGTGAGGAGTGAGAGTATCTCGCAGCTGTGAGCAGTGTGTGAATCTCAGTGTGAGGAGTGAGAGTATCTCGCAGCTGTGAGCAGTGTGAGAATCTCTGCATTGGGGAGTGAGAGTATCTCGCAGATGTGAGCAGTGTGAGAATCTCAGCGGTGAGGAGTGAGAGTATCTCGCAGCTGTGAGCAGTGTGAGAATCTCAGCGGTGAGGAGTGAGAGTATCTCGCAGCTGTGAGCAGTGTGAGAATCTCAGTGTGAGGAGTGAGAGTATCTTGCAGCTGTGAGCAGTGTGAGAATCTCAGTGTGAGGAGTGGGAGTATCTCGCAGCTGTGAGCAGTGTGAGAATCTCAGCGGTGAGGAGTGAGAGTATCTCGCAGCTGTGAGCAGTGTGAGAATCTCAGCGGTGAGGAGTGAGAGTATCTCGCAGCTGTGAGCAGTGTGAGAATCTCAGTGTGAGGAGTGAGAGTATCTCGCAGCTGTAAGCAGTGTGAGAATCTCAGTGTGAGGAGTGGGAGTGTCTTGCAGCTGTGAGCAGTGTGAGAATCTCAGTGTGAGGAGTGAGAGTATCTTGCAGCTGTGAGCAGTGTGAGAATCTCAGTGTGAGGAGTGAGAGTATCTCGCAGCTGTGAGCAGTGTGAGAATCTCAGTGTGAGGAGTGAGAGTATCTCGCAGCTGTGAACAGTGTGAGAATCTCAGTGGTGAGGAGTGAGAGTATCTCGCAGCTGTGAGCAGTGTGAGAATCTCAGTGTGAGGAGTGAGAGTATCTCGCAGCTGTGAGCAGTGTGAGAATCTCAGCGGTGAGGAGTGAGAGTATCTCGCAGCTGTGAGCAGTGTGAGAATCTCAGTGGTGAGGAGTGGGAGTATCTCGCAGCTGTGAGCAGTGTGAGAATCTCAGTGTGAGGAGTGAGAGTATCTCACAGCTGTGAGCAGTGTGAGAATCTCAGCGGTGAGGAGTGAGAGAAAATCGCAGATGTGACCAGTGTGAGAATCTCAGTGTGAGGAGTGAGAGTATCTCGCAGCTGTGAGCAGTGTGAGAATCTCAGCGGTGAGGAGTGAGAGTATCTCGCAGATGTGAGCAGTGTGAGAATCTCAGTGTGAGGAGTGGGAGTATCTCGCAGCTGTGAGCAGTGTGAGAATCTCAGTGTGAGGAGTGAGAGTATCTCGCAGCTGTGAGCAGTGTGAGAATCTCAGTGTGAGGAGTGAGAGTATCTCGCAGATGTGAGCAGTGTGAGAATCTCAGTGTGAGGAGTGGGAGTATCTCGCAGATGTGACCAGTGTGAGAATCTCAGTGTGAGGAGTGGGAGTATCTCGCAGATGTGACCAGTGTGAGAATCTCAGTGTGAGGAGTGAGAGTATCTCGCAGATGTGAGCAGTGTGTGAATATCAGCAGTGAGGAGTGGGAGTATCTCGCAGATGTGAGCAGTGTGAGAATCTCAGTGTGAGGAGTGAGAGTATCTTGCAGCTGTGAGCAGTGTGAGAATCTCAGTGTGAGGAGTGGGAGTATCTCGCAGCTGTGAGCAGTGTGAGAATCTCAGCGGTGAGGAGTGAGAGTATCTCGCAGCTGTGAGCAGTGTGAGAATCTCAGCGGTGAGGAGTGAGAGTATCTCGCAGCTGTGAGCAGTGTGAGAATCTCAGTGTGAGGAGTGAGAGTATCTTGCAGCTGTGAGCAGTGTGAGAATCTCAGCAGTGAGAGTATCTCGCAGCTGTGAGCAGTGTGAGAATCTCAGTGTGAGGAGTGAGAGTATCTCGCAGCTGTAAGCAGTGTGAGAATCTCAGTGTGAGGAGTGGGAGTATCTCGCAGCTGTGAGCAGTGTGAGAATCTCAGTGTGAGGAGTGAGAGTATCTTGCAGCTGTGAGCAGTGTGAGAATCTCAGTGTGAGGAGTGAGAGTATCTCGCAGCTGTGAGCAGTGTGAGAATCTCAGTGTGAGGAGTGAGAGTATCTCGCAGCTGTGAGCAGTGTGAGAATCTCAGTGGTGAGGAGTGAGAGTATCTCGCAGCTGTGAGCAGTGTGAGAATCTCAGTGTGAGGAGTGAGAGTATCTCGCAGCTGTGAGCAGTGTGAGAATCTCAGCGGTGAGGAGTGAGAGTATCTCGCAGCTGTGAGCAGTGTGAGAATCTCAGTGGTGAGGAGTGGGAGTATCTCGCAGCTGTGAGCAGTGTGAGAATCTCAGTGTGAGGAGTGAGAGTATCTCACAGCTGTGAGCAGTGTGAGAATCTCAGCGGTGAGGAGTGAGAGAAAATCGCAGATGTGACCAGTGTGAGAATCTCAGTGTGAGGAGTGAGAGTATCTCGCAGCTGTGAGCAGTGTGAGAATCTCAGCGGTGAGGAGTGAGAGTATCTCGCAGATGTGAGCAGTGTGAGAATCTCAGTGTGAGGAGTGGGAGTATCTCGCAGCTGTGAGCAGTGTGAGAATCTCAGTGTGAGGAGTGAGAGTATCTCGCAGCTGTGAGCAGTGTGAGAATCTCAGTGTGAGGAGTGAGAGTATCTCGCAGATGTGAGCAGTGTGAGAATCTCAGTGTGAGGAGTGGGAGTATCTCGCAGATGTGACCAGTGTGAGAATCTCAGTGTGAGGAGTGGGAGTATCTCGCAGATGTGACCAGTGTGAGAATCTCAGTGTGAGGAGTGAGAGTATCTCGCAGATGTGAGCAGTGTGTGAATATCAGCAGTGAGGAGTGGGAGTATCTCGCAGATGTGAGCAGTGTGAGAATCTCAGTGTGAGGAGTGAGAGTATCTCGCAGCTGTGAGCAGTGTAAGAATCTCTGCATTGGGGAGTGAGAGTATCTCGCAGCTGTGAGTAGTGTGAGAATCTCAGCGGTGAGGAGTGGGAGTATCTCCCAGCTGTGAGCAGGGTGAGAATCTCAGTGTGAGGAGTGAGAGTATCTCGCAGCTGTGAGCAGTGTGAGAATCTCAGCGGTGAGGAGTGAGAGTATCTCGCAGCTGTGAGTAGTGTGAAAATCTCAGCGGTGAGGAGTGGGAGTATCTCCCAGCTGTGAGCAGTGTGAGAATCTCAGCGGTGAGGAGTGAGAGTATCTCACAGCTGTGAGCAGTGTGTGAATCTCAGTGTGAGGAGTGAGAGTATCTCGCAGCTGTGAGCAGTGTGTGAATCTCAGTGTGAGGAGTGAGAGTATCTCGCAGCTGTGAGCAGTGTGTGAATCTCAGTGTGAGGAGTGAGAGTATCTCGCAGCTGTGAGCAGTGTGAGAATCTCTGCATTGGGGAGTGAGAGTATCTCGCAGCTGTGAGTAGTGCGAGAATCTCAGCGGTGAGGAGTGGGAGTATCTCGCAGCTGTGAGCAGTGTGAGAATCTCAGCGGTGAGGAGTGAGAGTATCTCGCAGCTGTGAGTAGTGTGAGAATCTCAGTGTGAGGAGTGAGAGTATCTCGCAGCTGTGAGTAGTGTGAGAAACTCAGCAGTGAGGAGTGGGAGTATCTCGCAGATGTGACCAGTGTGAGAATCTCAGTGTGAGGAGTGAGAGTATCTCGCAGCTGTGAGCAGTGTGAGAATCTCTGCATTGGGGAGTGAGAGTATCTCGCAGCTGTGAGCAGTGTGAGAATCTCAGTGTGAGGAGTGAGAGTATCTCGCAGCTGTGAGCAGTGTGAGAATCTCAGTGTGAGGAGTGAGAGTATCTCGCAGCTGTGAGCAGTGTGAGACTCTCAGCGGTGAGGAGTGAGAGTATCTCGCAGCTGTGAGCAGTGTGAGAATCTCAGTGTGAGGAGTGAGAGTATCTTGCAGCTGTGAGCAGTGTGAGAATCTCAGTGTGAGGAGTGGGAGTATCTTGCAGCTGTGAGCAGTGTGAGAAACTCAGCGGTGAGGAGTGAGAGTATCTCGCAGCTGTGAGTAGTGTGAGAATCTCAGCGGTGAGGAGTGGGAGTATCTCGCAGATGTGAGCAGTGTGTGAATCTCAGTGTGAGGAGTGAGAGTATCTCGCAGCTGTGAGCAGTGTGAGAATCTCAGTGTGAGGAGTGAGAGTATCTCGCAGCTGTGAGCAGTGTGAGAAACTCAGCGGTGAGGAGTGGGAGTATCTCGCAGATGTGAGCAGTGTGTGAATCTCAGTGTGAGGAGTGAGAGTATCTTGCAGCTGTGAGCAGTGTGAGAATCTCAGTGTGAGGAGTGAGAGTATCTCGCAGCTGTGAGCAGTGTAAGAAACTCAGCGGTGAGGAGTGAGAGTATCTCGCAGCTGTGAGCAGTGTGAGAATCTCAGTGTGAGGAGTGAGAGTATCTCGCAGCTGTGAGCAGTGTGAGAATCTCAGTGTGAGGAGTGAGAGTATCTCGCAGCTGTGAGCAGTGTAAGAAACTCAGCGGTGAGGAGTGAGAGTATCTCGCAGCTGTGAGCAGTGTGAGAATCTCAGTGTGAGGAGTGAGAGTATCTCGCAGCTGTGAGCAGTGCGAGAATCACTCAGCAGAGAGGAGTGATAGTATTTCGCAGCTGTGAGCAGTGTGAGAATCACTCAGCAGAGAGGGGTGATAGTATTTTGCAGCTGTGAGCAGTGTGAGAATCTTAGTGTGAGGAGTGAGAGTATCTCGCAGCTGTGAGCAGTGTGAGAATCTCAGTGTGAGGAGTGAGAGTATCTCGCAGCTGTGAGCAGTGTGAGAATCTCAGTGTGAGGAGTGAGAGTATCTCGCAGCTGTGAGCAGTGTGAGAATCTCTGCATTGGGGAGTGAGAGTATCTCGCAGCTGTGAGTAGTGTGAGAATCTCAGCGGTGAGGAGTGGGAGTATCTCGCAGCTGTGAGCAGTGTGAGAATCTCAGCGGTGAGGAGTGAGAGTATCTCGCAGCTGTGAGTAGTGTGAGAATCTCAGTGTGAGGAGTGAGAGTATCTCGCAGCTGTGAGTAGTGTGAGAAACTCAGCAGTGAGGAGTGGGAGTATCTCGCAGATGTGACCAGTGTGAGAATCTCAGTGTGAGGAGTGAGAGTATCTCGCAGCTGTGAGCAGTGTGAGAATCTCAGTGTGAGGAGTGAGAGTATCTCGCAGCTGTGAGCAGTGTAAGAAACTCAGCGGTGAGGAGTGAGAGTATCTCGCAGCTGTGAGCAGTGTGAGAATCTCAGTGTGAGGAGTGAGAGTATCTCGCAGCTGTGAGCAGTGTAAGAAACTCAGCGGTGAGGAGTGAGAGTATCTCGCAGCTGTGAGCAGTGTGAGAATCTCAGTGTGAGGAGTGAGAGTATCTCGCAGCTGTGAGCAGTGCGAGAATCACTCAGCAGAGAGGAGTGATAGTATTTCGCAGCTGTGAGCAGTGTGAGAATCACTCAGCAGAGAGGAGTGATCGTATTTTGCAGCTGTGAGCAGTGTGAGAATCTCAGTGTGAGGAGTGAGAGTATCTCGCAGCTGTGAGCAGTGTGAGAATCTCAGTGTGAGGAGTGAGAGTATCTCGCAGCTGTGAGCAGTGTGAGAATCTCAGTGTGAGGAGTGAGAGTATCTCGCAGCTGTGAGCAGTGTGAGAATCTCTGCATTGGGGAGTGAGAGTATCTCGCAGCTGTGAGTAGTGTGAGAATCTCAGCGGTGAGGAGTGGGAGTATCTCGCAGCTGTGAGCAGTGTGAGAATCTCAGCGGTGAGGAGTGAGAGTATCTCGCAGCTGTGAGTAGTGTGAGAATCTCAGTGTGAGGAGTGAGAGTATCTCGCAGCTGTGAGTAGTGTGAGAAACTCAGCAGTGAGGAGTGGGAGTATCTCGCAGATGTGACCAGTGTGAGAATCTCAGTGTGAGGAGTGAGAGTATCTCGCAGCTGTGAGCAGTGTGAGAATCTCTGCATTGGGGAGTGAGAGTATCTCGCAGCTGTGAGCAGTGTGAGAATCTCAGTGTGAGGAGTGAGAGTATCTCGCAGCTGTGAGCAGTGTGAGACTCTCAGCGGTGAGGAGTGAGAGTATCTCGCAGCTGTGAGCAGTGTGAGAATCTCAGTGTGAGGAGTGAGAGTATCTCACAGCTGTGAGCAGTGTGAGAATCTCAGTGTGAGGAGTGGGAGTATCTTGCAGCTGTGAGCAGTGTGAGAAACTCAGCGGTGAGGAGTGAGAGTATCTCGCAGCTGTGAGTAGTGTGAGAATCTCAGCGGTGAGGAGTGGGAGTATCTCGCAGATGTGAGCAGTGTGTGAATCTCAGTGTGAGGAGTGAGAGTATCTCGCAGCTGTGAGCAGTGTGAGAATCTCAGTGTGAGGAGTGAGAGTATCTCGCAGCTGTGAGCAGTGTGAGAAACTCAGCGGTGAGGAGTGGGAGTATCTCGCAGATGTGAGCAGTGTGTGAATCTCAGTGTGAGGAGTGAGAGTATCTCGCAGCTGTGAGCAGTGTGAGAATCTCAGTGTGAGGAGTGAGAGTATCTCGCAGCTGTGAGCAGTGTGAGAATCTCAGTGTGAGGAGTGAGAGTATCTCGCAGCTGTGAGCAGTGTGAGAATCTCAGTGTGAGGAGTGAGAGTATCTCGCAGCTGTGAGCAGTGTAAGAAACTCAGCGGTGAGGAGTGAGAGTATCTCGCAGCTGTGAGCAGTGTGAGAATCTCAGTGTGAGGAGTGAGAGTATCTCGCAGCTGTGAGCAGTGCGAGAATCACTCAGCAGAGAGGAGTGGGAGTATCTCGCAGATGTGAGCAGTGTGAGAATCTCAGTGTGAGGAGTGAGAGTATCTCGCAGCTGTGAGCAGTGTGAGAATCTCAGTGTGAGGAGTGAGAGTATCTCGCAGCTGTGAGCAGTGTGAGAATCTCAGTGTGAGGAGTGAGAGTATCTCGCAGCTGTGAGCAGTGTGAGAATCACTCAGCAGAGAGGAGTGATAGTATTTCGCAGATGTGAGCAGTGTGTGAATCTCAATGTGAGGAGTGAGAGTATCTCGCAGCTGTGAGCAGTGTGAGAATCTCAGTGTGAGGAGGGAGAGTATCTCGCAGCTGTGAGCAGTGTGAGAATCTCAGTGTGAGGAGTGAGAGTATCTCACAGCTGTGAGCAGTGCGAGAATCACTCAGCAGAGAGGAGTGATAGTATTTCGCAGATGTGAGCAGTGTGTGAATCTCAGTGTGAGGAGTGAGAGTATCTCGCAGCTGTGAGCAGTGTGAGAATCTCAGTGTGAGGAGTGAGAGTATCTCACAGCTGTGAGCAGTGTGAGAATCTCAGTGTGAGGAGTGTGAGTATCTCGCAGCTGTGAGCAGTGTGAGAATCTCAGCAGTGAGGAGTGAGAGTATCTCGTAGCTGTGAGCAGTGTGAGAATCTCAGTGTGAGGAGTGAGAGTATCTCGCAGCTGTGAGCAGTGTGAGAATCTCAGCAGTGAGGAGTGAGAGTATCTCGTAGCTGTGAGCAGTGTGAGAATCTCAGCGGTGAGGAGTGAGAGTATCTCACAGCTGTGAGCAGTGTGAGAAACTCAGCAGTGAGGAGTGGGAGTATCTCGCAGATGTGACCAGTGTGAGAATCTCAGTGTGAGGAGTGAGAGTATCTCGCAGCTGAGAGCAGTGTGAGAATCTCTGCATTGGGGAGTGAGAGTATCTCGCAGCTGTGAGCAGTGTGAGAATCTCAGCGGTGAAGAGTGAGAGTATCTGGCAGCTGAGAGCAGTGTGAGAATCTCAGTGTGAGGAGTGAGAGTATCTCGCAGCTGTGAGCAGTGTGAGAATCTCAGCGGTGAAGAGTGAGAGTATCTCCCAGCTGTGAGCAGTGTGAGAATCTCAGTGTGAGGAGTGAGAGTATCTCGCAGCTGTGAGCAGTGTGAGAATCTCAGCGGTGAAGAGTGAGAGTATCTCGCAGCTGTGAGCAGTGTGAGAATCTCAGCGGTGAAGAGTGAGAGTATCTCGCAGCTGTGAGCAGTGTGAGAATCTCAGTGTGAGGAGTGAGAGTATCTCGCAGCTGTGAGCAGTGTGTGAATCTCAGTGTGAGGAGTGAGAGTATCTCGCAGCTGTGAGCAGTGTGAGAATCTCTGCATTGGGGAGTGAGAGTATCTCGCAGATGTGAGCAGTGTGAGAATCTCAGTGTGAGGAGTGGGAGTATCTCGCAGATGTGACCAGTGTGAGAATCTCAGTGTGAGGAGTGAGAGTATCTCGCAGCTGTGAGCAGTGTGAGAATCTCAGTGTGAGGAGTGAGAGTATCTCGCAGCTGTGAGCAGTGTGAGAATCTCAGTGTGAGGAGTGAGAGTATCTCGCAGCTGTGAGCAGTGTGAGAATCTCAGTGTGAGGAGTGAGAGTATCTCACAGCTGTGAGCAGTGTGAGAATCTCAGCGGTGAAGAGTGAGAGCATCTCGCAGCTGTGAGCAGTGTGAGAATCTCAGTGTGAGGAGTGAGAGTATCTCGCAGCTGTGAGCAGTGTGTGAATCTCAGTGTGAGGAGTGAGAGTATCTCGCAGCTGTGAGCAGTGTGAGAATCTCTGCATTGGGGAGTGAGAGTATCTCGCAGATGTGAGCAGTGTGAGAATCTCAGCGGTGAGGAGTGAGAGTATCTCGCAGCTGTGAGCAGTGTGAGAATCTCAGCGGTGAGGAGTGAGAGTATCTCGCAGCTGTGAGCAGTGTGAGAATCTCAGTGTGAGGAGTGAGAGTATCTTGCAGCTGTGAGCAGTGTGAGAATCTCAGTGTGAGGAGTGGGAGTATCTCGCAGCTGTGAGCAGTGTGAGAATCTCAGCGGTGAGGAGTGAGAGTATCTCGCAGCTGTGAGCAGTGTGAGAATCTCAGCGGTGAGGAGTGAGAGTATCTCGCAGCTGTGAGCAGTGTGAGAATCTCAGTGTGAGGCGTGAGAGTATCTTGCAGCTGTGAGCAGTGTGAGAATCTCAGCAGTGAGAGTATCTCGCAGCTGTGAGCAGTGTGAGAATCTCAGTGTGAGGAGTGAGAGTATCTCGCAGCTGTAAGCAGTGTGAGAATCTCAGTGTGAGGAGTGAGAGTATCTCGCAGCTGTGAGCAGTGTGAGAATCTCAGTGTGAGGAGTGGGAGTATCTCGCAGCTGTGAGCAGTGTGAGAATCTCAGTGTGAGGAGTGAGAGTATCTTGCAGCTGTGAGCAGTGTGAGAATCTCAGTGTGAGGAGTGAGAGTATCTCGCAGCTGTGAGCAGTGTGAGAATCTCAGTGTGAGGAGTGAGAGTATCTCGCAGCTGTGAGTAGTGTGAGAATCTCAGCGGTGAGGAGTGGGAGTATCTCGCAGCTGTGAGCAGTGTAAGAAACTCAGCGGTGAGGAGTGGGAGTATCTCACAGCTGTGAGCAGGGTGAGAATCTCAGTGTGAGGAGTGAGAGTATCTCGCAGCTGTGAGTAGTGTGAGAATCTCAGCGGTGAGGAGTGGGAGTATCTCGCAGCTGTGAGCAGTGTGAGAATCTCAGTGTGAGGAGTGAGAGTATCTCGCAGCTGTGAGCAGTGTGAGAAACTCAGCGGGTAGGAGTGAGAGTATCTCGCAGCTGTGAGCAGTGTGAGAATCTCAGCGGTGAGGAGTGGGAGTATCTCGCAGCTGTGAGCAGTGTGAAAATCTCAGTCTGAGGAGTGTGAGTATCTTGCAGCTGTGAGCAGTGTGAGAATCTCAGTGTGAGGAGTGAGAGTATCTCGCAGCTGTGAGCAGTGTGAGAATCTCAGTGTGAGGAGTGAGAGTATCTCGCAGCTGTGAGTAGTGTGAGAAACTCAGCGGTGAGGAGTGGGAGTATCTCGCAGCTGTGAGCAGGGTGAGAATCTCAGTGTGAGGAGTGAGAGTATCTCGCAGCTGTGAGTAGTGTGAGAAACTCAGCGGTGAGGAGTGGGAGTATCTCGCAGCTGTGAGCAGGGTGAGAATCTCAGTGTGAGGAGTGAGAGTATCTCGCAGCTGTGAGTAGTGTGAGAATCTCAGCGGTGAGGAGTGGGAGTATCTCGCAGCAGTGAGCAGTGTAAGAAACTCAGCGGTGAGGAGTGGGAGTATCTCACAGCTGTGAGCAGGGTGAGAATCTCAGTGTGAGGAGTGGGAGTATCTCGCAGCTGTGAGCAGGGTGAGAATCTCAGTGTGAGGAGTGGGAGTATCTCGCAGCTGTGAGCAGTGTAAGAAACTCAGCGGTGAGGAGTGGGAGTATCTCACAGCTGTGAGCAGGGTGAGAATCTCAGTGTGAGGAGTGGGAGTATCTCGCAGCTGTGAGCAGTGTGAGAATCACTCAGCAGTGAGGAGCGAGAGTATCACACGATGTAACCAGTGTGAGAATCTTTCAGCGGTGAGGAGTGAGAGTATCTTGCAGCTGTGAGCAGTGTGAGAATCTCAGTGTGAGGAGTGAGAGTATCTCGCAGCTGTGAGCAGTGTGAGAATCTCAGTGGTGAGGAGTGAGAGTATCTCGCATCTGTGAGCAGTGTGTGAATATCAGCAGTGAGGAGTGGGAGTATCTCGCAGCTGTGAGCAGTGTGAGAATCTCAGTGTGAGGAGTGAGAGTATCTCGCAGCTGTGAGCAGTGTGAGAATCTCAGTGGTGAGGAGTGAGAGTATCTCGCAGCTGTGAGCAGTGTGAGAATCTCAGTGTGAGGAGTGAGAGTATCTCGCAGCTGTGAGCAGTGTGAGAATCTCAGCGGTGAGGAGTGAGAGTATCTCGCAGCTGTGAGCAGTGTGAGAATCTCAGTGGTGAGGAGTGGGAGTATCTCGCAGCTGTGAGCAGTGTGAGAATCTCAGTGTGAGGAGTGAGAGTATCTCACAGCTGTGAGCAGTGTGAGAAGCTCAGCGGTGAGGAGTGAGAGAAAATCGCAGATGTGACCAGTGTGAGAATCTCAGTGTGAGGAGTGAGAGTATCTCGCAGCTGTGAGCAGTGTGAGAATCTCAGCGGTGAGGAGTGAGAGTATCTCGCAGATGTGAGCAGTGTGAGAATCTCAGTGTGAGGAGTGGGAGTATCTCGCAGCTGTGAGCAGTGTGAGAATCTCAGTGTGAGGAGTGAGAGTATCTCGCAGCTGTAGGAGAGTAGGGTCTGCAATCCTATGATCACCCAGATTTTTTGCTTTTGTTTCACTGGTTTACGACTTTCTCTGGCTGTGGGCCTGCTAATCAGACCCACAGCCTGGCTGTTCTCTTTCTAAATTACGACATGTACCCTAGGTGCATTTACCAATTGGTACTGGGCCACCTTATCAGACCCTGTAACTCAGGGCATGGGTGTACCCAGGGCCGCCAGGAGCTGCAGCATGAATTATGCCACCCCTGGCTGGCCTCCTAAATTTGACACAACTGGCTGCATGACAGCTGGGGCGAAGTCGTGTAATCACCCTTTGCTTTAGATATAGTAGCCCTATATCTAACCACACAATGGACACCCGAGTTCCTATCAGTCACTCCTATGGCAGGCCTTGACAATCCTGAAGGCAGAGTGCGTGGGCTCGTGTGAACTGTGCTCTGGCCCGAGCCGAGCCGGTTGCAGCTTGCGGAACCAAGACCCAATGGCTGTTCCATGATAACGCGTGCCACATCGGTAACTACGGTGTCGCGTTATCAAGACATGTCGAGTAAGGTGTCATACGAATCGGGATGCTGCCCTCTCACCAACCCTGGCGACGAGGTTAGCATTCCGCCCTTCTAGAGGGACACGACATGTACGTAACTGTGAACCCCGGTTAAAGTTAACGAAAGCCTCAGCTCCACAAAATGGATGATGCCACCACAGACACGAGTCTGACCTCCTGCTGCTGGGAGTCCTTCCAGCGAGGAGCGCTCGGACAAAGGGTTTCCTGTCGAGGGCGGTGTTCGCACCGTCCCAGACAGGGTTTGTGTATTCTGGGTAGGTAGGGCTTTTGCGAGAAGGTGACTGCGGAGTGGCACCCCGGTGCTCACTACGCATCTGCCGGTTAGAACCAGTTCCAGGGGCGACAGCCCTGGCCTGGGGAAAGTCCGGCAAGGGAGAGGGGTGTAACTACCCCCCTTCCTGGTCCCACCCTTAGGGCAGGACCTAGTCATGTACCCACCCCTTTCTTTAGAATAAAGGCCGGAGCGGGGACCCTTCCAAATTAGATCATCTTTGAATCAAGAACTACTTTCTACGAAAGGACACTCAAGACTCTTCTCAAGATTTCTCCCTTGTGACTAAGGAGTAGTCACCCTGCATCAGCGGGCACCATCTAAGAACTCTGCGGTTTGCTGCAAGTCCTTCCTCAAGGATCCGACGGCCCAGCTCGACGAGAACCGGCTTCCCTGGCACCTCTGACCTCTACCCACGTCATCAGCTCAGCTGTGATCTGTGGGTGCGACGAGACCTCGAGGGACCGGCCATCATCAGAACCTGCACGCTCTTAAAACCAGCACGACCATCGAAGCGATTCCCTGGTGAGTGCTCTGGGGTCCGAGAAGCCCCGACCCTGAGCCGCTCCAGCACCGAAGTGCAGTCTCCCAGCATCTCCACGATCTGCGTGGGGCCCTTCTGCTCGCTGCTCAGTACGTTGTCTGGTCACTAGCCGCTGGCTTGTGCCCTTCTGTGACGACATCCGACAATCAACACTGCTGGTCTGGTTGCTCCAGACTGGCCCTTGCTTCCATCTCTGCGAGAAGCACCCCGGACCCTCCTGGTCCACTCAAGACGCCATCTTAGGCCCACCACGTGGCCCTGAGATCTGCCAAGGCTTGTTGCCCCATCCTGGGCCCAGCGACGCCGACAGCATCATTCTTCGTGGGACAGCTCGCACCTCCACCGTGGTCGCCGACAACGCCTCCTGGTCCGTGAGACTGCAGAGCCTAGCGTCGCCCGCTCACCTGGTCGAGGTGACGGCCAACTGGTGCCTTCCTGGTACCCTCTGACTACTGGCTAGTAGTACGAACTTGGTCCCCTCTGCTTTCAGGTTTCATCAATCTCCGATCCAGGCTTGGATCTCTACGAACTATTCATCACTGGTCGCCGGCCAGCAACTCCTTTTCTTCCGGCTCCTGGCTCGTCAGCGAAGACCCCGACGCCTGTAAGACTTGTGCAGCCGCAGCCCTCGTGGCTAGGTAACTCGGCATTTCGGTGCCTGCATAGCCTCCTTACTCTAGGGTCCCGAGTCCCTCGCTTCCGACTTGCCTTATCGGGCCCGCCCGAGACCTTAACCTTTCCGTGTCCTAGGACACTTGTTTTAAACTGTGCACTTGAAGTATTTGCTAAAGAGATTTGGTTTGTGCTTAGTACCCTGTCCTCATAAAGAGTACAGGGCTGTTGTGATTCTTAATAAATATACTGTTTATTTTCATAACACTTGTGTGGTGTCCTTTCACGGGGTGTTCAAGGGGTACATGTGTGGTAAACAGCTGGCTTAACGCGCCCTCTCGAGTCTTTAGCCTTAGACTGCTCGTATCCACGCTACTAGGATAGCTGGTCTATAGGTTGACTTACAACCAAACACCATAAGGGTCGTTGGAACGATATATAGCGGTCGCTAGAATAGCGAACGTTGCATATCGGGCCACCTTCTCACAGCAGCTGTGAGCAGTGTGAGAATCTCAGTGTGAGGAGTGAGAGTATCTCGCAGATGTGAGCAGTGTGAGAATCTCAGTGTGAGGAGTGAGAGTATCTCGCAGATGTGAGCAGTGTGAGAATCTCAGTGTGAGGAGTGGGAGTATCTCGCAGCTGTGAGCAGTGTGAGAATCTCAGTGTGAGGAGTGGGAGTATCTCGCAGATGTGACCAGTGTGAGAATCTCAGTGTGAGGAGTGAGAGTATCTCGCAGATGTGAGCAGTGTGTGAATATCAGCAGTGAGGAGTGGGAGTATCTCGCAGCTGTGAGCAGTGTGAGAATCTCAGTGTGAGGACTGAGAGTATCTCGCAGCTGTGAGCATTGTGAGAATCTCAGTGGTGAGGAGTGAGAGTATCTCGCAGCTGTGAGCAGTGTGAGAATCTCAGTGTGAGGAGTGAGAGTATCTCGCAGCTGTGAGCAGTGTGAGAATCTCAGCGGTGAGGAGTGAGAGTATCTCGCAGCTGTGAGCAGTGTGAGAATCTCAGTGGTGAGGAGTGGGAGCATCTCGCAGCTGTGAGCAGTGTGAGAATCTCAGTGTGAGGAGTGAGAGTATCTCACAGCTGTGAGCAGTGTGAGAATCTCAGCGGTGAGGAGTGAGAGAAAATCGCAGATGTGACCAGTGTGAGAATCTCAGTGTGAGGAGTGAGAGTATCTCGCAGCTGTGAGCAGTGTGAGAATCTCAGCGGTGAGGAGTGAGAGTATCTCGCAGATGTGAGCAGTGTGAGAATCTCAGTGTGAGGAGTGGGAGTATCTCGCAGCTGTGAGCAGTGTGAGAATCTCAGTGTGAGGAGTGAGAGTATCTCGCAGCTGTGAGCAGTGTGAGAATCTCAGTGTGAGGAGTGAGAGTATCTCGCAGATGTGAGCAGTGTGAGAATCTCAGTGTGAGGAGTGGGAGTATCTCGCAGATGTGACCAGTGTGAGAATCTCAGTATGAGGAGTGGGAGTATCTCGCAGATGTGACCAGTGTGAGAATCTCAGTGTGAGGAGTGAGAGTATCTCGCAGATGTGAGCAGTGTGTGAATATCAGCAGTGAGGAGTGGGAGTATCTCGCAGATGTGAGCAGTGTGAGAATCTCTGTGTGAGGAGTGAGAGTATCTCGCAGCTGTGAGCAGTGTAAGAATCTCTGCATTGGGGAGTGAGAGTATCTCGCAGCTGTGAGTAGTGTGAGAATCTCAGCGGTGAGGAGTGGGAGTATCTCCCAGCTGTGAGCAGGGTGAGAATCTCAGTGTGAGGAGTGAGAGTATCTCGCAGCTGTGAGCAGTGTGAGAATCTCAGCGGTGAGGAGTGAGAGTATCTCGCAGCTGTGAGTAGTGTGAGAATCTCAGCGGTGAGGAGTGGGAGTATCTCCCAGCTGTGAGCAGTGTGAGAATCTCAGCGGTGAGGAGTGAGAGTATCTCACAGCTGTGAGCAGTGTGTGAATCTCAGTGTGAGGAGTGAGAGTATCTCGCAGCTGTGAGCAGTGTGAGAATCTCAGTGTGAGGAGTGAGAGTATCTCGCAGCTGTGAGCAGTGTGAGAAACTCAGCGGTGAGGAGTGGGAGTATCTCGCAGCTGTGAGCAGTGTGAGAATCACAGTGTGAGGAGTGGGAGTATCTCGCAGCTGTGAGCAGTGTGTGAATCTCAGTGTGAGAAGTGAGAGTATCTCACAGCTGTGAGCAGTGTGTGAATCTCAGTGTGAGGAGTGAGAGTATCTCGCAGCTGTGAGCAGTGTGTGAATCTCAGTGTGAGGAGTGAGAGTATCTCGCAGCTGTGAGCAGTGTGAGAATCTCTGCATTGGGGAGTGAGAGTATCTCGCAGCTGTGAGTAGTGTGAGAATCTCAGCGGTGAGGAGTGGGAGTATCTCGCAGCTGTGAGCAGTGTGAGAATCTCAGCGGTGAGGAGTGAGAGTATCTCGCAGCTGTGAGTAGTGTGAGAATCTCAGCGGTGAGGAGTGGGAGTATCTCCCAGCTGTGAGCAGGGTGAGAATCTCAGTGTGAGGAGTGAGAGTATCTCGCAGCTGTGAGTAGTGTGAGAAACTCAGCAGTGAGGAGTGGGAGTATCTCGCAGATGTGACCAGTGTGAGAATCTCAGTGTGAGGAGTGAGAGTATCTCGCAGCTGTGAGCAGTGTGAGAATCTCTGCATTGGGGAGTGAGAGTATCTCGCAGCTGTGAGCAGTGTGAGAATCTCAGTGTGAGGAGTGAGAGTATCTCGCAGCTGTGAGCAGTGTGAGAATCTCAGTGTGAGGAGTGAGAGTATCTCGCAGCTGTGAGCAGTGTGAGACTCTCAGCGGTGAGGAGTGAGAGTATCTCGCAGCTGTGAGCAGTGTGAGAATCTCAGTGTGAGGAGTGAGAGTATCTTGCAGCTGTGAGCAGTGTGAGAATCTCAGTGTGAGGAGTGGGAGTATCTTGCAGCTGTGAGCAGTGTGAGAAACTCAGCGGTGAGGAGTGAGAGTATCTCGCAGCTGTGAGTAGTGTGAGAATCTCAGCGGTGAGGAGTGGGAGTATCTCGCAGATGTGAGCAGTGTGTGAATCTCAGTGTGAGGAGTGAGAGTATTTCGCAGCTGTGAGCAGTGTGAGAATCACTCAGCAGAGAGGAGTGATAGTATTTCGCAGCTGTGAGCAGTGTGAGAATCTCAGTGTGAGGAGTGAGAGTATCTTGCAGCTGTGAGCAGTGTGAGAATCTCAGTGTGAGGAGTGAGAGTATCTCGCAGCTGTGAGCAGTGTGAGAATCTCAGTGTGAGGAGTGAGAGTATCTCGCAGCTGTGAGCAGTGTGAGAATCACTCAGCAGAGAGAAGTGATAGTATTTCGCAGCTGTGAGCAGTGTGAGAATCTCAGTGTGAGGAGTGGGAGTATCTCGCAGCTGTGAGTAGTGTGAGAATCTCAGTGTGAGGAGTGAGAGTATCTCGCAGCTGTGAGCAGTGTGAGAATCTCAGTGTGAGGAGTGAGAGTATCTCGCAGCTGTGAGCAGTGTGAGAATCTCAGTGTGAGGAGTGAGAGTATCTCACAGCTGTGAGCAGTGCGAGAATCACTCAGCAGAGAGGAGTGATAGTATTTCGCAGATGTGAGCAGTGTGTGAATCTCAGTGTGAGGAGTGAGAGTATCTCGCAGCTGTGAGCAGTGTGAGAATCTCAGTGTGAGGAGTGAGAGTATCTCACAGCTGTGAGCAGTGTGAGAATCTCAGTGTGAGGAGTGTGAGTATCTCGCAGCTGTGAGCAGTGTGAGAATCTCAGCAGTGAGGAGTGAGAGTATCTCGTAGCTGTGAGCAGTGTGAGAATCTCAGTGTGAGGAGTGAGAGTATCTCGCAGCTGTGAGCAGTGTGAGAATCTCAGCAGTGAGGAGTGAGAGTATCTCGTAGCTGTGAGCAGTGTGAGAATCTCAGCGGTGAGGAGTGAGAGTATCTCACAGCTGTGAGCAGTGTGAGAAACTCAGCAGGGAGGAGTTGGAGTATCTCGCAGATGTGACCAGTGTGAGAATCTCAGTGTGAGGAGTGAGAGTATCTCGCAGCTGAGAGCAGTGTGAGAATCTCTGCATTGGGGAGTGAGAGTATCTCGCAGCTGTGAGCAGTGTGAGAATCTCAGCGGTGAAGAGTGAGAGTATCTCGCAGCTGAGAGCAGTGTGAGAATCTCAGTGTGAGGAGTGAGAGTATCTCGCAGCTGTGAGCAGTGTGAGAATCTCAGCGGTGAGGAGTGGGAGTATCTCGCAGCAGTGAGCAGTGTAAGAAACTCAGCGGTGAGGAGTGGGAGTATCTCACAGCTGTGAGCAGGGTGAGAATCTCAGTGTGAGGAGTGGGAGTATCTCGCAGCTGTGAGCAGGGTGAGAATCTCAGTGTGAGGAGTGGGAGTATCTCGCAGCTGTGAGCAGTGTAAGAAACTCAGCGGTGAGGAGTGGGAGTATCTCCCAGCTGTGAGCAGTATGAGAATCTCAGTGTGAGGAGTGAGAGTATCTCGCAGCTGAGAGCAGTGTGAGAATCTCTGCATTGGGGAGTGAGAGTATCTCGCAGCTGTGAGCAGTGTGAGAATCTCAGCGGTGAGGAGTGAGAGTATCTCGCAGCTGTGAGCAGTGTGAGAATCTCAGCGGTGAAGAGTGAGAGTATCTCCCAGCTGTGAGCAGTGTGAGAATCTCAGTGTGAGGAGTGAGAGTATCTCGCAGCTGTGAGTAGTGTGAGAATCTCAGCGGTGAGGAGTGGGAGTATCTCGCAGCAGTGAGCAGTGTAAGAAACTCAGCGGTGAGGAGTGGGAGTATCTCACAGCTGTGAGCAGGGTGAGAATCTCAGTGTGAGGAGTGGGATTATCTCGCAGCTGTGAGCAGGGTGAGAATCTCAGTGTGAGGAGTGGGAGTATCTCGCAGCTGTGAGCAGTGTAAGAAACTCAGCGGTGAGGAGTGGGAGTATCTCACAGCTGTGAGCAGGGTGAGAATCTCAGTGTGAGGAGTGGGAGTATCTCGCAGCTGTGAGCAGTGTGAGAATCACTCAGCAGTGAGGAGCGAGAGTATCACACGATGTAACCAGTGTGAGAATCTTTCAGCGGTGAGGAGTGAGAGTATCTCGCAGCTGTGAGCAGTGTGAGAATCTCAGTGTGAGGAGTGAGAGTATCTCGCAGCTGTGAGCAGTGTGAGAATCTCAGTGGTGAGGAGTGAGAGTATCTCGCAGCTGTGAGCAGTGTGTGAATATCAGCAGTGAGGAGTGGGAGTATCTCGCAGCTGTGAGCAGTGTGAGAATCTCAGTGTGAGGAGTGAGAGTATCTCGCAGCTGTGAGCAGTGTGAGAATCTCAGTGGTGAGGAGTGAGAGTATCTCGCAGCTGTGAGCAGTGTGAGAATCTCAGTGTGAGGAGTGAGAGTATCTCGCAGCTGTGAGCAGTGTGAGAATCTCAGTGGTGAGGAGTGGGAGTATCTCGCAGCTGTGAGCAGTGTGAGAATCTCAGTGTGAGGAGTGAGAGTATCTCACAGCTGTGAGCAGTGTGAGAATCTCAGCGGTGAGGAGTGAGAGAAAATCGCAGATGTGACCAGTGTGAGAATCTCAGTGTGAGGAGTGAGAGTATCTCGCAGCTGTGAGCAGTGTGAGAATCTCAGCGGTGAGGAGTGAGAGTATCTCGCAGATGTGAGCAGTGTGAGAATCTCAGTGTGAGGAGTGGGAGTATCTCGCAGCTGTGAGCAGTGTGAGAATCTCAGTGTGAGGAGTGAGAGTATCTCGCAGCTGTGAGCAGTGTGAGAATCTCAGTGTGAGGAGTGAGAGTATCTCGCAGATGTGAGCAGTGTGAGAATCTCAGTGTGAGGAGTGAGAGTATCTCGCAGATGTGAGCAGTGTGAGAATCTCAGTGTGAGGAGCGGGAGTATCTCGCAGCTGTGAGCAGTGTGAGAATCTCAGTGTGAGGAGTGGGAGTATCTCGCAGATGTGACCAGTGTGAGAATCTCAGTGTGAGGAGTGAGAGTATCTCGCAGATGTGAGCAGTGTGTGAATATCAGCAGTGAGGAGTGGGAGTATCTCGCAGCTGTGAGCAGTGTGAGAATCTCAGTGTGAGGAGTGAGAGTATCTCGCAGCTGTGAGCATTGTGAGAATCTCAGTGGTGAGGAGTGAGAGTATCTCGCAGCTGTGAGCAGTGTGAGAATCTCAGTGTGAGGAGTGAGAGTATCTCGCAGCTGTGAGCAGTGTGAGAATCTCAGCGGTGAGGAGTGAGAGTATCTCGCAGCTGTGAGCAGTGTGAGAATCTCAGTGGTGAGGAGTGGGAGTATCTCGCAGCTGTGAGCAGTGTGAAAATCTCAGTGTGAGGAGTGAGAGTATCTCACAGCTGTGAGCAGTGTGAGAATCTCAGCGGTGAGGAGTGAGAGAAAATCGCAGATGTGACCAGTGTGAGAATCTCAGTGTGAGGAGTGAGAGTATCTTGCAGCTGTGAGCAGTGTGAGAATCTCAGCGGTGAGGAGTGAGAGTATCTCGCAGATGTGAGCAGTGTGAGAATCTCAGTGTGAGGAGTGGGAGTATCTCGCAGCTGTGAGCAGTGTGAGAATCTCAGTGTGAGGAGTGAGAGTATCTCGCAGCTGTGAGCAGTGTGAGAATCTCAGTGTGAGGAGTGAGAGTATCTCGCAGATGTGAGCAGTGTGAGAATCTCAGTGTGAGGAGTGGGAGTATCTCGCAGATGTGACCAGTGTGAGAATCTCAGTGTGAGGAGTGGGAGTATCTCGCAGATGTGACCAGTGTGAGAATCTCAGTGTGAGGAGTGAGAGTATCTCGCAGATGTGAGCAGTGTGTGAATATCAGCAGTGAGGAGTGGGAGTATCTCGCAGACTTGAGCAGTGTGAGAATCTCTGTGTGAGGAGTGAGAGTATCTCGCAGCTGTGAGCAGTGTAAGAATCTCTGCATTGGGGAGTGAGAGTATCTCGCAGCTGTGAGTAGTGTGAGAATCTCAGCGGTGAGGAGTGGGAGTATCTCCCAGCTGTGAGCAGGGTGAGAATCTCAGTGTGAGGAGTGAGAGTATCTCGCAGCTGTGAGCAGTGTGAGAATCTCAGCGGTGAGGAGTGAGAGTATCTCGCAGCTGTGAGTAGTGTGAGAATCTCAGCGGTGAGGAGTGGGAGTATCTCCCAGCTGTGAGCAGTGTGAGAATCTCAGCGGTGAGGAGTGAGAGTATCTCACAGCTGTGAGCAGTGTGTGAATCTCAGTGTGAGGAGTGAGAGTATCTCGCAGCTGTGAGCAGTGTGAGAATCTCAGTGTGAGGAGTGAGAGTATCTCGCAGCTGTGAGCAGTGTGAGAAACTCAGCGGTGAGGAGTGGGAGTATCTCGCAGCTGTGAGCAGTGTGAGAATCACAGTGTGAGGAGTGGGAGTATCTCGCAGCTGTGAGCAGTGTGTGAATCTCAGTGTGAGGAGTGAGAGTATCTCACAGCTGTGAGTAGTGTGTGAATCTCAGTGTGAGGAGTGAGAGTATCTCGCAGCTGTGAGCAGTGTGTGAATCTCAGTGTGAGGAGTGAGAGTATCTCGCAGCTGTGAGCAGTGTGAGAATCTCTGCATTGGGGAGTGAGAGTATCTCGCAGCTGTGAGTAGTGTGAGAATCTCAGCGGTGAGGAGTGGGAGTATCTCGCAGCTGTGAGCAGTGTGAGAATCTCAGCGGTGAGGAGTGAGAGTATCTCGCAGCTGTGAGTAGTGTGAGAATCTCAGCGGTGAGGAGTGGGAGTATCTCCCAGCTGTGAGCAGGGTGAGAATCTCAGTGTGAGGAGTGAGAGTATCTCGCAGCTGTGAGTAGTGTGAGAAACTCAGCAGTGAGGAGTGGGAGTATCTCGCAGATGTGACCAGTGTGAGAATCTCAGTGTGAGGAGTGAGAGTATCTCGCAGCTGTGAGCAGTGTGAGAATCTCTGCATTGGGGAGTGAGAGTATCTCGCAGCTGTGAGCAGTGTGAGAATCTCAGTGTGAGGAGTGAGAGTATCTCGCAGCTGTGAGCAGTGTGAGAATCTCAGTGTGAGGAGTGAGAGTATCTTGCAGCTGTGAGCAGTGTGAGAATCTCAGTGTGAGTATCTTGCAGCTGTGAGCAGTGTGAGAAACTCAGCGGTGAGGAGTGAGAGTATCTCGCAGCTGTGAGTAGTGTGAGAATCTCAGCGGTGAGGAGTGGGAGTATCTCGCAGATGTGAGCAGTGTGTGAATCTCAGTGTGAGGAGTGAGAGTATCTCGCAGCTGTGAGTAGTGTGAGAATCTCAGCGGTGAGGAGTGGGAGTATCTCGCAGATGTGAGCAGTGTGTGAATCTCAGTGTGAGGAGTGAGAGTATTTCGCAGCTGTGAGCAGTGTGAGAATCACTCAGCAGAGAGGAGTGATAGTATTTCGCAGCTGTGAGCAGTGTGAGAATCTCAGTGTGAGGAGTGAGAGTATCTCGCAGCTGTGAGCAGTGTGAGAATCTCAGTGTGAGGAGTGAGAGTATCTCGCAGCTGTGAGCAGTGTGAGAATCTCAGTGTGAGGAGTGAGAGTATCTCGCAGCTGTGAGCAGTGTGAGAATCACTCAGCAGAGAGAAGTGATAGTATTTCGCAGCTGTGAGCAGTGTGAGAATCTCAGTGTGAGGAGTGGGAGTATCTCGCAGCTGTGAGTAGTGTGAGAATCTCAGTGTGAGGAGTGAGAGTATCTTGCAGCTGTGAGCAGTGTGAGAATCTCAGTGTGAGGAGTGAGAGTATCTCGCAGCTGTGAGCAGTGTGAGAATCTCAGTGTGAGGAGTGAGAGTATCTCACAGCTGTGAGCAGTGTGAGAATCTCAGTGTGAGGAGTGTGAGTATCTCGCAGCTGTGAGCAGTGTGAGAATCTCAGCAGTGAGGAGTGAGAGTATCTCGTAGCTGTGAGCAGTGTGAGAATCTCAGTGTGAGGAGTGAGAGTATCTCGCAGCTGTGAGCAGTGTGAGAATCTCAGCAGTGAGGAGTGAGAGTATCTCGTAGCTGTGAGCAGTGTGAGAATCTCAGCGGTGAGGAGTGAGAGTATCTCACAGCTGTGAGCAGTGTGAGAAACTCAGCAGTGAGGAGTGGGAGTATCTCGCAGATGTGACCAGTGTGAGAATCTCAGTGTGAGGAGTGAGAGTATCTCGCAGCTGAGAGCAGTGTGAGAATCTCTGCATTGGGGAGTGAGAGTATCTCGCAGCTGTGAGCAGTGTGAGAATCTCAGCGGTGAAGAGTGAGAGTATCTCGCAGCTGAGAGCAGTGTGAGAATCTCAGTGTGAGGAGTGAGAGTATCTCGCAGCTGTGAGCAGTGTGAGAATCTCAGCGGTGAAGAGTGAGAGTATCTCCCAGCTGTGAGCAGTATGAGAATCTCAGTGTGAGGAGTGAGAGTATCTCGCAGCTGAGAGCAGTGTGAGAATCTCTGCATTGGGGAGTGAGAGTATCTCGCAGCTGTGAGCAGTGTGAGAATCTCAGCGGTGAGGAGTGAGAGTATCTCGCAGCTGTGAGCAGTGTGAGAATCTCAGCGGTGAAGAGTGAGAGTATCTCCCAGCTGTGAGCAGTGTGAGAATCTCAGTGTGAGGAGTGAGAGTATCTCGCAGCTGTGAGCAGTGTGAGAATCTCAGCGGTGAAGAGTGAGAGTATCTCGCAGCTGTGAGCAGTGTGAGAATCTCAGCGGTGAAGAGTGAGAGTATCTCGCAGCTGTGAGCAGTGTGAGAATCTCAGTGTGAGGAGTGAGAGTATCTCGCAGCTGTGAGCAGTGTGTGAATCTCAGTGTGAGGAGTGAGAGTATCTCGCAGCTGTGAGCAGTGTGAGAATCTCTGCATTGGGGAGTGAGAGTATCTCGCAGATGTGAGCAGTGTGAGAATCTCAGTGTGAGGAGTGGGAGTATCTCGCAGATGTGACCAGTGTGAGAATCTCAGTGTGAGGAGTGAGAGTATCTCGCAGCTGTGAGCAGTGTGAGAATCTCAGTGTGAGGAGTGAGAGTATCTCGCAGCTGTGAGCAGTGTGAGAATCTCAGTGTGAGGAGTGAGAGTATCTCGCAGCTGTGAGCAGTGTGAGAATCTCAGTGTGAGGAGAGAGAGTATCTCACAGCTGTGAGCAGTGTGAGAATCTCAGCGGTGAAGAGTGAGAGTATCTCGCAGCTGTGAGCAGTGTGAGAATCTCAGTGTGAGGAGTGAGAGTATCTCGCAGCTGTGAGCAGTGTGTGAATCTCAGTGTGAGGAGTGAGAGTATCTCGCAGCTGTGAGCAGTGTGAGAATCTCTGCATTGGGGAGTGAGAGTATCTCGCAGATGTGAGCAGTGTGAGAATCTCAGCGGTGAGGAGTGAGAGTATCTCGCAGCTGTGAGCAGTGTGAGAATCTCAGCGGTGAGGAGTGAGAGTATCTCGCAGCTGTGAGCAGTGTGAGAATCTCAGTGTGAGGAGTGAGAGTATCTTGCAGCTGTGAGCAGTGTGAGAATCTCAGTGTGAGGAGTGGGAGTATCTCGCAGCTGTGAGCAGTGTGAGAATCTCAGCGGTGAGGAGTGAGAGTATCTCGCAGCTGTGAGCAGTGTGAGAATCTCAGTGTGAGGAGTGAGAGTATCTTGCAGCTGTGAGCAGTGTGAGAATCTCAGCAGTGAGAGTATCTCGCAGCTGTGAGCAGTGTGAGAATCTCAGTGTGAGGAGTGAGAGTATCTCGCAGCTGTGAGCAGTGTGAGAATCTCAGCGGTGAGGAGTGAGAGTATCTCGCAGCTGTGAGCAGTGTGAGAATCTCAGTGTGAGGAGTGAGAGTATCTCGCAGCTGTAAGCAGTGTGAGAATCTCAGTGTGAGGAGTGGGAGTATCTCGCAGCTGTGAGCAGTGTGAGAATCTCAGTGTGAGGAGTGAGAGTATCTTGCAGCTGTGAGCAGTGTGAGAATCTCAGTGTGAGGAGTGAGAGTATCTCGCAGCTGTGAGCAGTGTGAGAATCTCAGTGTGAGGAGTGGGAGTATCTCGCAGCTGTGAGCAGTGTGAGAATCTCAGTGTGAGGAGTGGGAGTATCTCGCAGCTGTGAGCAGTGTAAGAAACTCAGCGGTGAGGAGTGGGAGTATCTCGCAGCTGTGAGCAGGGTGAGAATCTCAGTGTGAGGAGTGGGAGTATCTCGCAGCTGTGAGCAGTGTGAGAATCTCAGCGGTGAGAAGTGAGAGTATCTCGCAGCTGTGAGCAGTGTGAGAATCTCAGCGGTGAGGAGTGAGAGTATCTCGCAGCTGTGAGCAGTGTGAGAATCTCAGTGTGAGGAGTGAGAGTATCTCACAGCTGTGAGCAGTGTGTGAATCTCAGTGTGAGGAGTGAGAGTATCTCACAGCTGTGAGCAGTGTGTGAATCTCAGTGTGAGAAGTGAGAGTATCTCGCAGCTGTGAGCAGTGTGAGAATCTCAGCGGTGAGAAGTGAGAGTATCTCGCAGCTGTGAGCAGTGTGAGAATCTCAGCGGTGAGGAGTGAGAGTATCTCGCAGCTGTGAGCAGTGTGTGAATCTCAGTGTGAGGAGTGAGAGTATCTCACAGCTGTGAGCAGTGTGAGAATCTCAGCGGTGAGGAGTGAGAGTATCTCGCAGCTGTGAGCAGTGTGAGAATCTCAGTGTGAGGAGTGAGAGTATCTTGCAGCTGTGAGCAGTGTGAGAATCTCAGCAGTGAGAGTATCTCGCAGCTGTGAGCAGTGTGAGAATCTCAGTGTGAGGAGTGAGAGTATCTCGCAGCTGTGAGCAGTGTGAGAATCTCAGTGGTGAGGAGTGAGAGTATCTCGCAGCTGTGAGCAGTGTGAGAATCTCAGTGTGAGGAGTGAGAGTATCTCGCAGCTGTAAGCAGTGTGAGAATCTCAGTGTGAGGAGTGGGAGTATCTCGCAGCTGTGAGCAGTGTGAGAATCTCAGTGTGAGGAGTGAGAGTATCTTGCAGCTGTGAGCAGTGTGAGAATCTCAGTGTGAGGAGTGAGAGTATCTCGCAGCTGTGAGCAGTGTGAGAATCTCAGTGTGAGGAGTGGGAGTATCTCGCAGCTGTGAGCAGTGTGAGAATCTCAGCAGTGAGAAGTGAGAGTATCTCACAGCTGTGAGCAGTGTGAGAATCTCAGCGGTGAGGAGTGGGAGTATCTCGCAGCTGTGAGCAGTGTAAGAAACTCAGCGGTGAGGAGTGGGAGTATCTCGCAGCTGTGAGCAGTGTGAGAATCTCAGTGTGAGGAGTGAGAGTATCTCGCAGCTGTGAGCAGTGTGAGAATCTCAGCGGTGAGGAGTGGGAGTATCTCGCAGCTGTGAGCAGTGTAAGAAACTCAGCGGTGAGGAGTGGGAGTATCTCACAGCTGTGAGCAGGGTGAGAATCTCAGTGTGAGGAGTGGGAGTATCTCGCAGCTGTGAGTAGTGTGAGAATCTCAGCGGTGAGGAGTGGGAGTATCTCGCAGCTGTGAGCAGTGTGAGAATCTCAGTGTGAGGAGTGAGAGTATCTCGCAGCTGTGAGTAGTGTGAGAAACTCAGCGGTGAGGAGTGGGAGTATCTCGCAGCTGTGAGCAGGGTGAGAATCTCAGTGTGAGGAGTGAGAGTATCTCGCAGCTGTGAGTAGTGTGAGAATCTCAACCGTGAGGAGTGGGAGTATCTCGCAGCTGTGAGCAGTGTGAGAATCTCAGTGTGAGGAGTGAGAGTATCTCGCAGCTGTGAGCAGTGTGAGAAACTCAGCGGTGAGGAGTGAGAGTATCTCGCAGCTGTGAGCAGTGTGAGAATCTCAGTGTGAGGAGTGAGAGTATCTCGCAGCTGTGAGTAGTGTGAGAAACTCAGCGGTGAGGAGTGGGAGTATCTCGCAGCTGTGAGCAGGGTGAGAATCTCAGTGTGAGGAGTGAGAGTATCTCGCAGCTGTGAGTAGTGTGAGAATCTCAGCCGTGAGGAGTGGGAGTATCTCGCAGCTGTGAGCAGTGTGAGAATCTCAGTGTGAGGAGTGAGAGTATCTCGCAGCTGTGAGCAGTGTGAGAAACTCAGCGGTGAGGAGTGAGAGTATCTCGCAGCTGTGAGCAGTGTGAGAATCTCAGTCTGAGGAGTGTGAGTATCTCGCAGCTGTGAGCAGTGTGAGAATCTCAGCGGTGAAGAGTGAGAGTATCTCGCAGCTGTGAGCAGTGTGAGACTCTCAGCGGTGAGGAGTGGGAGTATCTCACAGCTGTGAGCAGTGTAAGAAACTCAGCGGTGAGGAGTGGGAGTATCTCACAGCTGTGAGCAGGGTGAGAATCTCAGTGTGAGGAGTGGGAGTATCTCGCAGCTGTGAGCAGTGTGAGAATCACTCAGCAGTGAGGAGCGAGAGTATCACACGATGTAACCAGTGTGAGAATCTTTCAGCGGTGAGGAGTGAGAGTATCTCGCAGCTGTGAGCAGTGTGAGAATCTCAGTGTGAGGAGTGAGAGTATCTTGCAGCTGTGAGCAGTGTGAGAATCTCAGCAGTGAGAGTATCTCGCAGCTGTGAGCAGTGTGAGAATCTCAGTGTGAGGAGTGAGAGTATCTCGCAGCTGTGAGCAGTGTGAGAATCTCAGCGGTGAGGAGTGAGAGTATCTCGCAGCTGTGAGCAGTGTGAGAATCTCAGTGTGAGGAGTGAGAGTATCTCGCAGCTGTAAGCAGTGTGAGAATCTCAGTGTGAGGAGTGGGAGTATCTCGCAGCTGTGAGCAGTGTGAGAATCTCAGTGTGAGGAGTGAGAGTATCTTGCAGCTGTGAGCAGTGTGAGAATCTCAGTGTGAGGAGTGAGAGTATCTCGCAGCTGTGAGCAGTGTGAGAATCTCAGTGTGAGGAGTGGGAGTATCTCGCAGCTGTGAGCAGTGTGAGAATCTCAGTGTGAGGAGTGGGAGTATCTCGCAGCTGTGAGCAGTGTAAGAAACTCAGCGGTGAGGAGTGGGAGTATCTCGCAGCTGTGAGCAGGGTGAGAATCTCAGTGTGAGGAGTGGGAGTATCTCGCAGCTGTGAGCAGTGTGAGAATCTCAGCGGTGAGAAGTGAGAGTATCTCGCAGCTGTGAGCAGTGTGAGAATCTCAGCGGTGAGGAGTGAGAGTATCTCGCAGCTGTGAGCAGTGTGAGAATCTCAGTGTGAGGAGTGAGAGTATCTCACAGCTGTGAGCAGTGTGTGAATCTCAGTGTGAGGAGTGAGAGTATCTCACAGCTGTGAGCAGTGTGTGAATCTCAGTGTGAGAAGTGAGAGTATCTCGCAGCTGTGAGCAGTGTGAGAATCTCAGCGGTGAGAAGTGAGAGTATCTCGCAGCTGTGAGCAGTGTGAGAATCTCAGCGGTGAGGAGTGAGAGTATCTCGCAGCTGTGAGCAGTGTGTGAATCTCAGTGTGAGGAGTGAGAGTATCTCACAGCTGTGAGCAGTGTGAGAATCTCAGCGGTGAGGAGTGAGAGTATCTCGCAGCTGTGAGCAGTGTGAGAATCTCAGTGTGAGGAGTGAGAGTATCTTGCAGCTGTGAGCAGTGTGAGAATCTCAGCAGTGAGAGTATCTCGCAGCTGTGAGCAGTGTGAGAATCTCAGTGTGAGGAGTGAGAGTATCTCGCAGCTGTGAGCAGTGTGAGAATCTCAGTGGTGAGGAGTGAGAGTATCTCGCAGCTGTGAGCAGTGTGAGAATCTCAGTGTGAGGAGTGAGAGTATCTCGCAGCTGTAAGCAGTGTGAGAATCTCAGTGTGAGGAGTGGGAGTATCTCGCAGCTGTGAGCAGTGTGAGAATCTCAGTGTGAGGAGTGAGAGTATCTTGCAGCTGTGAGCAGTGTGAGAATCTCAGTGTGAGGAGTGAGAGTATCTCGCAGCTGTGAGCAGTGTGAGAATCTCAGTGTGAGGAGTGGGAGTATCTCGCAGCTGTGAGCAGTGTGAGAATCTCAGCAGTGAGAAGTGAGAGTATCTCACAGCTGTGAGCAGTGTGAGAATCTCAGCGGTGAGGAGTGGGAGTATCTCGCAGCTGTGAGCAGTGTAAGAAACTCAGCGGTGAGGAGTGGGAGTATCTCGCAGCTGTGAGCAGTGTGAGAATCTCAGTGTGAGGAGTGAGAGTATCTCGCAGCTGTGAGCAGTGTGAGAATCTCAGCGGTGAGGAGTGGGAGTATCTCGCAGCTGTGAGCAGTGTAAGAAACTCAGCGGTGAGGAGTGGGAGTATCTCACAGCTGTGAGCAGGGTGAGAATCTCAGTGTGAGGAGTGGGAGTATCTCGCAGCTGTGAGTAGTGTGAGAATCTCAGCGGTGAGGAGTGGGAGTATCTCGCAGCTGTGAGCAGTGTGAGAATCTCAGTGTGAGGAGTGAGAGTATCTCGCAGCTGTGAGTAGTGTGAGAAACTCAGCGGTGAGGAGTGGGAGTATCTCGCAGCTGTGAGCAGGGTGAGAATCTCAGTGTGAGGAGTGAGAGTATCTCGCAGCTGTGAGTAGTGTGAGAATCTCAACCGTGAGGAGTGGGAGTATCTCGCAGCTGTGAGCAGTGTGAGAATCTCAGTGTGAGGAGTGAGAGTATCTCGCAGCTGTGAGCAGTGTGAGAAACTCAGCGGTGAGGAGTGAGAGTATCTCGCAGCTGTGAGCAGTGTGAGAATCTCAGTGTGAGGAGTGAGAGTATCTCGCAGCTGTGAGTAGTGTGAGAAACTCAGCGGTGAGGAGTGGGAGTATCTCGCAGCTGTGAGCAGGGTGAGAATTTCAGTGTGAGGAGTGAGAGTATCTCGCAGCTGTGAGTAGTGTGAGAATCTCAGCCGTGAGGAGTGGGAGTATCTCGCAGCTGTGAGCAGTGTGAGAATCTCAGTGTGAGGAGTGAGAGTATCTCGCAGCTGTGAGCAGTGTGAGAAACTCAGCGGTGAGGAGTGAGAGTATCTCGCAGCTGTGAGCAGTGTGAGAATCTCAGTCTGAGGAGTGTGAGTATCTCGCAGCTGTGAGCAGTGTGAGAATCTCAGCGGTGAAGAGTGAGAGTATCTCGCAGCTGTGAGCAGTGTGAGACTCTCAGTGTGAGGAGTGAGAGTATCTCGCAGCTGTGAGCAGTGTGAGAATCTCAGTGTGAGGAGTGAGAGTATCTCGCAGCTGTGAGCAGGGTGAGAATCTCAGTGTGAGGAGTGAGAGTATCTCGCAGCTGTGAGCAGTGTGAGAAACTCAGCGGTGAGGAGTGGGAGTATCTCGCAGCTGTGAGCAGGGTGAGAATCTCAGTCTGAGGAGTGTGAGTATCTTGCAGCTGTGAGCAGTGTGAGACTCTCAGTGTGAGGAGTGAGAGTATCTCGCAGCTGTGAGCAGTGTGAGAATCTCAGTGTGAGGAGTGAGAGTATCTCGCAGCTGTGAGCAGGGTGAGAATCTCAGTGTGAGGAGTGAGAGTATCTCGCAGCTGTGAGTAGTGTGAGAAACTCAGCGGTGAGGAGTGGGAGTATCTCGCAGCTGTGAGCAGGGTGAGAATCTCAGTGTGAGGAGTGAGAGTATCTCGCAGCTGTGAGTAGTGTGAGAATCTCAGCGGTGAGGAGTGGGAGTATCTCACAGCTGTGAGCAGTGTAAGAAACTCAGCGGTGAGGAGTGGGAGTATCTCACAGCTGTGAGCAGGGTGAGAATCTCAGTGTGAGGAGTGGGAGTATCTCGCAGCTGTGAGCAGTGTGAGAATCACTCAGCAGTGAGGAGCGAGAGTATCACACGATGTAACCAGTGTGAGAATCTTTCAGCGGTGAGGAGTGAGAGTATCTCGCAGCTGTGAGCAGTGTTAATATCTGGCAGCGATTGTCAATGTGAGAACCTCACAGCTGTGAGTAGTGCTCACATCTCTCAACGAAGGACAGTGTAAGAATTTCAGCTAGAATTCAGAGCCGGACTGGCCGTAGCCAGTACCAGGCGTTTCCCCGGTGGGCCGCCATGGTGGGGGCCGGTTTTGGACCCCTGGGTGGCGTTTTTTATACCGGGCACAGCAAGATCGCAGGTGCTGCTAGAATTTCACCCAGCTGCGATGTGTACAAATTTCACACAGCTGCAAAATGTACGAATTTCACCCAGGTGAGTGTGAGAAGCTGCCACTGCCCAGACATCGATCGGAGGGAAGGACTCGCGCACACTCTGCCCTGCACGGAACATCTTCCTCCGGTGTCAGGGCGAGAGATATTGTGACATTTCTCCAGCACGCACTTCAGGAACTGTCTCCTTCGCTCTTATCGGAGATCTGGTGTCCGTCTCAGTGACATGTTTGTACAAGCAATGCCTAATCTCAGGCGAAGGGCCCAGCGGAGATATCGCCTGCGACAGCATCACTTGTGAGTGTTGCACAAGTCGTCGCCTGCCTGCTTGCGTTATGCAATACCACCTGGCTGCATGCTACAGTCTCAACTGTCTGTATATTACAGTTTCACCTGGCTGAATATTACAGTATCTTCTGGCAACATATGTAGGAAGGTGGAATCTGACTGCATGGTTATCCCCACGTTTGTCCTGGTGTTTTGCTGGTTTTCGACTTGGTCTGACTGGGATCCTGATAATCAGGACCCCAGTCTATATATTTTCTCCCTAAATTGGTTGTTCAGGTACCTTAGGTACACTCCAGATTGGACCTGAGGTACCCTTATAAGTCCCTAGTATATGGTATACTATGTACGTAGGGCATAGGTACCCCAGAGGCCTCTCAGGGGCTGCAGCATGTATTATTCTACCCCTGGGAGACCACTCAAACTGACAGCACAGGTCTGCTACTGCAGCCTGTGTAAAGTGGTGCATGCTCCCCTTACTTAGATATAGGTTGACTATATCTACCTTATCACTGCACATATAAACCTACCAGGCACCCCTATGGCAGGCCTTATAAATCCCGAAGGCAGGGTGCTGGGTTTTATGTGAGAGGGTGCCGATGCATGAGCAGAGCCCCTCTGCAGCCTTCAGAATCTATTCTCCGGGGTTGTTCTGTGATGCAGCCATACCATATACTCTTAAGTGCATTATAACCTAGCGTTAAATGCTAACTTTAAAACGGCTGCACAGAAACATGTCATATTTGGTGTCAAACACCTTGGAATCATACCTCCACACCAGTAACTGGTGTGAAAGGTATGATTCCACCATCCTAGAGGGAGAAATATGACTACACCGGTACACCCGGTACCAGCTTTACAGAACCCTGGCATCACAAGATGGGTACTGCCAGCCACAGACAAAAGTCTTCCCTCCTGCTGCTGGACGAAACTCCTGCAGGGGATGGCTTGACAATAGATTTCCTGTCACAGGGAGGTGTGACCACCTTCGAGATAGGTTTTAGTGTATTGGGGATGGGTGGATGCACTCTAGAGTGCTTTGATGTCTGGACTGGGAGCACATTTGGTGTCCCTGTGCATAGTCCAGCTCAAACCGGTTGCAGGAGCCATTTGTTCCTGCTCTGGTGCAAAACCAGACAAAGGACATTGGTGTAGCCACCCCTCTGTCCTGACCCTCCCACAGGCGGGTCCCCAGAGTTTGTTCCACCCCTTCCTTGGGTATAAAGTAGGAACCCCTGACTACAGGACTTTAGATTTACCTGGACGAAACTCTGCTACAGAAACCAAGTACATTGACGATTGACACTGCGCTAGATGACTGAAGAATCTCCATTGGAGTAAAGGAATAACTCCCCTGCTAAGCAGGCACCAAAGATGCATCTGACCGGTTTGCAACTCCGAAGCTCCTGACAACACAGGAGGTGGGTTTCCAAGTGTCCCCAAGGTCGACTAGTATGCTCAGGAAACCTGAGACCCGTATCCCTCGTGGGGACGTGCAACCCGAACCCCTGGGAACTGTGTCCATTTACAGAAGCATCAGATTTCTGGTGACCCTTGAAGCTGTGCTTTGGGCTACTGTAGTCCAGACCCCGACCAGTGATTCCACCAAAGATTACCGGCCTATACTCCACGGCTGTTCTGTGGGCTGGTATTTTGTGATTCCTCTTGAGGTCCCTTCTGATCTGTTGGCCGATGGGTCGCTGTGAAGGCAACTTTAACTTTCAGAGGGCTTCTCTGGTTGCTCTAGACCTGCCCTGACTCTCCATATCTTGGGGAGTCCCCAGGACTTTGTTGGTCCTCACTAAAGCATCTTTTCTTTGACCGTGTGGGTTGCATTTGCCAAGGCTTGTTGGTGTTCAATCCAGACACTGACCCCCTAGCATTCGACATCCTTTGTGGGACAGCTTGCCTGCGGACTTTGGTTGCCCTCAACATCTCCTGGTCCCTGTGGCTGCAGAGTCAAGCTTCGCCTCTTCTCACCTGAAGCACCCGACATCGGTGGGCATTCGTCTATCGTGCCCCTGGTCACTGGCAAGTGACCCAGACCTGACTCTGTCCCCTTTGCTTTCACATTCTTCTCAGTTCTGATCCAGGCTTGTATCACACCGGACACTTTTCTTCTTCATGGCAGCAGCACTTTTCAGCATCACGCCATTGAAAACGACAAAGATTCCCAACACCATTTGACACCTATGCACCCGGCTTTCCTGGGTTAGGTAACATGAGTACTCCGGTGCTCACATAGGTGTTGGCCTTACAACCTTCTAAGTTTGAAAGGGTTTGCTCAAAGTCCATAAACTTTAAAATTCCAATTGCGACTTTCCCATAGAGTTGTACGGAGCTCGTGGCTGTGTTCTTACACTGCACACGTCCCCTGTGGGTCCCTTGTGCCACTACCTTGGGTGGTTCCTTGGGGTGTCAGCGATTCTACGTGCTCTAGGCACTGTGACTTGTCAAGTCGTGGTTGTTATACCACTTTCTTAGTATATGGTTCAGTCTCCCCTTGGAGCCCGTAGTGTATTGTGCTATTTACTGTCATACTAGTGATTTAATATTGTGTATCTTGTGCTCTAATCTCATAAAGAGATTAGTAGAGAGTGTCTAGTAAAAAAAAACATATTTTTATATTAACACTTGTGTGGTTCCCATTTCATTTGGTCATTCAGGAGGTTACAATCTGGTAAAACAAGCTGCTGTACATTCCTCCAAGAGTTAGCCTGAAGGCTGCTCTCCAAAGCTACCACTAGGATAGCTTTCAATAAAGGTTGTCTTTAACCTATTCATCTATAAGGGTTGTTTGGACTGGTACAAGGTGCCCACTTTAACTAGTGGTCAGCATATACCTGGCCAACTTCTCACAATATACTACAGTATCACCTGACTGAATATTACCATATCACCTGACTGAATATTACATTATCACCTGACTGAATATTACAGTATCACTATCACCTGGCTGTGTGGTACAGTCTCACCTGGCTGTGTATCACAGTGTCACCTGGCTGAGTATCACAGTCTCACCTGGGTATGTATTACAGTGTCACCTGGCCGTGTATTATAGTCTCACCTGGCTGTGTATCACAGTCTCACCTGGGTATGTATCACAGTCTTACCTGGCTGTGTATCACAGTCTTACCTGGCTGTGTATCACACTATCACCTGGCTGTGTATCACAGTCTCACCTGGCTATGTATCAAAGTGTCACCTGGCTACGTATCACAGTCTCACCTGGCTATGTATCACAGTTTCACCTGGCTATGTATCACAGTGTCACCTGGCTGTGTATCACAGTCTCACCTGGCTATATATCACAGTCTCACCAGGCTGTGTATCACAGTGTCACCTGGCTGTGTATCACAGTGTCACCTGGAGGTGTATCACAGTCTCACCTGGCTATGTATCACAGTGACACCTGGCTATGTATCCCAGTGTCACCTGGCTACGTATCAGAGTCTCACCTGGCTATGTATCACAGTGACACCTGGCTATGTATCCCAGTGTCACCTGGCTACGTATCAGAGTCTCACCTGGCTATGTATCACAGTGACACCTGGCTATGTATCACAGTCTCACCTGGCTATGTATCACAGTGTCACCTGGCTGTGTATCACAGTGTCACCTGGCTACGTATCACAGTCTCACCTGGCTATGTATCACAGTGTCGCCTGGCTGTGTATCACAGTCTTACCTGGCTATGTATCACAGTTTCACCTGGCTATGTATCACAGTGTCACCTGGCTGTGTATCACAGTCTCACCTGGCTATATATCACAGTCTCACCAGGCTGTGTATCACAGTGTCACCTGGCTGTGTATCACAGTGTCACCTGGAGGTGTATCACAGTCTCACCTGGCTATGTATCACAGTGTCACCTGGCTATGTATCACAGTCTCACCTGGCTGTGTATCACAGTGTCACCTGGCTATGTATCACAGTGTCACCTGGCTATGTATCACAGTCTCACCTGGCTGTGCATCACAGTCTCACCTGGGTATGTATCACAGTCTCACCTGGCTATGTATCACAGTCTCACCTGGCTATGTATCACAGTCTCACCTGGCTATGTATCACCGTGTCACCTGGCTGTGTATCACAGTCTCACCTGGCTGTGTATCACAGTCTCACCTGGCTATGTATCACAGTCTTACCTGGCTGTGTATCACAGTGTCACCTGGCTATGTATCACAGTGTCACCTGGCTATGTATCACAGTCTCACCTGGCTGTGCATCACAGTCTCACCTGGCTATGTATCACAGTGTCACCTGGATATGTATCACAGTCTCACCTGGCTATGTATCACAGTCTCACCTGGCTATGTATCACCGTGTCACCTGGCTATGTATCACAGTCTTACCTGGCTGTGTATCACAGTATTACCTGGCTGTGTATCACAGTGTCACCTGGCTATGTATCACAGTCTCACCTGGCTGTGTATCACAGTCTCACCTGGCTATGTATCACAGTCTTACCTGGCTGTGTATCACAGTCTCACCTGGCTATGTATCACAGTGCCACCTGGCTATGTATCACAGTGTCACCTGGCTATGTATCACAGTCTCACCTGGCTATGTATCACAGTCTCACCTGGCTATGTATCACCGTGTCACCTGGCTATGTATCACAGTCTCACCTGGCTATGTATCACCGTGTCACCTGGCTGTGTATCACAGTCTCACCTGGCTGTGTATCACAGTCTCACCTGGCTATGTATCACAGTCTTACCTGGCTGTGTATCACAGTGTCACCTGGCTATGTATCACAGTGTCACCTGGCTATGTATCACAGTCTCACCTGGCTGTGCATCACAGTCTCACCTGGCTATGTATCACAGTGTCACCTGGATATGTATCACAGTCTCACCTGGCTATGTATCACAGTCTCACCTGGCTATGTATCACCGTGTCACCTGGCTATGTATCACAGTCTTACCTGGCTGTGTATCACAGTCTTACCTGGCTGTGTATCACAGTGTCACCTGGCTATGTATCACAGTCTCACCTGGCTGTGTATCACAGTCTCACCTGGCTATGTATCACAGTCTTACCTGGCTGTGTATCACAGTCTCACCTGGCTATGTATCACAGTGCCACCTGGCTATGTATCACAGTGTCACCTGGCTATGTATCACAGTCTCACCTGGCTATGTATCACAGTCTCACCTGGCTATGTGTCACCGTGTCACCTGGCTATGTATCACCGTGTCACCTGGCTATGTATCACAGTCTTACCTGGCTGTGTATCACAGTCTTACCTGGCTGTGTATCACAGTGTCACCTGGCTATGTATCACAGTCTCACCTGGCTATGTATCACCGTGTCACCTGGCTATGTATCACAGTCTCACCTGGCTATGTATCACCGTGTCACCTGGCTGTGTATCACAGTCTCACCTGGCTGTGTATCACAGTCTCACCTGGCTATGTATCACAGTCTTACCTGGCTGTGTATCACAGTGTCACCTGGCTATGTATCACAGTGTCACCTGGCTATGTATCACAGTCTCACCTGGCTGTGCATCACAGTCTCACCTGGCTATGTATCACAGTGTCACCTGGATATGTATCACAGTCTCACCTGGCTATGTATCACAGTCTCACCTGGCTATGTATCACCGTGTCACCTGGCTATGTATCACAGTCTTACCTGGCTGTGTATCACAGTCTTACCTGGCTGTGTATCACAGTGTCACCTGGCTATGTATCACAGTCTCACCTGGCTGTGTATCACAGTCTCACCTGGCTATGTATCACAGTCTTACCTGGCTGTGTATCACAGTCTCACCTGGCTATGTATCACAGTGCCACCTGGCTATGTATCACAGTGTCACCTGGCTATGTATCACAGTCTCACCTGGCTATGTATCACAGTCTCACCTGGCTATGTGTCACCGTGTCACCTGGCTATGTATCACCGTGTCACCTGGCTATGTATCACAGTCTTACCTGGCTGTGTATCACAGTCTTACCTGGCTGTGTATCACAGTCTTACCTGGCTGTGTATCACAGTCTCACCTGGCTATGTATCACAGTGCCACCTGGCTATGTATCACAGTGTCACCTGGCTATGTATCACAGTCTCACCTGGCTATGTATCACAGTCTCACCTGGCTATGTGTCACCGTGTCACCTGGCTATGTATCACCGTGTCACCTGGCTATGTATCACAGTCTTACCTGGCTGTGTATAACAGTCTTACCTGGCTGTGTATCACAGTCTCACCTGGCTATGTATCACAGTCTCACCTGGCTATGTATCACCGTGTCACCTGGCTACGTATCACAGTCTCACCTGGCTATGTATCACCGTGTCACCTGGCTGTGTATCACAGTCTCACCTGGCTATGTATCACAGTCTCACCTGGCTATGTATCCCAGTGTCACCTGGCTACGTATCACAGTCTCACCTGGCTATGTATCACCGTGTCACCTGGCTGTGTATCACAGTGTCACCTGGCTATGTATCACAGTCTCACCTGGCTATGTATCACAGTCTTACCTGGCTGTGTATCACAGTCTCACCTGGCTATGTATCACAGTGCCACCTGGCTATGTATCACAGTGTCACCTGGCTATGTATCACAGTCTCACCTGGCTATGTATCACAGTCTTACCTGGCTATGTATCACCGTGTCACCTGGCTATGTATCACAGTCTCACCTGGCTATGTATCACAGTCTTACCTGGCTGTGTATCATAGTGTCACCTGGCTATGTATCACAGTCTCACCTGGCTGTGTATCACAGTCTCACCTGGCTATGTATCACAGTCTTACCTGGCTGTGTATCACAGTCTCACCTGGCTATGTATCACAGTGCCACCTGGCTATGTATCACAGTGTCACCTGGCTATGTATCACAGTCTCACCTGGCTGTGTATCACAGTGTCACCTAGCTATGTATTACACTGTCACTTGGCTGTGTATCACAGTGCCACCTGGCTGAGTATCACAGTGTCACCTGGCTATGTATCACAGTCTCACCTGGCTGTGTATCACAGTGCCACCTGGCTATGTATCACAGTGTCACCTGGCTATGTATCACAGTCTCACCTGGCTGTGTATCACAGTGTCACCTAGCTATGTATTACACTGTCACTTGGCTGTGTATCACAGTCTCACCTGGCTGTGTATCACAGTCTCACCTGGCTATGTATCACAGTCTCACCTGGCTGTGTATCACAGTGTCACCTAGCTATGTATTACACTGTCACTTGGCTATGTATCACCGTGTCACCTGGCTGCGTATCACAGTCTCACCTGGCTATGTATCACAGTCTCACCTGGCTATGTATCACCGTGTCACCTGGCTGTGTATCACAGTCCCACCTGGCTATGTATCACAGTCTCACCTGGCTATGTATCACAGTGCCACCTGGCTATGTATCACAGTGTCACCTGGCTATGTATCACAGTCTCACCTGGCTATGTATCACAGTGCCACCTGGCTATGTATCACAGTGTCACCTGGCTATGTATCACAGTCTCACCTGGCTGTGTATCACAGTGTCACCTAGCTATGTATTACACTGTCACTTGGCTGTGTATCACAGTGCCACCTGGCTATGTATGACAGTATCACCTGGCTGTGTAACACAGTCTCACCTGGCTATGTATCACAGTGTCACCTGGCTGTGTATCACAGTCTCACCTGGCTATGTATTACAGTCTCACCTGGCTGTGTATCACAGTGTCACCTGGTTATGTATCACAGTATCACCTGGCCGTGTATTATAGTATCACCTGGCTGCTTTACTGTATAGTATATTATCACCTAGTTCTATATTACAGTGTCATCTGGTTGTATATTACAGTATCACCTGGCTGTATCGAATATTATTACATGGCTGTGTATCACAATATCACATTTCTGTGTAATACAGTATCACCTGGCTGTATATTAGGGTAAAACCTGCCCATATATTACAGTACCCCCTGGACATATATTATATTACAGTATCAATTGCCTTTGTATGCTGAATGGTGTCATCAGTGCACCTATACGCAGTATCTTCTGTCTGCGCAATACCGAACTGCCTGCCCCTTTAGATGACATTGTTTCCATGCCTGTGTTAATTCCTATTATGGCCGAGGAGGCGCTAGGGGGCGCACAGCGGAATGGCTGTGTGATACCGCAGCTCCGCCGGACGTCCGACATCCTTCAACAGAACACACAGCTAAACTGGCCTGACACGTCCAAAAATTATAATAACGTGGATCGGAGCATATGGTGCAGCGAATGTGGGGCTCTGCGCTTGGTCATCGGGACGGCAGCGAGTGATATCTGCAAATATACTCGCGGGCGAGAGCGACGGTCAAGATGGCGACCATCCGGTGATCCGACAGTCTGCCTCCGAGACCCTCGCCGAAGTCACAGCCGCATTGCAATACAGCGGTGTGGTGGAGTTTGAACTGTGAGGTGAGGTGCGGTCCCACGTCTGTGCGGTGCTTGGAGGGTGCAAATGGGAGCCGAGCTTACACGGAGCCCCTCAAGACCTGGGGACGGCAAGATGGCGGCGCCCAGACTGCCGAGACTTGACTAGCCCCATCGGAGACCGTGAGACCCGGTAAGTTTCTGCGGTGACAGCGGGGCTGCGGATCAGTATGTCACCCTTCGCGCCCTGTTCAATCCTGCACCATTCATAATAGTGGGCTCTACTGATAGCGTGGGTCTGTTTCACCGCCTGTGGGGGCGAGCCCATCTCTACAGCGCGGGGGAGCGCGAAACGAACTCCTGGTACAGCAAGCCCGCCTCACAGAGATTGCACTGACCCGGGACACCCTGCTGAGGTGTTTGCCTCCCACGGAGTAGTGAGATAGCGCACAATTGCACGCATAAGGCGCTATGGAAGGCACCTTGCCCCGTGGGGGGCGCGTTAATGGCGGCATGCACGGAGCGGAAAGTTGTGGAGGTCCAGCTGGGGGAGATTATTATTGAGCTGTGTCTGCTTGTCACCAGAGCCCTGCCTGGCAAAACGGTGTCCTTATCCCATTGCTTGTGACCTCGCCCTGCGGGGTCTGGGATTACCATCGCGAGCGGGCGTCCCCGCAGAGCCTTCCTTCCGCCACCACGAGGCTGCGTGTGTGTGGTTCACAAGCCAAAGTCTTCAGCGACGGGGGTGGGGGAGTTGGAGAGCCACCAAACCACTGTGTGGCCGAGTTTGCACCCCTCAGTCCCACCCGGCAAGAACATTCCTTGCCAAGACGGGGTCGCTCACTGCATCAACGAGATCCACACGGCAGACCGCCAAGAACCAGCTCGCGCTGCGAGGTACGATGGTGAGGCCTGATAAGCAGCAACCGAAGTTAAGCTTTGAATCGAAGAAGCCCACTAAAAGCACGGAGGCCATGGCGGAGAGTGGGGGTCCGCCTGAAGTGTCCGCAAGCAACAACATGGAGAAGATTCTCCTCGCCATCCAGTCGAACCTACAGGATATCAACGGTAAGCTCGATCATTTGACTTGTAGAATGGATGGCATGGCAGACAAACTCGAGAAACATGGGGAGAGGCTTGATGCGGCCGAGGTGCGGATCTCGGAGGTGGAGGATGAATCCAGAGCCACCACAACAAAATGTAATGGGTTGGACAGAGTGCTCGAAGTGATACATGCAAAGGAGGAAGAGTTGGAAGCGCGCTCCAGGCGCAATAATGTGCGCATCACGGGAGTTCCGGAGACGACCAACACTGGGCGCATGGAACTTTATGTTGAACAACTGTGCAAGGATTTATTCGGCTCAGAGGCCCTGTCATCGGTCTTTATTGTTGAAAGAGCTCACAGGTCTCTCGCGCCTCGGCCTCCCCCGGGCGCCACTCCCAGACCCATTGTCGCGCGCATTTTGAACTACCGTGACAGAGACACCATCCTCCGCCTTGCACGTGAGAAGGGCCAAATAACGCACCAGGGGAACAAGCTGGAATTTTATCCCGATCACACAATCGCTGTTCAGCAGGCGCGGAAGGAATTTGGGTCAGCAAAAGCGAAGTTGCGTGAGTTGAATATTGTCTACGCCATGTTATATCCAACCAGACTCAGGGTAACATGGGAAGGGAAACCTGTCATTTTGTCGAACCCTAAGGCAGCAATGGAGTTTGTAAAAAACGCAAGGAAACAGGCGAAAAAGACAGCCCGAGATTAACAGAATGCAGAATCTGATTGAGATGGTAATGTATCACAATGTTTAATCCCTGCTGGACACTGCCAGCCTAATACTGACTGTATCTGCTCAATAGAAGGTATCACAAGCGTACAGGAATGAAAGAGATCAACAGCCCGAGAGGGTCGAAATGTGGACTCAGTTTGAGATGGTAATGTACTCTGTCGTTTGAGCCTTGATATGCTCACCCAGACCCAATATACCTATATTGAACCTACAATAGGTATGTGTTCATCGTTGCCATTGTTTGTCCATTGACTTTTACTCTATTGACTCGCCGTTGCACCCAAGTGCGATAGACATTGTCACAGAGCTGGTCCTTGACAGTAACTTTACTCCGAGCTCTGATTATTCTGTTGTACTTTGTTAACCGTTCTTGTGGACAGTATACCTGGAGTCCTATCTGCTCCTCCATGTGCCTTGTACTATGCCGTCAGGTATTCTAAATATGCAAAGTTTCAAATGTATGTGTAGTAGCCATCAAGCCCTTCACGTTCTTAATGTATTGCTATTTCTCCAGCCAAATAGGTGGCGGCTAGGTACTTGCCTATGTTTTATTTCCTAGTCACGCCGTCTCCCGGCCACCCTTTCATTGATGAGCTGCGATGTATGGGCCCAGACATGCTTTTGTTGCCTTGCTGACTGCTATATTTGACTGCGGGCCACATCGCTTAATGACTCTGCCCTGTTTGAAATTAATAATGAGGTCACTGGGGGGGGGGGGGTGAGGAGATGGGGAGGTTATGTATGATTGCCGCCCAATGGGACTGGAGATTGGGCCACATGTGAATTGGTACATATAGTGTTATTTGTACGAATCTAGATGCATTAGTGACGTCCACGCCCGTGCATTCGGGTGTTAAGTTGTGACCCCTGCGGTCCTCCAAAAGGGTGTTCCCCGCAAAGTTACTTGGGATGGGGAACTCCTTATATCCTCGTTGTTTTTGGGGTGATTGTTCCTGGGGTCAATGGCTTCGGCAGGTTTGGGGTGCTGGAGTGGGTGGGGGTGGGTGGGAGGGGTGTTTTGTTACTGTTTTGAGACCAATTGCTCTACAACACAACTATGATGTTATTTTTTCACTTAAGTGCTCCTTGTACATGCACCGGCATGTCCCTGGTCTATTGCGCTACATACCATTACGCTGTATGTTCATGGCAATGTCTGCTATACTGCTACTGAGTTATGACTACTGTGAATACTAATAGATACAGAACACAACTGCGCCTTCTTACTTGGATTGTCAGGGGGTTCACACAACCTAAAAAGATAAGACAGATATTTTCTTACTTGACAAGGTGGGAGGTCGATATCGCGTTTCTACAGGAAACTCACATCGCTCCCAACTCTAAACTTACCTTAGGCGCTCGCTGGGCCGAAGCCTCTTATGCTTCACACTACTCATACTACTCTAGAGGGGTAATTACTCTGATAAGGAAAGGCACGAACTTCGAACATTTGGGGACGACTGCTGATCCCGCGGGTCGATTCATCATTGTCAAAGGCATACTGCGTGGCCAAAAAGTTATGCTACTAAATGTATATGGTCCTAAAGTCGACGCACCTGAATTTATTAGGGACCTATGGGGTCGACTTCAAGATCTTCGGGGTGCACATGTCTCCTGTGGGGGGGACTGGAACATAGCTTTGGATGATGAGCTGGATAGGTCACCAAACTCGCACGAACCACACAAACACGCTAAACTGCAGCTACATCACTTAATGCGCGATCTAACTCTTATGGATATATGGAGGCATAAGTTCCCGGCCACTGCTGGTGCTACACACATATTGGCGGTACACGGCAGCTGGTCACGCCTGGATTACTGGCTCGCCTTGACAGACGTCGCACTCTGGGCCACTGATGTACGTGTACTGCCTAGAACACTTTCCGATCACAACCCTGTCCTGCTTTCAATAACTATCCCGAACTACTGTCCAATGGAGATTTAACTCTAGAGCTTTGACTGACACAAATTATGATCACACTATACACACGGCCATCCTGGACTACTTCCAGCTGAATGAGCCATCGTCAGACGACCCTTGCCTGCTCTGGGAGGCTTTTAAAGCCACGATTCGTGGGGTCTGTATCAGCACTACGGTAGGCACACTACGAGATATACGACACCAGATCAAGAGTCGAGAAAAGCGAATGAGGGACCTAGAAAAGGCTTTCGAAGCCTCGCAGGACATCTCCTTATTGAGCGAACTGCGTTTGTTGCATACAGAACATAGCGCTTATGTTGAAGACGAAATCAAATACTTAGACAGGCGTACCTTGGCTAGAGCTTTCGGAGAGGGCGGAAGACCAGGGGGGGTCCTGGCGTCTAAAATTTGCGAGGGCAGAAAGCGTAATACAGTTCTGCACGTACGGTCCACTGAGGGGGACTATAAGACGCAGGCCGCTGACATACTATCCTGTTTCGTTGACGCATATAGCGCACTCTACGCTTCCCGTTCTATAGCATCCCCCGACGAAATCTTTAGCTACCTGGAGGAAGTGGCCATCGCCTGGCTGTCCGACTCTCAGAGGGAGTATCTGGCCGCCCCCATCACGGTCGAGGAGGTCACGGAAATAATTAAATCTCTACCAAACAATAAATCACCTGGGCCAGACGGCTACACAAATGAGTTTTATAAACATTATGTGGACATTCTAGCCCCGCACCTGGTGGCGATGTTCGGCGCAGCGTTCGATCAGGGAGAACTGCCGCCCACACTTAGGGAAGCTGTGATCATCACGTTGTTAAAACCCCACAAAGACCCCGAACTATGTGATTCCTACAGGCCCCTATCGCTTATAAACGCAGACTCTAAAATACTAGCCAAAATCCTAGCTGTTAGACTCACTCCCCTAATGACTAATTTAGTACTCCCTGATCAGTCAGGATTTATCCCCACTCGCTCCACAGCGCACAATACTAGGACACTATTCGCATTATCCTACTACCTGTAGCCTTCCACGAGGGCGGTAGCTATTATGTTGGACGCCGCAAAAGCGTTCGATTCAGTGGAATGGAGCTACCTGATCACTATACTTAACAGAAATGGGCTTCCCTAAAAGATTCGTGCAATGGGTGAGACTACTCTACACCAACCCTGGCGCTAGGGTACGAGTGAACGGCTACGTGTCCAACGATTTCCCTATAGGACGTGGTACGAGACAGGGTTGCCCCCTGTCCCCCCTACTATTTGCCCTCGCCCTCGAGCCGGATCAGGCAGAAATACAAATCCTCGGCCCTGCGTTTTACTGACAGACCCCTTCACATATCATTATACGCCGATGATATGCTCTTGTATGTGCGTGATCCGGCCACGAATTTAAACCCGCTTCTACGGGAATACGTGAAGTTTGAGGGTCACTCCGGACTTGCCATCAACTGGACAAAATCCTACATTATCCCCTTGACTGATATGGCTGAACCTATACATACGGACTATCCATTGGTCTGGCAAACGGACCCAATTCGCTATTTAGGGGTCATGTTTCATAGAGACCCTGAGGTGGTGATTAGGATGAACTATGGCACTGTCATTTCCACGTTGGAAGATAAAATCCGGCGCTGGATTCAACTCCCTCTGTCCCTGGCAGATCGCATAGCGATTGTCAAAATGAATGTCTTGCCCAAGTTCCTCTACCTGTTTAATAACATTCCGATCACCCCCCCTTGCGAGGTATTCCGTCGCATAAAAACGCTTACGCTACAGCTCATATGGGCGGGTAAACAGGCGCGTATCGATCTACAGACATTGACGCTCCCATATATCAAGGGAGGCTTTGGCGTCCCGGATTTTTTATTATATTACCTTTGCGCGCAAGCCCAATTTGCTGCATACTGGTTTCACGAGGTTCCCTACCTCACGCACACAGCTATTGAAAAAGATGATGCGGCGTCGGTACCCCTCATGTCCATGCTCACGCATAAGCGCCCTCCCCTCCACTCCCAAGATATCAATCCGGTGGATACCACCATTAAAGCATGGAACAAATTGAGTCACTTAACACATAAATCACCATTGTTTGCCCCATCCCTACCGTTGGCACATCACCAGGCTCTATCGGTCACTGGGGAATCGGTGGGCATGTCTTTGCTGCAACAGGTGGGCATATCCACGCTAGGCGATTTATTCTATGAGGGGGAATTTATAGAAATAGACGACATGACGTACGTACAGAATAAGTCCCCGTTGTTCATATTCACATACTACAGGCTGAAACGGGCGTTAAGGGAACACTACCCCACTTTCCCACAGGAACCGGATTCTCTGTCTCCCCTGCAACTGATAATTGCATCCCCCAACACCTCCCATATGGTATCACGACTGTACTCCTCAGCTCAGGCGGACTTGCCTTACTCCACGGCCAGAGCTAAAGGGCGCTGGGACATGGTACTTGACGATCCGCTCACTGAACAGGAATGACAGCAGGCATGCGCGCTAACTCAGATCCTTACCCCCAATGGTAATCTCCGTATTATACATTTCAAATTTTTACACCAGGCTTACTATACCCCTGCTTGCATGCACAAATATGGATTGTTGGATGTTGACCAGTGTAAACGATGCGGGAGGGAGGGGGCCGACTTCCTACACCTGACCTGGTCATGCGCAGCGATCCAGCGCTACTGGAGCGAGGTTTTCAATACTTTGTCTGCCATGCTGAGCTCCGACATGCTATGTTCTATAAGAGTGGGTCTTCTGGGAATAACGGCCCAATTCAAGGCTATTAAACGAAAATTCTGTGTTATTGCGCTGCTGCTGGCCAAGAGACAAGTAGCTCAATGCTGGAATAGCCCCAAGAAACCAACTGTAGCCAGATGGCTGGGGGACATGGCCAGCTGCAGAGATAGGCTCAGGACCTATGAGGAGGACCTGCCGGCGAAGTCCAGACCTATGGACTTTTGGTGTTATCTTACTGATTTTCTAGTTGCAAGACAGGCTTATGAGGAGGATCAAGGGGTCCCTGAGCTGCCGCCTGGGTGATATGTCTTTAACGATTGCCACTGGCACGTGCCGTTGTTTCTTGTATTGCACTAATCTTTTCTTTTTTCTTCAGGGGTAATGGTCTCCAGTTCAATGTTGTACCTAGGTCTGTTGGTTGCGGCCTATGGTTCCTACAAAAACACAAATACCGTTACAAGACCCAACTGTCTGTTTTACAATGCCGTTCCCGACTGCTTGTATCTGTGTACAATGCGCTTTAACTGTGGTTTCCACCTTCGCAGCCGGCCCCAGGGTTGTAGGCTACTGGCTGTGTAATGTTATGACTTTGCTACAATAAAGGTCTTGGAAAAAAATAATAATAAATAAATTAAAAAATTCCTATTATGGCCTATATGCAATGCACTCAGGGCCTTTACGTAAGGTTACCATTGGATAAATGCACAAAGGGATTTATGAGTAGTATCTTTACGAGTGCGGAGTCTCTGCACATAAAAAGACCTATGAGCCAGATTCACAAAGGTAAACTGAGATGAAGTCTAACTTTGCGACTTTCGGTATTCACAAAGGACATTAATGAGTTGTAAAGTTAGACTTTTGTCTCAGTTAAACTTAAATTTTGGTTTTAAGTTTAACTGAGACCAAACGTACCTGCAAGCCACCAGCCCCCACCTCAGATACAAACGATACATGGGGAACGCAACTGCTCCATCACAAGGAGAGGAGCCAAAGCCAGCAAGTCAGCTGAGCCCTTAAGTATCCATGCCTGAGCCGAACCAAGCAGGATCTCCTGGCGCCCTCGGGAGATGGGCCTGGGCGACCGGGCTGTGTCTTGGTCCCCTGCCATAGGCTCCAGCTCTCAGCAATCCCAGGGCAGGGCAATAGAGTACCCAGAGGGCGAAGCACAATGCAGATCTTCCCCAGCTCTGGTGGACAGAAAATCTGGATTCCATTAAAGACTCTGAGGCTACTATTATTGCATAGTGCTTTAATGCCACCACAATGAGCAGCCCCTTTAAGAACATGCAACACACTGTTGTAATGAAAAAGTTTTCCCTATCTTTGCTTGTGCATTATTCTATGTAAGTTAGCATTCGCAGCACCATTTTATGTTTGGCTGCCATTTTGAACCATGATCGAAACAAATCCTTGCTTTTTCTAGAAATGGCCCATGGTAAGTTTTGTTTTTCCAAGGTTGAGCCTTGCTTTGCTAATGAATACACTGTTCTTATTAGCGCATACCTTTCCCACTAGATAGAGGCCTTCTCCCACCAGTCTGTTGGCGGGCACGGACAGAGTGACCTTAGGTAGGAGATAGTGTGTGCCCGGCCTCAGAGTCAAAACCTATCCTTCTGTACTTCTTTGTTTAGCTGCATCTGCCTGGAAAATTCCGTTATGGACATGCCTTAATTGGTTCTGAAATGTACATAATGTATCTCCATGTTTGCTGAAGTCAGTCCTCTCGGCAGCACCTCTAGGATGCTGGGCAAACGGGGATCCGCTCGAGTATATATGAATAAACATATGTTGCTTTGTATTCTCTACTGTCCGACCGACTCTTCATTTGGTATGGAAGGCTGAGAAGTAGTCATGAGTGACCCGGGTGACCCTAAACAGGCCACTTCTTCCAACACAAAATTCCAACAATTGAAAACAGTAGAACACCCAACCATCTTCCTACTTTTTTAGCCATCTGCATCAAACTCGTACTAAGCACCAAACATCTCCAAAACTAAATAAACAAAGTTCACAAAAAAATCAAAGTCCAAGATAAATTAAGACAATCTCCAGAGCATCCAGCGATTGCATTCAGCGATTCCTGCAGCCTCCACGGGTCCTCTTCATCCTTATTGTTGTGCTCGACCTACAACATAAATAGCACAATTAATTCTGGGCAGATTATACGGGAGGGATAATATTAGTCTTTGTGTCTGTAATAAAATTCTGATTTTCTGTCCACCAGAGCTGAAGAAACTCTGCATTCTATGGGAAGATCAGAGGCTAATATTATTGCAAGTTTAAAGCTACCTCAATAGGCAATTAGCTGCAGTTTCAACGGGCTTAAAATAAAAACTCTGGACACAGCATCATTCGACCAATCAGGGCACCTTAAATGTCTTGCAATATGTGCACCTCCAAGCATGGAAGCTGTCTGCGCTGGCGCAACCCTCAGAGAATGGGCCCCAAACATGCTAACATCCACCCAGAACTTTTCACCTCCTTCACCCAACAAGCAAGAGTAGGTGAAGAAACTGCTTTATGCGGACATTTAAAAGAAATGAGTAATTCTTTTTCGAATTAGCCCTTAACTGAGCTGTCCTCTTCTCAAACTCCTTCACTCCACTGACCACACCGAATTCTCATGAACATCAAAAAATAAATTAATTTGATGTCGTTATTTTGTTTAAATGAAACAATACTCCCTCTGTTGAAAAAATCCTATTCGTCACATCCAGGGCTCAAAAATCTGAAACCTTCCTAAAAGAAACTAGCCACACCTAAACTGTCAAATTCTGAGTCAACACTTTCAAACTCAAAGCATCATATGTTCCCAATCCTTCTAAACAATCTAAGACCTTAGACCCATCCCAAACTGAATTATACCCAGTGATTGGAGGCTTTGAAGTCCCTATACTCCTCAGCAACCTTGTCACCAACACATCCTGACCAACCGCATTTCCATGCAAAACATGTCCTGCAGCGGAAGGTGACCTATGTACATTATTCGTCCTGTAAGATAAATTCCTTTTAAAAATGTTGTAAAATAATTAAATACTTCTACTACATATACTAAAGTTAGATCAAATTTGCTGTCTGTGCACCAGCAACCCCATTTTTGCCATTACAAAACATTTTCCTAGTTTCTGGCATCCAGGACTCCTTAAAAAGATTTGAAGCTTCTTGTGAAAGTCCAACACCTCCCAGACGTGCCTGAAACTTTCCATGCCACCAGTCTCAACTGACCAGACATCACCAACTTGTGTCTCTCTCCCCAAGGACCCAAAAGAATGTCCTGAAATGTTGGCAATAGGGTCGGTAGCTCAGACATTTCTAGGAGTACTAGATACCAAACCTGTGCCTTTCAAAGAGGTGTCACCAACACCAGTGTCTCCATCCTCTTGCGTACCAATCCAGTCACTTGAGCATTGATTGAAAATGGATGGAATGCATAAGGTTTGAGACCCTTCCAATTATGCGTCTATCCCTGCCAACTCCGGATCTAGTCCCAAACTGAAAAAAGGTCTGTAACTCAGCATTCAACATGTTTGCAAATAAATCCACTTGGCAAGGGCCCCTAAAATTCATCAACCTCTGGAAAACCAACCTGTTCAGCGTCCATTCACTGAAATCCCTCTAATTCCGTGAACACCAATCCCCCTCCACATTGCTCAACCCTGGGATATACTCTGTTCGGAAAAAATATTCTGTTTCAAACAATAATTCAAGACGACTTTCACCAGATATGCAAGATCCTTAGCTCTTGGACCCCCCAACCTGTTCACATACCTGGCTGCTGACACATTGTCCATCCTTGCCATGTCCTTCGTGAAGCTCCTTATAGCGAAGGACCCTGCCAGCAATTCCATACAATTTATGTGAAGCCTGCTTTCCTCCTCTGACCATACTCCACCTGTTGTGACTGAACGCCAGCGTACCCCACATCCTTCCAAACTCGCATATGATTCTATAACTTTTTCAGGACTCTCCCCATATATAGCTCTTCTATTCCATGCCTCCATATTCCTTAACTCCCAAACAAGTTCCCCTTTTGCCTCCTCCGTGAGTACAATCTGCTTTGAATACTTGAACAACCCCTTCAATGCCTGGCTTTTAAACTCAGAGGGGTCGATAGTTCTAAGTAACTTGGAAAATTGCTTGGATCGTTGAAGACAACATACCTATAACATTCGCTAATATCTTCAAAGAAATCCTCTCTAAACCCAATACCTTTCGAATTTCATTCTTTATCCTTTTTTTTTTTTTAAATATATTTTTATTGATTTTCCATACAGGTAACTTCTCTTTTAGCAACTTCAATTACCCCTCCACTGTTTTCCCCATAAATCCTAAAAACTGTGGGGCATATTAACAACGGCCAGGGATAATCATCGCTGGCCGTGCTTAGTGATAATTATATTATCACAGGCTACCACTGGTATTTATCAACAACGAGTTACTCCAGGGCAATAAAAATTCCAGCGATAGAGAAGTTATCACCCTTTTGCAGGGAACATCGCTGGTTTTCCAGCGATGTTCCCTGCAAAAGGGTGATAACCCCCTATGTTAGGGATGGCTAAGTCAGGATTTTAGCAGACGTTAGATTTTGGCGAAAAACTGCAGTTTTTCCCAAAATCTAATGTGGGCTAAAGTCATGTGGGCTGCCTTGTAAATATTGTGATGTGAACATTAGCGATATTTGCAAGATAGTCAATCAGGGGTACGCCCAAAAACGCCCACTTTGCATCTCATTGGAGATGCAAAGGGAAGCGTTGGGAAAAATGGTGCTAACATGCGATTATGCATGTTACAACCCTCTTGTAAATAGGGCGCTGGTTTTATCTCTGCTTTTTTTGGCTTTGTAAGATAAAGCCCTTGTAAATATGCCCCTGTGTTTCCTGTTTTGGGATAAGACATGACTTATGTCTGTTTACTTCAAATCCTAGACCCTCCAACAAAGACACAGACTTCCTTGTGTAATAAATCTACAAGTTTCAACTTGTTCTGATCCATCAACAAAATGTTGTCCAGACAGTGTTACCTGCTCCCTTAGAAAAGAAGCTACTGGTCTGAAGTCAACATAACCTTATTCGCCACACTAGGTCTCAGGCACTCAGGAGAAGCCTACCATCCTTAGGTATCTGCCTCCTTAACTAGGTCTCCACATACTCAGCCAGATGGGCTACAGGAGATCACTCAGGAGAGAGTGGATGTTTTAAAAGCATTTTGTGGAACATAAACTCCTCCAACGGATCCGGAAGTGCCTCACTCCACCATGCTGACATCAAAACTCTTCCTATGATCTCCTTGTCCGAATCGAAATCAGAGGAACAGCTTAACCTCATCTCCGCGCTGCCCGTGGACTCATCACATAACACTGCAGAATGTCTACGAGTCTCAGTAGACTGTTCTCTGAACCCTTTCTTTGGTTCCCTTGTGTGTCTGAGCCACCATCATGTTTCGTGCTTCCACAAAATCCTTATTCGGCACCAGCAGATCTAAACTTTTTTGCCGTACCTCTATAAGGTGTTTTCTCTTTCTACTCTTCCACACTTTTTCTCAGGCGATCCCTCACCGGCTGCACACATCCTCTCATCTTACGTGTCTAACTATTCACCCTGAAATAAGTCATCCAACTTTCTCTCCATCTTAGTTTTAAAAACCACTGAGAACGTTGCCAGCATGTTCATAATTCTCTCTTCCCTTGAACTCTCCAGATTGCCCAAAGCACTTGGCTCACCCATATCCATAATCCTCCTAAAATTCTCTAAAACTGTTAACCTAACCTTCAAAATCCACCAAAATAATCTGACTACTCCAGAATTAAACCAGTCTCCACTCAGCACTACTGTCAGAACTCTGCTAGCTGACTGAGGGAATAAAGCAGTTAAAATGGTATCTAATAGCCGAACCTGTCACACAGGAAATTCCATTGTAAACCACCAAAGTATCCCAAACACCTAAAATGGCCGCCTTCATGTCACGTAGCATGTGAGGCGGCCATGTTGAGTCCTTTCTCTTTGTTTCCATATGCGCCAGTCCCAGTGTGACCCAAATCTTCCTTCAGGCACTCTCCCAAAGTGCTGCCTATGCCGCCGACCTCCCTCAATGCCGCTATTCAAAAAGCAAGACCGGCCTGCTCTTTCCTCAGCAGCATGGCGGCGAGAACACTGTTGGCCTGCTCACGTCGGTAACCAGCGGCCCAGAGTGAGAAGCTCATGGACCTCGTTCATCGACACGCGACCCAGTATGAGACACTCGTAGACCCCACCTGCCAACACCACACGGACAGAGTGAAACACGCTTGCTGACCTCACCAGCAACCAACAACTTCAATTCAAAGCCGACCAGTAACCTACATTGTCCAATGCTTCTATTATGGCTTCATAACACTTAATAAACAACCGATTGTGAAAAATTAAATGCTCCTGAAAAGATCCACGCTGATAATGCTCATCGCCAAGTTATAAATCTAAATTCACAACTCTCCACATTTCCTGACACTGGAATCAACTTAACAACGTCTTTTCCTGCTTACGCCTCATATTTCCCACAGAAATACCTATATCCATACAATCCACACAGCCTTTACAATATTTAAAAAGTAAACGACTCAAACACTCAGAGCTGCTAGATGAGTGCGTATCTGTTAATGCAGAAGTAAAAAAGAAGGAGATGGTTGGGTGTTCAACTGTTTTATGTTGTTGGAACTTTGAGTGTTCCATGCTCTTAAAGGGGCTGCTGATTGTGGTGACAGTAGAGGAATATGCAATAATATTAGCCCCCAGTCTTGCCATGACATAGCTGTAGCGATCATCCCTGGCCCGCCCTTACAGAGCAGGCTGTAGTACGACCACCTGAGTTGGGCAAAAGTTGAAAGCCAGATGTATTCAGAATTTGCCCGCCCTTATGTTCCAGATGCCAAGGTGTCTGCTAGCCTTGTGGTCAACCCTGATTCTGTCATCGCATCAAAATAAGACAAATCATAGGAATGCAAAAGCTGAAAACAATTCACAGTAAAATCATGCCCACATGCCCAACACAATCACCAACCAAGAAACGGGAGGGGAAGTTCAAGCAGCTTGTTTCAGGAGGCAGCAGGGTGCATGACAGTCAGCAGGGGCACAGCAAACCAGGCGCAATGTGGGTGCCACATGGACCTACAGCTTATATGTCCCTGCCAGTGCCCCTGTCAGCCGTCCAGGGGACCCCACATACCTGTGGCAGCCAATGGGCACCAATCGTGGCTTCCCGATAGTCCAGGGAAAGCAGGTGAATGAAAATAAACACTAAAGTGGCAAATAAAATTGGTGTGCTCCTCCTATGGCCAGGTAACAGTCATATGTGTGGCTGCGGCACGCCATTATGGCGTCGCCCCTTTTATCACTGTTAGGAGACTGCAAGAGTTATGAGAGACCAAAGGTCCAAATCACAAGCCACCGACCCTTCGAAAAGAAAAGGCAACGAATTGGCTCAAGATAATTCCCTCTTACATTTGAGAAAACAATTTCCGGCCCATATTTATGACACAAAGCATAAATTACGCTGATAACAATTTTGATTACATTTACACTTTGTACACCCTTTTGCATTTTAAGATTAAATGAATTGGAGAACTACTAGACATTTGAATCACCGAACTAACATTGATGAAGTCATGTTTGCCCACCCCGCTGGCCCTTAGAGCACCATCTAATTGACTTGGGAGCCCAAGGGTAAGCACCCATCCCCAACACCGTCAGATATTAAATGTACAAGGCAAACTCACCTACTCCCTCACAAGGAGAGGAGCCAAGGCCAGCAAGTCATCTGAGACTTTAAACATCTATGCCAAAGCTGACCCAAGAGGGATGTGTGAGATGGCCCTGGGCAACCGGGCTGTGTCTTGCTCCCTTGGCGCAAACTCCAACTCCACGCTAATGGACTATTCAGCCACCTTACTGACTCTTTCACTCCCTTTGAGGGAACGTCTGTAGGCCATGAACCCCATGGAATAATATCAGACCGCTCTAGGGAACCTCTTTGCCAAGCAGGAGATTTCTCTCAATAACTCCTCAAAGAGTTCTTTTCTACCCAAGAGTGTCAAATCGTGCCCCCCTATGTGGAGAATGATTAGTGCAGACGGCTGCACCCTCCTGCCCTCGGCCTCCTCCATTAGCTGCACAACCCATTGAGCCAAAGACCATCTCTGCAGAACCAAAGGAACTGTAGTCTTATGTCAGAGGCTTGTCTATGGAACCGACTTTGCTCAAATAATGCCACTGCTCATCGCCCAAAAAAATGGCCGAGAATCCTCACACTGGCTGTAGCCATGCGACCTAATCTGCAGAAAACATAAGAGGGGAAGAAGATGTGATTAATGTCATGAGTGGGGTTTATGGCTCCCGAATGTAGGGGATAAGTACCTCTAGTCCTAGGGAGCCGTGGTGAAGTATCTGGGTTGCAGAGGGGTTCACCTTCCTTTTGGATGAATCACATCTTCTTCCCCTCTTATGTTTTCTGCAGATTAGGTCGCATGGCTACAGCCAGTGTGAGGATTCTCTGCCATTTTTTTTGGTCTCTGGTCCTGGACAAGTCGTAGTCTGGCGGGTGCAGGGGGGCTGCCACAGGTGCAGTATTTATTTACTCTTCTTTGTGGAGTCATGCATTGTGCAGATTGTCTCACTTAGGGCCAGTGGAGGGGTGCCAGATTGTCTCATTGAGAGACGGTGGAGGGGTGCCAGATTGTCTCACTAAGGGCTAGTGGAGGAGTGCCATGTTGTTTCACTGATTATCTCACTGAGGGCCAGTGTAGGAGTGTTAGATTGTCTCATTGAGAGACGGTGGAGGGGTGCCAGATTGTCTCATTGAGAGACGGTGGAGGGTGCCAGATTGTTTAACTGAGGGCCAGTGAATGGGTGACAGATTGTCTCACTAAGGGCTAGTGGAGGAGTGCCATGTTGTTTCACTGATTATCTCACTGAGGGCCAGTGTAGGAGTGTCAGATTGTCTCGCTGAGGGCCAGTGGAGGAGTGCCAGACTGTCTCGCTGAGGGCCAGTGGAGGAGTGCCAGACTGTCTCGCTGAGGGGCAGTGGAGGAGAGCCAGATTGTCTCACTGAGGGCCAGTGGAGGAGTGACAAACTGTCTCTCTGAGGGTCAGTGAAGGGGTGCAAGATTGTCTCACTGACGATCAGTGGTGGAGAGCCAGATTGTCTCACTGAGGGCCAGTGGAGGAGTGACAAACTGTCTCTCTGAGGGTCAGTGAAGGAGTGCAAGATTGTCTCACTGACGGTCAGTGATGGAGATCCAGATTGTCTCACTGACGGTCAGTGGTGGAGTGCCAGAATGTCCCACTGAGGGCCAGTGGAGGGGTGACAGCTTGTCTCACTGTGGCCCTGGCAAAGACCTCGGCCGGCCCGGAGGGTGGGGTCGGGGGGGGGGGACTTAGTGGAAAGCTTTATGCTGCTTTTGTTGCTGGGGACACATATTGCAGCTATGCTGCAAAACTGGCCTCTGAAAACAAAAACGGCCCCCAGGGGTCTAAAACCAGCCCCCACCCTGGCTGCCCACTGGGAAAATACAGGTGCCCGCTACAGCCAGTCCAGCCCTGACTGTGCCCTCCTGGAATACAAAGCCAATACATAGTAAATTTAAACTCCACCCAAGTGTGTCCAAGTACGCCATGCCTTCCATCTGTAAATACCTGCTCACAGCAGCGCACACCTCTTATCACACTGTGAGCACCACACACATAACTGCAAACATGAGGGCATATTTACAAGCCCCTAACGCCACCGCAGGGTCACTTTTTCTGACGCTCAGGTGGCATTGCTCTCGAGCCAATATTTACAAGGTGGCGTTATGCCACTTAACGAGGCTTAACTCCGCTTTGTAAATATGTTCCTTACCCCAGCAGCCCGCTGCAGCAAAGGGGCGGGCAATGGGCATTGCTGTGGGTGTTCCACTGCAAAACCCATTACTTTTGACGCTGCCCCATATTTACAAGGATGGGGCAGCGCCAAAAACTAAGACCAGGTAAAGCCCGGTCTTAGGCTGGCAATACGAGGAGAAGTCATGAATTTCTCCACTTATTTTGCGCTTTCTTTATGTCTGCATTCTGCAGCACGCATGGAAACAGCAAATCGCCTTTCAAGATTGTTTGTTGTTTGCCCCTGCAGTGCAGACACCCCTTGAGCCATGGTGCAAGGGTGCTTACGCTAGCACTAGGCTGCCTTTGTAGCGCCAGTCCTAGGGGAAACGCAGGGGTGCGTTGCATTTTAGTAGACGCAGCGCATCCCTGCGTTTAAAAAAGGTCAGAGCACGGCGTTACCAATTTTGAAGTAGCACAGCACTCCGGCATTTTATTGTAAATATTCCCCATCATGTGTTAGACAGGAGTTCAGGTACCCTCCCCCCCCCCCCTCCCCCCACCACAAACCATGCATGGGTGGAACTGTTCATATCTGTGTCAAGAACAGCGCCCATCCCTACCACAAGCCACACGCACACGTTTATTTATTTTATTTATTTATAAAGTTTTATATAGCGCGAACAAGATCCTGAAGGGTATCAGAGCGCTTTACAATAGGATGGAAGGAAGGACATAAATACAAAATTGTCATCAAATAGTTAGGCGCTACATCAAACACACATTCACTAAAGCAGATGCGACAGTAACGACATTGCGCAAAGTGTCCAGTCTGCGTGATTCACGGTGTCACGTGGGTGTAGTGGGCATTTCCGCCATGCCCTGGTACCCAGCCTGTACTGCCCACCTCTGGGCCTTTGTTGCCCCCACGCAGAGGCACAGATTTAGCAGCGCTTTAATCTCAGACGTGGGTCCGTGACCCTCGAAGACCCGTGTCCCTCTGACCACATATCCCGTGTCCCCCTCCACCGTTCCCCCAGGTCGGTGGCCTCCCCCCTCCTCGTGGCCTTCGCCAGGGCCCTGTTTGCACGGCTGCCCATGGCTGCGTCCCTGGAGCTGCCCGCCAGGGGTCACGGTGAGGGGCAGGGGTCTTCTTTGAACTTGCCCAGGGTGGCTTGGCGCTCTGTCTGCGCGCGGTGTGTCCATACAACAAGCCGTGCGCACACAGGTGTGAAAGCGCCGAGGGACGCCGGTCCCACAGAGCGAAACCTTGATTGCTTTCTGCTCCTGAAACTGATACGTCGACATCCCCAAAACACGGAACGGTGGCAGCCTGTTGGGGCAGATCAGGGCCTTTCCTCACCCACCCAAGTAAACTCGGCCACTGCCCATGGTGGATCAAAGCCGGAGATGGCTCCACACGAGCGGCCATTATACTTCTGTACTTGCCCCGCCCCACATTCGTGTCCAGCTGCTTCAAGGCGAGGGCCAAGATTCTGCAGTTTTACGGTTTCCACGCGTTTGCATGTAGATTGTGAATTTGTGCTGTAAATTGTTTAGAGCAAAAAATCGTGACTAGATATGACACAACCTATGGAAAAACTCTACAAGAGAAAAAGTAAAAAGAGCGTAGAACCCATAGGCAGAATTTGCATTGCGACTAGAAAACCATGTAAAGGGAGAAATTCACAAATATTATGTTTGTTTAGATTTGTCATCTTTGCTGAGTTTGAGGAAGGTTAATAATATTTTGTAATGTACAGAAAAACTTTAAATGGGTGCAGGTGAATTAAACCAGGAACATTCTGCAATTTCTCTCGAAAATTGGCAAGTTGCAAAATTTCACACATAAAAGCACACTGCACGCCAATATTTGCTTCTGTCCTCTGAACTCTTCTCTTTTCCTGACAACTCCTTTCATCCCTAAAAATAACAAGCACAGCACCCTTCCAAGCACACACCTTGCAAAGTGCAAATTTCTGCTTATGTTGCCATATGCTCCAGTGCCTCACATAGGGGTTGTACACGTTATATAAATCCAACAGTACAATACAACACCCTACATTTTCTATCTCCAATTGTCTAAAACTAAATTTGTGTTGCACACTTTAACCTGTACATGTGAGGCAGTGTGCACAGTTGCTTCAGAGTCTAAGTCTGGAATTAGAAAATTGTGACCACACGTCCAGTGCTTCATACGGACTGTAATTTTGGGCAAGTCAGTGTATCTATGTTCCCTGTAAACCTAAGCTCTATAAAGATTAATCCAGGGTGAAAGTGGCTGGTGCATTAGCATAATAAAGTCACTGGAAAGTCAGTGCCCTCTGAAGCACCACACAGACCCGGGTTCGGTTGTCAGCCACTGTCCTTCAGTTCTAATCGGCCAAACTATAAACTTTGACAGTGAATATATAATTTGCCCAAGCAGGGTATTTACTTGGTTTCATCCTACAGTGTGGTACTGATTCCCTCTCCCCAAAACATACACACTTATTAATGTCGGTTACGCATACCAGCTAATCCACATCTTCAGATGGCTCATTACTGCCTACTGCAGACAAGCATTGTCTCAAAGAGGCGAAACCCAACATTTAAGCTTAGATTACGAGTAGGTCTGGGTGAAATGTTAATTACGTTGGCGTGATTTGTGTCATTTCTGGAATTTTGTGATAAGCTTCTCAACTAAAAATCATCAAATTATGCTATTACATCACTTTGCCTAACTAAACTGCTGTTTGTGGCAAAATTATAGCACAGAAGCATAGAAACAACGGAAACAACCAGGACGCAATCACCTGTTGTTTGTTGCAATTGTTTGTTTGGGCTAATTTTGTATCACGGAATGCGTCCTCAAATCATAAATTGATGCAGACACATTTTGCTATAAAATATAGTGCTACATTGTGAATTTATATTTTGAGTAGGTACATGTAAATTGTGTAAATTACAACAAATTTTGAATAATGATGCAAAAATAAATTATGCAAATGTTGCATACCCGTAGTTACTGCTCCACTGGGTCACTACTGGCCCGGTGCCCTGCACCCGGTTTTCCAAGGTGCAGGAGCACTGGGCACGATTTTACTGGCCAGTAGTTTTGGCCAGTAAAATTGCATGAGGCTTCAGCTGCAACAGCGTCAAGGGTACCTCTAGCAAGGATAGATCATTTAGTGCTCTCTCCTGCTAGAACTATCCTTTCCTTTTCCTCTACTCAACCACCCTCCCTCCACCCTGCCCCACAAAGAAGCCCCCACACAGACCTTCTCGGAGCAGGGGTTAAATGTGTGCAATCAACTCTTTTGATTAGGGAATGTTGTGTGAAATTTCACACAGCGAGTTTTAGTATGCACAATTATTCCCCATTAGGCAGAGTTGAACTCATAATGGATGAATTACCATGTGAAGATACTGGCTGGTGGTAATGGTAACTTCACCAGCTGGGAATCTCCACTAGGAACTCTACTTAACTTGTAATCAGGGCGTTGGTGGGCACAGAGGCCTGGAAGAGTATATTACAAATGTCTAGTCTCTTAGTTTCAGAGCTTCATCACAAGATGAATCCCTCCACCTCACCAGTCTCGAGGCACATGAGCAAACACGGTGAGTAGCTGTAAGGCACGTATTGTGAGCAGCCTTAAGGCACATGGACAGACAGTGTGAACAGCATTGAGGTAAATAGTGTGAGCAGCCTTAAGACACATGGACAGACAGTGTCAGCAGCTTTGAGGCACATGAACTGTGTGAGCAGCCTTAATGCACATGGGCAGATAGTGTGAGCAGCTTTGAGGCACATGAACTGTGTGAGCAGCTTTAATGCACATGGGCAGATAGTATGAGCAGGTTTGAGGCACATGGTGGGAGCAGCCTTAAGACATGGGCAGACAGTGCGAGTACTAGCTTTAAGGCCCATGAACAGTGTGAGCAGCCTTAAGGCACATGAACAGTGTGAGCAGCCTTAAGACACATGGACAGTGTGAGCAGCATTTAGGCAAAGTGGCAGACAGCATGAGCAACTATGAGGCACATGGTGTGAGCAGCCTTAAGACATGGGCAGACAGTGTGAGCAGCTTTACGGCACATGAACAGTGCACGCAGCATTGAGGCACAGTGGCAGATAGTGTGAGCAGCTTTGAGGCACGTAGTGTGAGCAGCCTGAAGACACATGAACAGACAGTGTGAGCAGCTTTAAGGTACATGAACAGTGTGAGCAGCCTTAAGGCAAATGAGTAAAAAATGTGAACAGCTTTGAGGCACATAGTGTTAGCCGCCTTAAGACACATGGGCAGACGGTGTGAGCAGCGTTGAGGCATATAGTGTGAGCCGCCTTAAGACACATGGGCAGACAATGTGAGCAGCATTAATGCACATGGCAGACGGTGTGAGCAGCTTCGAGCCACATAATGTGAGCAGCCTTAAGGCGCATGGGCAGACAGTGTGGGCAGTTTTGAGGCACATGAACAGTGTGAGCAGCCTTAAGGCACATGAATGAGTAAAAAATGTGAGCAGCTTCGAGCCACATAGTGTGAGCAGCCTTAAGACACATTAGAACATTGGAATGTTGGAAGCTCCATTGAAAACAATGGAGTGCTCTGGGCTTATAATGGCTGCTATAAGCCTGGAGCTCCAACATTCCAATGTTTCTTTGTTCACAGCTCTGGCTGTGAGCAAAGGCTTCAGGGAGCCTGAGGGGATTTCAATCCCCTCGCGCTCTCTTAAGTCTTTGTTTTTTTTGTTAGAACATTCTGTCCTCTAGTGACAGAATGTTCTAATAGCCTTATAACCCTTCGTATATGGGCTATACCGCTATTAAAGTCCCGCTCCCTTGCTAAAGGCCCGCGCCTTCGGCGCTGGGCCTTTAACGCTGGAGAGGGCCTTTAATAGCCGGTATAGCTCTCTACGGCGGGCTATAAGGCTACATGAACAGACAGTGTGAGCAGCTTTTAGGTACATGAACAGTGTGAGCAGCCTTAAGGCACACGAGTAAAAAATGTGAACACCTTTTAGGCACATAGTGTGAGCAGCCTTAAGACACATGGGCAGACAATGTGAGCAGCCTTAAGAAATGGGCAGACAATGTGAGCAGCTTTAAGGCACGCTAACAGTGTGAGCAGCCTTAATGCACATGAATAAAAAATGTGAACAGCTTTGAGGCACGTAGTGTGAGCAGCCTTAAGACATGAACAAACAGTGTGAGCAGCTTTAAGGAACACAAGTAGAAAGTGTGAGCAGCATTGAGGCACAGAGTGTGAGCAGCCTTAAGACACATGAACAGACAGTTTGAGCAGCTTTAAGGTACATGAACAGTGTGAGCAGCCTTAAGACACATGGACAGACAGTGTGAGCAGTTTCGAGCCACATAGTGTGAGCAGCCTTAAGATACATGGACAGACAGTATGAGCAGCTTTAAGGCACATGAACAGTGTGAGCAGCCTTAATACACATGAACAGTGTGAGCATCCTCGAGACACAGAGACAGACAGTGTGAGCAGCTTTAAGGCACATGAACAGTGTGAGCAGCCTTAAGGCACATGAACAGTGTGAGCAGCATTGTGGCACATGAACAGTGTGAACAGCATTTAGACACAGTGGCAGACAGCGCGAGCAGCTATGAGGCACATGGTGTGAGCAACCTTATGACATGGGCAGACAGTGTGAGCAGCTTTACGGCACATGAACAGTGCACGCAGCATTGAGGCACAGTGGCAGACAGTGTGAGCAGCTTTGAGGCACGTAGTGTGAGCAGCCTCAAGACACATGAACAGACAGTGTGAGCAGCTTTAAGGTACATGAACAGTGTGAGCAGCCTTAAGGCACATGAGTAAAACATGTGAACAGCTTTGAGGCACATAGTGTGAGCAGCCTTAAGACACATGGGCAGACAGTGTGAGCAGCGTTAAGGCATCTAGTGTGAGCAGCCTTGAGGCATGGGCAGACAGTGTGGGCAGTTTTGAGGCACATGAACAGTGTGAGCAGCCTTAAGGCACATGAATGAGTAAAAAATGTGAACAGCGTTCAGGCACATAGTGTGAGCAGCCTTAAGACACATGGGCAGACAATGTGAGCAGCCTTAATGCACATGGCAGACAGTGTGAGCAGCTTCGAGCCACATAATGTGAGCAGCCTTAAGACACATGAACAGACAGTGTGAGCAGCTTTAAGGCACATGAGTAAAAAATGTGTACAGCTTTGAGGCACGTAGTGTGAGCAGCCTTAAGACACATGAACAAACAGTGTGAGCAGCTTTAAGGAACACAAGTAGAAAGTGTGAGCAGCTTTGAGGCACATAGTGTGAGCAGCCTTAAGACACATGGGCAGACAGTGTGAGCAGCTTTAAGGAACACCAGTAGAAAGTGTGAGCAGCTTTGAGGCACAGAGTGTGAGCAGCCTTAAGGCGCATGGGCAGAAAGTGTGAGCAGCTTTGAGGCACATGAACAGTGTGAGCAAAAAGAAAGTATAAAGTATGAGCAGGTTTGAGGCACATGGTGTGAGCAGCCTTAAGACTTGGGCAGACAGTGTTAGCAGCTTTGAGGCACATAGTGTGAGCAGCCTTAAGACATGAGCAGACAGTGTGGGCAGCTTTAAGGCACATGAACAGTGTGAGCAGCCTTGAGGCACATGAGTAAAAAATGTGAACAGCTTTGAGGCACGTAGTGTGAGCAGCCTTAAGACACATGAACAAACAGTGTGAGCAGCTTTAAGGAACACAAGTAGAAAGTGTGAACAGCTTTGAGGCACATGGTGTGAGCAGCCGTAAGACACATGGGCAGACAATGTGAGCAGCTTTGAGGCACATGGTGTGAGCAGCCTTAAGACACATGGACAGACAGTGTAAGGACCTAAGGGCTGACAGTGTGAAGGAGAGGGGAACATAGCAGAGAGTGCAAGGAGTTATGGATAGACAGTGTGTTGAGAAAAGGACACATCGACAGACATTGTAAGGAGCTAAGGATAGATGGAGAGTAGAGGGAAGGGCACATGGAAAGACAGTATAAGGAGCTAAGGATAGATGGAGAGAAGAAGGAAGGGGACATGGAAAGATAGTATAAGGAGCTAAGGATAGACAGAGAGAAGAGGGAAGGGCACATGGACAGACAGTGTAAGGAGTTACGGCTAGATGGAGAGAAGAGGGAAGGGCACATGGACAGACAGTGTAAGGAGCTACGGATAGACAGAGAGAAGAGGGAAGAACACATGGACAGACAGTGTAAGGAGCGATGGATAGACGGAGAGAAGAGGGAAGGGCACATGGACAGACAGTGTAAGGAGCTAAGGCTAGACGGAGAGAAGAGGGAAGGGCACATGGACAGACAGTGTAAGGATTTATGGCTAGACGGAGAGAAGAGGGAAGGGAACATGGACAGACAGTGTAAGGAGCTACAAATAGAGGGAGAGAAGAGGGAAGGCACATGGACAGACAGTGTAAGGAGCTAAGGATAGACAGAGTGAAGAGGGAAGGGCACATGGACAGACAGTGTAAGGAGCTAAGGCTAGACGGAGAGAAGAGGGAAGGGCAAATGGACAGACAGTGTAAGGATCTATGGCTAGACGGAGTGAAGAGGGAAGGGCACATGGACAGACAGTGTAAGGAGCTAAGGATAGATAGAGAGAAGAGGGAAGGGCACATGGACAGACAGTGTAAGGAGCTACGGATAGATCGCGAGAAGAGGGAAGGCACATGGACAGACAGTGTAAGGAGCTAAGGATAGATAGAGAGAAGAGGGAAGGGCACATGAACAGACAGTGTAAGGAGCTACGGATAGATGGAGAGAAGAGGGAAGGCACATGGACAGACAGTGTAAGGAGCTAAGGATAGATAGAGAGAAGAGGGAAGGGCACATGGACAGACAGTGTAAGGATCTATGGCTAGACGGAGAGAAGAGGGAAGGGCACATGGACAGACAATATAAGGAGCTACGGATAGCCGGAGAGAAGAGGGAAGGCACATGGACAGACAGTGTAAGGAGCTAAGGATAGATAGAGAGAAGAGGGAAGGGCACGTGGACAGACAGTGTAAGGATCTATGGCTAGACGGAAAGAAGAGGGAAGGGCACATGGACAGACAGTATAAGGAGCTACGGATAGACGGAGAGAAGAGGGAAGGGCACATGGACAGACAGTGTAAGGATCTATGGCTAGACGGAGAGAAGAGGGAAGGCACATGGACAGACAGTGTAAGGAGCTAAGGATAGACGGAGAGAAGAGGGAAGGGCATATGGACAGACAGTGTAAGGAGCTACGGATAGATGGAGAGAAGAGGGAAGACACATGGACAGACAGTGTAAGGAGCTATGGCTAGACGGAGAGAAGAGGGAAGGGCACATGGACAGACAGTGTAAGGATCTATGGCTAGACGGAGAGAAGAGGGAAGGCACATGGACAGACAGTGTAAGGAGCTATGGCTAGACGGAGAGAAGAGGGAAGGGCACATGGAGAGACAGTATAAGGAGCTACGGATAGACGGAGAGAAGAGGGAAGGGCACATGGACAGACAGTGTAAGGAGCTAAGGATAGATAGAGAGAAGAGGGAAGGGCACATGGACAGACAGTGTAAGGATCTATGGCTAGACGGAGAGAAGAGGGAAGGGCACATGGACAGACAGTGTAAGGAGCTAAGGATAGACGGAGAGAAGAGGGAAGGGCACATGGACAGAGAGTGTAAGGATCTATGGCTAGACGGAGAGAAGAGGGAAGGCACATGGACAGACAGTGTAAGGAGCTAAGGATAGACGGAGAGAAGAGGGAAGGGCATATGGACAGACAGTGTAAGGAGCTACGGATAGATGGAGAGAAGAGGGAAGGCACATGGACAGACAGTGTAAGGAGCTAAGGATAGATAGAGAGAAGAGGGAAGGGCACATGGACAGACAGTGTAAGGAGCTACGGATAGATGGAGAGAAGAGGGAAGGCACATGGACAGACAGTGTAAGGATCTATGGCTAGACGGAGAGAAGAGGGAAGAGCACGTGGACAGACAGTGTAAGGAGCTACGGATAGATAGAGAGAAGAGGGAAGGGCACATGGACAGACAGTGTAAGGATCTATGGCTAGACGGAGAGAAGAGGGAAGGGCACATGGACAGACAGTATAAGGAGCTACGGATAGACGGAGAGAAGAGGGAAGGGCACATGGACAGACAGTGTATGGATCTATGGCTAGACGGAGAGAAGAGGGAAGGGCACATGGACAGTCAGTGTAAGGAGCTTAGGATAGACGGAGAGAAGGGGGAAGGGCACATGGACAGACAGTGTAAGGAGCTACGGATAGATGGAGAGAAGAGGGAAGGCACATGGACAGAGCATATAAGGAGCTAAGGATAGATAGAGAGAAGAGGTAAGGGCACATGGACAGACAGTGTAAGGAGCTACGGATAGACGGAGAGAAGAGGGAAGGCACATGGACAGACAGTGTAAGGAGCTAAGGATAGATAGAGAGAAGAGGGAAGGGCACATGGACAGACAGTGTAAGGAGCTACGGATAGACGGAGAGAAGAGGGAAGGGCACATGGATAGACAGTGTAAGGATCTATGGCAAGACGGAGAGAAGAGGAAAGGGCACATGGACAGACAGTGTAAGGAGCTAAGGATAGACGGAGAGAAGAGGGACGGGCACATGGACAGACAGTGTAAGGATCTATGGCTAGACGGAGAGAAGAGGGAAGGGCACATGGACAGACAGTATAAGGAGCTACGGATAGACAGAGAGAAGAGGGAAGGGCACATGGACAGCCAGTGTAAGGATCTATGGCTAGACGGAGATATGAGGGAAGGGCACATGGACAGACAGTATAAGGAGCTACGGATAGGCGGAGAGAAGAGGGAAGGGCACATGGACAGACAGTGTAAGGAGTTACGGATAGATAGAGAGAAGAGGGAAGGGCACATGGACAGACAGTGTAAGGATCTATGGCTAGACGGAGATAAGAGGGAAGGGCAAATGGACAGACAGTATAAGGAGCTACGGATAGACGGAGAGAAGAGGGAAGGGCACATGGACAGACAGTGTAAGGATCTATGGCTAGACGGAGAGAAGAGGGAAGGGCACATGGACAGACAGTGTAAGGAGCTAAGGATAGACGGAGAGAAGAGGGAAGGGCACATGGACAGACAGTGTAAGGATCTATGGCTAGACGGAGAGAAGAGGGAAGGGCACATGGACAGACAGTATAAGGAGCTACGGATAGACAGAGAGAAGAGGGAAGGGCACATGGACAGACAGTGTAAGGATCTATGGCTAGACGGAGAGAAGAGGGAAGGGCACATGGACAGACAGTGTAAGGAGCTAAGGATAGACGGAGAGAAGAGGGAAGGGCACATGGACAGACAGTGTAAGGAGCTACGGATAGATGGAGAGCAGAGGGAATGCACATGGACAGACAGTGTAAGGAGCTAAGGATAGATAGAGAGAAGAGGGAAGGGCACATGGACAGACAGTGTAAGGAGCTACGGATAGATGGAGAGAAGAGGGAAGGCACATGGACAGACAGTGTAAGGAGCTAAGGATAGACAGAGTGAAGAGGGAAGGGCACATGGATATACAATGTATGGAGCTGTCGATAGACGGAGAGAAGAGGGAAGGGCACATGGACAGACAGTGTAAGGAGTTAAGGATAGACGGAGAGAAGAGGGAAGGGCACATGGACAGACAGTGTAAGGAGTTAAGGATAGACGGAGAGAAGAGGGAAGGGCACATGGACAGACAGAGTAAGAAGCTAAGGATAGATGGAGCAAAGAGGTATGGGCACATGGATATATACAATGTATGGAGCTGTCGATAGACGGAGAGAAGAGGGAAGGGCACATGGACAGACAGTGTAAGTAGAGAAGGGCACGTAGACAGACAGTGTAGGGAGCTAAGGATAGACAGAATGAAGAGGGAAGGGCACATGGATAGACATTGAAGGAGAGAAGGGCACGTGGACAGACAGTGTAGGGAGCTAAGGATAGACAGAGTGAAGAGGGAAGGGCACATGGATAGACAATGTATGAAGCTGTCGATAGACAGAGAGAAGAGGGAAGGGCACGTGGAGAGACAGAGTGGGGAGCTCTAGATAGATGCAGTGAAGGGCACATGGACAGACAGTATAAGGAGCTAAGGATAGATGGAGAGAAGAGGGAAGGGCACATGGACAGACAGTGTAAGGAGCTAAGGATAGATGGAGAGAAGAGGGAAGGGCACATGGACAGACAGTGTAAGGAGCTAAGGATAGATAGAGGGAAGGGGACATGGACAGACAGTATAAGGAGCGAAGGATAGACGGAGAGAAGAGGGACGGGCAAATGGACAGACAGTGTAAGGAGCTAAGGATAGATAGAGAGAAGAGGGAAGGGCACATGGACAGACAGTGTAAGGAGCTAGGGATAGATGGAGAGAAGAAGAAAGGGCACATGGACAGACAGTGTAAGGAGCTATGGATAGATAGAGAGAAGAGGGAAGGGCACATGGACAGACAGTGTAAGGAGCGATGGATAGACTGAGTGAAGAGCGAAGGGCACATGGACAGACAGTGTAAGGAGCTAAGGATAGATAGAGGGAAGGGGACATGGACAGACAGTGTAAGGAGCTAAGGATAGACAGAGAGAAGAGGGAAGGGCACATGGACAGACAGTGTAAGGAGCTAAGGATAGATAGAGAGAAGAGGGAAGGGCACATGGATATACAGTGTAAGGAGCTAAGGATAGACGGAGAGAAGAGGGAAGGGCACATGGACAGACAGTGTAAGGATCTATGGCTAGAAGGAAAGAAGAGGGAAGGGCACATGGACAGACAGTGTAAGGATCTATGGCTAGAAGGAAAGAAGAGGGAAGGGCACATGGACAGACAGTATAAAGAGCTACGGATAGACGGAGGGAAGAGGGAAGGGCACATGGACAGACGGTGTAAGGAGCTACGGATAGATGGAGAGAAGAGGGAAGGCACATGGACAGACAGTGTAAGGAGCTACGGATAGACGGAGAGAAGAGGGAAGGGCACATGGACAGACAGTGTAAGGATCTATGGCTAGACGGAGAGAAGAGGGAAGGGCACATGGACAGACAGTGTAAGGAGCTACGGATAGATGGAGAGCAGAGGGAATGCACATGGACAGACAGTGTAAGGAGCTAAGGATAGATAGAGAGAAGAGGGAAGGGCACATGGACAGACAGTGTAAGGAGCTACGGATAGATGGAGAGAAGAGGGAAGGCACATGGACAGACAGTGTAAGGAGCTAAGGATAGACAGAGTGAAGAGGGAAGGGCACATGGATATACAATGTATGGAGCTGTCGATAGACGGAGAGAAGAGGGAAGGGCACATGGACAGACAGTGTAAGGAGTTAAGGATAGACGGAGAGAAGAGGGAAGGGCACATGGACAGACAGTGTAAGGAGTGAAGGATAGACGGAGAGAAGAGGGAAGGGCACATGGACAGACAGAGTAAGAAGCTAAGGATAGATGGAGCAAAGAGGTATGGGCACATGGATATATACAATGTATGGAGCTGTCGATAGACGGAGAGAAGAGGGAAGGGCACATGGACAGACAGTGTAAGTAGAGAAGGGCACGTAGACAGACAGTGTAGGGAGCTAAGGATAGACAGAATGAAGAGGGAAGGGCACATGGATAGACATTGAAGGAGAGAAGGGCACGTGGACAGACAGTGTAGGGAGCTAAGGATAGACAGAGTGAAGAGGGAAGGGCACATGGATAGACAATGTATGAAGCTGTCGATAGACAGAGAGAAGAGGGAAGGGCACGTGGAGAGACAGAGTGGGGAGCTCTAGATAGATGCAGTGAAGGGCACATGGACAGACAGTATAAGGAGCTAAGGATAGATGGAGAGAAGAGGGAAGGGCACATGGACAGACAGTGTAAGGAGCTAAGGATAGATGGAGAGAAGAGGGAAGGGCACATGGACAGACAGTGTAAGGAGCTAAGGATAGATAGAGGGAAGGGGACATGGACAGACAGTATAAGGAGCGAAGGATAGACGGAGAGAAGAGGGACGGGCAAATGGACAGACAGTGTAAGGAGCTAAGGATAGATAGAGAGAAGAGGGAAGGGCACATGGACAGACAGTGTAAGGAGCTAGGGATAGATGGAGAGAAGAAGAAAGGGCACATGGACAGACAGTGTAAGGAGCTAAGGCTAGATAGAGAGAAGAGGGAAGGGCACATGGACAGACAGTGTAAGGAGCGATGGATAGACTGAGTGAAGAGCGAAGGGCACATGGACAGACAGTGTAAGGAGCTAAGGATAGATAGAGGGAAGGGGACATGGACAGACAGTGTAAGGAGCTAAGGATAGACAGAGAGAAGAGGGAAGGGCACATGGACAGACAGTGTAAGGAGCTAAGGATAGATAGAGAGAAGAGGGAAGGGCACATGGATATACAGTGTAAGGAGCTAAGGATAGACGGAGAGAAGAGGGAAGGGCACATGGACAGACAGTGTAAGGATCTATGGCTAGAAGGAAAGAAGAGGGAAGGGCACATGGACAGACAGTGTAAGGATCTATGGCTAGAAGGAAAGAAGAGGGAAGGGCACATGGACAGACAGTATAAGGAGCTACGGATAGACGGAGGGAAGAGGGAAGGGCACATGGACAGACGGTGTAAGGAGCTACGGATAGATGGAGAGTAGAGGGAAGGGCACATGGAAAGACAGTATAAGGAGCTAAGGATAGATGGAGAGAAGAAGGAAGGGGACATGGAAAGATAGTATAAGGAGCTAAGGATAGACAGAGAGAAGAGGGAAGGGCACATGGACAGACAGTGTAAGGAGTTACGGCTAGATGGAGAGAAGAGGGAAGGGCACATGGACAGACAGTGTAAGGAGCTACGGATAGACAGAGAGAAGAGGGAAGAACACATGGACAGACAGTGTAAGGAGCGATGGATAGACGGAGAGAAGAGGGAAGGGCACATGGACAGACAGTGTAAGGAGCTAAGGCTAGACGGAGAGAAGAGGGAAGGGCACATGGACAGACAGTGTAAGGATTTATGGCTAGACGGAGAGAAGAGGGAAGGGAACATGGACAGGCAGTGTAAGGAGCTACAAATAGAGGGAGAGAAGAGGGAAGGCACATGGACAGACAGTGTAAGGAGCTAAGGATAGACAGAGTGAAGAGGGAAGGGCACATGGACAGACAGTGTAAGGAGCTAAGGCTAGACGGAGAGAAGAGGGAAGGGCAAATGGACAGACAGTGTAAGGATCTATGGCTAGACGGAGTGAAGAGGGAAGGGCACATGGACAGACAGTGTAAGGAGCTAAGGATAGATAGAGAGAAGAGGGAAGGGCACATGGACAGACAGTGTAAGGAGCTACGGATAGATCGCGAGAAGAGGGAAGGCACATGGACAGACAGTGTAAGGAGCTAAGGATAGATAGAGAGAAGAGGGAAGGGCACATGAACAGACAGTGTAAGGAGCTACGGATAGATGGAGAGAAGAGGGAAGGCACATGGACAGACAGTGTAAGGAGCTAAGGATAGATAGAGAGAAGAGGGAAGGGCACATGGACAGACAGTGTAAGGATCTATGGCTAGACGGAGAGAAGAGGGAAGGGCACATGGACAGACAATATAAGGAGCTACGGATAGCCGGAGAGAAGAGGGAAGGCACATGGACAGACAGTGTAAGGAGCTAAGGATAGATAGAGAGAAGAGGGAAGGGCACGTGGACAGACAGTGTAAGGATCTATGGCTAGACGGAAAGAAGAGGGAAGGGCACATGGACAGACAGTATAAGGAGCTACGGATAGACGGAGAGAAGAGGGAAGGGCACATGGACAGACAGTGTAAGGATCTATGGCTAGACGGAGAGAAGAGGGAAGGCACATGGACAGACAGTGTAAGGAGCTAAGGATAGACGGAGAGAAGAGGGAAGGGCATATGGACAGACAGTGTAAGGAGCTACGGATAGATGGAGAGAAGAGGGAAGACACATGGACAGACAGTGTAAGGAGCTATGGCTAGACGGAGAGAAGAGGGAAGGGCACATGGACAGACAGTGTAAGGATCTATGGCTAGACGGAGAGAAGAGGGAAGGCACATGGACAGACAGTGTAAGGAGCTATGGCTAGACGGAGAGAAGAGGGAAGGGCACATGGAGAGACAGTATAAGGAGCTACGGATAGACGGAGAGAAGAGGGAAGGGCACATGGACAGACAGTGTAAGGAGCTAAGGATAGATAGAGAGAAGAGGGAAGGGCACATGGACAGACAGTGTAAGGATCTATGGCTAGACGGAGAGAAGAGGGAAGGGCACATGGACAGACAGTGTAAGGAGCTAAGGATAGACGGAGAGAAGAGGGAAGGGCACATGGACAGAGAGTGTAAGGATCTATGGCTAGACGGAGAGAAGAGGGAAGGCACATGGACAGACAGTGTAAGGAGCTAAGGATAGACGGAGAGAAGAGGGAAGGGCATATGGACAGACAGTGTAAGGAGCTACGGATAGATGGAGAGAAGAGGGAAGGCACATGGACAGACAGTGTAAGGAGCTAAGGATAGATAGAGAGAAGAGGGAAGGGCACATGGACAGACAGTGTAAGGAGCTACGGATAGATGGAGAGAAGAGGGAAGGCACATGGACAGACAGTGTAAGGATCTATGGCTAGACGGAGAGAAGAGGGAAGAGCACGTGGACAGACAGTGTAAGGAGCTACGGATAGATAGAGAGAAGAGGGAAGGGCACATGGACAGACAGTGTAAGGATCTATGGCTAGACGGAGAGAAGAGGGAAGGGCACATGGACAGACAGTATAAGGAGCTACGGATAGACGGAGAGAAGAGGGAAGGGCACATGGACAGACAGTGTATGGATCTATGGCTAGACGGAGAGAAGAGGGAAGGGCACATGGACAGTCAGTGTAAGGAGCTTAGGATAGACGGAGAGAAGGGGGAAGGGCACATGGACAGACAGTGTAAGGAGCTACGGATAGATGGAGAGAAGAGGGAAGGCACATGGACAGAGCATATAAGGAGCTAAGGATAGATAGAGAGAAGAGGTAAGGGCACATGGACAGACAGTGTAAGGAGCTACGGATAGACGGAGAGAAGAGGGAAGGCACATGGACAGACAGTGTAAGGAGCTAAGGATAGATAGAGAGAAGAGGGAAGGGCACATGGACAGACAGTGTAAGGAGCTACGGATAGACGGAGAGAAGAGGGAAGGGCACATGGATAGACAGTGTAAGGATCTATGGCAAGACGGAGAGAAGAGGAAAGGGCACATGGACAGACAGTGTAAGGAGCTAAGGATAGACGGAGAGAAGAGGGACGGGCACATGGACAGACAGTGTAAGGATCTATGGCTAGACGGAGAGAAGAGGGAAGGGCACATGGACAGACAGTATAAGGAGCTACGGATAGACAGAGAGAAGAGGGAAGGGCACATGGACAGCCAGTGTAAGGATCTATGGCTAGACGGAGATATGAGGGAAGGGCACATGGACAGACAGTATAAGGAGCTACGGATAGGCGGAGAGAAGAGGGAAGGGCACATGGACAGACAGTGTAAGGAGTTACGGATAGATAGAGAGAAGAGGGAAGGGCACATGGACAGACAGTGTAAGGATCTATGGCTAGACGGAGATAAGAGGGAAGGGCAAATGGACAGACAGTATAAGGAGCTACGGATAGACGGAGAGAAGAGGGAAGGGCACATGGACAGACAGTGTAAGGATCTATGGCTAGACGGAGAGAAGAGGGAAGGGCACATGGACAGACAGTGTAAGGAGCTAAGGATAGACGGAGAGAAGAGGGAAGGGCACATGGACAGACAGTGTAAGGATCTATGGCTAGACGGAGAGAAGAGGGAAGGGCACATGGACAGACAGTATAAGGAGCTACGGATAGACAGAGAGAAGAGGGAAGGGCACATGGACAGACAGTGTAAGGATCTATGGCTAGACGGAGAGAAGAGGGAAGGGCACATGGACAGACAGTGTAAGGAGCTAAGGATAGACGGAGAGAAGAGGGAAGGGCACATGGACAGACAGTGTAAGGAGCTACGGATAGATGGAGAGCAGAGGGAATGCACATGGACAGACAGTGTAAGGAGCTAAGGATAGATAGAGAGAAGAGGGAAGGGCACATGGACAGACAGTGTAAGGAGCTACGGATAGATGGAGAGAAGAGGGAAGGCACATGGACAGACAGTGTAAGGAGCTAAGGATAGACAGAGTGAAGAGGGAAGGGCACATGGATATACAATGTATGGAGCTGTCGATAGACGGAGAGAAGAGGGAAGGGCACATGGACAGACAGTGTAAGGAGTTAAGGATAGACGGAGAGAAGAGGGAAGGGCACATGGACAGACAGTGTAAGGAGTTAAGGATAGACGGAGAGAAGAGGGAAGGGCACATGGACAGACAGAGTAAGAAGCTAAGGATAGATGGAGCAAAGAGGTATGGGCACATGGATATATACAATGTATGGAGCTGTCGATAGACGGAGAGAAGAGGGAAGGGCACATGGACAGACAGTGTAAGTAGAGAAGGGCACGTAGACAGACAGTGTAGGGAGCTAAGGATAGACAGAATGAAGAGGGAAGGGCACATGGATAGACATTGAAGGAGAGAAGGGCACGTGGACAGACAGTGTAGGGAGCTAAGGATAGACAGAGTGAAGAGGGAAGGGCACATGGATAGACAATGTATGAAGCTGTCGATAGACAGAGAGAAGAGGGAAGGGCACGTGGAGAGACAGAGTGGGGAGCTCTAGATAGATGCAGTGAAGGGCACATGGACAGACAGTATAAGGAGCTAAGGATAGATGGAGAGAAGAGGGAAGGGCACATGGACAGACAGTGTAAGGAGCTAAGGATAGATGGAGAGAAGAGGGAAGGGCACATGGACAGACAGTGTAAGGAGCTAAGGATAGATAGAGGGAAGGGGACATGGACAGACAGTATAAGGAGCGAAGGATAGACGGAGAGAAGAGGGACGGGCAAATGGACAGACAGTGTAAGGAGCTAAGGATAGATAGAGAGAAGAGGGAAGGGCACATGGACAGACAGTGTAAGGAGCTAGGGATAGATGGAGAGAAGAAGAAAGGGCACATGGACAGACAGTGTAAGGAGCTAAGGATAGATAGAGAGAAGAGGGAAGGGCACATGGACAGACAGTGTAAGGAGCGATGGATAGACTGAGTGAAGAGCGAAGGGCACATGGACAGACAGTGTAAGGAGCTAAGGATAGATAGAGGGAAGGGGACATGGACAGACAGTGTAAGGAGCTAAGGATAGACAGAGAGAAGAGGGAAGGGCACATGGACAGACAGTGTAAGGAGCTAAGGATAGATAGAGAGAAGAGGGAAGGGCACATGGATATACAGTGTAAGGAGCTAAGGATAGACGGAGAGAAGAGGGAAGGGCACATGGACAGACAGTGTAAGGATCTATGGCTAGAAGGAAAGAAGAGGGAAGGGCACATGGACAGACAGTGTAAGGATCTATGGCTAGAAGGAAAGAAGAGGGAAGGGCACATGGACAGACAGTATAAAGAGCTACGGATAGACGGAGGGAAGAGGGAAGGGCACATGGACAGACGGTGTAAGGAGCTACGGATAGATGGAGAGAAGAGGGAAGGCACATGGACAGACAGTGTAAGGAGCTACGGATAGACGGAGAGAAGAGGGAAGGGCACATGGACAGACAGTGTAAGGATCTATGGCTAGACGGAGAGAAGAGGGAAGGGCACATGGACAGACAGTGTAAGGAGCTACGGATAGATGGAGAGCAGAGGGAATGCACATGGACAGACAGTGTAAGGAGCTAAGGATAGATAGAGAGAAGAGGGAAGGGCACATGGACAGACAGTGTAAGGAGCTACGGATAGATGGAGAGAAGAGGGAAGGCACATGGACAGACAGTGTAAGGAGCTAAGGATAGACAGAGTGAAGAGGGAAGGGCACATGGATATACAATGTATGGAGCTGTCGATAGACGGAGAGAAGAGGGAAGGGCACATGGACAGACAGTGTAAGGAGTTAAGGATAGACGGAGAGAAGAGGGAAGGGCACATGGACAGACAGTGTAAGGAGTGAAGGATAGACGGAGAGAAGAGGGAAGGGCACATGGACAGACAGAGTAAGAAGCTAAGGATAGATGGAGCAAAGAGGTATGGGCACATGGATATATACAATGTATGGAGCTGTCGATAGACGGAGAGAAGAGGGAAGGGCACATGGACAGACAGTGTAAGTAGAGAAGGGCACGTAGACAGACAGTGTAGGGAGCTAAGGATAGACAGAATGAAGAGGGAAGGGCACATGGATAGACATTGAAGGAGAGAAGGGCACGTGGACAGACAGTGTAGGGAGCTAAGGATAGACAGAGTGAAGAGGGAAGGGCACATGGATAGACAATGTATGAAGCTGTCGATAGACAGAGAGAAGAGGGAAGGGCACGTGGAGAGACAGAGTGGGGAGCTCTAGATAGATGCAGTGAAGGGCACATGGACAGACAGTGTAAGGAGCTAAGGATAGATGGAGAGAAGAGGGAAGGGCACATGGACAGACAGTGTAAGGAGCTAAGGATAGATGGAGAGAAGAGGGAAGGGCACATGGACAGACAGTGTAAGGAGCTAAGGATAGATAGAGGGAAGGGGACATGGACAGACAGTATAAGGAGCGAAGGATAGACGGAGAGAAGAGGGACGGGCAAATGGACAGACAGTGTAAGGAGCTAAGGATAGATAGAGAGAAGAGGGAAGGGCACATGGACAGACAGTGTAAGGAGCTAGGGATAGATGGAGAGAAGAAGAAAGGGCACATGGACAGACAGTGTAAGGAGCTAAGGCTAGATAGAGAGAAGAGGGAAGGGCACATGGACAGACAGTGTAAGGAGCGATGGATAGACTGAGTGAAGAGCGAAGGGCACATGGACAGACAGTGTAAGGAGCTAAGGATAGATAGAGGGAAGGGGACATGGACAGACAGTGTAAGGAGCTAAGGATAGACAGAGAGAAGAGGGAAGGGCACATGGACAGACAGTGTAAGGAGCTAAGGATAGATAGAGAGAAGAGGGAAGGGCACATGGATATACAGTGTAAGGAGCTAAGGATAGACGGAGAGAAGAGGGAAGGGCACATGGACAGACAGTGTAAGGATCTATGGCTAGAAGGAAAGAAGAGGGAAGGGCACATGGACAGACAGTGTAAGGATCTATGGCTAGAAGGAAAGAAGAGGGAAGGGCACATGGACAGACAGTATAAGGAGCTACGGATAGACGGAGGGAAGAGGGAAGGGCACATGGACAGACGGTGTAAGGAGCTACGGATAGATGGAGAGAAGAGGGAAGGCACATGGACAGACAGTGTAAGGAGCTACGGATAGACGGAGAGAAGAGGGAAGGGCACATGGACAGACAGTGTAAGGATCTATGGCTAGACGGAGAGAAGAGGGAAGGGCACATGGACAGACAGTGTAAGGAGCTAAGGATAGATAGAGAGAAGAGGGAAGGGCACATGGACAGACAGTGTAAGGAGCGATGGATAGACTGAGTGAAGAGCGAAGGGCACATGGATATACAGTGTAAGGAGCTACGGATAGACGGAGAGAAGAGGGAAGGGCACATGGACAGACAGTGTAAGGAGCTACGGATAGATGGAGAGAAGAGGGAAGGCACATGGACAGACAGTGTAAGGAGCTACGGATAGACGGAGAGAAGAGGGAAGGGCACATGGACAGACAGTGTAAGTAGAGAAGGGCACGTAGACAGACAGTGTAGGGAGCTAAGGATAGACAGAATGAAGAGGGAAGGGCACATGGATAGACATTGAAGGAGAGAAGGGCACGTGGACAGACAGTGTAGGGAGCTAAGGATAGACAGAGTGAAGAGGGAAGGGCACATGGATAGACAATGTATGAAGCTGTCGATAGACAGAGAGAAGAGGGAAGGGCACGTGGAGAGACAGAGTGGGGAGCTCTAGATAGATGCAGTGAAGGGCACATGGACAGACAGTATAAGGAGCTAAGGATAGATGGAGAGAAGAGGGAAGGGCACATGGACAGACAGTGTAAGGAGCTAAGGATAGATGGAGAGAAGAGGGAAGGGCACATGGACAGACAGTGTAAGGAGCTAAGGATAGATAGAGGGAAGGGGACATGGACAGACAGTATAAGGAGCGAAGGATAGACGGAGAGAAGAGGGACGGGCAAATGGACAGACAGTGTAAGGAGCTAAGGATAGATAGAGAGAAGAGGGAAGGGCACATGGACAGACAGTGTAAGGAGCTAGGGATAGATGGAGAGAAGAAGAAAGGGCACATGGACAGACAGTGTAAGGAGCTAAGGCTAGATAGAGAGAAGAGGGAAGGGCACATGGACAGACAGTGTAAGGAGCGATGGATAGACTGAGTGAAGAGCGAAGGGCACATGGACAGACAGTGTAAGGAGCTAAGGATAGATAGAGGGAAGGGGACATGGACAGACAGTGTAAGGAGCTAAGGATAGACAGAGAGAAGAGGGAAGGGCACATGGACAGACAGTGTAAGGAGCTAAGGATAGATAGAGAGAAGAGGGAAGGGCACATGGATATACAGTGTAAGGAGCTAAGGATAGACGGAGAGAAGAGGGAAGGGCACATGGACAGACAGTGTAAGGATCTATGGCTAGAAGGAAAGAAGAGGGAAGGGCACATGGACAGACAGTGTAAGGATCTATGGCTAGAAGGAAAGAAGAGGGAAGGGCACATGGACAGACAGTATAAGGAGCTACGGATAGACGGAGGGAAGAGGGAAGGGCACATGGACAGACGGTGTAAGGAGCTACGGATAGATGGAGAGAAGAGGGAAGGCACATGGACAGACAGTGTAAGGAGCTACGGATAGACGGAGAGAAGAGGGAAGGGCACATGGACAGACAGTGTAAGGATCTATGGCTAGACGGAGAGAAGAGGGAAGGGCACATGGACAGACAGTGTAAGGAGCTAAGGATAGATAGAGAGAAGAGGGAAGGGCACATGGACAGACAGTGTAAGGAGCGATGGATAGACTGAGTGAAGAGCGAAGGGCACATGGATATACAGTGTAAGGAGCTACGGATAGACGGAGAGAAGAGGGAAGGGCACATGGACAGACAGTGTAAGGAGCTACGGATAGATGGAGAGAAGAGGGAAGGCACATGGACAGACAGTGTAAGGAGCTACGGATAGACGGAGAGAAGAGGGAAGGGCACATGGACAGACAGTGTAAGGATCTATGGCTAGACGGAGAGAAGAGGGAAGGGCACATGGACAGACAGTGTAAGGAGCTAAGGATAGACGGAGAGAAGAGGGAAGGGCACATGGACAGACAGTGTAAGGAGCTAAGGATAGATAGAGAGAAGAGGGAAGGGCACATGGACAGACAGTGTAAGGAGCGATGGATAGACTGAGTGAAGAGCGAAGGGCACATGGATATACAGTGTAAGGAGCTACGGATAGACGGAGAGAAGAGGGAAGGGCACATGGATATACAGTGTAAGGAGCTACGGATAGACGGAGAGAAGAGGGAAGGGCACATGGACAGACAGTGTAAGGAGCGATGGATAGACTGAGTGAAGAGCGAAGGGCACATGGATATACAGTGTAAGGAGCTACGGATAGACGGAGAGAAGAGGGAAGGGCACATGGATATACAGTGTAAGGAGCTACGGATAGACGGAGAGAAGAGGGAAGGGCACATGGACAGACAGTGTAAGGAGCTACGGATAGACGGAGAGAAGAGGGAAGGGCACATGGACAGACAGTGTAAGGAGCTACGGGTACCTTGATATTCATTGTGAGGAGCTGAGGGCACTTATTTTGAGTAGCTTAGAGCACATGGAAGGACTCCGGACTGCCTGAGGAGCTCCGGAAACATGGGCAGGCAGTGTGAGGAGCTTGGGGCACATAGAGGAGTAGTATGAGGAGCTTGGGGCATAGGGGGTACGGTGATGAGTTTGGGGCATATACTAGACATGTTAAGAGCTTGAGGCACATGGACAGTAAGTGTGAGTAGCTTGGGACACATGGGCATTGTGAGGAGCTGGGGGCGCACAGAGGTGTAGAATGAGGTGCTTGGGGCATAGAGGGGCAGTGTGATGAGTTTGTGGCACATAGAGGGGTAGTAGAAAGAGCTTGGGGCATAGAGGGGCAGTGTGATGAGCTTGGGGCATATAGTAAAAGTGTGAGGAGCTTGGGACTCATGGGCAGTATGAGGAGCTTGGGGGGATACCCATTGTGAAGAGCATGGGACACACAGGTAGTGTGGGAAGCTTGGGGCACATGGACAGGCAGTGTGAGGAGCTTGGGTCTCGGCAGTGTGAGGAGCTTGGGTCTCGGCAGTGTGAGGAGCTTGGGTCTCGGCAGTGTGAGGAGCTTGGGTCTCTGGGCAGCGTGAAGAGCTTGGGTCTCGGCAGTGTGAGGAGCTTGGGTCTCTGGGCAGAGTGAGGAGCTTGGGGCACACAGGCGGTGTGAGTAGCTTCGAGTACTGGGCAGCATGAGGAGCTTGGTCACACAGGTGGCGTGAGGAGCTTGGGTCTCTGGGCAGTGTGAGGAGCTTGGGGACCACAGGTGGCATGAGGAGCTTGGGGCACACAGGTGGCATGAGGAGCTTGGGGCACACAGGGGGTGGGAGGAGCTTGGGTCTCTGGGCAGCGTGAGGAGCTTGGGGACCACAGGTGGCGTGAGGAGCTTGGGTCTCTGGGCAGTGTGAGGAGCTTGGGGACCACAGGTGGCATGAGGAGCTTGGGGCACACAGGTGGCATGAGGAGCTTGGGGCACACAGGGGGCGGGAGGAGCTTGGGTCTCTGGGCAGCGTGAGGAGCTTGGGGACCACAGGGGGCGTGAGGAGCTTGGGTCACACAGGTGGCGTGAGGAGCTTGGGTCTCTGGGCAGCGAGAGGAGCTTGGGGCACTGGGCAGCGAGAGGAGCTTGGGGCACTGGGCAGCGAGAGGAGCTTGGGGCACTGGGCAGCGAGAGGAGCTTGGGGTACTGGGCAGTGTGAGGAGCTTGGGGCACTGGGCATTTTGAGGAGCTTGGGGCACACAGGGGGCGGGAGGAGCTTGGGGAACACAGGGGGCGGGAGGAGCTTGGGTCTCTGGGCAGCTTGAGGAGCTTGGGTCACACAGGTGGCGTGAGGAGCTTGGGGCACACAGGGGGCAGGAGGAGCTTGGGGCACTGGGCATTTTGAGGAGCTTGGGGTACTGGGCAGTGTGAGGAGCTTGGGGCACTGGGCAGCGAGAGGAGCTTGGGGCACTGGGCTTTTTGAGGAGCTTGGGGCACACAGGGGGCGGGAGGAGCTTGGGGAACACTGGGGGCAGGAGGAGCTTGGGTATCTGGGCAGCTTGAGGAGCTTGGGGCCCACAGGTGGCATGAGGAGCTTGGGGCACACAGGGGGCGGGAGGAGCTTGGGTATCTGGGCAGCTTGAGGAGCTTGGGGCCCACAGGTGGCATGAGGAGCTTGGGGCACACAGGGGGCGGGAGGAGCTTGGGGCACACAGGTGGCGAGAGGAGCTTGGGGCACTGGGCAGCGTGAGGAGCTTGGGGCACACAGGCGATGAGAGGAGCTTGGGGCACTGGTCAGCGTGAGGAACTTGGGGCACACAGGGGGCGTGAGGAGCTTGGGTCTCTGGGCAGCGTGAGGAGCTTGGGGCACACAGGAGGCGTGAGGAGCTTGGGGCACTGGGCAGCGTGAGGAGCTTGGGGCACACAGGGGGCGTGAGGAGCTTGGGTCTCTGGGCAGCGTGAGGAGCTTGGGGACCACAGGTGGCATGAGGAGCTTGGGGCACACAGGGGGCGGGAGGAGCTTGGGGCACACAGGGGGCGAGAGGAGCTTGAGGCACATGAATATTGTGAGGAGGTGTAGTCACTAGGCAGCATGCTGATGACGCATTTTCCTCTCCCTGGTGCTCCTTCAGTCTCTTTTACACACTCTTAAGTCTGCGCTTCTGTGTGAAAAGCGTGCCCGCTGCACTCCATGCTGTAGCAGGTGGTAAAGCCAACCTGTGGGAATCAATCATCTATTTTTAGAGCATGCTACATACCCGTGAGGGTCTCAAGGTGCTGGTGGGAGGGTGTTCCAGGTCTTGGAGGCGAGGTGGGAGAAGGATCTCCCACCAGTGGTTGTTCTTCGGATGCGCAGGACGGTGGCGAGTGCGAGATCGAGATCGGCGGAGCAGAGCTGACGGTTAGGGATGTAGAAGGAAAGTCGTCTGTTGAGGTAGGCTGGGCCGGTCTCATGGAGTGCCTTGTGTGCGTGGATGAGGAGCTTGAAGGATATCCTCTTGTTGACGGGCAGCCAGTGCAGGTTTCTCAGGTGGGGGGTGATGTGGCCGTGGAGTGGAACATCGAGGATCAGTCGTGCCGAGGCGTTTTAGATGCGTTGCAGTAGTTTGATGATCTTAGTCGGGGCTTCTGCGTAGGGTATGTTTCCATAGTCGAGTCTGCTGCTGACGAGGGCCTGGGTGACTGTTCTTCTTGTATCTGTTGGGATCCACTTGTATATCTTGCAGAGGATGCAGAGGGTGTTGAAGCAGGAGGAGGAGACGGCATTCACTTACTTGGTCATGGAGAGCGTTGAGTCGAGGATGATTCCCTGGTTGCGTGCGTGGTTGGTGGGTGTCATGACTGCCCCCAGTGGCATCGGCCACCAGGAGTCTTCCCAGGCTGATGGGTTGGAGCCGAGGATGAGGACCTCCGTTTTGTCCGAGTTCAGCTTCAGTCGGCTGATCTTCATCCAGTCGGCGACGGCCTTCAATCCTTCGTGGAGGTTGGCTTTGGCCGTGATGGGGTCCTTGGTGAGGAAGAGAATCAGTTGAGTGTCGTTGGGGTAGGAGATTATGTTGAGGTTGTGCTGTTGGGCGACGTGTGCCAGCGGGTCATGTAAATGTTGAACAGTGTCGGGCTGAGGGGGGATCCCTGGGGTACACCGCAGATGATCTTGGAGGCTTTGGATCGGAAAGGGGGAGGCAGACGCTCTGGGTTCTGCCGGAAAGGAAGGAGGTGGTCCATTCCAGGGCTTTGTCTTGGATCCCTACGGCATGGAGGCGTGCACGTAGTGTGTGGTGGCAGACATTGTCGAAGGCGGCGGAGAGGTCCAGGAGGATGAGGGCTGCGGTCTCACTGTTGTCCAGCATGGTCCTAATGTCGTCAGTGGCGGCGATGAGGGTGGTTTCAGTGCTGTGGTTGCTGAGGAACCCTGACTGGGAAGGGTCCAGGATTCTGTTTTCTTCGAGGTATCGGGTTAGCTGTCTGTTAACGATCTTCTCGATGACCTTGGCCTGGAACTGGAGCAGGGAGATGGGCCGGGGGTTCTTGAGATCTCTTGGGTCTGCCTTGGGTTTTTTGAGTAGGGCGTTGATCTCTGCCTGTTTCCAGCTTTCTGGGAAGGTCGCGGTCTCGAGGGAGACATTGATAACGTTCCGAAGGTGGGGTGCGATGGAGCTGCTGGCTTTGTTGAAGATGTGGTGCGGGAATGGGTCTGACGGGGAGCCGGAGTGGGCTGAGCTCCTGGTCTTGATGGTATCATCGATGCTCATGCTGGCCCAGGCTAGCAGGGGGTCGTGGTCGATGGTGTGCGGAGAGTCTGTTGTGTTGCTGTCTATTGGGGCTGTCTGGGTGATGAAGCTGTTGTGGATGTCTGCTATCTTTCGGTGGAAGAAAATGGCAAGGGAGTCGCACAGGGCTTGCGACGGCGGGATATCGTTGGTGTTGGAGCTAGGGTTGGCGAGTTCCTTCACGATGTTGAAGAGCTCCTTGCTGTTGTGTGCGTTGATGTCGAGGCGGTCTTGGAAGGAGGACCTCTTGGCAGTCCTGATGAGGTGACGGTGGTTGCGGATGGCGTCCTTGTGGGCTGCGTAGCTGTCCGGAGTCTGTTCGCTGTGCCATTTCTTCTCTGGTTTCCAGCAGGCTCACTTGGAGGCTGGGAGTTCTGGGGTGAACCAGTTGGCCATCTTGCTAGTGTCTCTGTGGAGGGGTTTCTTCAGCGGGGCGATGGTGTTGGCGCAGTCGTTGATCCAGCGTCTGAGGCTGTGGGTAGCGTCGTCTGTGTTAGAGGATTCGTGGGTGGGCTGAGAGCGAGATTTGCGTGTAGTTGGTCTCCGGTGATTTTTCTCCAGTAGCGGTGAGGGATCTGTAGTATGTGGTCGGTTTCTGGAAGGAGAAGTGGATGCAGCGGTGGTTGGTCCAGAGGAGTTTGGTGGTGTGGCTGAAGGAGACGTGGGGGCTTGAGGAGAAGACAGGGTCAAGCATGTGGCCAGTGGAATGGGTAGGTGTTGTGATGAGTTGCCTCAGTCCGAATTTGGAGAGGTTATCGATCAGGGTTTTCGAGTTGCTGTTGTTGTTCTCAAGGTGAAAGTTCAGGTCTCTGAGGCAGATGTAGTCAGTGGAGGTCAGGGTGGGCGTGCTGACGAAGTCAGCGATGGAGTCGCTGAACTGAGTTCGGGGTCCGGGGGATCTGTAGACGAGGGTGCCTCTGAGGGTAGAGTTGGGATCTGTGTGGATCTGGAAATGCATGTGTTCGGCGGTGCTGACAGTGTACTCGGTGCTGGTCGAGACCCTGATGCTGTTCTTGTGGGAACGGTGCAACTATGCCACAGAGAAACACACCCAGACGTGAGCCTGTAGTAGAGAGCGCTATGCGAGGCTTCAGGCTGTGGGCCCCTCTCCTCGCACCTGCAGCAGCCCCTCGAAGCATTACAAGCTTTATCGTTCACCATTGAAGACAAGTGTGCAGGTGAGAAAGGCCTCGCCTCTCCTGAGCCCTAATCCCGGCCTCCCGCCCACAGCTCTCAGGGGCCCGAGCCTTTGAGGCGCTACGGGAGGTCTGGTGTACACTGGGATCCCCTAATGAAAACAGGGTGTTCCTTAAAACCACTGTCTGGCTTCACCCAGGCCTGGGAATCCCGGCCCTCTCGTGCACACAAAAAGTGCTGATGGATGTCTGTCTGTCAGTGCCTCCAGCCTTTGTCTGACAAAGTGCCGTCTTACTGATGCCAGCCGCTCGCAGCTTTGCCTTTTCCCATCACAAATGCGGGGCTGCGTGTTCTGACACACACAGAAGTGATTCACAACAGATGTTGTGCACTTGTGTTGTCTCCATGGGCCCACTTTTATTTCGTGCATAGAAACTCCCACTACCTCCGTCAAAGAATGAGGCTTTGCTGTTCCAAAGTTAGGGCCAGATATACTAAATGATTTTGCCATTGTAAACCCTGCATTTGCGAAGTCATTTGGTTTGCGTTCGCAAAATTGCTTTTTGTAATGTAGGGAACCCATTTTACGAGTCGGACAATATTTTCCAACTCGTAAAATAGGTTTTGCGACCCACAGGGAACTGCAATTTGGAAAGGGGCGTAAAATAGGTGTTTCTTCCAAATTGTGCTACGGTGTCCCATCTACCAATGCTTTACGACCACAGTTGTAGTCGCAAATCATTGTACAGTTAACAGTGCCTCAGAGGAGGTGGCGACAGATTCGTAAAAAGCAAGTGCCCCCTTCGGAACGGGGGTGGCAATGTCTGCTCTGCCTGGTGTTTTTCCAGCTGTAAAAGGTTTGTGTTTTTTAAAGCAGCACCGAGTCCAATGCCCACTCTGCTCATGCCTACAAATGTCTCTGCCAACCCGGTAACACGCGCACATTTAATGTGTTTCCATGGTGATGCTGGGGAAGGCCCCCCTGCACATTAATGGGTGAAGAAGTAACTCCAAGTAGAAACGTATTTTAGTAATTGAAATTACACTGGGCGCTTCCGTGATGCATACATGTATAGGCAGAAATGTAAATTCTGCTTTCATAGCGAGTAATAGACTGTAGTATTCTCGGATTACTCCCGGAAGTGCTTGTGAATAGAACATTGTGACATGGTGGCTCCTAAATTGAGGCATTTGGAATCTCTGTCAGTAGCGGAAGGAAATTGGCAGAGTAAAACAGGCCGGTGCCACTGCACCATCAATACTGCAAGGTGACGTATTAGACAACGCTGGATATGTGAGTGACTACTTCCCAGCCCACCTGGCCCTATAGAGAAGTCTACCGGAGGCTGTCCTGGAAATATCTTCTTTCGGTGGCACAGCTCCACTCAAAGTGGTGTTACAACTTTAATTCAATATACATACTGCAGTTCAAAGATTTGACTCCTCGAAGGCCTGGCCCAGCCTTTCATGCTTCGCAGGTCAACAAAAGGGGTACAATACAACAGAGCTGATTAACAGCAACACTTACTACTTTTTTTAAGCACTGTTATATCTGTTTAGTTTGTAGTGTAAACTCTGTAGCCAATCAACTGAGCACTAAAGAGAGACTCTGGCCATCTTTACACCAATATTCTTAGTTACAAAGTTAACCCGAAGCGGGGCGTGAATACACAAGTAGTGCCTCGTCCGGGCCTCGAAGCGCCGCCTCCGGGGCCTGCCCGGCGGCCATGATGGGCTCGCTGGATCTCGCGGTGTTTACACAAATCCTTGGCCCCGGGCCCGAATCCACGGGGTGTAAAAACAATCAGGGGACCGAGGGAGAAATTCTCCCCGCTGATTTATTTACCGCTGTGTTTTTCCAGCGCCACGGGGGCTGGGAGTTTGCGCTAGGCGCGCTCAAGCGAATCTTATGTCATACACCTCTGCCGAGACGACGACTTTATAAATGGCGTAGAATAATAATCCCACGGCGAGGAATGCGCGCGAGGAACACCCAGACCGGGCTGGAATGTTTTCAGAATATATAATATGGTGCTTTTTTTGGTCGGGGCCCGAGCCGGGGCTCCCCGGGGTAGGCGGTGCGGCCCAGGCTCCAGGCCTGTCTGCCTACCACCTGTAGGGGCCCCGGGGAGCTGTCCTGGGCAGGCCACCCAACTGCGAGACCCCGGCCAGAGGAGGCGGACAGGGCCTCCTGGAGCCCCCACCGTCCGGGGGTTGGGTGGGAGGGGGGGAAGTAAAACATATGAAGGAGGAAACAAAACAACGTCTGCTGAGGAAATCCGCACCCCTGTGTTACCCAGATGCTTGCTTTCCCTTTACAGTGTTATACCAAATGTGTATAGCGCACGTTCACCGAAAAGGTTTCTTGGCGCTGGGTGCTATTGATAATGACTGTGCAGTCACTAAGGGTCGTTATTCTTGTCTTGCTCTTTTGGAGGGACTGGCAAACTCTACAGACTGGCGCCAAGTGACAAGCCTCTTGCTTCTAGCCGCACTGGTTCAAACCCCAACCCTGACAGCATTCACTTCGAGTTCAGTGTCAAATGAGTGATGAGCACAGCCCCTCCCCCCTCCTCTCCGGATAAGATACATTTGGTGGGCTACGGGTTGTTGAAGGAATAGTGAATGGCTTGTGAAACCCCTGCTTTGGCACCTTTAAAATGTTTGTTTTATTAAACTGGGCTGGATTATTGAACAGGTTAATAATTCAGGTTTCGGCCCCCCGCAGAACCCTCCCCCCCGCCCAAAAAAAAATCTGGAAGTTCTGTAATCATATGCTCTAGAAATATAAATAGAGTGCAGTGTGCCCAGAATTGCACAATTCCTGAGACTGCAATCTTTTCATTTGTGCTCAATGTTATGTAATGTCCGTGAAGTAGCCCAATGATTTTCTAGCAGCCCACTGCAATGTTCCATGCAGTGCAGGTGTGTTATATACAACCATTAAATAACTGTACAGCGCCTTGATCCTAGCGTCAGAGAGTGTTTCTTTAAGTTGTTCAACTTCCTCTGCCTTTCCTGTGTCTGGTTACACCAATCTCCTGAAACTGGATTGATAAGAAATCATTTTGAACGGGTCAACTGACATTCCCACTAGTCTAAAATAGCTCTACTATCCGTCCAACCATGCTGCACCACCTCACAAATCACACCATCTCTACTTTGATTCATCTACAAACAAGCATTGGCAAAATCTATGGGTCCTACCTTCTGACTGCCAAGGCAGACCTAATGGCTTTGATAATGGTATTTTCTGATGCAGTTTAGCATCAGCAAAAGGAAGTGCTTTTTGCCAATGGTTTAAAGCATTGGCAATACCCCCCAAAAAGGCACAATAATGTGTACGCACACATGTGTCCCCACAACGAGACAACCCTGCATGATGATGTATGCACACGTGTCTCAGCACTCTTATGCACAAACACAGCTTGACATGGCCACCATTTTATTTTTTTATTTACCATTCAACGATGGTTGACTCAATCTTGGACCAAAAAATAAAATAAATAATTAACATGCTACGAAAGCTCATTTTGTAAAAGGTTGTCCAGCAGCAAATGGCAGTTGCCGGGCCTTCAAATAATAAAAAAAAACATAAAAACATAATATAGTGTAAAGAGTGACAGGGGAGCTATAGAGGAGCTTGATATGGAGAAATTAAAAGAAAAAATAATGTTGGTCAGGGAGAAATTGAGGAAGCAGCGGACGAGCTTGGGGGAGGAGAGAACAACACAAGTTGTACGTGAAGTGGATATTTGAGGGAGAAAGAAAAACATAAGGGCAAGAACATGCCAACACATGCACTTCCATGGAATGCTGAGAGAAAATGAAGAAAGCAATCCCCTGAATGCGAGCAGTCATCCCATCAAAAGGATGTTAAGGAGGGAAAAGGCCACTACAACGCGGCCGTTTCCACGAAAACCTTTACCACGCATGCATTACAACGCATGCATGGTAATAACAAGAGGCATTACCACCACGCATACCTTTACTACGAAATACGTAGTAAAGGTATGTGTGGTAAATGAAATAAAAAAGGGGGAGGTTTGGGGGGTCTCCCCCCCAAAATTAAAAAAGCGTGGGATTGATAAAGGGGGATTGAGGGGGGGGCTCCCCCCCCAAAAAGAACTAACCTGAAGTGCCGAATATCAAGCAATCAGCGTCGTTAAAGAGGAAACAGAATTAAACTTCCGCTTCCTCTTTACGACGTATGGCCGACGTAACCAGGAAGATGGAGAGGAGGCGAGTGAAAAAGGTAAGGGGAAATGTAATAAAAAAAACACTAAGGGTTAAGGGCAGTGGTAATTATAAGGAGTGGAGGCTGGGGACGTGTAAGGGGAGAGGTGTAACCTTTAACAAGAATATGCCCTCACCATGCATAAATTAACAACGAAAAACGTTGTTAATCTATGCGTGGTAAAGGAATATTAGTGGTAAAGGTGATACGTAGAAAACGAATTCCGTTGTAACGAATGAGTGGTAAAGGCATGCGTTGCAACGGATTTCGTTGTAACGACATATAACCGTTAAGGAAGCAGCGGAAGAACCAACACACGAGAGGAAGGAAAAACATTGAATGAGAAGCAAGCAAATGAAAGTGACAAGAAATCCTAATAATGGTGAGCAACGGTCTGCCCAAAGCCCACTGTAAGTCTTTGGAATGGCCCGCAAGAGGCTTTTACCTACATATAGCTAAAAGCTGCCTGGTAGGCGAGAACTAATGAGGGCTCCGAAAGGATTAAACTTGTGAGTGGATGACGGAGGAGAGAGTAGTAGGTTCTGGGGACCTCTGTGATAATAAAATGGAAGACCCCAAAAGTGTGGATGTTTGTGGGTGAAAAATAAATAAGAACCCCAGAAGTAATACAGTCGAAGGATCACTAGTTTCCTCAGTAAGGCCATAAGTGAGGGCACAGCAGGCACGGGTAACACATCATACATGAGCAGCACATGAAGCTCTGGCATCCTTTCTGACATCATGCAAGAGGGCTCTAGAATTACTATTGGTCCTTTGTGATTCCCAGAAGCAACAATGGCGTGTGTGACAATGTATAGGAGGATTCTGGAGGCAGTGATGTCCTCTGTGATATCTTGAATGAGTCATCCAGAAGCATTGATGCCCTTTATGGTATCATAAATAAGGATTCCAGACGCATTGATGCCCTTTATGGTATCATAAATAAGGATTCCAGAAGCATTGTTGTCCTTTATGATGTCTTAAATGAGACCTCCAGAAGCGGTAATATCCTTTATGACAAAGCATTCCACAACGCCGGACCAGCCTACCTGAACACACCGCCACCCGCCAGCTCCGCTCCAGCAGCCTCGCCCTCGCCGCTGTCCCCCGCATCCATCGTACGACCTCCAGCGGCAGATCCTTCTCCTACCTCGGCACCATGACCTGGAACACCCTCCCTACCCACCTACGGCAGACCCAAGACCTACTCGCCTTCAAAAGACTCCTCAAGACCTGGCTCTACGAACAGTAGCAGCACCCCTTCTCCCCTCAGCGCCTTGAGACTCTCACGGGTAAGTAGTGCGCTTTACAAGTACTCTGATTGATTGATTGATTTAAATGAGGATTCCAGAAGCATTCATATCCTTTATGATATCTTATAGGAGGGTTCCAGACGCAGTAATGTTCTCTATGACATTTTAAATAAGGGTTCCAGAAGCAGTAAGGTTATGTTAGTATGAATTTTGTAGAGCGCACGTTCACCCCAGGGTTTCTTGGCGCTGTGTGCCGCTGGGGAACCCGTCCTGGCTTTCCCTGTGAGATGGTCCCTATTGGGCATCTTTATGATCAAAGAGGGGGAGAAGGAAAATCCGTGACCCCACCAAGTTCCTTGGCTTCAGTTACTTTTAATCAAGAGGAGGGGGAGGGGGGATCACTTGTCCTGTGTAACCTGGGTACAGTTCTAACTAGAATGACCCTTGTTTAAAAGACCCTCATACACGTGCAATCATGGTGGTATGGGCGGTGTATCTTGATTCTCCGCCTTCGTTTACACGTCTGTGCAGAATCACGGGGTCAGTTGGTATGCACCCTCCGCCCGGAGGAGAACACCCTAGGTTAAAACAGTAGTGATCAGTGATTTAGGTGAGGTGACAGTGCTCTACTTAAAAGCAATCCAAATATCCCGAGAGAACAATTTTAATGGTCGGGGTTGAATTGACGGTGGAGGATTCGGTTGAATACGTGTAAGGACAATTATCAGGATTCATAGATATTCATTCCTCCTGTGTGAAAAAGACGGTCGACATGTTTCAGCCTATGTCGCCCACAGGGGTCGGTACGGCTTTCTTCAGGACCAGGTGAGTTCAGTGAAAGAGGTGGCTAAGGCCTACTCTCTGTTGTCGGTCGAAATATAGACCTTATGTTAATTTTTAAGTGACTTCCCTCGGGTACCCGGAGGCTTGGAGGAGGGGCTCCTTATTGCTCCGCTCGGAATCCTGCAGCTTGTGCTGTCTCTGCCTCTCGCGGTCCCGGATGCATCACCAAGGTGAAGCCAGGCATCCCCGGCAGCGAGGGGGCCTTTGTGGAGATTAAGCAAGCTATTGCCCAGAGTTGCAGCGTGGGACCCATGGTTAGAGAGGCACCAAGGCGAGATTTATCGAGCCTGCTGACATTGGTTCCGTACCCTGCCGCGTCAGGAATTGAACTCTGGTCCCAGGCCGACCTCTGCTTCTGGGTCTGCCACCTCTAACCGGTGAGCCACACTTCTCCAAGGTCCTCTATGATATTTTAAACGAGGTTTCCAGAAGCAGTAATGTCCTTTATGATATCTTATATGAGAGTTCCAGAACCATTGACATTCTTTATGATATCTTAAATAAGGATTCCAGAAGCATTGATGTATTTTATGATATCTTAAATGAGGGTTCAAGAAGCATTGATGCCCTTTATGATGTCATAAATGAGGCCTCCAGAAGCATTCATATCCTTTATGATATCTTATAGGAGGGTTCCAGAAGCAGTAATGTTCTCTATGATATTTTAAAAGAGGGTTCCAGAAGCAGTAACGTCCTTTATGATATCTTATAGGAGGGTTCCAGAAGCAGTAACATCCTTTATGATATCTTATAGGAGGGTTCCAGAAGCAGTAATGTTCTCTATAATATTTTAAATGAGGGTTCCAGAAGCAGTAATGTTCTCTATGATACCTTAAACGAGGGTTCTAGAAGCAGTAACGTCCTTTATGATATCTTATATGAGGGTTCCAGAACCATTGATATTCTTTATGATATCTTAAATAAGGATTCCAGAAGCATTGATGTATTTTATGATATCTTAAATGAGGGTTCCAGAAGCGGTAATATCCTTTATGAGGGTTCCAGAGTCAGTAATGTAATTTATGGTATCGTAAATGAGAGTTCCAGAAGCATTAATATCTTTTAGGATATCATAAATGAGGGCTCCAGAGGCAGTAATGTTCTCTAGGATATCTTAAATGAGGGTTCCAGAATCATTCATATCCTTTATGATATCTTATAGGAGGGTACCAGTAGCAGTAATGTTCTTTATGATATCTCAAACAGCCCCAACAGCGCTGGGATGCCTGGCTTCACCTTGGGAGTGCCCAGGAGTGGACATTTCACGGGGAAAAGCCAGCAAGGGTTCCACAGCGGTATGCGTTACAGCGCCAGGACACCCCAGTAGGGGTATTAAAGCGCTTCACAAGTACAAATTACATTTACATTTACATTACATTTACAAATAAGGGTTCTAGTAGCAGTAATGTTCTTTATGATATCTTAAATGAGGGCTCCAGGGGCATTGATGCCCTTTATGGTATCTTAGATTAGGGTTCCAGAAACATTCATATCTTTTATGATATCTTATAGGAGGGTACCAGTAGCAGTAATGTTCTTTATGATGTCTTAAATAAGGGTTCCAGTAGCAGGAATGTTCTTTAAGATATCTTAAATGAGAATTCCAGAAGCCTTAATGTCCTTTATGATATCGTAAATTAGCGGTCCAGAAGCATTAATGTCTTTTATGATATCTTAGAAGAGGGTTCCAGAAACAGTAACATACTTTATGGTATCTTATATAAGGGTTCCAGAAGTCGTGATGTCCTTTATGTTATCTTAAACGAGGGTTACAGAAGCAATAATGTCTTTTATGATATCTTAAACGAGGGTTCCAGAAGCAGTGATGTGCTTTATGATATCTTAAATGAGGACTCCAGAGGCAGTAATGTAATTTATGATATCAGAAATGAGCATTCCGGAAGCATTAATGTCCTTTATGGTATCTTAAACGAGAGTTCCAGAAGCAATAATGTATTTTATTATATTGTAAATGAGGGTTCCAGAAGCAGTGATGTTCTTTATGATATCTTAAATGAGGGCTCCAGAAGCAGCGATGTCCTTTATGATATTTTGAATGAGTCATCCAGAAGCATTGATGCCCTTAATGATATCTTAAATAAGGATTCCAGAAGCATTGTTGTCCTTTATGATATCTTAAATGAGGGCTCCAGAGGCATTGATGCCCTTTATGGTATCTTAAATGAGGGTTCCAGAAACATTCATATCTTTTATGATATCTTATAGGAGGGTACCATTAGCAGTAATGTTCTTTATGATGTCTTAAATAAGGGTTCCAGTAGCAGGAATGTTCTTTATGATAGTTTAAATGAGGGTTCCAGAAGCACTGATGTATTATATGATATCTTAAATGAGGGTTCCAGAAGCAGTGACGTCCTTTATAATATCTTAATTGAGGGTTCCAGAAGCAATTGATATTCTTTATGATATCTTGAGCAAGGGTTCCAGGAGCATTGATGTCTTTTATGATATCTTAAATGAGGGTTCCAGAAGCAGTAATGTCCTTTATGATATCTTAAATGAAAATTCCAGATGTCGTAATGTCCTTTATGATATCTTAAATGAGGGTTCCAGAGGCATTAGTGTCCTTTGTGATATCGTAAATTAGTGGTCCAGAAGCATTAATGTCTTTTATGATATATTAAACGAGGGTTCCAGAAGCATTGATGTATTTTACGATATCTTAAATGAGGAGTCCAGAGGCAGTTATGTAATTTATGATATCAGAAATGAGCATTCCGGAAGCATTAATGTCCTTTATGGTATCTTAAACGAGGGTTCCAGAAGCAATAATGTCTTTTATTATATTGTAAATGAGGGTTCCAGAAGCAGTGATGTTCTTTATGATATCTTAAATGAGGGCTCCAGAAGCAGCGATGTCCTTTATGATATTTTGAATGAGTCATCCAGAAGCATTGATGCCCATAATGATATCTTAAATAAGGATTCCAGAAGCATTGTTGTTCTTTATGATATCTTAAATGAGGGCTCCAGAGGCATTGATGCCCTTTATGGTATCTTAAATGAGGGTTCCAGAAACATTCATATCTTTTATGATATCTTATAGGAGGGTACCATTAGCAGTAATGTTCTTTATGATGTCTTAAATAAGGGTTCCAGTAGCAGGAATGTTCTTTATGATAGTTTAAATGATGGTTGCAGAAGCACTGATGTATTTTATGATACCTTAAATGAGGACTCCAGAAGCAGTGATGTCCTTTATGATATCTTAATTGAGGGTTCCAGAAGCAATTGATATTCTTTATGATATCTTGAGCAAGGGTTCCAGAAGCATTGATGTCTTTTATGATATCTTAAATGAGGGTTCCAGAAGCAGTAATGTCCTTTATGATATCTTAAATGAGAATTCCAGATGTCGTAATGTCCTTTATGATATCTTAAATGAGGGTTCCAGAGGCATTAGTGTCCTTTGTGATATCGTAAATTAGCGGTCCAGAAGCATTAATGTCTTTTATGATATATTAAACGAGGGTTCCAGAAGCATTGATGTATTTTACGATATCTTAAATGAGGACTCCAGAGGCAGTTATGTAATTTATGATATCAGAAATGAGCATTCCGGAAGCATTAATGTCCTTTATGGTATCTTAAACGAGGGTTCCAGAAGCAATAATGTCTTTTATTATATTGTAAATGAGGGTTCCAGAAGCAGTGATGTTCTTTATGATATCTTAAATGAGGGCTCCAGAAGCAGCGATGTCCTTTATGATATTCGGAATGAGTCATCCAGAAGCATTGATGCCCTTAATGATATCTTAAATAAGGATTCCAGAAGCATTGTTGTCCTTTATGATATCTTAAATGAGGGCTCCAGAGGCATTGATGCCCTTTATGGTATCTTAAATGAGGGTTCCAGAAACATTCATATCTTTTATGATATCTTAGGAGGGTACCATTAGCAGTAATGTTCTTTACGATGTCTTAAATAAGGGTTCCAGTAGCAGGAATGTTCTTTATGATAGTTTAAATGAGGGTTCCAGAAGCACTGATGTATTTTATAATACCTTAAATGAGGACTCCAGAAGCAGTGATGTCCTTTATGATATCTTAATTGAGGGTTCCAGAAGCAATTGATATTCTTTATGATATCTTGAGCAAGGGTTCCAGAAGCATTGGTGTCTTTTATGATATCTTAAATGAGGGTTCCAGAAGCAGTAATGTCCTTTATGATATCTTAAATGAGAATTCCAGATGTCGTAATGTCCTTTATGATATCTTAAATGAGGGTTCCAGAAACAGTAACGTACTTTATGGTATCTTATATGAGGGTTCCAGAAGTTGTGATGTCCTTTATGTTATCTTAAACGAGGGTTCCAGAAGCAATAATGTCTTTTATGATATCTTTAACGAGGGTTCCAGAAGCAGTGATGTGCTTTATGATATCTTAAATGAGGGCTGCAGAAGCAATATTGTCCTTTATGATATCTTAAAAAAGGGTTCCAGAAGCATTGATGTCTTTTATGATATCGTAAATGAGGGTTCCAGAAGCAGTGATGTTCTTTATGATATCTTAAATGAGGGCTCCAGAAGCAGCGATGTCCTTTATGATATCTTGAATGAATCATCCAGAAGCATTTATGCCCTTAATGATATCCTAAATAAGGATTCCAGAAGCATTGTTGTCCTTTATGATATCTTAAATGAGGGCTCCAGGGGCATTGATGCCCTTTATGGTATCTTAGATGAGGGTTCCAGAAACATTCATATCTTTTATGATATCTTATAGGAGGGTACCAGTAGCAGTAATGTTCTTTATGATGTCTTAAATAAGGGTTCCAGTAGCAGGAATGTTCTTTATGATAGTTTAAATGAGGGTTCCAGAAGCACTGATGTATTTTATGATATCTTAAATGAGGACTCCAGAAGTAGCGCTGTCCATTATGATATCTTAAACAAGGGTTCCAGAAGCAGTGTTGTCCTTTATGATATCTTAATTGAGGGTTCCAGAAGCAATTGATATTCTTTTTTTTGTAAAAGTTGTTTTTATTGACATTTTGAAAATATAAAACCACAAGAAGCGACAATCCCGCTCAACTTCCCTCGCAGGGCGGTACGGTATCGGGCATGCAGACAACAATGAACTCGGCTGTTCTATGGCCTCGGGTCCGAGGCCTGCAAGCTACAAAATGAGCATAGGAACATATATCAAATCGGATGTAGTAGCCGCGGCCAGCAGAGTATATCAGTTCAGGGCGGCGTACCTCCAGTTCGCCGAGTAGATAGCTTGGCGGTCCTAGTCTGCATCCCTGACCCGTCCGCTAATTCACCGTGCAGTCGTTGCCAAACACCCCACCCACCCCGCACCCGTTCCCACCCCACTCCCCAGTGGTGGTAACAACATTCATTCACTGAATCAAACAATCCGGGCAACTCAGGTCCGGAATAGATGAAGGCCCCTTAATGAGGGAGGACAAACCGCCGACGGCAGGCCGCTGGACAGGAAGGGGACCAGTGGACCCCAGCGGAAGGAAAAGTTCTTGAAGTCGCCCTGGAAAATGTCTGCCATCCGCTCCATACTTAGCAATCTCCATAGCCTTGCATGCCATAGAGCAAGCGCGGGTGCCTGCTTTTTCTTCCAGGCTGAAGCTAATGTTAACTTGGCCGCCCCGTACAAAGCCAGAGGATCTTTTTATCAGCTCGTGTTTGGTGTTCAAGGTCAGGGTCTCGAAGGCCTAGCAACACATGTTCTAGCGTGTCCTTGATTGGGTAGCCCAAGATCTCTTTAATGTGGGACAGGACTTCAGCCCAGTAAGGACGGATGATCGGGCAATCCCACCATATGTGGCGAAAGTCACCCAGTAAACCACAGCCCCTCCAGCACCTGTCCGAGGAGTTCGGAAATATTCTCTTCAGTTTGGATGGGTACATGTACCAATCCATTGTGGTTTTAAGATGGGCCTCCCGAAGATCCAGCGAGTGGTTGTGTTTCGCAATGTCATGCCATAGATGAGCCCACTCTTCGTCCGCTACAGAACCGGCCAAGAAGATCCTACCAGAGGCCCATATATCGCAGCCGTGGAGAAATAGAGGTGGAGAGCAGGAGGTCGTATAAGGAGATGGTTTCTTCGCATGGTGGAGGTTTTTGCAAGAAATGCCTCAAAGGCAGTGGGCGGCCTAGTGGCCGCGTCTCTAACTGGTGGAGATAGCGCCCAGTGAAGTAGCTGGGCGTGGTGGTATTGCTCCAGTGGCGGGACTGAGTAGTCTCTCATACAATTGGCAAACGTAAGTGGCGCATCCCCATGGAAGAGGTGTGTAAGGGCGTAGCAACCTCCGGCCCTCCAGGCGTTGAATGGGCCCTCATGCTCTGCAGGAGGAAAAGCGGCATTAAAGTGGATCAGGGTATATGGGGACGGGAAGGACGTCCATCGTTCATCATGGGGATTGAGTCCCAGACCTTCAGGGTGGTACTTGTGGGGGTACTAATGTATACGTTTTTGGGCCTATCCCTTTTTGGTTTCCACGCCAAGTCCCAAATCGTTCTCCCCGCCACCGAGCGATCCATATGTAGCCAATGCTTCTCTGACGTGGGCTGCGACCACTTCACAATGACCCGGAGCTGTGCCGCTTTGTAATACAAGTGCATGTCCAGAAGGCCCACTCCTCCCTTTTTCTGCGGGCGCCGGAGGGTGTCAAAAGAGATTCGGGCACGGCCCCCCTGCCAGATGTATCGAAGCATCATGGATCGGAGGCGTCCAAAGAAATCGCTCTCGGGGATTATGGGAAGAGCCTGGAAAAGGTATAGCAGTTTAGGTAATAGGGACATTTTGATCGCGTGGACCCGTCCTAGCCACGAAATAAACTTAGGCTTCCAGCGAGCTAGGTCACTCTGAATCTTCGTCAGTAGCGGGGGGAAGTTAGCTGCAAAAAGCTTCCCAATGGTGGGGGTCAGTCGGACCCCCAAGTGCACTAAAGAAGTAAGGGACCACGGGAGTGGCGGTAATGGCCGAAGGCGGTCGACCCCCGCGGCGGGGAGCGTAAGATTGAGAATATAGGATTTGTTCAGGTTGACCTTAAAACCGGCAGCCTTCTAAAAACACTCCAAGGCCTCCCGAACACAGGGAAGGGAGTGGGCGGGATCCGCCAGGGAGAGCAGAACGTCGTCTGCGAAAAGAGAGATTTTATGTTGTTCCCCCGTGAAGGGTAGCCCCCGAATGTTCGGGTTCTCTCTTATTGCCACCACTAAAGGCTCAATGCTTAGGGCAAAGAGCAGGGGCGAAAGGGGGCAGCCCTGCCGCGTACCGCGGGAGTGTGGGAAGAAGGCTGAGCAATGACCATTCACTGTGACCCTTGAACGGGGGCTGCTGTAGTTTGCTCTCAGCATCGTAAGGAAATTAGCCGCAAATTCAAACGCCTCCAAGGCCCGGAACATAAAGTTCCAATCTACACGATCGAAGGCCTTCTCGGCGTCGAGGCCTACTAGCACCGACGGGATCCTAAAGCGGGTGGCCTTTTCAATGAGGTGGACCACTCTCCTCGTATTGTCATGTGTCTGACGTCCCTTAATGAAACCGGATTGGTCCGGATGTATCAGGGCCGGCATTAAATCCTGCAGTCTGCTAGCTAAAATGTACGAGTACAGCTTGGCATCTATGTTGAGCAGTGCGATGGGTCTGTATGAAGAGCAAGCGGCGGGGTCTTTCCCCAGGTTTCGGGATGACTGATATGACCGCCTCTGCCATGGAACAAGACGTCAGCCCTGTCTCACCCATGGTATTGAATAATCGCATCAAGAAGCCACTGATGTCCGAGGCGAAGGTCTGTTAAAACTGTGCAGTGAATCCGTCTGGGCCCGGCGCCTTATGTGGTTTCAGCGCTTTTATCGCATCCCTAACTTCCTCCTCCGTAATGGGAGCCGCAAGGAGGTTGTTCCATTCCGCGGAGACCTGGGGGAGCAGGTGCGCCCGCAGGTAGTCTTCTTGAGCATGCGGGGAACGTGCCTCTTCCGAGTAGAGTGATGCGTAATAGTCCCCAAAGAGGTTCGCCTTGTCCCCATCGCGGTGTGTCAAGGCGCCTGACGGGTCCCGGACACCTCCTATGTATTCCCTCTCCCTCTTGTCCCTTAGTTGCCGGGCCAGGTGTTTCCCAACTTTGTTCCCTTGGGAATAGGATAAGCGCCTTAGCCTCAGCAGGGTAATCTCCGCTCGGTTATTATAATGGGCTTTGAGTTTACTTCGGACTGCTGTCAGAGGGCGCAGCATTACCCTAGATGGGTTCTGCTTGTGCGCCTGTTCGAGAGATGTTACTTGCCGTTCCAGGTCCTCCTGTTCAGTCCGTCGCATTTTGTTAAGCGCGGAGTTAAGTGCTATACACTTACCCCGTATGGTAGCCTTGAAGGCGTCCCATATCGTGAAGATGGAAGTGTCTTCTATTCGGTTGAGGTCAAAGAAGTCACGGATGCTCTTCCGCAACTCCTTACAGTAGATATCATCTCGGGTCAGGGACTGTGGAAAGTACCACTTGCGATGGGTCGTCGTCCTGGGGGACCACGTCAGACAAAGCGCCAGTAAGCTGTGGTCTGATACTGATAGAGGGAATATGCTGGCTTCTCGAAGATCACCCCTTAAGGATTGACTCACGAAGATATGATCTAATCGAGAATAAGAGTGGTGAACATGGGAAAAAAAGTGTAGTCCCTAGTCTGCGGGTGAAGGGCACGCCACCCGTCAATAAGGCCTAGGTCCCCAATTATGGCCTGGGTGTCTGCAGCAAAGAGGCCGACGTCGGACCTCAATCGATGAGAACAGTCCAGGTCCCTATCCCAAACTAAATTAAAGTCCCCCAGGACCACGAGTTCTCCCTCTACGAAATCCTCCACCTCTCGCAGAAGATCCCGCAGGAACCCGTTTTGACTCACATTGGGGGCGTAGAGGACCAGGAAGGTGCATGGCCCGCCGCGGAGCACTCCCTTGACCATCAGCCAACGCCCCTCCCTATCATTCCGGACCCCCAAAGGTTGGAAATGGAGGGTGGAGCGAAACAATAAGGCCACTCCTCTATGCTTCGTAGCAGCCGATGATCGATAGATGAGGGGGAATTGTTTGTGCTTCAGCCTAAGTTAATCTTTGCGGGCAAGGTGTGTCTCCTGGAGGCCCACCACATCCAAGTGGTGGTCTACCACGTACTTCCAGACCTTCTGACGCTTCTGCGGGGAATTCAGGCCCTTCACATTCCAGGAGCCTATGACCAATGACATTATAGAGCACACATCCCCCCTCGCTCTTTCAGACGGTCCACTGCAGTCCTCACACGCTCATCCCATCAAAGCCCGGTAAGCCGCACAACCTCCCGCACCAGACCTCGCCCCTCATCATGAAGCCTCCCACAGGTGATCGCAGGAAGCAGCCCATGTGGCAGGTCTCGAGTCTCCCTCCCTGTCCCGCCCCTTGGACCTCCCCAGCCAGCCTCAGGCAACCAGGTGAGCCTCCCAACGTCCCAGTTCCCACTCCCAACCGTGTCCCGCCCCGGAGCAGCCTCAGCTGTCAGTGTAGGGGACACTCCGCCGGCGCTTTCTGAACAGGCAAGCGGCCACATCGCCGTCAACCGCAACCACACGTCAGACACCAAGTTGAATCGCACGCAAACACACCAACCCCTCTTACCACCACTCCCCCCCCAGCCCCTAATGTCCCTGTTCCCTTCCCCCTACCCCCAAGAACCAAATAATCCCAACCAGAAAAAAAAGAAAGATCAAAGGACCCAGGCAACATGATACAGTCAGTACATTCAAACCCCATGGGTCAAGTTCGTAGTCAACGTTTCTCCATGACCCCTCACTGTGGCACTCTTCCAGAGAAAACATGGCGATCCACAGTACCTGAAAAAAGGGGTTGGGGGGGGCCCCCCCAGCGCCAAATCTGTGCCCTCTCGGGATCATGCCGCCGAAGAGCTGTGCGGCGGGGGAGTCACCGTCGCTGAGGCCACCGCTGCAACCGCCGCCCCCCGCTCCTGTCGGCCTGCTGTGGGATCCATTCTTGCCGTCGTCGCCGGGCCCCCCACTCTCCGCCAAGGTGAAGATCGCCGCCGCCGACGCGATCGGGGGCTCCCATCTCTCGAGGAGGGAGTAGTGCCATCCAGTCCAAGGAGGGCCTTGGCTTCCTGTAAGGACCTGACCTGGACCAGCCTGTTCTGCTACCTGAAGATAAGCCTAAATGGATGGCCCCAGGAGGAGGACACATTCTGTTCACGGAGGAAGGCTGTCACCGGTCGGAATTCACGCCGTTTCTGAAGCGTAGAGGCCGCCAGGTCTTGGTAAAGCTGGGGGCGATGATCCCGGAACTGTAACGAGGCGATCCCTCTAGCTTTCCGCAGTATTCTTTCCTTGAGTTGGAAATCATGGACGCACGCCAGGATGTCCGGAGGTGGAGCCCCAGCTCCCCTAGGCAAGCCCACTATGTGGACCCTGTCCATGCGGACCTCTCGTAGATCATCTTCACCTAGAATTTGCAGGAAAAGAGCTTCCACGTATTCTCGCAGGTCTCCAGCTTCCCCTTCCCATGGCACCGCCCGGATGCGGATTTTATTCCGGCGGGAACGATTCTCCAAGTCCTCCGCGTGTGCCTGGAGATCTAGGTTCTGTTCCGTGAGTCTGAGTACATCTTGCTGCAACTGATGTACATCGCCAGCCAGGCCCAGGTCATGCTCCTCGAGTGTCGCCACCCTCTCACCAATGCTATCCACATCCCTCCGTACCTCGCGGAGGTCCGAGGCAAGCTGGGTGCGTAGTTCCGTGATATCCTCTTTGATTGCCGCAAAGAGTTCCATCTTAAAAGCCTTGGGGGCCGGGCCATCGCCGTCCTTTTGTCTGGGTGAGCCGCTAGGGCCCGGTGGGGTCGATGAAGAGCTCCCTCCTGATTGGCCATCTTTGCCCGGCTTGTCCTTCTCTTTGCGGACCTTGCCCGTCATTTTGCGATCTCTGGCTGGTCACTCAAGGCAAGATTTTCCCGCACCTCACCACGTGTTCCTCACCGTCGGGGAGTCCCGGGCAGGGAGTCCCGCCAATCCCAGCAACGTGAAGACCAAGGTTCAGGGAGGACACAGCCTCTGGAGGGGATCAAACGAGATAAAATCTCAATGGTGTTGTTAATTCCCTTGCCCCAGTCACTCTGTGATTCATGTGGGTTCCAGGGGGGGGGGGGGGGGGGGGGGGGATGGCGCTGTTAGTCACTCTGCGAGTCCCGTAGGTTCCAGGGGAGGAAGCCGCCGGCAGAATCTCACAGGCCTCGGCCACAGGCCACGGCTGCGGTCCTCGTCCCACCAAGGCCCCGCACCGCTCCACCAACTCACTTTTGGCCAAGTCCAGGGGAGCCCCCCTCAGGGGACCCGTGCTGCACTCGAGGACCGCTCCAGGCAAGTCGCCGCTCTCGGTGGGGGATACAGGGTGATGGTGTGTGGCTACTCCCACCAACCGGCATCGCCAGTGGCGTGCCCCTCAAGTCCAGGAGTCCCCGACGCCCAGGCCACAAGACCCCGGCCTCGATTGACCCCGGCTACCGGCCACCTCCTCCCGCAAGACCGCGTGGCCAGATCTCTCCAGGCGAGGGTCCCAGCGTCAGCGTCTCTCCCCCGTCGCTCTCTGCGCCGGGGCACCCACTCCTTCAGCGCCCCACGGGCAGGACCCGCCCCGACCAGGCCTCAAATCCCCGGCCTCAGGCGATGCAGGCTGCCGGTTCCGACTCCTTGCGGCGGGCCGTGCTGCTTAGGCCTCCCCCGTGGCAGATACCTTGACCACTAGGCCTCAGGTCCCTGGCTCGCTTGGCCAAGTCGCTTCAGGCACGAGGGTCCCAGCATCAGCGTCTCTCCCCCGCTGTTCTCTGTGGTGGGACGACAACTCCTCTAGCGCCCCACGAGCAGGACTCACCCCGACCAGGCCTCAGATCCCCGGCCTCAGGTGGTGCAGGCTGCCGGTTCCGACCCTTCGTAGCGGGCCGCGCTGCTTAGGCCTCTCCGGTCGCAGGGACCCCGGTTTCTGCTCCACCTCGCCGCCGCTCTTCGCCTCGGAGCAGTAAGCCCCACCCGTGAACCTCGGGGGATCGGTGCCGGACTCAGGCTCCCAGCGGCGGCGCCTTCTGACTTCTCCTCGCTTCTCCCGTCTCGGAGTCTCCGAGCGCCAATGCTTGCAGCGCCGGCTCCCGCTATCTCCGCACTCCGGGCAGCCAGAACCACCGGAGAGGTGTCATTAGGGTGCAGGCTACCATACGGGACTCCCCCAATCGGTCCGACGGCGATTACAGCCCCCGAGAGGGCGCTGGTCAAAGCTGTAGGAATCGTGGTGCCTGAGGGACCTGGAGAAGCGTCCTACTCCGTCGCCATCTTGGACACGCCCCCCGCAATTGATATTCTTTATGATATCTTGAGCAAGGTTTCCAGAAGCATTGATGTCTTTTATGATATCTTTAATGAGGGTTCCAGAAGCAGTAATGTCCTTTATGATATCTTAAATGAGGGTTCCAGAGGCAATAATGTCCTTTATGATATCGTAAATTAGCGGTCCAGAAGCTTTAATGTCTTTTATGACATCTTAAATGAGGGTTCCAGAAGCAGTAATGTCCTTTATGATATCTTAAATGAGGGTTCCAGAAGCAGTAATGTCCTTTATGATATCGTAAATTAGCGGTCCAGAAGCTTTAATGTCTTTTATGACATCTTAAATGAGGGTTCCAGAAGCAGTAATGTCCTTTATGATATATTAAACAAGGGTTCCAGAAGCAGTAGTTTTACAGAGTTTTATATAGCGCAACTTGACCCGAACCGGGTATCAGGGTGCTTTATATAGCACCAGTTGCGTTACACGAGGACACATTCGTTTTTGTTAGTCACGGGGAGATTGAGAGGTTTCCCTAGAATCACAGGATGTTCAGCGTCATTGCCGAGACTCAAACCCAGTTCCTCAGATTCGAGGTCGACCGCCCAAGCCGTTAGGCCAACTCTTCTCCCCACCTACTATTGCGCAATAACCATGGTCCAGTAGGGAGATATTTTGCTGGTAATGATATCCACATTAAATATGTATTGCACTAATATTTATGCGCCATCAAAAAATTATTTATCAGTTGTCTCCCCCCCCCCCCCTGAAAATTGTTGTGCTCTGGGGCATCATAAAGGGGAGTGGCTGGAAGCACGAGGTGCTCATGTGCTCAAGAACATCATAAATGGGCATCTTCGGAAACGCGGATCCTTTCTGAAATCGAAAATGGATGTCCAAGCAGCAGGGCCCTTTGTGACACTGTTGAGGGGAGTCACTCGAAGCACCATGGTCGTCTGTGACATCATAAATAAGGGACCACGTTTCTTCTCTGATATCACAAATGAGCGTCATAGGGAGCTCTCTGGCTCTCTCTGAGATCACAGATTGGGGCCTCACGAACCCCCACCGTCCCCTCCCCTGTGACATCATTGGATCTAGTGAATCTGCCACAGAGCCCCATGAGCCCCTCCAGGGCATCTCTCTCCCACCCCTGGGCTGCAGGCCCGGATGGCACCACTTGTGCTGATGGGGGTTGACTCTGCTCTGTGACACCATAAATCATGGCCCTGGGAAACCCCACGGTACCCTGTGACATCATCAGATCTGGTGATGCTGCCACAGAGCCCCACGCGCCCCTCCAAGGTCCTCTCTCTCTCTCTCTCCTTGGCTGCAGGCCCGGATGGCACCACTTGTGCTGATGGGGGTTGACTCTGCTCTGTGACACCATAAATCATGGCCCTGGGAAACCCCACGGCCCCCTGTGACATCATCAGATCTGATGATGCTGCCACGGAGCCCCACGTGCCCCTCCAGGGCGGCTCTCCCTCTCTCTCCTTGGTTTCAGGCCCGGGTGGCTCCACTTGTGCTGAGGGGATTGACTCTGCTCTGTGACATCATAAATCAGGGCCCTGGGAAACCCCACGGACCCCCGTGACATCATCAGATTTGGCGATGCTGTCACAGAGCCCCACGTACCCCTCCAGGGCGGCTCTCCCTCTCTCTCATTGGCTGCAGGCCCAGATGGCATCCCTTGTGCTGAGAGGGTTGACTGTGGTCAGTGACGTCATAAGTTAGGGCCATAGGAAGCCCCACGGTGCCCTGTGACATCATCAGATCTGGTGATGCTGCCACAGAGCCCCACGAGCCCCTCCAGGGTGTCTCTCTCTCTCTCCTTGGCTGCAGGCCCGGATGGCTCCAGTTGTGCTGAAGGGGTCGACTCTGCTCTGTGACGTCATAAATCAGGGCCCTAGGAAACCCCACGGTCCCCTGTGACATCATCAGATCTGGTGATGTTGCCACAGAGCCCCACGCGCGCCTCCAGGGTGACTCTCTCGCTCTCTCCTTGGCTGCAGGCCCTCCGGCCCGGATGGCTCCACTTGTGCTGAGAGGATTGACTGTGGTATGTGACGTCATTAGTTAGGGCCCTAGGAAGCCCCACGGTCCCCTGTGACATCATCAGATCTGGTGATGCTGCCACAGAGCCCCACGCGCCCCTCCAAGGTGTCTCTCTCCTTGGCTGCAGGCCCGAATGGCTCCAGACTCCAGTTGTGCTGAAGGGGTCGACTCTGCTCTGTGACATCATAAATCTGGGCCCTAGGAAACCCCACGGTCCCCTGTGACTTCATCAGATCTGGTTATGTTGCCACAGAGCCCCATGCGCCCCTCCAGGGAGGCTCTCTCTCCCTCTCCTTGGCTGCAGGCCCGCCGGCCCGGATGGCTCCACTTGTGCTGAGAGGGGTGACACCGAGGTCACTGGGAGTGCCGCGAAGCTCACCTGGCAATCACCTGACAGCATCGGCGCTAAGCAGCCGCCTAACCCCTCATTACAGCTCGCTATCAACCACAGCATCTCTTCTCTGCCCTGGGAGGCCGAGCCTGGGTGTCAGACCGGCTGCGGTCGCCGGGTCACCGCCGCCGGGGGGCGCTCCGACAGGAACCGGTCTGTCTGGTCTGGGGCAGTGGGCTCTGTGCACACACATGATCACCTTGAGATGAGAAGCCACTCTCTGTGAAAGAGCGTGCACGAGAGGGGCATCCGGACACCCCACGTGTGACCACATGTGCAAATACACGAGGGAGACATCCCCCCCACTTCCCCCCACTCTAAGATGCAAGTACTGACTTTATATTCAGCAGATTTACCACTACTTTACAGTGCTCACCACACGCGCCGGCATTGTGCGGTAATTAACACATCACTTCGTGCGAGTGTTATTCACCCCGGCTACTAGCATCGTAGGTGCTCATCACTGCCGCCGGAAGTGTGTCATATTCGTCAGCAATGCACTGTAATCATCTGTTCTGCCAGTAACTTGAAGTACTCAGCACATCCGCGATAATTGTTCCGTGCACATCCCGCCAGCCAGTACTGTGGCATCGGCACTCCATGCTGCCCCCCCGTTCTGACATTACTGTTCCATATTCACTCCACCAGCCAGTACTGTGGCATAGGCACTCCATGCTGCCCCCCCCCTCATCTGACATTACTGTTCCATATTCACTCCACCAGCCAGTACTGTGGCATAGGCACTCCATGCTGCCCCCCCCCCCCTCATCTGACATTACTGTTCCATATTCACTCTACCAGCCAGTACTGTGGCATATTCACCCACTCTCTTGACACTGTAACATTCATCCTAAATGAGAATTATCTCCTGAATTCACTCCCCCCCCACCTTCCTCAGTTATGTATACATCCTCCCCACCACCCCCAAATCAGTATTGCGCCATGTTCACACTAGTCGACAATACGGCGCTAGGCGTATACTCAAGCACAAACAAAAAAGACTTGGATGGAAATAGGTGACAAAACAGGGTATGTATCTGAGGGTGAATTGGCAAGACACTCAGCCAGTGTCAAATAATTCATTTTTAGTGAGTGAAAGAAAAAAAAATTTCATTGACAGAAGATTTTTAAATGAGACTTTTTCTTTTTCTGCGCCAACTCCTTTTGTGACTTGTACAGATCCCGTACCAAGGCTGGGAGACCCCAGACGATTTTGAATGGCCAATCCCTGCCTTGGCACACAGCAGGCTAGGACTCTTTATATTTAAGGATGTGTACATTCAGAATCACATGTTTAAGCTGTCTTCCCCAGATATGGAGCACTATTTTTAATGTTATTTCTTTATACAGATGACCTCCTCCGATTGCTTGCTATCTCGGAAAGCCTTCTTTTTGACTATACTCCGATCTCCACTGGATTCCTTTCCTTTCTTTCTTCTGAATGACCCTCTTCTTACCTCCCATCCTCTGCAAACCTTCTATTTCTGAGAAGAGCCTCTCCCCAGTGTTACGCCTGCTTCAATCCTTCTTATTGTATTTCCGAAGTTGGCTGATACCTCATTTCATAGATCACAACCTCTCCTTTTTAAAACCCTATCCCTGTAATCTAACATTACCCACTGACCTTGGGTTCCGAAGAAGAGCGCTACTGGCTGTAAAGCGCTTCAACACCGCGTACAGGGTATTAAGGGGTATAAAAATCCAATTACAATAATGCCATATTTCCCCATTTTCTGCTATTGTTCTACATGCACCCCCCACCAGCCAGAACTATGTCATGTTCGCCTCGTCTGTCAATACTGCGTACCATTCAACTCTGTTGCCGGCATTATAGTCACCCCATCTGTCAACCCTGTGCCATTTTCTCTCCATCTCTCAATAATGTTCCATATTCATTCTGTTAGCCAGTATTAATTCCATTCCCTGTTAGTACTGCATGGAGTACTTTACATTAGGTCAGGGCTTTAAGTGGGCCGGGTCTCACTGGGTCTGAGCACCGGCAGTTTTTTGAAGGGGACCTGGAAACAGGTCTCTATCGGGCTCTGTTTTGTGCCCTGGCACAGGCGGTCTGTGTTTTTCCAGAAGGCAGTGACAGCAGGCACATAGATGTGTGCTGCTCCCACTGCTCACTTCTAACTAGTGGAGAAGTTACGGCATGACGTCATGCCAGGTGAGCATTGTAGGGGAAGGAAAATCCTTTAAAGAGAGTCATTTTCTCCCTGGATTTCCCTTCTCTTTTTGAAACTCAGGAGCTGTAACATTGTGGTGGTGTCACCAGGGCTTTAAGTGGAAGCTTGTTCAATATTATATACAAGCCATAGTTGCTGCTTAATTATCTTGTGCAACTAACAACCATTGACAAAGCCAATAGTCCTGTCTTGTTGTAGGTATGATGTTACTTGTTGTATCCTACATCTGGATGCAATGACAAAAACAGCAAAATACAAGTCGGGTGGCGCACTTCGGTAAGCACAGATTTTTAGCTTACGAGTCTTTAAGCCACGCCCTTAATTACATTGGCCACACCCCTTTGAGAGACTCCCAGTTTTTTCATCCCACTTAAAGCCCTGCATGAGGTGGTATTAATGTCATCTGCAAGTATCGTGTTATTATCCTGTTGGTACTTCGATAATTACTTTACATGTGATAGGATTTGTCAGGATGTGCCTTGGTTGCGCCTGCCTAATATATAAAAAACTACAGTTCCCATGATCCTTTACTCAGGGAAGTATATTACCGGCTTGCGCTATTGGACGGAGCACGTAATTCTGTTTCCTGTTTGGTTGCTGATGGTCGTGTGGTCGAAAGCGCCGCCGTTGGATGTGGTTCGTTGTGTGTCCCGGTGGAGTTTCCTGGTGCGAGACTTCGGTGAAGGGATTTGGAAAGTACAGTGGCGGCGGAAACGAAACCACAAGGTACTGTCATTGTTGCGGAGGACTACGGGGCGCCGAATGTTGCTCAACTCGCGCTGCCGTTTCTGATTTACTGTTGAGCCCTGAAGGTGACGGAACGCGGAGGAGATTAACTTGCGTTGCTGTATATTGCTTCATTAGTTGGTGGAGCTGTATTGCAGCGGATCGTTGTGGTGGCCACTACACGCTTCCGTGAGCTGTATTAAGAGGACCATTGGTTGTTGGGATTTATGGACTCAAAGGGCAGCGGAGCGTAGTGGTGGGTTCTACATGCTTCCGTGTGCTACAGGGTGTATATGTATATATAACATCTTTTATCAGAGCGGCAGTGGTGGTCGCAACCACCCGTTCCCGGTATCTATCGTTTTCAAGTATCTATTGGTAAGCGGAGCATAGTGGTGGTCGCAACCACATATTGAGGTTACAGAAACTAGAGAGACATCATACATATTATATTTACCGGAGCGTTAGTGGTGGTCGCAATAACACGCCGCCATGTGTGGTCTTGTGTTTCTTTTCTTTTCTTTCATACTTTGACTGTGTACTGCCTTTTTCTGAACCTTGAAATCTTGGTGGAGTGCTCCGAATGTGTTGTCCATTAACTTTGCCAAAGACTATTCTTTTGAGGAATTTTGGGAAATCAGAGGGTGCCATTGAGTAGGGACTAGAGGCTGTCTTCTCTGCAGGTGAATGGTGTGTGGTTACACAATAGACAGCACTTCTGTTGTGTATGACGTGTCTGACTCAGTGTTAACCTTATTGTATGCTTGTTTGCAGGAGAGTATGACAGCTCTTATACACTTGGGAAAGCTGAAAGAATCATTACAGCTTCTATAAGGTATTCAAGGTTTAGTGAGAGTTCATGAGAGTAGTAGATAACTTGACATTGTTTATATATGTTTTTTCTTCTGTCGTTTCAGGTCCTTTGTCCCTGCTGACCCTTCCCTTTCCTTTTTTCCCTCGCCTGATAGTTCGAATACCCTGTGTTGCACATTCAGGGTGTTGGTAACGTCAGGAGGTGGACCCATATTTTCATCAGCCGGATCCTGCGGAGCGGGCCTTGACAGGATTGACAGATAGGAGACTCATCGCCTCACGGAGCACTACCTCAGTCTTCAATCTTCCCGGGGGCCATGACCCTTTTTCATCGCTCTATTGCTCTCGAGCTAGGATGCACGCTTCAAATTGCAACACATACACACTGTGTGCATGGGGTGTCCATGGGGTACACACCGAGCGGTGAAATATCACTGCTGTTCACTATCACACAGTGCCTCTCCAGGTGATGTGTGAGAGAGGAGATGGAAATACATCCTGTCTTGTGCCTCCTATTTCGTGGGTTTCTTGATAGCATCCCTTTTTATTAGGTCTGGAGTTCGCCAAGACATTTTGATTTTACTAAAATTATATGTCATACTTACTTTTGGGAGATTTCTCCAAGCCCTCTTCATCCATTGGTCTGTTATTGTGTCATTCACGTATTTCTTCTACCCACTGTAGCATCCAGCTTGGGGCAGAGGGTCAGCCCGCTTCAGCCATAGGTTAGCTTCACTTTGAGTGATGGCATACTGATCTTTCACATGGAGCACCTCCACACACAAGGTAGTTCCCTTCAGTGTCAAGGATTACTGTATCAACGTGTTATTTTTTTAGATCAAACATTGTTTTTGCTGTCTGAATTTTCCTAGTAACTGATAAGGGCACTATAGCTTCCCCAACAATATTTTTGTGGCCAGAACCATGACAAAATAAAACAAACATTACATTGACAAAGCTAAAATACTGGTAACCAACACCTTTGGCTTTGCCAATGCTTGCTTAAATATGTTGGTGCCTACTCTGGGCCCCTACAAGCGCATATACAAGACGGTTCTTTATGCTTAAGTGAGAAGGAAGCAGAGTTCAGAGGTGGTGCAATGGGGAACTTATTAGTGTAGTGGTTGACACAACTTTTCTCTGCTGGCACGTGGTACTTTCTCTCTGGCAACGACATGCAGAAGACTTGATTGGTTCGTCCACTGTCTTGTCATGAGGAAATGAGGCTGTTTATGGACAAGGCATTGCTGAATATGTTGGAAGGTGGCTTGGACTTCGGTAGGTGGCCAGTGATGGCCCCTAACATTTTCAACCGGTGCAATACTGAGGCTGAGTTTGCAGAAAAGTCTGGGGCACAAACATTAAAAAAAAATTGAATAAGTTGGCTCCTGTGTGCCATTCTAAAGCATAGGCTGTGTCGAGGCTGCTGAAAATAACAGTGACCTACTAGGTAATGGCTACTTCTCAATATGTGGGAGTATCACCCACTCCAGTAGTTTTCAAGAGCCCCAAAACTTAATTATCCTCCATTTTCAAAACGAAGGAGTCTATTACGATGTTGGGCGGGAAGCCTTCTCCCAACTGTCAGAATTTCCTAGACCGCGTCGGAACCCTTCTGACCGACTCGGTCGGTTTACATTGCGCCCGACCAATCATAATGTTTGCGGTCAGAAAGTAAACCGCACGTTCATCCCGAATCAGTCCTGACTGGCTCGCGGAGTATCCATGTCGGTCTGACCCGCATCGTGCAACTCTATGGACAGAGTTTCCGACCGACCTATTACGATGTCTTTCTGAGTCAGTGTGTCGGACACGAAAAGGCTGTCGGAAAGGGACTTTGGGAGCCATTAGCAGGGCTCCCTTCACCCCCCAGTCTTCGGTGGTGGGCCGAGGGGGTACCCAAGGGACCCCCCTGTAAAACCCTGCACTGTGTGGCAGGCACACTGGGGAGGCCCAAGACAGGGTGCAGGGTTTTTGGACACACCCCATTTCCTCATAGGAGCTTGTGTTACGGACGATTGTCCATCAGAACACAGGCTTCCGTAGGAAACAATGGGACTCCAACCGAACAGTGTGCATCGTAATCGGTTGGGCGGAACATCAACCACGAGTCAGTCGGTTCCTAATCCGAGACGGTGTCGGGCGGTAAGTTCCGGCCGACATCGTAATGAGGCCCTAAATATTCATATTCATCTGTAAATCATCACTGCAATAATTTAAATCTAAAATCCTCCATGAGATTTTCTCTTCAGGCTTCATAAGCAAGGCCTGAAAATCAATATTGCCTAGTTTTAGAAGATAACCTTCTTTTCACCAGCGAAATAAATTAAAAATAAAAGATGCCTCAACATTTGTACTGGTGATAAAGAGAGTACAAAAATTGCCATCCTTGAGTGATTGTAACTACTTAAGAGAGAAAGTGAAAAAGTGAAACTGCTTGTAAGGAACAGGAGGTGGAAAAGAGAGGGATAAGAACAAGAGAAGGCACAGTGCAAGCAAGATTAAGTGTGTGAGTAGTGAGAGGGGCAAATAAGTAGGGGAAAGGAGGGTTTCAAAGGGGAAAGGTCTTGTGTGCTTTTGTGTTTGTGAGAGGAGCATTTCATTGAGAAGAGGGTGTGAGAGTGCATGTGAGAGAGAGGGGAATGGTGATAAGCGTGGCTCAAATCGCACACCTTTTAATCGTAACATGGGGTGCAAAAAGAGTCATCTCATAACCCGTAAGACGAGCACTAGTTAAGTGCTGCGTCTGTGTCCTGTTCAGCAAAATGTCCACAGCATGCGGTACCATTACTGTGAGGTCTGATCCCAGTACGAGCCCTGCCGACTGTCTTATAGAAACCGCAGCAGCCGCCGTGGCTCTCAGACAACTCGGCAGCGCTCTTGCCACATTATCGAGCATGGCAGAGAAGTAAGCGCAAGGTCTCTGCTTCCCCCCGAAACATTGAGTTAAGACAGACAACGCGCAACCTTCCGCCTCGTGCACATAAAGAACAAAAGGCTTCTGGTAATCAGGTGTTCCAAGAACTGGCGCAGAACACAAAGACGTTTTTAGTGACTCAAACGCTTCTTGACATGCGGGGGTCCAGGGTAGGGGCTCGCGCACTTCTTTGGTAGTCAGATACAATAGGGGTTTTGTTAGTAACGCATAGTTAGGTATCCACTGACGACAATACGATGTTATGCCTAAGAACGCGCGCACCTCTCGCTGCGTGTTAGGTACCTGCATGTTAGTGATCGCTTTTATGCGCTCTGGCGTCAATCTCCTCCCCACTTTCGAAAGGAGGTGACCGAGGTAGGTGACCTCCGTTCGACAGTATTGAAATTTCGGAAGGGACACTTTATGCCCCCTTTTAGCCAAATGGTGCAACAATTTCACAGTAGCATCCCGACAACCTTGCTCGTCGTCCGATGCTATTAGGATATCATCCACATATTGCAACATGACGTTGCCAGGTGGAAGTTCCAGTTCATCCAATTGTGCCTTCAGAGCCTGACTGTATATGCTCGGACTTTCAGTGTACCCCTGAGGAATTCTTTTAAAGCGGAAGCTGCGGCCAGCCAATGAGAATCCGAAGAGATATCTGCTCTCTTCATGTACTGGTATACTGAAGAAGGCATTTTTCAAGTCTAGGACAGAAAAATATGTGGCCGAAGGGGGAATCATCGTCAATATTGTAGTGATGTCCGAGACCACCGGGTACTGTGGCTCCACTACTCTATTTACGTGCCGCAAATCAATCACAAATCTATAAACATCAGGAGTATTAGCAGTAGCATCAGGTGACCGTCTTTTAAGGATAGGCAAAATAGGACTGTTACATATGTTCGAATCAGTCTCTTCCACTACTCCAGACCGTATTAAATCTTGTATTATTTGCAGCAAGGCCTTCTCTCCCTCCCTCGGAATTCTGTATTGTGGAACTCTGGGCAATTTGGCTCCCACTTTCACTCTGATTGTAACCGGGGCAATATCCATTCTTCCTACATCATTATCACTGACAGCCCACAAGCTGTCGGGTATGCCTCGGAACTCAGGTGGCAACGGGTCATCTTTTGAAAAACACTGTAGTGGGCGGGCAACATTCGGGCCTAGAGTAAGGTACACGCCATCCGGAGAACAATAGATGGTGGCATGCAATCTCTTCAATAAATCTAAACCCAGCAAATTTTCTCCACAATTTGATGTCAATAAAAACGGTGAATCGACAGTAAAAGGGCCAATCGTTATCAAGAGAGGTTTAGAAATGGGGCTAATCACCGGAGTTCCTGCGAAACCCACGGATATGTTATTCTTGCCAGACAGAGCCGCCCCTGGGACCCGAGAACGAGCCACTGAACTTTTCATTGCACCCGTATCCACTAGAAATTTTTGTTGAGACCCCATTAAGTCGGCTTCGACGTAAGGTCCCCTCTGATCAACTTCCATAAGTACTGGTCCCAGGCTCTGTCCTACGCTGTCCTAGTTGTGGGAGAACCCTGTCAAATCGTCGACTGAGTAATCATCGTTATAGTACTGACCATCACCTCTCTGCAACTGTTGCCTGTTTGTATTACTGTCAAAATAATTTCCACCCTGTCTCCCGCCTCCTTCTGACCGTGCCACCTGTCTCCCGGGATCACCACCACCTCTTCCTCGCCCGCGCCCCACACCAGTACTTGACTGAAACAGCGGGCAATCCCTCCACCAGTGCCCCTCCTGCTTGCACTTCGCGCACTGATTCGGTCCCAACCTTTCCCTGCTCTCACCTCTCCCAAATCCGCCTCCGCGACTTGGCGCCGCACCCCTGCCTCTGCCTCTCGCCACCTGCTGCAACAAAACCCTTGTCTTTAAATCCTTAGCCTTCTTTTCCTGCTTGTCCTTGTTCTCATTTTCCCTATGCTCGTAATATTGCGCCATACTGAGTATTCCCGAAGGAGAGGACGTTGTCCACGTGCTCTCCGCAGTCTGGCTGATATTTCAGGCAATAAGTTCGTGACAAACCTATTGACAAAAAGCCGTAACCCTCCATCCTGTGATACATCCTGTCCACTAAAATCCATATACGTTTCCTCAAACCTCGTAAAGAAATCAGAGACCGCCTCATCCTTTTTCTGCTTACAAGCCGTTAACTTGTCCCAATCTACCTTTTTCGGGGGAATGAGGGAATGCATATACTTTATAATGCGCCCTGGCAATGCTAGTATCTCAGCCTTCGGCTTCTCCCCTGGCTTACGCTCCTTGTCCCAATCCTGCAACTCCTGCCATGTACCTCCTAACTCTTCCACATGGTCAGTACCTTTCACTTGCCGCCACACATCAACCGGGACCAAAAGCCCGAAAAACAATTCAACATCGGCCAACGTCATCACAGTGGAAGACGCCGCTTCTGTTAGCTCTTTATAATAAGCAGTCGGATTTTTTCTGGAATCCGGTAGCTGAGCCTTCAATGACAATACCTCACTTCTCTTCCATGGCGTATACACCCATTGCTCCTGGAAATGTGCATCAATCCTGTTCCTAGTAACAGCCTTCGTTACTGGATCTAACAGCTCGGGGACCTCGGGATGAAAAATAGGGTGCACCTCGCGCATTGGGTGGAGACCTGGGAAATGGGGTGTGCCAGCGGAGGGCAATTCATTCCTGTATTGTAATAGGGCACGTAAAGTACTCATCACTTCCCTCACCCCAGTATTCGTTCTATAGGCTCCAGTCTGTATATCTCGTAAGGTCGCCGGAGCCACACCTCCATACCCCTGCTCCCAAAGTGGTATCAATACATTGGACATATGCCACAAAGCGTGCTGCTGCATCAAAGGCTCAAAATCTTTCATGGTGGACCAAATATCTTCAAACGAATAAATATTATTCCTGGCCCACTGACATGCCTGATTAGCCACCATGCTCTTTTCATCTAAACCAACCGTAGAACGCGTAAGCAACTTCCGTACCTGTGAGAATAGTCCACTACCTGCGCCTCGACTCGGTGTTAGCATTTCCTGACCGCGGGTAGTACTAGCTGAAACGGTAGGAAGTGCTAAAGAGAATTGGGAGGGAGCGGGCAAGGTGGCCTGGGGTGATGAGACAATAGGCGTCGAGGGCAAAGATTGTTGGGGTGCACTCGCTGAAGGACCCGGAACTCCACTAGCGGGGGCTGAAATTGGCAGGGAGGGATACAAGGACTGTGGGGCATAAGGGGGAGGGGGTCGGGCATTCAAAATGTCTTCCATCTCATCCGGATCGTCCTCTCGCACTACATAACTTTTATTTTCTTTCAACCTACAAAGTCTATCTGAGCGCTCCATGCGTAGCGCATTCTCATTTCCGACCTGCTCTCTCGCCTTCTGCGCCATAGTCTGGGTGGACCTTTTATACTCCTCTTTCTCCTCTCGTATCTTGCGTTTCCTGGCCTCTTTCTGCCACACTCGCAAAGAGTCGAACATACTCTGACGACTACGCTTAGCAAACAATTTGTCTTGCAAGTAGTCCAACTTAGCTTCATCAAAAGAACCCGTCAAAGGCCATTGTAAATCCACATTATCAGCAGTGTACCGGTGCCACAAAGTACCAAACAAAATCGGGACTAGTCCATGTTTGACATACATATCAAAGCTCGGAGTCCCTTCAGGGGGTGCAGGTTGGCTCTCGGCCAGTCTAGTATCTGAGGGTCGACAACAACATCCGAAACATCGTAACTTACTAAAACACGGCATCTTTACTTCGGCGTGAAAGGAAACGCTTCACCACACTAGCTCGAGCTCGTTCATACACACATATAAACATACATTAGAAAACCACACATGCGCATACACAATATCTCCAAACACGTGTTACCAAAATGGGACAAGGCCCGTCGACCAAGTCCTGGGGAACCTGGACTCTACCGCAGACCGAACAGTACACTAACCGTTCTGAGGACGGGGAACGGATCCGCTTCCCGTGCGGCACTATGGATCACTGCGCACTTTACCGCGGGAAACCCGGATTTCACCTCCACCGAACCACCACACTAGGAGTTCAGGGTAAGCGCACCAGAGTCTGCCCACAATGAGCCACGCCTTCACCACAGTACCACCCGGTCGGATCGCTACCAACAATTACATTTAATACGTCCCCAACCTCGTCAAGTCTGTCAGAGCACCGACTCGTACTCTGAGTTCCCCGGAGCACACTAGCCCCAGGAGCTCACCGGCTCCTCAAACCGCTGGAGACACCCTAGTCTCCCGGAACACTCCCGTTCCTTAAACAATCACAGGTGGACCACTCACCTTCCGTAGGCGGCACCGACCTCTACCGTTCTCCACCTCCGGCTGCCAGGACCAACACGGTCAGCTTCAAGTTCCGCCTTCTGGACCCCGGCGTAAGATCCGAACCGGGACCTCTCCCGATCAGCAGGGTGGGGCAGCGCTGCGAGAACCAAGCTCGGCATCAGATGGGTACCCGGGCCCACCGTGCCGACCAGCGGGTCCCCGGTCTTCTGCTACCCACTTACGGGTGAGAAAGATCCTTATCGCGGGGTCCCTATTCGGGCGCCATCTGATAAGCGTGGCTCAAATCCACCCGAGTGACTTACCGCACTCACCTATAGTCGCTATACAGGAAGTCAGCCGGACAGTGGAGAAGAATAAACAAAGTCTTTATTAGGCCAAACAACACTCATATGAGAGGGCCCTGTCCGACCTCACTCCTAGGAGTGCGAACGAGAGGACTGACTCTCTGCATCACAGCAATACATTATATTGCAATACAGTAACAAGGGGTACGCCCCTTGTGGAAAGTTACCGAGCCTCAGACCAGTGAACAATGCTCTCATAGAGCAGGCATCTGCACCTGCAAGGGATACATCATTATCTCTACTCAAGGCCATGGAGCTAGGCTTCAGCGTCTCTGGGTGTGAGAACATTACTGATAAAGAGACTTGTTAGTTTCGGCCACAGTAAGCTGAGAAACGAAAACTGCTGTCTTAGTACATTTCTGTATTCCTGCGGGAGGGGCATATGAGCGAGCAGGGCCCGCAGGCACAGAGGGTTACACAAAATGGTGGCACACAGGCTAAGCTAAGAAAGTAATATAATCACACGTACATGAGAAAAAGCAAGGACAGTAATTCAGCATAGGTGCATATACGAAATTCATTAGTTAGTCATATGATGCTAACTCGCACATCATCATAGGGTAATTAGAGCACTGAAAAGTGAATTCTATCAATGGTAAGAGGAATGAGAGGGACTGAAAAGAGGAGTTGAGACAAGGGGGTGAAAAGAAGGAGAGGTGAGAAGATATGCCAAAGGAAGGCGTGAGAAAGGAGTGCATGAGATACGATAGTGAAGTGACTGCCCTGAAGAGTAGTGTGTGTATTTGGTGAGGAGCAAAGAGAATGCCTATGATCGTTTCTAACAGCTGGAAACACTACTGGGACGGTCAAGAAGAGGCACCAAAACCTGTGCTACAAAACAGGCCGGAAAATAGAGACTGCTAAACAGAAGACGCAAGCCAACCACTTTATCGGTGCAAGTTATTTTTCAGCCCACAAGAAGCCAAGGTTGCAAAACCACTCCCTGCCTCATAACCGGTAAGCCTGGGCGGAGTTCGCAATGTTCTGCAAAACTACGCCGCGCTACGCGGAGTTCTGCAAGCAGCAGAGTGCGTTGGGTCACGCTGTTCGCTCTGATTTTTAGCGCCGGGTGTTTGTGCCGAGTTGGAAAATCAGTGTGAACGGAACCATGCGTAACGCAAGAAGGCGCTGCTTCTTTCTGCTGCTCAAGTAGATTTTCCACTCGAGCGGCAGCTTCCTTAACGCGTACGGACGGTTTCACAACGTGAGCGGTCGTGACAGTCCGCAGCCGCACTCATTGAGTAATCTCTCTGTGAAGTGGTCTCGCATTGGATTTTCTTCGCTCGCTAACTTAATGTTGGCGAGCGAGGAAAAACATCCTCTTTGCGGAGCAGAGTTTTTCAGAACTCCACGTGCTCCGCTGAGCGTGGAGTGCTGATAACTCCGTAAACTCCCTGAATGCAGCGCAATTCACCACCACCGAGGCATAAAATATGGAGAATCATGGCTTGGACATCAATTTCGGATTCATGGCATGCATCAGTTTAAGAATCAATTCATGGTCATTAGTTTCAGAATCATTCGTTGGCCATCAAACTATGGCGTCAGTTGCAGACTCCCGGCATTGGTCATCAGATTCAGAACCAAGGCTTGGTCATCAGGCGGAGAATCCTGGTATGGGCATTGCGCCCAGAATCACAGAATGCTTTCAACTTCCAGAAATATCGAATGTCTTCTCCTTCCAGAACTATGTCATGGTCCCTAGTTTCAGAATCATATCCTGTCCTCAGGTAGCAGATAAACAGCATGGCTACCATATTATTTCCTGGAGGCATTGGAAGTGGCCACGCAGGGGCTAGGTAGGTTACATTCTGGAACTGTGGGTGAAATTCAGGGTGAAATAGTGAATCTAGGCAGTTCTGTGTCAAATTATAAAAATAGTAAATACATTCAGGCATGCTGAATCTCATGCCCATTATTGCGCGAGGGGATCGACTTTACGCTGCCCTTCAACGGCAGATGTTGGAAATGCGCTGGGAGGTTATATGTCGTTACCACGAATTCCGTTGCAAAGCATGCCTTTTCCACGCATGCGTTACCACGGAATTCGTTTTCCCCTCTTCATCTTTACAACGTCGCTCTTACGTCGTAAAGAGGAAGCGGAAGTTTATTCCGCTTCCTCTCTTACGACGCTGATTTCTTCGGCACGGCGGGATCGTTTTTTTATGGGGGGGAGACCCCCCCAAGCCTCCTTTTTTAATCCTACGGGTTTTTTTTCCGTGGTAAAGACGATCGTTGTAGGCATACGCATTGAAAAGACGTTTACGTGGTAAGTGCCTCGTTGTAAACGTTACGCGTAGTAATGCCTTCGTTGTTAATGATGTTTCCCGCGCTGGGATGCCCCTGGGGAGCTACGCGCTTAATAAATGCTGTTTCATTCATTCATTCAAATGCAGTAGAAAGCGCGCCAGAGCCAGCCACACAGTGAGCGTGCAATCACAGGGTGTGCAGTGGCAACCCTTCGGTGCACTGGCAATCGCCCCGGGCCGCATCCCACTCCATTGTATTTCACCCACCAAGATGTATTCATGCCCTCTGTCTATCACCTTGTTGTTAACGTCCTAATTGTGGCAGGTATGCCCAGATAGGGGCACCCAGCTCACTCTGCCACTAGAATCAAGCTATACCTGGCTGAAGAGCCCATATTAAGGGCAAAACCGGTCCTGAGTCGCTTGTGTTTTGGTTCAGGGAGGATCTTGCCTGGCGGTTCGGGCTGGAGTATTCCCATTGGAGCAGGGTCCAGACGGATTTGCATATGGCTAGGTCCAAACTGAGGTGGCATGGTGGGCAAAAGTGTATGAGTGCCAGTGGCTAAGATTAATGCCAGCATTCCATCCATCACCTTGTTGTTGTTGCGGCTGCATAGCCAGGACTCTCTGCAGGTGTCACGCATTTGTAGGGGCCACTTGACACTTCTGCACCTCCAAAAATGGCCCTTTCCAGGGCACCTGAAAATCATGATTTACTGGGAAATAGCCAAACAGGTGTCAGGCGTGTGCCTCTGAAAAGCCAGTGGGTTGGATGCAGGGACTGGACTGGTTGGGACACAACGAGTCACAGGGAGATGTACAACTGATCCTGTCCACCCTAACGTCCCCTACATCCGTCCCCTACTCCACGTCCAGTTCATGTGAAGGGATCCCCTAGGCATAATGTCGCATCTTCAGTCCACGTCACTGTGTCTGAGGGCCCCATAGCCAGGCGTAAACCCCATCATGACGTCCAGGGACCCCAGCCCTGTTTTGGTACTGGGTTTGCAGGCTGCACCTCAGACTCTCGGATCCCTGCTCCACTGCTCCCTCACCTGCAGCCCCGTCTGACCTGAGTGGCAGGCCCACAGTGGTCCCAGGTGATTGGCAGGTGTAATTACTCGCCAGGGATCACCCACTTCCCGTTAAAAGGCCTGTAATCCATGAACGAGGGGGCTCTGTGCTGGTTGTCGTTTCAACAAATACTTGGAAAATGAAAACATGACAAGGGCCCTCGAGCGCAGACCAAATAAGGGGGCGGCGCCTGTGAGGGATGCGCGCCAGAGCAGAGGTCAGCGGGCGGCGGGGCCAGCTGTGCACACACGCGCCATACACGAGGCTTTATGAGACAGTGGTGCTCGGGCCTTTAATAAACACAGGTCCCGGAGAGGTGAGGGAGGGGGGAGTGTGTGTGTGTTTTTAAGGTGAGCTCGCCCGTGTGCGTCACGAGTGCCGCTCAAGTGGACTGCCCCATTGGTACCGAGGCTTGTGGTCCGCGGATACCTGTGCACGCACCAACTGGGCATGTGCGTGTACTTTGTGAGGGTACCGTATTCATAGGCACCCCTCCCAACACCCATCGCAGGTTCACGCAGTTTGGCCCAGCAGGAAACCGAGATTGAGCCCAGGGTTTCTCGGTTCCCACTGTGCATTTCAGCCACTAGGTGGGTATCTTTTCTGGCATCCAAGGTTGATGCTGCACCCTTACATTTTAGGGGATAAGCCTGGAGTGCGGATGACGGGCAGAAGCCGCATTTTACTTCTGGGCATATTTACAAAGCGCAAACATTGGCCAAGGACATAAGAGTTCCCCACAATAGACAAATGCCACGTTACAATGTTTCTTTCCTTCTTTTTAGGCCCAGGGAGCTCTGGGAGTCACAGGATGCTGAGCCAAGGCCCGGATCCCAACCTGGTACCCTGGTACCCAATGCTAGATGGCCACTAGCCACTCGGCCAAATCGCTTCCAGTGAAAGCTCAGCTCATTTTGGGCTCGAGGTTCTGGGAGGACCTCAGGCTGAGTCAGACCCGTGCTTCTGGCTCAAGCTTGGTTTGAACTTTCAGTGGCCCTCCCACCTCTATGCCAAACGAGACCCCAAGTAAAGGATTACACCTCACTACTTACACAAGTCTTGCAGAAGGTCAACTGCGATGCACCCTACAGAGGCTTTCCTAAGGCAAATTATCCCCAAATGAATTTAGTTGGAGGGTTAGAAGACCCATCCCCTGGGCAACGCAACCAGAGAGAAAACCCAAAGGCCAACACAACACCACACACACTCTACTGGGCCTGGGCTGCCCCTGAACATCCCCTTGAGAGACCCTCCTGCAGGGAAAGAGGACTAGAAATACTAGGACAAGGATGGGAGGATTGGAGAAATGAAAGTCCAGGTCATTAATTAAAGCATCACTTCCTCATCCCCTTCCTCGTTACAATCCTTAGGGCTTGGGGAAATATTGCAGCAGCTGCCTTTGACCCAAACCCTCCAATCAAGAACTCCTCTGCCGCAGTCCCAGATCAATGCAACTACATCTACATTGGCGACGCGGCCAGAACAAACCAAGCCCTCGAGCCTGTATAACAGCATAGAGCAGTCCGCTTCCTCTCAATCGAATGCAGTAGGCAGAAGAGTGTGTACATGGGGCTGCTGTCCAGATGCCAAGCAGGGTTGCTTCACCTAGTTGACCCTAGAAGCTGATCTATAATGTGTAGAGTTATAGACCTGCCCTGCGCCGCCTCTTGAATTTCAATTAGGCCAACAAAAGTACCTACTTGGCCCAACAGCTCTAGATTTCTTTCAGTCCCAAAATTCCCCAAAATGCCATCAAAGTGGCGGTGAGTGGAGGAACCATCTTTATAAATATCCCCTGCTTTTGTGCCATCCAATACATGACAACAAGATTTTGATGCATGTGTGCCTATGACGTTTGTTTTCAGTCTATATAACCAGCGTTGTTCCCACTCAAGTAGCTTTTTCGTCTTATTTATGCGTTTCGACACATTTTCAAAAATAGTCAATGTCAAGTCATCTTCAGGGTGCCCTTTTGCCAGGAAGGGAACGGTCATGTTAATTGTATTGCAGCGACACCTAATATTTCTACGGTGTTCGCCTATTCTGATCTTCATTTTTCTTGGGGTCATTCCTATATAACTAAGGTCATAAGGACAAGTGAAGAGGTGTAAAGCACTTATAGAATTACAGTTGGTATGGCTTTGTACTTACCAAGCATGAGGTAGGCCGAGGTCTATTGTTTTTTGTTGCTGAGGAGAAACGACAAAATGAACATTGACCCCCTGGAAAACGTCCTGGCAGATTCCCGGGGGATTTTTGTTCTCAATGAATGGTTCTCTTAGGTCTTGTATGTACCAAAAGATCCCTCAGGGTCACAATGCATTTAAATGAAAACATGTTTTTTAAGGGATAGTTTGTTTGAATTGAGTATGCGCGAGTGTTTGTTCATTATTTATTTTACCTCGTTAAAATTATGACTATAAGTACTGACGCGTATCAATTGTTTGGGCTCTTCCCTATGTTTGCCTTCAAGTAAACTTTCTCTTTGATTATTTGCCCATATACTGTCTTTTTCAATGATGCTCATTTACTGTTTTTTTCAATGATGCCCATTTACTGTCTTTTTCAATGATGTTCATTTACAGTTTTTTTCAATGATACCCATTTACTGTCTTTTTCAATTATGCTCATTTACAGTTTTTTCAATGATGCCCATTTACTGTTTTTTTTAAATGATGATCATTTACTGTTTTTTCAATGATGCTCATTTACTGTTTTTTTTAATGATGCTCATTTACAGTTTTTTAAATGATGCTCATTTACTGTTTTTTTTAATGATGCTCATTTACAGTTTTTTAAATGAGCGGTACAAAAGGGGGTGGTGATGGACGGAGCATCTGAACCAATCAAACACTCACACCCAGTCAAAAGATCTGGGTTTAAACCATCACGTTCTTTAGCCCACTCTGCCACCCCAGTTCAGACATGGCTATTTGCAAATCAGTCTGACCCTGTGCCTCATGGGAACAGTCCAGGCCGAACTACCAAGCCATGTCTTCCCTGGACCGGAAACAAGCTTCCGAGGACCGGTTTCTGGCATTCCAGCCGTCTTCAGCCCGGCTTGCTTGAATCCAGTGGCAAAGTGAGCAAGGGACTCACGTCTGAGCATACCCTGCCACACTTATGGCGGCCAAAAGCGGTACAAAAGGGGGTGGTGATGGACGGAGCATCTGAACCAATCAAACACTCACACCCAGTCAAAAGATCTGGGTTTAATCCATCACCATTCTTTAGCCCACTCTTCCACCCCAGTTTAGACATGGCTATATGCAAATCAGTCTGACCCTGTGCCTCATGGGAACAGTCCAGCCCGAACTGCCAAGCCATGTCTTCCCTGGACCGGAAACAAGCTCCGTCCATCACCACCCCCTTTTGTACCGCTTTTGGCTGCCGTAAGTGTGGCAGGGTATGCTCAGACGTGAGTCCCTTGCTCACTTTGCCACTGGATTCAAGCAAGCCGGGCTGAAGACGGCTGGAATGCCAGAAACCGGTCCTCGGAAGCTTGTTTCCGGTCCAGGGAAGACATGGCTTGGTAGTTCGGACTGGACTGTTCCCATGAGTCACAGGGTCAGACTGATTTGCATATAGCCATGTCTGAACTGGGGTGGCAGAGTGGGCTAAAGAACGGTGATGGATTAAACCCAGATCTTTTGACTGGGTGTGAGTGTTTGATTGATTCAGATGCTCCGTCCATCACCACCCCCTTTTGTACCAGTTTTTTAAATGATGCACATTTACTGTCTTTTTCAATGATGCTCATTTACAGTTTTTTTTCCCAAACATGGCTTTTGGGTAATCCTATGGGTTAATTTCTCAACCACAGTTTAATAGTCCTCTAGGTTAGTGCAATTCTGCTTAATACAAAAGAAATGCCCAAATGTCAGGTGCACGGGTGTGCACGCTGTCAAAATGTAACATGTTGTTCTTGTCTGTAGGTTTATTGTACACTTGTGCATGTCGTGTATCCTCCTCTGTCCGTATGAGCTGGTCTAAGAATAAGATTTCTTCATGACTCGTAGAATGGGTGATGTTCAGAAACTGGTTCCGAGAGCCAATGCAGAAAAACATTTGCTGACTCATTTTTGACGCACTAGATGACAGAAAACATGATTGATATAATGGTACCAGAGGTGTAGTTGTGTATGCTGTTGGCACGTTTTGTTCTCTTTCAAACTGTTGCACCTACAAACAGGCCAGAGTTGGTGCAAATGTGCTGCCCGTTGAAGTTCTATGTCAGGGGTCTCCAAACCGGTCCTGGAGGGCCGGATCCATGCCAGATTTTTTAAATTACTACATGTATCTCAATGGGGATATCCCAAAAATCTGGCATGGATCCGGCCCTCCAGGACCGGTTTGGAGACCCCTGTTCTATGTTGTCAGTCAGTCAAAAGAACTTTATTTCGGCAATTTCTGCCACAAAAGTACAGTAATATAACATTTATAAAATCATCCTCATAAAATGACAGACTAATGGTTAAAAAAGAGATATAACAGGGAAAAACATTTACAATTTATGTAAGCTAACCTATTGACCCCTAGAATCGAAAGGGTGGCAATAAAGAAAGGGTCCTACCCCCTCAAGAAAATAACCCATAGAGAGCATTAAGCTTAAACAAATATCTCAATTGAGGGCAACAATAGCAACATATTAAACAACATCATCCTATGGCACAAACTATTTAAAAATATAAATAAACAGAAATAAGGAATAAAAATGGTTGGATTCAATTAATACCATTTAAATTCAGGGAAATTGATGTTAAAAAATGGGACAAGAACAACTAAATTCTCAACTCGAGCTAATCACAAAGCATCTGCGTTTGCACCACATTGCGAATAAAAACTTAGCAATTGTAACGACAAAAAACGGATAGGTATCATATTTTAGTAGCCTATAGACCTCTCTGTCATTTCTTATACCAAGATTCCTGCAAGGTTGAAGAACCCATTTAGCTCTTGCAGCACTATATGCAGGGCAAAAAAAATCACATGGATCTCTGTTTCTTCTACAATATTGCACCCAGGACATAACAGTTTTTTTGCTCCCACCCAATTGTTGGTAACTGCATAGAGGGGAAGCGTCCCATGCCTAAATTGAAGAAACAATTTCTTGGCTGCTAGAGGCTGAATAATATCTAGGACAAGGTCCAAACTATAGTGCTGCTTAACATCCAGGAACCTGGAAGTGAGACTGGATGAGTCTACAGACTGAATGATATGTGCCAGTCTATATTCTTTCAAAGCAGATGATAGGGATTGTTTAGATGTAGCAGGACAAGTCTCCTCGGGTGCAGACCACAAATCATTTCTCCCAATTTTGCTAAATGAATCCCGAATAAAAGACAGCCATGGGATCTTCCCCGCCCCCCAAATGAACATAACTGATTTTAATACCTCTCTATAGTATTCTAATTCCGGCGTGCTCCAATGCCGTCGCCAATAGAGGAGTGGGCGAAAAGCAATCAAATCAGCAATAGGAGCAATGCCCAAATCCATCCTTAGAAGAATTAGGGGGGAACTTTATTGGAGACCCACGAGTTGCCTTAAAAAGTTGTTTTCCGTCGCAGTTAAAATGTTACTAGGACAATGGCCCCAAAGTTCAGCACAGTACATAGTGGCTCCCCTTGCTTGAACTTTGTATATTTCTGCAGGGGGCCCAATGGCTTTTACGGCGCAACTCCTATGGACTTTTAAAATCCCCCCACTTGCCTGAATAAGTTTTAAGTTGACCATGGTAATCTGTGGACCCAGTTTGCCTGGGTAATTCTATGTTGTTATAAAAAAGAGTGTACCTTCGTATTCAAAAAAGTTTCTAGTAAGGGTCAACTTCGTTTGAGTTATCACGAAGTTGAATAGTTATTTTAAATGTCCATTCCTCGTCCCATAGAAGTGTGGCTCACTGGTTAGAGGAGGCAGACCTGGAAGCAGAGGTCAGCCCGGGACCAGGGTTCAATTCCCGGCTCGGTGGGGTCTTGAGTCCTAAAATGTCCATGGACTCGACAATTCTCGCGCCGGTGCCTACTTGATTCACGGGTTCACACTCTGCGACTCTGGGCAATAGCTTGCTTAATCTCCACAACGGCCTCTTGCGGTGGGATGCCTGGCTTTCACCTTGCGGATACCCTGCCGGGGTTATCTCACAGGGGAATACCAGGATGGGTTCCCTAAGCAAGCGCTTAGAAACCGCTCGGTGATTTGCGCTATATAAATTCCTACACTTCAGTGACCACAAGGCTCTCCTCTTGGGGTACACTCGTGTGCAGTACCTCCATGTCTGAGCACATCCTTAGCTCTGTGGTTGAATTAAAAGAGATATCCATTACAGTGTTCAACACATTTTTTGTGTCCTCAGAACAACATCTGTGTGACAAGAGGCTGTAGGAACCAGTCTCCAAATGTACATAGGGGTTCCAATACGGATCCTATTCCTGATACAGTAGGGCGGCCGGGAGCAGGATTATTTTTTGTGTATGTTTGGCTAAGCCGTAATAAAAGAAACAGAAAAGATGGACACAGAAAATATACAGTACCACAGTCTGACCAGAAAAGAACAGGATACACTTAAGTCATTACAAGCAAAGACTGGCCTGGTAACAAAACCAGCTGATAAAGGCAGAGCAACTTTTGGTCTTAATAAGTTAAAGAACACATTGTTATCTAAGGAATGTGAAAGAGAGGCAAAAGAAAATTGTCTGGCACTTTTTATAGGCTTCAGTATAATGGACAAGAAGCCAAGAAGTTGCTAGACCACTTCATATGCGGTACATAACAATAGTACAGTAGAAAAAATAGGTATTTAATAGTTTAAGGAGAATGTCAAGTAACTAAAAAGGAATCAACAATTTCCTAAGAAAGGAAGGGAAAGGATTGGATAAAAGTAACCAGATATGAATCCTTGGAAACCATCAATTCGGGTTCAAAGACAAACTGAAAACGAAATAAATATTTTTACTTTTATCAGCAGAAGATAAACATAAATGTCATAAAAAGTGCCCATTTTCAGCCAAGAATCTTACCTTGTGTAATGTAATCTGGTGCTCATGTATAGTGCTCTAATGCCGCTGGACCAAGTTTGTGCCATATTAAAACTATACAAAAAAAAATACATCAGTTATAAATTCATTAGGGTCCCTAATTCACCAGGCATCAGAAACACTGTCTGGGGCTAATGTTAACCTTTTATTTATTTAGAGTTTTATGTAGCGCAAACTAGACCCGAAGATTTCGGGTTTTAGAGCGCTTTACATAGCACCAGTTTTGTTACACAAGTACACATTTTTTTTTTAGGCACAGGGAGATTACGTGATTTACCCAGAATCACAGGATGTTGAGCGTCGTTGGTAAGGCTCGAACCCGGTTCCCCAGCTTTGATACACCTCCTCTAGCCGTAACTTTACATCATCTCCCCTGTAGGCATTATTGCCTGCCCAACCTATTCCCTAAAATGTTATAATTTCAGGGAAAAGCTTGCATTTCACAAATCATTAGATGCCATACAAGACAAACTTTTTGACGTTGCAAGACTTTTAGGGCCAGATGTATCAAAGGGTTTTACCCATTCTGTGTCTAGGGGAAGACGTGTTCATACATCAGGCCCTTAGTTAATATCATTCTCCTTCATCAGGACCACAAGTTATTTTAAGAAGGAATCAATCATAAATAATTTACTATAACATCTACAAAACACCAAAATATATCATAAATATGTGGACCACAAAACATAATTATAATCAATATTTATAAAAAATGCAACTAATCTATGCACGTTTATACCTGCATTTTACACGTCTATTGCAGTAAATGACTGTTTCTTCAGATCCCCAACACCATACATAATTTGTTCACATGGCATAGGAATTCATTTGGTAATGGGGTATTTGTCCGCATAACCATTATGCACAGAATTATTATATTTTAAATAATACTTTTTCATTTCGGAACATGGAGCAGTCCGTGATATAGTAATGATTTGCCAGAATTATATAGTTACAAAAACAGCATTTAATCCCTCCCCAGAATATTGCCACTAACTTAAACACAACATAGGCATTGTGATATTTCAACAGTCTTCCAAGGGGGAACGGACCCTTTCTGTGTTCTTACTCCCCTGATATATGAGCTTATAATGTGCCACAAAACATGTAGTCCTATACTCCTTCAAGGTAAACTGAAAAGGAGTACTTCAAACTGTTCAAATTTGCTTACACAACACACCTGAAACTCTTTAGAATAGCTCTTTGATTTGGCTCGAGAATACAATCATGCTTCCAAAAGGAAATAACAAAACCCCAAGATTTCCACCAGCTCTTGGAGCAAGGCGCTGGCCGCAGAAACAAAGTATCTTGACTCCCTAGCAAGGACGTTATAAACCACAAGGAAAATGACATTGGATCAGTTTCAAAATGGCTGCCGCATTTACAAATGATGTGAGAGTTCAGATGATCAATGGGAAAGGTAGTTTGCAGTCAAGTACGGGATTATCCCCTGGACACATGAAGCTCTTTACACAGATCACTACAGGTACTTGTATCATTCCAAGGTGGTCATCATATTCTATCTAAAAGTGCTGGGCAGCACTTAGAGTGGCCAGAGTGGAGCCACATGCCCCGTCTGAGGAAGCTGATGTTCAGTGTGGCTGTGTGGGCAGTCACTTGTCTGAGGCAGCTGGTGTTGTGTGGTTGTCTGGGCAGGCACTTAAAGTGGCCGGAGTAAAGGCACTAGCCTCGTCTGAGGAAGCTGATGTTCAGAGTGGTTGTCTGGGCAGGCACTTAAAGTGGCCAGAGTGGAGACACTTGCCCTGTCTAAGGTAGCTGGTGTTCATTTTGGTTGTGTGGGAGCGGAGGCACTTGACCCGCATGAGGCAGCTGGTGTTGAGTGTGTTTGTGTGGGAAGGCACTTGTCTGGGGCAGCTGTTATTCTGTGTGGTTGTCTAAGCAGGCACTAAAAGCGGCCGGAGTGGAGGCACTTGCCCAGCATGAGGCAGCTGTTGTTCACTGTGGTTGTGTTGGCAGGCACTCAAAGTGGCCGGTAGCTGGTGTTCAGTGTGTTTCTGTGGGCAGGCGCTTGTCTGAGGCAGCTGTTGTTCTGTGTGGTTGTCCGGGCAGGCACTAAAAGCGGCCGGAGGAGTGGAGGCACTTGCCCAGCATGAGGCAGCTGTTGTTCAGTGTGGTTGTCTGGGCAGGCACTTAAAGTGGCCAGAGTGGAGGCACTTGCCTTGCATGAGATAGCAGTTGTTCAGTGTGGTTGTGTTGGCAGGCACTTGTCTGAGGCAGCTGTTGTTCAGTGTGGTTGTCTGGGCAGGCACTAAAAGCGACCGGAGGAGTGGAGGCACTTGCCACGCATGAGGCAGCTGTTGTTCAGTGTGGTTGTTGGGCAGGCATTTGCCATGCATGAGGCAGATGGTGTTCAGTGTGGTTGTTGGGCAGGCACTTGCCTTGCATGAGGTAGCAGTTGTTCAGTGTGGTTGTGTTGGCAGGCACTCAAAGTGGCCGGTAGCTGGCGTTCGGTGTGTTTCTGTGGGCAGGCACTTGTCTGATGCAACTGTTGTTATGTGTGGTTGTCTGGGCAGGCACTAAAAGCGGCCGGAGGAGTGGAGGCACTTGCCACGCATGAGGCAGATGGTGTTCAGTGTGGTTGTTGGGCAGGCACTTAAAGTGGCCAGAGTGGAGGCACTTGCCTTGCATGAGGTAGCAGTTGTTCAGTGTGGTTGTGTTGGCAGGCACTTGTCTGAGGAAGCTGTTGTTCAGAGTGGTTGTTGGGCAGGCACTTAAAGTGGCCATAGTGGAGGCACTTGCCTTGCATGAGGTAGCAGTTGTTCAGTGTGGTTGTGTTGGCAGGCACTTGTCTGAGGAAGCTGTTGTTCAGAGTGGTTGTTGGGCAGGCACTTAAAGTGGCCATAGTGGAGGCACTTGCCTTGCATGAGGTAGCAGTTGTTCAGTGTGGTTGTGTTGGCAGGCACTTGTCTGAGGCAGCTGTTGTTCAGTGTGGTTGTTGGGCAGGCACTTAAAGTGGCCAGAGTGGAGGCACTTGCCTTGCATGAGGTAGCAGTTGTTCAGTGTGGTTGTGTTGGCAGGCACTTGTCTGAGGCAGCTGTTGTTCAGTGTGGTTGTTGGGCAGGCACTTAAAGTGCCTTCTGTGGGGTTCCTTCCTCTGCACAGCTTCGGTTCCTGCTTGACTGGCAGGGCATTAAACTCTGCACATTCATTTCTTGGCCCAGCGGCAGCCAGCAGTGCAGCTGCAGCCCCTTGGCGAGCACATTCCCTCACCTGATTTATGGCAGAGCTCTGGCTGTATACACTTTCTACATCATTTAGCAGAGGCTTCGCTAATTCACAATTTATCCTGTAATCTGTATATTTTTGTCTCAGCTCAGCCTGGCCTGGGGCCTGCGATTAGGGCCTTTTCTCATTAATCAGACAGAAGCATAAACTATTTTAAGTTTGGGAGGGCGCGAGGTCTCATAAATTAAGCTACACAGTTTGCAACAAGCCTTTTCCAGTGTTCCAGCGGAGGTGGTGTTGCAAATGTGGCCATTATTTCCAACAGGGAGTGGAGAACGGGTGCCGAGAAGCACCCCAAAGGCGCTTTAAAGGTGAGAGGTCAGACTCCCCAAATCCACACTTGGGGGCCGATTCCGATGTCGGACGGCCCAGAGTCCATCTGCCATCGGTTGGGAACTGGAACCGAACGAACTCCTGTCGTCCTATTCTTTACAATGGGAGCATGCATCTCTCATTGCAAAGAGCGGAGGTGCAGTTAATCCCTGCACCCTATGGCAGGCACCTTAAGGTGCCTACCACCAGGTGCAGGAATCAACGGCCGTCATTCGGAGGCCTTGCACTGATGGGGGCCCTGCTGGGGGACCCCAAAGTAGGGGTCCCACAGCCAGAAAGAGCCGCCGGAGGATGGAGAATTTCCGAATGGCAGCCGAGCCCCTTGTAAATAAAATTGATACTTGTATAGCGCACTACTCACCCGCAAGGGTCTCAAGGAGCTTGTACGAATACCACTGTGGAACCCATCCTGGCTTTCCCTGTGAGGTGTCCACTCCTGGGCACCCCCAAGGTGGAGGCCAGGCATCCTTAGCGTTGTGGGGGCCGTTGTGGAGATTAAGCAAGCTATTGCCCAGAGTTGCAGAGTGGGACTCCATGATTGGAATAGGCACCGAGGCGAGAATTATCAGGTCCGTGGAATTTTTGAGCCAAAGACCCTCAATTCCGATGCGGTCGGAACGGCTTCGACCGACGTTCGGAGCCGTTTCCGACCGCATCAGAATCGGCCCCTTAGATGGATGCGGCCACCTGTGCTCTCACAGAGTGAACTAATTCATCTGCTATAAGGGGGCTCTCTACCTTTATTCAGAGCTCGGAGGTGCTGTGGCAGGAATTACTGATTCATGTATGAAATGTAACTAACTCTTCCCCAGCCCCACTGGCCCTTTCATGGCTGGCCTATTGGAAATATGATCACTGCCCAAATGAACCAGTCGAATATTAGCTAGGGTGTTCTAGTTTTTCTCCATCTGTCCTGGTTCATTTCAGTACCTTGAGGACATGACGTGGTTTTCAGAGAGGGTGGACTGAATGCAGAGGGAGGCAAGTGTTCATGTGTTCCAGTGCAGAAATCTAAGCTCCAATCAGAACACAATGCAGTCAGCATAATGATGATGTGTGTAAAAGCTTTATTTAATGCTCCTTCGTGTCAATGGAATTATATGATGTTTCACATTGGCAGGTAAGTCCCTTTGTGCAGCAATAAATGGCAGTTTTAAAATAACGGCGTACCCGGGGCCACTGGAATTATGCAATTGGGCTGCTGTGACGTTTTTCATATACCTATGGATTTGCCCCATAATCTCTAATGTGCTGCATAATCTGCAGAGTTTAACAGGAAAAAATGTTGTTTACTTTCTGGCTCAAACGGTTCAAAAGTTACTAAAAACACAGCAGCACGTGTGGACGTGCAGTGGAAGGTCCTTTGAAAAAGTTGTCTGTTCAACTTTCTGTTGCTTATTGCTGTATTTGGATATTAAACTGGTACTAATGAGACGCAACCAATGCCCAAACAGTGTTCACAAGTGTAAAAATGACAAAATAATGAAGTAATACTATTAAAAATGTGCTGCATTGTGCCGCATAACTTGCTTTCTCCTGCCGCATAATTTACTTAACCCTCCCACTTAATTAGGCCCTAACCTGCTGCATTATTCCAATGACCCTGGTGCATACTGTAGTAAAGGAAGATGCACAGTCCACTGTGTAAGTAGGATTCTTTATTGTAAGTTCCTTCCAAGATGTTAAGTACAGGAGTAGACCCCACCAGGAGCCAGCTGTTAGCAGCTCAGCCTGAGATGACCAACTCCCACAGTAAGTTATAGAGAGGCACTGTGAGCCAGAGGGACACCCAGGCATTCTATGATGTCACAGATATCATAGTACAGTCTATCCAGAGGAGAACAGTGGAGAGAACATTTACTACACATACCTTAACAAGCACTGGCAAAGCCAATAGGTCTCACTTTTATAACACGAGTCCTAAGGTGTTGACTTTGCTAACGTGTCCTGTATTTTTTTTAAGTAAAAGAAAAACAATTTTGAAATACTGAAGGAAAAGCATACAGATATTTCATGATATCTGAAATCTGTACATTGAATTAAATGTTTTCAATCATTATAAATAGCATGATTTATTTTTCAAATGCTTTTCCCTCTGAAACCTCTGAACAGAATTAAAAAAGAATAAAGAAGTGTCATAATCTCAAGGGGAAACACTTGCCAAGGCCAAATTTACTTTCTACAACATTGAGCCATATGCTTCCCTGTATCAACTCAGAGAACAGATTTATGAGCCTCCAGGGGAGGTGTCATGCTAAGTACACCTTCTGCCTCAGAAGCTAGCCGAGTGGGTGAAGCAGATGTTCCTTCCCTGGTTCCATAAAAGCATTTGTGTTCCAAGGCTTGTGCTTTCATGCAATACGTGGAGTGTAGGAGCTGAAACCAAAAGAGCTTTTCAGCCATGCCTCAGCAAAAATCTCTATGGCTGAGCTTTTACAGACAAGCTGGGAGGGGCGGGGAGCAACACAACGTGAGGGGATGGTATTTAAAGGGGGTGTAGCAAACAAGCGAAAGAACTAGAAAACACAGTCCCTCTCATGGAATGCTGAAGACATTTTTAAAAAAAATAGTTTTCTAAATGTCAGCAGTGGAAGGATACAAGTCAGCCAATTAAAAAGATTGCAAAGAGGCTATACTCCAGGGGAGGGACAAACAGAAGAAGAGGAAGGCACGCCGACCTATTTATAGACTGGTGGTAAAGGGGTCACAATCGACTGACGGTCCTTAATCTTTAGAGCGTTAGAGCTGACTTTCAATGAGGTGATAGACGGTCAGATTTAATTTAATGCCGTCTATAAGGTGGGGAACAAGCTGCCTCATATGCGATCCGTCGTTGAATTAAAGAAGACTATGCTTTATGCGTCTCCAAATGAACTTAAAAATCAACGTGATTGACTGAAAAAATACTTATTCGCACGATGATGGTGTCGCCTTAGGGTAAGCTGAATAAGTAGTAAGGCAGGTTTCTTTTAGGAGTTTGAGTCGGGCATGGATGGCCCCTAAAAAAACCAGTGGCGTATCTGGATAAGTAGTAAGGCAGGTTTCTTTTAGTAGTTTAAATCGGGCATGGATGGCCCCTTAAAAACAGTGGCAGTATTCGCCGTTTCAAGTGTCCACGACGTCTGGTGGGGTCAGCTCTAACGCTCTAAAGATTAAGGACCGTCAGTCGATTGTGACCCCTTTACCACCAGTCTATAAATAGGTCGGCAGGATATCCATATTTTAACTGACCTGACACCTGCAACTAATTAATTTGCAGATGTCTCCATGAAATTTTAGAAATCTCAAGTGGGCTCCCGAAGAAGGCATGTGTAACGCCGAAACGCGCGTAGAGATTCCTCATTTACCCACTTGGTGTTGTTTTTTATGAATGTATAATTTTATTCATGTAAATTGATTTTAAATGTGACGGAGTATATATGTTGAAATTCCTTGTATCAATTGCTTTATAGATTGATTGTGTATATGTTTTTTTAAATAAAAATATTCTTTGTAATACATTCTAAATAAATTAGATTTATATGAACTTGTTATATAGTTTATCCTTCCTGCACACTGCTTCACTGTACACAATTTTTGTGTTTATATTATCATTGTGTTATTGTACTTGATATCCCTACAGGACCCCTAAGTTGCCTAGGTATTGTTATTTTGATCAACATATCCAATCTTGACCAGTAGAAACGAGAAAGAGGCAAAATAATGAATCATATTTTATTTTCCCTCACAGCAAGGTGAACGAATGGGCCAATCACAGAGCCATTTACGCCTTCCGAAGCAGCTTCAATGCGCTGTTATTCCACAAGATTATGATGGGCATCACCTGTGTGGGGTAGACGGGTGGAAGAGACAGGAATGAGCACTGGTAATTGAAAATTGAATACTTAGACAATGAGTGGAGGGGATGTGTTCATTGTTCACATCTCACAGGTGCTGGAATGGTCACTGTTCACCATTCTGTGGGTTCTGTAAAGTTCATGTTGATCATTCTAGTTTGTTCTAGAACAGTTGTTCTTAACTCTTTGGCTTCTGTGGATCCCCCACTTAATTATTACTGGAATCCAGAGACCCTCACTAAATCATTATTGGAATTCGGGGACGCCACTGAGTCATTATTGGAAACCCAGCCTAGGCATGATTTGAACCGCAAAATACTACCCGAATATAGAAACACGCATTCATCAACACAAACTCAAATGATGAGATATTTGATTAAATTCACAAACAATTATTTAAAAAATCTACATTGTTAGTGGGAAGGGTAAAGCTTTTTTAAATTCAATTGAGGCCACTCATTGGTCATACTATATTTTGTTTGATGACTTGCACTGCTTCCACACATCAATTTGAGGATAGTAACACATTTTTAGACTCCAATTTCAAATTCCTTCACATTTACAGAACGTATGGGACATCAAATAATATCAACAGAGAGGGCATATAATTAAAGAAGCAAACTATATAACTGAAAATGTTAAAACAGTCTGTAAATGTGCATGATTGTTTTGCGGGTGCAGAACAAGTGATTCAAACAGAATACAGTACAGACAATGCGTAACCTCAATTGAATTTAGAAAAGCTCCAACTTTTTAATCAAAATTAAAATATTTTTTATATGTGTTATTCAATTAAATAAAATATTTCATAATTTGTTTATTTGTTTTATGAATGCTTTTTTCTTATTTTTTGCGTTTTGTTTTCCGGTTCAAATCATTGAAATTGCTTAGGCTTGTGTCCTGGCTTCCAGTAATGACTCAGTAGGGGTCCCTGGCTTCCAATAGTGACTCATTGGGGTCCCGGATTCCAATAATGACTCAGGGCTCGATATAGGTAATTTAGATTTACCGATTGGAAAATACAGAATTTTACAGATTCGGTATTTTCGAATCGGTAAATGCAATGTAGGTAATTATTCGGTAAAAAATACTGAATCGTTAATATTCAGTATTTATCTAATCGGTATTTACTGATTCGGTATTTGCCATTCATTCCTATGGGCCTGGAGGCTCATAGGAATGAATAGCAATTACCGAATCGGTAATTACTGATTCAGTAAAATTGGAAAAAAGTCAAGGGTGGCAGGGTGTCACTTTGACACCCTGCTGTACCCCTGATTAGGGCTTGTGTGCACATGTGGCACACATACATGCCCTGAGGGCATGTATGTCTGTCACATGGCACAGGTGTAAATGCACATATTTGCACTTACATAGGAATTTGTTATTTAATATTTACCACCAACTAATAGTTGGTGGTAAATAACGAATCCCACATCTCATTTACCGATACCAAAAATTAGTAGAAATTGGCATCGACAAGAATATTCATGTGTTAGAATTCTATGTATTTAGTGTGTTCCAGAATGTACATTTGTCGATATTCTATATGTTGTAGAGTTTTTGTGTGTTAGTGTTCTGCATCTGATGGAATGTTCATTTGGTAGTAGTCAACATGTTCAAGAATGTTCATGTCTAGCATTCTGTGTGTTCTACAAAGTACATGTATTGGAATGCAGCCCATTCCACCATGTTCATGTGTTATAGTGTGAGCTGCACACAAATGTTCATGTGTTACTTTCATGTTTTAGTGAATGGTGCATTCCAGAATGTTCATGTGTAAGCATTCTGCCTGTCCTGCAATGTTTATGTTTATTGTTTGGATTGCACATGCATGTTCATGTGTAAGCATTCTGCGTATTCTAGTGTGTTCATGAGTTAATATTCGGCATGATTGAGAATGTTCATTATTTTAGCACTCTGCGTGACCTAGATTGTTATGGTGTTAGTATTCGGCATGTGCTAGAATGTTCATGTATTAGTGTTCTGCATATACTAGAGTGTTCATGTGTTAGTATTTTGCATGTGCTGGAATGTTCATGCATTAGTGTTCTGCATATACTACAGTGTTCGTGGGTTCATATTTTTATGTTCTATATTACTAAAATATCAATATTCTGCATGTGCTAGAATCACGTGTTAGTATTCTGCATGTTCAAGAGCATTTTCATGATAATATTCTGCATGCTCTATAGTGTTAATGTGTTAGTGTTCTGCATGTTCCAGAGTGCCGAAGTGTTAGCGATCTTTATGTGCTACAATGAAATATCACCATTCTGCATGTTCTGGAAGTTTAATGTACTATAGCTCTGCGTGTTCTTGTGTTAGTTTTCTGCGTGTTGTAGAATGTTGATGCATTGATATAGACATTCGTTAGCATCCTGCATGCGCTGGAATATTCATGTGTTAGGATTCTGACTGTTCCACAGTGTGTTAGTGTTACTAGTCTTCATGTTAAAAAATGCTTGCGTTTTAGTATTCTGAATCTTCTAGAATGTTGCTGCTTTGATATCCAGCATGTAGTATCCTGCATGTGATAGAACGGTCACGTGTTAGTGTACTGACTGTTCCGAAGTGTCCCAGTGCTAGTGTTCTGCATTTTCTAGAATCTTTATGTGTTAATAGTCTGTAGAATGACAATGTCTTAGACTTCTGCATGTTAATGGTCTGAATGTTGTAGAATGTTCGTTTGTTAGTATTCTCCATGTTCTAGAGTGTTAATGGTCTGAATGTTGTAGAATGTTCGTTTGTTAGTATTCTCCATGTTCTAGAGTGTTAATGGTCTGAATGTTGTAGAATGTTTGTTTGTTAGTCTTCTCCATGTTCTAGAGTGTTAATGATCTGATTGTTGTAGAATGTTCGTTTGTTAGTGTTCTCTATGTTCTAGAGTGTTAATGGTCTGAATGTTGTAGAATGTTCGATTATTAGTATTCTGCATGTTCTAGAGTGTTAATGGTCTGAATGTTGTAGAATGTTCGTTTGTTAGTATTCTCCATGTTCTAGAGTGTTAATGGTCTGAATGTTGTAGAATGTTTGTTTGTTAGTCTTCTCCATGTTCTAGAGTGTTAATGATCTGATTGTTGTAGAATGTTCGTTTGTTAGTGTTCTCTATGTTCTAGAGTGTTAATGGTCTGAATGTTGTAGAATGTTCGATTATTAGTATTCTGCATGTTCTAGAGTGTTAATGGTCTGAATGTTGTAGAATGTTCGTTTGTTAGTATTCTCCATGTTCTAGAGTGTTAATGATCTGATTGTTGTAGAATGTTTGTTTGTTAGTGTTCTCTATGTTCTAGAGTGTTAATGGTCTGAATGTTGTAGAATGGTCGATTATTAGTATTCTGCATGTTCTAGAGTGTTAATGGTCTGAATGTTGTAGAATGTTCGTTTGTTAGTATTCTCCATGTTCTAGAGTGTTAATGGTCTGAATGTTGTAGAATGTTTGTTTGTTAGTCTTCTCCATGTTCTAGAGTGTTAATGATCTGATTGTTGTAGAATGTTCGTTTGTTAGTGTTCTCTATGTTCTAGAGTGTTAATGGTCTGAATGTTGTAGAATGTTCGATTATTAGTATTCTGCATGTTCCAGAGTGTTAATGGTCTGAATGTTGTAAGATGTGCGTTTGTTAGTATTCACCATGTTCTAGAGTGTTAATGGTCTGAATGTTGTAGAATGTTCGATTGCTAGTATTCTGAATGTTCTAGAGTGTTACTGGGTTAGTGTTCTGTGTATGGTACAATCAGATGTTACTATTCTGCTTTTTCTAGAGTGTTAATGTGACAGTATTTGGCATGTTCAAGTATGTTTGTGTTAGTATTCTGCATTTCCTATACTGCCGATGTGCTAGTTATTCATGTTATATATGTTCAAGAATGTTTGAACGTTAGCATTTTGCATGTTAGAATTTTGCGCCAAGAAGCCGCTGGTGTACGTGCGCTGTATAAATGTCTTTTTCATTCATTCATTCATGTTCTGGAATGTTCACCTTAGTAATCTGCATGTTCTAGAATGTTGATGCGTTAATGGCAAGCATATCTAGTATCCTGCGGTGCTGGAATGGTCATGTGTTAGTATTCTCACCATTCCACATTGTTCGAGTGTTAGTGTTCTGTATGTTCTAGAAAGTTGATGTGTAAATATCCAACCTGTGTTAATATTCTGCATGAGCTAGAAGGTTCACTTGTAAGTGTTCTGCCGTTCCTCAAAGGTGAGTGTTAGTATTCTGCCTGTTCTGGAATGTTCCAATGTGATAGTATTCTGCGTGTTCTGGAATGGTTGCGTGTGTATAGTCTGCAGCGTGTCAATCTGCTAGTATTCTGCATCTTCTAGAGTGTTAACCAAGGACCCACCTACATTTACCACTCCCTGAACTTCCACCAACCATCGAGAAGACCACGTTCCACCTCCCTTTCACTTGCCAAAACTCCCCGCATCTACGGAAGCAGAAGTGGAGGAAGCTCCTCCCATATCGCAGCAAAGACCTGGAACAGCCTCCCCACGCACCCAGTGACCATCACCTCACTTCTTGAATTCCGAATGGCCCTCAAGACCTGGCTGTTCGAATAAACCTTTGGGACCTACCAGCACCTGGATACTCTATCGGGTGGTTAGCAGCGCTTTACAGATCTTGGTTGATTGATTGATTTTGTGCAGGTTCTAGAATGTTTGCGTGTTTTCCACACTCTGCAGCGTGTCAATGTGCTAGTGTTCTGCGTGTTCTAGAGTGTTAATGTTGTGCAGGTTCTAGAATGTTTGCGTGTTTTCAACACTGTGCAGCGTGTCAATGTGCTAGTGTTCTGCATGCTCTAGAGTGTTAATATTGTGCAGGTTCTAGAATGTTTGTGTGTTTTCCACACTGTGCAGCGTGTCAATGTGCTAGTGTTCTGCGTGTTCTAGAGTGTTAATATTGTGCAGGATCTAGAATGTTTGCGTGTTTTCCACACTCTGCAGCGTGTCAATGTGCTAGTGTTCTGCGTGTTCTAGAGTGTTAATGTTGTGCAGGTTCTAGAATGTTTGCGTGTTTTCCACACTCTGCAGCGTGTCAATGTGCTAGTATTCTGCATGCTCTAGAGTGTTAATATTGTGCAGTTTCTAGAATGTTTGTGTGTTTTCCTCACTCTGCAGCGTGTCAATGTGCTAGTATTCTGCATGGTCTAGAGTGTTAATATTGTGCAGGTTCTAGAATGTTTGTGTGTTTTCCTCACTCTGCAGCGTGTCAATGTGCTAGTGTTCTGAATGTTCTAGAGTGTTAATGTTGTGCAGGTTCTAGAATGCTCGCTCCATGGGTTTCTGCACGTTCCACAGTGCCAGTGTGCTAGTGTCCTCCTCCTTCCAGAATGTTCCTGTGCCAGTGCCCTGCCATCCTAGGGCGGGCCTCCAGGCGCTCGTTGCGTGCGGCCCTCACCGGAAGCGGCCCAGTCGGACACGGAAGCACCGGGCAGGTCTCACGCGGGCAGCGCGTGGGCCTCCAGCCCCAGGACCAGCAAAAATTAGCATGACCCTGTTTGCGCTGTAACCGGAGCCCGGGCCTGTGGATGATAAACATGACAGGGAGTGAGGAAAGCCACCGACAGGCACATGGCGCGGCGCGATGACGGACGCCGGGGGTCTGTGGAGGGCCCCCAGCCGGCTGCCCTCCTGCTCCCGCGCGGGAAACCCGAGCCCGGGCCTGCCCGGCCTCACCCGGCAGTGCAGCCGCTCAGGCCCCGGGTGGGACCCGTGGAGGGACCGGTGCTGGAAGAGGAGACAAGTGACCTCCAGCCGGGCGCCTGTCAGTGCAGGCTCCAATCACTGAGGCCAGGGATGCGAGGGGCCCAAGACCACACAGGGAGCAGAGAGGGGAGCTGTGCATGATGGTCTCACAGTGCATCCAACTGATGGGCCAGAGGGGAGAGCTGTGCATGACGGTATCACAGTGCATGCAATTGATGGACCAGAGGGGGGAGCTGTGCATGATAGCCTCGCAGTGCATGCAACTGATGGGCCAGAGAGGGGAGCTGTGCATGATAGCCTCGCAGTGCATGCAACTGATGGACCAGAGAGGGGAGCTGTGCATTATAGCCTCGCTGTGCATGCAACTGATGGACCAGAGAGGGGAGCTGTGCACGATAGCCTCGCAGTGCATGCAACTGATGGACCTGAGAGGGGAGCTGTGCATGAGAGCCTCGCAGTGCATGTAACTGATGGACCAGAGAGGGGAGCTGTGCATGATAGCCTCGCTGTGCAGGCAACTGATGGACCTGAGAGGGGAGCTGTGCATGATAGCCTCGCAGTGCATGTAACTGATGGGCCAGAGAGGGAAGCTGTGCATGATAGCCTCGCTGTGCAGGCAACTGATGGACCAGAGAGGGGAGCTGTGCATGATAGCCTCGCAGTGCATGCAACTGATGGACCAGAGAGGGGAGCTGTGCATGATTATTATTATTATTATTATTAATGGACATTTATTAAGCGCCTGGTTACGCCACTGGCGTGTCCCCGCGCTATGACAAGTGGAGTGGCTGTCCCCCCTCCTCCCGCCCAAGCTATCTGCTGAAAAGTTGCGTTTTAAGTTTTTTCCTAAACTGGACTTCGGAAGGTTCAAGCCGAAGTTCCAGCGGAAGATTATTCCAGCGCTTGGGAGCAAGGTATCTGAAGGATCTACCTCCCATACGAGCTTTAAATATTCTTGGGACTTTTAACAGCCCGGTCTGCGAGGACCGAAGACTGCGTGCAGGCTCATAATGGGATACTAGGCTCTGGAGCGGAAGAGGTGCTTTGCCGTTCAGGATACGATGACAGGTGGCAAGGGCCTTAAACTTCACTCTCCTCTCAATGGGGAGCCAATGGAGGGCCCGTAAAGCTGGTTTGGCGGATGATTTTGATAGCCTCGCAGTGCATGTAACTGATGACCCAGAGAGGGGAGCTGTGCATGATAGCCTCGCTGTGCTTGCAACTGAGGGCCAGAGAGGGGAGCTGTGCAAGCCGCCCTGCTAACACCAGAAACGGTCGCTCCCTCCCTCCTCTCCTCTCCTGGCTGGTATCGTATTTATTGAAGCTGAAGTCTGCCTCGCATGCTGCCCCTCCCACGCTCCGCCCCCTCCACCATCCATATATGACTAATGCATCAGCGCGCAGCGTTCACACGCAGTGTTTCGCGCCCCAGTTGCGCCGAAGGTGCGCCAAAGGTAAGCCCGTCTACGCCCGTCCGCGCCTGGACCGCGCCCAGCGCCAGACACCCTGATCCACGCAATGCCCAGCCCTCCCGCATTACATACGACGCCACCACCCTCATAGCCCTAAACCCCGGCCGTCACCCCAACTGCGCCCAAGCCGCTCCTGGACTCACCCATGGACCCTTCTCATGTAACTCCTGCAAGTTCGACGGCACCAAGAACAACTCCTTGTGCACGAACACACAACAGCTAGCTGATTCCAACCACCTAAAATGCATCCTGCTCAACACCCGCTCAATCCACAGACACGCCATCGACCTCTGGAACCTACTTGACACCACCTCTCCCGACGTCGCCTTCCTAACAGAAACGTGGATGAACGCCTCATCAGCCCCAGACATCACCATTGCCATCCCGGAAGAATACAAGATCATCCGTAAGGACCGCACCGACCAAACAGGAGGAGGCATCGCTATCATCCACAAGAACTCCATCCGCATCTCAACCAGCTCAGACATCAACCTTACCAGCGCCGAACACCTTCACTTCCAGATCCACACCGATCCCAAAACCACACTCAGAGGCACCCTACTCTACCGACCTCCAGGATCCCGCGCACAATTCAGCGACGACATCACCGACTTTATCACCCCACACGCCCTCCCCTCCGAGGAATACATTCTACTGGGAGACCTCAACTTTCACCTGGAAAATAGCAATGACAGCAACGCCGCCACCCTTCTGGACAATCTCGCCAACCTCGGACTCAAACGACTTGTTAATACCCCCACCCACATCGCAGGTCACACACTCGACCCTATCTTCACCTCCAGCAAACATGTCTCCTTCAGTCACACCACAGTTCTCCATTGGACGGACCACAGCTGCAATCACTTTACCTACAACAAGACCACAACTCACAATCATCCTCAACCTACTCTACGAAGAAACTGGAACAAAATCACCATCGACCAGATCTCCTCATCGCTGCTTCAAAATCCCCTTGTCCACTCCTCAAACCCCGACCAAGCAGCCATTAACCTCACCCAATGGCTATCCAACAGCGCCGACATCCTTGCACCGTTGAAAAAACGTCAAACCAAACGAGGCAGCAAAATCGCCTCCTGGTTCAACGATGATCTTAAGAAATCGAAGAAACTCTGTCGCTCCCTCGAGAAGGCCTGGAAAGGCCTGGAAAAAAGACCCAAACACCAGCACCAGGGACGCCTTCAAAAACGCCACCCGCACTCACCACCAACTGATCCGGACTGCAAAGAAAGCCGCATTCAGAAACCGACTAGATAACAACGCCCACAACAGCAAGGAATTATTCAATATCGTCAAAGAGTTTACCAACCCCTCAGCCAACTCAAACGACATCACCCCCTCTCAAGCCCTTTGCGACTCCCTAGCTTCGTTCTTCCACAACAAAATCGCAGACATCCACAACAGCTTCGACAACCAATCCGGAGACCAACCCACCCAACCCTCTGCAGGACCTTCACCCCCCTTAAACACCCTTAATGACTAGAACCCAATCTCCACTGAAGACACCATCCGCCTGATGAACTCCATCCACTCAGGATCCCCCACAGACCCATGCCCTCACCACATCTTCAACAAAGCTGACTCCATCATAGCACCACACCTCCGAGACGTCATCAACTGCTCCCTCAACTCCGCCACCTTCCCAGAAAGTTGGAAACACGCCAAACTTAGCGCCCTTCTGAACAAGCATTGGAAATGCAATAGGTCTCGCAGCATTAGAGTTAGTGCTTTTAGAATTGTTTATGGGTTTTTTGTTGTAAATCTTTAGCATTTTTGTTTCCTGTAGCCAATGCTAAAGAATTACAAATAAAAAAAGCCATAAACAATTCTAAAAGCTCTAACTAAAAATCCTCCGAGACCTATTGCACTGTGGGAGGGTGAGGGGTTGAGGGTGAGTGAGGGTGAGGGTGAGTGAGGGTGAGTGAGGGTGAGTGAGGGGTTGAGGGTGAGTGAGGGGTTGAGGGTGAGTGAGGGGTTGAGGGTGAGTGAGGGGTTGAGGGTGAGTGAGAGTGAGGGTGAGTGAGGGTGAGGGTGAGTGAGGGTGAGTGTGAGTTAGCGTGAGGGGTTGAGGGTGGGTGAGGGTGAGGTGTTGAGGGTGAGTGAGGATGAGTGAGGGTGAGTGAGGGGTTGAGGGTGAGTGAGGGTGAGTGAGGGTGAGTGAGGGTGAGTGAGGGTGAGTGAGGGTGAGTGAGGGTGAGTGAGGGGTTGAGGGTGAGTGAGGGTGAGGTGTTGAGGGTGAGGTGTTGAGGGTGAGGTGTTGAGGGTGAGGGGTTGAGGGTGAGGGGTTGAGGGTGAGGGGTTGAGGGTGAGGGGTTGAGGGTGAGTGAGGGTGAGTGAGTGAGGGTGAGGGGTTGAGGGTGAGTGAGTGAGGGTGAGGGGTTGAGGGTGAGTGAGGGTGAGGTGTTGAGGGTGAGGGGTTGAGGGTGAGGGGGTGAGGTGTTGAGGGTGAGGCGTTGAGGGTGAGGGCGAGTGAGGGTGAGGGGGTGAGGGGTTGAGGGGGTGAGGGTGAGGGGTTGAGGGTGAGTGAGTGAGGGTGAGGCTGAGGTGTTGAGTGTGAGTGAGAGTAAGAGTGAGGGTGAGTGAGGGGTTCAGTGTTAGTGAGGGTGAGGTATTGAGGGTGAGTGAGGGGAAGGGTGATTGAGGGATTGAGAGTTAGTGAGGGTGAGGTGTTGAGGGTTAGTGATGGTGAGGTGTTGAGGGTGAGTGAGGGTGAGGGTGAGTGAGGGGGAGGTGTTGAGGATGAGTGAGGTGTTTAGGGTGAAGTATTGAGGGTGTGGGTGAGGAGTTGAGGGTGAGGGAGGGTGAGTGAGGGTGAATGGTTGAGGGTGAGTGGTTGAGGGTGAGGGGTTGAGGCTGATGTTTTGAGGGTGAGTGAGGGTGAGATGTTGATGGTGAGTGAAGGTGAGGTGTTGGGTGAGGCGTTGAGGGTGAGTGAAGTTGAGGGTGGTTGAGTGAGGATGAGTGAGAGTGAGGGTGAGTGAGGAGTTGAGGGTGAGGTGTTGAGGGTGAGTGAGTGAGGGTGAGGGGTTGAGGGTGAGTGAGGGTGAGTGAGTGTGTGGTGTTGAGGGTGAGTGAGGATGAGTGAGATTGAGGGTGAGTGAGGAGTTGAGGGTGAGGCGTTGAGGGTGAGGCGTTGAGGGTGAGTGAGGGTGAGTAAGGGTGAGTGAGTGTCAGTGAGGGTGAGGTGTTGAGGGTGAGTGAGGATGAGTGAGAGTGATGGTGAGTCAGGGGTTGAGGGTGAGTGAGGGGTTGAGGGTGAGTGAGGAGTTGAGGGTGAGTGATGGTCAGGGTGAGTGAGGGTGAGGGTGGGTGAGGTGTTGAGGGTGAGGTGTTGAGGGTGAGGTGTTGAGGGTGATTGAGGGGTTGAGGGTGAGTGAGGGTGAGTGAGGGTGTGGAGTTGAAGGGGAGGCGTTGAAGGTGAGTGAGGGTGAGTGAGTGAGGGTGAGGTGTTGAGGGTGAGTGAGTGATGGTGAGGCGTTGAGGGTGGGTGAGTGAGGTTGAGTGTTTGAGGGTGAGGCATTGAGCGTGAGTGAGTGAGGGTGAGGTGTTGAGGGTGAGGGGTTGAGGGTGAGTGATGTTGATAGTTGTTGAGTGAGGATGATTGAGAGTGAGTGTGAGTGAGGTGTTGAGGGTGAGGGGTTGAGGGTGAGGGGTTGAGGGTGAGGCGTTGAGGGTGAGTGAGGGTGAGGGTGAGTGAGGATGAGGGGTGTGAGGGTGAGGGTGTGTGTGAGGGTGAGGGGCTGTGGGGGGTGAGGGTGAGGGGGTGTTGGAGGGTGTGAAGGTGAGAGGGTGTGTGAGGTTGAGAGGGTGTGTGAGGGGGTTAGGTAGGGTGAGGGGATGTGAGGGTGAGGGGGTGGGAGGGTGAGGGTGTTTCAGAACTCAAACTCATTAACTTGGAGCCAGCGACATTTTGCAACACATGTACGTGTAATACCAATTACTTCCAATGGCGTACAGGCACACACGCTAATTCGATACAAGGAGTAAGGCCAAGATGATGTGCTCTCACTTGTAGTGTATGTGATGGACAACACACTTTTAAATTAGTTATTAAATTAAACACCAAGCAAGCCTTTACTTTAAGTGTCAGCCCTGTGTTACGGAAACCGCTGGTGAATCAAGATTGGGCTGTGCAACTAATCACAGGATAGTCAGGCACTACACATTTTGCAGGAACTGTAAATATTGTTTCCAGAATTGAAACCAATTACAAGCCATAAATAAACAGATGGAACATGGGGGAGAGTGGCAAAGGAGTTTGCATATAACAAAGTGCCCTCCTGTGTCTCCCATCAAAACTTCAGATACTAACTGCTACCAACTACAGTAGAGAATGTAGCACACACCCTTCAGCAGCAAATCTGTGCAGATCGATCCAGCTTGACTGCAAAAAACAACTGTGTGAAAAGACTGTGTAGCAGACTGATCTGGACTTAACGATACAATATTGACCGAAGTTTCATAACTAACACTCTCAAGTGCAAAGCAACCCAAACATAAAAGTAATTCACATTTACCCAGAGTACAACATATGAAATATATTGCTTGCTCGGCCTGTGTGGTGTGTTCATGTGAGCCCACTGTAATCTATTGTGATGCACTGCCATGCAAAGTATGGGCAGACTCACCGGGAAGACGGAAGCTCCGGACTGCTTGCCGATGACTGGCTGTTGTGTGATTTTACAGCCCCAGCTGGTGGTTTTGGTTTAATTTTTGCTTTTTTTCAGCTGCTCACAGGGTGTGTGGCTCTTCCTGTGACTGTGATCATGAAAAACAAGCCCCCTCGTTGACGGGGTAACCTAAGAGCTGGTGCCAATCCCGGAGCGGCTTGGTGGTGATGTCGATGGACTCTGGTCCCGGTGAATTCAATTTAAGTGCTCTTGCGTCTCCCGGGGCAGCGGCGGTTGTGTAATCCGCATGTAAAGTGCAAGTCAAACAGGGGCATCAAAGGAAGCAGAGGAGATGGTGGGGGTCAGCTGGGCATAGCGACGCGACCCGAGCCCTTCACGATAAAGTCTACCCCATAGAACACATGGGAGAGGGCTCGGAAAGGTGAAAAGGTACGGCTGTGAGACACGCTCTGTGTTGGGGGAGGGGGAGGAGCGTTAAAGCGCGCGCTCAAGAACAGCATTGTGAGGAATGCACGTGAAGAAGAACTCAAACTCATTAACTTGGAGCCAGCGACATTTTGCAACACATGTACGTGTAATACCAATTACTTCCAATGGCGTACAGGCACACACGCTAATTCGATACAAGGAGTAAGGCCAAGATGATGTGCTCTCACTTGTAGTGTATGTGATGGACAACACACTTTTAAATTAGTTATTAAATTAAACACCAAGCAAGCCTTTACTTTAAGTGTCAGCCCTGTGTTACGGAAACCGCTGGTGAATCAAGATTGGGCTGTGCAACTAATCACAGGATAGTCAGGCACTACACATTTTGCAGGAACTGTAAATATTGTTTCCAGAATTGAAACCAATTACAAGCCATAAATAAACAGATGGAACATGGGGGAGAGTGGCAAAGGAGTTTGCATATAACAAAGTGCCCTCCTGTGTCTCCCATCAAAACTTCAGATACTAACTGCTACCAACTACAGTAGAGAATGTAGCACACACCCTTCAGCAGCAAATCTGTGCAGATCGATCCAGCTTGACTGCAAAAAACAACTGTGTGAAAAGACTGTGTAGCAGACTGATCTGGACTTAACGATACAATATTGACCGAAGTTTCATAACTAACACTCTCAAGTGCAAAGCAACCCAAACATAAAAGTAATTCACATTTACCCAGAGTACAACATATGAAATATATTGCTTGCTCGGCCTGTGTGGTGTGTTCATGTGAGCCCACTGTAATCTATTGTGATGCACTGCCATGCAAAGTATGGGCAGACTCACCGGGAAGACGGAAGCTCCGGACTGCTTGCCGATGACTGGCTGTTGTGTGATTTTACAGCCCCAGCTGGTGGTTTTGGTTTAATTTTTGCTTTTTTTCAGCTGCTCACAGGGTGTGTGGCTCTTCCTGTGACTGTGATCATGAAAAACAAGCCCCCTCGTTGACGGGGTAACCTAAGAGCTGGTGCCAATCCCGGAGCGGCTTGGTGGTGATGTCGATGGACTCTGGTCCCGGTGAATTCAATTTAAGTGCTCTTGCGTCTCCCGGGGCAGCGGCGGTTGTGTAATCCGCATGTAAAGTGCAAGTCAAACAGGGGCATCAAAGGAAGCAGAGGAGATGGTGGGGGTCAGCTGGGCATAGCGACGCGACCCGAGCCCTTCACGATAAAGTCTACCCCATAGAACACATGGGAGAGGGCTCGGAAAGGTGAAAAGGTACGGCTGTGAGACACGCTCTGTGTTGGGGGAGGGGGAGGAGCGTTAAAGCGCGCGCTCAAGAACAGCATTGTGAGGAATGCACGTGAATGCCTGCGAATTACTGATAATTAGGGAAATATTACCTACTTTCAATTAGACAGTTTAGCGGCAACAACAATTGTGGGTTGAAGTGCAGTATGAAACAAGGGAGAGCACAAACTAGAAGCCATGTTGACGTAAAAGTAACGCAGCGCGGCCGAATGAAATTTCAAGTCGGGTGGGGGGCGGGAGAGAAGGGAAGTGAGCGAGTGGGAGGGAAGCGCTGGTGAAGCGTCGCCCTACAAGAGCCTGGTTGGGGCGGGAAGGGGAGGAGTAACGCAGCGCGGCCGAATGAAATTTCAAGTCGGGTGGGGGGCGGGAGAGAAGGGAAGTGAGCGAGTGGGAGGGAAGCGCTGGTGAAGCGTCGCCCTACAAGAGCCTGGTTGGGGCGGGAAGGGGAGGGGGCGGAGCGGGTAAACAAAGACGGACGTGCACGCGCTTTTAAGCTCAATGCGCATGCGCATTGAGCTTAAAAGTCACGGGCACTGCAAGGAATCGCCACGATTCCTTGCAGTGTGGATAAAGAGCGGATAAGTGCCAATACTCTCGCCTTGCTCGATGCGCATGCGCATCGACAGGCGAGACCTAAAAAACCCACAGCTGACCCCACCGAACTCAAAAACTACCGACCCATCTCGCTCCTTCCATTCCCAGCCAAAGTCATCGAGAAAGCTGTCAACAACCAACTCGCCGCCTTCCTCGAAACCAACAAATCCCTCGACCCCTCACAGTCCGGCTTCCGAGCCAAACACAGCACGGAGACCGCCCTCATCGCTGCAACAGACTACATTCGAACTCTACTGGACAATGGAGACACAGTCGCCCTCATCCTCCTCGACCTTTCCGCAGCCTTCGACACAGTCTGCCATAGCACCCTTCTACAGCGCCTCAGAAACATCGGAATCCAAGGAAAAGCACTGGAATGGATCACCTCGTTCCTCACCGGAAGAACCCAGAGAGTCCGCCTCCCACCATTCAAGTCAGAGGCCACTGAAGTCATCTGCGGCGTACCACAAGGATCCTCACTCAGCCCCACCCTCTTCAATGTATACATGAGCCCCCTCGCAACCATCGCCCGCCAACACAACCTCAACATCATCTCCTACGCTGATGACACCCAACTGATCCTCTCACTCACCAAAGACCCTGACACCGCCAAAACCAACCTACATGAAGGAATGAAAGAAGTAGCCGAGTGGATGAAGCATAGCCGTCTGAAACTTAACTCAGACAAAACAGAAGTCCTTATCTTAGGAACCTCCCCCTCCGCCTGGGATGACTCCTGGTGGCCAGAGGCCCTTGGAAAAGCACCCATCCCGACGGATCACGCACGGAACCTGGGCGTCATCCTAGACTCCTCACTCTCGATGTCTAGACAGGTCAGCGCCGTCTCATCTTCTTGCTTCAATATTCTTCGCATGCTCAAAAAAACATTTCGCTGGATCCCCACCGAAACCAGAAACACGGTCACCCATGCACTGGTCACAAGCCGCCTGGACTACGGAAACACCCTTTACGCCGGTACCACCGCATAACTCCAGAAAAAACTCCAACGCATCCAAAACGCGTCAGCCAGACTCATACTAGACATTCCGCGTACAGACCACATCTCCAGTCACCTGAAAAAACTCCACTGGCTCCCCGTCAATAAGAGGATTACTTTCCGCCTCCTAACCCACGCACACAAAGCACTTTACGAACTTGGACCCGATTGCCTCAACACACGACTCTCCTTCTACACCCCCTCCCGCCAGCTACGCTCCTCCAACCAAGCCCTTGCTACCGTACCTCGCATCAATAAAACCACCATGGGAGGTAGATCCTTCTCCTACCTGGCTGCTAAAACCTGGAACTCACTCCCCACTCACCTTCGTCTCACTCAGAACCACCCAGCATTCAGAAAGCAACTTAAAACTTGGATAATTCCCCTCCCTTCCTCAAGCGCCTTGAGACCCTCTGGGTATGTAGCGCGCTATATAAATCCTTTGACTTTGACTTTGACTTTAGCCTCGCTGTGCATGCAACTGATGGACCAGAGGGGGAGCTGTGCATGATAGCCTCGCAGTGCATGCAACTGATGGACCAGAGGGGGGAGCTGTGGATGCAACTGATGGACCAGAGAGGGGAGCTGTGCATGAGAGCCTCGCTGTGCATGCAACTGATGGGCCAGAGAGGGGAGCTGTGCATGCAACTGATGGACCAGAGAGGGGAGCTGTGCATGAGAGCCTCGATGTGCATGCAACTGATGGACCAGAGAGGGGAGCTGTGCATGAGAGCCTCGCTGTGCATGCAACTGATGGACCAGAGAGGGGAGCTGTGCATGATAGCCTCGCTGTGCTTGCAACTAATGGACCAGAGAGGGGAGCTGTGCATGATAGCCTCGCTGTGCTTGCAACTGATGGACCAGAGAGGGGAGCTGTGGATGATAGCCTCGCTGTGCATGCAACTGATGGATCAGAGAGGGGAGCTGTGCATGCAACTGACGGACCAGAGAGGGGAGCTGTGCATGAGAGCCTCGCTGTGCATGCAACTGATGGACCAGAGAGGGGAGCTGTGCATGATAGCCTCGCTGTGCTTGCAACTGATGGACCAGAGAGGAGAGCTGTAGATGATAGCCTCGCTGTGCTTGCAACTGATGGACCAGAGAGGGGAGCTGTGGATGATAGCCTCGCTGTGCATGCAACTGATGGATCAGAGAGGGGAGCTGTGCATGCAACTGATGGACCAGAGAGGGGAGCTGTGCATGAGAGCCTCGCTGTGCGTGCAACTGATGGGCCAGAGAGGGGAGCTGTGCATTATAGCCTCGCTGTGCATGCAACTGATGGGCCAGAGAGGGGAGCTGTGCATTATAGCCTCGCTGTGCATGCAACTGAGGGCCAGAGAGGGGAGCTGTGCATTATAGCCTCGCTGTGCATGCAACTGAGGGCCAGAGAGGGGAGCTGTGCATGATAGCCTCGCTGTGCTTGCAACCGATGGACCAGAGAGGGGTGCTGTGCATGATAGCCTTGCTGTGCATGCAACTGAGGGCCAGAGAGGGGAGCTGTGCATGAGAGTCTTGCAGTGCATGTAACTGAGGGCCAGAGAGGGGAGCTGTGCATGAGAGTCTTGCAGTGCATGTAACTGATGGGCCAGAGAGGGGAGCTGTGCATGATAGCCTCGCAGTGCATGTAACTGATGGGCCAGAGAGGGGAGCTGTGCATGATAGCCTCGCTGTGCTTGCAACTGATGGGCCAGAGAGGGGAGCTGTGCATGATAGCCTCGCAGTGCATGCAACTGATGGACCAGAGAGGGGAGCTGTGCATGAGAGCCTCGCTGTGCGTGCAACTGATGGACCAGAGAGGGGAGTTGTGCAGGCAACTGATGGACCAGAGACGGGAGCTGTGCATTATAGCCTCACAGTGCATGTAACTGATGGACCAGAGAGGGGAGTTGTGCAGGCAACTGATGGACCAGAGACGGGAGCTGTGCATTATAGCCTCGCTGTGCATGCAACTGATGGGCCAGAGAGGGGAGCTGTGCATTATAGCCTCGCTGTGCATGCAACTGAGGGCCAGAGAGGGGAGCTGTGCATTATAGCCTCGATGTGCATGCAACTGAGGGCCAGAGAGGGGAGCTGTGCATGATAGCCTCGCTGTGCTTGCAACCTATGGACCAGAGAGGGGAGCTGTGCATGATAGCCTCGCTGTGCTTGCAACTGATGGGCCAGAGAGGGGAGCTGTGCATGATAGCCTCGCAGTGCATGTAACTGATGGGCCAGAGAGGGGAGCTGTGCATGAGAGCCTCGCTGTGCATGCAACTGATGGGCCAGAGAGGGGAGCTGTGCATGATAGCCTCGCAGTGCATGTAACTGAGGGCCAGAGAGGGGAACTGTGCATGATAGCCTCGCAGTGCATGCAACTGAGGGCCAGAGAGGGGAGCTGTGCATGATAGCCTCGCTGTGCATGCAACTGATGGACCAGAGGGGGAAGCTGTGCATGATAGCCTCGCAGTGCATGCAACTGATGGACCAGAGGGGGGAGCTGTGCATGATAACCTCGCAGTGCATGCAACTGATGGGCCAGAGGGGAGAGCTGTGCATGATGGTATCACAGTGCATGCAATTGATGGACCAGAGGGGGGAGCTGTGCATGATAGCCTCGCTGTGCATGCAACTGATGGACCTGAGAGGGGAGCTGTAGATGATAGCCTCGCAGTGCATGTAACTGATGGCCCAGAGAGGGGAGCTGTGCATGATAGCCTCGCTGTGCATGCAACTGATGGACCTGAGAGGGGAGCTGTGCATGAGAGCCTCGCAGTGCATGTAACTGATGACCCAGAGAGGGGAGCTGTGCATGATAGCCTCGCTGTGCTTGCAACTGAGGGCCAGAGAGGGGAGCTGTGCATGATAGCCTCGCAGTGCATGTAACTGATGGCCCAGAGAGGGGAGCTGTGCATGATAGCCTCGCTGTGCATGCAACTGATGGGCCAGAGAGGGGAGCTGTGCATGATAGCCTCGCAGTGCATGTAACTGATGGCCCAGAGAGGGGAGCTGTGCATGATAGCCTCGCTGTGCTTGCAACTGATGGACCAGAGGGGGGAGCTGTGCATGATAGCCTCGCAGTGCATGCAACTGATGGACCAGAGGGGGGAGCTGTGCATGATAGCCTCGCAGTGCATGCAACTGATGGACCAGAGGGGGGAGCTGTGCATGATAGCCTCGCAGTGCATGCAACTGATGGACCAGAGGGGGGAGCTGTGCATGATAGCCTCGCTGTGCTTGCAACTGATGGGCCAGAGAGGGGAGCTGTGCATTATAGCCTCGCAGTGCATGCAACTGATGGACCAGAGAGGGGAGCTGTGCATGAGAGCCTCGCTGTGCATGCAACTGATGGACCTGAGAGGGGAGCTGTGCATGCAACTGATGGACCAGAGAGGGGAGTTGTGCATGATAGCCTCGCTGTGCATGCAACTGATGGACCAGAGAGGGAAGCTGTGCAAGCAGCACAGAACCAGAATGTTCATGCTGCACACAGGAAGCAGAGAGGGGAGTGTTGGATGAGAGCCTCGCAGTGCATGCAATTGATGGAGCAGAGAGGGGAGCTGTGCATGAGAGCCTCACAGTGCATGTAACTGATGGACCAGAGAGGGGAGTTGTGCAAGCAACTGATGGACCAGAGACGGGAGCTGTGCATTATAGCCTCGCTGTGCATGCAACTGATGGGCCAGAGAGGGGAGCTGTGCATTATAGCCTCGCTGTGCATGCAACTGAGGGCCAGAGAGGGTAGCTGTGCATTATAGCCTCGATGTGCATGCAACTGAGGGCCAGAGAGGGGAGCTGTGCATGATAGCCTCGCTGTGCTTGCAACCGATGGACCAGAGAGGGGAGCTGTGCATGATAGCCTCGCTGTGCTTGCAACTGATGGGCCAGAGAGGGGAGCTGTGCATGATAGCCTCGCAGTGCTTGGGCCAGAGAGGGGAGCTGTGCATGAAAGCCTCGATGTGCATGCAACTGATGGGCCAGAGAGGGGAGCTGTGCATGATAGCCTCGCAGTGCATGCAACTGATGGACCAGAGAGGGGAGCTGTGCATTATAGCCTCGCTGTGCATGCAACTGATGGACCAGAGAGGGGAGCTGTGCACGATAGCCTCGCAGTGCATGCAACTGATGGACCTGAGAGGGGAGCTGTGCATGAGAGCCTCACAGTGCATGCAACTGATGGACCAGAGAGGGGAGCTGTGCATTATAGCCTCGCTGTGCATGCAACTGATGGACCAGAGAGGGGAGCTGTGCACGATAGCCTCGCAGTGCATGCAACTGATGGAGCAGAGAGGGGAGCTGTGCATGAGAGCCTCACAGTGCATGTAACTGATGGACCAGAGAGGGGAGTTGTGCAGGCAACTGATGGACCAGAGACGGGAGCTGTGCATCATAGCCTCGCTGTGCATGCAACTGAGGGCCAGAGAGGGGAGCTGGGCACGATAGCCTCGCTGTGCATGCAACTGAGGGCCAGAGAGGGGAGCTGTGCATGATAGCCTCGCTGTGCGTGCAACTGATGGACCAGAGAGGGGAGCTGTGCATGATAGCCTCGCAGTGCATGCAACTGATGGACCAGAGAGGGGAGCTGTGCATGATAGCCTCGCAGTGCATGCAACTGATGGGCCAGAGAGGGGAGCTGTGCATGATAGCCTCGCAGTGCATGCAACTGATGGACCAGAGAGGGGAGCTGTGCATGATAGCCTCGCAGTGCATGCAACTGATGGGCCAGAGAGGGGAGCTGTGCATGATAGCCTTGCTGTGCAGGCAACTGATGGACCTGAGAGGGGAGCTGTGCATGATAGCCTTGCTGTGCATGCAACTGATGGGCCAGAGAGGGGAGCTGTGCATGATAGCCTCACAGTGCATGTAACTGATGGGCCAGAGAGGGGAGCTGTGCATGATAGCCTCACAGTGCATGTAACTGATGGGCCAGAGAGGGGAGCTGTGCATGATAACCACGCTGTTCTTGCAACTGATGGACCAGAGAGGGAAGCTGTGCAAGCAGCACAGAACCAGAATGTTCATGCTGCACACAGGAAGCAGAGAGGGGAGCTGTGGATGATAGCCTCGCTGTGCATGCAACTGATGGACCAGAGAGGGGAGCTGTGCAGGCAACTGATGGGCCAGAGAGGAGAGCTGTGCATTATAGCCTCGCAGTGCATGCAACTGAGGGCCAGAGAGTGGAGCTGTGCATGATAGCCTCGCAGTGCATGCAACTGATGGACCAGAGAGGGGAGCTGTGCATGATAGCCTCGCAGTGCATGCAACTGATGGACCAGAGAGGGGAGCTGTGCATGATAGCCTCGCAGTGCATGCAACTGATGGGCCAGAGGGGGGAGCTGTGCATGATAGCCTCGCAGTGCATGTAACTGATGGACCAGAGAGGGGAGTTGTGCAGGCAACTGATGGACCAGAGACGGGAGCTGTGCATTATAGCCTCGCTGTGCATGCAACTGATGGGCCAGAGAGGGGAGCTGTGCATTATAGCCTCGCTGTGCATGCAACTGAGGGCCAGAGAGGGGAGCTGTGCATTATAGCCTCGCTGTGCATGCAACTGAGGGCCAGAGAGGGGAGCTGTGCATTATAGCCTCGCTGTGCATGCAACTGATGGCCCAGAGAGGGGAGCTGTGCATGAGAGTCTTGCAGTGCATGTAACTGATGGGCCAGAGAGGGGAGATGTGCATGATAGCCTCGCAGTGCATGTAACTGATGGGCCAGAGAGGGGAGCTGTGCATGATAGCCTCGCAGTGCATGTAACTGATGGACCTGAGAGGGGAGCTGTGCATGAGAGCCTCGCTGTGCATGCAACTGATGGGCCAGAGAGGGGAGCTGTGCATGATAGCCTCACTGTGTGTGCAACTGATGGACCAGAGAGGGGAGCTGTGCATGATAGCCTCGCAGTGCATGTAACTGATGGGCCAGAGAGGGGAGCTGTGCATGATAGCCTCGCTGTGCTTGCAACTGATGGACCAGAGGGGGGAGCTGTGCATGATAGCCTCGCAGTGCATGCAACTGATGGGCCAGAGAGGGGAGCTGTGCATGATAGCCTCGCTGTGCTTGCAACTGATGGACCAGAGAGGGGAGCTGTGCATGATAGCCTCGCTGTGCTTGCAACTGATGGGCCAGAGAGGGGAGCTGTGCATGATAGCCTCGCAGTGCATGCAACTGATGGGCCAGAGAGGGGAGCTGCGCATGAGAGCCTCGCAGTGCATGCAACTGAGGGCCAGAGAGAGGAGCTGTGCATGCAACTGAGAGCCAGAGAGGGGAGCTGTGCATTATAGCCTCGCTGTGCATGCAACTGATGGGCCAGAGAGGGGAGCTGTGCATGCAAGTGATGGACCAGAGAGGGGAGCTGTGCATGCAACTGAGGGCCGGAGAGGGGAGCTGTGCATTATAGCCTCGCTGTGCATGCAACTGAGGGCCAGAGAGGGGAGCTGTGCATGATGGTATCAGTGTGCATGCAATTGATGGACCAGAGGGGGGAGCTGTGCAGTATAGCCTCGCTGTGCATGCAACTGATGGGCCAGAGAGGGGAGCTGTGCATGCAAGTGATGGACCAGAGAGGGGAGCTGTGCATGCAACTGAGGGCCAGAGACGGGAGCTGTGCATGATAGCCTCGCTGTGCATGCAACTGAGGGCCATAGAGGGGAGCTGTGCATGATAGCCTTGCTGTGCTTGCAACTGATGGATCTGAGAGGGGAGCTGTGCATGAGAGCCTCGCTGTGCATGCAACTGAGGGCCAGAGAGGGGAGCTGTGCATGATAGCCTTGCTGTGCATGCAACTGAGGGCCAGAGAGGGGTGCTGTGCATGATAGCCTCGCTGTGCTTGCAACTGATGGGCCAGAGAGGGGAGCTGTGCATGATAGCCTCGCAGTGCATGCAACTGATGGGCCAGAGAGGGGAGTTGTGTATGATAGCCTCGCTGTGCAGGCAACTGATGGACCTGAGAGGGGAGCTGTGCATGATAGCCTTGCTGTGCATGCAACTGATGGGCCAGAGAGGGGAGCTGTGCATGAGAGCCTCACAGTGCATGCAACTGAGGGCCAGAGAGGGGAGCTGTGCATGATAGCCTTGCTGTGCATGCAACTGAGGGCCAGAGAGGGGAGCTGTGCATGATAGCCTCGCTGTGCTTGCAACTGATGGGCCAGAGAGGGGAGCTGTGCATGATAGCCTCGCAGTGCATGCAACTGATGGGCCAGAGAGGGGAGCTGTGCATGATAGCCTCGCTGTGCATGCAACTGATGGATCAGAGAGGGGAGCTGTGCATGCAACTGATGGACCAGAGAGGGGAGCTGTGCATGATAGCCTTGCTGTGCATGCAACTGATGGGCCAGAGAGGGGAGCTGTGCATGCAAGTGATGGACCAGAGAGGGGAGCTGTGCATGAGAGTCTTGCAGTGCATGTAACTGATGGACCTGAGAGGGGAGCTGTGCATGATAGCCTTGCTGTGCATGCAACTGATGGACCAGAGGGGGGAGCTGTGCATGATAGCCTCGCTGTGCTTGCAACTGATGGGCCAGAGAGGGGAGCTGTGCATGCAAGTGATGGACCAGAGAGGGGAGCTGTGCATGAGAGTCTTGCAGTGCATGTAACTGATGGGCCAGAGAGGGGAGCTGTGCATGATAGCCTCGCAGTGCATGTAACTGATGGGCCAGAGAGGGGAGCTGTGCATGAGAGCCTCGCTGTGCATGCAACTGATGGGCCAGAGAGGGGAGCTGTGCATGATAGCCTCGCAGTGCATGTAACTGATGGGCCAGAGAGGGGAGCTGTGCATGAGAGCCTCGCTGTGCATGCAACTGATGGGCCAGAGAGGGGAGCTGTGCATGATAGCCTCGCAGTGCATGTAACTGATGGGCCAGAGAGGGGAGCTGTGCATGAGAGCCTTGCTGTGCATGCAACTGATGGGCCAGAGAGGGGAGCTGTGCATGATAGCCTCGCAGTGCATGTAACTGATGGGCCAGAGAGGGGAGCTGTGCATGATAGCCTCGCAGTGCATGTAACTGATGGACCAGAGAGGGGAGCTGTGCAAGCAGCACAGAACCAGAATGTTCATGCTGCACATAGGAAGCAGAGAGGGGAGCTGTGCATGATAGCCTCGCTGTGCAGGCAACTGATGGCCCAGAGAGGGGAGCTGTGCATGATAGCCTCGCTGTGCAGGCAACTGATGGCCCAGAGAGGGGAGCTGTGCATGATAGCCTCGCTGTGCTTGCAACTTATGGCCCAGAGAGGGGAGCTGTGCATGATAGCCTCACAGTGCATGTAACTGATCGGCCAGAGAGGGGAGCTGTGCATGATAGCCTCGCAGTGCATGTAACTGATGGGCCAGAGAGGGGAGCTGTGCATGAGAGCCTCGCTGTGCATGCAACTGATGGGCCAGAGAGGGGAGCTGTGCATGATAGCCTCGCAGTGCATGTAACTGATGGGCCAGAGAGGGGAGCTGTGCATGATAGCCTCGCAGTGCATGTAACTGATGGACCAGAGAGGGGAGCTGTGCAAGCAGCACAGAACCAGAATGTTCATGCTGCACATAGGAAGCAGAGAGGGGAGCTGTGCATGATAGCCTCGCTGTGCAGGCAACTGATGGCCCAGAGAGGTGAGCTGTGCATGATAGCCTCGCTGTGCAGGCAACTGATGGCCCAGAGAGGGGAGCTGTGCATGATAGCCTCGCTGTGCTTGCAACTGATGGCCCAGAGAGGGGAGCTGTGCATGATAGCCTCACAGTGCATGTAACTGATGGGCCAGAGGGGGGAGCTGTGCATGATAGCCTCGCTGTGCATGCAACTGATGGACCAGAGAGGGGAGATGTGCAGGCAGCTCGGGGAGCTGTGCTGCCCATGCAACACAAGACACTTAGACCAGATCTGTACATGCAACCAACAGGCAGCAGAGGGGAGCTGTGCAAGCAAAGGATGGTGCAGAGCTGTGCATGCAACACAGAACCATGCAGCACACAGGGAGCAGTGAGATGTGCGGGCAGCTAGGGGAGCGGTGCTGTGCATGCAGCACACAGGGAGCAGAGGGTGGAGCTGTGTGGGCAACTGATAGAGAACCTTAGAACCAGGGCTTTAAGTGGGATGAAAAAACTGGGGTTCTTTCAAATGGTCAAAGGGGCGTGGCTAGTGTAATTAAGGACGTGGCTTAAAACATGTAAGCTAAAAATCTGTGCTTAGCACAGTGTGCTGCCCGACTTGTATTTTGCTGGTTCTGTCATTGCATCTAGATATATGATTCAACAAGTAACATCATACCTACAACAAGTAACGACTATCGGCTTTGCCAATGGTTGTTAGTTGCATAGAATAAATAAGCAGTAACTATGGCTTGTGTATAATATTGAAAAAACTTCCACTTAACCCCTTCTATGCTCATGATGGAGCCGCTCCGTCGACGAAGCGGTTCCGTCATGGCCCGCTCGGCATGCCTGCGCGGCGCGAATTCCCCGCCTGCGCTGGACGTTCCATTGAGCGGGCGGGGCCTTGACGGAACCGCTCCGTCATGAGCACAGCTCAACCGCGGCTCGTGACAGAGCGGCTCTGTCACGAGCATGCGAGCGCCGCTCGGCCCCCCCGCCCCCTTAGCGCTGCGGCGGAATTCCCGCCGCAGCGAAGGGGTTAAAGCCCTGGTGTCACCACAACAATTTTCATCAAATGGTGAAGGCGCACTCATTGAAATATGACAAAGAATCTTCTTTAGTCCAAATCTTTATTTCGGTAATTATACCAAACAAATCATACAGCCAACGCGTTTCGTTCCTTGACGGAACTTTGTCAGGGCATGAATAAGAAAGTGTCCGATGGACCAGTAAGTAATAATCGGTGAGCAAAGATGAGAAGTCAGACTTCTGTAGCGTTCCTAGCACTGGTGTGCATGATACTTGCTCCACGTTGCAACAAATTGTGAATACACTTGCCACAATGAAACTCTATGAAAGTACGTAATGGTCAGCCCCTGGCGAACAAATATATCCAGGGATAAGTGAGATATTCCTGGATATATTTGTTCACCAGGTGCTGACCATTACGTACTTTCATAGATATCCCGCTCGATCTTGGAGTTTCATTATGGCAAGTTGTTGACCGGAGTTGTGCCTTGGGACGACGGGCACGGGAAGCGTGCTGCACCGGAGCAAGATTTATTATACATATGTTTTGGTCGTGCTAGACCTTGGTCAGGTCGTCTTGTTCTCTTTTTTTCTTGTGTCACCACAACAATGTTGCTGCTCCTGAGTTTCAAAAAGAGACGGGAAATCCAGAGAGAAAATACTCTCTTTAAAGGATTTCCCTTCCCCCTACAACACTCACAAAACTTTTGGGTGTGTGGGATGGATGGGCGCTCATATAGTGGTTATCACTTGGTATCACTTCGCAAGGCAAATTAGTCTGGTGCATCCAAAGTTTTGGGAAGAGAACACCCTTCTTCCCTAAACTCAATCAGAGATTGAAAACTTCAAAACGTAATTCTTGGAGCGCACATGCACAATTTAAAATCTCAGTTTTTACATATCAAAAAAGAACTTTGCAAACATTATCAGTGGGGCTCTTGTAGTTCTTTTCTTTATTTTCACCACACTCCAATCCCTTTGTAGCCAACGCGTTTCGCCGTGGTTGGGTTGACCTACGGCTTCATCAGGGCTTTAGCTTCTCTCAGGTGTATTTCCTCGCTGGAGTTCTTTAGCGTTTGTTGACTCCGTCCTCACAGTATCTTGTTAAAGTAGTTAAAGGGGTCCTGGCCTGTACTCGGGCTGAACGCGACCGGGAAATTCTAAAACTTTCCATACGAGGTGGCCGAGGTTTTTGTTGCAAAACGCTACTGACATATTCCGGACTGCAGGCAGTGTAGTCTGGGACACGGACGGATTTGAGCATCAAAAGACTAGACAATTTTTGGAATTATTGAATATACGGCTTTATTTGAGACTGAATTTGTCGTGTAATTTCACTAATACGTGGCAACTAATCACTAGTTTTGGAACTTTAACTACTTTATCAAGATACTGTGAGGACGGAGTCAACAAACGCTAAAGAACTCCAGCGCCGAAATACACCTGAGAGAAGCTAAAGCCCTGACGAAGCCGTAGGTCAACCCAACCACGGCGAAACGTGTTGGCTACAAAGGGATTGGAGTGTGGTGAAAATAAAGAAAAGAACTACAAGAGGCCCATTAATAATCTTTGCAAATTATTTTTGTGATATGAAAAAACTGAGATTTTAAATTGTGCATGTGTGCTCCAAGAATTATGTTTTGAAGTGTTCAACCCCTACAACACTCACCTGGCATGACAATGCTGTCACTTCTCCACTAGTGAGCAGTGTGAGCACGCGCACATCGATGTGCCTACTGTCACTGCAGTCCAGAAGAAAACAGAGTGCCTGTGTAAGGGGACACAACAGAGCCCGATAGAGACCCGTTTCGAGGACCCCTTCAGAAAATTGCCGGTGCTCAGCACTGGTGAGACCCAGCCTACTTAAAGCCCTGGTTAGAACTTTCATATAATAGGCTGCACATGCAAGTGATGGACCAGAGAGTTGAGCTGTGCAGACACCTCAATGGGCGGTGGAGTACGGCAACACAAGGCGCATAGAACAGAATGTTCATGCAACACACCAGTAGTAGAGAGGGAGCTGTGCAGGCAAATCAGGGAGCAGCGTCGTACATGGGCGCGGAGACCAGAATGTTCATGCAACACACCGATAGCAGAGAGGGAGCTGTGCAGGCAAATCAGGGAGCAGCGTTGTACATGGGCGCGGAGACCAGAATGTTCATGCAACACACAGGGAGCAGAGAGCAGAGCTGAGCTGGCAACTCGGGGAGTGGGTGTGTGCTTGTAACACCAGGCGCTTGAGCCAGAATGTTCATGCAACACAGAGGGAGCTGTGCAGGCAACCCATGGAGCTGTACTGTGACGACTACTGATGGAGCAGAACTGTGCATATGAAAGCCGAGCTGTGCATGTGAAGGGTTTTTTAATAAAATGTTTTGCATCATGTAAACATTAACATGTACACATTTAAATGTATTTACTATGTATTATTCTTGTTTAAATTAATCATAGCTAATGTAGGCCTCTCTTAAAATGGCGATTGTGGTAGCCATCTTGCTTTGTGACACGTGTACGTTTTATTTCTAGGTAAAGCTGAAATCCAAATTAACAAACATGATGTTTCTTTGCTTTCCTTCCAATGTGAAATGTTGTCTTTTACTGTGGTAACCAATGGGCTGGTCTGCCATGTCAGAGTGTGGGCTGGTTTGTAGGTCGAGCCCGGGCAGCGCATGCGCTGCTGCGAGGCAGGCAGTATTGGAGTATGGCTTTGAAGCCCTGCTCACTCTCCGCTTATATTTCTAAGTGGCTTGTGTCATTGTCCTTCATAAACGCTGGCTTTCGAGTCGCTATCAGGCTTGTTAGTCCCTCCTTGGTACCACCTTGTCTGCATTTGTTACCTCCCATAGCGCCTGAACCTTTTACTTGTCTTGTTACACGGTCTGCTTTATCTTGGCTGGGAGCACTATTTTGTTTAATGATTTGCTCCTATTCCACCCACTATGTTGGAGCATGCCGCCCACTTTTATTTTATTTACTAATGGCGGTCCGCTTTAACTAAAGCAGCCGCATTTATTTATTTCAGCAGGGCGGTCTGCTTTAAGTATAGCAGCTACCTTTACTTCTTTTTTTGTTTATTTTTTTGTTTACTAGCACCCATGCGGCGCTTTCACATTCATGGAGGCCGCGCCCCTTTCTTTAGACAAACCGCATCTAAAGAAAGGTGCGCAGTCGCTATTAAAGTGAAAGCGCAGCATGGGCGTTTTTACAAGAAAAACATCTGTTATTCAACTTGGCAAACAGATGCTTTTTTTGACAAAGCGCCCCATTCCGTGCTTTCACTTTAATGTCAGCCACGCCCCTTTCTATAGATACAATGCAATAGGTCTCTCATTTGCAAAAGTTTAAGTTATTGCATTGCCATTAGCTCCATTAGCTCAAACTCTCATAATTCTGAGACCTATTGCATTGCAAATACTTGTTTAGTTTTTTTGGGAAGTTTGTGTGCCTGTTTTATGACCAGGTGTGCCAGTTTTTGCTGTTGATTTCTCTGAAGTTAAAGCAAACTTTGCCTGTAGCAAACACAGATGCACACAGTCGCTGGTACCTTGTAAAATACACATAGGGCATGTCCTTACAAGTTCAAAACTGGCCTGGTTTGCAAGGGTATCGGGTTCGCTTAACGGAGACCACTTTTTTGGTGTCCGGGTCTAATATGTGTCCCAGATTGACCCTAAATACATGCACAGTTTGTATGAGTGTGTAAAAGCAACAGACTAGTGCTGGTGTTGCCAGTGAGTACAGGGGTGGAGTGACAGTGTACACTGCTCCTGTAGGAGGTATTGTATCTGGGCATTCCGCTCCTGTAGTTAGAGACAAGCCCCAGCTGTGGAGTAATGAGTGATATTACCCAGGTGTTCTGGTCCCGAGCGTACTACTCGCTAAAAAAGCACCTCAACACCCCATCAGGGGTACCAGGCGCTATATAAATGCAAACCTCTTTCCCTCTTCTGTCCGACCGCTACCCTTCTCTATCCAAATAACTGACTAACATATCCACCACTCAAATTACTTTCATATTTCACTATACTAATTCAACACTAATACTTTATGGGTTTCCGTGGTAGCGTGCTACTCACCAAAAAAAGCGCTTAAACACCCCATCAGGGGAAACAAGTGCTATATAAATGCAAACCTTTTTTCCCTGTTTTATCCTTCTGCTATCCTTCTTAATCCAAATAACTGACTAACCTATCCACCACTTTAATTACATTCATATTTCACTATACTGATTCAACACTAATCGTTTATGGGTTCCGGAGTAGCGTGCTACTCGCCGAAAAAACGCTTTTATACCTTGTCAGGGGTAGTAAGCGCTATATAAATGCAGTACCCAGGTATGCTGGTCCTGTAGGTAGAGACAGGCCCCATCTGTGGCGTTAGGAGGTATATTACCTGGGTAATGGGTAATCTGCTCTTGGGGGTACAATAAGGTCCCATCTGTGTTAGAGGAGGGGATTGTATGAGGGGGGTCAGCCCTCCAGAGGGCCCCAACCCTTCCACGGGGGCCCCATGCAGTCCAAGGCCAAGAAATGTTTGTAAATTATGGGAGACCTCGCGGCCTCAGGCGCATATTATTCATCATGGCCAGTGTAACTGACTGTCTCCGTCCCAACCCACTAGTGTTCTCAAGGCACTGGCTTCATGGGTAATACGATCAACATAACAGCCGTGTTTGAGGCCTGCACATCACACCGGCTATTGACGGACAGCTGATGTTTTTGTTAACCGATTCGTAGGCACTCGTGTTAACATGCGCGGCAGGATGAAAGGCTGAGCGGACTAATCTGTGACCACGGGGTCAGGCACAGATCCCTGCAGTGGGTGCATTTGCTCACTAATCCGCCGGACCCCCATACCTCCTCATTTCCCCCCGGACCGCCCTGCCTCTGCCTCCGTCCATTAGTGGCGGCCGGTGGGCGGTTGTTTTGACTGGTCCCCGGCGCACCCCGCCTCAAAAGCCACTTTCCCTTCGGAGAGACGTGCCCCAGGGGCACGGGGCATCCCTTTGAAGGGAAGCAGAGTGGAGCGGGGCTTAACTAGGAGGAAAGGCAGAGTAACTGTATCCGACACTGGGGGGCTCTGCGGATTAAAATGCTGCCTGTTCTGTAATATTGTCTTGCGTACCCCCCTGCCCGCTATGGAGGGCTGGGCCGTTCCAGTGCTCCAGACGGGGTGCTCACGGGTTCAGTACTTCGGCGGTGTATGTACAGTGCTGTATTGTATTGCAGTTGTATTTGTGTCTTCAAATACAGGCCCCCGGCGCGGAGGGGGAAGTTACCTGAGTGTAGCGGTCCTGTAAGTGGAGAAAGGCCCCAGCCGTGGAGTTAGGAGGTATATTACTCAGGTAAGCTGCTCCTGTAGGTAGAGACAGGCCCCATCTGTGGAGTTAGGAGGTATATTACTCAGGTAAGCTGCTCCTGTAGGAAGAGACAGGCCCCAGCTGTGGAGTTAGGAGGTATATTACCCAGGTGTTCAGGTACTGTAGGTAGAGACAGGCCCCATCTGTGGAGTTAGGAGGTATATTACTCAGGTAAGCTGCTCCTGTAGGAATAGACAGACCCCAGCTGTGGAGTTAGGAGGTATATTACCCTGGTGTTCTGGTCCTGTAGGAAGAGACAGGCCCCAGCTGTGGAGTTAGGAGGTATATTACCCAGGTGTTCAGGTACTGTAGGTAGAGACAGGCCCCAGCTGTGGAGTTAGGGGTATATTACTCAGGTAAGCTGCTCCTGTAGGTAGAGACAGGCCCCAGCTGTGGAGTTAGGAGGTATATTACCCAGGTGTTCAGGTACTGGAGGTAGAGACAGGCCCCGGCTGTGGAGTTAGGAGGTATATTACTCAGGTAAGCTGCTCCTGTAGGAAGAGACAGGCCCCAGCTGTGGAGTTAGGAGGTATATTACCCTGCTGTTCTGTTCCTGTAGGAATAGACAGGCCCCAGCTGTGGAGTTAGGAGGTATATTACTCAGGTAAGCTGCTCCTGTAGGAAGAGACAGGCCCCAGCTGTGGAGTTAGGAGGTATATTACCCAGGTGTTCAGGTACTGTAGGTAGAGACAGGCCCCGGCTGTGGAGTTAGGAGGTATATTACCCAGGTATGCTGCTCCTGTAGGAAGAGACAGACCCCAGCTGTGGAGTTAGGAGGTATATTACCCTGGTGTTCTGGTCCTGTAGGAAGAGACAGGCCCCAGCTGTGGAGTTAGGAGGTATATTACCCAGGTGTTCAGGTACTGTAGGTAGAGACAGGCCCCAGCTGTGGAGTTAGGGGTATATTACTCAGGTAAGCTGCTCCTGTAGGTAGAGACAGGCCCCAGCTGTGGAGTTAGGAGGTATATTACCCAGGTGTTCAGGTACTGTAGGTAGAGACAGGCCCCGGCTGTGGAGTTAGGAGGTATATTACTCAGGTAAGCTGCTCCTTTAGGAAGAGACAGGCCCCAGCTGTGGAGTTAGGAGGTATATTACCCAGGTGTTCAGGTACTGTAGGTAGAGACAGGCCCCAGCTGTGGGGTTAAGAGGTATATTACCCGGGTGTTCAGGTACTGTAGGTAGAGACAGACCCCAGCTGTGGAGTTAGGGGTATATTACTCAGGTAAGCTGCTCCTGTAGGAAGAGACAGGCCCCAGCTGTGGAGTTAGGAGGTATATTACCCTGGTGTTCTGGTCCTGTAGGTAGAGACAGGCCCCGGCTGTGGAGTTAGGAGGTATATTACTCAGGTAAGCTGCTCCTGTAGGTAGAGACAGGCCCCAGCTGTGGAGTTAGGAGGTATATTACCCTGGTGTTCAGGTACTGTAGGTAGAGACAGGCCCCAGCTGTGGAGTTAGGAGGTATATTACTCAGGTAAGCTGCTCCTGTAGGAAGAGACAGGCCCCAGCTGTGGAGTTAGGAGGTATATTACCCTGGTGTTCTGGTCCTGTAGGTAGAGACAGGCCCCGGCTGTGGAGTTAGGAGGTATATTACTCAGGTAAGCTGCTCCTGTAGGAAGAGACAGGCCCCAGCTGTGGAGTTAGGAGGTATATTACCCTGGTGTTCTGGTCCTGTAGGTAGAGACAGGCCCCGGCTGTGGAGTTAGGAGGTATATTACTCAGGTAAGCTGCTCCTGTAGGAAGAGACAGGCCCCAGCTGTGGAGTTAGGAGGTATATTACTCAGGTAAGCTGCTCCTGTAGGAAGAGACAGGCCCCAGCTGTGGAGTTAGGAGGTATATTACCCAGGTAAGCTGCTCCTGTAGGTAGAGACAGACCACAGTTGAGTAAGGAGGTATATTACCCTGGTAGTCTGGTCCTGTAGGTAGAGACAGGCCCCAGCTGTGGAGTTAGGAGGTATATTACCCAGGTGTTCAGGTACTGTAGGTAGAGACAGGCCCCGGCTGTGGAGTTAGGAGGTATATTACTCAGGTAAGCTGCTCCTGTAGGAAGAGACAGGCCCCAGCTGTGGAGTTAGGAGGTATGTTACCCTGCTGTTCTGGTCCTGTAGGTAGAGACAGGCCCCAGCTGTGGAGTTAGGAGGTATTTTACCCAGGTGTTCAGGTACTGTAGGTAGAGACAGGCCCCAGCTGTGGAGTTAGGAGGTATATTACCCAGGTGTTCAGGTACTGTAGGTAGAGACTGGCCCCGGCTGTGGAGTTAGGGGTATATTACTCAGGTAAGCTGCTCCTGTAGGTAGAGACAGGCCCCAGCTGTGGAGTTAGGAGGTATATTACCCAGGTGTTCAGGTACTGTAGGTAGAGACAGGCCCCGGCTGTGGAGTTAGGAGGTATATTACTCAGGTAAGCTGCTCCTGTAGGAAGAGACAGGCCCCAGCTGTGGAGTTAGGAGGTATATTACCCTGCTGTTCTGGTCCTGTAGGTAGAGACAGGCCCCAGCTGTGGAGTTAGGAGGTATATTACTCAGGTAAGCTGCTCCTGTAGGAAGAGACAGGCCCCAGCTGTGGAGTTAGGAGGTATATTACCCTGGTGTTCTGGTCCTGTAGGTAGAGACAGGCCCCAGCTGTGGAGTTAGGAGGTATATTACCCAGGCGTTCAGGTACTGTAGGTAGAGACAGGCCCCAGCTGTGGAGTTAGGGGTATATTACTCAGGTAAGCTGCTCCTGTAGGTAGAGACAGGCCCCAGCTGTGGAGTTAGGAGGTATATTACCCAGGTGTTCAGGTACTGTAGGTAGAGACAGGCCCCGGCTGTGGAGTTAGGAGGTATATTACTCAGGTAAGCTGCTCCTGTAGGAAGAGACAGGCCCCAGCTGTGGAGTTAGGAGGTATATTACCCTGCTGTTCTGGTCCTGTAGGTAGAGACAGGCCCCAGCTGTGGAGTTAGGAGGTATTTTACCCAGGTGTTCAGGTACTGTAGGTAGAGACAGGCCCCAGCTGTGGAGTTAGGAGGTATATTACTCAGGTAAGCTGCTCCTGTAGGAAGAGACAGGCCCCAGCTGTGGAGTTAGGAGGTATATTACCCTGGTGTTCTGGTCCTGTAGGTAGAGACAGGCCCCAGCTTTGGAGTTAGGAGGTATATTACCCAGGTGTTCTGGTCCTGTAGGAAGAGACAGGCCCCAGCTGTGGAGTTAGGAGGTATATTACCCAGGTGTTCAGGTACTGTAGGTAGAGACAGGCCCCAGCTGTGGAGTTAGGGGTATATTACTCAGGTAAGCTGCTCCTGTAGGTAGAGACAGGCCCCAGCTGTGGAGTTAGGAGGTATATTACCCAGGTAAGCTGCTCCTGTAGGAAGAGACAGGCCCCAGCTGTGGAGTTAGGAGGTATATTACCCAGGTGTTCAGGTACTGTAGGTAGAGACAGGCCCCAGCTGTGGAGTTAGGGGTATATTACTCAGGTAAGCTGCTCCTGTAGGTAGAGACAGGCCCCAGCTGTGGAGTTAGGAGGTATATTACTCAGGTAAGCTGCTCCTGTAGGAAGAGACAGGCCCCAGCTGTGGAGTTAGGAGGTATATTACCCAGGTGTTCAGGTACTGTAGGTAGAGACAGGCCCCAGCTGTGGAGTTAGGGGTATATTACTCAGGTAAGCTGCTCCTGTAGGTAGAGACAGGCCCCAGCTGTGGAGTTAGGAGGTATATTACCCAGGTGTTCAGGTTCTGTAGGTAGAGACAGGCCCCGGCTGTGGAGTTAGGAGGTATATTACTCAGGTAAGCTGCTCCTGTAGGAAGAGACAGGCCCCAGCTGTGGAGTTAGGAGGTATATTACCCTGCTGTTCTGGTCCTGTAGGTAGAGACAGGCCCCAGTGTGGAGTTAGGAGGTATTTTACCCAGGTGTTCAGGTACTGTAGGTAGAGACAGGCCCCAGCTGTGGAGTTAGGAGTATATTACTCAGGTAAGCTGCTCCTGTAGGAAGAGACAGGCCCCAGCTGTGGAGTTAGGAGGTATATTACCCAGGTGTTCAGGTACTGTAGGTAGAGACAGGCCCCGGCTGTGGAGTTAGGAGGTATATTACCCTGCTGTTCTGGTCCTGTAGGTAGAGACAGGCCCCAGCTGTGGAGTTAGGAGGTATATTACCCAGGTGTTCAGGTACTGTAGGTAGAGACAGGCCCCAGCTGTGGAGTTAGGAGGTATATTACTTAGGTAAGCTGCTCCTGTAGGAAGAGACAGGCCCCAGCTGTGGAGTTAGGAGGTATATTACCCTGCTGTTCTGGTACTGTAGGTAGAGACAGGCCCCAGCTGTGGAGTTAGGAGGTATATTACTCAGGTAAGCTGCTCCTGTAGGAAGAGACAGGCCCCAGCTGTGGAGTTAGGAGGTATATTACCCAGGTGTTCAGGTACTGTAGGTAGAGACAGGCCCCAGCTGTGGAGTTAGGAGGTATATTACCCGGGTGTTCAGGTACTGTAGGTAGAGACAGACCCCAGCTGTGGAGTTAGGGGTATATTACCCAGGTATGCTGCTCCTGTAGGAAGAGACAGGCCCCAGCTGTGGAGTTAGGAGGTATATTACCCTGGTGGTCTGGTCCTGTAGGAAGAGACAGGCCCCAGCTGTGGAGTTAGGAGGTATATTACCCAGGTGTTCAGGTACTGTAGGTAGAGACAGGCCCCGGCTGTGGAGTTAGGAGGTATATTACTCAGGTAAGCTGCTCCTGTAGGAAGAGACAGGCCCCAGCTGTGGAGTTAGGAGGTATATTACCCTGCTGTTCTGTTCCTGTAGGAATAGACAGGCCCCAGCTGTGGAGTTAGGAGGTATATTACTCAGGTAAGCTGCTCCTGTAGGAAGAGACAGGCCCCAGCTGTGGAGTTAGGAGGTATATTACCCAGGTGTTCAGGTACTGTAGGTAGAGACAGGCCCCGGCTGTGGAGTTAGGAGGTATATTACTCAGGTAAGCTGCTCCTGTAGGAAGAGACAGGCCCCAGCTGTGGAGTTAGGAGGTATATTACCCTGCTGTTCTGTTCCTGTAGGAATAGACAGGCCCCAGCTGTGGAGTTAGGAGGTATATTACTCAGGTAAGCTGCTCCTGTAGGAAGAGACAGGCCCCAGCTGTGGAGTTAGGAGGTATATTACCCTGCTGTTCTGGCCCTGTAGGTAGAGACAGGCCCCAGCTGCTGAGTTAGGAGGTATATTACTCAGGTAAGCTGCTCCTGTAGGAAGAGACAGGCCCCAGCTGTGGAGTTAGGAGGTATATTACCCTGCTGTTCTGGCCCTGTAGGTAGAGACAGGCCCCAGCTGTGGAGTTAGGAGGTATATTACCCTGCTGTTCTGGCCCTGTAGGTAGAGACAGGCCCCAGCTGTGGAGTTAGGAGGTATATTACCCAGGTGTTCAGGTACTGTAGGTAGAGACAGGCCCCAGCTGTGGAGTTAGGGGTATATTACCCAGGTATGCTGCTCCTGTAGGAAGAGACAGGCCCCAGCTGTGGAGTTAGGAGGTATATTACCCTGGTGTTCTGGTCCTGTAGGTAGAGACAGGCCCCAGCTGTGGAGTTAGGGGTATATTACCCAGGTATGCTGCTCCTGTAGGAAGAGACAGGCCCCAGCTGTGGAGTTAGGAGGTATATTACCCAGGCGTTCTGGTCCTGTAGGTAGAGACAGGCCCCAGCTGTGGAGTTAGGAGGTATATTATACAAGTATCTTGGTCCTGTACGTATAGACAGGGCACAGCTCAGATAAGCTATTGAGTAAAGAGGTATATTACCCAGGTACTCTGGTCCTGTGGCTAAAGGCAGGTTCACTGTGGAGTTAGGATGTATTCTGGTCCTGCAAGTAGTAGCAGGCCCCAGCGGTTGAGGTAGGAGGTATATTTTACCAGGGTATTCTGTTCTTGTAGGTAGAGATAGACCTCTGCTGTGGTATTAGGAGGTATAGTGCCCAGTTATTCTGGCCCAGTAGAATGGGACATTCCATAGGTATGGAGTTAGGAGTATGCTTGAGGGTAACATCTCTGTAGCTAGAGGCAAGCGTCCACTGAGGAGTGAGCAGGTATATCACCCAGGTATACTGGCCTTTTAGGTAGATACAGGCCTCTGCTGTGGAGATAGAATGTATATTACCCAGGTATTGAGGCCCTTTGCGTAGAGGCAGATTCAACTTATTACCCAGGTATCCTGCTCCTGTTTAACAGGACATTTCATAGGTACGGATTTAGGGTAATGCTTGACAATAAAACTTCGTTTGTTGAAGGCAAGAGCTCATTGCAGAGTTAGGAGACATCGTGCCCAGCTCCTCTGTTCTTGTAGGTAGCTTCAGGCCATAGCTGTGTAGGAGTTGCATTACCCATGTATTCAGGTCCTGTATGACGAGACAGGTCATAAGTATGGAGTTAGGGGTACGCCTGAGTATAACATTTCGATAGGTAGAGGCAGGGGTCTCATGTGGAGTTAGGAGGTATATTGCCAAAGTATTCAGGTCGTGTAGGTAGAGACATGCCTTCATTGTGAAGTTAGGAGGTACATTTCTAAGATGTCCAGGTCTTGTAGGTATAGACAGGTGTGCTGTGGAGTTAGGAGGTGTATTACCCAGGTGTTCTGGTCCTGTAAGTAGACAGGCCTCAGCCACTGACTTTGGGGGTATGTTACCCAAGTATTCAGGTCATGTAGGTAGAGACAGGTGCAGTGTGGAGTTGGGAGGTATATTGCATAGGTTTCATGGTCCTGTAGGCAGAGACAAGCCTCCACAGTGGAGTTGGAAGGTATGTTACTTGTGTATAATGGTCCTGTGGGAAGTGTCAGGCCTCCGCTGTGGCATCAGGAGGTGCAAGGTATATTAGCCATGAGGTATAGAACCCATGAAGAACAGGGATGGCTTTATATAAATCAAACCACCAATGGCCTTGCAGCTTATGGTATCACCCGCCAGTACACCAGGGAAGAGGCCTGTGGTTCAACAAGGGCTAACAACCTGCAAGTTTGCAGGCAAGCAAGCCTCAGAGTAGTGCCATGGCAGGTAAGCACACTTCGGTGCACTAATGTGAACACAGCTCTTCGAAGTTATCAAAAGAAGACAACCAGCACTATACAAAATACCTAAATGAATACATGCATCCTGTTTAATTGCACAAGGAACTTCCCCTTATATTCACGCCCTTTAGCCCTATCACCGCACCATGCCGATGTGCCCTCCCGCTGCTTGAAAGAAGAGTTCAACCCCCACTTTGGAGAGCCCTCCACTGACCGTGCTAGACTACCTGCAGGTTAGTCCTTTGAATGGTCTCTTGACCACCAACAGGACTTCAGCCTTTTGATCCATCTGGATTTGGATTGCAATTTGTGTTATGCGCTCAACAGATCTAGTTGGGCGTCCATGAACAGACACCCGCATTCGGTCTCGCGAGCATCGGCTGAGCCTGGAATAGGCTTACCTGGGTTCCGTGAGCAACACCACACTGCGTCCTGTTTCTATTTGACAACTTGTACGGCTCAGGGCTGTTGCAGGCTGGAGTCAGCAACTGGCACTATGTTCCGCTACAGAGTTCCTAGTGGACATACGGTCTCGCTCCACTCCCAGCCCGGGAAAAGTGTTTGTCATGGGGCTTTGGATCAATCATGGCCTCCCTTCTCAATTAGTCCTTACAGGAGGGGTAACTTAACTAATTTCTCAAACCTAAGATGGCACTTTTTCCAATGGTAGCTGCATTGGTGTCCCAATCCAAAATGGAGAATTCACTTCCTGTTTGTCGGATTCCCAGAGCCTTTCTGTGTCGGAGAGGTCGGCACAGAAAGGCAGCGGAAAACTGCTATCATACTCCGTCATCCGGAAAGTGCCGGCCAAGGGATTGCTGAAGGCCTTCTGAATGGTGGATGGCCTTCATTCTTCTTCTATTCTCCAGCTTATCTTCAATCACATTCTTTCTTGTTTTGGTTGCCAGTGGAGTTTTGTTTGTGCCTTATTTTGCTTTTTCCTCAATCTGTGTGCATCTTTGGACTTGTTATCTTCACATGGTTATAATGGTCGAGTGGTAAAGTAGCTACCATATGGAGTTGCCCTTTCTTCTGGCAATCAAGGCATAATAGAAAGGTGTGGCTATTGTTTTCAACTATTGACAACTTCTCTTGGAGTGTTTGCAAACTGTTAATCCCCTTCAGCAATTATAAGAATCAAAATGTAATTTAGGGTCATTGAAACTGTAAGGTTGTTGTCTCCGGTTACCAAATTAACCCGTTGGCTGCTGCCATCGGCCATTGGCCGATGGCAGCACTACCTCGCTGGTGCTGCCATCGGCCAATGGCCAACGCAACCGCGCCAGTTTTTTAAAACGGCCGCTCTGCCGCAAAAAAGAGGAAGCAGCCAACGGGTTAAACAGTCGATTATGATGGCAGACGGACCTGCGTCCGTCCGCCACCCCGAGGTGGAGGGACCATCTGCAGGGGCAGCGGCGTTCCCTCCATTGCAATTAGATTGTGACCGCCACCCTGTCAGTCACATCCCGTATATTTAACATTGCGGCGGGTGCTGCTTGAAGCAGCACCCGCCGCAAAGTTAAAAGTGCATGCTGTGCATTTGCATGCACAAAGCGGCAGGCATCGCGCGGTGCCTGCCGCATTGTGCATGCAACTGCAGGGGGGTACCATAGGTACCCCCCATGTGCACCCTCCACCCCCCAACACCCTGGGGGCCCGCAAGGGGCCCCCAGAAGCAAAGGTCCACATGCTTTTCCTCGGCGGAAAAGCCGCAGAGGAAAAGCATGTTTCCGCACCCATGGTAATGTGGCTGGCGGTGTCTTGCAGACACCGCCACCACATTGCGGTCCACATCCCGCGGATCAGCGGTGGACGGACCTGCTGTCCGCCGCTGATCCCACCGCCATCATAATCTGGTGGTGGTTTTTTTCTTTGCCGCTGCGGTGAATCCGCATCCTCCGGGCCGGCAGTGGCTTCCACCGGCCCGGAGGATGCGGATTCACCGCCATCATAATCGACCCCTAAGAGTCTTCCATTGTTCTGGGACACCACACCCATACCCGAAGGATCACCAGCACCTCCTGTAGTGCATTGTTGTCTAGTGGCACCTCTGTGCATGCAAAAAACTGCTACGGTAGAAGGACACATACAGTGTCCTCCTCCAGGGTGTCTCTAGTGTGACCCCTGTGCTCCTGAGCCTCCTGTGAATGTGCTGTACCAATCCGTTGTTTCTGGTCTGGGTAGGAAGAGTATAAAGTACATTTAACTCCACAATCTCTCCACATTGGCTTCAGGTAGGTGGACATGAAGTTTGTTAAACCCTGAGCATCCACAGAGCCACAGCCGGCGGAAGATCCTTCTCCCACATTGCAGGCCAAGACCTGGAACGAGCTCCCGGCAGACATCAGACGTGCCCCCTCCCTGAACGCCTTCAGGAAGACCCTCAAGACCTGGCTCTTTGGCTAAACAGATCTGCTGAACCCCCCCGCCCTCAACGCATTGAGGCCCCCACGGGTGAGTAGCACGCTTATAATACCCTGATTGAATAATTGATTGGTTATTCTAAGACATTATAACCTCTTTAAGATGCCAGTCAAGTCTTGGGTCACCACTGGAGCTGTTGTGTTTCCATGGTCCATCAAAACCAGAATGTACTTGTTGCTTGAGGTGGTCAGAAGATCCGTTGCCTGATAATATCCATCTTCATCCTCTCAAAGAGTGCCCCGATCACTATGAGTTGGGCCAGCAGGACCAACAGCTGGCTTCTGATCTCCCAGACCCTGTTGAGTTGAAACGTCCAGGCAAAGCACTCCATATTGTCACCCATGCATGCCAGTACAAATGAAGGGTGAGTCTGTCCTGGGCCTTCCCTACCCCAAGGTGTCCCACTAAAGTAACCTTGTTCACCAGATGGAAACCGAAATTTCTTTGGAACTTGTGAACACGAAAGGTTCCCCTGACCCATGCTCACGAGTGTTCTGCTCATTCATCCACCCCTGACTTTCCACGTAGCAGACCGTTGAAGTCATTCCATCAAACCTCTCAACAATAAAACCCATGTTGGACCAGTAAAATGAAGAAAGGGATCCTGTCTCTTCACCTCTAAGTGTTCCGCCAGGGGAATTTCAGGAGCCAATATTACCAAAATTGTTTGTTGACGGTCAGAGACAGCTAACCTCTAACAAGCCCCACATTCAACTGGTCACGAGCTCATTGGACAATAGATCAACATCTCAGAAGACTTTGAAGGACCGGGATATTACCCTGTCCATCATCATCTCACCTTGGGTGTGTGATCACTCTAGAATACGCACAACTATCTCTCTTGGCTAGGCAGAACTCAGCCTTGTACCACATGAGAAAATGTTACTCTTTAAGGAAATCCCTCAAGTCTTCCTGCTGCTTCCAGGGTCCAGGTTCCTCCAGTTAAAGGATAAACAACTCTTTGGGTTCACTGGAAGGTCTAGCAGATCCACTACAATGGTGCGATCCACAGACTCCATTCTAGGTCCACCCAAGCCTTACAACCTTCTTCAGAGACCCTAACCTACACTTATTAGCCTTTCCAGTCCCACCATAAAAATGTAAAATCTGGGTAAAGAGACACTTCAGCCACCTAACTTGATACTGTGGAATGAAATAATTCAAAACTTAGTTTTTAATGTTTCGATTGAGTGAAACAAATACCCAATAAATTTCAAACCTCAATTTTATTTTTGGTTGTATTTATGAATATTTTTAGTTATTTTTATTTGAATGCTGATTATTGTTTTGTATTTATTTTAAATATATTGTTGTACTTTAATTTTAATTTTAAAGTTTATTTTAATTTTTCATATTTAAATCTTATGTTTTATTGTTTGATACATTTTAGTTTTAGAAATGTATGTTTTACTTAAATTTTTAACAGTTGAATGACTTTATTGTATGTACTTGTTTATTGAATACGTTATGTATTGTGTTTTTATAAAATGTAAAATATTATAATATAATTTTTATTTAAATATATTTTGCTTAATATTTTTTATTTGTGTCTATATTCATGATGGGTGTGTATCTTATATTTTTTGTTTGTTTAGTTTAAAGTTGCTTTGTTAATATTATCTTATATTTACATTCACTTTAGTATATATATTTTCAATTTTGAAATGTAATATTTCTTAAAGTTATAATGTTAAATACTTTTATATATATATATATATATATATATCCATACTAATATAATAAAGAGAGAGCCCAAACCTTTGAGGCGGGTAGTCTCAGGAACCACAGCACCAATCACAACACCCAATACAGCGTTGGAAAGGGCAGATGCAGTTGCAGCAGAAGGACATAGGCTATGCAGACGCCCACCATATACATTTAAAAGGTCAAAGAACCGTGCCAGCAAAGTAGTCCCTTGTGGGAGTGTCTGTGTTGTGCTGTCGGTGTGTGCTGGGGGCGTGACAAACGCTGGGGGCGTGTGGTACGTTCCGCCCTTCATGCCATGTCTCATATTGTGTGCTAATCCCACCCTGCTCCCTTTAAATACCCCTGCACCCCATAATCATAACCCACCCTTACTCCTTAAAATACTAACCCATCTTAACCCTATAAATATACCATGTACCCTAAAACCCAAACCTAGCCCTGAACCCTATAAATACCCCTGTACCTCAAAACCCAAACCTAGCCCTGAACCCTATAAATACCCCTGTACCTCAAAACCCAAACCTACCCCTGAACCCTAAAAATACCCCTGTACCCCAAAACCCAAACCTAGCCCTGAACCCTAAAAATACCACTGTACCCTAAAACTCAAACCTACCCCTGAACCCTAAAATACCCATGTACCCCAAACCCTAACCTAGCCCTGAACCCTTAAAATACCCCTGTACCCCAAAACCTAAACCTACCCTTGAACCCTAAAAATACCCCTGTACCCCAAACATAGCCCTGAACCCTAAAAATAACCCTGTACCCCAAAACGCAAACCTACCCCTGAACCCTAAAATACCCCTGTACCCCATAACCCAAACCTAGCCCTGAACCCTAAAAATACCCCTGTACCCCAAAACCCAAACCTAGCCCTGAACCCTTAAAATACCACTGTACCCCAAAACCCAAACCTACCCTTGAACCCTAAAAATACCCCTATACCCCAAAACCCAAACCTAGCCCTGAACCCTAAAAATACCCCTGTACCCCAAAACCCATACCTATCCCTAAACCCTAAAACTACCCATGTACCCCATAATCCAAAACTATATCTGAACCCTTAAAATACCCAATCACCCCAAAACATATACTTCAGTACCCCAAAACATATACCCCTATACCCATACTTACCTTATCCAAACATTTAAAAAAACATGCTTTTACCATTCATGCATTTACAACGAATTTCGTTGTAAATATATGCGTGGTAAAAGCATATAAAATTTAATGCCATGCGTTATAATGGCATTGCGGAGTCATTGTACTTTCGTAATGAAAGTATGCAGAGTGATGGTATGCGGAAAGAAAGTTGCGGAATAATGGGTGTTTACCCTCCCCCGGTAAGTATATTGGTGGCATGGCAGCCCACATCTCCAGCAACATACCTTTCACCACCCATTTGAAAAATGCACAGGTCTCTCTTATTGATGGCCAGCACCGACATACACTTTTAGACACACCTCCCGCCACAAGTTCTAGAATTGCGAACTTTAGAGCTGAGGATCTACGTTCAAATCTCAGCATCAGCTCAACATCCTGTGATTACAGGCAAATCGCTTTGTCTCCCCAGCCAACCACAAATTAATGTGTTTTTGGGTAATGTAAATTGTGCTCAAGCCATGTTGTCGAGTTCGCGCTATATAATATTGCAAGGAAAAATAAAGTAGGGAAACTCGAGTTTACACACTACTGAATGCGCACTCTTAAGTGCATCAGCAGTGCACTGTGAATCGGAGCGTTTCACAGGCCTGTCACAGATAAGAAATGCTATCAAAACGAAATCCTACAAAACAATATACTACTGGCCGGAGGCAATTCATACCCGGACAACGTCGGGACGGGCTGCTAGTATATATATATTTATATATATATATATATATATATATATATATATATATACATATATACATATATATTGCCGCTCTCCACACACCATTGCGCGGCACTCCCAGGCGGGTGCTGACAAGCGAGGGTGCACTTGCTAATCAATTGCTGCTCCCAACTCCAAAGTAGACGGTTATCCACAGGAATAAAGCACTCGCGGGGGCCGTTTGAATCAGTTTATTGAGACAAACACAGCAATCAGCAAACAGATGCGTTTCGGTCGTAACCTTCTTAAGGTTACAACCGAAACGCGTCTGTTTGCTGGTTGCTGTGTTTGTCTCAATAAACTGATTCAAACGGCCCCCGCGAGTGCTTTATTCCTGTGGATAACCGTCTACTTTGGAGTTGGGAGCGGCAATACATATACATATATATATATATATATATATATATACATATATATATATATATATATATATATATATATATATACATATATATATATATATATGTATATATATATGTATATATATATACATATATATATACATATATATATATATATATATATATATTTTTTTTTTTTGGCAGGGGGGTCTGCCAATAAACCACTTTGGTTGAACTACGACTTGGAGTGCCGTCCTTTCTTTGACCTCTGGAAGAATCACGGAGGTGTGTGGAAACATATATATATATATATATATATATATATATGTATATGTTAAGGACTACTGAGGGTGAGCCGATTGCTTAAAGGGGGAGGGGACTCACATGCTGGAGAATATTTGAAACAGGAAGATGATGATTGGGGGAGGACATGCCACAGTGATTGGGCGCTGAGGAAGGCCGCTTGAGCCGAAATGCATTCGCCGCCACTGTTTTGCCTGTGAATAAAGCGAGCTGTCTATCCTGTAATCCCTCTGGCCTCTAAGTTCTTCATGTTTGGAGTGCTGTTCCGTCATAAATTCTGCGCCTGCCAGACGACGCAGTACAGTTGGCCCCGATGCACCTAAGTGTCCCATCAGCAATTCTGGCAACACGCTGCTTGCAGTGCTTTGATCATCGAGGGATCGATAGCTGTTGGGACTGCCAGAAACACAAGCGGTACCAGTGGGGAGTATCTGGTATTTTTCCAGTGAGGGATCACAGCCCGTATTGACTGCCCCTGCCCATTGGATACACCGCGTGCGGTCTCTGATCGCAACGGTACGAGGGACCAGGAACGGGCAGCCGCGGATGTTCTCAGGCATTGGATGCGCGCCTGCCTCTACCTTCCTGTATCCAGCACAAGCCTACCGCGCACCCTACACCCCTACGCCACCCACCAGGATCAGCCGTCATAGTGCATTCTGGGTGTTGTGGTTCAGAAACTGTTAAGGAATACTGAGGGTGAGCCGATTGCTTAAAGGGGGAGGGGACTCACATGCTGGAGAATATTTGAAACAGGAAGATGATGATTGGGGGAGGACATGCCACAGTGATTGGGCGCTGAGGAAGGCCGCTTGAGCCGAAATGCATTCGCCGCCACTGTTTTGCCTGTGAATAAAGCGAGCTGTCTATCCTGTAATCCCTCTGGCCTCTGAGTTCTTCATGTTTGGAGTGCTGTTCCGTCATAAATTCTGCGCCTGCCAGACGACGCAGTACAGTTGGCCCCGATGCACCTAAGTGTCCCATCAGCAATTCTGGCAACACGCTGCTTGCAGTGCTTTGATCATCGAGGGATCGATAGCTGTTGGGACTGCCAGAAACACAAGTGGTACCAGTGGGGAGTATCTGGTATTTTTCTAGTGAGGGATCACAGCCCGTATTGACTGCCCCTGCCCATTGGATACACCGCGTGCGGTCTCTGGTCGCAACGGTACGAGGGACCAGGAACGGGCAGCCGCGGATGTTCTCAGGCATTGGATGCGCGCCTGCCTCTACCTTCCTGTATCCAGCACAAGCCTACCGCGCACCCTACTCCCCTACGCCACCCACCAGGATCAGCCGTCATAGTGCATTCTGGGTGTTGTGGTTCAGAAACTGTTAAGGACTACTGAGGGTGAGCCGATTGCTTAAAGGGGGAGGGGACTCACATGCTGGAGAATATTTGAAACAGGAAGATGATGATTGGGAGAGGACATGCCACAGTGATTGGGCGCTGAGGAAGGACGCTTGAGCCGAAATGCATTCGCCGCCACTGTTTTGCCTGTGAATAAAGCGAGCTGTCTATCCTGTAATCCCTCTGGCCTCTGAGTTCTTCATGTTTGGAGTGCTGTTCCGTCATATATATATATATATGTACATATATATATATATATATATATATATATATATATATATATATATATATATATATATATATATATATATATATATATATATATATAATAATCTATGTAATGTGTGTACTTTTAATCAACTATATGTTTGTAGTTTACTTAAAAGTAAGTATGTAAAGTTCATTTTCGTCCCTGATATTTTTGGCACAATATTTTAGACTTGCAATAATTTTTACCTTGATATTGTGTCATATAATCGGTTAAAGTGAAAAAGATGACATCTGCTCTACCAGAGACCATAGATAGGGTAAAATATTGAGAAACAAACATATTGGACAGAACACCATGAAGTCACTAATATGAAAAAAAAATTAAAGCAAAATAAGCTTATTGTCTTATTGCTCAAGTAAAATATAGAAAAAATTTTTGGCAGTAATGATGCCGTAGGTGCTTAATGTGATGGTGCAGTGCAGGTGATCAGTGAGCAAAAAGTGATTGTGCACAGCGAAATAGTTAGAAAAGAACAAAGCATTGACTATGTATAGACATACCTAGAGGAGTCAGATATCAATGCTAGCACAAGCCCAGTGCCTGTACACATTCAATGTTTTGTTGATAGAGTGGACACGTTGACGTTTCAACCCTGGTAACTGATTGATTAAAGGGTCTTCATCAGGGCAAGTAATGGTAGCAACAACAAAGTAATTACTAGCGGCATCTTTGCAAAGCAGAGGCAGTGTATAATGTATCGCAGTAATGAAACAATTCAAGACAACTAAATAAAACATTTATTTCTTCCACATTTCATTACTAGAATAGCTAGAAGAACACTAGAAGATGCTACCACATTACTTTTCCTGATGAATGTTCTTTCTCAGCAACAGGGCCATGTTTGATGCCTTTACGTGCATTCTAGCACCCCCGAAATAGTGCCTTGAGTCATCTGAGTAATATTGCTATAATGTAGCACTGGCCTAGACTAATAAAAAACAAGTTGCAAAAACACTGACTTGCATCCATGCATGTTGTTGGCAGAATAGATATAAAACCATTTGTCTGCACAGTAGTTAGTCAAAATTAGGGCCTTATTTAGACCTTGGGGGTCTTACTGTTGTCCTGCCACATCGTCAGTCACAAGTACTGCGTCAATCCCATGGCGGCCCAATCTTCATATTTAGTTGTTGAAGCTATAGCCAGCTTCCTGCCTCAACGGCGGTCTTCTCTGCTGGCTGACAGTACTCCGCCGCCGTCGGGCTGGTGGTATCCTGCGAAGACGATTTAGATGTACAACTTGTGATGGCGGTCTCCGGGCAGCAGTCATGATGTACTGAAGTCCTACTGGTGTAAAGACAGTTAACTACTATGTATCATTATCGAAATAAACACATGTAAATGTTGTGTATGTGTCGTAATCTATATTTAGGAAATGTGCACTGTCCATTTTGTTGTATGTTAAATAACACAAGGTGAAAGTAGCTGTTACCATACACTGCATAGGAGAAGGGACATGGAAGCCTGCCTTCGATTCTGTTCACAATGGGTTCACTGGTCATCGTGGTCAGGGAGCAGCAGAACAGGAAGGACCTGGACAATGGCGTACAGGAGGGATTCCGAAGTGGGACCCTGAAAAAAGATGAGTTTTCACCTCTTTTCCGCTGATTCCGCTGACTCGTGCATGGCGATGACCCCGCCAGAAAAGGCTCAAAGTTAAGGCATATCGCAATCTGTGGACGATAAAGTGGGCGGGACTCCCTCCTAAAGCTGCTTCTGGCTCCGTCGCCATCGACATGGGAGCAGGAGTCTCGGTGGAGGCGGCGGGACGGCAGCAGTCTTTTCTCCCACAAGCCGCCAACATCTAAATTGGGCGGGCTGACCGCTAAGGCGGTGACACGAAGACTGCCAAAAAAGCAACAGCGGAAGCACTCCCACCAAGATCTAAATCAGGCCCTTAGTCAAAATTACTAAAACAACCATTAATGCCAAAGGGGACACAGGTGGGTGAAGAGCTAAATGATGCAGTTAACGCTCGCAAAGGTTGGGTTGGCAGTTCTTTGGACCTTCTTCTGTTGCAGAGCACCACGAAATGGGAACCTTTTCATTACACCTCGCTTTGACACACTTACAGTGTCGCAGAAGGTTATTTGATGTGTCCAGGATGACCATGTGGTGGGTGACAATAATCTGTCTAAGTACAGAAATGGCCACAAATTAATGAATTAGTATATTTTGGACTATACAATAACGGTGTGACACATCACAAAATATATTCTCAGCAATCTGTTTGTGGTTTATTTTGCAAGGTGTTAAAGTCAGATATTGGGTCTGAAATGATGGAGTTTATTAAAAATCTGAAGGTGCCTTATTTATGAGGGGCGTGCTGGAGTGTCTGCTCACAGTTGTGCGCTGAGCATCTTCAGGCACTACTGCAGATGTGACACTATCTCGTATGTTCTGTTGGTGCCGCTACCGCCGCCAGAGTTATTAGCCGATTCCCGGTCCAACGAGCCCACAGGGAACTACTCGCCCCAGCAGCCCTTGCGGCGCCCACGCCGCCAACACCTTTGGAGAGCGCCAGGAGGCGTTCAAAAGGTCAACAGGGCTCCCGCAGGGCGGGAGCTCGTAATTCTTACCTGGTCTGTTGGTGCCGCCACCGCCGCCAGAGTCATTTACCAATTCCCGATTCCCGGTCCGGGGAGCCCAAAGGAAACTACTCGCCCCAGCAGCCCTTGCAGCACGCATGCTGCCAACGCCATCGGAGAGCGCCATGAGGCGTTCAAAAGGTCAACAGGGCTCTCGCAGCGCGGGAGCTCGAAAATCTTACCTGTCCTGTTGGTGGCGCCACCGCCGCCAGAGTCATTTACCGATTCCCAATTCCCGGTCCAGGGAGCCCACAGGGAACTACTCGCCTCAGCAGCCCTTGCTGCGCGCACGCCGCCAAAGCCATCGAAGAGCACCAGGAGGCGTTCAAAAGGTCAACAGGGCACCCGCAGCGCGGGATGCGCGTGGGCGTGTTCAGGCCACGCCCGGGCAAAGCCCGGGCCAAGGGCAGGCTTGTCTGCTCCCGTCCGTGACCGGTAGAGGCTGGGCCACTCCCCTTGGCTGTACCACTGGATTGCCGGTTCATTGCCCATACCATCAGTCGCCACTCAGACAACCGGGACTTGTGGTTACCGAAAGAGGTAGCCTTGTGTACATTGCTATGTAGCACACCATATTGGCCATTACAACATCCGCACTGATTGATACAGACTTTCGGCAGGGGACTGTGGAGGTTTCGCAGGCTTACGTTGGACAAACACCACATGTATCTCCATACACGGGGTTACCAATTTGACCATAACTGTTATTTTGTCTGTGCTTATTTATTTGTGTTACCGTTTTGACTTCTCTTTAACCTATGGGGAGGCGAAAGATACAGACGGGTCCAGCAGGGGTAAAGGCAAAGGTTAGCACTTAATGCCCCCGTAACGACCGGTATGCACCTGTTACAACGCATTTTTTACAACGCACTACCACTACAACGCAGGCATTACAACGCATACCATTACAACGCATTGCGCTGGGGGGCGCTCTAGGATAAGAGGTAAGATTAATTTACTATCCAACACCTTCCCTAGGGTCCACGGGGACTGGAGTTAGAATAGTAAATTATACTTACCACTATCCAGCACCCCAAAGCGCTATGCGTTGTAACGGTATGCGTTGTAAATACCGCGTTGTAATGGTATGCGGAGTAAAAGTATGCGTTGTAACGTCATACATCCGTAACGACCATGGATTCTTTTCTGCTAAGGGTGCCAGCTGTAATTTACAAGGAGATCGAAGTAGTGAATAGATGACTCTCTAGGTCGCCATCTAATAGTCTGTATCCATCTTTAGTTGATCTTAATGTACCTCTGGCTGAGGCTATCACCGTGTCCCTGAGTCTATCCACCCGTTCAGGGTAGCGTGACGGCTCTCATGCCAATGAAGGGTCATTTTCTGTGCAGGAAGCCCCCGCACTGGCCTCGCACAGGCCTCTTTCTCCCGTAATCATAATAACAAGCATTTGCAATGCAATAGGTCTCGCATTAGGAAAGTTTGAGCTATTGGTATTGTAAATGACACATTTTTTATTTAGGTTTTGTTTTTGAAAATAGCGAAAGTAATAGCTTTGCATTTACAATGCCAATAGTTATAACTTTCGCAAATGTGACACCTATAGCATTTGTAATGCAATATGTGTTGTATTTACGTGACTTACATGTATTGATATTAGAATTAATGGCTTTTAATTTCTTTAAATACTTAAATAAAAGTTATTTTAAGAGGGTGAGAGGGTGAGGGTGGCTGAGTGAGGGTGAGAGGGTTGTAAGGGTGAGAGGGTGAGAGGGTTGTGAGGATGAGGGTGTGTGAGGGTGTGAGGGTGTAGGTGGGTGAGTGAGGGTGTGTGAGGGTAAAAGGGTTGTGGGTTGAGGGTGAGGGGGTGTGAGGATGAAGAGGTGTGTGGGGGGTATGGGGGTGTGAGCTTGAGGGGGTAGGAGCATGAGGGGGTATGAGCGTGAGGGGGTGAGCGTGAGGGGGGTGAGCGTGAGGGGGGTGAGCGTGAGGGGGGTGAGCATGAGGGGGTGAGCGTGAGCGGGGGAGCGTGAGGGGGGAGCGTGAGGAGGGGAGCGTGAGGGGTGAGCGTGAGGGGGGGAGCATGAGGGGGTGAGCGTGAGGGGGGTGAGCGTGAGGGGGGTGAGCATGAGGGGGGGTGAGCGTGAGGGGGGTGAGCATGAGGGGGGGCGAGCATGAGGGGGGTGTGAGCGTGAGGGGGGTGTGAGCGTGAGGGGGGGTGTGAGCGTGAGGGTGGGTGTGAGCGTGAGGGGGGTGAGGGTGTGTGTGAGTGTGAGACTCACGTAAATGCGACACTTTTTACATATCTTTACTGGTGCAAAACGCATTGGTACCAGCATGATGCACAGAAGATGGACGGCGTTGGTTGTAATTGGTGTGCAGGGGAGTTAGAGGGGGCTTCGAGACAACATGTTCTTTCCACCAATTCGGTCCATTTAAAAAGCCACCTCTTTAAATAGCAGCAACCGAAATAAAAAATAAAATCTCCAAGTCGAACATGTATTATAGCTACAGCGTGACTTATGGCATTAGTAAAGCTGTTGCCAAGGGAGTCAGGCTACTAGCAGCCAACAAGCGCGTGTTTTTCACTTTCTGACTAAGAACAGAAATTCGGGAGAAAAAGTAATCACGTTTACAACTTCAATAGGATAACGAAACAGGCTGATTAAGACAAAGCATTTCCGAGGGCGGGACAGGGCTGCGGGCGGCAGGCGCCATTGTTGTGTGCACAAGTGATGTTGATTTAAAATTTAAACTAGTCCTTTCTTTTACATATTTCCTAATACTATCATTTTTGTACAAGTGTGCTAAAATGTCAAAAAAACACCAAACATTAGGGAGATACAAACTGGCGCATAACTTAATTGCATAATATGGCCTTCCATGGCGAATAATTTAGTGAATATTGCCACATACCTCGAGCCGTTGCAGGATTCTAGTTTGCACACCATGTTACAAAAGCATTGGGGATGACCATGTGGGCACCTACCATATTGTTTTCATGTGAAAAGCTAACGCTACCTGAAATTGAGAACAGACCGGTTATGAGGTAAGATGTAGCACCTGACCCAGCGTGGAACAGTAAAAGAACTCGACTGCACCTAAATGTGAATAACTCAATCGAAAAAACAAACAAGGCGGAAGAGACGCGAGACCCGCGGCGACCCGGAAGCTCTTGGCTGGCCGGCCAATCCGCTCGCGGCCGACCGGAAGTCCCGCCTCCTGAGGTCCGTGAGACGCCGGCGCATGGAGCGCCCTGCCGGTCCTGGGTAGCCTGGGTCCCCAGGAGGGGGCCAGGGAGAAGGAGGAGTGTGGCGCCAGTTGCGGGGCTCCTCTGACCTGAGGGAGCCCCGATTCAGAAGAGGAGACGAGACACGCCGCGCCGTGAGGAGCGGAGCGCAAGAGGAACCCCACCGGAAGAGCGTAGTCGGTGAGTGGGGCCCAGGGCTAATGTGAAGTCCGTGCGTGCCTGTGTGTATGCCTGTGGGGGAGGGGAGGGGGCGGGAGTGTGTGCGCGCCTGTGTGCGTGTGTGCGTGTGTGCATGTGTGTGCGCATGCGTGACTGTGTGTGATTGAGAGAATGCGAGGCAGAGGATAGTGTGCCGTGTGCCTGCGTGTGCATGCGCGCGCCTGTGTGTGTGTGTGCGTGCGTGCATGCAGAGGGGTGGGGGCTGCCTGTGTCTGTGTGTGAGCGAGGGCTTTGCTCCGCGCAAGCGCAGCTCAGACGCGCGCTCCCGAGGTGAAATCTGACAATGGGAAAGCGCGCGTCTGATTGCTGTCCACTTTCCTAAATACGGGCAACATAAGTTGTCGAGCTGACAGCATTCATGCTTCGCATGAATGCCACATCAGCTCGACCTAAAAAACAGGGAGAGTAGTGTTCTCCACACTTTGCCAGGGAAAGATGGTAATCTTATACAAAAACACGCAGACACACATTTAGAAATTTGCAGTGATAACTCCCAACTTCCCGTTAAGGGAGCTCTTAGGCCTGGTGGGGGCACAAAAGGGAAACTTCAATCCATTGGGGGTAAAGCTAAGAAACCCAAACCCACCCCAGTTCTATGGTGACCAGAATTTTAAAGCAAAAAAACGGGACATTTCACAAAAATAAAAGGACTATAATTTTACGTCAAGCGAGCGCACAGAATGACAGCGCTCCTCGACAGAAAATTACAAAACAGGCAGTAAGAACATACATAAGATGCTATTTTTAAACCCAGTACCTTGCCTGTGAATTTAATTACATTCTTGGAACAACTGTTAACTATCCCCGCTTTGTAAAACAAAAAAACACCTCCCCCCCGTTTTTAGTTGACCCTTTCCTAAAACCAGGACATGAGCAAAATTTCTCGAAATCTGCCCAGACAGCTGCTGAAAAACGGGGACTGTCCTGGCAAATCCAGGACGCCTGGTCACCCTACCCAGTTCCCAAACTAGTTAATAAGCCCATGGCATCTGAGCCGGTACCTACGAATATAGACTCGTCAGTTACAGAAGCCTTTAAAGCTATAATGACCAATTTGCTGAACAATGAGCTGGGTCCTGTTTTTGAGAGACTAACCGTGATTGAGAAATGTTTAGTAGGGCACAACCGGTCTGATGAACCCACGAACCCAGGTGTGCTTAGCGATAACCCAGGATCAAGCATTGGAACTGATTCAGGCTCATCTACACACCTAATTATCACCTATAGAGAACAGCTACGCACCCAGTGCCCGATGACACATGCAGTTCGGAGGGAGGTAGACAGTTCAAGTTCAGTTATAACATTACACCTACACCATACTGACACCACTCAGTGAAATAACCAACGTCAGTCTCCTTACTCACACAGTCCCTTTCTTACGACTTGTGTGACTGTATGTACACTAACTCCTGGGTAAGGAGAACCCAAATGATGTAATAGTGGTGTTACAGAGAGACAACTGATGGGAAAATTCTTACCCTGACTGTATGTTGCATGTATGTGTGTTTAAATGGTGTATATGTCCAACTGTTTTCAACCTAAAATCTTCTTTTTTGTCGTGTAGTGGTTTGTCTATGAGAGAAACATGCTTTTGACTCCTGGATACCTTTTGTTGTAACTAGTTTTGCTGTCAGGGGCATGTATCCAGTACAGAGTCATTAAAGTAGCCCTTGGACCCTCATTTAAATAGTGTGTGTTTCAGTTCAGGGGATAGCCAGGTATCTAGCAGGGTTCTGCCGGTTCACCAGCAAATGCTGGATCCTCGGTCTTCTGGTGGTCGGACAGCGGGCCCACAGGGGCAGCTAGTGGACGAATCACAGCGTCTACCAGTTATTCATCTCCCACCAGAATCTACACCCTATGTAGTGATCCTGGGGAATGTGCCTACCGCTCCCCCCGGGTATAAATGAGGATTTTAGCAAGCTTAATAGTAAGATACTCCATTGGCTATCAAATAATACTACTGTGGGTTTAAGGGCGGAACGTAATATCATCATGATGCGTCGAGTTGGCTGGATAGGCAGCTCGCGGAAACCTGGAGGGGGCGATTGTGTTATTGTGAATTTTAACAGATCATCCCTGGCATAAAGGATTCTGTCCAGGGACTCTTATGTTGGCGGGCCAAATCATGGGTCCTTAATACAGGCACTACTGTTAGGTTTTTTCTATAGAGCTGATACACAAAGGTACAACCCAGGGACCAGCGTCATGGATACTCCTCGAGATAGGTGGATACAAAAGCCTTTTGTTGCAAAAGATAAATGGTACCCACAAGTAGGACGCAGCATAAATCAACCTGCTGGGTTCTACTCCTCACATCCCCTAGCGTTATTTAACAGATTTCTTACACTATCAAGATTGGAGGAGTGCGATTGACTGCATATCTCTGCCTGTAGTTGAGATAAAGCCCCTGCAGAAGATTCACCCTCCAATTGTACAGAGTGAGGTGGTCCCCCGATAAGTTCCAGGATCCCACATGGCAGCAGTTCGTCAAGCAATTTTCTGTAATCTGTCTCCAGGAGACATGGTTGGTGAACTGTAACCTATTTTTGGAGGGATTCAAGGCTTTTTTCGTTCCAGCCTTCTTGTCGGTCTGTGGCAGAGCCAAGGGTGGTCTGGCTATATATATATATCTCTGGCAGTGGACTGCCGGATCTGTATTCTTCCATCTCTAAGTCTGGGTCTTCAAGTTATTGTCTTGAAGTCGGGGAACAATAGTATGGGCCTGGTTAATTTTTATAATGATATGACAAGTATCCAGGGGGAATGTAATATCACCCAGCTGGGCTTTTATATAAGGCAGTCATGCGGTTTTATATTACATACTTCAATGGTGATGGGTGACTTTAATATCCACCCCTGTGGAGATCCAAAGCATACAATCATGGCTGATTTGGGATGCTCCTGAATGCGGGGGTTCCATTTAGAGCACTCTACCCAGGGGGAAAAAGTGAACAACTTACTTAATGAATTTGATCTATTGTCATTAATGTCTCTCTTTGGCCCATATAGTAAATCCCCTATTCCTTCCTTTAAAGGGAGAGGTAGCGGATCCTTTAATGATCATATTTTAATTTCATCTACTCTTCGGTCTTTATTTCACGGGTTCCCCATTAGGGATAGTGCTTATAGCGATCATATCCCTATCTGTGTACAACGGAGCGGCCCACTTCTATATAGAAAATCCAGGGTGGTGACACCAGTCACGTTAAGACCAACGGACAGTAGGCGTCTTCTCAAATGGTCACAGATTTCCCCAGATTCCTTTTACAGAGAGGTAAGAGATTCTTTTTCTGTTGAACTTGCACTTTGTGTCTCGCCAGGTACCTCATCGAGGAATGTTCTTAGTGCCTTTGATGTCATTTCCATAAAGGCAGGTGAACTTTTAAGTGTACCAGCACGTAGGGCAGTTATTTCATATCCGAGATGGTTTGATTCATCCTGCTCCCAGGCGGCACGGAAGCTGAAGGAAGCTCTGAAGGTCACCCCGAGAAATCAATTACACATACGTGCCTGCAGTACTGAATACAAACAGGTTCTGGCCACACATAAGGGTGCCTTGAAGGAGGAGGCCTGGAGGGAGCTGTTAGAGATGAGCACTCTCGGGAACAGCTCAAGGTTTTGGGGCATCGTCAACAGACCTCTACTTGAGAAAGATACAGGTGGTGACTTAGGCTCCTATATCACGGTGGAAGAATGTGTGTCCCATTTATAATCTACGTTCAAGGGCTCTATGGTTTATTCTGAACAGACGGACAGGGACACTAATACCATCGCTGTGGTCTTTGAGCAGAAAGAGGTTGAGGCGGGGATTGTCGGCCTGACATGTAATAAGGCACCGGGCCCGGACGGCAACCCACCGGATCTCTATTAATCGGATCCACCTTTTTGAGCTCCGATCATTGTGGCCGTGCTTAATGCCGCAGCCAGGGTTGGCTGCCCTGATTCCTGGGCTACTTCTACCATTGTGCCGGTGTTCAAAAAAGGGGGATCGCAATAGCACCTTTTGCTATAAGCCGATCTCCCTTCTTGACTCAGTAGTAAAGGTAGTGGGAGGGGTGTTATTAGAAAGATCATCCTCCTGGGCAGAGAAGCATAAGATTATTTCTGATATCCAATATGGGTTTTGCACAGGGCGTTCAACTGTGGCCCAATACCTTAACCTTTACTTGATCTACAGTAAGTATACGATTGCTCGCCCAAGTACGATCTACATGGCCTTCATGGACCTTTCATCCACGTTTGACTGCGTTAACCGGGTGAAGCTGTGGCAGTCCATGAGGACCATGGGGGTGGAGGACAATATTGTTAGCTTCCTAGAGGATCTGCACAGGGACACCAAGGCGAATGTTAGATATGCTCAGGATCTACGAGTCTATAGGGATTTTAAAATTGGGAGAGGCGTACGACAAGGTTGCATTTTGGCCCCTTTTTTGTTCAACTTTTACATAAACTATCTAGATAGAGCTTTGCTTGTCACGGGGCAGATTTTCCATATGTAGGGAGATGGAGTCTCCCTGTCCTACTATATGCGGATGATGCGGTCCTCATAGCCAGAACCGCTAGGGGACTTCAATCCCTGCTTGACACCTTTTTAAATGTTATCGGGTCTCGAGATCTGGCAATTAATACCGCCAAAATGGTACATATTACAGGTAGGGCTGCAGCCTAAGAAAAAGTATCCATTTTCAGTAGGACCCGAAAAGGTCCCCGCGACGACTGTCTTTTCCTACTTGGGGGTTTTATTGGATGACCGCCTGAAGTGGGGGCCCCTCATTCAGAAGAAAAAGGGGGAGTTCACAAGGGTAATTGCTGCTATTTTTAGGTCTCCGCCTGCGAAAGACTGCGCACATGCGCAGTCTTTCGCAGGCGAGACTTAATGGGGTGAGGAGAACATCACTAGCGAGGTTAAGCCCCGCCCCTCTTCTCGATTGGCTGGCCTCCTAAACGGCAGCCAGTCATTGGAGAAGAGGTCCTAGTGACGTTCTTCTTTCGATCTAAGCCCCGTCCTTTTCAGATTGGGGGGCGTGTTTTTGACTTTCTTTCTTCCATTTTTTGATGTAATAAACAACAGTCAAAAACACGCCCCCCAGTCTGAAAAAAACAGGGCTTACAGACAAAAGGCTGTATGCAGAATTCTCCAACTCACACAATGTACACATCACAAATAATGCCCTACCAAATAACGCAAATCTTTAGCTCCGGTTAGCAGCGTGATTCTTTCATTTGCTCACCTGAAATCAGCGGTAAACAAGGATCTTCTGAAGCTGAGTCTATTGCCACCACATCGCACCACGCTTATATCCGCAGCTGCTGCCACCATTTTGCTTGGGTCCTTTAACTCTCCAACCATCGACCATGCGACTTGTTCTCCCACCCAGAACATCCATTCCCATACCGGAATACAGGCTGGTTATCTGACGCTCATTTTCGCCTCTCTCTGATATAGTATCACGGAGAAATGAGCCGTAACAAGCTAAGATGGCGCCTGAAGAGCTGAGCAGTCGGCCAGACAGAACCTTCCCCATTGGCATGGATACGAGCTCCTGAAACCGGCTGTGGACGCTCCTGCTGGACTAGCTCCCTTTAACGCGACCTCGAGACTGAACATCGTTGAAGGCTAACCCAAATCGGCACCCTGTGACTCCTTCACCGAGACACCGGAGCTCGATTGCCTGGAGCGCTGACTCCTGCCTGCCCAGCGTGACCCATGAGCCTGCTGCCACAGCTGCCGGGACCAGATGCTACAGACTGCACAGCTTCCAGCGAAAGCCCTCTTTCCACTGCCGGAGCAGCGCTTCTTCCTGGTGAGTGATGACTGCCCGGGTCTGTGGGTCCACCTGCGGGAGCTGCGCAGCCCCAATCACCTCTCCATCACGCCACCCAATGCAGCATTCTCGGGCGGTGCCAAGAATTCTCTGCCCAGGCCTAATGAGGGGTCAGGGCTTGATGGACGATGTGGGGGGCCCAATGGTATGTTAAGACTGCAGGTTACACAGGCATTTAGGCACCCAGTGCCTCGATTGCACTCTGGGGCCCCTCCTTCTGTGCTCAGGGGCACTTGTGTCCAAGTCTCGGGAAGGGAGCAAAGCCGGACCCGGCTCTCTGTGTCGCGGCTTCAGATCTGGAAGTGGCTCCTCAAGCAGTTTGAGGTCCTTCTGGCTGCACAGCAGTCCTGCAAGGAGGCCTGTCGGGGCTGCGATCCCTTGCCAGGCGGCGATTCTGATGGCCCCTCAGTTTGGCGGCAGGGCTGTTGGTAGGACCTACTGCTTCCAGCAGGCAACTCATCTCCATAGTTGAGTGCTCCCTGGGGGCCCTCCTGTGGCTGCCCAACTCTGGTCTGCCATTGGGGCTCCGAGCCTCCAGCTCCCTTCTCTTCCAGGAGACCCGGCACACAGCATCTATGCCACACACAGGCCCGCCGTGGGTAAAGGGACACTCCGCAACACATGTGAGCAGCTGGCTCCGATCCACTCCGGCATGAGCTCACCTTCTCACAGCCACACTAGGCCTCCACAGTTCAATCTGAATCCGGCATTGTGGGGAGCCCGGAATCAGCGTGTGTATGTCATTCCTGGGATACATTTTGTTGGTGCAAAGGGCTGTGCATACAAGGATTGTGTGGGATTTAGACGCGGGCTGCGTGGGAGCTCGGAGGCTCATGTCCTGTTGGCCATGTTGCTTGGCCACGCCCCCCATGTTAGACTATTGTAAACATAAATATTGTCTGATATAAATACAATGGCCTATATATCATTTACAAAAATATGATTCCTTTGGGCATTGATTTTCTGTGGTGAACTACAAAGAGGCAATAATTTTGTAAACAATAATTAGGACATTATATTCTTGCACACCATTAACACAGCATACACTTCCCTGGACCTGATACCATACAGCTGATGGATCTAGTGGAAATTTGTTCTCACTTATTTAGAATAAACTTTGGCCACACGTCAGAGAAACAAGGACATCTCTGGATGACCTTATAAGAGAATGTAAGCCTGAGTATGGGCATCACACTAGTCACACTGTAGGCCATGTCCCAAAATGATATCGACCATCTGTCTAAAGTGCGGGCTGAGAGCACAAACCTAGTGGGAGCTCAAGAGTGCCTGGTCTTACAGGCAAAAATGAGACCCTGAATAAAAACAAATGGCGTCGCATTGCAGTCATGAGAATATTCATTGCAATTTAATCCCCTAAACGCCTGCTACACCCTGAAGGTGCTGCAGCAGCAGCAGCCCCCCTTGGTTTAGTAGTACCAAAAGAAGTGCAAAGGCCCAACAGGATGAAATCCAAGATGCAGCCTATGGCTTTGACTATAAATATGTCATTGACCTCAACACATTCTATAAAAACAAGCCTTTCCAATCACCTCTCTAGCTGGACAAAGAGCAATGTCTTAATAATTTACACACAAAAGACACACTGGCGATGGGACTGTAGGGAGTACATCAGCATCAGGGCCCACTTTCTGTTTCATTATGGCTCTGTGTGTGTGTGTGTGTGTGTGTGTGTGTGTGTGTGTGTGTGTGTGTGTGTGTGTGTGTGTGAGACTTTGTGTGTGTGTGTGGCAGTGTGTGTGTGTGACTGTGTGTGTGTGTTGCTCTGGGTTTGTGTTACTATCCTTGTGGGGACTTGGGTGTGATAACACACTCACGCTGTGGGGACTTGATTGCACCGTGGGGACCTGAACCCAGGTCCCCACAAGGCAATGTCCTTTAAATGATAAAAAATGGCTTCAGGAACATCTGTGCCAATTTTTACAACTTTTTAAAAAATTGTCTTGTGGGGACCTGTGCTTCATAAAGTGTGTTTATATTTTTGCTCGCTCTGCCCCTGTAGACAGGAGGCGGTGCTGCAGCCTTAAACACACTTTGCATTTAAACACACTTTGTTTACCAGCAACACATGTTAGCAGCAGAAAGCACAGATATTTGAAAGGAAAAACTGCATAACCCTGTTTTAAAAACTATTTTTCATGCAAAGTAACCTTTTTCCTTATTTATTAAAGTAAACTTTATTTACATGAAATTTTTAAATTCCGACTACTTGAGTTTAAAAATTGTTAGTGGTTTTATAAATCTTGCTAAAAGCAGTTTGGGTCAGTTTTGAATCACAGATGACTTCACTACTGCAGTTTAATCCTTATCTGCAATTAACGAATGATGGTGCATTAAACCGCAAACCAATGTAAAATGACCCGATCGATTTTTGCAAATTTGATTACATATTAATATATACTTTGGAATATGCTTTTGAGATGATGGATAGATGAGTGAGTGGCTAGAGTGGCATTGTGCTATTAGGTACATTCTCTTAGACGCTGAACTGCAGTAATGTTATGTCCACAACATGGGGACGTTTAATTTTAACAGCAAAAAATATGTTCTTTGAATATATTTTCTAACAATGTCACTAATTTTCTAATATTGCCATAAGATGTAATTATATTTAAATCCTTTGAATTGCTTAGTTTCCAAACGGTTCCCAGGTCCCTACAAAGTAAAGCAGCTTAATTCCCAGAAATGGGTGAAGAACAGTCAAATAACAAGCATTGGCAAAACCAACAGGTGTCACCTACAAAGGAGCTATGGCTTTGTCAGAGTTTTTTGACATGTTGTACAGCAGCGTGCCTGTTCTGCGGCATGGATGAAATTGAAATTGAAATTTTCAAATAGCATGATGATGCAGCCAAAGCGAACCACATCATGACACTAATTTGTATTGCTGGCGGGAGGGTGGGGGCCTGTGAGGAGTCAACACTAACAACAAAGGGGGTAGGGAAAAGACAAATCACTGATAGAGCCATTGCTGATCTCCAGCAGCAGTTATCAGGGGCTCCTTGGCCTCATTCAATTATAAAAGGCAGACTCTGATATATATCAAGCTCAGTGAAGTAGGTACAGAGACACAGGGTCGTAATTCACCCTAATTGTGGCTATTTTTTAAAAACCAAAACAGGGGAGGTCGATATGGGACCAAATCCCTATCTTGCATTAGGGCTCACGTTGCCCTTGCTACTGCATTGGCGCCTACACGTATTGCTTTTTGGACTTCGTGTTTCAGCTAAGATGCAAAGTTCTGCTGTAAAATGGACCACCTCATGTTGGTGTCCACTTCAATGTGCCCTTCCTGTGTGGCTCTGTGTGTGTGTGGGTCTGTGTGTGTGGGGGTCTGTGTGTGTGTGTGGGTCTGTGTGTTTGTGTGTAGCATTTGCGAGAGATTAAGCTATTGGCATTGTAAATGACAATGACATTTATTTATCTGTTTTCAAAACAAACACATAAATACAAAATTTGTCATTCACAATGCCAATAGCTCTAACTTTTGCAAAGGCGAGACCGTTGTATTGTAAATGCTTGTTAACTTTGCTGCAAAGATGGGCAAGCGCCCAATCAGTGCCATGTTGAAAATCTATCAGGCCAAAGGCGTAGCAACAGCTTGCTATGGCAGTGAAATCTGGGTGCATACCACCACAGAAGTATTGCAGGTGGTTGAGAACAACTTCTTAAAGCGCTTGTTGGGCATGCCAAGTGGTCTATCAAACCTGGTGGTTCACGAGGAACTGGGGGTAGCTTTTCTATGTGACACCCTGGCTTTGCACCCTTTAGTGTTTTGGCTTAAGTGTTGGTTGAATAAGGAATTAGCTCTCAGCCAGCAGATTAAAATTGATTGTATGAGCCTTGACTATATGTCCCGAATACCATGGCTGAAATATATTTGAGGTTGCTTTGTAGAGCTGGGGCGACCCGAACTTTTTTTAAAGCCTGATACCATTGTAAAAAAGGATGTGGAGTTTGTTAAGAAAGCTTTTAACTGCATAAGGAAACTAGAAAGAGATGAGTTGGAAGTGGGAAAATCTAGTGTTCACAAATTTTTTGGCGCTAAAAACCAACCCATCGACAGTGCCGTATTTCCTGGGGTCATTGTCCACATGTAAGGGGTTTTCATTGTCCAAGTTTTGTGTGGATCTTTTTCACTTGTTACTTGTCGTTCCAAAAGGGTGTAGTAGAGGACAGGTGAAGGACCCTGTGGCTGCGACAGTGTGTCTCCACAGGACCTGCTCAACTTTATTTTACTCTGTAAATTTTATGAGGTACCCTGGCGATATTTTTTTTTTCTCCTTTTATCCCCTTCCTTGCTGCCGTCGGCCATTGGCTGACGGCAGCACTACCTCCCCAGAGCTGCCGTCGGCCAATGGCCGATGCGGCCCCGCCCGTTTTGCGGAAGTGCTGCACTGCGGGAAAATCGGGGCCGCAGTAAAGGGGTTAAAGAAGCTGAATTTTAACCAGGTTCGGCCAGCGCTTTTTTATCTGCAATTGTGTAAGGTAGGTTGCATTTTTTTCTCCCTCTTGTCTGAGTTCAGCTTCAGCCGGCTATTTGAAATCTACGGTAAGAATTAGGGCTTGCCTGGAAATTTAGCTATCTCACTGGTAGAAGGCACCTTTGTTTTAATGTGTGGTATATGTGTTTTTTGACGGATCCATCTTCTTCTCTTTTATTGATATGAACTGTAATTTTAATGTATTATGTTTTTAATGAGATTTGGATGCTGTCTAACTTTTATGGTTTTCTATACGCAAAACTGAATAAAGTTGTTTTGAATTTAATTGAATTGACACAATCTTGGAAAAGAAGATGGCTTTCTGGCCCCAGCTCACCCTTTCCTGTCCGCAGAGGTCCTTTGGAGGCACAGGTCCCTTAAGCGTTCTCCTGAGCCCTTGATAACCACTTCTGCCTCTGCCATGGCCTAGTCTGGAATCTGTTCTTCAGTTGGCACAAAGATGCCCATGCATGAAGATTCAGCATGTAAGAGCATGCACCCGCCTGTAAATGTAGGGTCTTTGTAAAGCCCTTCACCCCTTCACTGGGTACTAGCAGCTTACTGTGACCAGTCAGAATCTATCAGTAAATACTGCAAAGGTGTGATCCTCCTGACTCAATGCATATTATGACCTCTGTGTAAAACTGCAGCTTGCACAGGTATCAGAATTTAGTCGTAAAGTTGTAATCAGGGCTTTAGATTCTCTCTAGGTCAGAGATTATTCAAATTGTGGGTGGCCATGCTGAGAGGGGAGGGGGTAGCTAAATTAATTACAGGGGTGACAGGTACTGGCCTAGAGGTGCATCGTCCCAAAAGCAATGCTGTGTTTTTTGTTGGAAAAATGGAAGTAAGCCACTTTCATCATTACTTCTCTCATAATGTCCTGGCTCGGAGAAGGTGGTGGGGGTGGGCTCCATATAACCATCAATGTCAATCAATCGAAGGTTTTATACAGCTCACAGCTACTCAGAGAGTGTTCAGGCGCTATCACCCCGTCCCCTCCATTGCAGATAAATGACATCCCAGAGGAGACCCGGCTACTCATCAATCAATCGATCAATCATAGCATTTATAAAGTGCACTACTTACCCGTGAGGGTCTCAAGGCGCTGGGGGGTCGGGAGTGCTGCTACTGCTCGAAGAGCCAGGTCTTGAGGAGTCTTCTGAAGGTTAGCAAGTCTTGGGTCAGCCGTAGGTGAGTGGGGAGGGTGTTCCAGGTCTTGGCGGTGAGGTGGGAGACCGATCTTCCGCCGGAAGTCGTTCTTCGGATGTGGGGGACTGTGGCGAGGGCGAGGTCGGTGGAGCTGAGCTAACGGGTGGGGGTGTAGAAGCTGAGTTGTCTGTTGAGGTACACTGGTCCGGTGTTGTGGAGTGCCTTGTGTGCGTTGGTGAGGAGCTTGAAGGTTATCCTCTTGTTGATGGGGAACCAGTGTAGGTCTCTCAGGTGGGGTGTGATGTGGCTCCGGTGAGGGATGTCGAGGATCAGGCGTGCAGAGGTGTTTTGGATGTGTTGGAGCCGTTTCAGGAGTTTGGCCAAGGCTCCTGCGTAGAGGGCGTTTCCGTAGTCCAGCTTGCTGCTGACGAGGGCCTGGGTGACTGTTCTTCTCATCTCGGTGGGGATCCACTTGTAGATCTTGCGGAGCATGCGGAGGGTGTTGAAGCAGGAGGAAGAGACTGTGTTGACCTGTTTAGTCATGGAAAGGGTGAAGTCGAGGATGACCCCTAGGTTGCATTCGTGGTCAGGGGTGTTGGAGCTGTTCGCAGTGCGGTCGGCCACCACGAATCCTTCCAGGCCGAGGGGGTGGATCAGAGGATGAGGACCTCCGTCTTGTCTGAATTCAGCTTCAGCCGGCTATTCCTCATCCATTCGGCGACAGCCTTCATTCCTTTGTGGAGGTTGATTTTGGCAGTGTGGGGGTCCTTGGTGAGGGGGAGGATCAGCTGGGTGTCGTCGGCATAAGAGATGATGTTGAGGTCGTGCAGTAGGGCGACATGGGTGAGCGGTGCCATGTAGATGTTGAACAGCATTGGGCTGAGGAATGAGCCCTGGTGTACGCCGCAGATGATCTTGGTGGCCTTGGAGTAGAAGGGGTGGGAGGAGGACGCTCTGTGTTCTACCGGAGAGGAAGGGGGTGGCCAAGTCCAGAGTCTTCTCTTGGATCCTGGCGTTGTGAAGGCGTGTGCGTACTGTGTGGTGGCTGACTATGTCGAAGGCGGCTGACAGGTCCAGGAGGATGAGGGCTGTTGTTTCTCCATTGTCTAGCAGGATCCTGATGTCGTCATTGGCGGTGATGAGGGTAGTTTCGGTGCCGTGGTTGCTGCGGAGCCTGGACTGAGATGGGTCAAGGATGCTGTTTTCCTCAAGGTAGCGGGTCAGTTGTTTGATGACCTTTGCCGGAAATGGGAGTAGCGAGATGGGCCGGGAGTTCTGGAGATCTTTGGGGACCACCTTGGGTTTCTTGAGTAGGGCGTTTGAAGAACCGGGTTTTAGAACCCAGCGGCACCAGGGATAACGCCCAATGTCTTCGGATTCCCCTGCCTCGGTAAACAGAGACACGGGACACAGGATACTTCTTGATGACGTTAAAGACCAAATTTATTGGCTGCAACCAGGAACAGAGGTCTACGAAGCACAACACTGGTGGTTCGCTAGAGACTGCACAAATTCAAGGAGCAGAGCATTGTCTTTTATGCCAAAAATCACATTCCTGGCTAGCATCAATTACATACAAACTGACCAATGAAACAGTGACATTTCAAACATATCGCATGACGACAATCCCACTTTCCGTTGTCCAGCCCACCAGAAATGACTAAGCAAATTCCAATATTCCTGTTTGATCGGGCCGGACAAACCCATCATAAAGACCTCAACCCAAATCAGTGATTAAGCCATAAAGGAAGGAACAGAAGCAGATGAGAATCAAGATAGAAGGGTGTGTGCGTGTACCATAAACTCAGCAATGTCCTGCTCTTTGATCTTTATCTGACCAGCTGTTTAACAAGGAACTGGCTCAGCGAGGTCAGCCTCGGGCAAGGGAGTCAGTTCGGCCAGGTCTCGCAAGAGTCAGCTAAGGTGTACGTGTCGGAAGGACTCGTTCGCCATAGTCATCGGCCTATGTGAGGGCAACCACACAAAATGGCTGCCACACACAAAATGGAACCCAAGGGTTCAAACGAAATCCCTGAATACGTAGTGTTCTCATTGATCGGTTATAACAAAAACACTCGTACACACCGCACTCGTGATTTGCGGTCCGCTGATACCAAAATCGTCTATATCCGACGACCTTCATTGAACGGGTTCAGAATCTACGAACCACAGACCATCGAACCACGGAACCACAGACCCTCCTTTTGCCCTTACATAGGCAACAAACCCAAACCCATGTCAGTCTGGATCCACGTCTATATTCATCAGATCATCAAGATGTTGCTGTAGCATCATCCTAGTACTTAGCAACTCTCTCTGGACAGGTCTCCTTGCACACGAAGTAGCACAGAGGCCACATATAGCCGGAGCACACTGTACACAGAGACAGAACAGGAAAAGGATAGCTAAGATCATCCCAATGACCATCAGAATCTTCCATCCCCACATGGATATCAATCCCCAAAACCATCCCATCAATGACCAATCTCCCTCGTCTAGATGTACAGACTCGGAGATCTTGTGTAGCTTGGAAATGGCCTGGAAGACTGTCGGAGCGTTGTCTGGAATGAAAATGCAGCAGCTCGATTGAATCAGTTTACACACTCCACCTCTATCTGCAAGTATGACATCAAGAGCAACTCTATTCTGAAGTGTCATAAGTCGATCCGACTGGAGCTCAGCAGTCAAGTTACTAAGGGCACCGGCAGTTTCGACTGTGGTGGACTCAACCACTCTCGTCAACTGGCGAATGTTCCTGCTGTTAGCCATAGGCCCCCAGAACGGCAGAAAACCCTTAAAGAAATCCCCCAACTCTTGCCCTGCGGTATCTTCCTTACAGAAGATACCTCTAGCAACTCTTGTCTTATGGTAATCTGCCGCAGCTGTAAAAGTGGGAGGCAACAGGAAAGAAACAAAACATGTGCCCGAGAAGTCAGGGGGCAACTATGTGTACGCTTTGTCATAACAGATGAAGTAGGTACCCTTAGCTGCTAGGAATGCTGGGGAAGTCTGAGACGCAAATACATAAGTCTCAGTGCAGACACTCTTCCCTAACTGAGCTCTCGGATTCTTGCCATTACCTTGCAGACAATAGCGACCCTGATGGGGCACTATCCAAATCGGTGGAGAACTTTTCGCTCGCTGGTTAACACTCAGACTAACTCCATATCCAGTAACGTTCCAACCAATGTATGCTTGTGTCTCATCCCTCGGGATAGTCTCATACAAACTAATGCCCCTAATCATGTCGACTATACCCTTGACCAGAGCACTAGTCTTCGGACTATCTTTCACAGAACGTTGGGGATAGACACTATGAGCATAAATGAACATCGTTCTGTATGCCCAAATAGAACCATTGTAGCTGAAAGGCAAAACCAGGTAAGGAATACCTTTATCGGTCGTATGGGGCATTAAGCCACAAACCCAACAATTTGTCGTGTTCATAACTAGCTGGTGTTGGTGCAGGAGTTGAACAAAGGAATTGTTAGCAAATTCCTGTCTTCTAACTATTTCATGTTCGGGCAGAGGGTGAAAAGAATGAGAAGAAATAGTAGGAGGAGGTATAGGTTGCGTAGTGGGCATGAACGTCACTTTAAAAGAGAATGTCACATATCCAATTAAACATCATCAAGCTAAGCAACATAAACAAACAAAATATTAAAAATCTTTTCCGGGACATTAATTTACAGATTTTGCTCTTAAAGCTTATTGTCTCAACAGGTCTCTCCATCTCGAAGAACTCCATCCTCTCTAATTTGCTGCTCGCGGTGGTAGGGTGTTCTATGCAAAGGAATGCTTCTGATAGCCCAGGGCAACTCCCTTAGGCCAACCAGAACCGTTGACCTAGTGTCTTCGGCTTGCACTCCAAAGACTTCGGCAACTGCGACCCTACAGCTGAACCCGGATGGCGGTTCGAAAAACAAAAATCAAAGTAGTTCCTCAGAGGAGAGTTAACCTGCAAAAATCATAAAAGGAAAACTTTATTTTATTTGTCCCGCGACTCTCGGTCGCAAATTATAACGCTCTTTGCCAGGCAATGTCTGTTCACGGAAAAGGAGTTCAGGTTCAGAAGTGTTCAAACGGTTCACTAGAGGCACGGCTTCTTGAAGAAGATCGTCACTTTCTTTCTCAGTGTTCGTTCCAATCAAACGGGCATCGCTGAAAGGCAGAAAACGAGGCACGGTCTCAGTCTCGGAATCAGGCAGTCTTTCCTGGACCCACCGGTCGTACGGCAGAGGCAAAGGAGCCCTTTTGCAATGTACGCCGTGGATCCAGTTCTTTTTACTGTGCACTCGTACTGCAGAACAGGTAGACAATAAAACAAGGTAGGGTCCGGTCCAGCAAGGCTGCTCGTTCTTGGTTCGCTGAAAGTTTTTCACCAGAACCCAGGATCCAGGTTCAATGGCGTGCCCTGGATCTTCAGAAGCTTGTGGCAATGTATTGTGAACCAATGATGCAATACACGCAATTTAGCCGTCAATTCATACAGGTAGTCAAGCAACACAGGATGTTCTAGCTCACTAAATTTTGTCGGCCTCGGCACTCCCCAAATGTTTGCCGGGCGACCAAATACTATCTCATACGGACTCAAACCCATTCATGAATACACAGTCATTCTAGTGGACAGAAGGGCTAGAGGCAAAGCTTCTGGCCATTGTAAACCAGAGCTCGCTTGAATTTTGGCTAACTTCAATTTTAGGGTGCCATTGTAGCACTCGACTAGACCAGCTGATTGGGGGTGATTTGCAGCGTGGAACTTCTGCCGGATACCTAACCCGTCACATACTCTCTTCATCACTTGACCCAAAAATTCACTCCCATTGTCACTCCAGATCATTCTCGGCAAACCAAACCTAGGGAAGAATTCCTTAATAAGGGCTTTCGCTGTGGACAAGGCAGTATTGTCCTTCAAAGAGTAAGCTTCCACCCATCTAGAAAAAGAGCAAACAACCACTAACACATACTTTAGGTTGTTGCACCTCTCCATGTGGATGAAATCTAGCTGCAAAGCCTCAAACGGATACGTTGGAGGAGCAAAATAACCAGCTGGAGTTGGAGTTCCCTTGCCAGGATTATGCATCAAACACACCATACAATTCTTGACCAAATTCTCTGCACATCTAGGTATTCCAGCATTCTGCCAAACAGGGGCCAACAACTTGCAAATCCCTTTCACGCTAATGTGAGCCAATCCATGAGCCATTGTAACCACTGGAAGCACATACGCATCGGGTAACAACCATCTTTGATGCTCTGACAAATCAATCCAACAACCATTCGAATCCAATTTACCCTTACTCTCTCTCCATTCATTCATCTCTTTCTCTGTAGCTTCAGCTTGGATGGATTTCACGCTCTCAATCGTATCTTCTCACATACTTCCATCTGGAACCCATCTCACCGGACTTGCAACATACATTCGACTCATTACATCTCTCGCAGTTTCTTTCGCGACTTCATCTGCAAACGCATTACCACGACCAACATCATCCGTAACTATCTTATGCGCACTGCATTTCACAATCGCTACTTGCAATGGCAAAGTGAGTGATTCAAGAAGTTCATTCACCAACTGACCATGCTGAATCTTGGTCCCATGCAAAGTCAGGAACCCACGCTCTCTCTACAAACGTCCAAAACTATGAGCCACACCAAACGCGTACTGGCTGTCAGTATACACAGTCACTCGTTTTCCTTTCGCCAACACACACGCTCTCATTAATGCAATCAACTCTGCTGCTTGCTCTGAATTATGTGGGATACGTGCAGCTTCAACAATCGTATACAAAGTCGTAACAGCATATGCCGCAGTCGTATCACCATTCGGAAGCTTGAAGCACGAACCATCAACCCACAAGGTACCATCACATTCTGGAAGAGGAGTATCCCTAAGGTCTATCCTCCCTTTTGTTTCTTCCTCAGTTTTAAGGAAACAATCATGTTGTTCAGTGTCAGCTGACTCAATTGAAATCGGCAACAGCGTGGCTGGATTCAACGTGTTGCATCTCTTAATATGTACATGACTCGCTAACAAGGTCAATTCGTATCCCGACAACCGAGCACTAGTTAAGTGCTGTGTCTTGGTACGATTCAACAAGGTATCCACTGCATGTGAAACCATCACAATCAGTGTATTGTCCATAACCAAACCAGCAGACTGTCGAACTGAAACAGCCGCTGCTGCTGTAGCTCTCAAGCAACTCGGCAACGCTCTAGCTACCGGATCCAAAGTCGATGAAAAATAAGCACATGGACGCTGCTTATCGCCAAATTGTTGAGTCAAAACTGACAATGCACATCCCTCTCTCTCGTGGACATACAATGTGAAAGGCTTACTGTAGTCGGGGGTACCCAACACAGGAGCCGAACACAACGCATTGCGCAATTCTGAAAAGCTTTTCTGACATTCGTCAGTCCAAGGAATAGGATTTGGAGTATCCTTTACAGTAAGAGCTATCAAAGGTTTCGCTAGCAACGAAAAATTAGGGATCCACTGTCTACAGTACGATGTAATACCCAAGAAAGCACGTACTTCTCTCTGTGTCGTAGGCACACTCATTTTCGCAATCGCTTGAATTCTTTCTGGGGTCAGTTTCATTCCCTCCTTCGATAAGAGGTGACCTAAGTAGGAAACTTCTTGTCGACAATATTGCAACTTCGAAAGAGAAACCTTGTGATGGAAATCAGACAAGTGGCGTAACAACGACAAAGTAGCCTCTCTGCAAATCTCTTAATTGTCGGCAGCAACTAACAAATCGTCAACGTACTGAATAAGAGCAGCACCATCAGGTAAAACCAGCAAATCAAGTTGTGTCTTCAAAGCCTGACTATAGATCAATGGACTTTTGCAATAGCCTTGAGGAGCGCGCTTAAAGCGGAAACTTCGTCCTCCTAAAGAGAAGCCAAAGATATCTCTACTTTCCACGGCAATCGGGATGCTGTAGAAAGCATTCTTCAAGTCAATCACCGAAAACCACGTGGCTGTAGCCAGGATCAAAGTCAGTAAAGCGGTGATATCAGGTACAACAGGAAATTGGGGAACAACAATCTTATTCCCCTCCCGAAGATCGATCACAAACCTATATACAGGAGGCTGTGAAGAATCAGTTCTCTTCAGAACAGGCAAAACCGGATTATTGCACACATTACCTCTCGTTTTCTCAATCACACCTTTCTCAATCAGATCATAGATGATCGCCAAAAGTGCTCTCTCACCATCACTAGAAATCCGGTATTGCGGAATGCGTGGCAATCTAGAATTCGCCTTCAATGTCACAACATACGGTGGAATCTCTAAGAGACCTACATCGTTCAGACCAGTAGCCCAAAGAGAATCAGGGAGAGAAGACAATTCAGGTGGAAGTCGATCTGTAGACAAGTACATCTGAGAGATCACTCTCTCACCCAATGTAAGGTGTACTCCTGTCGGAGAACAATATAGCGTCGCACACAATCTCTTTAACAAGTCCAATCCCAACAAGTTGTCACCACAACCAGTCGTCAGAATGAGGGGTGTTTCGAATTCCCAAGGTCCAACAGAAATAGACAACGGACTAGAAATTGGATTCATAACCGGGGCACCAGAAAAACCTACTGAAACATTCTTTAAGCCAGACAAAGGTGCGCCAGGGAGTTTAGAGTGCATGATAGAACTCTTCGCAGCACCAGTATCCAACAGAAAAGGCTCTGACACACCTGATGCAATCACTTCAACATAGGGTCCACTCTGATCTACTGGAACTGAAACAACTCCCTCTCTTTGTCTATGGCTGTCCTAGCAATCATTACCATCCACTTCCTCACCTTCGACGTAGTAATCATCCGCATAGTACTGTGGCGTCCTACCAGAAGCACCATTCTGCTGATCAAAGCTATTCATAGAATTCTGTGGAGGAAAAGGATGCGCGTTCTGACCACGACCTCTACCTCTAGGAGCTTGTTGGCCACCGCGACCTCTCACACCAGAAGCACCATTCGTACGCTGTAACAGAACCGGACAACTGCTCTTGAAATGGCCCTCTTCTTTGCAATACGCACACTGATTAGGACCTACGGGAAAACGCTGCTGAGAAGACTCAAACCTCTGCGAGGTTCTCTGATATTGCTGAGGTTGCTGATAATCGCGCTGATTATTACGAGGCGGATAAGCTTGCTGTAGAAGAACTTTAGTCTTCAATTCCTTAGTCTTCTTATCCGCTTTCTCCATCTCATCCTTGTTCCTATTCTCTTAGTACTGGGCAGTAGCCAAAATCAGCGCTGACGTGGAAACAGCCCAAGCACTCTCAGAATCCTTCAACTTATTGCACAATTCCGGAAGCAAATTATGAACAAACTTATCGACGAACAACAGTTGACCACCTTCGGTACTCATATCCTAACCACTGTGGTCTACAAATGTCTCTTCGAACCTAATGAAAAAGTCGGACACAGTTTCGTCTTTCTTCTGCTTACACGCAGACATCTTGTCCCAATTAACACGCAAAGCGGGCATCAAAGTCTTCATGTAATCAATGATCCTACCAGGGAGTTCAGTAATCAAATCCTCAGGCTTAGCACCACCTACTTGCCTATTATCGGCATCTCTAAGATTATTCCATGTATCACCTAATTCCTGCGCATGATCCGTATGACGAATCTTACCCCAAATAGGCTGTGGAACAACATTCCCAAACAACATGTCGATATCGGCCAGATTCATAATACATGAACCCGCAGTCTGAGATAGCTCCTTATAAAACCCTGCTGGATTTTTGCGCGGATCAGGCAAAGTCTGCTTAAGAGCCAAAACTTCAGCACGTTTCCATGGAACATGTACCCAAACTCGCTGAAAGTGTGGCTGAATAGGTGGAACAGCTTGTGCATCACCAAGTCTCCAAACTGGAGGAACCTCACGCATCGGATATTGACGCGCCTTCCTCCTAACCGAAGAATCAGGCTCAAACAGTTTCTGAGAAGGAGACTCACTCCATAATGACAATAACGTCCCAACTGCTTTCTCAATCTCGAGACCCACAACAGTCCCTTTCGCAAACTCAGAACGTATATGGTACAACTCAGGCGGAGTTTGACCTACCTCACTATCTTCCCATTGTTCACGAAGAAAAGAACACATCATATCAAATACATATCTTTGTTTTGGTGCTTCCCATTGATGGAAAACCTCCATAACACCCTCAAGATCATAGTGCGAAGGGTACGAAACCCATTTACGCGCTAAGTGATCCAACACCGTTCGTTCATTAGCATCAGGCAACTGACTACGCGATTGCCTACGCTCGACAACAGGAGACATACCCAATGAACCCAACAGAGGAGAAAAGATACTAGCAACCGCATGAGTCATTCTCTGTCGAGCAGAAGGAGAAGGTGACAAAAGAACAGGAGATGGAGCAGAATGAGAGGAAACCAAAGACGGAACAGTAACAGGAGGAGTATACAAGACAGGCGTAAGAGTAGCAGACGAAGGAGGTAGCAAAGGCGGCGGCCCTTGAGAAGGCAGCACCAAAGGAATGGGAGCCAACGGAAGAGGAGATGGCTGTTTAGGAATCGCAGGTGGCAAAGCAACCGGAGGTTGCGCAACTACAACTTGTGGTGGTGCTGTAGCATTCTGTGCATAAGGGGGTGGCGAACTCAATAGATGCGACATTAAAGGGTCTTTCACAAGACCTTTCTTCTCTTCTTGTTGTTGAAGTGGCAAAGCTGGGCAGCACTTGTCTACCGCTAATTTACGCTGCCTAAGCAGCTGTTCGCTCTCTTGTTCTTCTTCATTATCCCTAAACTGTATAGCAGCTTGCACCATTGACATACCTCGTTCTCTTTTATTTTTCTTCGCTAACTTAATTTCTTTCTGTTTGGCTTCTTTTCGCCATAAGCGGAAAGAGTCACACATCGCCGGCCGGGCTTCCTGAACAGTTCAACTTCGAGATTGTCTAAAATCTCGGTTTCAAAGCTACCATAACGGGGCCACTGTAGGACGCCGTCTTTCCTGGTATATTTGATCCACATTTCATAATACGTGATGGGGCCCACTCCATGTTTTACGTAGAGCTCATAGGTCGGAGTTCCAATTGGAGGAACCGAACACGAATCCTCCAATCGGGAATCCCTAGTACAACCACAACCAAATATCTTTCCAAGTCTGCTAAGACCAAGCATCTTCGCTCACTAGTCTAGCTTCAAACTTCAAGGGAAATCTTAAAACGATAGTCTCGTGAAAACACGAGTCCCTCGGCTTTGGGGCCTGCAGGTACCAAATCAAAGCGATCCCGAAGGATACCCAAAAAAAACTAAGGACTGGGAGACGCTCCATTCATACTTAACTGAAATGTCAATGGCGTCACCAGAAGACCTGTCTATTGTCTCGCTCTTCAAATTGTCTAATGGCTCCAAGACAGGGCGACAGTCAGGGCAGCAGTCCTTCGTAGCCATCGGAAAGCAGGGAACCTCGCAGCAAAGACTTTCGGACCACGACGACATACAGGGGTCGATGAAGTGGCAGGCCTTCCTCCAGAATTTTCACACGAAGCTCATCACGATCTTCGGGCTTGGACCGGTACCGCTGAAGTCGCCCTACGTTGGGCGCCAACTGAAGAACCGGGTTTTAGAACCCAGCGGCGCCAGGGATAACGCCCGATGTCTTCGGATTCCACTGCCTCGGCAAACAGAGACACAGGACACTTCTTGATGACGTCAAAGACCAAATTTTTTGGCTGCAACCAGGAACAGAGGTCTACGAAGCACAACACGGGTGGTTCGCTAGAGACTGCACAAATTCAAGGAGCGGAGCATCGTCTTTTATGCCAAAAATCACATTCCTGGCTAGCATCAATTACATACAAACTGACCAATGAAACAGTGACAATTCAAACATATCGCATGACGACAATCCCACTTTCCGTTGTCCAGCCCACCAGAAATGACTAAGCAAATTCCAATATTCCTGTTCGATCAGGCCGGACAAACCCTTCATAAAGACCTCAACCCAAATCAGTGATTAAGCCATAAAGGAAGAAACAGAAACAGATGAGAAGCAAGATAGAAGGGTGTGTGCGTGCACCATAAACTCAGCAATGTCCTGCTCTTTGATCTTTATCTGACCAGCTGTTTAACAAGGAACTGGCTCAGCGAGGTCAGCCTCGGGCAAGAGAGTCAGTTCGGCCAGGTCACGCAAGAGTCAGCTAAGGTGTACGTGGCCCAAGGACTCGTTCGGCCATAGTCATCTCCCTATGTGAGGGCAACCACACAAAATGGCTGCCGCACACAAAATGGAACTCGAGGGTTCAAACGAAATCCCTGAATACGTAGTGTTCTCATTGATCGGTTATGACGAAAACACTCGTACACACCGCACTCGTGATTTGCGGTCCGCTGATACCAAAATCGTCAATATCCGACGACCTTCATTGAGCGGGTTCAGAATCTACGAACCACAGACCATCGAACCACAGAACCACATGTTGAACTTGGCATGCTTCCAGCTCTCTGGGAAGGTGGCTGTCTTGAAGGAAATGTTGATGGCCTTTCGGAGATGGGGTGCGATGGTGGTGCTGGCTTTGTTGAAAATGTGGTGCGAGCAATGTCAATCTGACGGAGAACTGGAGTGGACGGTGTCCATGATTTTGATGGTGTCATCGTCATTTATGTTGGTCCAGGAGAGCAGGCGGCTGGTGCGGGTGGTGGTCGTGGGGGCGAATGTCTCAGAGGTTGTAGGGGTGGTAGTGACGTTCAAGCTGTCGTGGATGTCTGCGATTTTACGATGGAAGAAGAAGGCCAGTGAGTCGCCCAGATCTTGCGAAGGTGGAATGTCGTTGGTGTTGGAGCTAGGGTTGGAGAGTTCTTTCACGATTTTGAAGAGCTCTTTGCTGTTGTGTGCCTTGTTGTCTAGGCGGTCTTTGAAGGAGGCTTTTTTGGTGGATCTGATGAGGTGATGGTATCTGCAGCTGGCATTCTTGTGGACTGCATAGCTGTCAGGTGTTCCTTCACGGAGCCAGTTCTGCTTTCAGCAGGTTAGCATGGAGGCCTGGAGGTCTTCAGTGAACCAGCTGGCTTTCTTGCTGGTGTGGCTGTTGGAGGGTTTCTTGAGTGGGGCGAGGGTGTTGGCACAGTCGTAGATCCACTGTCTGAGGTTGCGGGCGGCGGAGTCGGGGTTGGTGGGGTCGGCGGGTGGGCTCTGGGTGAGGATGGTGGTTAGCTGGTCTACTGTGACTTTGGTCCAGCAGCGGCAAGTCATCTGTTAGGTGCGGTGGTATGTGATGGGTTTTTGAAAGGTGAAGTGAATGCAGCGGTGGTCGGTCCAGTGGAGTTTGATGGTGTGGTTGAAGGCGATGTAGGGGCTTGCGGAAAAGATGGGGTCAAGCATGTGGCCGGCGGAGTGGGTGGGAGTAGTGACGAATTGTCTGGGTCCAAGGTTGGCGAGGTTGACGATCAGGGTGGTGCAGTTGGTGTTGTTGTTGTTTTTGAGGTGGAAGTTCAGGTCTCCGAGGAGGATGCAGTACGTGGAGGCAAGGGCGTGAGTGCTGACGAAGACTGCGACGGAGTTGCTAAACTGAGGTCGGGGTCAGGGAGGTCTGTAGAGGAAAGTTCCTCTGAGGGTGGTGTTGGGGTCGGTGTGGATCTGGAAGTGTAGGTGTTCGGCGGTGCTGAGGGTGTCGTCGGTGTTGGTCGAGACTCTGAGAGTGTTTCTGTGGATGATAGCGATTCCCCCCACCTCCTCCGTTGCTGCTGTACCTGCGGGCCATAGCATGTTGGCCATCATATGTTTTATGCTCCTATAAAAGGGATGATGATCAGAAATGTAAAGTATAAATTGTTAAATATTAAATAGAGCGGCCAATGTTATGAAATTATTGTGAAAAAAATATGTTTGACGCTCTAGAGGGTCCCGATGATTTTTTTTTTTTGCACAACGGTGGTGGCGAGGTCTTGAAAGGGGTTTGAAGGCCACAGCTATTGGCCAATGTATGTAGATATTGCATAAATATGTTCATGGATTGAATTCAGCCCTACCCAGAGACTGGACCCCCTGGAAGGCTAGTACAGCTGGGGAAGAGCCAGTAACATCGCAACTCGATGCCCCTTAAAGACATGAGAAGATGACATCACATATGGAACTGTGCACGTGACTGCATCCCAGCCCTGCCGGCCTTCCAGCATCTCAGGCGTGTTGGAACCTTGAGAGGTTTACCTCGAGCCTGCCTCTAGTCTAGTGGAACCTGCAGCAGCCCTAACTGTGACTGACACATTTAGGTATCCGTGCGCGCGAGGGGGCAGCCGGGTCAGACCCCCGTCATCACGCACCGCCTGGAAGATTTAGGTCCGGGCAGGCCACATAGGAAGCCATCGGGTCAGCCGAGCCCTGCAGACCGCGTGCAACCGAGAGGGTTTACACTGCGCCACACTCGTGTTCCTGCTATCAGCTATGTATCTTCACCTTTGACCCCAGGCACTAGCTCAGAGGCTGTCGGGGACTAACTGTGAGGACTGTCACCTGCTGCCTGTGTGTGTGTGTGTGCGTGTGTGTGCGTGCGTGCGTGCGTGCGTGCGTCTTGCAACCCACAGCTGCGTTCACTCACTGACGGCTGCTGACCTGGTAACCCAAGGACCCAGAAACACTTTTGTGCTCACAGCGGTCTGTCGAGCGGGAGGCTCGCGCCGCCACCTTAATTCTAAAGGACACTTTGCCAAGGGTTGTTTTATGCCATTGTCCTGATCACAGGGGTTGTCAGTGCCAAGCGCCCACTAGAAGGAGTCATTTACAGTTTTACTACTAGATAAGGTATAACTACAGAAGGCCGCCTATCCATATTAAGTGGCACTTATTGCTTGGGGTGGGACACTTCTACCGCTCGAGTTTCGGGAGATAATAGCTTCGCACTGGGAACCTCAAGTGATGAGCCCAGGGTCGGACGCTGCTTAAGATGGTGAGGCGAGGCAAGGCCTCTGGTCTCCAGGTGGTAAGTGAACCTCTGACCCATGTCTTACTCAACGCGGCACATGCCCACCTCTACTCCAAGGTAACACCTCCCTCACTTTACTTCACCGCTAGCTCATACCTCCTTCAACTAAACCACTCGGCAATATTTCCACTCGCTTAACCACGAGGCCAACTTAACCACTGTGTCACCCAAAACCTAACAACCAGGTCACAGCTACTTCAACTTAATCCCTAGACCACATGTCGTGCCTCCAACTTAGCCACTACTTCACATCCCTGCTAGCTGAACACTAGCCCACATCTGCTCCACCAGAACCACTAGGCCACGTCTCATCCTGGTCACCATGATGCCACGTCTCCTTAAATGTACCCACTAGACCACATCTCCTTCCCTTCAGCTTAACCACTATTACACACCTGCTCCAACTTAGCCACTAGAACACTGTTCCTACCTCTGAACTCTACACCTACCCTGTTCTATCTTAGGGCATTCGTTCGCGCTTTATCAAATCTCATAAATAAATAAATAAATAAATAAATAAATAAATAAATAAATAAATATTCCAACTGATCCACTGTATCACCTACAACCTAGCAGCTGAGTCATATCTGCTTCAACTTAACCACAACCACATCTTCTTTCCCTCCAACCTAACAACTATTTCACATCGCAAGCATCTTAACTGTTAGATCATATCTCCTGCCCTCCAACTTAGCCATTATTTAAAAGTTTCTCCATCTTAACTAGTGGAGTACATCTCCTCTAACTGATTACTAGGCAGATCCTACACCGTCTTAACCAGTAGGACACGTCTTTTCCACCTGAACCACTAAGCCACGTCTATTCCAATGTAACCACTCCATCAACCTATTTAACCACCAGACCACATCTGCCACTCAGCACAACACATGTCTCAAAATAACCAGTACAACACATCTCCTCCTCACCAGCTTAACCACCATTGCACATATGCTCCAGGCCACATCTGGTCTCAATAACCACATCAAATACCCTCCATTGTAGCTACTAGACCAAGCGTGTTCCAGTATCCCAATCTAATGGGTTCCGGGATGGGATTGTAGATTTAGTATTCCTAAATAAATCAACTTTAAGCTTTATCTGCAATTTTATCTCCCTTCACATTTACTATCTCTAGGGAAAATTAAATTAAAATCAAACTTTTTAAAGTTCACTTTGCGGTTATGACTGTGATTTCACTGTGAGATGATACGGCGCGCGATCAGACGCTCAGAGCTGCTGCGTCCAGCGGCTTAGCCTAGACACTGGATGATAGATCTACCACCTCAGCTCTTGGAGACGAGACCCTGGCACTTCTTGAATGTTTACTTCGCATGCTGGGCATCTGGTGGCTCTAGTGGTTATAAATGACTCTACGTAGAATTGGTATGTGATGCTATTTCTGGCAGGTTCTTGCCTCTGAAGCAGTGGAAGGTTGTGTTGCCTCTGGAAAAACAATGGATATCTGAATATCTTCAATTTCCTGAAGTTCTGAAGCCTTATCTATTCTGTTAATTGTTCTCTGCTGTCTGTCTGCTTAAGTTCTCTACTGTTTCCCAGCACCAAGATAGCCTAGGGTGCACCCATACCCTTGAAGCTAAAGGTTTTCTAAATATATGTAAATGCAACGAATTGCTTTTCAATTTATATATTGAGCCCTTGGCAAATAAACTCAGAAATAACAAGGAAATAACCCCCTTCACCCATCTAGGCTGGGAAAAAAAGATTGCTCTTTATGCAGATGACCTGATGCTATTTACTGAAAACTACGCCAACTCAAAGTCAATCATAGAAAAAACTTTAAACAGCTTTGGGAAAGTTTCAGGATATCTAGTTAACCATTCCAAAACTGAAATAATGACATGGAACACAAATTTCAATAGCCCAAATGTTAAACAAGAGATAAAATATTTAGGCATCTTAGTGAATCAAAATTTAGAAAAAATCCCACAGAACAACCTCAACAGAGTAGCACATGAGGTAAGGAAATTATTAAAAGTATGGTCTAGTCTTCCCTTAAGTTTTATAGGGAAATCTAATATCATTAAAATGACTATACTACCTAAATACACATATCTCTTTAACAACATTCCGTTAGAATTTAAAAAAGATTCACTAAAAAAATTGCAAGGAGAAATCACCAGCTTTATATGGGCATCTAAAGGAATAAGAATATCAAAGAAAAAACTTAGGAGGAAAAAAGAATACGGGGGTATAGCATGCCCAGACCTGATAGAATATCATAGGGCATTTCACTTCAAAAATATGAGAACACTCTTAAACATTCATCAATACTATCCAGAGCATTTACAGGCAATGACAGCAGATGAAGATCACTTTCTTTTCAAGTTTGGACATCAAAAGTTTTTAAAAAAAATCAAACTAAAGATACTAAAGGAGGCAGCTAAATTATGGCTTCAGATCAGAACAATTCTAAATATCTCATATTACAGCGCATTGGCACCAGTATGGGAATCACCAGGAACCCCGGATTGTTTAAAAGACGCTTTGGCTAATCCTCTGAAAAAAGCCGACATCAAATACTGGGGCCAACTTTTAAACGGAACAGAATTAATCTCTTGGGAAGATTTACAAAAGATTTCCTGTGGAACGGTATCTAAATTCAAGTTCTACCAACTAAATAGCTGGACAAAAACATTACCGACACAGGATAAAGACAGAACTGAGCTTGAAAAAGAAATGATAAAAACTTTAGCCATAAATAAGGAAATTGCAAAGTGGTACTGGATTTTTATAACGGCAGGAGACGAAAACATTCAGATTGAAGAGCAAATTTGGGGGAGAGATCTGCCTACGTTAGACCTAGAAAGATTATGGGAAAAGTCTCTACAGTTGTGTTGGTCCACATTAAAAACAGCTGCCTTGAAAAGAAATCATCTTTACACGCTACATAGGGCATATTGGACGCCAAAAAGACTAGCAAAATTTAAAAATGCAGGAGTGAAAAAGTGCCCTAAATGTGGAGAAGAAAAAGCAGACGACATTCATATGTTCTGGACCTGTCCATCGCTGGAAACATTTTGGAAAGAAGTTGGTAAGACTTTAAGCTCGATTTTCCAAAGACAGCTGAATGTAAGTACAAGTCTTATTCTTTTTGGGATTGGTAACTTAAGAGGGGGGCATGAACTAATAGTAGGTGAGACAAATCTACTTTTTGTATTAATGGTGATAGCAAGGAGGGAGATTTGTATTAAATGGATCGGACAATTGCCTCCAACACATGAAGAGTGGCTGAATTCAGTTATTAAGATTAATAGACTAGATAGAAGAGGGAAAGCTAGCAAAAGATACAAATATTGGGAAATCATGGAAAAATATCTGACCTCTAACAAAAGAACAGAACATGCGGTTCCATGATTAATGCGAAAACATTTTCTGGTTGATGAGTATAATACTCATAGAGTAGCCAGGATGGCTAGCTCCCCTCCCTCCGACAACAGAAATGTTAATATGTAATGGTTTAAAGGGCTCCTCTGATACATCCAACTAAGGGAAACTCCCCAACCAAGAAAGAACTAGGGGCAGTGAAAGCACCAAAGTACAGAGGTAGAGACCTGAAATTCCATACACATAGAATTTTCGCAATATGAGGATTAAAAAAAAAAAAAAAAAAAAAAAAAAAATGCAACGAATGAAAGTCGTCTGGCGTGTTGTTAATTCAGCCAATTTTCCCCACCATAAAAAAAAATTCAAAAAATAGATCAATGGTGAAATGTGTGTGTACCACTTCCGGTTGAGCCTGGTGCAGAGGCTCTGATTCAGTAGTTTTTATGTAGACAGGCAATATGTTCTCCCTGATAGACATCGCCACCATGGCGCACTCTTCGGTGCTGGGCTGGTCTTCTCTGGTGGAACCAGATTCTACTGAGCCATCTGTCATTTTATACTGGTGACCTTAGTCTCTTTATGCATGTCGATGGTTACACAGACGGCCTGCTGAATATCAGTCCGGGACACACCTTTGTCACACAGGTACCGTTTTAAACCTCACCTTTGGTGTGGCACATGCACATTTCTGGCTGCACCCAGGCAGAATGTTTCCCACCGGTTCCTTTGTTGAAGACGGCGTCCTGCTTCAGGATATCCTGTGGTTGTTTAAGTGAAGACCAGCCACAAGAGTTTGTTTCAGGAGTTTCCCAAGTCAAAGAGCTTAGATACCACTCACGTGCTACAGTTATAAGGGTTCCTAAGTCTGTGGGCGACCAGCGACCTCCCTCCATTGTTTCCTGGTCTGTCAAACTGCCGGTGGATTAGTTGGAGTTTGGAGGACTGAAGGCATCTGGCTGACGTGGAATGCAAGACCAGATTTTGAGGCTCGTGAAAGGCCTTGTGCTGGTTGACGCAGATGGTGCAGAGAAATTCTAATTTGCTCCTCGACTTCTGTAGGAGCCAATGGAGGGCATTGGAGGCTGGTTTCGTGTGCTCACTCTACTGAAGGCGTATGCACAGTCTGGAGACCTTGTTTAGTAGTCTTTGACGTAGATGTAGTTTACGTGTAGTGTAGTGATGGTTTAACTCTACATATTCCTGAGGTTTTTTTTGCTGGCTTTGATTAGATTTTGCATGCTAGTCCTCCATGACTGTAGGCTTGCTGCTGCCTTTTCTCAGGAGGTGAGTGATGGTGGTATGTTTCCTGGAGTCATCAACAATTCCCCTTTAGAAGAACGCAGTTATCACACGTCTGATGTTAGTTGAAAGTCAAGTGCCGAGAAGAACTGCTTCTTGTAGGTTGCACAGCACGGCGCATTGCCAAGTGTGAGGCTTTGGTCTTTTGGGCTGGACCAATCGCCATGGTAACTCCCACTGGCTGGAAAGTGGAGAGAGCTGTCGAGCATGGGGGAGAGTGAGCAGCAAGGGAAAGGATATGCACCCTGGGAAATTGACTCAGAGATGTTTAAGGTTGGAGTCTGGAAGAACATCAGGAGGTCTTCACCACGTGTATAGGGGTGGCCTGATGTGGACTTAACTGCTAGCTGGTTCGTCAGCTCCGGATACATGTTAAAGAGTCCAATTATTTAATTAGGGGCTTCACTGATACATTTGGAGACGTGGCTCTTCTTTTTAGGGATTTATTGTAGCACCTACTGGATTTCTTGCCAAATATATTGTGCTGTTCACAGTCAGAAGTGGGCGCCAATGATACTCCAGGTTGCATCATTTCGGATTCCATTGGAACCAATGGAGTGCTTGCATTTAACACCCCACCCACCACCCAAGCTTTCTGCTTGGTGATATGCTGAGCAGGCGTGAGCTGGTCCAGGATCTGCGACAGTGATTACTACAGAACAGTAATTATTGTCTCATAATTGCCTGCTATCTGAAACGTTGATAATATTACTCCTTCCACATGAGTCTATTTCTGTATTAATGCCCCAACAAGGATGTCTGTTAGTATTAATTGACCCTAGTATAATTTATGCTACTATCAATTCCCCCAGTTGCTGCTATTCCAGTACTCATTGCTTCCACCAGGACTTAAGACGGTATTAAAGGCCCTGATCAAAATCTAAGCCTGCATTGACCATATCAGGACAGATGCATGTATTAATTGCCTCACTAAGATATTCTCTGTTATTAATTTCTCCAAATAAATTAATCGTCACAATCAAGGTTTATGGTACTATTACTTCAACAATGATGTTCACTTAAATCATCTGTGGCAGAATTGATGTCCCATCAAGACATGTGTCACTGTTAATCACCCTCATTAGAACCTACGTCACAACCAATGAACCCATAAGGATGTAGATCAGTTCTGCCCCTATACATGCCAGTCATCAATGTGTTTGCTCATGTTAACTGCCCCATCATGATATGTCAGGATAAATACACACTCCAACACAACCAATCCGTAGCGGTCTGTGGCCCGGCTCACCTGGTGTGTAGCGCTATGTAAAACTCAATGAAGGAGCCTCCATCTGGGAAGGAAGCGAAAAGGGAGCAAGAGATGGTGGCAGTCAAGCAGATTGTGTCTGTAGGGCAGTAAGAGGCTCCTAGACAAATACATGTTGCTGCACCACACATCTCTAGGACATTGTATGTTGGTAAGAGGCCGCATGGGCCCGGTGGTGTGAATGATTGTGTTACCTTGTGTCCATGAGAGTGGCAAGAGCCGTGGCATTGCCGGGCAGCTAGGACTCGACGCTTAGGGATCCGTTGAGTATATGGTTGCCTCGCTACCCATAGACGAGGTAGAGTTGTATGGTAGGTGTGAATGAAGGGTACGTAGCGTTAGGGATCCGGAACTGTCGAGACAAGTATGGCTGCTCTAGGGAAAAGAGTCATTTCTTGTATATGCTGTTGCTGATTGAAGCAGTTGTTAATAAACTTTGACTTTGTGGTACCAAGGGTGGTTTCTTCTGTCTTCCATCCTTAGATTCATTTATTCATTTGGAGTTTTATATAGCGTGAACATGACCCGTTAGGGTATCAGAGCGCTGTACACACAACAGGTAAGTTATACATACATGGGAGAAATGCAAAAGGAATACGCAATCATCAAAGCATATACAATATAATACTCAATCAGTAAGTTTAAGCTCTGTATGTACCCCAAAAAGCAGTAAGGAAGAGTGGCCTCAGGGCTGATCTTGAAGGAATGTATTCAGCAGATGCATTTTTACTACGCTATCCCAAAAAACCCTTCACCGAAAGCATAGAATGAACCCCTGGTCAGGTCTGGCCTCCAAACCTTGAATCTCGGATGGATACAAGTCGCACAGAGATGGTGGTGGTTGTCAGCCGGGGGCATGGTGTTCTGGTCCACCAGCAGCCCAAAACCTAACCCCTTGACCCCGCCAAATCTTCCTCATTCATCCAAGGGGACACGCAAACTTTGAACAACCCATGGGTGATGGCTTCAAGGCGCATGGCCACAGGAAGTCCTAGTGCAGGGGCCACAGTGCGGCAGAGGCAACACAGCGAGTCCCTGTAGGAGCACACCACACTTCCGGTCCTGGGCATTTCCGGTGCAAGAGGTGTCAGGCCAAGGGCTTCCTGGCTACAAACCTCGGATGCATGAGTCGCCATGCTGTCCTGATGGCATGGAAGTTGGTGTCCACCTCGGGGCCTCCTCAGCGCTGCCCTGTTTTCTGTATGTTCCACGCAGGGGTCTTTTAGTGAAATGTTTGCTTTTAACTCGAAGTGTCGAATCGTTCGAAATAATAAATAACTTAGGCTTTCAGGTGCTGCAGAGCTGAGCCTAAGCCAAGGAACCCCTACTCTGTTTTGGGTCCCTGGGGGGGTTCCTTGATGTTTTTCCGCTCTTTGGAGTGGAAAAAGTACCGACTAGAGAAGCCATCCCATCGCCCATGACCAGCGCCACCTCTGCAAACAGGCCGTCCGCCATCTTTGACGGGCAGGTAGAGACCACCTCCAGCCAGTGGGTCCCCAGGGGCCCATATAGCCCTGCGCGAGACGGGGGGCGCGCCAGGGTCTCACGGATTCCACAGCAGGCGCAGTCTCTTTTTACGAGGTTTATCCAGTCTTAATAGGCTGTTCTCGACCCATGAAGTCGGGTTTTCATGTCCCCCACGGGCCCGCAGCTTGTTTGCACAGAGCCGTGTTGTTGCAGCTGTATTTTTAGCTGGAACGAGGCAATGGGATTCTCATAAAAAGCAAAATATTACAGCAGACGCGGCGGGAGAGCGATAAAACACGACTTTATTGGACGCTGTTTTCCAGACCTACAAGGGTGCACTGAAGTGAGAGGCAAGACCCCGGCTCTTCTGCTGTTTTAAAAAGAAAATCATTATATTCAGAAATTCTGGAATAATGTAGGTGCCCGCCGTTGCCTGGGGAAGTTATTTATTCGTTTGTATACATGTTGCGTAGAGCGCCTATATGGCAGATTTTCAGTGCCTGTCACTGCCAGGAAAAACCTGGGGCCTCATTTATGAAAAGTGACGCATCGCTGCGCGAAAACAGCGATGCGTCACTTTTCAATGCGCCCTCTTTGCGACACCAATGATGCGTCATATTTACAGTATGACGCATCATGTCGCAAAGAGTTACAGATACGTCAGTATTTCTGACGTATCTGTATGGCGCAAAAGGGACGCATTGCTGGAGTGTGTCACAAAAGTGACACAACTCCAGCAATGTGTCCTTTCACATGGGGAACGCCCCATATGAAAGGGCTTGCGTCAGTCTTACGCCTGCGGTAAGGCAGGCATAAGATTTTGACGCATTTGGGTCCTAGAAATGGCGTAGTGAAATCTCATAGATTTCACTGCGTCACTTCCATGACCCTTCCTTGCGTCAATACGCCCCCCTAGCATATATTATACCTGGCGCAGGTATAATGTGGCACGGGGGTTTACAAAGTGACACATCTACCTAGATGCGTCACTTTGTAAATATGGCACGACAAGGCGCATTTTTTACGCCACTGGTGCGTCACAAAAAGGCGGCGTAAAAGTGACGCACAGTCTCATAAATGAGGCCCCTAGTGCTAAGGGGCATTGAAACTGCTCAGTGCCCCCTCATCATGGAAGACTACTCCCATGGCGAGAGGGACATTGACTTTTTTTTATTATCTAAAAGAAAATTCTGCTTTGGGATTTTCTTGTTGAAAACTACAAAACACATGGTAAGTTTGGCATACGGCTCCGTCATGTTGACTGGCACCATAATGTTACTTTTTTGAGTTATTCACTCTTCAGCGATAGCTTTGATTTTCATGGCGAAAATATTCCTCTATTGGCAACTGCAAAAGTGCACATCACAAAACCTCTCGTCCATCTCGCAAAGGTCAGCCGGGATGGAATTCCTGATTGGGCCATGTCTTCACGCAGAACAAAGTTGATCCTCTGAAAGACCATTTTTATGTCAAAAGTATGAAGTCTATGCATTGCGTTTTGTGCAAAGGTATCGTGTTGTGGGCAATATAGCCAATCACGTAGATGGAGTACCCTTTTAATCAAAAGAATTGTGGGAATGTTGGGTGGTAGGAATTTTATGGCTTCCTCCAGATTCCAAAACATTCTTATGGGCCTGATTCATAAAGGTGAACTTAGACCTGAAGTCTGCGTGTAGACCTAACGTCTAAGTTTAGAGCCGAAACCTAAGGTTAGACCTAAAGTCTAAGGAGCTGATTCACACAGGTAATCTGAGGCAAAAGTCGAATTTTACGACTTTTGGTATTCACAGAGGTCATTTATGACAGTCAGGCTGGAATCTCTGCACCTGGGCTGTACTTTCTGCTCCTGGGCCGTTCTCTACGGCTTAGGCCGTACTCGCCGGCTTAGATGAAGTGTAAGCAATGGGCCAGAATGCAATGTTTGCAAAAAGGAACATTTAGGAACGTGTAATAAATGGTAGAGGAGTTATGTTGCACTGTCTAGCCATACCCTTTTCCCTGCCCAACCTGTTTTCCACGACCTCCTCTACCATTTATCACACATTCCTAATGCTCCTTTTTGTAAAAATTGCATTTCAGCCCATTGATTACACTTCATCTGGCCCGAGCCGGAGAGTACGGCCCGAGCCAGAGAGTACGGCCCGAGCCGGAGAGTACGGCCTGGGTGCAGAGAGTACTGCCCGGGTACAGAGATTCCGACCGTCTGCGGACCTAAAGATACAACTCGTAAATGACCTCTGTGAATACCGAAAGTCACAAAGTTACACTTTTGTCTCAGATTACCTTTATGAATCAGCCCCAAAGTTTAGACTTGAAGTCTAAGTATAGATCTAAAGTCTTTCTGCAGAACTGACGTCTACGTTTAGACTTTAACTTCAGGCCTGAAGTCTAAACTTTACTCCAGGTCTAAAATTAGACTTCAGGTCTAAAGTTAGACTTCAGGTCTAAGTTTACCTGTGCGAATTGGGCCCTACATATCTCTGTGGTCAGAGGGGCCAGATGGATGTAGCACTGTATTACTTTTGTAAATCGTGTATGGTGGCCAAAAACAAACAGATTGAAATGTTGTGCCCTATTTCTATTTTTTGATTGTTTTGATTTTTCTTTTTTTTTATTGTCACCAATTAGTTTCTTTGGGAAAACCATAAGTGATCTACTTAACCCCTTAACTGCTGCCGTCGGCCAATGGTCGTCACGTGTGCTACCTCCCCAGTGCTGCACACGACCGTTGGCCGACGGGCCACCATTCGTTCTCCGAACGTTCAGCACTGGGCGCTGAACGTTCGGAGCTCTGATGAGGTTAAATAACCCTTGCTCAATTTGGCATTTTGTCTATTTTACAGAAATGTGTAACTTTCTTCTTTCACCAATGGTTTTCAAGCCCACTTCCACCACAAATCGTAAGTTGATAGAAACCACAAAAATAGAAACAACCGACTACCACTTAGACAAATGTAAACGCCGGGGTAAAAACTGATTGTTCCTGAAAGCCTAGAACAATGCCATCTTAGCACAGCAAAACTAATGTGGATGCCATTATTTAGAAAAACATCTTAGCCATTATTGTGTGGTATTGTCCAATATTTTTCTATCCCCCCCCCCCCCTCAAAAAAGACGATATTGCTATATTTTGGCTATTTTCATAGTATTTTTGTGAGGAATCCACAAACCCTGGCCAACTTCTAAATCCCCAACATGTGGGAAAAAGGATTCAAATTGGACCTGGATGCCTTTAGTGGGAAAAAAGTTATGAAGGTGTCAACCCCCCACCACCCCCTGCCAGTAGTAGCGGCAGCTGAAACAGTTGAAAAATAAAACGTTAATAAAGCAAGCTTGTTATTGTTTTATTTTTCTCCATGCTGTGGAGTCTTGGGGGTGGGCCAGGGGAATGACAGTAGCAGGGGGAGTGGTAGTGCACTGTTCTTAGTGCACATGACAGTTTGGCCGGCCATCTCAAGCCGGCCAAACCAGCATATGCACCGGGTTGGAGAGAGCGGGCACAGGCTCCCAGCCTCCTCGGGAGCGCAAATCGAGGGCGCTCAGTCCAATCCTGATGCTGCTCTCATGCCGTGAGAGCAGCGTCAGAATTGGCCGCAGGGCAGTCTGGAAGCCTGGGCTCACATTACATACTAAGGAGCGGTGATGCGGAGGGATACAGGAATGCTTTTTAATTTTGTTTTGTCCCCTCACTCCGACACTGTTTTGTCCCCCCTCCCCTCACTACGACACCAGCTACGACTATGAAGCACAAAGTGCTACAAACATAAAAAAAGCTCATCACTTTTGGTTGCAGGGGAAGAAATATGGGGGGCAGGGGTAGGTAAGGGATCAAATCCCTAAAGTAAAAAGGATATCAAAGTCCTGTTTCATTTCAGTTGCTGCTGAAGTCTCATGAACTCTTTGAGTGGGACAGCAAATGTCCCAAAAGCACTGGCATAGCCAATAGGTCTCGCCTTTGGGACCTAAGAAGTAGTTAGTCATGCAGTATATTATCCTGCGTGCTGTCCCGCCATGAATTGAAACATTATCAGGCTTATCTGCACCACTTTTGCCTTTGCTATATTATGTGGCAGATATCTGATGTATTTCAGGTTTGAAATTACATTTTAGCTTGCTAGCTCAGCTTGGGCATTTGGTCTGACCCCTAGCTCTGCTATTCTTATGAATTCCATGTTTTTTACAACTCTGTCAGAATTACATTTGATGTGCGCAACGGATGAGGTTCCTGTCATAACATACCAACATTCCTCTATTAATACCCCCTTCAGGGATTTAATTGGGCCGGGTCCGTCTAGGTCTCGACCTGGTAGTAAATAAAAATGAACATTGTATAGGTCTGCAAATAGCAGAATTGTAATTCTATTCTATGTAATGACTAGTCGTTTAAGCACTGCAAAACTAAATGCACATCTTGACTGCTAAGTGAAAGAAGTCTAGCTGAATTCACAACTGACATAAAAGCAACTGCAGAGCATTGCTCTTTATACTTTAACCCCTTCCCTGCTGGGTACATTCCCCCGCTGTGCTGGGGGGAGGGGGACCGCGCGCAGTGCTCCTGTGCTCATGACGAGCTGAGCTCGTCACGGCCACACCCCTGTTTCTTTAGAACGTTCAGCACAGCAGGGGAATTAGCCCAGCGTGCGAGCGTTCTAAGCACCGGAGCACTGTAGCTCATGACAAGCTGAGCTCGTCATGACCATGCAAGGGGTTAAGAAAATGGTACACTCACAGGCTTCCCATACGTCACGACAGACATGCAGTCTCTGGCTACAGGCATGTAATTATGAGCTGCTTATGAACCTCTTACCGGCTACTGCCGTTCATGCCCCTTCAGTTGTCTGACATCCCCCTGTAGGTGCCTAACTCACAGCGGCCTGATGAGCATTTGATCACTCTCCTCAGCGGGGATCATCACCTCCGCTTTTCTCTTCACCGACATTTCATCTGCGCTTGCACCTCCTTTATATCACTGGAGCCGGCTGCAGTCTGAACAGGGGAACGCAAAGCCAGATGAAGAACTTCAGGATTTCCGGTGAGATTGAACCTGTTGGAGATGTATTGCAGGGGGTAAGAAATATGCCACTGGGCTGAGTGAAGAGTGCGGAATGTTGTAGGAATGCCGAGGGCGATTAAGAATATGGAGTAATTTGGATTGGGACGTACACGATAACTCATAACTTCTACATCAAAGTACTGTAATGTTGTAATAAGACCTCGGCCGTCCCTGTCCGAACCAGCACCTTTACAGTAACAGGACTGTTCTCCCAAACTCTAGTTCTCATCCTAGAACGTAGGACCACCGTTCACAGGCAGCCCGTTTTGCAGCGACGTTTCATCTCTCCTCCAGTCTGTCCCCCTATACTACTACTTGCATGCACAAGACACATCATCACCCTTGCTAGAGACACGTACAACAATCCCGCGAGTGGGGCACGCGCGTGTGCTGCAAGGAATTTAAGGAATGCAGTTGGCACACTGCGTGCCGCTGCTCGCTCCAGAGACCCATAGGCCATGGGAGTGAAAGTTCACAAAAAAAGGCGGGACATGCACCCGTCTTTGGCCATTTGCGTGCTTTTATTATTGAAAGCCACACGCAAAGGCCAATGGATTGTTTGGGAGGAGGCCGACCCACATGGAGAAGTCTCTTGGAAGTCTGCAGTGATTCCAAGAGGCCCTCTCCTAGCGCAGCGCATGCTCTGCGCTAGGCTCAACCTAAAAACGGCAAAATGGCAGGGGTGTCAAACACAAACCAGCTGTAATAGCTTCTACTCTTGGCTGCCTCTAGATGACCATACCTGCGTCACCCTGCAGGATGCTTATGTTAAAAGGAGGAGGCTGCGGTCTTGTTTCTCCTTTTCTGACCCGTCAGAGCCCTTGGTGTCTAGTCCCTGAGTTTGAGAGAGAGTGATAACTCTCCAGAACAGTTCTGACCCAACCCTTCAGGCCCCCCAAACCCTTCAAAAGGGTCCCATTCCGCCCAAGGTCTATAAATATTTGTGAGATATTGTTGACTCCGGGGCCTCTCCTCACATTCTCCGGGGGTAGAGTGGGGGGGGGGGGGGCACCATTTTACGTTGCCTTCGGATATGCCCCACCCACTCAGGACATGTAAACCTTGAAGAATGCTCCTAGTCAGGTGGGATAGCGAACATTCCTTACCAGGGGGGGGCTGACATGTAAGGGCATTGGGAAACTTTTAAACTTTCGCTTTCCATCTGAAATTCTCTGGGCTTGCTCTTCAATCTGGATGTGTAGAGCGCTGCAAGACACCCTTGAGCGTATCAAGGCGCTGCATTTCGAATGTCAAGCACTTCATGACATGTGTCTGACCCCGCCCCAGCCGCATCTGCCTTGCAGAGGCCTCTGAGTATGCCAGAAGCCTCCTGATGTTTCAATAGGTTGGTGCTTTTAAGAGCACCTGGCTGGGTCCCCTGCACTGTCTACCGCCGCGCCGGCGCGCAAACAGGTTCCACCGCCCCACACTTCCAGCTTCCAGACACCCCCCAGGGCCTTCAAGCGACACTCAGTAACGAGGCCCTCATCGCCAAAATGTGTTTACATCACAGCCCTTCCTCTGCACCCCCCAGAGCCATTCGTCCAAACAGAGTTGGCACCGAGCAGGCCATGTGCAGGTAAGTCTGGCGGCGTTCACCTCTCCCCCACCCCCAGTTTGCCCCCCCCCCCAACCCCTCCGGTGGTATGTAACAACACGCTCAGTGGGAGAAATGTCTTCTTGGCCCAAGTCCAAGGCCAGAACAGACACAGAAACCATGTTTGCCCCCGGGGCCCTTTTGACAAACAATATAAAAATGTCAAAATTAATGATTAATGTCGGCGGGGCACTGCCTACTCCTGCCAAAAATGCGAAGGAGCCTGTTGCAGTGCTAACAGCGGATAGCAAGAGGAAGTGGCTAATTTGGGACTGATGTCTCCATAGGACGAGGCAAGGCTGCAGCCTTCAGGGGCCACCAATAGGTGGCACTAAGTTACAAGAAAACTGCCAGAGAACTGCCTTTGTATTAGTAAATTGTAGAAATCTTGAGCTGCAAAATGGCACTTTGCAGGGCCCACAACATCTTGTTGACAGGGACATAACCAGTGTTGTGGGCTATGCTGGGGCTTTTTTGGTGTTAGAGTGGGTTAACCTGTTAATAGACTGAGGCAAGTTGGCCTCTATGAGGCCAGCTTCAGGATGCTGTTCCCATGAGGCACAGGGTCAAGACCGATTTGCATATGGCCAGGTCTAAACTGGGGTGGCATGGTGAGCAAAATAATGATGGATTTAACCCAGATCCCTTGACTGGGGGTGAATGTTTTGATTTGTTTTGCATTCCTTCCATCGATTGTGTGTATTTAGCTTCAGGGTGCTGGGACTGTGGGAGAAGCCAGGGCATTGCAAACCCAAAGCCCTCCTTCTGACTTAGGGAAGCCTCTGGATAGAGCAGTGAGAGGGCAGTGCTAGGACTTTCACGACCCCCGCCAAGACCTTCGTACCCATCGCCACCTCCCTCACGCTCACAACTGTCGCGGTTTAGATCTTCCAGGCGATGGCGTCATTTGTGATCTAGTGATCTGCATTTGCGATGTGCTCTCCTTGGGCCACTGGGGTGACGTGTGCACACTTGTACGGTTGGCCCTTCGACACTTTGATTTACGACACTCATGCACGTCACTAGCATAGGGCTGGTGACTGGATCCAATCACTTGAGAGCCACAGATGGTGGGAAGCATTTCTGTCTTCTCCAAGGGTTCTCCCATCTCCTGTTTATTTCACATGTTGATGTATGGGTACTGATATTTTAAAACAAGAACCTACTAGAGAGCAAGAGAGCTCTGTAGATCAGCAGGGGTTCACGCGATGACCCCAGGCTGTGTTCACCCCATGGGGTGGTACTGTAAAAAGGGGTTCAAAGACAACCAGTAACCAAAGACCCTTTTATGTTGCCCGGCGGTGTCGCCTCTATGACCCACCAATATTAATCAATGAAGAAGCAGGCGCTGGAGACTGGAAGGCAGGAAACGAGGATTTTATTCTCTCCGGAGGAGAACACGTCAATTCAGACAGCAAGTATCATCACGAGGTGCTCTAACCACATTTCTGAGGCCCGGCCTCTTATACTAGGGTTTATGACCTTTATTGCACGTAACACATTCTCGCCACATTTTGATATTTGAAAGAACATCCTCGGAATCTCCCCTACAGGCCCGTTCCCACATACATTTACAGTTGAATTCCCCACCCCGGTCACAACAGGTGATAATTGTCACGCAGCAGGGCATTCCGCCGATTCACGGAATGCATGGGGTTGATCGGATCTCATAGGGTGGGGGCTTTGATCGGCTCGAGGGTCTTTTGATGGGGAGGGGAAGCTTCCTACCGTACGGGGTAATAAACAGTATCCGCAGGGCCAGGTGGTGGCCTGGGAATAAGGGAGACAAACGGGGACGCAGGAAAAGGGGGTTTGCATCAAAAGGATCTGGGATCATGAAAGGAATGAAGGGAGGTGTCGCGCTGGGAACAGGATGGGATTCTGTGGCGGAGCTGCGCTGAAGAGGGGTCTATGACCCAAGGCATGAGAGAGCGGGGGGGTTGTCAGTTAGGAGAGGGAGAGAGAGAGAGAGAGAGAGAGAGAGAGAGAGAGAGAGAGAGAGGGAGAGAGAGAGAGAGAGAGAGGGAGAGAGAGAGGGAGAGAGAGAGAGAGAGAGAGAGAGACGCGCTAGCTATCAGCGAGGGGCAGGGAGGCCATGGTGTTTAAAATGGCTGCTGCTTATGCGCAAGGCATGTGAGAGTGGGAATGACCGGTGCGTGGGGGTCTTTCGTGAGGGTGATTCTGATCGTAACGGCTAAAATATGGCGGATGTGCATGACGAAAAGTGTGGCATCGGAAAAAGGCAAGATGGCGTAGATAATGTTCACTAAACTATATTAATTTTCCACAGTCCTCCCTTTAACATTTCCAAGACATCTTGCTGGCCTATTTCCTATCTATACCTATTGCAGCGGTCATAAGTAAAGGAGAGGGGACTTAGGCAAATGAACTGTACATAAACATCACATTATAAACATCACCTTGAAAAATCTCATCATCTAGTAGGCGGGTTCATCGTTAAGTTGGTTGCAGAAAAAGTCATAGTATTGCAATATCAGACTAGAATTATGTAGCGAGGGCGTTGGGTACAGATCATAGATACTTATAGTCATTTGGGATAGGAACTGGTAAGTTATCATATAAGTAAGTCCTTTTTGTACTCGGCGAGAGCATAGTCAGTCCAATGGTGGTTGGGAGAGAAATGAGATATAATAAAAAATAAAAATCAGAGTTCACAGTGTCTTTGTCGTCTTCTGTTGGCACTGTTAAGCACCCGGATTACAATTCGTTCTGTCAACAGGAATGTTCATGTGGATTGAGCCGTTGGAGGTCTGCGGGCATGGGTACATTTTGTTTTGTTTCGCCAGACCTCATAGGAGAAATGCGTTACGATTTTGGAGCAGGTGCATTTTCTTCCGTGACCCAGAGCATAGTTATTAGGAGGCAGAGGAAAGATTGTGATGAAAAGTGCGATTGTTTTTGAGTTGTGGGGTCTGTTTGTTTCTTGAGTCTCTGTGGTGGGTATTTCCTGTTGCTTCCATCATCATCGAGGCGTTCAGCAGTGGGTAGAACCACATACTTCGTTCATCTTCTCTTTAGGGGCGACCCTTGGTGGAGTTCTAGGTCACCGTTCTGAGATTAACATAGTTCGTGGTCTACGTAGTCGGAGCTCCCTCCCTTTTGACGCAGGGAATACCCTTCTCTGGATAGCTCAGTAGGATTTGGTGGAACTTGGAAGTTCAGGTGGAAAGGTGTGTGTGTGAACAGTCCTTATGGTAGGTCGGAGGAGGAGGGGATGGAGCAGGGCCAAGTTGGGAACAGATCAGGGGGACGGAGAATTTGAGACAGGCGGGTTCATAACCAGGTTCAGAGAGCGGGGACTTTTTGGCACACGTTGATCATAGAGCAGGGGCTTCAGGTCAGCCCTTTCCTTAGCTTTGTCTGACACAGTGCCTCATCCTGCGACTCCTTACTGCTGTGGTCTCGCCTTGGCCTCCGTCGCTGAGGTTCCACGATCCGCAGTCAGGCCGCGTGCTCCCACATCCGGTCTCTTTCTCCTCCGACAGTGGTACCCTTAAATGAGTTCGAAAAGACAGTCTTTAGAGATTTTGCAGAAGAAGGTAATTACGTAAACCTATTTCTCTCCCAACACCAAGCAACTGGGGTAAACATTCGCTACATTGAGATTTGCAGCCAACATATAAACAATTGATGATGGATTAGCTGGATTTTCTACAACTTCCCTTTGTGGCTAATTCTTTGGTGTTTTTGTTGGTTATTACATTCATTTGTCGTGGTACGAGGTCTGGTACCCATTCATTGCATTCGTCTATTACAGTAGATGTCAGTTCTTCTGGTAGAGACCCATTTCCCTAGTACGAGTCTTGCAAGGCTAGGCCGGTCTTCAGGGCTTTGTTACCTTACGAAAAAGTGCAACGTGCTATTCACCATAGTCTGATAGGCATCCTTCTGAGGGATGAACATAGGCTAAACGACTCTCCATTACATCAAAACATCCTATTTTCAACAAGGTTTACTGCAACAAGTTCTTTCGGTTTTCGATCTAATTTTAACTTTGCACACATCTTTCTAACTTTCTATATAAATTCTCGCAACTTGGTCACTACAAAGACTCGGGGGGGGGGCTTGCGATCATTATTAAACTTATCCTTGGGGCGGGTGGGATCTTATGGGAAATAACCAGGAACACAGCGAATTGGAGCAAGGGGCGTTTTTCAGATTCTCGTTCAGGGCAGCTGATACCAAACTGGGGGCATTCTGGGAAGACGGGGGTGTCTCGATCATTTCTTACTGCTTGGGGTATGGAGACAATTTGGAATGGGGAAGGTCGCATGACTACAGACACATTTTTATCATAGAAGCCACTGACAAATAGCTCCCTGACTGTGGGTCAAATTCAGGGAACCTTAGTCGTCTTACCTGTCCCTTTTCTTTTGGCCAATTTAAATTTCATCCATATTTAGCAGAAAAGGAGAGGTAGTAACGTGGCATCGATACAGTTTTATTTAGGACGAATTTGTGCAAATACTCGTGGTATTTGGGGCCAATCAGGAGGTGCACCAGGTTCGCCAATTAGGTGCCAGTCGCTAGGAACAGGGAAAGTGTGGAGGGGTGAAAGAGAGAGAGAGAGAGAGAGAGAGAGAGAGAGAGAGAGAGAGAGGGAAAGAGAGAGAGAGAGAAAGAGAGAGAGAGTAACAATAGGCCAGACAGTACACGTGTGACATGGAGAATGACCGTGTATTGTTTGGGCTATTCAGTGCGTTACCCAACGTTAGTCGTTTCGGGTCTGTGTTAGGATGTAGAAAGCATGCAGTTTTGGGACGGAAGAGCATTAGGTCAGGTACAAAAAGGTCGCGCATTGGGTAGGGCGTCTTTTTGTGTCGTCTTGCAGCGTTAGTCCGTTTTCATGCATCGGACGTGACGCGGCTCCAGATCCCTTATGATGCCCTAATCGGGACTCCAATGTAACCTGCAGAGGAAAAAAAGGAGGAAAAGGAAGGGGGAACAACATTCGAGCACATTAAATGTACGGGCAAGAAAGTCCTTTACTTACCACATACTCGTACTTATCTCCTCGGGATATAATCCTTAGGGTCTTGGTTTCTGAAGTCAAGGGGGCGGGCAGTGTGATAGGTGGTTCATGGGGGGGTTCGAGGGTGGCACTATGGATTGTGTGTAGGAAAACGCTAAAAAGAGGGATCAGAGGTGCCTAGCGCGAGGTACCTGGTTTTGTAGATATATCTGGCCATCGGGATCCTTAAATCATTCCCAAAGCTGTGATGTTCTAAGGTATATCAGTTCTTCAGTCAACCCTGTCCCTTAGTATCTTCGACCACCATACCTTTATAACATTTTAACGATCACACCGCATTACTTTACCCATTCTCAGAAGTCGAGGTCCTTCTTCATACGTTAGTTCACACATCTTAGTTGCATATTTTGGAGGCAGCGTATCATACCTTTTGATTCGATCATCAATTCAGGGTCGAACAACCATTTCTAAAAAAAGAGCAGAACGGTTGTGCACAGGAAAAGCCCTCCCTCCAATCCCCACATTTACAAAAGCATGTGATGCCTATTCATAGTTTGGAAAACCTTTATTTGCATAATCGTTCAGTACGTAAAATGTGAGAGTGCAATCATATTCTGGTCGGACATGTCGACGATGGAAGCACATACAGTAGGGGGGGGTTATTTCGCGGCACAAGAACATGTTAAAAAGGCCCAATTAATTATTTGCAAGTAAAAAAACGTTTCATTGCGTGATGAGGGATCAGGGGCATTTCAGTCCATAAATGGAAACACAGTCAAGCTCATTGTAATCACATTTCCTAGATGTATACCATGGGTGTGCATCATAAGCGACGTTATGTACCAGTTACAATAAATATCAAAATAAATCGTTCATTGAAATCAAAATTTTTACGGGACCCCTTTCAAATGTTCGTCAAGCGAACCCTCCTCCCTTTTTCATCAAGTGCGCAAAGGTTCGTATATAAATCTTAGTACATCAAGTTTCATTAGCTAAGGAACACCACGAGGCATCCGTTAGTTCCTATTGATACCGGCGCCATTTTGGGCAAGGCCGGTTTAGTCCGGAAGTAGCATCAGGGGCAAAAAATGTCTCCGACGGTTTGGCGGTTGGACCAGGGTCCCTTTCGGCAGTTCAAAAAAAACTGTGCTAACAGAGGGGCTGGTGGTGTGGGCCGTCAATCAAGAGAGGGAGGGGGATAGAGTCTTTCTTACCGGGTCATGTTGATGTTCAGCCGGAACTTACTCGAGTTCGTTAGCCCATAATGTTCCTGGGTGGTTCAGACGGAAGCTGATGCAGACACGAGAGCACCGCCATCTTGTTGCTGTGCCGCGGTTATTTCATTAGTGATCAATGCAGCTGTTCCCCACTGGAAGCCTGAAGGGGCTGAGGGCTCTTGGGACTTTGGTAGAATCTTCAAAGTCGAGGGGATGGTTGTCGATGGTGGGGGCTTACGCCCAGGTGGGCAAGCGCCCGAGTTGCAATTTCGGACAAAGTTACTCCAGAGGCCTAGACCCGCCTTCCGAGGGCCCAGACGCCATTTTGAGATCCTGCGGCAGCCGCCCTCCGTCGTATCTTTCAGGAGTGGAAGAAACTTCTTGTGGCGAAAATGACAGAGCATCATGCTGCTGGAGCAGGACATTTTGGTTCGGGGCGCCAGGGTGCAGCAGTGGAGCCTTCATCTGGGGAGGTGAGGGAGGCTCGTCCGTGCCGCCTCCCTCTCCCGGCGCATCCTACGCCGTCCCCTTGAATCAGGGGTGCACATGATGACCACCCTACACCCCTGATTCCGACTCTTGGGGGATCATTGTACGTCCGGTGTTATTCAGGTATGCCCGTCGGACATTGTATGTCCTGTGCTGCGAAAATATACCAACCGGACATTGTAATGTTCTGGGCAGCGCAGGTATATGGCCGTCGTCCGGCTGGAGGACATCGGCGCCGGACCAGGGCAGGGAGGCCTCCTACCTGCGGAGGCGGGAGAGGGCTTGTCCGTGTCGCCTCTCCCTCCCCGCCCACCCTGCATCCGTTCGATGGAGGAATTCGTGATGGCCGGACCAGGAGATACGAGGGAGGGGGTCATTGGCATCCGCCCCCTCCCTACTCGCGGCCCGGGGGACGCCATCCCTGGAAGGGCAGTATGGGAAGACCATTTCATTGCCTGCTTTGTGGAGCCTCCGGTACCTTCCCGCCGGTGATCTCCTTTGGTCCATGGCTGCTGGCAGGCCCCGCCCCACACGTGCTATGTGTTTCAGGTGGGCGGGACCATCGAACTGTTACATTTCGAGGACTTCCGGAGTGAGCATAATATGTTTTGTATTTTTCCTATTAGTACAGTTTGTTTTAGAGTGAGTTCTACTAGTTATTCTATTTACCGTTGGTTGTGTGTTTTCTTTACCGTAATTAAATCCTAAGTTATATAATAGACGTTTTTGGCTTCCTTGAGTCCTTTCTCTAACGGGGGTTGTTTACACTGGCCTGTAATTGTGTTTGTTTTTCAGAGTGGGGGGGAGCAACAGAGAGCAATCAGTCCCAGAACTCTAACATGTCGTTAAAATTGGTCTGACGAAACCTATGCCATCGAGCATAATCAAATGGGGTGGTTCTATCTGTTCCGTCTGCACTAGTCTGATTGGGTTTTATCTCGCGCCTTTTCCCTTTCTGCCGGCCTGTTCTTCCTGTCGACCCTTCGTTCTTACCTATGCTCTGCAGAGTCGGGCATTGGGATTTCCAGTGCCCGAGACGTCTACAGAAAGCACATTGGTTTTGGTTTAAGTCTGTTCGTCCTGTGCATAGTGTCGGGGGATTACTTTCGGGTCGTCGCATCCCGGGGTTGTCCTGTCGACACATCCCTTTATACCGTTCCCTACTCATGTCTACTCCTCGGAGTTGTGCCATCGCTGGCCCTTCCCTTTGCTTACTAGACGTTTGGAGGGTCGTCCGCCGTATCCCTTCACCTTTTCTGAATTCGTCGCTTTCCCTTCGTCGTGTGGCTTCTTTGCGCCACATACCGAGACTATCGAGCATAATAGGTGTTGTTTCATTCCTACGAAGGGCTATTTCTACCGTTTCTATTTTATCAAGATCGAAGGATCCTCTCAGTGGCCACTGACTTTCTCGATCCCTTTTCGTATATTTATGCCACAGCTCACTATAGGCTATAGCGATCAATCCATGCTTCATGAACATGTCCTTATTAGGGGTGCCTTCCAGCGGAGCCGGATGGTTCACCTCTAATAAGCGGTCCGGGCTAAACAGGCTACTAACCAGGGGGGAGAAGACAGGCATGACGGATCACAATGGGATAATAGTCAGCACTACCTATCTTATCACTGCTTGCAAAGACTAGACAGAATATTTCTATTCTACGTTGTTTGCAGGTAGTGAATACCTCATGAACCAATCTTGAGCAATCAATGTTAGGTCAAAAATAAAAAATCAATATGGTCAATGGGGAGAATAAGTAGGCTCGCAAAGGTCCACGTCACCTACCCTTTCACTATCTGCAAAGAGGGGACCTAATCTTCCCTGTTTGCAGACAGAGAATCTCCAGAAAACAATCTATAACAGTTAATCAATGGGGGAGGGGCAATTGTTTAGTGGGGGAGAAAGATAGGTCCGACTGATGCGTACCTATCCTTCGCGGTTTATAAAGGGAGAGCCTGTTGTTTCTCCGTTTGCAGACAGCGAATCTCCAAATAAATTAACAAAAAGTAATACTAGTATTTTCTCATCAATTATCAATCACTTTCAATTATCAATCACTTTCGCAAATCGTCGTGTTTACACGACCTTACCCGGACCGCATGGATAGTTTCTTGTCTTCCGAATCCAGCGCCCGATCGTCCTCTTCTCTTCGTAATCCACGTGGCACTCCTGATGGTTCCCAGTCAGGACCGCAGATCACTCGGGAGAGGTCTGTTCGGAACCAGTGAAGTTCGGATGATCGGCTGTCAGACGAGGGTCTATCGGACAGGGTACCTTCCGATCGTTGCAGTCGTTCACTCTGTCGTCAGGACCTCTCCCACTGGATCCACGAGTCGCTGATGGGCCCCACGTTTGGGACGCCAATTGTAAAAAGGGGTTCAAAGACAACCAGTAACCAAAGACCCTTTTATGTTGCCCGGCGGTGTCGCCTCTATGACCCACCAATATTAATCAATGAAGAAGCAGGCGCTGGAGACTGGAAGGCAGGAAACGAGGATTTTATTCTCTCCGGAGGAGAACACGTCAATTCAGACAGCAAGTATCATCACGAGGTGCTCTAACCACATTTCTGAGGCCCGGCCTCTTATACTAGGGTTTATGACCTTTATTGCACGTAACACATTCTCGCCACATTTTGATATTTGAAAGAACATCCTCGGAATCTCTCCTACAGGCCCGTTCCCACATACATTTACAGTTGAATTCCCCACCCCGGTCACAACAGGTGATAATTGTCACGCAGCAGGGCATTCCGCCGATTCACGGAATGCATGGGGTTGATCGGATCTCATAGGGTGGGGGCTTTGATCGGCTCGAGGGTCTTTTGATGGGGAGGGGAAGCTTCCTACCGTACGGGGTAATAAACAGTATCCGCAGGGCCAGGTGGTGGCCTGGGAATAAGGGAGACAAACGGGGATGCAGGAAAAGGGGGTTTGCATCAAAAGGATCTGGGATCATGAAAGGAATGAAGGGAGGTGTCGCGCTGGGAACAGGATGGGATTCTGTGGCGGAGCTGCGCTGAAGAGGGGTCTATGACCCAAGGCATGAGAGAGCGGGGGGGTTGTCAGTTAGGAGAGGGAGAGAGAGAGAGAGAGAGAGAGAGAGAGAGAGAGAGAGAGAGAGAGAGAGAGAGAGAGAGAGAGAGAGAGAGAGAGAGAGAGAGACGCGCTAGCTATCAGCGAGGGGCAGGGAGGCCATGGTGTTTAAAATGGCTGCTGCTTATGCGCAAGGCATGTGAGAGTGGGAATGACCGGTGCGTGGGGGTCTTTCGTGAGGGTGATTCTGATCGTAACGGCTAAAATATGGCGGATGTGCATGACGAAAAGTGTGGCATCGGAAAAAGGCAAGATGGCGTAGATAATGTTCACTAAACTATATTAATTTTCCACAGTACTTACTTTCAAGGCATCTTTTTTATATTGGACATAATTACAATCTAAATCACAATGAAATTGTCTTATTTCCACACAATCATGTATTTTCTTCTCAAGTATATATTTTTTCTATTAAATATATTCTCCAAAATGGTATTAATTGGCCGTTTTATGCTAGATTCGTTTGTGCATCAAGGTGGATGGGCCCCAAGCAGATTTGTTTGAGCATTGGTGAAAACCAGATGGTAATTACTGAACAATGTACATTTTATATTGAAGGCAATTTGTGGATGAGAGTAAATATATTACATACATGGAGAGTTAAAGAAGGGCAGACAGAGGTGATTCCTGTAGACGGACGCTACTGGGAGTCCATACTTGGCCATCATGAGGATCCAGACCTGCTTTAAAAGAAAAGGCGGAACATCTCCGGGGTTGGCTGGAAGTCAGACTAGCCTTCAAAACCCAAATAGAGGCGCCATTGGTTGAAGCTGCTCCACTATCTGCTGTGGAGTAACCGTGTGACTGTGCTCGGTTAGGTGACCACCTCCAAGCCCATATAGAGCAGTGACTTGGGTAGAGGTTCACCTCTCACGCAATCCAACACCGTCATTGAGCCCCAATGACGCTGTCTTCTAATGGGGGGCGGTCAGTGCTGACCGCTCTTGCAAGACAAGAAAGGGAGAGTGTCAGACTACCAATGTCCAGTGGTCTTTATTTGCTGTCAGTGTCTCTGTATTAGGGACTTGCTGCTGTTCTTTATCCTCTTCTTCTCCTTTTTGTTATTATTAATGTAATTTTTGACGTTTTTGATGTTCTTCTCCTTCCTCTTCATCTTCTTTTTCTTCTACTTCTTTGTTTATTATTATTAATGTTATTTTTTGATGCTGTTGTTCTTTTTTGTCTTTGTTTTCTTCTTCTTCTTTTATTACTATTAATGTTATTCATTATGTTGATTTTGTTGTTTTTGGTCTTCTACTTTTACTATTATTAATTATTGATGTTGTTCTTCTTTTTCTTCTTCACATTATTGTTGATGTTATTAATGTTACTATTGTTATTTTTATTATTATTATACAAAAGTGGGTAAGCCCTATTTCTTCTCTAATATTTCCCGCTTTTATGTAGGCAGCCGTGCCTGGTAGAATCAGAGAAAGTATATATCAGTGTAAGGCATATGCGGAACCATTTTTAGGAATTTATTTATTTATTTATAAAGTTTTAGCGCGAACAAGATCACAAAGGATATCAGAGCTCTTTACAAAAGGATGAAAGGAAGAACATACGTGCAACATCGACACCAAGTAAGAATGCATAACAGGAAGAAACTCATAATTCGAGGACATATGAGTCAGGGAGAGTAATACAATAACAGGTATATCGCGGGTTACAGAAGGTGGCACACTATGCGATTAAGAAGAGCAGCATCTAAATGATGGTATAATGGTTGTAGGATCAATGGGCTCGATTCACAGAACTAACTTAAGACAAAATCCTAAACTTACTACTTTTGGTATTCACAGAAGTTAGGATTTTGTCCTAAATTTGTCTTAAGACAGACTTAAGACAGACTTAAGACAGACTTAAGTTAGGATTTTGTCTTAAGTCTGTCTTAAGACAAAATCCTAACTTCTGTGAATACCAAAAGTAGTAAGTTTAGGATTTTGTCTTAAGTTAGTTCTGTGAATCGGGCCCAATGTCTTCTACATGTATTAACCACATGACAGGTTCAACATGATATACCTTCCAGGCATCCTCCAGTTTAGATGATTTAGGTCATATCTCTTCAGAGTGCCTTACAAACATTGTTATTCTTTCAAGTTCTTCCACCTTGCCTTTCTGATCGAGAAAAGGAAGACTAACCATGGTCTGGATGTGCAAACACCCGCCACAGCTGCATTATTGCTAGAATTAACCGAGTGTATTTTAAGTGACAGTCATGAATAACTGATGCTTAGTAGAATCTTTATCGAACCCAGAAAACACATCTAGCAAGAATTCTTACATCAACTAGCACTGGAGGCAAAAGTGCCAGTGAATAAGCTGGGTAATGCTGTTGTTGTTCATTGCACACATTTTAGGATACGCGCCTCTCTATTACAGGAGAGAGTGTGACAAAATATTACAGTATATTACAAGCATTTTTAGGGTAGGTGCCCATTTATTAAGGCAGTCTGCCCTTTATTTGGATAGAGTGTTAGGATATGGTAAGAAACCCTTCATTAAAGAATACACCCCTCTATTAAAGTACAATATCTTACAAAGTGTGTACTGTTAAGTTAAGGTACATCTGGAAACCCTTTATCAAAGAACACTTGGGCCACTTTATTAAACCACATGGCATCTTATGGTATTAAAATGTGTGCTCCTTTATTGATGGTCATGCCAACCATTACAGGTAGATTATGAAACCATTTTTAATGTTTGTTCCCCTTTATTGCTATTATTATTATGTTTCTTATATAGCGCCTGAATCGACCCCCGAAGGGGTATCTCCGCACTTGCCTTGGGAACCCGTCCTGGCTTTTCCCTGTGAGATAGCCCCTACAGGGCATCCCCAAGGTGAAAGCCAGGCATCCCGCCGCGGGGGGGGGCCGTTGTGGAGATTAAGCAAGCTTAATGCCCAGAGTTGCAGAGTGTGAACCCATGATTAGGTCAGGCACCGAAGCAAGAATTACCGAGTCCATGGACATTTGAGCTCAAGACCCTGCTGCGTCGGGAATTGAACCCTGGTCCCGGGTCTGACCTCTGCTTCAGGGTCTGCCTGCTCTAACCAGTGAGCCACACTTCTCCACGTGGACATGTTTTCAAGCTTATGCCCTTTATCAAGGTATTTCCCAGTATTGGCATTCATACAGCACTATGGGGCATATTACCAAGGGCCTTATCACCGCTTTAGCTGGAATTTTTCCCGCTAAAACGGCGATAATTTTATCGCCCTATTACCTAGCTGTCGGTAACACCAGTTAGCGGTAGCTAGTAGGAGATAGCGATCATCTTGGGGCCCTCTTTGCATGTCAGCGATATTTATCGCTAATGACATGCAAAGTGGGCGTGCCAAGATGTTAGCGACTGTAAACAGTCGCTAACAACGCTATCTCCTATTACCTACAAAGGTGTACTTTTGGAAATATTTGCGCTAAGAGCGAATATCTCTAAAAGCTAACGCCTGCCCAGAGCAGTTCTTAGCCATGTTATCCAATGGTAGGTGGATAACATGGCTAAGAGCATTAGCTCGGTAATGCATGAACATCACTGACTTTTCAGCGATATTCGTGCATTTCGGCCGATTTTTATCGCTTTTGAGATAAACCTTGATTATAACAAGGTTTATCTGCGAAAAAAATCGGCGGAGCTCGGCGATAAAATTATACCCGCTAACCCTGCTTAGCGATAAATATCGCTATTTCTAGGTCTTATGCCCCTATATATTTAAATGTGTAACCCTTTACTAAAGCCAGGGCCACTGTGTTTCCATGACAGCGGTGCTGGCTGCCTAAACTTTGATTTGCTGCACGTGCCACCGAATTAAACATCTGCTGCTAATTTGAAGATTTTTACAAAACTGCTACTTTTTGCTTAAACACATTTATTACTACACTGTATAAGGAGTGACATTTGGCACCAGGTACTCCTCAAAAGTTAGCCGATCACCTTTAAACTTCGAATAAATTGATTTCGGCATTTAGCAAGGTGACAATGTAGACTTGATGGTGTTAAAGCCCCAGTGATGAGATGTGGGAAGGACCTTTGTCTGCAGCCAGAAAGACAGGCTCATGCATACATATAACTCTAATAGGGTGGGAACAATGATTCCTCTATCACCATGCACATGTTTTGTTTCACTCTTCATGACACTTTTACGTTTAACAAACATACAAGCTGAGGGTTATTTCAAGAGGGCACTCAGAGTTTAATAGACATGCAGTTAGGTTGCATTTCCTTCCAAAGTCCCATTTCATGTCTCCTGAAGTCCTTCCTAGTAAGACATGCACATTATGAGGTGTCACAGTTTTCATACCTGGGGATTATTTGTGATGGTTTCAATTCTTGAAGTCATAATTTGTCTGTCCAGAATCAAAAATTATGAAAGTAAGTGGGTGCCTTGTTTTCTTTAACTTCTACCATCGGTAGTAAGCCATGTCCCCCTAATGGACATTTGTAAAAACAATGGGCCCGATTCACAGAACTAACTTAAGACAAAATCCTTAACTTACTACTTTTGGTATTCACAGAAGTTAGGATTTTGTCTTAAGTTTGTCTTAAGACAGACTTAAGACAAAATCCTAACTTTTACCCTTCCCCCTGTTAAAAGGGGTTCAAAGACAACCAGTAACCAAAGACCCCTTTATGTTGCCCGGCGGTGCCGCCTCTATGACCCACCAATATTAATCAAATGAAGAAGCAGGCGCTGGAGACTGGAAGGCAGGAAACGAGGATTTTATTCTCTCCGGAGGAGAACACATCAATTCAGACAGCAAGTATCGTCACGAGGTGCTCTAACCACATCTCTGAGGCCTGGCCTCTTATACTAGGGTTTATGACCTTTATTGCACGTAACACATTCTCGCAACACTTTGATATTTGAAAGAACATCCTCGGAATCTCCCCTTCAGGCCCGTTCCCACATACATTTACAGTTGAATTCCCCACCCCGGTCACAACAGGTGATGATTGTCGCGCAGCAGGGCATTCCGCTGGTTCACGGAATGCGTGGAGTTGATCGGATCTCATAGGGTGGGGGCTTTGATCAGCTCGAGGGTCTTTTGATGGGGAGGGGAAGCTTCCTACTGTACGGGGTAATAGACAGTATCCGCAGAGCCAGGTGGCGGCCTGGGAACAAGGAAGACAAACGGGGACACAGGGAAAGGGGGTTTGCATCAAAAGGATCTGAGACCATGAAAGGAATGAAGGGAGGTGTCGCGCTGGGAACAGGATGGGATTCTGTGGCGGAGCTGCGCTGAAGAGGGGTTTATGATCCAAGGCATGAGAGAGCGGGGGTTGTCAGCGTGCGGGGGATGCTTGCGAGGTTAGGAGAGAGAGAGACGCGCTGGCTATCAGCGAGGGGCAGGGAGGCCATGGTGTTTAAAATGGCTGCCGCTTACGCGCACGAATGGGCTCGAAAGGGGCAAGATGGCGCCGATAATGTTGACGTTTGCAGTCTAATCTTTAACAGTCCTCCCTTTTCAACATATCTTAGCCAACTTGCTTACTCAATGTCAATCTTCATCAAATTCCTAACCTCGGCATCATATATTGCTCTCATATGTTCGTTTCCAAAGTCCACAGTCTTAGGGAAAGTACAATTTACGCATAATGTACACAGAGGTGGCAGACATTGAATTCCTAAGCATAAACCACATATTACAACTACAGGAATCAGGATAATGGTGAATAGTCTCCAGCCCCAGTTCTTAACGGTGCTCCAGAACCAACCACCAAGCGACCCTTCTTCTTGTTCTTGGTGGACTTCTGAAGAGAGTCTATGAAGATGTTCGATGGCTTTGTACACTGAGGGTGAGTTGTCCGGTATGTACGTACAGCAACTGGACCCAATAATGCGGCATGCTCCACCACGATCCGCAAGGACCACATCTAGGACAAGGCGGTTCTGGAGGGCCACCAAGCGGACCGCTTGAAGTTCAGCGGTGTTGTTAGCAAGGATACCAGCCGTGATGTTCATTGTTGTCTCAACTGCTTGAGTCAGATGTCGGATGGCACGGCTGTTTGCCATCGGGCCCCAGAGGGGGACAAGTCCCTTCATAGCATCGAGGAACTGCGCTCCTGTTGAGTCGGCTTGTTCAATGTCCTTGGCTCGTTTTTGTCTGTGATGGTTTGCCGGTGCCACATAAGTCGGAGGAAGGATGAAGGAAATGAAACAAGTGCCCCCCCAGCCTTTGGGGAGCCAGGTGTAAGCCTTCGTGCCGCAGACGAAATACGTGTTTGGAGATGCCACAAAGGAAGGTGGGTCGGTGGAGTCCAGAGTTCTGGAAAACCGGCAAGCACTGTGGCCTACCAGCTGAGTCCCAAGCCCTTCCATGCACATGTGGCCGGTGACGTTGATGACTGACAGGGCCACAGTCAGAGTGGCAGCCGTTCGTTTTCGCAGGTAAGAGAAGGTGGTTCTGGTTGGATTATTGAACACTTGCATTTCAATTTGTTCTTTAGCAGGGATGTCCAAGTGCATTGTGTTGTTGGTGGTCTGCGGGCAGAAGTGTGTCTTTGTTCTGTTCCGCCAGACCCCGTGGTAGAAATGCGTTACGGTTTTGCTGGAGGTGGCATTGTCCTTAAAGCTTTCTTGCAGAAGCATCAGCCAAGCAAGACAGGAGCCGTGAACTGAGAAAGGTGAAGGGATGAATGGTATCGAGTGTCCAGTGGCGTGGGGTAGCAACCCACAGATCCAACAGTTGGTGGCATTGGTGGCAAGGTTGTGCTGGTGAAGCAGTTGTACGAAAGAGTTATTCCAAAATTCCTTTCGCCTCTCTCTGAGTTGGGGAGAGAGCGAAATCAGATAATGTTCCTCCATGGTGGTAGGCTGAGCAGTGGTCAGGAATGTTTCGTGAGCAGGTGCATTTTCTTCCACAATCCAGAGTGTGGTCATGAGGAGAAAGCAGAAAAGGATTGTGATGAAGAGTGCAATTGTCTTTGAGCTGTGGAGTCTGTCTGCTTTTGGGTTTCTGTGGTGGGTATTTCCTGTTGCCTCCATCATCTTCTTATTTGGCGCTTCCATCATCTTCTTATCTGGCGCTTCCATCATCTTCAAGGTGCTCGGTAGCGGGCAGAACCACAGACTTTGTTTTGCTTCTCTCCGGGTAACCCTTGGTAGTGTTTAGGTCACCGTTCTGAGATTTAACTTAGTCCGTGGTCTACTTAGCCGAAGCTCCATCCTTTCGACGCAGGAAATACCCTTCTCTCGACGGCACAGTGGGATCAGAGAATTTTGAAAGTTCAAGTGCTTCGGTATCAGGATAGCAGGTTAGTGACGGTCGGTCCTTGTTCAGGAGCTCTTCTTGGTTGTCGATGTTTTCGGTCGAGGTCAGGGTCGAGGAGACCTTCTTACAGTGGTGTGCATGCAGCCAGTTGCGTTTTCCCTCCACTCGAAGTGCTGTTCGGGTGGTGATGAGGACTTGCCAGGGGCCCGTCCACCGGGGTTCCAGACTCTTGGCACGCTGGAAGTTCCGGATCAGGACGAAATCCCCAGGCTGGATGGTGTGTCCGGGACCCCTGGAAGTGTCAGGGATGGCATGCAGCACCTGTTGATGGATAACAGACAGTGTTTTAGTCAACTGGCATAAGTAATCAGACATTAGGACGTCCGGGACGTCATGAATGGAAGTTGGTTTCGGTGCAGACCAGACATTCATAGGCCGGCCGAATACAACCTCGTATGGTGTCAAGTGGTGTTTGGTAGGGGTGGAACGCATTGAGAGCAATGCCAGGGGGAGTGCGTCTGGCCATTTCAGTCCTGTGGTAGCCACTATTTTGGCCAATTTTAGTTTCAGTGTGGCGTTATGCCGTTCAACTAGTCCAGCAGATTGGGGGTGGAAGACTGCGTGGAACTTTTGTTTTACACCCAACCCCTTCAAAATGAGTTGGATAACTTCGGCTACGAAGTGGGGGCCATTGTCGCTCCACAAAATTCGACAAAGGCCGTAACGGGGGAAAAACTCCTTTAACAGTACTTTTGCTGTGGCCATAGCAGTGTTGTCACGGGTTGGGTATGCTTCCACCCATTTGCTAAATGCGCATACCACAACAAGTACATATTTCAGGCCTTGACATCTGTCTAGTTGGATGTAGTCCATCTGCAGGACTTTAAACGGGTGATTTGGGACCCCAAACCCTCCCCGGGGTACTACAGTTCCTTTCCCGGGGTTGTGTTGCAGGCATATCAAGCATTGTTGGACCAGACGCTTGGCGGACTCTGTGATCTTATCATTGTGCCAAACTCTGGAGACAAGTTCAATCATGGGGGCTGATCCTATGTGGGCAGGGGAGTGTGCCATAGTCAGTATGGGAATCAGATACGAGTCAGGTAGCAACCATTTGTTTGTGTCTTTTGTCCGCCAGCAGCCTTCGTCATCTTTCAATCCCACCCGTGTCCATTCAGTCAGTTCGTGTTGTGTGCTAGCCATTTGAATGTCTCTAATAGTGTCCCTAGCGTCAGACCATTTTTCTGCTTGTGACCTGGTCACGTACATGCGTGTTGTCGTCCTATTTTCAGCTGTCGTTCGGGCAGTGATGTCGGCTAGTGCATTTCCCTGTCCAATAATGTCTGTCACCTTTTTGTGTGCCTGGCATTTGATGACTGCAAGCTTTTTGGGGAGAAGGACGGCTTCGATCAAGGCGGAGACTAGATCCCCGTGCAAAATGGGGGTGCCGTGTGAGGTCAAGAATCCCCTCTCCCTCCAAAGGAGCCCAAAATGGTGAACCACCCCGAAGGCATACTGGCTGTCGGTGTAAATGTTTGCTGTGGTTCCTGCTGCTAGAATACAGGCTCGTGTCAGGGCAATCAGTTCCGCTGCCTGGGCAGATCGTTGCGTTATGCGGGCTGTCTCGACTACAGTTCGAGCCGTGGTGACTGCATAGGCAGCTGAAGTGGTGCCATCGGGGAGTTTGATGCAAGAACCGTCCACCCACAGCTCTCCATCGGGGTCGGGAAAGGCCGTGTCTCTGAGGTCAACCCTACTTCTGGTCTGTTCGTCTGTGAGGGTCACACAGTCGTGTACAGGGTGCGCATTGGGATCGTTTTCTGGTAAGGGCAGCAGGGTTGCTGGGTTCAGTGTGGTGCATCTCTTCAAAGTGATGTGGGGTGCGAGCAGAGTCAGTTCGTATCCAGTCAGTCGTGCACTCGTCAGGTGTTGCGTTTTGGTTTGGTTTAGGAGGGTGTCAACTGCATGGGGTACCAGTACTGTGAGGGAATTCGAGAGCACGATCCCCTCACTCTGTCGGATAGAGATCGCAGCAGCAGCTACAGCTCGAAGGCAAGCAGGCAGGGCTCTGGCTACAGGATCAAGGGTGGCTGAGAAGTAAGCGCATGGTCGTTGCTTTGGGCCGATGGACTGGGTCAGGACAGATAAAGCGCACCCCTCCCTTTCGTGAGTGTAAAGGGAGAAGGGCTTTGTGTAATCGGGGGTACCCAACACAGGGGCCGAGCAAAGGGCATCTCGTAGTTGCATGAAGGAAGCCTGACACTCAGGGGTCCAAGGGAGTGGGAAAGGGATATCCTTAGCTAGCAGTGAAAGCAGTGGTTTTACTACGAGGCTAAAGTTGGGTAACCACTGTCTGCAGAAGGAGGTGAGGCCTAGTAGGGATCGGACCTGTTTCTGGGTCCTAGGGATGGGGGTGTCGAGAATGGTTTGGATCCGGTCAGGAGTCAGTTTCCTTCCGTCTTTGGACAAAAGGTGGCCTAGGTAAGTGACCTGGGGTTGGCAGAATTGCAACTTCTTCTTAGAGACCTTGTGGCCATTTTCTGCAAGGAAGTGCAGGAGTTGAATGGTGGCTGTGACAGCTAGTGGAGTGGTGTCGGCTGCCAAGAGGATGTCATCGACATATTGCACTAACACCACTCCATCGGGTAACTGGACTTGATCCAGTTGTCTCTTGAGGGCCTGGCTGTAGATGCTAGGGCTTTCTGTGTAGCCCTGGGGTGCTCGGCAGAACCTATATGAGCGGGCTTTTAGGGTGAAACCAAAGAGATATCGGCTGTCTGGGTGGATGGGGATGGAAAAGAATGCGTTTTTGAGGTCAATGACAGTGAAGGTGGTGGCAGTGGAGGGAATCAAAGTCAGGATGGTGGTAATGTCCGAGACCACAGGGTACTGGGGTACCACCACTTTGTTGATCTCTCGAAGGTCAATGATGAAGCGGTATGCTTTCTCATCTCCTTCTCCCTGTTTCTTAATGATGGGCAAGATTGGGCTGTTGCAAACGTTGCTAACCACTTCCTCTACCACTCCTGCGTCTATCAGTGATTGGATGATTTCTACCAATGCCTTCTCGCCCTCGGGCGATATTCGATATTGTGGAAGTTTTGGGAGTGTTGCATCTGGTCGAACAGTAATGTGCACTGGGTCGATCATCATGCGCCCTACATCCGAATCCGTTTTGGCCCACAGATACGGAGGCAGAGTGTCAAGCAGGGAAGTGTCAGCGTCGGTGATGGAAAACATGTGTCTGGGGGGGCAATGCCTAAGCAGAACGGGATTGTCGTAAAGGAAAACTCGGACTCCATCTTGGGAACATCTAATCGTTGCTCGGAAGTGTTTCAATAAGTCGAGTCCCAAAATTGCGTCAGGGCTATTGGAGGAAAGCAAAAACGTGGTGTCAATGGTGTTGTTTTCTAAGTCAAAGAGGATCGGGGCGGACAAAGGGTTAGTGGAGGGCGTTCCATCGAAACCTGTCGATGTTATTAGTGAGCCAGACAAGGGTGCCCTTGGAATCAGTCGTTTAGATAATGCACTACGTGTTGCGCCAGTGTCTACCAGGAATGGTGACTTTGTACCCAAGACCTTGGCAGTGACATAAGGGCCTTGCTGGTCAACATGGAGCTCGACTGGATCCCTCCCTTGCCCTAGGCAGTCCTATGCGAAGTCATGAACATCATCGTAGTCAGATTGCTGGCATTGGTTCTGTCGGGGTCGGTCAAATGTGTTTGGCCTACCTGATCTATCATTAGTTGCGTTGTTTGGGGGCCCTCGCTGTGGTCCCCTATTTCTTGGTTCACTTGCTGTATCCCTAGGATCTCTATTTCTGATGAGTTCCAAAAGAACTGGGCACTGAGATTTCCAGTGGCCCGTTCCTTTACAGAAAGCACACTGGTCCTCTCTAATGTCTGTACGTCCAATGTGGGGAGTCGAAGTACGGTCCTTGGGAGGTGCAGTTTTAGGGACGTTCATCTGATGGTTTCCCCGGTATTGGTCTCGTCCCATAGTCACCCCTTGCAGTTGAGCCATCATCACCCTCTCCTTTAAGTCTTTCTTCTTTCTCTCTGTTGTTCTATCGTTTTCGTTTTTCTGATGTTCATAATATTGGGCCATCTGGAGGATAGCCGTAGGTTTGGAGGCTGCCCAACTACTTTCGCTGGCCTGCAGTTTCTGCGAGACCTCCGGTGATAAACCCTTAACGTAATTCTGGACAAACAGATGGTGTCCGGTTGCAGTGGTCAAGTCCTGGCCGCTGTAATCGGAGAACACCGTTTCAAACCGGGAGAAGTATTCCGATACATCCTCCTGAGGTTTCTGGCGACAGGCCGTTACTATCGACCAGTCCACTTTCTTTTCTGGGATCAGGGTTTTTAATTTCTGTACGATTTTATCCGGGAGGTCTAAAATGGCTTTCAAAGGCTTTTGTCCGGGTTCTCGTTGTCTGTCTATGCCATCGAGTTGTGACCAGTTATGTCCAAACAGCTCAGAGTGGTCGACTTTCCGGATTTGCTTCCACACATCAGCTGGTAGACATAACCCGAAAAACAAGTCGATGTCAGCCAGGGTCATAATCGTCGATCCTAGGGCTGTACCCAACTCAGTATAGAAGGCAGTGGGGTTTTTACGTAGGTCAGGCAGAGATTTCCGGAAGGTCAGAATCTCTTGCCGGTCCCATGGTTGGTAGACCCAATTGTACACTACCCTTCCCTTTGCATCTTTGTTGTTTGCGTCATCGTGAGTCCCTTCACCTCGTGGAGGAACCCAGTAAGGGGCAGCCTCTCGTATCGGCATCATGGTGTTAGATCGTTCAGTTTGTGGTTCGGTTGCTACGGATGTTGTGGATTCGATTTTCGGCTTTTGTTCAGTGAGGTGGCGGAAAACCTCAAGCGTACGCGTAAGGAGGTCCGTCACATCACTCTCACTTTCATCCCCGATATCGACCTTCCGGTACAGAGTCGTTAGGCTCTGGGGACCTTTTTCTTGATATAGGTCCTCGTATGCGTTTAAGACGTGATAACACAGTTGTACAGTAAAGTGTCGTCTGTGACTCCCTGTATAAGAATTAAACACATCCGTGACGGACTCTTCATCTTCCCTCTTCTCTACCAGTATCTTTGCTATCTTGTCGACCCCTGCTCGCTCATTCTTGCTTAGTCTGTATGTTTTTGCAGGACCAACCCTTCGGGCCTCTGGGTCGCCCAACGTTGTCGTTTGCGTAGCATCTAATACAAGGAGTTCAGCCGGCACAGAGGCCATGGGGGCTGAAGCCGTGGTGCTACTCTCGCTTGTACCTGGGGGTAGTGGGTGCTGTGCTAAGGGTTGGGAAGGGGCATATGGAGGGGGCATGTGGATGATCGGAGGACCTAGCAGCAGATCATCGTTGGTTCGCTGTTTCGAGTGTAATTCAGGGTAGAGCGTGGAGGGTGTTCTAACCAGACACTGGCTTGACGTTTCTATTTCTAGTTTCTGTTTGGTATCCTCTCTTTCTTTTATCTCTTTCTCTAGTTTCTGGGCTGCTAGGTGGGCTGCTTTCCGCAGCTCTTTTCCCAACCTACTCTCAGTTCTCTTTTTACGTTGTTCGGCTTCTTTTCGCCACATGCCGAAGCTGTCAAGCATAGTGGGCGTCGTCTTGTTTTTACCAAGGGCTGTTTCTAGTGTGTTTATTTTATCGTCTTCAAAAGATCCTATCAGTGGCCACTGACTTTCTCGATCCTTTTTCGTATATTTATGCCACAGCTGGCTATAGGCTATAGCGATTAATCCATGCTTCATGAACATGTCCTTATTAGGGGTGCCTTCCAGCGGAGCCGGATGGTTCATCTCTAATAAGCGGTCCGGGCTAAACAGGCTACTAACCAGTGGGGAGAAGACAGGCATGACGGATCACAATGGGGATAATAGTCAGCACTACCTATCTTATCACTGCGTGCAAAGACTAGACAGAATATTTCTATTCTACGTTGTTTGCAGGCAGTGAATACCTCATGAACCAATCTTGAGCAATCAATGTTAGGTCAAAAATAAAAAATCAATATGGTCAATGGGGAGAATAAGTAGGCTCGCAAAGGTCCGCGTCACCTACCCTTTCACTATCTGCAAAGAGGGGGACCTATTCTTCCCTGTTTGCAGACAGAGAATCTCCAGAAAACAATCTATAACAGTTAATCAATGGGGGAGGGGCAATTGTTCAGTGGGGGAGAAAGATAGGTCCGACGGATGCGTACCTATCCTTCACTGTTTATAAAGGGAGAGCCTGTTGTTTCTCCGTTTGCAGACAGTGAATCTCCAAATAAATTAACAAAAAGTAATACTAGTATTCTCTCATCAATTATCAATCACTTTCGCAACTCGTCGTGTTTACACGACCTTACCCGGACCGCATGGACAGTTTCTTGTCTTCCGAATCCAGCGCCCGATCGTCCTCTTCTCTTCGTACTCCTTGTGGCACTCCTGATGGTTCCCAGTCAGGACCGCAGATCACTCGAGAGAGGTCTGTTCGGAACCAGTGAGGTTCGGATGATCGGCTGTCAGACGAGGGTCTATCGGACAGGGTACCTTCCGATCGTTGCAGTCGTTCACTCTGTCGTCAGGACCTCTCCCACTGGATCCACGAGTCGCTGATGGGCCCTACGTTGGGCGCCAATTGTTAAAAGGGGTTCAAAGACAACCAGTAACCAAAGACCCCTTTATGTTGCCCGGCGGTGCCGCCTCTATGACCCACCAATATTAATCAAATGAAGAAGCAGGCGCTGGAGACTGGAAGGCAGGAAACGAGGATTTTATTCTCTCCGGAGGAGAACACATCAATTCAGACAGCAAATATCGTCACGAGGTGCTCTAACCACATCTCTGAGGCCTGGCCTCTTATACTAGGGTGTATGACCTTTATTGCACGTAACACATTCTCGCAACACTTTGATATTTGAAAGAACATCCTCGGAATCTCCCCTTCAGGCCCGTTCCCACATACATTTACAGTTGAATTCCCCACCCCGGTCACAACAGGTGATGATTGTCGTGCAGCAAGGCATTCCGCCGGTTCACGGAATGCGTGGAGTTGATCGGATCTCATAGGGTGGGGGCTTTGATCAGCTCGAGGGTCTTTTGATGGGGAGGGGAAGCTTCCTACTGTACGGGGTAATAGACAGTATCCGCAGAGCCAGGTGGCGGCCTGGGAACAAGGAAGACAAACGGGGACACAGGGAAAGGGGGTTTGCATCAAAAGGATCTGAGACCATGAAAGGAATGAAGGGAGGTGTCGCGCTGGGAACAGGATGGGATTCTGTTGTGGAGCTGCGCTGAAGAGGGGTTTATGATCCAAGGCATGAGAGAGCGGGGGTTGTCAGCGTGCGGGGGATGCTTGCGAGGTTAGGAGAGAGAGAGACGCGCTGGCTATCAGCGAGGGGCAGGGAGGCCATGGTGTTTAAAATGGCTGCCGCTTACACGCACGAATGGGCTCGAAAGGGGCAAGATGGCGCCGATAATGTTGACGTTTGCAGTCTAATCTTTAACACCCCCTTCCCCTCAACACTTCAATTATCTCGTCTTCTATGTCTCTTGCAATTGTCTAGCAACTGATGTAAATTGAAACTGATTTGTAATTGTAATTTTTGTGGAACCTCATGTAAAGCGCTCTGATACCTCCGGGTCTAGCCAGCGCTATATAAAACTCTTGAATAATAATAATAATAATAATAATAATAATAATTAAGTCTGTCTTAAGTCTGTTTTAAGACAAACTTAAGACAAAATCCTAACTTTTGTGAATACCAAAAGTAGTAAGTTTATGATTTTGTCTTAAGTTAGTTCTGTGAATCAGGCCCAATGTGTCCCCACTGCTTTGTATGGAGCCGTATTTTGAGGGTACTCAGGTGCGCTTTCTCTTCCCTTGGAATAGAACCTCTGTATTCGTCATCTACTGAGCCTCCCTCCCTCTTGCTTCACTTTTATCTGGAGGAACTTGGCCTTCTGTAAATTGAAGATTATATTATATTAGTTCCACTATTACTCTAGCTTTCTGTTTGGTCCAACCGTGTTGCAACGTTTAATCGATCTGCTATCGCGGATTATCCTAACTGTAAAGATGGCCTTATAATCCTCTGTTTGTCTTATGCTAAGGATGCTTTAGATACCCTAGGAGGGCATGATCTATTTACAGATGCAGCCAACATATGTGAGCTAGACAGACACCAAACATTTTCTATTTTAGAAAAAACTAATGAAAAGGGAAGATGAAGAACCATTAAAATTCTCTGTCATGTGTTATGTGATTATTTAGAATTATCTGGGAACTGAACCTATTTATTAGAAGTGGCCGGGTGCTGGGATAGATTACTTCTTGCCCGTTTTCGGACAGTGATTATTCATTCCCAAATCCCTATTTCCTTGGGCCAATACGATCATTCTGAAATGAGTGTTTGTCCTTGTAAATCCATCAAGTCGCTTTTGCACTTTGTAATTTTTTTGCTAACGTTATTGCCTGTATTCAAAGTGTTTTTTAATTCCTTTATTGAAAAAATATTATTTTATACAGCTTAGACTAGCTTTGTGTTTCTTACAATTACTAAAGGCAGATGACGTCTTCTTCTTTACAGCGAGCACTTTCTAAAAATGTATCATGAAATTCTTTAAGTCGGTGCCTTTTTAAACCTTTTATCCCTAGAATGTCTTCCTTTCAAATGTTCTAGTTTATTGTGTATGTGTATGTAAGTGTTACTTTTATGATTATCTTTTTATTGAATAAAGTTTAATTGACTGACCGACTGATGTATATAATGAATTTGCAGTGTATAGTAAACTATTCTGCGAGCTGTGATTTAGTGAATAACAGCTGCTCTAGAGGCCTCAGAATGGGCAGAGGTTTCGCAAATGGGAGAGAATTTTAAAAACATAGCTGGGGTCTGTGAATATAAGAGGTAGGCATTGTATTACTAAAAGTGTGTGCATGTAGACGTCCTTCTGCTGCGTTAAACATTCTATGGTGTCTATTAGGATGGCGTGCGGATCGCCACCGCCCTACGGGCAGTGGCAATCCGCACGCCAAAACACCCCGCAGGGCGGCCTTTTACCCCCGCCACATTAGCATGGCGGGGGTACCGCGGCGGACGGAAAGACCGTCCGCCGCTTTTCTGCCGGCAGGCAATCGTCACAATTGGGGGGTACCCATGGTACCCCCCAAGTGCGCAAGGTAGCAGGCACCGCACAGTGTCTGTCATATTGTGCATGCCAATGCACAACATGCATATATAGCATTGTGGCAGGTGCTGCTTACAGCACCGCCCGCCACAATGCGTTATATGTATGATACCGTGGCGGTGGCGTCCTAATTGCCGGTGCAGGACAGCCGAACCACTGGCGGACGGTCCCAGCACTGCTAGGGTGGCGGGCAGACTGAAGTCCACCCGCCATCCTAAAGTACCCCTATGTTTTTACACAGAATATTTTACGCTGTGGCTGTTTTTCTTTAGAAGACAAAATCATTAATAGTTGAATAACATTTTGATTTTGATATAACATTCTTCCTTGTGACACCTTTGCAGAGGTTCCATTCAATCAATCTTTCTGAAAACTCAGATTATATAGATGACTTTGCCATATAATGAGCCACCACTGATGAGTTTGAACTATATAGAAACCACACTATATTACATTATATAACAGAACACTACAAAAAGTGCTATTCGTCTTATAAATCTAAATTCAATCAACAAGTATCCGAGAGGGACCTTTTAATGAACATGTCCTTATTAATTCTGTAACTGAAACCATCATCCCTCCGAATAATGTTCATAACAATGTATTTACTCTCTTTACTCCGAACAAAAAGAAATGGCCAGATTGATAAGAAACATTAACTAACATTTTACTAAAATACTGTTCACAAAAAGCAACTCTGATTCAAAAGACTACATTAAAAAGCAATAATTGTGTTTCCTCCATGCTGTTTCAAACTACGGAGAACAACAGCAGCTGAAGAATCGACTGCCCACATTCAGAATGGATATGAGTTGTAAAGTTGAAAACAACCCTCAGCAGTCACGTTTCGACCCCTGGTGCCACGCGTGCTTGTGGCCATCTTCAGGGCTGAGCATAAAACACTTGCCAGGTCTTCAACAACAATGAAACACAAAGACATACTTGTACATATGTAATTCACCCACCTAAAATCACACAGCTAAGCGATTAAAAAAGTCTTCTTTGTTCTTAATAAAGCGAACAAGTGTGCTATTGACACAAATCACATTTAATTTCACAAAAAAGCAGTCATTTGATATAACATCATGGCTTTTGTCCACATCATCTGTACACAGTACAATTTTATTTCATGGTTATAGCAGTTTGCATCATAATAAATTAATACTATCTGGAAGTTAATAATTGAGTCATTCATTTCATTTCATAAGGCTTTATTCGGAACATAAAGACAATGTCCATAAAAGCACATAAAATTCTATTACAATAAACTGTATACAATAAAAGTTCATGGTAGAAATCACAAAAACAAAATTGATAGTTAAAAGATCATACTTTTTCTTGCCTTAATTAATTTAAGAAGGAAGGTAGCAGTAAAAAAGTAGACATCAGGGTGAGACATATTAAAAAGCAGCTTCAAAGAATCAAGTCAAGTCAAGTCAAGTCAAAATGTATATAGCGCGCTACATACCCATAGGGTCTCAAGGCGCTTGAGGAAGGGGGGGAAATTACTTGTCGAATATCCAAGTTTTAAGTTGCTTTCTGAATGCTAGGTGGTTCTGAGTAAGGCGAAGGTGAGTGGGAAGAGAGTTCCAGGTTTTAGCTGTCAGGTAGGAGAAGGATCTACCTCCCATGGTGGCTTTGTTGATGCGAGGAGCCGTGGCAAGGGCTTGGTTGGAGGATCGTAGCTGCCGGGAGGGGGTGTAGAAGGACAGTCGTGTGTTGAGGCATTCGGGTCCAAGTTCGTAAAGTGCTTTGTGTGCGTGGGTTAAGAGGCGGAAAGTAATCCTCTTATTTACGGGGAGCCAGTGGAGGTTTTTCAGGTGACCAGAGATGTGTTCTTTACGCTGGATATCTAGTATGAGCCTGGCTGAAGCGTTCTGGATGCGTTGGAGTTTTTTCTGTAGTTTTGCGGTGGTACCGGCGTATAGGGTGTTTCCGTAGTCCAGGCGGCTCGTGACCAGTGCGTGAGTGACCGTTTTTCTAGTTTCGGTGGGGATCCAGCTAAATGTTTTTTTGAGCATGCGAAGAATGTTGAAGCAAGATGATGAGAAGGCGTTGACTTGTCTGGTCATCGAGAGTGAGGAGTCCAGGATGACGCCCAGGTTCCGTGCGTGGTCCGTCGGGATGGGTGCTTTTCCAAGGGCCTCTGGCCACCAAGAGTCGTCCCAGGCGGAGGGGGAGGTACCTAAGATAAGGACTTCTGTTTTGTCTGAGTTAAGTTTCAGACAGCTGTGCTTCATCCACTCGGCTACTTCTTTCATTCCTTCGTGTAAGTTGTTTTTGGCGGTGATGGGGTCTTTGGTGATAGAAAGACATCTCGATTGGTAGATCTTTAACATGTCTTTAAGCCTTTTTTCCCCTAGTTTAGTGGCAAATCTGAACACCCCATGGGCATTTTTTGCCATCCTAGACCGTACATTATTGAGCTCACTGGCCCAACTACAGTTCTTAGAAAAGGTAATGCCTAGATAGCAAAAATTGTCCAGCTTTTGGACCTTGTGCCCATCAATAAAGTAAGAATGGGGTTTCCCTCGTCCTGGGCCACATTCCATAATATAAGTTTTGGATTTATTAATCACCAGTTTTCTGTCCCTGATGAATAGCGCAAACCTATCCATCAGGCGTTGAAGGCCTATGGGGGTCCTAGACAATAACACTGCGTCGTCCGCATAGAGTAGTACTGGGACGTCGAGGTCATTAATTTTTGGGGCATCTGCCACTATCGTCTTTAGGACCAAATCAACTTCATTAATAAAAAGGGTAAAGAGCAGGGGGCGAGTACACATCCCTGCCTTATGCCACGCCTAATCTTGAACTTAGTACGCTCCCCCCCAGAACCATAACGAACACTAGTGCTCAGATTGGCATAGAGTCGGGCCATAAAATAGTCAATGCCCTCGGGTGCCCCCATTTCTAACAATTTTGCCCAGAGGATGGCATGATCCACCATATCGAAGGCGCTGCTCAAATCTGCAAAGCAGAGAAAGAGAGAGCCCTTCTTGGCCTGCGTATACTTGCCTATTAAAAGTTCAAGATTAAGGCATTGCTCGATTGTCCCTCGCCCCTTTCTGAAACCATACTGGGTGTTAGCCAGAATGCCTTTGGATTCAGCCCATTCTTCAAACCTAAATAAAATTACCCTGCTCATAATCTTCACCGAGGAATCTAGCAGGGAGATAGGGCGATAATTCTTCACATCCCCCCTGTCTCTTTTCTTGTAAATAGGTATTATAATAGATTCCTCCCATGTTGGAGGGACACCATTACATGTTGCAGCATTAAATACGTTAGTTAACAACGGGCCCCATAACTCCGGTTCTAGTTTGTACACATCGATGGGCACCCCATCTGGCCCCTGCGCCTTCCCCCCTTTACTAGAACTGATGCTTCATAGGACTTCGGCGATAGTAATATCCAGCGGGACAATGGTCCAACAACCATCAGGAACATCCCTTGGTCTGTCCGAGTCAAAGATGGAAGAAAAATGGGTAACCCAGGTTTCCATATTAACATTAGATGTTAATTCTGGCACCTTATCATCCTTAAGAAACGGACAATTAACAGTAGCCCAAAATAAGGAAGAGTCAGAAGTTGCGGCAGCCTGTTCTAGTTTATCCCATGCCTCTTGCCTCAACTTGGTCTTCCTACTTCTAACTGCAGCCTGGTAGATGAATCTATGCTCCATAACCACACTTTTGGCTCTAGGTTTAGCTACCAATGCCGTTTTTAACCCCCTTAGTGCTTTTGTACATGCATGATCGAACCACCCCTTTGGGTGATCCGATTTGCCCTTGCCAAGTTTGATAAATTTACTATCAATGATAAGTTTAATATTAATAAAATTACATACAATGCCATCGGTATCATCCACTTTCTCAAGGATATCAATAATTTCTGCTAAACAGCTTTTAACAATAGAGTCCAACGTCATTTCCGCTTTGTCCCCTTTCCATCTAATTCTCGTACCATTGGGTGTGTGGGGCTCTATATTAACAATAGTACTTGGGTTCGGAACAGGTTTTTCCTTCCAAAGAGTGGCCCCCATAGTAATACAGTTATGATCACTGAATACATTTCCCACGACCACAGGGGCCTTACACCACGGAGTAAGGCTAGAGGAAATACTAATAAAATCAATTACAGTATTTGCCTTCCTACCCGTAAACGTGGGGATTATATTGCCAGAGACGTTCTTCACATTTTCCAATATATCCATGTCATGGGATGCCAAAATCTTATTCAGAGACTCCCCGTAAAGATAATGGGGGAAATGAAGGTCAACATCTCCAAAAAAATGTGTAATCCCACAAACCCTTTGGTTAGAAAGTGGATATACAGCAGTGTTAAAATCCCCCACCCATATAAAATCAAAAGCAACCTTAGATGCGGCAATAATGTCATCCAAAGCAATCTCGAGTGCGTTTGCTACCAAATACCTAGTACTATCAAAGATATTATTATAAAAATTGATTAAAAGAATATTTCTACCTTGCTCCAGATAAAGCCATAGAATCTGTGAATGAGCCCCAACCAATACGTGCTTTTTCACGGTTATAGGGAGTTTTACAGAAATCAATACCAAAAGCCCTCCCTTAGCTCTTCCTGAAGAGGAAGCCATAGCAGGTAATTGGTATGAAACAAAACCGTTATAACTAATTTGGTCCTTGCACCATGTTTCTTGGAAACAAATTATGTCGAAAACATTAACAAACTCTGCCCAGCCCAGGCAGGCATCCTTTGACGCCAGGCCTGCAACATTCCAACTGGCAATCAAACATGTCGAGGACCTGGAGCCTTCATCTGGCTTGTTAATCAATGGGCTTAGCTTCTTGTTCCCTTTAGATGCATTCGTGGGAGGAGGGACTACGCTCTGCCCCGCTGCAACCAACATACCACCACTGCGGCCACCTGTATCATCCTCAGGGCCAACTATAATACTGGAATTGTCGCCCTCATATCCACTAGCTAGATTCCCTGGTGATGTTACAACATCCGCCCCACCTCCAAGGAAAACAACCATTTCCCCAGATAGGGGTTGAGCTGGTCAGGTACCAGTCAATCGTTGGAATCAAGACCACTCAATGATTGAAATCGGTTGGATGTAGCAACTTCAAAACCAGTAGACATAACAGTACCTCTACCTCTCCCCATGGTTAGATCAGTATTAGACTGGCTATTAAGATGCCTGTAGAAATAACCCAGGGGTCGAAGTGTAATCCCCTGATCCTGATATGGTAGGGAAGAGGCTCTTAACAGGGCTGTTGTCGCAAGATGAGGGTATCTAAAATTAACAATAATACAGTCACCCCTGAGGTTCTTATGTGAGCTACCTATCCAGTTAGTTCTTCTAGTGGTTAGGATCTCGTCTGATAGTGCAACTGGGAAACCACACTTATGATTAAGCCAGGACATAGTCTTATTCATCAAAGACTCGTGTGATTCTCTGTTATTAAGGTGCCCCGTAATTCTTACTGGTGGAACATTAGTTAACACTGCCACGTATGGTGCGCAGTCAGGAGGTAGATCAAACCGCGGGCTAGCAAAACGTTTAGAGTTCGCTTCACTCGGTCCCGCCTTCTTCTCTGGAACTATAACCGTCAGTGTGTTTAAACACACTGTCGGCGGCGGGTTTGGTGCAGTTCGTTCGACCTTGCTGGGTCCCTCTGTAAGTGGCTTAGATATCTTTGGTGTTACGTTACTAGATATCTGGGATAGTACATTACTAACTCCAGGGCCCTGGCCACAGCTTGAGTACTGATACATAAGTCAGTATGTTGTCCCAACAGGCCACCTAGTCTGACTACTTCAGCTGTAATAGAGTCAAGCTTATCCAGTAGAGGTTTAACCATCCTATCAATCTTAGCATCTATAGTGCTAATCAGAAAGTCAAGTTGCTTGGTATCGATCTTGACCGGGGTATTGTTAGGTGCTTGGTCAAGATCACAGACAACACTGTTAGGCGGCTGATCCACTCTTTTTTTAATGCGGTCCCCCCCCCCGTTTTAATTGGGTATTCCTGCTGGAGGTCCTGCAAGATCTAAGTACTCTCTGAGTTCTATGTCCCGGGGAGCATGTCACCGCAGAATCTTGAGAGGCTTCCGATAAATCCGGGTTAGTTAATAAAGGAACCGGTGCCTCCACAATTAGGTCAGCAGCATGATCAGTATTACAACTGACATCCAAAGGAGATGTAGACAAGGAGATAGGTGGATGGGGCGGGGAATTAACCAGTGTAAAATCTGGAACAGAGGGACCACCCCGACCTAAAGACCTGCAGCGTTCTTGGTTGATTTTATCAACCACTTTAACCAGATGATTGTCCAATGTGGCTGGAACGGAAACGTTTCTACTTGTTTTAAGTTTCGACATTATTGGTGCTACCAAATATCCTTTTGCGTCTGTTACAAAAATAGGGTAAATATTGGAACTAGACAACAAAAAAATGGGGCTGAACACTATTTCCCTAGTACCTATAACAGTCAAATGATTAAAATCTCACTTGGTGAATGTGAAATGTCTTAACAACCACGAACAGAACAGACAATATCCATGAATCAACACACGAGGTCCGAGGCCCAGCCCAGCCTCGACCTGCCCCGGACTGTCACAGACTGTCCGCTCTTTGTCCGGGCTTCGTCCCACGCTGCGTTCCGCGCTGCGTCTACCGGATGCTGTATTAATTGCCTGGTGTTCTTGGGGGCGGACCTCCAGCGGGTCCGGCGAGCCGTTAAGAAGTGCCGGGTGAACTTGGGGGCGGACCTCCACACAGGTGAGCTGCCGCCCGGACTCCTGGTCCTTGGAGTCCCGTGCCGCAATGTTGTTCTGCCCCCGGTCACAGCTCGGCCTCAGCACTGCCTGCCACACAGACCTCGGCTTCGCACCCCTCCTGGGGAGAGAGCAGCAGCACTACCCACGGCAACTTTACAAACGAAGTGGGACGTTAATAATTGAGTCAGTATCGCTCTAGAGTTATTTCAATATTTGGATGATTGAATAAATATGAGACGACTGGTTGATTGGGAAATTAAATGCTTATTAAGGTCCTGCATAGACCTCTCAGTAAAAGTAAAGCATGAACCTTTTTTAATAAGGAAGAGGAACAGTATGAGAGACTTTATTACGTTTTTCTGAACCTGTGTTATGGTGAGCACCGGGTATTAAGGCTTAAGTGTGATTCCTTCAATGAAGAGAGAGGTACTCTTAAGTGCACTTATAGCGCAAGGGTGTCTCAGCGCCTCGGAGAACCCACAGTGGAGAAGTGTGGCTCAATGGTTAGAGCGGCAGACCATGAAGCAGAGATCTAGCCCGGGACCAGGGTTCAATTCCACAGATCTAGCCCGGTACCAGGGTTCAATTCCCCGCCTCGGCGGGTCTTGGGCTCAAAAATTCCACGGACCTGATAATTCTTGCCTCGGTGCCTATTCCAATCATGGAGTCCCACTCTGCAACTCTGGGCAATAGCTTGCTTAATCTCCACAACGGCCCCCACAACGCTAAGGATGCCTGGCCTTCATCCTGGGGGTGCCCAGGAGTGGACACCTCACAGGGAAAAGCCAGGACGGGTTCCACAGCGGTATTCGTACAAGCGCCTAGAGACCCTTGCGGGTGAGTAGTGTGCTATACATGTATCCATTTACATTACTGTAAAACAGAGAGGACAGATTCATGTTTTTATTTTAGGGCTGTATCAGTTTGGTAAGAACTATGCCTCCTCAATAAAATGTTTATCCCTGTGCAGGGCTGTGTTTCCTTTTATTATAGTGTGTGTACTTTATTCTAGCATGTGTCTCTTTCTTATATTATGTATTTTTACTATAGTATTTGACATTTTATTAAAGTGTGTTCATCTTTATAATAGTATCTGTCTTTCTAATTAAAACGTGTGCCTCTTTATTACTGGGTTACGTTTTATTATAGTATGTTCCTCTTTAACAGGGACCTGAAAGGTCTCACCCAGAAATCTCACCCTCCACTGTCTCTGATGGACCAGCCTTTGCATGCCTGTTCTCCATAGTTCCCACTGCGAACAGACTGTTTGTCAACGCGAGTGGTCGCGACCATCCACGGGCAACCGCATTGAGAAATCCGACTGCCCGCATTGTAAAATCGCACAGTGAGATGGATTTCCTCACTTGCGCTCGCCAACTTGACTTTGGAAAGTAGGTAAGAACACCGCTTTGTGAGTTTTTCGCTACTCTGCGTGCTCTGCGGAGCGCAGAGTCCCCAAAACTCCTCAAACGGAGCCGAGTTCACTGCCCAGGCCTAATAAGCACACAGCTAACTATAAACCTGTCACTAGTTATACTCCTATTGCTAGTTTTAAACCTGTTACTAGTTATAAACCTATGAGTAGTTATATTTATTATAAATCTGCTTATAATTATCAAACTATCATTGCTGTGCAGTTAAAAGTAATTATAAAACTATTTTTAGGTATGTACCAATCACTAGTTATAAACCGATGGCTCGTTATAAATGTATGGCCAATATATGACCAAAAATATCACGTGATAGTTATAAACCTGTGGTTAGTTGTAAATATATGGCGAGTTATAAATCTATGGCTTATTTAGCCTATTTCTAGTTATAAATCAACCACTAGTTATGAGCCTTTGAATACTTATATACCTACAGTAATTCTAAACCTATTCCTAATCATACACTTGTGATTGGTTATAAACCTAACACTAGTTTGCTGGCTAGTTCTAGAACAACCACTGGTCGTAAACCTATGCTTTGATAAAAAACAACCTGGAGCGGGTGTCAGAGACATGCTAAATACACCTCTTAATACTTGGATTTCTCCCCAGTAGGACTGGGTGCAAACCTACCACATGCCTGCTAAATAAGGGAGGAGAATGGGATGGTGGCATGGTGTGGGAAATGACAAAGTTTGCTTTGAAGATAAAATGATCAAACTCAGACTCACAATTGCCCAAACTAAAGAAAAGGGTACAAATTGGGAAAGTTGACCTGAATGGAAGACAAATGAAATCTCCATGGAAGATCTGAAATCTGTTTTAATGGACCACAATATCAAAGGTAAAATAGTGACCTACAGAAATATTACTGACGTAATATTGACTCCTGAAATATGATTACAACAGATTTAATACTAATAAATCTACATGTACCTTGACAATATATTTTGGGGCATCCATATTATGATTATGATGTATCTTTATGTCGATATTTCTGGGGTTGATACAGTGACATACAACCTCAGCTTTGCAAACCATGAATGCCACTCATGACCGAAGTGTCCTCCAGGGCCGGACTGGGAACCACAACCGGCCCAGGCAAAGTGCTCGGTCGCCCCCTCCGGGGGGGTTGTGGGTGCCACCGAGCTCTTTGTCAAGGCCGGTTTTCGGCTGATTGGTACAATTCGATTTTGCAGCTATGCTGCAAAAACGGCCCTGTAAAAAAAAACGGCCCCCAGGTGCCCAAAACCAGCCCCCACCCGTGCGGCACACTGGGTTATTGCCCGGTGCCCGCTATGGCCAATCCGGGCCTGGTGTCCTCAGCCACTCCAGAGTGACTGAAAAGTGCTCGGAGGATCTTGTACCGTTCATTGTAGAAGATACAAGCGAGTCCTTTCGAGATGGAGGAAACTGGGGTGGTGTTACAGAAGCGTGGCTCACACCTAAATTTAACATTTTTAAAAACATGGACATCTCACAGCCCAAAAATTACCTGCCAATAAAAAACATCAGAAAGATAATTCATATTTATTTTATATAATTAATTAAATTAAATATTTAATCCAAAATTAAGTTACTAGTTACTAGGATAACCTGGTGATGTCATCAGGGGGTCTAAGGGTGCGTGAGGCCACTTTGCTATCCCAGACTTTTTGATGCATCAACATGCATGAGCCCGCCTTTTCCTGTTCAAAGTCCTTGAAAACGCCATTTAATCTCAGGACCACTTTTTTGTTGCATTTTTTGCACATTTATATTCTGCAAACTCAACCCGGAGGTATTGGAGCGCTTTACATGAGCACCAGTTATGTTACCCAAGGACACATTCATTTTTTGGGTAGGCAGAGAGGGCCCGATTCGCAGAACTAACTTAAGACAAAATCCTAAACTTACTACCATTTTAGTATTCACAGAAGGAACTTACTAATTTTGCTATTCACAGAAGGCACTTACTTATTTCAGTATTCACCTAAATCATTTAGAAGTCCTAAAGTTAGGAGTCCTAACTTTAGGACTCCTAAATGCCTTCTGTGAATACTGAAAGTCTTAAAGTTAGGATTTTCCTCAGTTTAGGAGTAGTAAAGTTAGGACTCCTAACTTTAGGACTCCTAAATGCCTTCTGTGAGTACCGAAAGTCTTAAAGTTAGGATTTTTCTCAGTTTAGAAGTAGTAAAGTTAGGACTCCTAACTTTAGGACTCCTAAATTCCTTCTGTGAGTACCGAAAGTCTTAAAGTTAGGATTTTTCTCAGTTTAGGAGTAGTAAAGTTAGGACTCCTAACTTTTGGACTCCTAAATGCCTTCTGTGAATACCAAAATGAGTAAGTGCCTTCTGTGAATACCAAAATGAGTAAGTGCCTTCTGTGAATACCAAAATGGTAGCAAGTTTAGGATTTTGTCTTAAGTTAGTTCTGTGAATCGGGCCCAGGGAGATTAAGTCACTTACCCAGAATCACAGGATGTGGAGTCGATCCGAAGCTCGAATCTTGGTTTCCCAGCTCCAAAGTTGGCAGTGTAGCCATGAGACCACATCCTCTCCCCTTATAGCATAGACATCTGCTTAGAGAGTTACTGTCAGACACCCACCCCTTCGAGGAACCGTACAAAATCCTCCTGGTCACATTGAAGTTCATGGATGGATGGGATCTGCCTCTATCAATGCTTTGACATCTTTGGGGGGCACTTGAGTGGCAGCTCCTCTTCAGAAGTCTGAAGGAGGTGGCGTGGGTGTCAGAGATGAGGTATGGCTGGTCTTTCTCCTCTTTCTTAACAGATATGGGCAAGAGAGGATTCCTTCCCAGAAACACTGTCCGCGTAAGCCAGGTTCTGGATAGTGTCATGAAATACCTATAGCATCCTTATTTCATGCCCGTCCGATGGAAATCCTGAAATACCTGTAGCATTCTGTGTATTATTTCTCATGTCTCGGGCATGACTCATATTCATTTTTAAGGCTGTCACAATCATTGCATTTTTGCTAAGTTCCCTGGAAGTGGAGATCCACAATTATACCAATGACACACAGGCAAGCTTTTACCTGTCTAATGATGTGGAAAAATATCTGAATAAGGTAAAGGCAACTTTTAGGAGGCTTCACAACTGGATGGATGAAAATTGCTGCGTCTAAGTGTATCTAAGAGCTTTCTAAGACTATAGATTAAGTGCAGTCACAGAGGTAACTTACGCTTCTGAAAATATACATGTGTAATTTACTCTTACACTGTTACGTTTTTTTGGGGGGGGGGAGATTTATATAGTGCTAACTAGACCCGTAGGTATCAGAGCGCTTTAAATAAGCACCAGTTCTATTACATACGGACACACATTCATTTTTGTTAGGCACGGGGAGATTACGTGATTTGCCCAGAATCACAGGATGTTGAGCGTCCCTGAAGAGACTCGAACCCGGTTCCCCAGCTTCGAGGTCGACCACTCTAGCCGTTTGGTCACATTCTCTCCCCAACTTTAATACTTTTGGCTAATGACAAAATCGTAGTGCAAATTTATTTAAAAGTGTAGATTTACACTTCCCCACTCCTGAAAAAAAGGGGAGGAGCCAAACTTACAATTGTAAGTTACTATTGCCAAAGGAGAAACAGAATAAAGTTCAGCCCAACATATGGCCAAGCACTGATATTGCAACACCCTCCAATAGCTCCCACAGAAAAGAATGAGTTGGTATGGGAAGTTAAAATAAAACCACAAAGGAAATAATTTTGAATGAAAATATTTAAAACAATTGCAAATATAATTCAACATTAAAAACATCTCAAATTAAAACGGATGCATTATTTATTTCTAAACTATTTTAACAGCCTTTTTGAACTTATACATTTAAGTAACATTGTTTTTTATTAAAATGCAATTAAACTACTTTTAATTATTTCTATATTTCACTGTTCATAATTATTAATGCATATTAAATAATAATGTTTGAACTCTAGATGAAAATGTATTTTTAAAATGTACACTTCAGAAGGATAATTCATATAATGAATTTAATTAAATATTTAATTCAAAATCAACACTAGTGCCCTAGCAGTTTTTATTTTTTTGACATTTCAAAATACATATATAACACTAATTTTCATTAAATTGTAAAAATATACTTTTTTAATTTTTTATTTACCTTGTCAAAGGAAGCCCTGCACCCCAACTGTGGAGCCTCCCAATTGTATGGGAGAGGTAAAAGTAAAAACGTTAATCTAACTCGAAAAAAATGTGCACATAGTTCTTTTTTACCAAATATATTACATTTAATAAAATTTATTTTTCTGAAGTTTGAATTTAGAGCTAAGAAAAAATATCCAGATGTGGATACAGTTGAAGTTGCATCGGCTAGAAATAACAAGCATTGTCATAGCCAATAGGTCTTGCCTTTGGGAACTCATAAGTGTTTAACCATGCAACACTTGATGTTGTTGCACCAAGGATATTGTGCTGGATAACAAAACACTTATAAGGTCCCAAAGGCGAGACCTTTCGGCTATGCCAATGCTTGTTATTAAATTCTAAGCAAAGGAAAAAATAGACATGCATTGCAATAACACAAATGACATGTAGTCTTAAATTGAAACTTTTTGACATCTTATTAGGTTATAGGGATAGTGCACATCTAAAATTTCTAGAATTCCGTTGCAATTTTGAAGTATGGGAGCCATTTGTATTTACTTCACCAAATTACCAGCAACTGCAGTTAGACGTTTGTAATGTCAAAACTCCTAGAACTTTGAAGCTACAGTAAAGTGTGTCTTCTACTGACCATTACCAAAGATCTTTTTAAAATATCCAGTGGCATGGCATGGTGGCCACTACCTCGAAGGGCCAGGACCCGCTCATGACCAAATACCCCATATAGCATGTGATTACTGAGGAGAGAGCCCACATGGGCCATCCAAGGTGTTGCTAAAACCACTGCCCCTCGCATTATAATTCATGTAGGGAGACAAACAAGCCATAAATTCCAAGCCATGCCTTTGTCCTAATAGAAGCTTGGGCCACTATGGAGTCGCCCATGCACAGCCACTGATCTCTAAAGCTTCCAAGGAACAGAAAAGAATGCAATTTCTAAAGAGTTCTCAAGGCCAACATCGAATAGTCGGCAACATACATTTTCAACTGTCGGTCTTCAATCAAAGATACCAGATAAAGGAAATGTAAAAGCTACTGACCCTTCAACAACAATGATTTCACATTCACTTCTGTGGGCTGGTCTGAGGACCTTCTCCAAGCAGTTTTGTACTGCAGGACTTTGAAAAAAATTGTCCACTTACAAAAAGTCCCCCCAGAGACAGATTCCTCAGTTACTCATCTCGCCCACCACTCTGGAGTCACATGGAAGGAGCTTGCGATCCCTTTTGATTCACTTTGAACCACAAGTGGGACAGTTTTCAGGGCTTAATTCTTTAGTAATAAACTCAAAATTCAAATTTTAGCAAGCAAAAACAGGTCAAGCAACTGGTTTAACGGATACTAGTGGGAGAACGAACTACTTTATTCAGACGATATAGTATAAGGAGCGCAAAATACGAAGCACTAAAATTAATCAGAATCTTCTCAGTGACGCAAGAATAAAGTGTTCTCCTGAGATTTAGAGTTGTAAAATATTTTACAGCCTAGCAATCCGCCTCGGTCTGTGTTTTTCTGTATGCACTAAAATTAAAACACAAGAAACCAGAGTACTACTGTTCTTTCATTTAGTGCAAAGTCTACTTTCAAACCTTAAACCTAAAGCATTCATAACAAGGAGGGACAAAAAATCCTATTTACGAATCAGAAGCCACCATTTAAGAAGGACAATGACACAAGCGGACAAATATGGGCGGAGAGTGGCAGGGCTTCCACTGCATAGTGCATACTCTATTAGGGCCGGCCACAGAGAGTGAGCAGCACATGCACGCTGCAGCTAGGCTCGACCTAAAAAACTGACTACACCAATACAAGACCTATTGGCTTTGCTGATGCTTGTTCTTAGAAAGTGCTGTCTGTTACCAAATAAAATACAATAACTTCTGGAGCGTGGGAAACATTTTCTCACATGTGCATCTTTCATTCATGCATTTGCTTAAATAGATATTTTTTATGTTTAGAACACATTGATTACTATTTTCACCAAAATATGATCGTACATTAAATGCATCCAATAACGAAGGAGCACAGTAAAATCCACACAGTAAAAATTGGAAAGGTATTAGTCCACTGAAATGCCAAGGCTGCTGCAGGGGACGCCAGCATAAAACACCAATTACTGCAACACCGAAGTGCTCATGGAACTAAAAACGTGATGTGCAGTTAGTAACAGTGGCTATATAGCGTCACGGTCCAGGCAATGCGATTTACTATTCTAATACATGGGCAGCAAACATTTTTGCCCACGCCCCGCCCTCTCATAGTAGTTTCATGCATTTATTTTGAACGATTGCCTTGACTTAAGATGACCGCCGTTAAAGAGGCGTCAGTGCAGCGCGCTTCTTCGAAAATGTCAACTGTCCAAGCAATTCGTACTTTGCCTGGAGCATGCGAAGATATGAATGGGCAGGCAATGAAGGCGGATAACGGATCAGAAACTGAACAAACCGACACCTTGATCGATACTTTGGAAAGACAAGTGATATGCGAGGTGTGCGGAGGGCAGTGTCCAGCGACAGGTCTTTGCATAGCCACAGTGGAGCTCGCCACATGGTGAATGTTGGAGTTTGTGTTCCGTTGCATGTGCCATCATTTCAAGCAGCTGAGTACGAAAGACTTTGAACGAAGCCGGGACACAATGGAATGTGAGAATGCACGTGGTGGTTGGAGCCAGTGTTTTTGGGGCGAAGGCTAATGACGTGATGTGTTTTACGCTATCCCCGTTGAGTCAATCATTGAGCAGTCTGTGTCTAAAGTAAATCTAGGAGGCCCTGATGTGTCCTGTTTATAAAAATAAACTAGCGGGAGCAGCGGCGCGCGGCCCATGTACACACGCTGTAAGGTTGCCCGCGAGCGATGCACGTAATGAGCCATGACGACGGAGCGTCCGGCGAGTGGCGCGCACGCGAGAGTGAGCACCAGGCCATATGTTTTGAATTATCGTGCCCCTGTCTGGGCACGATAATTCAAAACATATGGTGTCCGTGCTGGTAACCGCAAGGAATAAGTTGAAAGCCCCTTACTATAAGTCTCGCCAAAGCAGCGCATGCGCGCTGCTACAGGCTCAATCTAAAAATCAGGGACAAAAACAGAAGCAAGGGGCAAAGAACGTGCTTTAAAAAAGGAAAAAAAATCATATGCTTCAATACATGTAACACCTTTAAAACCTTCTTTTATGTGATGCAAAAGGACATAAGAGCCCAGAAAAATACTCTGCTTCATCTTGCATTGGTACCTCAGATAGCATTTTATAAACAGATAACCATCTTGGAAAAGACATTTTGATGTTGGTTTGGCACATAAAGAAGAAACCCATGTTTGGCATCCTTTGACCATCATGCCTGACACTGCACACGACTCGTGGAACAACCCTCTGGGTGTTTGCAAGCATAAAGGCAGCAAGGATGTTTAAACATGTGCTGAGGGCTTTGCCCAACAACATGCTGCCTGTGAGTGTGATTCATCTTCTCCTGAATGTGTATTGTCTCTTATATGCTTTCGGCACAGGTCTCGGTACAGATGTAACAGCACTGCCGGGTGGAGATGCTAAGATACTTGGACCTGCCTGATTTCCTGTCCTATTGGATGGAGATGCTAAGATACGTGGACCTGCCTGATTTCTTGTCCTATGGGACGTAGATGCTAAGATACATAGACCTGCCTGATTTCCTGTCCTATTGGATGGAGATGGTAAGATACGTAGACCTGCCTGATTTCCAGTCCTATCGGATGGAGATGCTGTGACACCTGTAACCACCAGATTTCTGTGCTTCCGGATGGAGATGATCAAATACATGTGACCTCTTTGTAGACTGTGCTGCAACATGGACATGCTAAGAAATCTCAAACTGCCTGATTGCCTGTCATACATTCCCAAACATCTGTAACTTCCTGGTTTACTGCTCTGCCGGCAGAGAAGATCAGACACTTTGACCCTGATTTCCTCTTGTGATGTATGGGGATGATGGCATACCTGCAACATTCTGATTTCATGTGTGTCTGATGGAAATGCTGAGATACCTGTAGGAAGCAGATATTATTTCCTGCTGGATGCAGATGCTGAGATGCAGGTAACATCCTGATATCGTGTCCTTTTAGATGAAGATGCTGAGATACCTGTAAAATCCTGATTTCATACCCTGCTTGGTGGAAATGCTGTGAGATGCGGTCAATGTAAATGTAAATGTAAATGTATTTGAGCTTATATAGCGCACAGCTACCCGCAGTGGGTTTCCCGGCGCTTGCTTAGGGAACCCGTCCTGGTATTCCCCTGTGAGATAGCCCCAGCAGGGTATCCACAAGGTGAAAGTCAGGCATCCCGCCGCGAGGGGCCGTTGTGGAGATTAAGCAAGCTATTGCCCAGAGTCGTAGAGTGTGAACCCGTGAGTCGAGAAGGCACCGGAGCGAGAATTATCGAGTCTGTGGAATTTTTTTTAGCCCAAGACCCGCCGAGGCGGGGAATTGAACCCTGGTCCAGGACAGATCTCAGCTTCCGGGTCTGCCGCCTCTAACCCCTGAGCTACAGGATGTTACCCTGGGTAACATCCTGATTTCATGCCCTGCTGGGAGGAAATGCTGTGAAGATGCGGGTAACATCCTGATTTCATGCCCTGCTGGGAGGAAATGCTGTGAAGATGAGGGTAACATCCTGATTTCATGCCCTAATGGGTGGAAATGCTGAGATGCGGCTAACATCCTGATTTCACGCCCTGCTGGGTGGAAATGCTGTGAGATGCGGGTAACATCCGGATTTCATGCCTTGCTGGGAGGAAATGCTGTGAAGATGAGGGTAACATCCTGATTTCATGCCCTGCTGGGTGGAAATGCTGAGATGCGGCTAACATCCTGATTTCATGCCCTGCTGGGTGGAAATGCTGTGAGATGCTGGTAACATCCTGATTTAATGCCTTACTGGGTGGAAATGCTGAGATGCGGGTAACATCCTGATTTCATGCCCTGCTGGGTGGAAATGCTGTGAGATGTGGGTAACATCCCGATTTCATGCCCTGCTGCGTGGAAATGCTGTGAGATGCGGGTAACATCCTGATTTCATGCCCTGCTGGGTGGAAATGCTGTGAGATGCGGTTAACATCCTGATTTCATGCCCTGCTGGGTGGAAATGCTGTGAGATGTGGGTAACACCCTGATTTCATGCCCAGCTGGGTGGAAATGCTGTGAGATGCGGGTAACATCCTCAGTTCATGCCCTGCTGAGTGGAAATGCTGATGCGGGTAACATCCTGATTCCATGCCCTGCTGGGTGGAAATGCTTGGAGATGGGGGTAACATCCTGATGTAATGCTCTGCTGGGTGAAACTGCTGAGATAACATCCTGATTTCATGCCTTACTGGGTGGAAATGCTGAGATGTGGGTAACATCCTGATTTCATGCCCTGCTGGGTGGAAATGGTGAGATAAAATCCTGATTTCATGCCCTGCTGGGTTAAAATGCTGTGAGATACGGGTAACATCCTGATTTGATACCCTGCTGGGTGGAAATGCAGAGATGCGGGTAACATCCCGATTTCATGCCCTGCTGCGTGGAAATGCTTTGAGATGTGGGTAACATCCTGATATCATGCCCTGCTGCGTGGAAATGCTGTGAGATGTGGGTAACATCCCGATTTCATGCCCTGCTGCGTGGAAATGCTGTGAGATGTGGGTAACATCCTGATATCATGCCCTGCTGGGTGGAAATGCTGTGAAGATGCGGGTAACATCCTGATTTCATGTCCTGCTGGGTGGAAATGCTGTGAGATGCGGGTAACATCCTGATTTCATGCCCTGCTGGGTGGAAATGCTGTGAGATGCGGTTAACATCCTGATTTCATGCCCTGCTGGGTGGAAATGCTGTGAGATGTGGGTAACACCCTGATTTCATGCCCAGCTGGGTGGAAATGCTGTGAGATGCGGGTAACATCCTCAGTTCATGCCCTGCTAAGTGGAAATGCTGATGCGGGTAACATCCTGATTCCATGCCCTGCTGGGTGGAAATGCTTGTAGATGGGGGTAACATCCTGATGTAATGCTCTGCTGGGTGAAACTGCTGAGATAACATCCTGATTTCATGCCCTGCTGGGTGGAAATGCTGAGATAACATCCTGATTTCATGCCGTGCTGGGTGGAAATTTTAGGATGCAGATACATCCTGATTTCATACCCTGCTTGGTGGAAATGCTGTGAGATGCGGGTAACATCCTGAGTTAGTGCCCTGCTGGGTGGAAATGCTGAGATAACATTCTGATTTCATGCCCTGCTGGGTGGAAATGCAGAGATGCGGGTCGGGTCAAGTCAAGTCAAGTCAATAAATTTATATAGCGCGCTACATACCCAGAGGGTCTCAAGGCGCTTGGAGAAGGGTGGGGGATTACTTGTTAAATATCCACGTTTTAAGTTGCTTTCTGAATGCTAGGTGGTTCTGAGTGAGGCGAAGGTGAGTGGGAAGTGAGTTCCAGGTTTTAGCTGCCAGGTAGGAGAAAGATCTACCTCCCATGGTGGTTTTGTTGATGCGAGGTACAGTGGCAAGGGCTTGGTTGGCGGATCGTAGCTGGCGGGAGGGGGTGTAGAAGGACATTCTTGTGTTGAGGCATTCGGGTCCGATTTCGTAGAGCGCTTTGTGTGCGTGAGTTAGGAGTCGGAAAGTAATTCTCCTATTGACGGGGAGCCAGTGGAGGTTTTTCAGGTGTCCAGATATGTGATCTTTACGCGGGATGTCTAGTATGAGCCTGGCTGAAGCGTTCTGGATGCGTTGGAGTTTTTTCTGGAGTTTTGCGGTGGTGCCGGCGTAGAGGGTGTTTCCGTAGTCCAGACGGCTCGTGACCAGAGCGTGGGTGACTGTTTTTCTAGTATCGGTGGGGATCCAGCGAAATGTCTTTTTGAGCATGCGAAGAATGTTGAAGCAGGATGAAGAAACGGCGTTGACTTGTCTGTTCATCGAGAGTGAGGAATCCAGGATGACGCCCAAGTTCCGTGCGTGGTCCGTCGGGATGAGTGCTTTTCCAAGGGCCTCTGGCCACCAAGAGTCATCCCAGGCGGAGGGGGAGGTGCCTAGGATGAGGACTTCTGTTTTGTCTGAGTTCAGTTTCAGACGGCTGTGCTTCATCCATTCGGCTACTTCTTTCATTCCTTCATGCAGGTTGGTTTTGGCGGTGTTAGGGTCTTTGGTGAGTGAGAGGATCAGTTGAGTGTCATCAGCGTAGGAAATGATGTTGAGGTTATGTTGGCGTGCGATGGCCGCGAGGGGGCTCATGTAAACGTTGAAGAGGGTGGGGCTGAGTGAAGATCCTTGTGGTACGCCACAGATGACTTCAGTGGCCTCTGACTTGAATGGTGGAAGGCGGACTCTCTGGGTTCTTCCGGTGAGGAATGAGGTGATCCATTCCAATGCTTTTCCTTGTATTCCGACGTTTCTGAGGCGTTGTAGAAGGGTGCTATGACAGACCGTGTCGAAGGCTGCGGAGAGGTCGAGGAGGATGAGGGCGACTGTGTCTCCATTGTCCAGTAGAGTTCGAATGTCGTCTGTTGCTGCGATGAGGGCGGTTTCAGTGCTGTGCTTGGCTCGGAAGCCGGATTGTGAGGAGTCGAGGGATTTGTTGGTTTCGAGGAATGCTGCGAGCTGGTTGTTGACCGCTTTCTCGATGACTTTGGCCGGGAATGGGAGGAGTGAGATAGGGCGGTAGTTTTTGAGTTCGGTGGGGTCAGCTGTGGGTTTCTTCAGGAGGGCGCTGAGTTCGGCATGTTTCCAGCTTTCCGGGAAGGTTGCAGAGTTGAGGGAGCAGTTGATGACGTCTCGGAGGTGCGGTGCTATAATGGAGTTTGCTTTGTTAAAGATGTGGTGGGGGCATGGGTCTGTGGGGGATCCTGAGTGGATAGAGTTCATCAGACGGATGGTGTCCTCAGTGGAGATTGGCTTCCAGTCATTGAGGATGTTCAGGGGGTGTGGGGGTCCTGCAGGGGGTTGGGTGGGTTGGTCTTCGGGTCGTTTGTCGAAGCTGTTGTGGATGTCAGCGATTTTGTTGTGGAAGAATGAGGCTAGGGAGTCACAGAGGGCTTGAGAGGGGGTGATGTCGTTGGAGTTGGCTGAGGGGTTGGTGAATTCCTTGACGATGTTGAATAATTCTTTGCTGTTGTGGGCATTGTTATCTAGTCGGTCCTTGAAGGCGGCTTTCTTGGCATTCCGGATCAGTCGGTGGTGTATGCGGGTGGCGTTTTTGAAGGCGTCCTTGGTGCTGGTGGTTGGGTCTTTTTTCCAGGCCTTCTCCAGGGAGCGACAGAGTTTCTTGGATTTCTTAAGATCATCGTTGAACCAGGAGGCCATCTTGCTGCCCAGTTTGATTTGTCGTTTTTTCAGTGGTGCTAGGATGTCGGCGCTGTTGGATAACCATTGGGTGAGGTTGGTGGCTGCTTGGTCTGGGTTTGAGGAGTGGGCTGGGGGGTTTTGAAGAAGCGATGAGGAGATCTGGTCGATGGTAATTTTGTTCCAGTTTCTTTGCAGAGTGGGTTGGGGGTGGTTGTTGGATGTGGGCTTGTTGTAGGTAAAGTGAACGCAGCTGTGGTCAGTCCAAAGGAGAGCTGTGGTGTGGCTGAAGGAGACATGTTTGCTGGAGGTGAAGATAGGGTCGAGTGTGTGACCTGCGATGTGGGTGGGGGAAGTGACAAGTTGTTTGAGTCCGAGGTTGGCGAGGTTGTCCAAAAGGGAGGTGGTGTTGCGGTCGTTGTTCTTTTCAAGGTGAAAGTTGAGGTCTCCCAAAAGGATGTAATCCTCGGAGGGGAGCGCGTGTGGAGTGATGAAGTCCGTGATGTCTTCACTAAATTGTGCGCGGGGTCCTGGTGGCCTGTAAAGGAGGGTGCCTCTGAGTGTGGTCTTGGGGTCGATGTGGATCTGGAAGTGAAGGTGTTCAGAGTTGGCGAGATTGACGTCTGAGCTGGTTGAGATGCGGATGGATTTCTTATGGACGATAGCGATGCCTCCTCCTGTGTGGCCGGTACGGTCCTTGCGAATGATCTTATAGCCTTCCGGAATGGCAATGGTGATGTCTGGGGCTGATGAGGCGTTCATCCATGTTTCTGTTAGGAAGGCGACGTCCGGAGAGATGATGTCTAGTAGATTCCAGAGGTCAATGGCGTGCCTGTGGACCGATCGGGTGTTGAGCAGGATGCATTGTAGGTGGTTGGGGTCGGATATCTGTTGTGTGTTCGTAGATGAGGAGTTGTTCTTGGTGCCGTCGAACTTGCAGGAGTTGCAGGAGAAGGGTCCATGGGTGTGTCCAGGAGCGGCTTGGACGCAGTTGGGGGATCGGCCGGGGTTAAGGGTTAGGAGGGTGGTGGCATCGTAGGTAATGCGGGAGGGGTGGACTTTACGAGGACCAGGGGCTATGGCACTGGGCGCGGTCCAGGCGCGGACGGGCGTAGACGGGCTTACCTTTGGCGCACCTTCGGCGCGAATGGGGCGCGATCGCTGCGCGTGAACGCTGCACGCATGAGCTACTGTCATAAATGGATGGTGGGAAGGGGGAGGGGCGAGGGCGGCTCAGCTGGGAGGCGGGGCGAGCTCAGGGAAGGCACACGGAGCCCAACAACAACAACAAAAACAAAATGGAGGGGGGAGCAGAGCAGGGCGCCGGGGATATTGCCTGATGGAGCTGCAGGTCGGAAATGGAGCAAGCCAGCAAGCGGCAACCAGGTAACGTTAGCGCGGTGAAATTCAAGGCGCTGAAATCGTAAACATACACAGAGCAGGCACAGAGCAACTGAGGCGCTGAACTCGCGCTGAAACACAGAGTAGGCACAGATAAACTGAGGCGCTGTAATCACAAGTCACACTGAGACACAGAGTAGGCACACAGTAACTGATGCGCAGAAATCACAAAACACAATGATACACAGAGCAGGCACAGAGCTACAATACCGCGTCTCGGCAGGGAGACAGGGGAGCGACCTCTCAGGGCAGGAGCGATGAGGATCCTGATTTCATGCCCTGCTGGGTGGAAATGCAGAGATGCGGGTAACATCCTGATTTCATACCCAGCTGGGTGGAAATGCTGTGAGATGCGGGTAACATCCTGATTTCATGCCCAGCTGGGTGGAAATGCTGTGAGATGCGGGTAACATCCTCAGTTCATGCCCTGCTGAGTGGACATGCTGATGCGGGTAACATCCTGATTTCATTCCCTGCTGGGTGGAAATGCTGAGATAACGTCCTGAGTTAATGCCCTGCTGGGTGGAAATGCTGAGATAACATCCTGATTTCATGCCCTGCTGGGTGGAAATGCTGTGAGATGCGGGTAACATCCTGATTTCATGCCCAGCTGGGTGGAAATGCTGTGAGATGCGGGTAACATCCTCAGTTCATGCCCTGCTGAGTGGAAATGCTGATGCGGGTAACATCCTGATTTCATTCCCTGCTGGGTGGAAATGCTGAGATAACATTCTGATTTCATGGCCTGCTGGGTGGAAATGCTGAGATAATATTCTGATTTTATGCCCTGCTGGGTGGTAATGCAGAGATGCGGGTAAAATCCTGATGTCATGCCCTGCTGGGTGGAAATGCTGAGATAAAATCCTGATTTCATGCCCTGCTGGGTTAAAATGCTGTGAGATACGGGTAACATCCTGATTTGATGCCTTGCTGGGTGGTAATGCAGAGATGCGGGTAAAATCGTGATTTCATGCCCTGCTGGGTGGAAATGCTGAGATAAAATCCTGATTTCATGCCCTGCTGGGTTAAAATGCTGTGAGATACGGGTAAATTCCTGATTTGATGCCCTGCTGGGTGGAAATGCAGAGATGCAGGTAACATCTTGATTTCATACCCCGCTTGGTGGAAATACTGTGAGATGCGGGTAACATCCTGATTTAATGCCCTGCTGGGTGGAAATGCTGAGATAACATTCTGATTTCATGCCGTGCTGGGTGGAAATGTTGAGATGCGGGTAACATCCTGATTCCATGCGCTGCTGGGTGGAAATGCTGAGATGCGGGTAACATCCTGATTTCAAACCCTGCTGGGTGGAAATGGTGTGAAATACGGGTAATAACCTAATTTTATGCCCTGCTGGGTGGAAATGCTGAGATAACATCCTGATTTCATGCCCAGCTGGGTGGAAATGCTGAGATGCGGGTAACATCCTGATTTCATGCCCTGCTGGGTGGAAATGCTGAGATGCGGGTAACATCCTGATTTCATGCCCTGCTGGGTGGAAATGCTGAGATGAGGGTAACATCCTGATTTTATGGCCTGCTGGGTGGAAATGGTGTGAAATACGGGTAATAACCTAATTTTATGCCCTGCTTAGTGGAAAAATGCTGAGATAACATTCTGATTTCATGCCCTGCTGGGTGGAAATGCTGAGATACTGGTCACCGCCGAATTTCCTTTCATAACACCAGTCGCCAGACTTACAGTTCCCTCGAAACCCCGAGGAGGGGGCGGGGCAGGTTCCTGCAGAAAAGGTAAACTTTTCGCTTTTGTTGATACAGAAAAGTGAATTCAAACTGAAGCCGAGCCGGGTGATAAATGGGCCGTTGAGCAACGAACGAATCATGAACATACAAATTAGCGCGCATTAAAAGAGCGCACATATTTGCACTGCCCTTCGGTAGAGTGTTTCCGTGTCCTTCCGCTAAGTACCGAAATCTCTGTCACTCAGCATTAGACGAGCGATGGGAAGTTGCGAGTTCTCGACGGCGCGACGTCAGCGCCGGGACTCGGGGTACAGGCTGGTTACTTTAGACCAGTCCTTCTGCTTGCCACTGCTTCGAGCCCATTACGTTGTCCTACGTCATTAATTCTACTGCCATAAACTCGAATGCCATTGCATACTTATTTAATTTTTGTAATCTAACGTAGACCGATGTGTTTAAACTTCGATTTAAAAAGTGAGAAACGATAGCGTAGATATGCATTCAAAAGCAGGTTTTAACATTTATTTATTGTAATTTAATTTAATGAATTTATTTAGGATTGAGTTTCGGTTGATGTGTAAAGTTGGCATAGAGTTACACTTAGCTTAAAATATTTTTCGTTTAATTGATCTTATTGCATTAATTTTATTACGGAGAAATAATGGTATAGGTACACCAATTAAGGTTCAGGGTTTTAACTGTAATCTCTTTAATATAAGTAAAAATAATGTATTTTTTTTTATTTGTTAAATATAGTTAGGGTTGGTTTTATGTTAAGGTTTGGGCCGCCCAATAATAAAACTTAGCCCATGAAGTTAGAACTTGAAGTACAACGTGGGTAAAGGGGATCCGATTGCGCAATTGGGGGGTCACATTGTGATGTCACAGAGCCTCCATCAAGAGGAACCCCTCGGCTCACAAATATTTGAGGGCGTTTGGAGACCACTCCGTCTGACGCTGCAGCGCTTCCTTTCTTCTAGTTTATGTAATGTGGTATCGGTCTAGTGTTCCTTTAGCCGGAACCGGAAGGGGTGAATCGGAAGCGAAGGCGGCCATTTTGTTCTGGCGCCAGCCGCGGAGAGTTAAGACGTTGTCCCCGCGCTCCGGGAAATTAAACCAACTTAATCTGCAATTGCCTCTTGTCTTCCTTTGAATGTAATCTTTACATGTAACTGGGCCCATCGGAAGTTACAACAGGTTGAAATGAAGTCCCAAACTCCTGAATTTCAGCAAATAATCTCATAAAAATGATGCTCAGTTTTACGTACATCACAGAAGCTTAATGTGCAGAAGCAAGAGACTATGAAAGCCAAGCTGATTCCCTAGTTTGGAGTGAACCTTGTCTGCCAACAATTCCACTTCCAGAGAAACAGAGGGGCATATTATCAAGCCCCTATTGCCACTACAACGTCACTTTCAGTGATGTTGTGGAGGCGATAGGGGCATAGCCCTATTCACAAGGCAGCGATATGCCACGTTAAGTGCCTTAATGAAGTTTAACACTGCCTTGTGAATAGGGCCCCCTTGACGCTGTTTTTAGCGTGAAAGGGGTGTGCAGTGGGTGTTGGGGTGGGCGTTCCTCCACAACACCCATTGAGTTTGACGCTACCTCCTATTTACAAGGGCAGCGTACATAGGAAGCAGCACCAAACTTAAGACCAGGAAAAATCTAGTCTTAAGGTGGCGAAACGAGGAGAAATGCATTGTTTCTACTTGTTTTTGCTTATTCCATGTGTGCTGCCTTGTGCAGGACACATGAGAAAAGCACAATGCTAAGGTTTGTTTATGTACAGGAAGGTGTCTCTTCCTGTACATGAACAAACCTTTTTTAAAAATGCCGTTTTGTAACTTACATAAGAGCTGCACGAAGCAGCGCACATGTACGTTACAAACTGGCATTTTATTTCTGTTTATGAGCAGGAAGGGACACCTTTCTGTACATAAACAAACCTCCCTGCTCGTAGACACCCTTGCACTCTTGTGTAAGGATGCCTACGTTGGCGTGTGCCTTGCATTTCCAAAGTGGTGGGGGGAGGCGTTAAGCAAAGAAGGCTAATGCCTCTCGCCGCCTCATTGAGAATATGGCCCTCAGTCTTCTTGGCATCAAGGCTGGAGACGGCCATTGTTCCAGCATGTGAGGCAACCCTCCCAGCATGCTCAGGTCTCCGAAAGGTGAGCGAGGGTAGGTACACTTGACAGCTCGGTACTGCAGATGTGTTGACTACCATGTGGCATTTGATACCCGAGGCAGAAGGTACTTGGCAAGGAAACCCAATAATGAGATAGTGGTTATGCTCTTCTATAGATAATTGTGGATCTGGGCATATTAAATTGACACTTGGACACGTATGGGTAATACACAGCTCGGCGAGATTTCAGGTTGTGTTAGACCATGTATCGGGTTGTGACGATAGTGTGCCCCAGACCCCACCACATATACTTTATTTCTCAGGGACTTTTCTGATAGTCTAAAAACTCTGGCTCGTGTTCCTCTGAGCTTGGCGAAGGGCTCTGTCTCAGGGTTACTATCTCTCCAAGTCGCTGTGACACGTGTCCAGGCCCCCGTGAGTTTACATTGACGTTAAACCACCTACTTGTATTTGCTGCCTAAAGATCATCATCATTAGTATAGATAAATCCATGACAATAACTGGGCAACGGTGACACTGCAAACTCTGTGTTAGAAAGTAACTCTGGTTTCTAGCCGCTGAGATAGTCGAGGTGGACACACCTTGGGATCATGCCGTTACTTGCAGCAACACTTTATTATGGCCTTATAGCCCGCCGTAGCGGGCTATACCGGCTATTAAAGGCCCGAGCCGAAGGCGAGGGACTTTAATGAGACAGCGGGACTTTAATAGCCGGTATAGCCCTGCTCCGAAGGGCTATAAGGCTATTAGAACATTCTGCCACTAGAGAGCAGAATGTTCTAACAAATTAAATAAAGGGTTCTCGAAGCTCGAGGGGACATACATCCCCTCGAGCTTCGAGAAGCTTTTGTAGAACATTGGAATGTTGCTCTGCAGGCCTTTACCGGCCCGTAGAAGCATGGAGCACTCCATTGTCTGCAATAGAGCTCCCAACATTCCAATGTTCTAATACAAGTTACCAGAGTACGCCATGTCAGCCTGAAACAGTAAATACTTGCCACGGGTACAACTTATGCAGGAAAATCTGCACCTCCTGGATTTTATCAGGTGGAATTTTTTCTGGCAAAAGCAGCTGGAATCTGAGAAAAAGCAGCGTCAATGGGTCCACGAATACTGATTTCTAGACTTATGCAGCATTCCAAGCCCTGAAACATGTAGTTGTGTCGTCATACCACACCTGGAAATGACTGCACCCCTGGTATCAGGACTTCTGTGTTCAGTGTAATTGCATCTGGAGTCCCTCATAATTTGCATTGAAGGTCTTGATTAGAGAGCTACGAAAGGGGCAGCCGACGATCTCCCGATATTTAATATCCAGTACAATAACTGACCTATATTTGCCACTCAGACAGCTATACACTACCAAAATGCTACACTTTGAATGGTTCCTAAGCGGTCAATGTCTACCCAGGAAATTCATAGCTAGTACCTGAGCATATCACCAGTGCCTAATTTGAGCAGGTGGTTTCTGGTGGTCGGCACCGGCACTTAATTGTCAATACCAGCGCTTGTGTCAGTTTACCACAAGATGGCGTTATCTGGCTAATTTAGAGACAACCATAACAACAGGTAATTATAAATCCAATGTACAATACAAATAACTATTACCTGCCGCCAAGCGTATAGCTATGGAGGCCTGCAATAGTCAGAATTGCTAGTAGTGTGGTGGTAAGTATTTGTGTTGATTCTATCATGGGCAGCATGGCAGGGGCAATGTGTGGTGCAAGCTGCAGTTGCCTCCTGACGAGAGCCCTGGCACTTTTATGTTTTTACAAATTAAGCACTGCATACCACTCAATCAATCAATCAATCAATCATGCAAATTTGTAAAGCGCGCTACTCACCCGCTAGGGTCTCAAGGCGCTGGGAGGGGAGGGATCCGCTACTGCTCGAATAGCCAGGTCTTCAGTTGTTTCCTGAAGGAGAGATGGTCCTGGGTCAGTCGTAGGTGGATGGGGAGGGAGTTCCATGTCTTGGCCGCCAGGTAGGAGAAGGATCTTCCTCTGGCGGTGGCACCGAGCATGTGTGGGACGGTGGCGAGGGCGAGGCTGGTCGAGCGGAGCTGGCGGGTGGGTGTGTAGAATGTGAGGCGGTTGTTGAGGTACTTGGGGCCCAAGTCGTGGAGAGCCTTGTGTGCGTGGGTGAGGAGTCTGAACGTGATCCTCTTGCTGACGGGGAGCCAGTGCAGGTCTCTCAGGTGGGCAGAGATGTGGCTGTGGCGGGGGTTGTCCAGGATGAGTCGTGTTCTACAGCTTTTTCACACTTACATCTGCCTGTTACGATCCCAGATTTCTAAAAGCAAACTAGAGTATTTACCCAGCTCCAGGATTGTGCTTGCACCGGGAGACATGCTGCTGGGAAAAATAGTTTTTGAACTATTCCGTTACCAGTGTAAAAGGCTGAATATGTTCAGTGTGGGAAATTCCTGCAATTTGTTTTAGCGTAATTATGCAAAATTTCTGGAAAATCACATGAAATTCTGTGAAACGCAAAGCCAATCTGTCATTTCAAGCTGTATTGTGGCCCGCAATGCGTAATTGGATTGAGTTTTGGCACATATCAAGCGTAACATGAAATTCCTGAAATTAAGTGAATTATGACAGCATAATTAAAATGTTGCCTAGGCCCAATGTGTATTTGAAAATTGTTTTCTTTTCTGCAAATATAAATTTCTCAATAACGTTCCTTTCCATGCATTTGCACTGGGGTGTCTGATTCACAAACTGCATTTTATCGTACGTAAAGCCGTACTACAGTAGCACTACTTACTTACTAAAAAATGCAGTTCACAAATCTCCACGTCCACAATATTCTGTATGGGAAGATCTCTGCACATGTAAGTTGACAACTTAATAGCAAATGTGGGCGGGACTAGGAGGAGTGGTAGGAACATGAGGAATATCATCTACTAAATGGAATTCTTTTGTTTGAAAAGAATTTACATTGATAAAATAAATTAGTATATTAAAACGATATATTTATTTAATAAATATTTTTTGAAGAAGTAATTTGCACTAATATTTTATTTGATTAATTCTAGAGTAAAAACAATAATTTTATTTATTTCTCATTTATAGATTGCAATAAAATAGGTAAACTCTTTGCTTAAAAATTACTATGCTTTAAAAGGTTTGCCTATTTGTTCTCATTTGGAGATTTCAATGGGGTGAAGACATGTAAGTCTGAACTTTGGAGTACATTTACACTTGGAAATGATTAATAGTCAAATGTAATAAATTTACTCCAGAGTGTACAACTAAATGTACACATGTAAATTAATTCATGTGTAACTTTACCTTTGTGACTAGGCTTCAAAATATTTAAGGTGTTCGCAGCCTGTGATAATGGCGCAGTAGATGACAGTTGATACTGTGCTTTAAATAGTTTCTGACTTTTCAAAAATATACTTAAAATTCAGTTCTGTATGAAGAGACACTTTTACAGACAATAAATATATATTTTGAAATGCATTTTGGTTGTATGAAATAACATTACAACTTGTACTGAAGCCAGTGCACATATATGTAGGGAGATGCAACTACTGACAAATGGAAGTGGGAGAAATAAAAATAAAAATTACATGTCCAATTAGTAACTCTTTCAGAGGCTGACACTACTCCTAGGAGCACAAATGTATCTATTGTAAAGGCGTGGTCTATATGCAAATCGCTTCCTGCTCCTGTAAAAAATATTCTCCCATCCATTTAAAAGATTTTTTTAAAAACCTTCTATGTCTACCATATTGTTGGAATTTTTTAATTATTGCTGTATCATAAAGGGTTTAGATCATGTCAGGGCCATTGAGCCATATTTTTGAGCTATGAGTAGTGAATCAGGTGTCCAGAGATAGCCCAGGAAAATCTAAATAGTATGTTTTTCTGTACAGGCCTGGCAACCACTATTCAAGATGGACTCTTGGAAGTCATATGAAACCATGTATTTGTGCTCTAACAGTGTTAAATAACTTGCACATAGGTAGATAATTTCTACATACTTCTGTCTCCCTATGTTCTCTCAATCACCCTAATCACACATGCCCCCTAGCGTCTTCTATTCTCCCTGTTTACTTATGTCTCTATATTCACTCCACTCTTGCTGTCCTCTATTAATTTCCCCATTTACTTTTCACCTGACTCGCCATTTTCTTCAAAGCCCCCATATTTCACCCCAACCCCCAATTTTCTCCTCCTCTCACCGTTTCCCACTTACTCCGCCCTCTTGTGTTTTTCACAGACTCTCTGCTTCCTCCGAGCCGCCATATTCCATTTCCTGTTTCTTTCCATCTTCAAATTTCTTCATGGTGAGAAATAAAACACTTTCCAAAATCAATTAGGAATGTATCACTTGACCTGAGTAATCAGGGTTTGCAATAATCATCCGAGTCAACAATAAAAAACCCTCATTCACGTACTCAAATAGTGAGGCGGTATATCTTTGTTCTCCGCCTTATATTAAAAAACATGACAGCATCATCATAAGGTTTTATTTTAGTCGTATGCTTCCTCCATCCGGAGGAGAACCACTGGTTATTACAGTAGTGATCAACGAGAAGGTAAGTGACGAACAGTACTATAGTGAGTGTGAAGCAAGTGGTGGTATATAAAAAGGTGGTGATATAAAAAAATAAAATAATAAAACACAACACTTCGGGAAGCCTAAAAGTCTAACTTGATTTTATGGGAAACTAGTAAATAGGCATGCAAAGTAAAAGTGGCTATTGTCGTTTCAACGGGCCCTGAGCCTCCACCCAAAATCCAGTTGGAGCATATGATGCTAAAGTGCACACATTTTACACACTCTGTTACACAGGTTTTCTCAATGTAAGTCAATGGAGTCGTGAATAGTGATTGAAACTGTTACTATGGATGAAAATAACGAATGAGCAGAAGGCAGGATCTTTTTTGGGGCAAGAATGTGGGCACTCCTTGAAGGCCAGATACTAGAATATGAACAAGCACTGACACCAGTACTTTCTCAAATTCACACTTCGTGATGCCATTCCTCAGCACAAGGCTATGCTTACTACAGAGTGCTGGAAATGTGCAATTGTACAACACTAAGGGCCATATGTAGGTAACTAAGAAATACCGATTCCTAAATACCGAATTTTACCGATTCGGTATTAAGAAATCTGTATCTCCGATGTACATAAAAAATCGGTAATTTTTACAGATTCGCTAAAAATTGGAAAAATGTTACCGAATCCTCAATACCGATCGTTAAATACTGAATCGGTAAATATTACAGATTCTGTAAATATTAACGATTCGGTAAATACCGAATCGGTAAATACCGAATTGGAAATTCAAAACACCAGCAATTGAGGAATCAGCCAATCCTGTGCAACCACCACCCCGCCCAACCAGAAAGTAGCCACGCCCATGCAGGTGCACTCAATCAGAACCTTCTGGAGAGGCTGGGAGTGCAGAGGAGAACAACTGAGCCACTGGGTGAACTGTTACTGCAAAACTTGCACAATGGCTAGCCAAGACAAAGAAAGAGAAGGAGTTGAAAGGAAGTGGATGCTGAAATTCAGCGCACGCGAGCTGCAGGTACTGGTTGAGGAGGTGGTAAAACGACATACCAAGTTGTTTGCGAAGCAGTCCTTGCAAGTGGCTGAATCTGAAAAAAGGGAGATCTGGCTGGGAATTCAGGCACAGGTGAATGCCATAGTAGTGACATTGAAGTGCTTAAGAAAAGATGGTATGACATCAGGATCATAAACAAAAAGAAGATGGCGGAGATCAAAAAACAAGCCAGCCAGACAGGAGGAGGAAGGAACAGGGCACCTGCCCTGACTGTACTTGAGCAGCTTGTGGAGTCCCCCATAGAGCCAGAAAGTGTCTGTGGAATCGGGGATGCAGACAGCTCAGCCAGAGCTGCTACCAAACAAGGTAAGATGCATGCACAGCATTGTGCACCCCCCCTTCCCTATCCCCAATTAGGCTGTGTGAATCCCACTCCAGTACAGGTTTTTGTAAGGACCAGCAATGCATTATGGGAGATGTAGTCAGTGAAACCCCTATCATGATAGTAAACACACTGAACAATAAAGCATGTGACACACCTCAGTGATCAGCAAGCATAGGACATTGAGATAGTGTGCCAGAAATGTAAATTTATTCTAGCTATGCAGGGCTGCCGGACTACTGAGCTAATGTACAATTTCTTTCCACAGGCGAGACATCACACAGGTCTGATCAGAAAAAGGTAGGAAGGGCTCCCCGGAAGGAAAGAGCAGAGGAGGCCAGTGGAAGTGCAGGACACACCACACCACCACCACCGGCATCACCACCACTGCCAGCCTCGCCACCGCAGCCAGCATCACCACAACTGCTAGCCTCACCAATAGCAACACCACCTGCAGTGGTAAGACTCAAGAGGAATGCTGTTGCCATGCTCCAGGAAATGGATTCATCCTCAGAAGACACAAGGAGGATGGGGGGGAACATCAACTGTGCCAGTGGATGGTAGTAATGCTGGTTTGCAGTCCACTTCTGAGAGAGCACACCCAGGTGCCAGACGCCGCAGGGCCCGGGAAAGCAGTCCACCTTTACAGGGTGAGTATCATGGTGTCTTCGCAGGGCTGGAGGCAAACATGGTGAGGCAAGGCAAGGCAAGGCAAAGCAATTCAGTCTGTACAGCGGCAACTGAGGCACTTCAACAACGACATGGGGAACATTGAGATGGGCATCAGCACCATGACCTCCACGCTGGCTGAGGGCATGAAGGGGGTGGCTGAGGGCATGCGGGACATGTCCCAGTCAGTGATGCTGCTCTGCAGCAAACTGGATGCGGACAGGGTAGCATGGCGCAGGGAGAGGCAGAGGATGGATTAACATACAAAGGCAGTGAACCGCCTATCAACTGCCACTTCTCTACTCTGCGGGCGCTCTGTGGCCATGCAGGAGGGACTGGCACGGTGCAGCCGTGATGCCTCTAGGGGGCTGGTCAAGGTGACAACTGCACTTGAAGAGCTGCTGACAACTCAGTCTGCCACTACTGGCGCTGTGGATGTGGGGGACAGCGGGGAGACGACCAGTCGTAGCAGCATTAACCCCCTGCAACTGACACCCGGAGGATCATCAGAAGGCATGGGGTTGGTACTGGATCCACAGCCAGTGAAAACAGTCAGCTGATGGCATCCCGCAGTGTAGTGCGTGGCCGCAGACACTGACGCAGCCCACACTTTGTGCACTTAATTGGGTGAAGTACCCATGATATCCTCTTGGGGTTGTCACAATTTGAACTGGCTGGTTAAGCTCTTTGTGTAGTGGCGTAGTGCCCTATTATTAAAACCACGTCATTTACACATGACAACTGGCTGTGTCTCCTTACTTACTTAAAAATAGTTGCGTGTGATCTCTGCCCGTCTTTGCCTCCAATCTGGTGCTGGCGCCACTCCTGCTGAGTTGGGCTCTGGCTGTGCAAATTCATCATCCTCGTCCTCAGAGCCAGTCAATTCAACTGCTGTTCCTTTCTTAGTGGCAAGGTTGTGAAGCATTGCATAAGTTGCAATGATTTTTCAGCAGTTGATGGGTGTGTACTGACGGGCGCCTCCACTTTTGTGGAGGCAGCGGAACCTGCTTTTCAATAGTCCAAACGTGCGCTCCACAACGTTGCGTGTTGATTTGTGTGCCACATTGTATCGTCTCTCACTCGGGATTGATGGGTTTAGGTAGGGAGTGAGGATAAATGACCGCATGGCATAAGCGCTACCGCCTAGGGGAGAAAGAGAGTGCCATTAGTTACATACACCAAAACACATTCATCTGCAGTATCTATCAGGGTGTGTCACAGTGATTTACCTAGCAGGTATCCTTCTCCAAATTCTCCCGCAGCCAGGCGTGTGTAGATCCCACTGTTCTGGAAGATGTATGAGTCGTGGGTGCTCCCAGGAAATTTGGCCACGATGTGGGTGATTATGTTGGCAGCATCGCATATTACCTGCACATTTATGGAGTGGGCGGACTTTCTGTTCCTGTAGATATACTCAGTGGCTGCAGGTGAGCAGATTGGAATGTGTGTGCCATCAATACACCCTATGATATGCGGGAACTGTGCCATTTGGTAAAAGTCTGCCTTGGTTTTCTGCAGTTCCGCCTGTGTGTTTGGGAAGCTAATATAGTGATGCATTCTCTGCATCATGGCATCCAGGAACTTCCTAAAGAAACGGGACAGGCAACTCTGGGACTCCCTACCTACCGCAGCTATCACCCCTGGTAACTGCCAGATGCAAGGAGGTGTAGGCTACAGAGCACCTGCACATGTGGGGGTATGCCGTGCGCCCTTGGTGTTGGGTGCTCCATGAGTGGGTGCAGGTCCCTTATCAAGTCCAGGATGGTGTGGGGGTGTAGCCTGTACCTTTCATGGATCTCAGCCTCAGTCAGTTGGAAGATTGTGATGCGCTCTCTGTAAACGTGCTCCTCCCGTCTCCAGATCCTCACTCCTGCTGCCTGTAGCCGTAGCCGCCTTGCAATGACATAGAAAGCCGCCATCGTGATCACACTGTTGCATTTTGGGACTGCTTATATACACTGCACCTGATTACCACTTGCTTTCAGTCAGTGTTAATTGCCGACTCCTAAATACCGAATTTCATGAAATTCGGTATTACCAAATTTACCTACATCTCTTTTATCGTTTTTACCGTTTCTTATTTACCGATTCGGTAAATTAGGAATCAGTAGTTCAGAATCAGTAATTTAGAAATCGGTAATAAGGAATCGGTAATACCGATTCCTAATTACCGAATCCTTCCCTACATCGCGCATGACTATTTACCAGTCGGTAACGGTGAAATCTACCGAATTTCACCGTTTCCGACCGGTATTTGGGCCACCTACATATGGCACTAAACCTCAGAAATGAAACATGAAACTTTGCAGACATATTAAAACTGATGAGCACTTCAGATTAACAACAAACAACATTACAATTCAACCACGAAACATATTGTACATGTTAAGGCACCCATTAGCATAGGCGTGTTCGTCATAAAACCCCAATACATTAAGGTATGCAAATAAATAATTCTGAATTCTCAACAGGGTTCCTATATCCCTCAATCGCCCTATTTATTCCAGCCTAGCATTTTTTCCAACCATTTTTCCTATGTCCCGCAAGCTCCAGATGTACTTGACAGCACTCATATTTAATGTCAGTCTCCCCATCACCTCACACCCTCCCTATCTCCTCCCATATTTCCTATCTCTTCTCAGTTTCCCCATCTTCTGCACTGTACCCATCTTCCTTCACACTCTCAATACCTTTTCTCCACCCCAAGGACGGACAGTCCGTGCCGGGCATCGTCCGTTTCCCCGAGAGGCTGGTTTTGTAACTGGGGGCCGTTTTTGTAGCAGTTTTGAAAGCACCAGCTGCATAGTTCCTTGTATATCCTGCAGTTTTCAAGCAACAAAGTTTCAGGACTCCTCTGGTGATTAATGCACCTCCTGCAGAGAGATCAAAGTTTTGTCTAGTCACAGTTTTGACTCATCTAAGGTAGCACAGAGGGTTAATATGCCTGTTGCAAAGAACATGTACCGTGCATAACAAAGAACAATATTTTTTTTGCACAGCTCAGTGGGTTACTGCTTTTGTCACAGAGACCCTTTTGTTACAGTGGAGTTCATAAGTTTCATTCATAATTTACCACAGTGAACAATGAAGTGTCAACAAAGAGCTGCATGCAGGCTTCACGGCACAGGTTGGAAAGTTATCTTTTTTCTAGTCTTTTATTATCCTAATAATAAAATGCTAAAAAGGGTTTGTTTGGGTAGAAATAAGTTCTTATTAATAAAGCCAACTCTAACCACTGTTTTAAGTTCTGAATCCTGGGGCTCGTGCTTCTCCAGACCAGGCACTCTTAAAAAGTGTCGACCAGTATGGATGACATGTGAATCCTACACCTTGTAGTCCCCTTTGTCTTATGTAACACTTTCTATACACTGATTTCCAAACGTATTATTCATTATCTCTGTATTTGCGTGCGATGTTAAGTGATCCGACACCCATCACTGGTATGAGAGGCGTTATAAGAGATGTGAGAGGGGGGCTATACAGATGGAGGGCACTGTTGAAGGGTGATAGTGGAGGAATCAACGAAGAGCCTCAATAAAGATTGTTGAATCCTGGTGCACTGTGAGGTCACCATTTACTACGCTTTAAAAAATAAATCAATTGAATATATGATGACTAATGTGTTGCAGAATGTGAAATTTTCGTCCAATTTTTTGGGGGGCAGGTGGCAGAACTCACTGCACTTGCAGTGCTCCGTACGGGGCTGGCCTGACAAAATTTGCTAGGGCTGCTTTGGGTTTCCAGTCCAGCCGTGCCCCACAAGCCTTCATCTCCCTGTTTTCTCCCAGCCTCCCTGTTTTCTCCCAGTTTCCATGTTTTCTCCAAGTCTCCCTGTTTCTTTCCAATCTCCCTGTTTCCTCCCAGACTTCCTCTTGTCTCCCAGTCTCTCTGTTTTTCCCAGACTCCATGTTTTTTCCCAGTCTTACTGATATCTCCTAGTCTCTCTGTTTTCTCCCAGTCTCCATGGAGTCTACCTCTTTCCTCCCAGTCTTACTGTTATCTCCCAGTCTCCCTGTTTTCTCCAAGTCTCCCTGTTATCTCCTAGTTTCCCTGTTTTCTCCCAGTCTTCCTCTTGTCTCCCAGTCTCTCTGTTTTCTTCCAGTCTCCCTGTTTTTTCCCAGTCTTCCTCTTGTCTCCCAGTCTCCATGTTTTCTTCCAGTCTTCCTCTAGTCTCCCAGTCTTCCTCTTGTCTCCCAGTCTCCCTGTTTCCTCCTAGTCTTCCTCTGTCTCCCAGTCTCTCCTTTTTCTCCCAGTCTCCCTGTTTCTTCCCAGTCTTCCTCTTGTCTCCCAGTCTCTCTGTTTTCTCCCAGTCTCCCTGTTTCTTCCCAGTCTTCCTCTTGTCTCCCAGTCACTCTGTTTTCTCCCAATCTCCCTGTTTCTTCCAAGTCTTCCTCTTGTCTCCCAGTCTCCCTGTTTTCTCCCAGTCTCTCTGTTATCTCCTAGTTTCCCTGTTATCTCCCAGTCTCCCTGTTTTCTCCAAGTCTCCATGTTTTCTCCAAGTCTCCCTGTTTCTTTCCAGTCTTCCTGTTTCCTCCCAGACTTCCTCTTGTCTCCCAGTCTCTCTGTTTTCTCCCATTCTCCCTGTTTCTTCCCAGTCTTCCTCTTGTCTCCCAGTCTCCCTGTTTCCTCTCAGTCTTCCTCTTGTCTCCCAGTCTCTCTGTTTTCTCCCAGTCTCCCTGTTTCTTCCCAGTCTTCCTCTTGTCTCCCAGTCTCTCTGTTTTCTCCCAGTCTCTCTGTTTCCTCCCAGTCTTCCTCTTGTCTCCCAGTCTCTCTGTTTTCTCCCAGTCTCCCTGTTTCTTCCCAGTCTTCCTCTTGTCTCCCAGTCTCCCTGTTTCCTCTCAGTCTTCCTCTTGTCTCCCAGTCTCTCTGTTTTCTCCCAGTCTCCCTGTTTCTTCCCAGTCTTCCTCTTGTCTCCCAGTCTCCCTGTTTCCTCTCAGACTTCCTCTTGTCTCCCAGTCTCTCTGTGTTCTCCTAGTCTCCCTGTTTTCTCCAAGTCTCCCTGTTTCTTCCCAGTTTCCCTGTTATCTCCTGGTTTCCCTGTTTTCTCCCAGTCTTCCTCTTGTCCCCCAGTCTCCCTGTTTCCTCCTAGTCTTCCTCTTGTCTCCCAGTCTCTCTGTTTTCTCCCAGTCTCTCTGTTTCCTCCCAGTCTTCCTCTTGTCTCCCAGTCTCTCTGTTTTCTCCCAGTCTCCCTGTTTCCTCTCAGTCTTCCTCTTTTCTCCCAGTCTCTCTGTTTTCTCCCAGTCTCCCTGTTTCCTCCCAGTCTTCCTCTTGTCTCCCAGTCTCTCTGTTTTCTCCCAGTCTCCCTGTTTCCTCCCCGTCTCCACACGTCCTCCCTCCCTAGGTCCCACTTTCTCTCGCTTTCGAGTAACATGTTTGGCCGGTCTCTGCGTTAAGTCATCCCGAGCAGGGCATGATGCAGCTCACAGATAACATCTCAGCGCTCGAGGGGGAGGGAGGAGAGAAGGAGGAAGCAATCCATCACCCAAGCTTAGTTATGACAGACAAACTACCTGCCACAAAGAGCCAATGTTTCACTGAGGTCTGGGCTGTTAGGGCAGGGGCCAGGAACCTCCACGTAGCGCCGACTCTGTCTGACATAGGGGTGCAGAGAGGCGCCCGGATGTAAAGATAGTCCCTTGGCGGTACACAGAGGTGAATGCATGGAGGTAAAGAGAGCCCATTGAGGGTACACAGAGGTGCATGGAGGCAAGGAGACCCCTATTGCGGTGCACTGGGGTGCATGGAGGTAAAGAGACCCTTGAGGGTAGACAGAGGTGGGTGCATGGAGGTAAAGAGGTAAAGAGACCCCTATTGGGAAACACAGAGGTGCATGGAGGTAAAGAGAGCCCCATTGGGGTGCCATTGGGGTGCGTACAGGTAACGAGAGCCCCATGGAGGAACACAGAGGTGTATGGGGGTAAACATAGCCCCTTGAGGGTACACAGAGGTGCATGGGGGTAAAGAGACACCTGTGGAGAAACGCAGAGGTGCATGGGGGTAAAGAGAGCCCTTGGAGGAACACATAATTGCAGGGAGGTAAAGAGAGCCCATTGGGGGTGCACAGAGGTGCAGGGAGGTAAAGAGACCCAATGGAGGAATACAGGGGTTCATGGAGGTAAAGAGACCACTATGGAGAAACACAGAGGTGCATGGGTTTAAAGAGAGCCCCTTGGAGGAACATAGAGGTAAAGAGAGCCCAATGGGGTACACAGAGGGGCAGGGAGGTAAAGAGACCCTATGGAGAAACACAGAGGTGCACAAGGGTAAAAAGAGCCCCATTGGAGGAACGTAGAGCTAAAAAGAGCCCATTGGGGGTACACAGAGGGGCAGGGAGGAAAAGAGAGCCCCAGGGAGGAACAGAGAGTTGCAGGGAGGTAAAATGAGCCCCTATGGAGGAATATAGGGGTGCATGGAGGAAAAGAGACCCCTATGGAGGAATACAGGGGTGCATGGAGGTAAAGATACCCCTATGGAGGAATACAGGGGTGCATGGAAGTAGAGATACCCCTAGGGAGGAATACAGGGGTGCATGGAGGTAAAGAGACCCCTATGGAGGAATACAGGGGTGCATGGAGGTAAAGAGACCCCTATGGAGGAATACAGGGGTGCACGGAGGTAAAGAGACCCCTTTGGAGGAATACAGGGGTGCATTGAGGTTAAGAGAGCCCATTAGGAGTACACAGAGGTTCAGGGAGGTAAAGAGAGCCCCATGGAGGCACCGGGATACATAGAACTTCATGGAGCCACAGCTAACACCACAGAAGTACACAGAGGGGCATGGAGGTAAACTAGTTCAGGGTAATCAAATATAACCACATGGAGGTCAACAAACCCATGGAGTTCAACAGAGGCAATGAGAGCCTCATGAAGTTACAAAAGAGACACACTGAGGTACACAAAACCCCATGGGGGTAAGCAAACCCATGGAGGTAGAGAGATCCAATGGAAGTACACAGAGGTACACAGAACGCCATGAAGGTAAAAGAGACAAACGGAGGTACTCATAGCCTCATGGAGGTAAGCAAACCCATGGAGGTATAGAGATCCAATGGAGGTACACAGAGCTCCATGAAGTTAAAAAGAGACACAGGGCTAGGTACTCTTAGCCCCATGGCGGTAAGCAAACCCATGGAGGTAGAGAGATCCAATGGAAGTACACAGAGGTACACAGAGCCCCATGACTTTAAAAAGAGACACAGGGGAGGTACTCATAGCCTCATGGAGGTAAGCAAACCCATGGAGGTATAGAGATCTAATGGAGGCACACAAAGCCCCATGAAGTTAAAAAGAGACACAGGGCTAGGTATTCTTAGCCCCTTGGCGGTAAGCAAACCCATGGAGGTAGAAAGATCCACTGGAAGTGCACAGAGCCCCATGATGGTAAAAAGAGACAAACGGAGGTACTCATAGCCTCATGGATGTAAGCAAACCCATGGAGGTATAGAGATCTAATGGAGGTACACAGAAGTACACAGAGCCCCATGAAGTTAAAAAGAGACACAGGGGAGGTACTCATAGCCCCGTGGAGGTAAGCAAGCCCATGGAGGTATACAGATCTAATGGAGGTACACAGAAGTACACAGAGCCCCATGAAGTTAAAAAGAGACACAGGGGAGGTACTCATAGCCCCATGGAGGTAAGCAAACCCATGGAGGTATAGAGATCCAATGGAGGTACACAGAGCCCCATGATGGTAAAAAGAGACATATTGGGGAAAATACAGCCTCATGGAAGTAAACATACCCCTCAGAGGTCACTAGGGGACAAGGATGTACATGGAAGTGAACAGAGCTACACGGAGTCGCACAGAATTAGACAGCAACCCATGAATGTCAGTAGAGGGACACAGGAGTAAGAAAGGGACATGAGTATGTAAACAGAGGAGCATCGAGGTAGACTAATGCACTCGGGTGGTAAATAGAGGGACACGAGATTGGACAGATGTGCATGGAGGTAAACAAAGCTACAAGGAGACAAACAGAATCCATCGGAGTAAATAGACGGTCAAATGGAGGAGGATGGACGCAGATATGAGGTAGCAAAAAGGTGCATCGAAGAGGGCGGTGTGTATGGGAAAAGGTGCATCGAAGAGAGCTGTGTGCATGGAAAAAGGTGCATCGAAGAGGGTGGTGTGCATGGGAAAAGGTGCATCGAAGAGGGCGGTGTGCATGGAAAAGGTGCATCGAAGAGGGCAGTGTGCATGGAAAAAGGTGCATCGAAGAGGGCGGTGAACATGGGAAAAGGTGCATCGAAGAGGGTGGTGTGCATGGGAAAAGGTGCATCCAAGAGGACGGTGTGAATGGAAAATGGTGCATCGAAGAGGGTGGTGTGCATGGAAAAAGGTGCATCGAAGAGGGTGGTGTGCATGGGAAAAGGTGCATCGAAGAGGGCGGTGTAAATGGAAAAAGGTGCATCGAAGAGGGCGGTGTGAATGGAAAAGTTGCATCGAAGAGGGCGGTGAGCATGGCAAAAGGTGCATCGAAGAGGGCGGTGTGAATGGAAAAAGGTGCATCGAAGAGGGCGGTGTGCATGGGAAAAAGTGCATCGAAGAAGGCGGAGCCCATGGAAAAGGTTGCATTGGGGGTAAATAGAAATAGAGACATGCACATAGAGGTGTGTAAAGGTAAAAAAAAAACCCAGGGGTACACAGAAAGTGAATGTAGGTGATGTAGGCAGCATGTATAGGTAAACAGATGTACATGGAAGTAAACAGAGGTGTGATGAGGTAAACAGAGGTTCACAGAGGTAAACAGATGTACATGGAAGTAAACAGAGGTGTGATGAGGTAAACAGAGATGCACAGAGGTAAACAGAAGTGTGATGAGGTAAACAGCGGTGCACAGAGGTAAACAGAAGTGTGATGAGGTAAGCACAAGTGCAAGTAGGTAATGTAGAAGGCTTGTGGAGGTAAACAGTTGTTCTTGGTAGTAAACAGAAGTGTGTGGAGTGAACCAGAGGAGCACTGAGGTAAACAGGAGTGTGATGAGGCAAACAGAAGTGCATCTAGGTAATGTAGGGGGCAAGTGTAGGTACACAGAGGTAAATAGATGTACATGGAGGTAATGCAGGAGACATGTTTAAGTAAACAGACGTGTATATAGGTAATCCAAGAGGCATGTGTAGATAAATAGAGGCAAACAGATGTGCATAAAGTAAACAGGTGTGATGAGGTATGCAGATGTGTATTTAGGTAATGTAGGAGGTAAGGGTAGGTAAACAGATGTGCTTGAAAGTAAACAGAGGTGTTTGGAGGTAACCAGAGGAGCGCTGAGGAAACAGAAGTGTAATGAGGTAAACAGAGGTGCATGTAGGTAATGTAGGGCTCATCTGTAGGTAAAAGACGTAAACAGAGGGACGGTGGGTAAACAGAGCCCCATTGGATGGAAGCAGAGATACATGTTGCTGACCACAGAAACACTAATATAAACAGGTTGAAGCTGGTCCTAGTCCAAAACTTGGTCAAGAGCAGTCACAGGACGCTAAACCTTTAGGATATCGCCGCACTGTCTACAACGTGTCCTCTCGCCCAGGTATGTCTGGAGCAGCCGTGTGGTCACACACCCTTCGAGTGAAATCCCCGCCTCCCTGATTTACTCTATAAGTATTCCATAACGACGCTCTACAATCCTTCTCCAGTCATTGCACCCCTTGGACCCAACTCCCTCTTTCTGTCTGACCTCAGTGTGCTCAATGCATGCACCCCTCAGTCCCCTTCTCCAAAGCTCTGATTGGAATATATTAAAAGACAGGTCAAAGGCTGGCTCTTTAACACCTCCAACAGATACCAGTGTCACCTCTCGGGCACTGAGCGGCATATTCTTGTAGCCCACCTGGGCCACCATCCCAAGTGCTTGACTTTGCATGAGTTGCAACCTGCCTAAGACCTTCTTTAGGTCTCTTAGAAGATTGCATTGAGGTATCCTAATGCAGAGCCGTGCATGGATATCTGTTGTTGCTTTACTCCTGTCTTCTAAAAATGGATGCAGGTTAGCTAATATGTAAACATAAGAGACAAGCAGGATGCAAGACTGAAGAGCGTTGAAGAGGGAACTGTGAGCCTCCGTATCAAATGTCGCTGTTCGCCCTGAAGCACAAGATGGAAGCTGGAAGGGTGTTGGGAAGGGATTTATGGTACACCATATCAAATACCGCTGTTGGTCCTGAAGGATGAGAATGCAAGATGGAAGGGCGTTGAAGAGGGAACTGTGATCCACTGTATCAAATGTGGCTGTTGGCTTTGATAGACGAGGATGCAAGATGGAAGGGTATTGAAGAGGGAACTGTGATCCACCGTATCAAATGTGGCTGTTGGCTTTGATAGACGAGGATGCAAGATGGAAGGGTATTGAAGAGGGAACTGTGATCCACCGTATCAAATGTGGCTATTGGTCCTGAAGGACGAGGATGCAAGAGGGAAGGGCTTGGAAGAGGGAACATTGATGCACCATATCAAATGTCACTGTTGGCTCTGATAGACGAGGATGCAAGATGGAAGGGTGTTGGGGAGGGAATTATGGTACACCATATCAAATACCGCTATTGGACCTGAAGGACGAGGATGCAAGATTGAAGGGTGTTGAGCAGTGAACTGTAGTCGATAATATCTTATGTCGCAATTGGATCTGAAAGACGAGCATACAAGATGGAAGGATGTTGAAGAGAGAACTGTGATCCACCATATCAAATCTAGCTGTTTGTCCTGAAAGGTGAGGATGCAAGATTGAAGGACGTTGAGGAGTGAACTGTGGTCCATATTATCAAATGTCGCTTTTGGTCCTAAAGGAAGAGGATGCAAGATGGAAGGGAGTTGGGGAGGGAATGATGGTACACCATATCAAATACCGCTGTTGATCCTGAGAGACAAAGATGCAAGATAGAAGAGCATTGAGTTGTGAACGGTGGTCCATATTATCAAATGTCACTTTTGGTCCTGAAGGAAGAGGATGCAAGATGTAAGGGTGTTGAAGAGGGAAGTGTGATCCACTGTATCAAATGTCGTTGTTGTTTCTGAAGGATGAGGATGCAAGATTGAAGGGCGTTGAGTAGTAAATTATGGTCCATAAAATCCAATGTCGCTCTTGATTCTGAAGGACGTTGATACAAGATGGAAGGATGTTGAAAAGGGAACTGTGAACCACCGTATCAATCGTAGTTATTCGCCCTGAAGGTTGAGGATGCAATACGGAAGGGCTTTGAGGAGTTCACTGTGGTCCATATTATCAAATGACGCTGCTGATCCTGAAGGACGATGATACAAGATTGAGGGGCGTTGGAGAGGGAATTGTGATCCATATTATCAAATGTCACTATTGGCTCTAAAGGACGAGGATGCTAGATGGAAGGGCATTGAAGAGGGAACTGTGGTCCATTTATCAAATGTCACTGTTGGTCCTATAGTTCGAGGATGCAAGATGGAAGGGGGGCCGAATCAAATGTCGCTGTTGGTCCTATAGTTCGAGGATGCAAGATGGAAGGGGGACCGTACCAAATGTCGCTGTTGTTCCCAAAGGATGAGGATGCAAGATTGAAGGGCGTTGAAGATGGAACTGTGGTCCATATTTTCAAATATTGCTGTTGGTCCTAATGAACAAGGACGCAAGATGGAAGGGTGTTGAGGAGTGAACTGTGGTCCATATTATTAAATGTCGCTTTTGGTACTGAAGGAAGAGGATGCAGGATGGAAGGGTGTTAAAGAGGGAAGTGTGATCCAATGTATCAAATGTCTCTATTGGTTCTAAAGGACGAGGATGCTAGATGTAAGGGCATTGAAGAGGGAACTGTGGTCCATTTATCAAATGTCGCTGTTGGTCCTATAGTTCGAGGATGCAAGATGGAAGGGGGACCGTACCAAATGTCGCTGTTGTTCCCAAAGGATGAGGATGCAAGATTGAAGGGCGTTGAAGATGGAACTGGTCCATATTTTCAAATATTGCTGTTGGTCCTATTGGACAAGGACGCAAGGTGGAAGGGTGTTGAGGAGTGAACTGTGGTCCATATTATCAAATGTCGCTTTCGGTCCTGAAGGAAGAGGATGCAGGATGGAAGGGAGTTAAAGAGGGAACTGTGATCCACTGTATCAAATGTCACTGTTATTCCTGAAGGACTAAGATGCAAGACTCTGCTTTATCTGTGAACTTAAAGGCATTATTTTGAACTATTAAGGTTGCTGTTTCTGTTTGGGCTTCCCACAGTGCACTGTCCATCTGATGAGACAAGGAATTCTGGGAAAGACCTCTCCATCCCAGAGTCTACCCTCTCATTCCCTCTCTCTCTCTCTGCCTTGTGCACTCCTTTCCAACCCTAAGTGTCATTTCTGTTCTTTGAGAGAGACCTTGTGTTGGTTTACGATGCTTTAAAAATAAGCAATATAATGTAGCAAAACATACTCAAGTTGCATGAAGGTAAAAAGAAAAGTTTCAAAGAGAAAAATGGGTGCAAACTAAGCAGAATATAGATGCATGTAGGTAGACAGCTGTGCTGAGTTTAAAAGAGGTGAGTGGTGTTAAACATGGAGCTAAACAGATGTATGTGCCACGTAGAGATAACAGCGGCGCATCAGTGCTTAATTTGTAAAAAAGAATAAGTGTCAGGGCCCTCCTCAGGAGACCATTGCCGCTTGCACCTGTTGGAGCAGCAAATGAGACTGCAAACACAACTGATGTCCATCGCACTCTTACACGTGTGACAGTTCAGACTATTCCAGGCCCTCAAAGCTGTAAGATTGGCTTAGGTGACAGGCATTAGTTATTTTTAATCTGTATTGAATTGATACATGATTGCTGTTGTGCTCAACTCTGAATTAGGCACACAGCGCTAACAAGTGGCAAACTGTTATAAGTGCAGGTGTTGACAATTAAGTGCTGGTGCCGAGCACCGGAAACCACTGGCTCAAATTAAGCACTGGGCGCATAGAGGTAAAGGTGTGCAGATTTACACAAAAGATGCACTTGGAGGTGACAAATAGTGGTCACAAGAACACTGTGACACCCACCAGTATAGGGAGGGTCTGGTGGGGGTCCTGGGGTTTACAGGCTGTATTCTGTTCTGATGGATCACCGCAAGCATGTACTCCACTACCTTAGCCAAATACAGCCTGACATATTTAGTGATGTTTACCTTCCATGGCAAAGTTCTCCATTTCTCCAGAGGGCCGACACCAGGATTGAACCTCCGAAGGCCTTTTAGTTTGCCAAGCATCCGCCATGTTTCATGCGACCTCTCAGCAAACTTTTTTAGTTTTTTTTCAAAACCAAAGTCACAAAGCAGGCGATTATTCTTGAAAAACAAAAAACGAGTGGCCCTGGCACGTTGTCAATTTTCACATAGGGTCTGGGAGGGTAATTTTTATTATTATTACTTTTTTGTGTGTTTAAGGCCGTCAGCCTTTTCCATCGGTCGAAGGTTTCAGAGGTTGGGGGGGGGCAGAGCAAGTGAGGACTCGACCAGCAGAAACATGGGGGCATATTATCAAGAGGGGCGATAGGCAATTTTCGCCGCTTTAGCAGCTGTTTTCGGCCGCTAAGCGGCGAAAATTCTATCGCCCAATAGCAAGCTGTTGCTAACAGCAGTTAGCGACAGCTTGTAGGCGATAGCGAGCGGTTTGGGGCCCGCTTTGCATGTCAGCGATATTTATCGCTAATGACATGCAAAGTGGGCGTCCCTAACCTGTTAGCGACTGAAATCAGTCGCTAACATCGCTATCGCCTATTAGCAAGGCAGGCGTAGCGATGGAAATATTTGCGCTAAGCGCGAATATCTCCATATACTAACACCTGCCAGACCAGTTCTTAGCCATGTTATCCAATGGGAGGCGGATAACATGGCTAAGAGCATTTCTTCGCTAATGCGTGAATATCGCCGTATTCTCAGCGATATTCACGCATTTCGCCGCTATCACCAGGTATTTTATCACTTTTGAGATAAACGTTGCTAATAGCACGTTATCTCAGCGATAAAATCCGGCGATAGAAAAATTGTCGCTAAGCCTATTTAGCGATAATTTTCGCTAGTTGTTGGTAATATGCCTCTTGGTATTTTACCCATTGCTAAACAGAGTGACACAATGGCATAGAGGCAGAGTGAAAGAGCGACAGAGTGGGAGAGTGGCATAGTGGCAGAGGGACAGAGTGGCATAGTGGCAGAGGGACAGAGTGGCAGAGTGACAGAGTGAAAGAGTGACAGAGTGGAAAAGTGGCAGAATGGAAGAGAGACAGAGTGGGAGAGTGACAGAGTGGGAGAGTGGCAGAGGGACAGAGTGGGAGAGTGGCAGAGTGACAGAGTGACAGAGGGACAGAGTGGCAGATTGACAGAGTGGGAGACTGACATAGTGACTGAGTGGAATAGTGGAGGAGTGACAGAGTGGGATAGTGACAGAGTGGGAGAGTGGCAGAGGGACAGAGTGGCAGAGTGGCAGAGGGACAGAGTGGCAGAGTGGCAGAGGGACAGAGTGGCAAAGTGACAGAGTGGGAAAGTGACAGAGTGGCAGCGTGAAAGAGTGACAGAGTTGAAGAGTGGAAGAGTGGCAAAGTGGGAGAATGATAGAGTGGCAGAGTGACAGAGTGGCAGAGTGACAGAGTTACAGAGTGGCAGACTGGTAGAGTGACAGTGTGGCAGAGTGACAGAGTGGTAGAGTGAAAGAGTGACCAAGCGGAAGAGTGGCAACGTGACAGAGTGGAAGAGTGGCAGAGTGACAGAGTGGGAGAGTGACAGAGTGGCAGAGTGGCAGACTAACAAAGTGCCAGAGTGACACAGTGGCAAGTGACAGAATTACAGAGTGGCAGACTGGTAGAGTGACAGAGTGGCAAAGTGACAGAGTGGAAGAGTGGCGGAGTGACAGAGATGCAGAATGACAGACTGGTAGAGTGACAGAGGGGCAGAGTGAAAGAGTGGCATCGTGGCAGAGTAACAGAGTGATCGTCTAGCAGACAGGGCAGTCTCCTAGATTTATGGAGCAGTTCCCTGTCTGTCAAACTAAAAAAATAAAATTAGATCTCCTGTCTGTCTTACTAGCAGGCTCCTAAATTTGACTTGAGATGTGGGTGCAGTCACAGAATCTAAAAGTCAAAGAACATTTTCTCAGTGTTAAACATTCACTGATACCACATGTAACTTTTTCTGTGACTGTGTTTCATCTTTAAGATTTTTTTACAGCTCTGTAAGCTATCTGGAATGTGTTGTCTGACAGTTATCAGCAGTAATGCATCATTTAAACTGAAAAAAAGTGCACATTTTTGCTGACGATAGCAATGCTTAAGTGGGTGAGAGACCCCCGCCCCCCTAGCTAGCTCAGGCCACGCCCACTAGCTTCAATGATGCCACTTCATGGCAGATTTAGGAGTATCTATAAAGCAAAGGTTCTCAAGTCTGGTCGGGTTGCATGGGAGGCCCGGAGAGGATTAACCGGTTTCTGATGGAAGGAAGTTTGTTGATAGTGGCAAAAACAAAAATATGTTTGTAGTGCCTTGGAGTGAAATTCCAGCGATTTGTGTGGGCCAGAGTCTGCTCAGACCTCAACACATTCTTCCTTGGGTCAGAAAGATTGTTTCCCACAGTTAACACTTTTTGTAAAAGAAAAAGCTGTAAGAACAGCTAAGGCACAACAACCTCTGTCCACCCGGATATATGTTTTATTAGAGAAAGGGGGGCCTTTGTTCGAGGGAGCTGGGGAGCTTTTCTCTTTAACCTTCATCTCTGCTTGCACCTCATTTGGTTAAAAGGGTTGTTTGTGCAAATATGGAAGTCAGTAATATCGACCTCAATCAAATCCAGAATATTGACTATCACCCTATTATCAAGGTGAGCATACAAAGGAGGTACAGATTCAAGAGTCCTAAATACACATCTTCTCACCTTGCTAATGCACTGGGGTGGCTACTGTGGAGTCCACATGCAAGTACTTTGATGTAAAAAGCTAAACTAAATATTTTGGTACAACACGCACCACCACAAAACACACAGGGTTGAGTTCTTGCGCATAAACACTTTATTTGGAAATTTACAATGTTTTTTTTAATGAAAACCAAGGCCTAACTCTGTTTAAAACAATAAAGACAGATGAACAGAAACAGTAAATAAGACAGATACAGGCAAACAGATTCTGATATATAGATAGATAAAGTGACAGAGGGAAAGACAGCAGGCAGGCAGATATGGTTGGATGGATGAATAGATGGATGAACGAATGAATGAATGGATAGATAGATGGATAGATGGATGGGTGGATGGATGGATGGATGGATGGATGGATGGATGGATGGATGGATGGATGAATGGATGAATGGATGGATGGATAGATGGATGGATGGATGGATGGATGGATGGATGGATGGACGAATGAATAAATGAATAGATAGATGGATAGATGGATGGATGGATGGATGGATGGATGGATGGATGAATGGATACATAGATGGATAGATGGGTGGATGGATGGATGGATGGATGGATGGATGGATGGATGGATGGATGGATGGATGAATGAATGGATGGGTGGGTGGATGGATGGATGGATGGATGGATGGATGGATGGATGGATGGATGGTCAGTCATCAATGAAAGTTTCAAGATACCGGCAATGCAGCAGTAAACAAAGAGTGGGAAATGCGAACAATAACATTGAATACAAATAATCCAATTTAAAGTCCATGTTGCATCATCATTTCATTTTCAATGATACTTTCCGAGTCAGCAAAAAATTGTGGCTGCCCTTGGGTTATGTTATATGTGTGACAACCTTTGTTGCACAAAAAGAAGTGGGTTAAAATGCATCTTTCACGTGTATAAATGTTATACCACAAAGATGCCATCATTCCTTTGAAACATTGGATTTCATTCAATGGGGAGGCCATGACTCAGCTTGTTTTCCTTCTATTAAGCTAATTAATATCAAAGCATGGCAGTGCAGTTAACACAGGTAATGACAGACCAAATCACTCAGCAGAACTTAGCAGTTGCATTAGCATCATTCAGCGCCCTCTGCATTGAATCTGAAAAACTGAGCATTCTAAAGGCAGCCATGGCCCATTGTTAGCCACACCTTGCAGCAGCAACTTCAAACATCTCTGACTTTTACTGCTAAGATATATTTCTTAAATAAAGCAAACGTGTTTAGCAGCAACTCAACTTCTGTTCTCCACTATGAAGCATTGTTTTCTTCTTTTTTTAATAAAGACCATCAAACAGTGCAAAATGTCACTTAGTATTTTCAATAAAGAGTGCTGGATTGAAAATAAATCATTCTAATTGCCCCAAAATAAGCATGTAATATAAAAAAAAACATAAAGAGTAAGGGTGGACGTAACTAGCAAAATTCCATGTAGTGGATTCAAGTGGAATTACCCAAAAATTCCATGAGATTACGAAGAATTACAGAAGAAGCGAAATTCGGAATGTAGCGCTATTTTCCAATATAGATGCGAGGATGCATTTTGCGCCAAGAAATAGTGCTAAATGCAACAGAACATAAATAACATGCGTAAAATGTGCACTTGTAGTAGGATTTTACCCCAACATACTACCAGCATTTTTGCACTAGTTTCTTAGTGCGAAATGAACCTTCATGTCGAAAACGGAGGCGAGGATGCATTTTGTGCTAAGAAAATAACGCTAAATGCAACAGAACATAAACAGCAGCACGAACAGCCACTCGCACTTCCTAAATGTGCTCTCGTAGTCGTAATTTTCCCACCAAATTACTCAAATTTTGACCCCTCGTGACCAGCATATTTGTCAAACACTAGTTTCTTGAGATTTAAATTTACCTGTGGCAGTGGTGTGTACGGGCGAGAGAGCACAAGAATACTCTAACAGTATCTTTCCTTTTGCGCACTTGTGCAGTGGTAGAAAAATGCCTGATGCCTTTCGGCAGGAAGCCGCCTTGTTCACAGGTGAGGCGAGCCACCCCCAACTTCAAACTTAAACCTTAGCTACGTGGCATAAACATAACCAAAGAGCTAAAGAATAGCTCCATGAATATAGACCATAATGAGTCGGCCATCTTGCAATATTTTCAAAACTATACTAGAAGCTCATTACATGCCAACATTGGTGTGCTCAAATATCACAATATATATTTGTTATAAACACATAACCAAATTATCTGCAACATATATCAATAATTCAATGCCATGTGCAAAATCAATAGCAGTGGAATTGAACCCAAGTGGGTTCACAAAATCTTAATACAATGGTCAAATAAATAAGAAAACTTTTACACCATTTTGTAAAATTTCATCATGCCAGCTTTATCTCCGCAATTTTTTTCCATGGTACAGATAGCAAATTTTGCTGAATTTGCAAATTTTCAGGTAGTGGTAAAAAAATGTTTTGGAAACAATTGATCAGCCAATCACATTTCTTTAAAAAGGCAATTATGAGCAAGATCTATCAATCATATTTGAATTTTTCAAGAAATATGATTGGCTGATCAATTGCTTCAATTTTTTGTTTTTTACTGCTATCTTGAAATTTGCAAATTCCGGACCATGGAAAAAATTGCATTGAGAAAGCGAGCATGATGACATTTTAAAAGCAACAACTCCATCCATTCAGGTTCGCCAACCGACCCCTGTCCCCACCACATCTTCAACAAAGCAGACTCCATCATCGCACCCCATCTCCGTGATGTCATCAACTGCTCCTTCAACTCCGCTACCTTCCCAGAAAGCTGGAAACACGCCGAACTCAGTGCCCTCCTGAAGAAACCCACAGCTGACCCCTCTGAACTTAAGAACTACCGCCCTATCTCCCTCCTCCCATTCCCTGCCAAAGTCATTGAGAAAGCCGTTAATAGCCAGCTCGCCACCTTCCTTGAATCCAACAACTCTCTCGACCCCTCACAATCCGGCTTTCGAGCCAAACACAGCACCGAAACCGCCCTCATTGCAGCGACAGATGACATCCGAACGCTTCTGGACAACGGAGAAACAGTTGCCCTCATCCTACTTGACCTCTCCGCCGCATTCGATACAGTATGTCATAGCACCCTCATACAACGCCTCAGCAACGTCGGAATACAAGGAAAAGCCTTGGACTGGATCATCTCGTTCCTCGCCGGGTGAACCCAGAGAGTCCGAGTCCCCCATTCAAATCAGAGGCCACCGAAGTCATCTGCGGAGTCCCACAAGGATCATCACTCAGTCCCACCCTCTTCAACGTTTACATGAGTCCCCTCGCATCCATCGCGCAACAACACAACCTCAACATCATCTCCTACGCCGACGACACCCAGCTGATCCTTTCCCTCACCAAAGACCCTAACACCGCCAAAACCAATCTTCATGAAGGCATGAAAGAAGTAGCCGAATGGATGAAAAACAGCCGCCTAAAACTTAACTCAGACAAAACGGAAGTTCTCATCCTAGGATCTTCACCTTCTGCCTGGGACGACTCTTGGTGGCCATCGGCCCTGGGCACAGCACCCATACCCACAGACCCCGCACGCAACCTGGGCTTCATCCTAGACTCCTCCCTCTCGATGACCAGACAAGCTAACGCCGTCTCATCCTCTTGCTTCAACGTACTCCGCATGCTCAAAAAAATCTTCCGTTGGATCCCCTCAGAAACAAGAAAGACGGTCACCCACGCACTGGTAACTAGCCGACTGGACTATGGAAACACCCTCTACGCCGGAACCACAGCCAAATTACAGAAAAAACTCCAACGCATCCAAAATGCATCTGCCAAACTCATATTGGACATCCCACGCCAAGCTCACATTACCGGCCACCTGAAAGACCTCCACTGGCTTCCCGTCAACAAGAGAATAACGTTCCGTCTCCTCACCCACGCTCACAAGGCCCTCTACAAACTAGGACCCGAATGCCTCAACACACGACTGTCCTTCTACACACCCACTCGCCAACTAAGATCCTCCAACCAAGCGCTTGCCACAGTTCCGCGCATCCACAGATCCACCATGGGAGGAAGATCCTTCTCCTACCTGGCAGCCAAGACCTGGAACTCTCTCCCCACTCACCTCCGCCTCACACAGAACCACATTTCCTTCAGAAAGGAACTTAAAACCTGGCTATTCGATAAATAATGCACCCCCTCCCACAAGCGCCTTGAGACCCTATGGGTGAGTAGTGCGCTATACAAATTTTTGCACTTGAACTTGATGTGGGACCGAGTCCCCAAGTCTTGTCATGGTGGATGCAGCATTTTGTTCAGAGGTGCAGCCAGCCAATCAGATCTGTGATACTGAAATGAGACGAACCTTCCTTAGCCAATCAGAAGGCCCTATTTTTTTTGTACATGTTTCCGCACTGGAGACTCCAGGGTGACCAACCGTTCAGATATCCCTGACATTAAGCATTAACCCCTTCATGCATAATCTGAGCCCCTTTTTAAATGCTAATTTCTCAAAATGGGTAAACATAGCCCCCATGCTCATTTCATTTCCACTATTGATTCTCAGCAGAATAATCTGGTAAGGCAGAAAAGCAGGGACCCCTTCCAAAGCCGCAGCCTTGAAGCCTGCCCCAGCAGGGCGGAAGGCACCGTGTAAGACACTGTTTGCCTGGCATTGTGTGGTTCCAAAGCAAACAGGCCTGGCATGTTCACCCAGCCCTCAGCCTGCGGGCGCGCGAGCTCGGGCGGCCATCTTGTGCGGCCTAGAGGCGGCTGGCGCAGACACAATACACAGCCACTCCAGAGAGGTAAACACTCCCAAGCAAAGTGTCATGTCGGCCATGAAGATTAATAGTCTGTGGAGGCCGCGGGTCACGTGCGTGTGCTCGCGCACGACGTTTGACGGATGAGGCTGTCACATGGCCTCAGGCGTCCTACCCTGCTGGGGCTTGGAAATGCAGCGATTAGCAGCGAAAATAAACAAATATTTCGATGTTTTCAGACCCCTGCCTGGCCCTATCTGTGTACAGTCAAAATCCACACCAGGCGTCCCCCGCCCTCCCCCCAAAACTGCTTTCTCGATCACTTTTGAGATGAACTGTGTGTTTCCTTCACTGTCCGTAAATAAGGAGTCATAGGCCTGGCAAATCGGGCAGCAGACAGACTAGGGTTCACTAAATGGCTAGGATTATTGGGTTAGTGCCCCATCACGTGCTGGTGGCACACTTAGTCCGGTTTGCCATCACTAATAGTGCCAGAGTGCATTTTGGTGAATGACAATGTGGATTATTATTAGAAAGGACATATTTACTGAGAGCTTGGAGTGGTGGGCAGTGTGGGTAACTTGCACTAGTGAACAGTGTGAGAAGCATATAATGGTGGGCAGTGCGAAGATCTGGCACTATTGGCCATTGTGATAAACTGGCACTGTGTGAAAGGCTTCCACTGATGGGCAGTTCCAGAAGCTGGCACTTGCGAGCAATGTGATAAGATGAGACTTTGGACAATGTTAGAAGCTTGCACTTGTTGGCAGTGGGGCAGTGTGAAGGGTTCGCACTGGTGAACAGCTTGAGAAGCTTACCCTGGTGGGCCGTGCAAGGAGCTGGTAGTGATTGGCAGCATGACCAGCTAGCACTGATAGGAAGTGTGAAATGTTGGCACTAGTGGGCTGTGTGAAAAGATGGCACTGGTGGGTGGTGGAAGTAGCTTGCACTAATGGGCACTCGTGCATAGTGCAAGAAGCTGGGACTAGTCGCAGTGGGCCAAGGTAGCACAAAAAGTGTTGCGTTAGATGTTGGCAGTGGTGGGCCGTGTGAGTAATTGCCACTGTGGACAGATTGTGAACCTGGCTCTTTTTGGGTAGTGGGGTGAGCTCTGATTGGCGGGCGGCTTCAGAAGCTTGCTCTGGGGTCAGCACGAGGAGCTGACACTGGTAGCCAGTGCAAGGAGTTACCTTGGATGGGCAGTGCGACTCCCTGCCCTGATGGATAGTGCGAAAGATGGTACTGACCAGCGCTGAAGGACAGTATGAGCAGCTGGCACTGGTGGACAGTGTGAGACGCTGTCCTGGAAATGTGTCCAGCTGGCACTGGTTGGCAGTGTGAGGAGATGGCATTCCCGGGCAGTGCATAGTGCTGTGTAAGATGCTAAAAAATGGATAGTTTTGGGAGCTGCCTTAGGCAGGCAGCGTGAGGACTTGCAAAAGGTGGGCAGTATGATGCCCCTGATGGGCAGTGTGAGGAGATGGCCCTGGTGTGCAGGGGAGAAGCTGGCACTGCTGTAGAGGACTTCAGAGCACAGCGCTTTCACCAGCACCAAAAGTGAGCATTATAAAAAAAAGTTACTCGTCGGCTCTGTTTTTAACCCTATGGTTTCCACTGCAAGTGGCCCAACGTGGCAGGAGATACTTATCGCATCTAATAATACTGATCCCCATGGGAATAGAATTTATAAGGGGTGATAAATATCACCGAATACAAATTAAGCCTTGTGAAATGGGGCATAATCTGTGGACTTCAGTGCTTTGGGCATTAGAATCTCTCGTTCTGGTATTCACCAGTCCTTTTACTCTGTTAAATTCCGACAGGTTGACTTGCCAAAAGTTATTAGGGGAAAATCTAAAGGTATGGTCTATACCATATGTCGAAAACATTGGGAGAGCAAGGGAAATAAGGAATGCGTTCGTATCCTCTCTGTAATATATGTTAAACAATGATGGACGAACCCAATCTATGTGTGGCACTATCACTGGTATTAATACAATAAGGAGGGCGTGTAAAGGGAATATTTATTGACCTTGCATTGTTATGATCCCTACATGCAATGAAAAAACCACATATAACAACGGGTCAAAAACCAGACTAAAGCTATCTGTAAAACTGTGTGCGATTAAGGGGATACAATCTATGAATCCAAGGTATTCATGGTGAAAATTGTGTTCCCATCAGATACCCGTCCTGTACCGCCCTACATCATTTGGGATCCTTCACCCGAAGGAAGTGGAAACGAGTCCACTATGGATTAGGTAGATTGTAGCCTAATCGTATTGAAGGATACAGTGATGTGTAAAGGAAAAACTATGTATGGTATCAGGGGGTAAAAATAGCTAGCAGTGCAAAAGAAAAATGCTGTGTGCAGCATGTGAATAAGTGAATTAATATTGGGTTGTAGGAGTGGAAAAATGAATTTTAATAGGATCCTACCCACACCCAAGGTTAAAAAACAGTGCAAAGTAGTTTTACAAATAACTACTTAGGTGTAATCCAGGTCGACATGTTTCTGCAGGGTAATAGGTTCACAAGATGCCTGTCTGCTTCATCAGGACCTTAACAAGAGTGTGCTACTGCTGGTAAGTGTATTTTAGTGATTTAAAATCATATCACCCACGATCTGGGGAATAAACTCTCCACCTCACCCGGCTACAGCTCAGGTACAAATGGAGCACCGCTCTGTCCGTCGGTACTCCTGGCCTCCGTCTAGGCTGTCAGTGGGAGGTGGACAGTGTTTGGAACCCACTGGGTTTGTTAAAAGAACCCTCACACACCAACCTGGTTGTTATCATGCTTCATCATGGGGGTCCGAACCGGGTGGCCGAATGCCCCCGGTTGTGCTATGACGTCTGAATACAACGGAGCTGGTGTGGTGCAGAAATGTGATGTGGTGTGAATTAAAAATATCTCTGAGCATCCTTGGCTCTTTATGTTTATTACTGGTGGCTCAGGATATGGTTAAAAAGTATGTGAAATGGAACTAAAAAATAAATAATTATCTTGGCTATGTGACCATCTATTATAAAGAGGCAAGGATTCTCATGACACCAACTAGGTTGGTGTGTGAGGGGTCTTTTAACAAACCCAGTGGGTTCCAAACACTGCCTACCAGTGATAGTGCCGCACATCGATTGGATTCGCCCATCATTGTTTAACACGTTCCGTGCTCCCGTCAGCCAACTGCTGACGGGAGCACACCCTCCATGGTGCTGGGAACGACCGTTGGCCGTCGCAGCCCCGCCCACCCTTCAGAACGCCTGCACTGCGTTGAAATAACGTCCGCAGTAAACAGGTTAACATGGTATATACCGTACCCAGTACTTACAGGGTACAATAAACATTGCATCACTCGATATTGCGATCTCTGTGCAAACAGGCTTCTGCACAAAGATCACAAGTTATGCAGAAACTCACAATGAATGCCCGTGTTTGCTTATATGCCCTCTCCTTTACGTCCAGGCATCTCTGAGTGGGGCGTTACCCTCACCTGCTCTGGTATCTGGAAAATACCCCCCTCTACCTGCTCCCCTTTCACACCACCTCCCCTGAGGTAGAATATGATTGCTGGGTAGTCGAACAGAACTAGGGTTGGGCGTAACCCACATAATTCTGTGTAGGGTTATCACGTGGAATTACCTAAGAATTTCAAAATATCCTTCTCTTCTTGAATTACGCAGGTAGAGTAATTCTGCATTTAGCGCTATTTCTTAGAGCAAAAATGTCTCCTTACGTCGAAAAGCGCAATTGAACATGAATAGTGAGCGCGAGCAGCCACTCACTAAATGTGTTCTTGGGGTAGGATTTGTCCCCAATTTACTACTGACATCTAGCGCTATATCTTAGCATAAACTACAACAGAACACATATAGCAAGTGTGAGCAGCCCTTCCTGCTCGCCTAATGTGCTCTTGCTGTAGAGTTTTTCCCCAAATGACTCTTAATTACCTGTGGATTGTGTAATTATCAGTAATTTCTTGTCAAAGAGTAACACAGAATTACCAAAATTACTCGGATTACTCCAGCGTAATCTAAATTCTGCCCAAGTCTCGACAGAAGGTACGCAAGTGATAACCTTGTGTGAACCAGCGAGGGGCAATACAGACTGAAACACGCGTGCATTAGAACGCCTTTGGTGAGATCAGTGACTGCAACCAATCTCTGGTTTACAAAGAACAGCAGAGAAGGAAGCAAAATAGAGAACAAGACAAAAGAATGAAGAATGATAACTAGAAAATTTCAAAATAATTGCACTGTGCAGTCTTTGTGCTACTGCTTACTTTCCTCCAGCAAAGAGAGGGGGCCCGATTCACAGAACTAACTTAAGACACATCCTAAACTTACTACTTTTGGTATTCACAGAAGTTAGGATTTTGTCTTAAAACAGACTTAAGACAGACTTAAGACAGACTTAAGTTAGGATTCTGTCTTAAATCTGTCTTAAGTCTGTCTTAAGACAAACTTAAGACAAACTTATGACAAAATCGTAACTTCTGTGAATACCAACAGTAGTAAGTTTAGGATTTTGTCTTAAGTTAGTTCTGTGAATCGGGCCCAACAAAAGAAAGTCAGGCGCCACCTGGAGGACAAGGTAGGAAAAGGACAATGAATCAGTAGAAAATGAAAGAAACAGAAAGAAAACCACCCATTTGGAATAAACTAAAAAATTAAACTAACAAATGAAACAAAGTTAAATAGGAGAGAAAATATAAAAAAAAATCACAGGAACATTATAAATAAACTGCTCTGCTTCTATGTGCAGATACTGTAGAGGCAGAAAAATATATATTTTGTTTTTTATTTATTATTTTTTATATAGGCCGACACACCCTGAGCAAGTAGTGTGCTCTTGCACAAGAAAAACGAAGTTTTAAATCCACCTACTTGAAAAACCAATCAGAGATCGGTGAATGTACACTGTGACCGGCATGACATCTGGCTGCACCCCACATTTGTCCTACATGGGAACTGAGGAAAAGGTCAATTATGTCACTCTAAGGAACTGGAAATATTAATTCAAACCTTCTGTTGAAGCGTGGATATGGCAAACTGAGCACAAGTGGCAACTTTGAAAGTGGCAGGTCAAGAGGATCTATTGATCTTATCTGGAGAGGCTAGACCTGTCCACCATATAAAACATTTTAGTGTTATGAGTTATATTTGAGCCGTTAACTGTCCACCTTTTATATGTGTATTTGTTTTGAGCTTTTTAAATCCTCTATGTAGCACATATTTATTAGCGTTTAGGAGTTTATTACACACTATTTGTTTTTCTGACAATATTATGAATATAGTTTTTAGCTCTCACAGCATATCCATCTGGGTATTATTGAAAAGGGATTCTATTTCTTGATATTTATGCCATGTCTCTGTTTACTGCTTTATTAATATACGTGATACATATAATGAGTAGACAGCTCTTTATTCTTAATGTTTTTTAGTGTGTGTGTGTGTGTATATATTCAGTGGAAAAAAGAAAGGTAACGTAATAGTTAAGTGAAATGTTCAGTAACAATGTAAAGTATTAAACAAAATAAACAGAAATTCACCAGTTATAGTTATCTCAAGTAACGATAACTCGTGCCTTTAGGTAACTATAAGTCATGCCCTCACCGTGCACTGCTAATTACTGCACATATTACAACACTCATGACAACTTCTATGACACCATTGATAATATCACTGCAACATTTGCAATGGAATAATTTATGAGAAAACTGTGCCTGGCCTGCAGCCAGGTCCTGTTGCCAAACCACCAGGGTGCAGCCGACCCCACTGCAGGCAGCCAGCCTCACGCTGCGCACAGTTTCATCGCACACAGTGTAGTATTGGCCAAGGGCTTGGCTTGCAGTCAGTCCCTGCACTGAAGTACAATAATAAATGGGAGGCTGCTACCCTCCTTGAATGTCATTAGGCCCTGGGGACCACATTCCCCAAGGCCATCTTTTTTTAAGGGAAAGGGGGCTATGTGGCCCATCTTCACAAGCCTCATTAGACCCTGGGACCCAATCTCCCAGGGCTTTATGCTTTTTAGAGAGGTGGGGGTCAAAGTGCACCTACTTTCATAGTTTTAATGATATACCCATTTAAAGAGCAATGTGAACAAAAGAAGCTTGGATGATGTCATCAGTGATTTCCTAATGATGTCATAGAACATGTCATGACTGAGTGATGTCATATGTGAGGTGATAAGGAGTGCATGGCGGAGTGCAAGTTATATTTAACCCTGTTAACTATTAACTGGTGAATTTGTGTGTGATTTTAATTTGAAAACATTATTGTTGTCACTGACAAATTCACTTAACTATAGCGTTACTTTAACCTTTGTTTTTTTTCAGTGAATATATTGGTATGTATACGTGTGTGTGTGTTTTTGTGGCCATGTATAACCTGAGCTGTGAGGACAGGACTGGTCCTCATAGCGTGGGCTAACATTGTCCGAACCAGACAACACTATCTTTGTGAGGACCAGTGCATTATGAGGACCAGTCTTGGTAATGTGTTTATTTACTTTCGAGCGAGTGTATCAAAAAACTAAAAGTGCTGTTATATTTGCCTCGATACGGTTTATAAGCTACCCTACTATCAAAGCGCGTGTGGAGTTAGAACAGTAATTACACACTTCATTACGGTCAATGGCTGGTCCTTATAATAATAGGTATGTTATGTTGTGTGTGTGTGTATAAGTGTAATTCTGTGGCCGCAGCATATTCCGCATAATTAAGGATTTTCCACATAATACATCACCTGCTGCATAATTTGCAGATTTTACAACAAAATGTGTGTTTCTTGCTCAAAGTGATCAGAAATTACTCAAAACATAGAGACGTGTTGCTGTGCAATGGTAGGCCCTTCGTAGAAGTTGACTAGTAACCTTTCGCATTCCTAATGCTGCATTTGAGTGTTAAACTGTTACTAATGAGGTGGAGGTTTTGCCCAGACTGTGCTAACATGCCAACAATCATAGGTAAAGCTTTGTTGGAGTGGAGTGGTATAGAGTAGTATGGAGTGTAAAAGAGTGAAGTGGCACTGTGTGGTGTGGAGTGGCAGGTGTGGTGTAAAGCGGCATTGTGTGGTCTGGAGTGGCATTGTGTGGCATGGAATGAAGTGCCATAGTGTGAAGTGGAGTGGAATTGTGAGGCGCGGAGTGGAGTGACATTGTGTTGTTAAGTGGAGTTGCGTGGCATTGCGCGGAGTGGAATAGAGTGACACTGAGTGGCATGGAGTGGCGTGGAGTGGAGTGGAATGTAGTTGAGTGGCATTGTGTTGAGTGGAATCGTTTAAGTGGAGTGACAATGAGTGAAGTGGAGTGGTGTGGCATTGTGTAGAGCGGAGTGGAGTGGTATTGTGTAGAGTGAGTGGACTGGCACTGAGAGGACTGGCTCTGAGGGGAGTGGAGGGGTATGCTGCAAAGCACTTCAATGCCTTGTCAGGGGTAGTAAGGACAATAACAATTAAATGAATACAATTACAATTGAGTGCAGTGGTATTGCATGAAGTAGAGTGTTATTGTATAGCATGGAGTGACATAGTGTGGTGTAGAGGGGAGGAGCACAACAATGCCAACTCCGCCACCCTGATCGACAACCTCGCCAACCTCGGCCTCAAACAACTCGTCACCGCACCCACCCACGCCACTGGCCCCACTCTGGATCCCGTCTTCTCCACAGGCTCCCACGTCGCCTTCGACCACACCACCAAACTCCACTGGACCGACCACCGCTGCACCCATTTCACCTTCAAAAAACCAACCACGCACCACCGCACCTCCCTTGCCAAGAACCCACCCACCGACCCCACCAACCCAGACGCCACAGCCCGAAACCTCGGACAGTGGATCGACGACTGCGCCAACACCCTCGCCCCGCTCAAGGAACCCTCCAACAGCCACGCCAACAAGAGAGCCACCTGGTTCACAGACGAGCTCCAGACTTCTAAATGCGCATGCCGGAAACTGGAGAAGACATGGCTCCACGAAGGCACACAGGACAACCACGCAGCCCACAAAGACGCCACCCGCAGACACCACCACCTCATCAGATTAGCCAAGAGATCCTCATTCAAAGACCGCTTGGATAACAACGCACACAACAGCAAAGAGCTCTTCAGCATCGTAAAGGAACTCTCCAACCCCAGCGCCAATGCCAACGACATCCCGCCCTCACAAGAACTGTGCGACTCACTAGTCATCTTCTTCCACCGCAAGATCGCTGACATCCACGACAGCTTCAACACTACGACCGCCCCGACTACGCCAGACTCCACCTTCCCTGTGAACACCACCAGCGCCAACCGCCTGACCTCCTGGTCCAACGTCAATGACGACAAGACACGCAAGGTCATGAACTCCATCCACTCAGGATCTCCGTCTGACCCGTGCCCACACCACATATTCAACAGAGCAGACGCAGCCATCGCACCCCAACTACGGAAGGTCATCAACATCTCCTTCGAAACAGCGACATCCCCGGAAAGCTGGAAGCATGCCGAAATCAAGGCCCTCCTCAAGAAGCCCAAAGCGGACCTCAAGGACCTCAAGAACTTCCGGCCCATATCCCTGCTTCCGTTCCCAGCAAAGGTCATTGAGAAAATCATCAACATGCAACTGGCCTGCCACCTGGAAGACAACAACATCTTGGACCCGTCCCAGTCCGGATTCAGATGAAACCACAGCACTGAGACAGCCCTCATCGCCGCCAGAGACGACATCAGGCGCAAACTAGACAACGGCGAAACATCAGCCCTCATCCTCCTGGACCTGTCAGCTGCCTTCGACACGGTCTGCCATCACACTCTAAAGACAGGCCTCCTAGAAGCCAGAATCCAAGAGAAGGCTCTCCGGCAGAACCCAAAGTGTCCGCCTTCCACCCTTCCGATCCGAAGCTACCGACATCAATTGCAGCATCCCCCAGGGCTCATCCCTCAGCCCAACACTGTTCAATGTCTACATGGCCCACCATCATGACCTCAACATCATCTCCTACTCCAACGACACCCAGCTCATCCTCTCTCTCACCAAGGACCCACACAGAGCCAAAACCAACCTCTACAAGGGAATGAAGGCCGTCGCCGACTGGATGAGGAGCAGCCATCTGAAGCTGCACTCGGACAAGACGGAGGTCCTCATCCTCGGACCCACCCCCTCAGCCTGGGACTAATCCTGGTGGCCGACCACACTGGGAACAGCACCAACACCCACCGACCATGCACGCAATCTAGGATTCATCCTCGACTCCTCCCTCTCCATGTCTAAGCAGGTCATTGCCGTCTCCTCCTCCTGCTACAATACCCTCCGCAAAGGAATGGGACAGGATTTTAAAATATCCTAAATCAATCAATCAATCAATCAATCATCGAATTTGTATAGCGCGCTACTCACCCGTAAGGGTCTCAAGGCGCTGGGGGGAGGGGGGTGGCTACTGCTCGAACAGCCAGGTCTTGAGTTGTTTCCTGAAGGAGAGATGGTCCTGGGTCAGCCGAAGGTGGGTGGGGAGGGAGTTCCATGTCTTGGCTGCCAGGTAGGAGAAGGATCTTCCTCCGATGGTGGATTTCTGAAATCGTGGGACAGAGGCGAGGGCGAGGCTGGCGGAGCGGAGTTGGCGGGTGGGTGTGTAGAATGTGAGGCGGCTGTTGAGGTACTACGGGCCCGAGTCGTTGAGAGCCTTGTAAGCGTGGGTGAGGAGTCTGAACGTGATCCTCTTGTTGACGGGGAGCCAGTGAAGGCCTTTCAGGTGGGCAGAGATGTGGCTGCGGCAAGGGATGTCCAGGATGAGTCGTGCTGAGGCGTTCTGAATGCGCTGGAGTCTTTTCTGGAGTTTGGCTGTGGTTCCTGCGTAGAGGGTATTCCCGTAGTCCATACGGCTGGTGATGAGGGCCTGGGTGACCGTCTTCCTGGTTTCGGTGGGGATCCATCGGAAGATCTTTCGGAGCATGCATAGGGTATTGAAGCAGGATTGATGAGACGGCGTTCACTTGCTTGGTCATGGTGAGGGAGGAGTCCAGGATGAAGCCCAGGTTCCGTGCGTGGGTTTGGGTGTGCTGCCCAGGGCAGGGGGGCACCAGGACTCGTCCCAGGCGGAGGGAGAGGGTCCGAGAATGAGGACTTCCGTCTTGTCTGAGTTCAGTTTCAGATGGCTGATCTTCATCCATTCTGCGACGTCTCTCATTTCTTCCTGGAGGTTGGCTTTGGTGGTGGTGGGGTCGTTGGTGAGGGAGAGGATCAGCTGGGTGTCGTCAGTGTAGGAGATGATGTTGAGGTTGTGTTGGCGGGCGATGGCTGCGAGAGGGCTCATGTAGATGTTGAAGAGGGTGGGGCTGAGTGAGGATCCTTGCGGGACGCCGCAGATGACTTCGGTGGCCGAGGATCGGAACGGGGGGAGGCGGACTCTCTGGGTTCTTCCGACGAGAAATGAGATGATCCACTCCAGGGCCGTTCCTTGGATTCCGGTGTTGTTGAGGCGTTGTATTAGGGTGCGGTGGCATACAGTGTCTAAGGCTGCTGAGAGGTCCAGGAGGATGAAGGCAGCAGTTTCCCCGTTGTCTAGCAGGGACCTGATGTCGTTGGTGGCTGCGATGAGTGCGGTCTCGGTGCTGTGGTTTGCTCGGAAGCCGGACTGTGAGGGGTCGAGTGAGCCATTGGTCTCGAGGAAGGCGGAGAGTTGTCTGTTGACAATCTTCTCGATGACTTTGGCTGGAAAGGGGAGGAGCGAGATGGGGCGGAAGTTCTTGAGGTCCGTGGGGTTCGCAGTGGGTTTTTTCAGGAGGGCGCTCAGCTGGGCGTGTTTCCAGCTCTCCGGGAAGGTGGCGGATGTGAAGGAGTTGTTGATGATGTTCCGGAGTTGGGGTGCGATGACGGCGTCAGCTTTGTTGAAGATGTGATATGGGCAGGGGTCCGTGGGGGAGCCGGAGTGGATGGTGTTCATCATACGGGTGGTGTCTTCGGTGCTGACAGGGGTCCAGGTGCGGAGGGTGGTGGTGGGGGGCGCTGGTTAGGTGGTTGGGTGCGTGGTCGGCGCGCCGAAGCTGTTGTGTATGTCGGCGATCTTGTGGTGGAAGAACGAGGTGAGAGAGTCGCAGAGGTCTTGCGAGGGGGTGATGTCGGTGTTTCAGGCGCTGGGGCTGGAGAGCTCTTTGACAATGTTGAAAAGGTCCTTGCTGTTGTGAGTGTTGTTGTCCAGTCGTTCTTTGAAAGCTGTCTTCTTGGTGGTGCGGATCAGCTGGTGGTGTATGCTGGTGGCGTTCTTGAGGGCGGTCATGCGTTCTGCAGTCTGGTCGATGCGCCAGGCTTCCTCGAGGGTGCGGCAGGGTTTCTCTGAGTTTTTGAGGTCGTTGGTAAACCACAAGGCTTTCTTGCTGCCTGGTCTGCTGGGAGGGTTCTTCAGTGGTGCGAGTTCGTCAGCGAATTCGGTGAGCCACTGTGTGAGGTTGCGGGCTGCTTCGTCGGGGTCCGTTGTGTTGGTGGGTGGGTTCTGGCTGAGGGAGGTGGTGAGCTGGTCAGCGGTGATCTTGCTCCAGATTCTGCGGGGGATCTGTTGTAGGTGGTGGTTGGTCGTGGTTTTCCTGAAGGTGAAGTGGACGCAGCTGTGGTCTGTCCAGTGTAGTCCGGTGGAGTGGCTGAAGGAGATGTGCTTGCTGGAGGAGTAGACGGGGTTGAGCGTGTGGCCGGCGTAGTGGGTGGGGGTGTTGACCAGTTTCTTGAGTCCGAGGTTGGCGAGGTTGTCCAGCAGGGCGGCGGTGTTGCAGTCCTTGTTGTTCTCCAGGTGAAAGTTGAGGTCCCCTAGGAGGATGTAGTCTGTGGAGGTGAGGGCGTGTGGACTGACGAAGTCTGCGATGGCTTCACTGAATTGAGTGCGCGGTCCCAGGGGTCTGTAGATGAGGGGGCCTCTGAGGGTGGTCTTGGAGTCGGTGTGTATCTGGAAATGAAGGTGTTCGGCGGCTATGAGGGTTTCGTCGGAGTTGGTGGTGATGCGGATGGTGTTTTTGTGGACGATGGCGATGCCTCCACCGGTTTGGTCAATGCGGTCTCTCCGGCTGATCTTGTAGCCGTCCGGGATGGCTATGGCGATGTCGGGGGCTGAGGAGGCGTTCATCTAGGTTTCTGTGAGGAAGGCGACGTCTCGTGATGTTGAGTCCAGGAGGTTCCAGAGTTCGACGGCGTGCCTGTGGACGGAGTGGGTGTTGAGCAGGATACCCTTGAGGTGGTTGTCGCTGGGGCTCGGCTTGGCGGGTGCGGTGCAAGTTCGCAGGCAGGTGAATCGGCAGTCTCGGCAGGTGAAGGGTCCGTGGGTGCGTTTCGGGGTGGCTGGGTAGCAGGCGGGGAACCGGCCGGCATTGAGTGCGAGGAGGGTTGCTGCGTCGTTAGTTCGTCGGGTGCGTTGGCATCGACGAGGACCAGGGGGTCTGGCGCTGGGCGCAGTCCAGGCGCGGACGGGGGTAGACGGGCTTGCCTTTGGCGCACCTTCGGCGTACAATCGGCATACCCGCTGCACGCGTCTGCTGCGCGTACACCGTGCGTCCTCCATATGAGGGGCTGAGGGAGGGAGGAGCAGCTGGGAGGCGGGAGCGGGGTGTCGAATGGGAGCGGCGGGGGGCGGGGCCGCAGGGCACAGCGGTGGGAAAACGAGGGCGAGGCGGGAGGCGGGAGGGCACAGAGGGCAAGGGAAAGCGAGGGGGAAAGCGCAATGACAAAAAAAAATTAGAAAGCTAATGGAAGCGGAAGGCAGGGGAGCGAGGGGAAGCTAATGGGACAGAAAACCAAATAAACAGCTAAATGGAAGCGGAAGGCAAGGGGAGCGAGGGGAAGCTAATGGGACAGAGCAGAGGGGCAGAAACGGCGACCACACAGCGGGGAGAAAAACGGCGAGCTCAGAGAGCGAAACACACAGCACACAGCACGAGGAGGACTGCGCAGTGGCTGGGGAGGCGACCTGCCTGGTGACAGGGTCAACGGTCGCTCCCTTTACCACCGTGCGTCCTCCATATGAGGGGCTGAGGGAGGGAGGAGCAGCTGGGAGGCGGGAGCGGGGTGTCGAATGGGAGCGGCGGGGAGCGGGCCGCAGGGTGCCGCAGAGGGAAAACGAGGGCGAGGCGGGAGGCGGGAGGGCACAGAGGGCAAGGGAAAGCGAGGGGGAAAGCGCAATGACAAAAAAAAATTAGAAAGCTAATGGAAGCGGAAGGCAGGGGAGCGAGGGGAAGCTAATGGGACAGAAAACCAAATAAACAGCTAAATGGAAGCGGAAGGCAAGGGGAGCGAGGGGAAGCTAATGGGACAGAGCAGAGGGGCAGAAACGGCGACCACACAGCGGGGAGAAAAACGGCGAGCTCAGAGAGTGAAACACACAGCACACAGCACGAGGAGGACTACGCGGTGGCTGGGGAGGCGACCTGCCTGGTGACAGGGTCAACGGTCGCTCCCTTTACCACCGATGGTCCTCCATATGAGGGGCTGAGGGAGGGAGGAGCAGCTGGGAGGCGGGAGCGGGATGTCGAATGGGAGCAGCGGGGAGCGGGCCGCAGGGTGCCGCGGAGGGAAAACGAGGGCGAGGCGGGAGGGCACAGAGGGCAAGGGAAAGCGAGGGGGAAAGCGCAATGACAAAAAACAATTATAAAGCTAATGGAAGCGGAAGGCAGGGGAGCGTGGGGAAGCTAATGGGACAGAGCAGAGGGGCAGAAACGGCGACCACACAGCGGGGAGAAAAACGGCGAGCTCAGAGAGCGAAACACACAGCACACAGCACGAGGAGGACTGCGCGGTGGCTGGGGGGGGCGACCTGCCTGGTGACAGGGTCAACGCAATCCCAAATTCAAATTTATACAGCTAATGATCCTACACAGGGCGTACCTTACCCCGTACCGGCTACATGCTATGTACCCGGATGCTGCGGATACTTGCACGCGATGGCAGGCGTCAGGCACAGGCTTGTTACATATGCTATGGTGCTGTCCTAAACTGGGGTATTATTGGAAAACACTTTGCGCAACACTGAACGCAATTATTCCACGACGTCCCTATGAACTCCCAGAGTACTGCCTTTTAGGATTAGGTCCCAGAGACAAGAAGAGGAACCCCTCATCGAGGTTTGCTAATCTGGCCCTTCTCCTTCAAAGAGAGCGGTGACAGCAAGCTGGAAGTCCGCTAGGCCCCCGAACCCAGAGCATTGGCATAGCGGGGTGTTAAAGAGGGGTAAGGCTGAAGGGGCTGAGTTACAACGCGAGGAATACAGAGGGTTAAGAAAGACACCAATATCGCAGGATTGGCAGACACACTTACTAGATTTCGAAGCCGAGACTTCTCCCTATAAGGAGTTCCCATCTCCAATTGCCGTCAAAATCTCCAGTCTTTATGTTAGGCAGCGCTGTACTGCCCTACCTGCCACCCGTGCACGGGAGGAGGGTGCATCAGATTCAACACACCACAACATGCAGGACACCGTCTATCTTGTTGTCATGACAATGGAACACATTTTGCTAGTCTACATACCAAGCCGGAACGTACATTATGATGACTGAGCGCAAGCGTACTGGGGGAGGTGGGTTGGGGGACATAGTTAATTTTTAAAGTTTGTGATGATTTGACATGCATGAAAACCGATCCATTGCTTATGAATCGTATGTATTATCTTCATGGCATAATATGTAGCACCAACAATACTGGTTGTATATGTATTGTAAGAGTTCAGACAACTGCCCATATAATGTGTCCTGTTTTCCTGTGAACACCGAATTTTTGTAGTGTTTTGGAATAATGCTTACACTAATTCCTATATCGTACAAATGATCACATTCTATTCTGCATGGATTTTTTATGCATAATTTAAAAAAAACCAAATAAAAAAAATAAAAACAACACCCTCCGCATGCTCCGCACGATCTACAAGTGGATCCCGACCGAAACAAGAAGAACGGTGACGCAGGCCCTCGTCAGCAGCAGACTGGACTACGGCAACGCACTCTACGCAGGAATCCCCGCCAAACACCTACAACGACTACAACGCATTCAAAACGCCTCCACCCGACTGATCGTCAACGCCCCTACCGCAGCCACCTCACCCCCCACCTGAGGGACCTACACTGGCTCCCCGTCGACAAGAGGATCACCTTCAAGCTCCTCACCCACGCACACAAAGTACTCCACAACGCCGGACCAGCCTACCTTAACAGCAGACTCAGCTTCCACACCCCCAACCACCAGCTCCGCTCCACCAGCCTCGCCCTCGCCGCTGTCCCCCGCATCCAACGAACGACCTCCGGCGGCAGATCCTTCTCCTACCTCGCTACCAAGACCTGGAACACCCTCCCTACCCACATACGGCAGACCCAAGACCTACTCGCCTTCAGAAGACCCCTCCCTTCAGCGCCTTGGGACCCTCACAGGTAAGTAGCGCACTGTACAAGTACTCTGATTGATTACATGGAGTGGCATTGTGTGGCGTGAAGTGGAGAGGAGGGGCATTGTGTAGCTTAGAGTGGCACTGTGTGGCATGGAGTGGCATAATTTGGAACGAAGTGACATTGAACGGCATGGATTGGATTGGAGTCGCATTGTGTGGCATAAATTAGAGTCGATTGGTATTGTGTGCAGTGGAGTGGAAAGGCACTGTATGGTGTTGAGTGGAGTTGCAGTGTGTGGAGAGGAGTGGCATAGTGTAGTGTGGAGTGGCATTGTGTGGAGTGGATTGGAGAGGCATTGTGTGGAGTGAAGTGGAGTGGTAGTGTGTGGAGAGGAGTGACATAGAGTCGAGTGGAGTGGCATTGTGTGGAGTGGATTGGAGAGGCATTGTGTGGAGTGAAGTGGAGTGGTAGTGTGTGGAGAGGAGTGACATAGAGTCGAGTGGAGTGTCATTGTGTGGGTTGGATTGGAGAGACATTGTGTGGAGTGGAGTGGAGTGAAAGTGTGTGGAGAGGAATGGCATAGTGTAGTGTTGAGTAGCATTGTGTGGGGTGGATTGGAGAGGCATTGTGTGGAGTGGAGTGGAGTGAAGTGGCATTTCCATGGAGGCATGTGGCATGGAGTGAAAAGGCATTGTGTGGAGTGAAGTAGAGTTGAATAGCAATTTTTGGAGTGGAGTAAGGTGAGGTGGAGTGGAGTGGCATTGTGTGACGTGGAGTTGAATGTTGTGGCATGGAGTAGAATGGCATTAAATGGAGTGGAGTGACATTAAGGGCCCGATTCACAAAAGTAATGTGAGACAAAATCCTAACTTTAAGACTTTTGGTATTCACAGAAGGCATTTAGGAGTACTAAAGTTAGGATTTTGTCTCAGTTAATCTTAAATTTTGGTCTTAAGTGAAACTTAAGACAAACTTAAATTTAACTGAGACAAAATACTAAGTTTACGACTAGGATTTTGTATCAGTTAAACTTAAGTTTGTCTTAAGTTTAATTTAAGACCAAAATTTAAGATTAACTGACCCAAAATCCTAAATTTAGTACTACCAAATGCCTTCTGTGAATTCCAAAATGCAGCACACAATGCATATGGGCAAACTTTTCACTTGGTCACATAGACTTCAACACCAGGCCTGATAAACTTGTCACAAGATTGTATACACATATCATTAGGCCATGTACCACAGCATCATGCCATAGGGTACAGATCCATGCCATAGAACTCAAAATCAGCTCATACATCACATTTATTTTATGGAATGTGATGTGATGTTATGTTATGTCAATTTGTAGAGCCCACTAATCACCCTCGAGAGTATCCAGGTGCTTAAGCCTGTGTTTAGGTGTGGGGATCTCGCAGAAATAATCGAAAAGCCACGTCTTCAGCTTCTTGTGAAACTCAAGGAGCAAGGAAGCGACTCTGATGTGTTGTGGGAGGTCAGTCCACGATTTAGGTACAATGTGAGAGAACTCCTGTTCTGCTTTTGTGAAAAGTGGGGGTGCGAGTAAGAGTAAGGCTGAGCGTAGGTGTCTTTATAGGTTCTAAAAGTGCATGCATCTGTTGAGATATGTGGGTCTCATGTTGTGTAAGTCTTTGCATTAGCTGGATTTGTAAATGGGGGGGCCAGTGGAGCTCCCTGAGGTGAGGTGCAATGTGGGTGTGGCAAGGAAGGTTGTGTATGAGTTGTGCTGCAGTATTTCAGATGGTCTCAAGTCTGTTCAGGAGTTGCTTAGAAATTCCTGCACACAGGTCGTTGCTGTAGTCGAGTTGAAGAACCAGGCTTTTTAGAACCCAGCGGCACCAGGGGCCTGCCCAAAGTCTTCGGATTCACCTGTCTTGGTTTACAGAGACACGGAATACTTCTGGGTGGCGTCAGAGACCAAGTTTATTAGCTGCAGCCAGTAACAGTGATCCTAGAAATACAGCATGGGGGTATTTCAGGAGACAGCTCAAATTCGTAGAGAAAGACATCTCCTTTTATACACAATATTCACATTTAGAACATACACCCACTGCGCAAAAATCTAACCAATGGGGTACATTCTCAAACAAAGGGCTCCATTAGGATGTCGGGCGGATTGCCTCCGCCAGGGAGCAGAGGCCACCGCCATCCTGGCGGAGGCAATCCGCCCGACATCCTTCCCTGCATTCCCCCCCGCCATATTACGATGGCGGAGGGGACCGCAGCGGTCGGAAACACTGCCTGCCTGTTTTCTGCCCCGGTCGCCTTGCGGCCGGGGTGGAAAAGGGATTACATGGTGGCGGTGTCTATCAGACACCGCCCGCCATATTAGAATGGGCATTTTTCAATGCCGCCACGGAAATGCATGCGGTGTTCACTCTGGGGGGCCCATGTGGGCCCCCAGAGTGACGGCCAAAGGGGGGTGGCACACGAGGGGGTACCTGTGGTACCCCCCTGCATTTGCATGATCGCAGCGGCAGGCACCGCGCGGTGCCTGCCGCTTCGACTATGCGAATGCGTGCATTTGTTTTTAACATTGTGGCGGGCGGTGCAGTGAGCCACAATGTTAATTTGAGGAATGCGCCCACCACTGTGGCGGGCGCATCGTAATGCCAATGTCGGGACCCCCGCCCTTTAGGCGGGCGGTCCCGATCTCCGTTAGGGTGGCGGGCGGACTTTTTCCGCCCGCCATCCTAATGGAGCCCAAAGTATCACATGACGAAAAACTCAGTTTGCAACATCCCAACCCAAAGTTAATCATTGGGAATGTCCCATATCCAATCTCCACAAGCCGGACAAACCCATAATTGAAAGGCACAATGCATGTAGTAAAGAGCATAGAAAAGGAAACAATGTCTGATAGTGAGCAAGATAAGGCATGTGTAAGGAGACTAAAAGTTAATGATGTCCTGAACAATGATTGGCAATCTCAGACAACGATCAAACCAGGGAAAATGACTCGGCAGGGTCAGTTTCAGGTGAAGGAATGAGATCCTTGCAATTCACCTCGAAGTCAAGAAAGACCCTGTTAATGTATACCAATACATGAAGGCCAGGCCGCTTCATTCGTTCGACCATACTCGTCGGCCTGCGTGATGGCAAGACAAAATGGAGACTCAAACAAAATGGAACCCATGTTCGAGACAAAATCTCCAAATACGTAATGAACTCGCTAGTTAACGTGACGAATTCACTCCACATTAGCCGCACTCACTAAATACGGTTCAACATCACCAAAATCGTGACAGAACCATAACCTTACGTAACAAGGCCCGTTTTCACAGAACCACAGAGTCAGCATTTGATGAGTGCTTGCATGAGGGTTCATCTGGTGTTCGGTGGAAACCGCTTGAACATTTTTCATAACATTTGTAGGATTTGGAAGCAAGCAGGCCTCACTGCATTGACTTGTGCGGCCATGTTCAGCTTGTCATCCAGTATGATCCCCAGATTTCTGGGGTGGTCGGTGGGTGTCGGTGTGGATCTCAGTTCTGTCAGCCGCCAGGTGGCATCCCATGGGGAGTTCTTGTTTCCAAAGACCAGTACTACAGTCTTGTCGGAGTTTAGTTTCACACAGTTGGTTCTCATTCATTCTGCTACCAGGGTCATGCAGTTGGTGAAGTTGGTTCTGTTGGCACGGGTCTTGTCTCTCAGGGAGAGGATGAGTTGGATGTCATCTGCGTAGGAGATGATGGTGATACCTTGAGACTTGATGATGTTGGTGAGTGGAGCCACGTAGACATTGAACAGGGCCGGACTGAGGGATGTACCCGGGGGCACCAAAACAAGTTTCTTAGCCTCATTTGTGAAAGGTGGCAGTCTGAATCTTTGGGTTCTCCCTTTGAGGAAGGAGTAGGTCCAGTTGAGTGCTGATCCTTGGATACCATACTCATGGAGTCTTCTGGTGTGTGTGTTATGAGAGGCTGTGCCAAATACTGCAGAGAGGTCGAGCAGGATGAGGGCATCCGTTTCTCCACAGTTAAGGATGGTCCTGTTATTGTCAGTGGCTGCGATCAGCGCAATTTATCGAACGTGGCTCTTTATGAAGCTGGATTGTGTGTTGTCCAGTAAGTGGTGGAGCTCCAGGTGGCTTGTGAATTGTTTTTGATGATCTTTTTGATTTGTTTCACTGGGTAGCGAAGCAGAGAGTTGGCCAGTTGGCGTGGGTTGGCTGAAGATTTCTTAAGGAGGGCGTTAACATATGCGTGCTTCTAAGATTCTAGGAAGGTGGCGGAGGTGATGTAGGAGTTCAGGATGTGGGTGTGTCCTATGCTGACTGATTATGTCCCGAGGTTATAAATGTAGTTGGGGCACGGGTCCATATGGGTCCTATAGTGGATGGTCGGATGATTTTGGTGTTTCAGAGAACCTTGTGTGCTAACTGGCTTGTTGGATTGATCTTCTCTGTTTGTTGGGTTTGATGGGTGCGAGGAAGTGTGCACAGTTCTTGATCCAGTTTTTAAAGTTGTCAATGTCCTTAATGATGTTGTCCGCAGGGTTGGGGAAGTCCATGGGGACAACATTTAGCCATTCTGACATTTTACTATTGTACTTCCGCTGTGGCTGTGTAGGCTGACATCGGTGGATGCGTTGTTCTGCTGTGTGTTGATTTGGAAGTGTATTATGGAGTGGCTGGTCCATGTAATGGGTGAGATTGAGTTGAATTTGATGTTTGTAAAGGTTGTGATGTTGGAGTCCCTTGTGTGTCCGGCAAAGTGTGAGGGTTCTGTGACAAGCTGGGTTAGTCTGATGTTGAGGCTTTCTAGGAATGCTGAGGAGCAGCGGTTGGTTTTGTCTTCCAGGTGAAAGTTGAGTTCTCTGAGGTATACATAAGCTTTATCGTCGATGGTGAGGGGAGGAAGGAGACTGCGATGAGGATGGTGAAGGTAGCTCCTGGCTCTGGCGTTTGGTAGCCGAGGGTTTTGTTTAGGGTGATGTTTTTGGAGATTTGAAGCTTGATGTGCAAATGTTCCACGAACGGAATGGCATTCTCTGTGGTCCTTAGTCCTGGGCATGCAGAACTCCGCGAAGTGACCAAAAAACTCTGCCACGCTACATGGAGTTCCGCAAGCGGCAGTGTTCATTACATTGCGCTGTTCTCATTGATTTTTAGCGCCAGGTGTTTTTCCCATCCTGGAAAATCAGCACAAATGGCTCCATGCACAGCGCAAGAGAGCGTTGCTCCTTTCTGCTGCTTGAGTAGATTTTCTACTCGGGCTGCAACTTCCTCAAAATGAACATATGGTTTCTGAAGTTGAGCGGTTGCAACCAACTGTGACCACCCACTTGAGAAATCCCACAGAAAGGTGGTCTAGCATTGGATTTTCCTCGCTCTCGCTTTCCAACTTAAACTTGATGAGCACGAGCGAGAAAACAACTCCACTCCACTTTGCGGAGCAGAGTTTTTCAAAACTCTGCATGCTCTGTGGAGCTCAGAGTGCAGAAAACTGCGATTGGAGCACAGTTCACTGCCCATGCCTACTGGTCATTGAGCAAATGATGGTGTCTTTGTAGATGACACAAGCCTTCCTCCTGGCTTCCGAGGGCAGTCCTGTTGTGCAATCTTGTAGCCTGCTGGGATTGCCATGGCTATGTCGGCGGTCAATGTGGGGCTGAGCCAGGTTTCTGTGAGGAAGAAGTTATCCAGTTCATCGCGGCTCAGCAGGTTCCGGATTTCGGTTGCGTGCTTGCTGAGCGAGCGGGTGTTGAGTAGCATGTATGTGAGTGAGTCAAGCATCAAGACGCACACCTCAGCTTCAGACCATACACTGGAGGGTTAAGCAATAAAGTGCAGCATCAGACATTGCACCTCAGAATCAGCTTGCATGCCACAGCATCAGGACATACACCTCAGTATCAGCACATACACTACAGCATCAGGCCATACAGCACAGCATCATACAATAAAGTGCAGCATCGGGTCCTACCCCTCTAATTCAGCACATGTGCCACGGCCATCAATCTGTACAGCATCACATCATGCTATAAACCACAGCACCATGCAATAAAGTGCAGCATCAGGTCATATAACTGAATATCGGCTCATACGCTACAGCATCAGGACATAACCCTCAGTATCAGCACATACACTGCAGTCGCAGGCCATAAACCACAGCACCATGCAATAAAGTGTAGCATCAGGTCATATAACTGAATATCGGCTCATACACTACAGCATCAGGACATAACCCTCAGTATCAGCACATACACCGCAGTCGCAGGCCATAAACCACAGCACCATGCAATAAAGTGCAGCATCAGGTCATATAACTGAATATCGGCTCATACGCTACAGCATCAGGACATAACCCTCAGTATCAGCACATACACCGCAGTCGCAGGCCATAAACCACAGCACCATGCAATAAAGTGCAGCATCAGGTCATATAACTGAATATCAGCTCATACACTACAGCATCAGGACATAACCCTCAGTATCAGCACATACACTGCAGTCGCAGGCCATAAACCACAGCACCATGCAATAAAGTGCAGCATCAGGTCATATAACTGAATATCAGCTCATACGCTACAGCATCAGGACATAACCCTCAGTATCAGCACATACACCGTGGTCGCAGGCCATAAACCACAGCATCGTACAACAAAGTGCAGCACCGGGAACTACCTCTCCAATTCAGCACATATACCACGGTCATCAAACCGTACAACATCACATCATGCTATATACAACAGTGTCATGCAATTGCATCATCAGGCCATACCATCAAAACCAGCTCGAACACCTCAGCATCAGTCCATTCAGCACAGCAACAGGCCATACACCACCTGCATCAGACACAATACTATGGCATCATGCCTTAAGACACAGTATCAAGCCATGCACTGTAGCACGAAGCCATACATCTCAAAATCTGCTCATGTGCTCAGGCCAATAACCACAGCATTGGGCTGTGGTTTTCAACTTCAGCTCACACACCAGAGCATCAGACTGCACACAACACAACCAGGATATTAACCTCAGCATCAAACAATATATACCCAGCTTCAACACTATGTCACAGCATCAGGCCATGCACCGCAGCATCAGACAAAATACCACAGCAGCATGCCATAAGGCGCAGAATCAAGCCCGGCACTGTGGCACCAAGCCATATATCTCGAAATCATCTCATATGCGGCACCCTCATGCCTTAAAATATAGGATCGGGAGGTAGTATACAAATTCAGCTCATACACCACAGCATCAGACTGTACACAACACACTCAGGACATTACCCTCAGCATCAAACAATATATACCACAGCTTCAACACTATACCACAGCATCAGACAGCACACAACACAATCAAGACATTACCCTCAGAATCAAGCCATTTACCACCGCTTCATCTCTATACCACAGCATCAGACTGTACACAACACAATCAGGACATTACCCACAGCATCAAGCCATATACCACCGCTTCATCACTATACCACAGCATCATACTGCACACAGCACAATCAGGACATTAACCTCAGCATCAAGCCATATACCACAGCATCAGACTTCACACAACACAATCAGGACATTACACTCAGCATCAAGTCATATACCACAGCATCAAACTGCACACAACACAATCAGGACATTACGCTCAGCATCACATCATATACCACAGCAGCAGACTGCACACAGCACAATCAGGACATTACCCTCAGCAATAAGCCATATAGCACAGCATCAGACTGCACACAACACAATCAGGGTGTTACCCTCAGCATTAAGCCATATACCACAGCTTCAACACTATACCACAGCATCAGACTGCACACAGCACAATCAGGACATTACCCTCAGCATCAAGCCATATACCACAGCATCATACTGCACACAACACAATAAGGACATTACCCTCAGCATCAAGTCATATACCACAGCATCAGACTGCACACAGCACAATCAGGACATTACCCTCAGCAGTAAGCCATATCCCACAGCTTCAACACTATACCACAGCATCAGACTGCACACAGCACAATCAGGATATTACCCTCAGCATCAAGTCATATACCACAGCATCAGACTGCACACAACACAATCAGGACATTACCCTCAGCATCAAGTCATATACCACCGCATCAGACTGCACACAGCAAAATCAGGACATTACCCTCAGCATCAAGCCATATACCACAGCATCATACTGCACTCAACACAATAAGGACATTACCCTCAGCATCAAGTCATATACCACAGCATCAGACTGCACACAGCACATCAGGACATTACCCTCAGCATCAAGTCATATACCACAGCATCAGACTGCACACAGCAAAATCAGGACATTACCCTCAGCATCAAGCCATATACCACAGCATCATACTGCACTCAACACAATAAGGACATTACCCTCCGCATCAAGTCATATACCACAGCATCAAACTGCACACAACACAATCAGGACATTACGCTCAGCATCACATCATATACCACAGCATCAGACTGCACACAGCACAATCAGGACATTACCCTCAGCAGTAAGCCATATCCCACAGCTTCAACACTATACCACAGCATCAGACTGCACACAGCACAATCAGGATATTACCCTCAGCATCAAGTCATATACCACAGCATCAGACTGCACACAACACAATCAGGACATTACCCTCAGCATCAAGTCATATACCACCGCATCAGACTGCACACAGCAAAATCAGGACATTACCCTCAGCATCAAGCCATATACCACAGCATCATACTGCACTCAACACAATAAAGACATTACCCTCAGCATCAAGTCATATACCACAGCATCAGACTGCACACAGCACAATCAGGACATTACCCTCAGCATCAAGTCATATACCACGGCATCAGACTGCACACAGCACAATCAGAACATTACCCTCAGCATCAAGTCATATACCACAGCATCAGACTGCACACAACACAATCAGGACATTACCCTCAGCATCAAGTCATATACCACAGCATCAGACTGCACACAACACAATCAGGACATTACCCTCAGCATCAAGCCATATACCACAGCATCATACTGCACACAACACAATAAGGACATTACCCTCAGCATCAAGCCATATACCACAGCATCATACTGCACACAACACAATAAGGACATTACCCTCAGCATCAAGTCATATACCACAGCATCAGACTGCACACAACACAATCAGGACATTACCCTCAGCATCAAGTCATATACTACAGCATCAGACTGCACACAACACAATCAGGACATTACCGTCAGCATCAAGCTATATACCAAAGCTTCAACACTATACCACAGCATCATGCCATTAAGCTCAGCACCAGCCAATACACAATGGCATCAGAACCTTTATTAACACTGTGCCATACATCTCAGCATTTTTCTATGCATCATAGCAGCAGTCAGTATACACAACCAGCCGCGGTCGGTAGTGGGAGTATCTGCCGGGCTTTGACGTGGGGAGGTGGAGGGACAGGGTGGGGGCTAGTAATAAATGGATTACGGAGCTTTAAAGGTAAGTAAATATATAAATAAATAGAACGAATGTCATTGAGCGCACTGCATCACATTTGGGGATGCAGTGCACGCAACAAAATGTGTTTTATTTATTTATTTGTTTACTTACCTGTAAATCTCCGTAATACATTGATTACTACCTCCCACCCTGACCCTCCCCCTCCCCACGTCACCGCCCGGCAGGTACTCCCACTGCCCTAGACTTCAGCATCAGTCCATGCACCTCAGTATCAGGCTACTCCGGCCAGCATCAGGCCATGCAACACAGCATAAGTCCCTACAATCAATTTAGACACCACAGCATAAGCCCATGCAACCCAGAATCATACTAGACACAACAGCATGGTCATTCCTGAGCGAGGGCCAAGAAACAATATGTCAGTCTGACAGTGAGGCCATCACCCAGCCCCTCTGCAGAAGACCACTGAGCCCTATGGGATCAGTGCATAATATCTGTGAAGGTGGCGGCTGGCAGTGTCTGAAACCCAAGCCGCGTTTCACCCCGCTGACATCACTGGACCATTAGCAGAGGATTGTGTGATGATGTCAAAGTCTGCAAGAGCCAGGCTTGGGTTACAGCACCCACCGGGACCTTCACCCTGGGGAAGCCACCAGACGGCTGAGCTCGCCATGAAGACCTCGATTCTGAGGGGTAAAGACGCTGGTGCCAAGTGGACACCCACAGTCGCCACCCTGGGCACATTATTGCAGCTTTTGAATTAGTAAAATACCATCCGACCCATCCTGGAGCAGCAGACACAACGTTTGCCTCTTGTGGGGCTCATCGGAGCAGCATAGCTCAGATCAGACAAGTGTGCCAGTGAGAGCAAAACTCTCAGGGGCTGACTCACAGAACTAACACAACAAAATCCGAAACTTACTACTTTTGGTATTCACAGAAGGCATTTAGTAGTCTTAAGTTAGGATTTTGTCTTAAGTTCGGATTTTGTCTTAAGTTCGGATTTTGTCCTAAATTAGTTCTGTGACTGAGGCCCTCAGAAGCTAAGAGTGATGCACTTCGTGAAAAGTGCAAAGAAGAAACAGGACACAATAAAGAGTCCTTTTAGGAGGCAAGAATTCCAAGGAGAAGGAGCCAGTCCATGAGGGACACCATATTTTGTGGATCTGTGCTCTGTTGTATGTTATGAGTTGTGATTTACAGGATACAGTGTACATAGAAGATGCACATTCACCACCAAAGCTGGGTCCTGGTAATGATTGGAGATATTTGGTTCCCTCGCTCAATGTTAGTCACTTCACTGTCATTGAGAGGATGAAAGCCTGAGTGGGCCCTCTAGGGTGCAAACCTGTGACTACACACAATTAAGCTATGGGTGTGAACTTGTGAGGTCCTCAAACTCACATATTCACACATTTTAAATGAAAAAGATCACAAGCATTGCAAAAGTACAAAGTTTTCAATGTTTTTTAAAAAGCAGGAGAGTTTCACTGTCCTGGAAACCCCTCCGTCTCCCTTGAAGGGCAGCACAGAGCAGCGGGTGGACCCAAGGCACAGTTATGGGGGCCTCCATCTCATGTTCTTGGTCCACCGAGTAGAGTAGCATTAATTCATTCATCCTAGCTGTTGTTGTACCATCATTCGAGCCCTTGTCTTCCTGTCACTATCACCTGCGCTCGAGGCCCCCCACCCACACTACTTACCTGTGACAGGAGACAGGCAGGGGTGGAATTGCTAGTCTTGGATTTCCCACCTAGGGCACAAGCTGTGCCTAGAAATTAGACAGTCCAGATGAGCTGTGCTACACGCGGGGCTAGTTCGGTCATACTCTGGAAAATGTGATTTACTAAGGTCAAGTTTCCCAAATATGCCCAACCATCTGGGCGTAACTAAAGCCTTACCCACAAACTACATTAAACACACGCACCTATAGTGAATGTGATACTCCACCGACCTACCAGACCGGCTATGAGTGGTGTTTGATGCCTTATGTGGTCTCTCACTTAGGAGAGCAGTGGTCACCAAATACCGCACAAGGTACATAGTTGCTATGTGACACAAGATATGAGAGTGATGGAGCACTGGGCCTGTCTGACCATTTATCCTGCAATGAACCCTTTATAGTTGCCTGAGAGGTAAAGGGGAGTTAACATTGATTAAACAATTCAATTTACAGTGCAACCCATTTGGCCACACATTAAGGACCAGGAAGCGATAAGTAAAGTTAAATTGTTTTTATTACAACTTAAGGGCCAACCTGATATATATGAACCTCAAGAACATATTATAAAGATACAAAATCATCACAGGTAAACTGAAACATTGAATAAAATTAAGACTTCGTAGCCATACGGTAAGACATACCGGACTTTCAGTTGCAGCAAAACAAAGGATAAGAAATAGAATTTGATGATCAGTGTACAGGTTTCAATCCTCCTGTCTATGCATGAATAAATCTAAAGTCTCCTAAACTAGTCCTAACCTAAGGTTGATAAACTAGCGAAACCTAGTTAGATCAGGGTAAACAGGAAGGTGTCAGCATAGTGGAGACTTCAGTAGAAGTTCTCTGAATGGAGAAAAAGTATAACATAAAACCACACAATGGAAATATGAGCAGAGAGGTCTAAGCCTCCCAGATACCAAAGGGTATCTGCTCTAAAGATTAAAGTGTGAACACTAATTAAACCCACAGACATTCGAGAATACCACATCATTGACTGCAGTAGTTTTCCACCTTCTCACAGTAGAACTTGGCAACTTCACTGGATTTTCCCATCCTATGGTTGAACATCAGGACAACATTGGATGTCTCCCTGCCCGTTATACGAACATGAATAAGAGACTTATCCTCGTGGCATATTATCAAGGCTTATATCGCCGCCTTTTCGGCACATAGCGCGGAAAAAAAGCGGTGATTTTTTTATCGCTTAATTAACAAGGACACGCTAACAAGCGTTAGTGCGTGTTTCCTTGCTACTTTGCATGTCAGAGATCAATATCGCTAATGATATGCAAAGTAGGCATTCCTCTCCTAATCCTCATTGAATCCCTCGCAAACACAACATCGCCCTATTATCAATGCGGGCCGGACCCGCGAAGCGATAATAAAAGCTGCGCCAACCGCGGTTATCGCTGGAACTTAACACCTGCTAAAAATGTGACTTAACTATCTCTTTAATGGAAGATGGATTGTTATGTTAAATCCACACTTGAGCATCACCAAGCATTACACATATTGCAGGTTTTGTATCGCAGGAATCAGCCTGCTATCGCTGGTTTTTCCCGCTATCGCTGGATTTTATTTCACCTCTGAGCACACGTTGTTAATACGCCGCTAACTTGGCGAGAAAATCCAGTGATATGCGGCGATTTAAAAAAATGCACTAGCCTCGGTTTGGGATAATTATCGCAGCATCTTGATAATATGCCCCTTAGTTTATTAGAGCCTCTTTTTCTTGTCGAAAGTTATCCTCCCAGACCTCACTATCTCTAATACACAAAATGCCTATCACTAAGTATGGAACCCTAACGCTGTGTCATCTGAAATATTTTGTTTCCATTGACTTTCTTACTTTGTTCAGCTTTAGACTGTGAGGATTCCTACTCACAATGGGCATCACTCCCTACTTCACCGTTCCTACAACTGTTTCGAAAAAGATCACTTCCTTTGTCATTTATTCTTAGACTGTTTGGATCTAGGGGGTGAGTGAAATCCAAATATTAATCACAAACGTGTGAAAAATAGATGGACTATATATTTTGCAAACTGTGCACAGTTTTGGAAATTTACTATTTGTATTTGTATTTCCGGTTTATATAGCGCCAACTCACCGGCAGGTCTCAAGGCGCTTTTGACCGAAAGGAACAACATCTTACTCAGCAGTTTCCTGTGACCAAACAATCCGTTAAAATGCTTTGATGAAAAATGTTATTCCATTTTTTACTAAGAGGCTGGGTAGGGGTTTTTATTTTATTTATTTGAAAGGTTTTGGATTCTCTCTGTTTTTCTGGGAAACCTGCTTTTTTCCCGAATGAAACTTAGAAACTGTTGAAACATTCGCAATGTCAGAGTACACTTTTACAAAGTTGGCAAAGAAGAGCGTTGCAAGTTCCCACCGCCAGTGTTAGGAACTGTATCCCCGTCTCACACTTGCCTCATGTTCCCGACCAGGGCTGAGGGGAGTCCCGACAACCAGCTCCGACGCTGAGGCCAATGCGGCGGAAGCGCGTCCACCTGCGCGCCTTCGACCCCCGGCAGAGCCGGTAATCTGCAAACCAGTCGGCTAAGACCCCCGCTTCACGCGGGCCGTGCGCGCGGGGTCTCCTGACACTTGGGGGGCGCAGAGGTTAAACACTTAGTTCCAGCACATAAAGTTTGAATGTGTGTTTGTGGGGCCGGGCCTTCGGGTAGCCAGGAGCCTGCTGGGCCGGCTGAGACGGGCTAGGCCTCAGATTAGCACCGCCGAGGGCTGGAGGCTACCGAATGAAGGGGGGCTTCACACGTGCAACCGGGGGGCTGGCTGCGGCCGCCGCTGACGTACGAGCCTTAATCTGCCATTGACGCACTTCGGGGAGAGGGGGTCTCCGGAGGTGGGAAGATGGCATTACCTCAGACTGCTCTACTCACGTCTGAGCCTATAGCCACCAGCCCTGGCGCCCCCTATGGGTGTACAGGACCGTCGCTCACTGATACAGGCGGATGGGAGACTCAAGGCCCCTAGGCAGAAGTCACGAAGCAGGTCTCTGAGGAAGGGCTACTAGCCAGTGACTTAAGCAAAGCCCTAAGCCTGGGCCCCCGGGCAGGCCTCTAACAGCTCCCAGGTAGACCCCCCCAGGCTGGGCCTCCAGAAAGGCCACCTTGGCAGACATTTTAAGCCCCCAGGTAGAGCCCCCAGGCTGGGCCTCCAGGCAGGCCACCTTGGCAGGCCTCTAACAGCCCCCAGGTAGAGCCCCCAGGCTGGGCCTCCAGGCAGGCCACCTTGGCAGACATTTTAAGCCCCCAGGTAGAGCCCCCAGGCTGGGCCTCCAGGCAGGCCACCTTGGCAGGCCTCTAACAGCCCCCAGGTAGAGCCCCCAGGCTGGGCCTCCAGGCAGGCCACCTTGGCAGACATTTTAAGCCCCCAGGTAGAGCCCCCAGGCTGGGCCTCCAGGCAGGCCACCTTGGCAGACCTCTTAAGCCCCCAGTTAGAGCCCCCAGGTTGGGCCTCCAGGCAGGGCACCTTGGCAGACCTCTTAAGCCCCCAGGTAGAGCCCCCAGGCTGGGCCTCCAGGCAGGCCACCTTGGCAGTCCTCTTCAGACCCTAGGCAGTCCCCCAAGGCTGGGCCCCTAGGCCATAATCCCTGAGGCAGGCCTCTTATAGCCTTAGGCAGGTCACCGTGGCAGGTCTCTTCAGCTTTTAAGCAGAGCCCAAGGGAGTCTGGGCCCCCAGGCAAACCCCTTGGCAGTTCCCTGAGGCAAGCCTCTTCAGCCCTTAGGCAGTGCCCAAGGTCCCCCTCCCCACCCCCGACAGAGCCACGAAACAGTTCCCTGAGGCAGACCTCTTCAGCATCTAGGCAGAGCCCCCGAGTGGGCCCCTGCAAAAGCCTCTTAAAGCCCCCAGGTAGAGCCTCAAGGCTGGGCTACATAGGGAGGCCTCTAGGCAGCTCCAAGAGGCAGGCCTCTTCAGCCCGAGGCTGGGCCTCCAGGCAGGGCACCTTTTCAGTCCTCTTCAGCCCCTAGGCAGAGCCCACAGGCCGGGTGTTAGACGGACCGGGAGGGTCGGCCGAGAATAAGGGGAGAGGTCTCCAGGGAGAGCCGTCTCCAGCGATCGTACAGACAAGTAACTTCCCCCCCACAGACGGACACCACACAAGGTTAGAGTTCAGCGAGACTTTATAGGCAATTCTTTAAGTTACGATGAAATGATACAAGGAGGTCTGGACTCAGGGGTCCCCTCGATTCTGGTCTCTGGTTTGGGAAAAGGGGTAGCGGGACAGTCTTGTTACCAAAAGGTGGATATAGCTCTCAATCCTCGAGCTCGGCGTTCTAGATGATCGGGCCGCGGCGGAGCCAGCAGGTCCCGAGATGGACGAAGGAAACGACGGTCCGCGGCGGAGCCAGCAGGTCCCGGTGAAGATGACGGTTACAAACGGTCCGCGGCCACGCCAGCAGGTCCCGACGACGATGAAGGATATGAAGGTTGCGAAGGTTGCGAAGGTTGCGGCAGCGCCAGCAGGCAGGACGATGGTGCACAAGACAGAGCTACGGCAGCGCCAGTAGTCCGTCTAGGATGAGTTCCTCTTTGCGTCTCTCGACTCCAAGATACAACTGCCTTCCTGCTCTGGAGCTGCCCCAGTTATAGGGATGGTGTGCTTTGATGTCCGGACCCTCGCACTTGGAGGTCGGGAGGTCCGGGATGAGGGAGTCCAGACACCCAGCAGGGGGGTGGAGCCAGCGCCCGGGAGGCGATGGGCGAGCGGCACCTGGCGGGGGAGAGCCATCGACACCTCTTTCTCCCATTGACTTGCCAAGTAGCCCGCTCACCTCCTGGGTGGATGGTGGTGCCGGGATGTCTGAGGCCGGGCTAGGCCCAGGGTTGAGGTCGATCGGGGGCCAGTCGGCCTGGTGGTGGAGTGTCCAAGATGGCGCCCCAGGACGGGCGCGTGGGCCGGCAGTGGATCGGACCCACGAGGTTGACATGCTCGGGGGCAGGGGTCCCTGATGGGACGGAGGACGTGCAATGGGGGTGTGTGGTACTTGCGTGACCGGGCTCGGGCCTGGTTGGGCCGGGGGAGAGCGGCCCTTCATGTGGCCTGTCCAACATGCGTCCCCCCCAGCTGAAGGCGGGGAGAGTTACCCATCCTCTTGGGGACTCTCCTCGTCGAGGCGGAAGAACCGGGACAGGCCGTCCGCGTTGGCGTGATCTGGCCCAGGCCGGTGTTCAACTGTGAAGTCCATACCTTGTAGGGAGATGGACCAGCGTAGTAACTTTGGGTTTTCCCCCCGCATCTGCATCAGCCACTGCAGGGGTCGGTGGTCGGTCTGCACCCGAAAGTGTGTGCCAAAAAGGTAGGGCCGGAGCTTCTTGAGGGCCCACACCACAGCGAAGGCCTCCCTCTCTATGGTGCTCCAGCGTTGTTCCCGTGGGAGGAGTCGCCGGCTGATGAAGGCCACCGGTTGATCCAGGCCTTCGGTATTCACTTGAGACAGGACTGCCCCAATGCCATGGTCGGAGGCATCCGTCTGGACGACGAACTCCCGGCTGTAGTCGGGGGCCTGGAGCACAGGGGCGGAACACATGGCGGCTTTCAGTTGTTCAAATGCAGCTTGGCACTCTGGGGTCCAGTTGACTTTCTTGGACTGATTGTTCGACGTGAGTTCTGTGAGGGGCCCCACTATAGTACCATAGTCTTTCACGAACCTTCGGTAATAGCCCGTGAGGCCCAGGAAGGCTCGTACCTCGGTCTGGGTGATGGGGGGCTGCCAGGCCTGGATGGCGGCAATTTTTAGCTGCAGAGGGGCCACCAGGCCGCTTCCCACCTGGTGCCCGAGGTAGGTTACAGACCCTTGCCCAATTTGACACTTGCTGGCCTTGATCGTGAGGCCAGCTCGCTGAAGGGCTTGCAGCACTGCTCGGAGGTGGTGGAGGTGCTCGGACCAATGGTGGCTGTATACCGCGATGTCGTCTAGGTAGGCGGCGCTGAATCCTTCGAGACCCGCCAGGACCTGATTGACGAGCCGTTGGAATGTTGCTGGGGCATTCTTCATGCCGAAGGGCATGACTGTGAAATGGTAATGGCCATCGGGGGTGGAAAAGGCAGAACGTTCTTGCGCCCGGGGTGTGAGGCCGATTTGCCAGTAGCCCGCCGTCAGGTCGAAGATACTGAGGTAGCGGGCAGCCCCCATGCGGTCGATTAGTTCATCTGCCCGGGGGATGGGATGTGCGTCTGTTCTGGTGACCGCATTCAAGCCCCGGTAGTCGACGCAGAACCGGAGTTCCGGTGTGGTGCCGGGGGCAGCTGCTTTGGGGACCAGTACTACAGGGCTGGCCCAGGGGCTGTCTGAGGGCTCGATGACCCCGAGCGTGAGCATCTTGGCTACTTCCTCCTGGATGCAGGCCCGTACCCGGTCTGGCACGCGGTAGGCCCGGTGGCGGATAGGGGGGCTGTCCCCCGTGTCCACATCGTGCACACACCAGGAAGTGACACCTGGGGTGAGGGAGAACAGGCTGGCGAACTGCGACAGGAGGACTCGACTCTCCTGGCGTTGCTCTCTGGTGAGGGCCTCCGAGAGTCGGACCCCATCCACGGAGCCGTCTTGTTCCCGAGTCCGTAGGAGGTCAGGGAGGGGCTCGGAGTCTTCTTCAGCCCCATTGTCTGTGGCCATCAGGAGGCTGAGTTCTGTGCGCACAAAGTGGGGCTTCAGTCTGTTAGCGTGGAGGACCCGGAGGGGGTTCCGGGAAGATTCCATGTCGATGAGATAGGTGGCAGGGCCCTTGCGCTCGACTACTTTGAAGGGCCCCGTCCATTTGTCTTGCAGGGCGCATGGCTCGGTGGGGGACATCACCCATACCTGTTGGCCAGGTTCAAATTCAATGGATGAGGCATTCCGGTCATACCACTTTTTCATGTCCTCTTGACTGGCCTCTAGGTTAGCTTTTGCCAGCTCTCTGAACCGCCGGGTCTGGTTGCGGAGGGTTAGGAGGTACCGGAAGACATCTGGAGGGTTCTTTAGCGGAGGCATCTCCCAGCCTTCTTTGACTAGGCTGAGCGGCCCCCGCACTGGGTGTCCATATAGCAGTTCAAACGGGCTGAAGCCCAGGGATTTCTGGGGGACCTCCCGATAGGCGAAGAGGAGGCACGGCAGCAGCACATCCCACTGGCGACGGAGGGGCTCTTCCAACCCCCCGATCATCCCTTTTAGCGTGCGATTGAACCGCTCAACGAGTCCGTTCCCTTGAGGGTGATAGGGGGTCGTGAATCGGTAGGTAACCCCGCACTGTTGCCAGAGGGATTTCATATATTTAGAAATAAAGTTCGTGCCTCTGTCGCTGACGACTTCTCGGGGGAAGCCCACACGGGAGAAGATCCCCATCAGAGCCCGGCCGACTACCGGGGCTGTCACAGTCCGCAGGGGAACAGCCTCAGGGTAGCGGGTGGCGTGGTCCACTAGGACTCGACTGGCCCCCAGCTCTGCGATTCTTTGCTCACTGTACAGCAGATCATTGTCCCAGTAGACCCAGTGAGTTCCGGAGGTATCCCCTGCGCTTTGGGCGAGCGCTTGCTGGCGGAGTCCCTCGAGGGAGGGACAGGTCTTCTGTTCTTGGCGAAATTGTTCTTGCGTGGGCCCCCCTCTTGAGGCCACTGGTCGAGGTTAGCGAGGTCGGAAGGTTGAGCTGGTTCGGGGGGGACGTCACGGTCGGTGGTTTCGGCTGGGGCGACCGGAGGCGGTGGCGCCGGCCATTCGGGTTCTTCTGGGCGGTGGATGGCACGGGCGGCCATGGACCGGGTGGTGACGCACGCCCAGTCCGGGACGCCTAACATCCCCAGGTGCTCTCTTCGTTCTACGGCTGCCCACGGAGAGCTTTCAAGGTCATTCCCCAGGAGGCAGTCTACGGGGGCATCGTCTCGGACCGTTACTTTCAACATGCCGGAGACCCCTCCCCATTCGAAGGGGACGCAGGCCATCCGACACAGACTTTCTGAGTTATCGGCTGAACGTACAGGGCAGAGAATGTTCGGTAGATACTGTTCTGGAGTCACCAGGTGACAGCGGACGGCTGTTACACTGGCCCCGGTGTCACGGAGGGCTTCGGCCCGGCGTCCATTGATGCTCACCCATTGGCTGTACTTCTGGGTGTTAGCGGGTAGGGGGACCCGCGGGATCATGTCTTTCCCCCCTAAGCATGCTAGAGCCATGGCGGCTGGCTCCCATTCTTGGTGCTCTTGTTCATATTCTTCTTGTTCCTCTGTGATCTGTTCCTCCCCGAGAGCAGCAGCGGCTACTTGGCGGGGTCTTGGGCTCTGGTACTGGGGGCAGCTTGGGTCGTTTGCGTAGTGGCCGACTCGTTGGCATCGATGGCACGTAACATTGGCTCGGTATCCCGGTCGCGCCGGGGTGCTGCCCCGGTTGGCCGGGGGGGTGGTGTTGGTAGCGGGGGCGATCGGGCCGTTGTCTCTTCCGCGTCCTTGGCCCCCTCCTCCTCCTCTGGGTCGGTGCTGACCATTGTTGTTCCGGTTCTGCTCGTAGGACCCATTCCGGCCCACTCTGGTGATCTCCCACCGGTCAGCTTCGGCTGCGAGCTGCCGGGGATCCGTTAACTTGCTGTCGAGGAGGTGCTGGCGGAGTTCAATGAAGCAATTGTTCGACAGATGCTCCCATACCATAAGATTGAACAGTTGTTCGTAGGTTGTGACGTTGTTTCCTTTGATCCAGCCCTCGAAGGCTCGGCTAAAGTAGTTGACATAGTCCACCCAAGTTGTACCCGGGATGCGGGTGCAGTCTCGGAACCTCTGACGGTACATCTCGGGTGTGAGGCCATAGCGGGTGAGGAGTGCAGCTTTCATATGGTCATAGGAGGTCATCTGGTGGTCCGGGAGCTGTAGCAGGGCATCACGGCCCTCATTGAGGAATCTCCCCCATAGACCGGCTCCCCAATCGCTTCTATCGATCCGGTGTGCAGTCATAGCGATTTCATAGGCCTTAAACCATTGCTGGATGTCGTCCTCTCGGAAGTATTCTCGGACGACATCCTTGGGGATGTGTACCTTTTTCTCTGTTGCCCCTGGGGTGTGGGGTTGCTCGGGCACCCCTACTCCTTTATTCTGCTTGCGTAGGTTGATCTCAGCTAGGTTCCGCTCGTGTTCGTACGTCAGTTTCTTTTCCTCGAGCTCCCTTTGTCTCTGTTTTTCCTCTCTTTCTTCTCGGAGACGCAGGTGCTCTAAGTTGATTTTTTGTTCGGCCAACTTAAGTTCAACGTCCATTTTGAGTCGGGCCATTTCCAGCTCGTGTAGTCGGGTTTTTTCTCTTTCCTGGATCTCGTCTTGCGAGAGACCCGTTCTTCGCTCTTCAGGGGCCGTGGTGGTTTTTGCTGCGGTACTTTGATCGGGGGTTCCGGCAGCCCCGGTTTCTGCCCAAGATTCTAGGGCATGCTTAAAATCGTCTTTGGTACTTAGTCCGGTGGTAGCGATACCTAGTTCGATGCAGAATTGTTTTAGTTCACGATGGCTGTACTCATCCAATTTCTCCATCTGGAACTTCTCGGTTGATCCGCTTTCTTTAGTTGTCATTGTGATTTCGTCGTGGGGTGAGCTACTCTCTGTACGTTTATGCGGTGATTCGGATCGCGCCGCTGGCCACCAATGTTAGACGGACCGGGAGGGTCGGCCGAGAATAAGGGGAGAGGTCTCCAGGGAGAGCCGTCTCCAGCGATCGTACAGACAAGTAACTTCCCCCCCACAGACGGACACCACACAAGGTTAAAGTTCAGCGAGACTTTATAGGCAATTCTTTAAGTTACGATGAAATGATACAAGGAGGTCTGGACTCAGGGGTCCCCTCGATTCTGGTCTCTGGTTTGGGAAAAGGGGTAGCGGGACAGTCTTGTTACCAAAAGGTGGATATAGCTCTCAATCCTCGAGCTCGGCGTTCTAGATGATCGGGCCGCGGCGGAGCCAGCAGGTCCCGAGATGGACGAAGGAAACGACGGTCCGCGGCGGAGCCAGCAGGTCCCGGTGATGATGACGGTTACAAACGGCCCGCGGCCACGCCAGCAGGTCCCGACGACGATGAAGGATATGAAGGTTGCGAAGGTTGCGAAGGTTGCGGCAGCGCCAGCAGGCAGGACGATGGTGCACAAGACAGAGCTACGGCAGCGCCAGTAGTCCGTCTAGGATGAGTTCCTCTTTGCGTCTCTCGACTCCAAGATACAACTGCCTTCCTGCTCTGGAGCTGCCCCAGTTATAGGGATGGTGTGCTTTGATGTCCGGACCCTCGCACTTGGAGGTCAGGAGGTCCGGGATGAGGGAGTCCAGACACCCAGCAGGGGGGTGGAGCCAGCGCCCGGGGAGGCGATGGGCGAGCGGCACCTGGCGGGGGAGAGCCATCGACACCTCTTTCTCCCATTGACTTGCCAAGTAGCCCGCTCACCTCCTGGGTGGATGGTGGTGCCGGGATGTCTGAGGCCGGGCTAGGCCCAGGGTTGAGGTCGATCGGGGGCCAGTCGGCCTGGTGGTGGAGTGTCCAAGATGGCGCCCCAGGACGGGCGCGTGGGCCGGCAGTGGATCGGACCCACGAGGTTGACATGCTCGGGGGCAGGGGTCCCTGATGGGACGGAGGACGTGCAATGGGGGTGTGTGGTACTTGCGTGACCGGGCTCGGGCCTGGTTGGGCCGGGGGAGAGCGGCCCTTCATGTGGCCTGTCCAACACCGGGCCTTCAGGCAGGGCACCTTGGCAGCCCTCTCCAGCCCCCAGGCAGAGCCCCAGGCAGGACCTCCAGGCAGGGCACATTGGAGCTCTCCTCAACCCCTAGGCAGTTCCCTGAGGCAGGCTACTTCAACCCCTAGGCAGACCCCCATGGCTGGCTCCCAAGCAGCCCCCTTGGCAGCTCCCTGAGTCATGCCTCTTACAGCCCTAGTCTGGTCCCCTTGGCAGGCCTCTTTAGCCCCTAGGCAGAGTCCCAAAGCTGGGCCCTCATTCAGAGCAACATGTATGGGAGGAACCCTTCCCACATGCCACTATGCTCACCCTGTGGGCGCTCATCAGTCCTTGTCCTCTTCTCCCCGTCCACCAGGTCTCTTCCCACAGCAGAAAGCAATAGGGTGACCCCTTCTGGCCAATCTTTATACTGCATGTCCTCTGCAGACTTTCATGGATACCATTATTCTCTCTGCCTCCAGGTGTCACTGCTGCACCAGTGTAGCCTGGATGAGACATCCCACTTACAAGTACATCAGCCAGTGCCATGCAGTGTTAGGCCACTAGGGGTCACTGCTTCACGAGTGCCGCTCCACTGCTCTCCACATTTAGCAGGGTACAAGTCAATGCCATACACTGCCTGCCCACTTTGGGTCACTGTTTCACAAGTGCTGCTCTGCTCTTCCAAACACTTTTTTACCAGTCAATGCCATACAGCACCAGTCCGCTAGGGGCGCTGCTTCATGAGTGCCACAGAGTATAAGTCAACGCCATGCCCTGCCTGTCTGCAACAGGTCACTGTTTTAAATAGGGAAGACAGAGGGATGGCCTACCTCCGAAGACCCCTACTCTGTCGGGCCGTCGAACAAAGTTGTACACGGAGTAAATTTGACTCCATCACTGTAAAACGTTCTGTCTGCTTGTAGTAGGGTGAATGTTCCTGTTCTTTCTGTGCCCCATCTTTCCCCTTGTTGTTCAGCCTGAGTATGTGTGGAATGTGGATGAGGTCTTGAATGGTGGATGCCTGATGTGAGTCAGTTGGTGTCAGCAGGCTGATCAGCTAGGAGGCTGCTCCTGGTGGGGCGTACTTACAGGCCTACTTACCGTCTTGCTACTTTCTTATACTTATGTAACCTGTACCTGAATAAAGCTTCTACTTGGAACCACAACCTGGCCTCCTGTAGACTTTCATACTACGACACCGCTCAACTCAAAATCAGGCAGGTGGACCTTGCGTTCGGGGGACAGGGTACTCAGTCACCGTCGTAATGGAGAACTCTGTGCTCCAAACTCTGAATCAGCTCCCGGGGCCAACCTTATGCAAATCAGTACCGACCCAGCTCCTCATGGGCACAGTCCACCCAGAACCCTGCCATCTCACCTGTTCACCCTGCGACCACTGCTTTTTTAGTTGGGGAAATTTGAGATTTACACCCCAAACCTCACTGACTAGTGACTAAGGGGCAGATGTATCAAGCCTTTTGCGACTCGCAAAGGCCGAAATTCACAGAATTTCGGCCTTTGCGAATCGCAAAAGATCTTTTTGCATGTTTTGGCATGCATCAAAAATTCGCAAAATAAGAAATAGCAAAAATTTGCGATTCCTTATTTTGCTATAGCATTTAAGGAATCACAATTTTGCGATTCCTTAAATGCTATGTATGTAGCATTTTTGAATTGCGATTTTTGTTTAAGAATTCGCAAATTACCACCAAGTTGTAGTTGATGGTAATTTGCGAAGTCTTTAAAAAATGCACAATTTAGCATTTTTGATGGTGGCATGTGACGCACACACATGCCCATAGGGCATGTATGTGCGCCATATGCACACACATGTACATTTCAGGGGTGCAGCAGGGTGTCTTTGAGACACCCCTGCACCCTTGAAATAATTCTCAAACTGCGATTAGCAAATTGCGAATTCGCAATTTGAGAATTACTTCACAATCATTCCTATGGGCCTCCTGGCCCGTAGGAATGCATGGGAAATTATTCCTTATTTGCAAATTCGCAAAATGCGAATTCGCAAATAAGAAAGGTTAAGGAATCGCAAAAAAATAGCGATTTTTTTTATTCATTCCATTTTGCGAATTCTAAATAGCGATTCCTTAAGAATCGCTATTTAGGAATCGCAAAATGGAATCTTGATACATCTGCCCCTAAGATACATCTTTGAGAAAAAAACATAAGAGAAAAGGAGCTAGCCAGAAAGAAAAGAATACAGAAGGAAGAGAGAGAGAGGATGACAGCGAGAGAGAGAGAGACGCAGAGAGAGGAGGGATAAGGAAGGAGGGTGACAGAGAAAGGGGCAATGAGAGTTAGAGAAGAAGAGAAAGATGGAGGCAGAGTTAGTGAGAATGAAGGATGACGAGGAGGAGAGAGAGACGGAGGCAGAATGAAGGATGAAGAGGAGAAGAGAGAGTTAGAAAGAGGATGAAATAGAACAGGAGGAGCATGAAGCAAGACAACCCATCATTTTTTTATTTTTAAAGGGAAAAGAGAGATAGATGTTGTGGAAAGATATTAATGAGTCCACAGAACCATCCGAAAACATATGAGGTCAGTCCGAGGCGCTCTGGCACGAGATGAATCTGGAAGCGGCCTGGGGCCGCCACCCTGGCAAGCCCTGGCGCCCAGATGTGGCCAGGAGCACACGGCGGCTCCCTCCCGCCCTCAGGGAGATCGGTTTCACCCGACAGGCGGCGCATTAAGGGCCTGGCGGCGACGCTGTTGTCTCTCGTTTATCCCTTAGCAACCAATGGCAGGCGGCCAGCTCCCATCTTTAGGGATGGGGCAGTAATCAGAGCGCGGTGATCACTGCTCCCCTGACCCCACCTGACGTGTCTGGGACCCCTGTCTCCGCTTTGAGAAGCAGCAGGGTATCTTCAGGTGTCTATACACCTCTAGGTGTCTTGATGTCTCTCTGACGTCTCACCTGCTCTCTCCCTTCCTGTATTACATCCTTGAATATTTATGTCCCTTTATTCTTCAATCCAGCTCCCACCTTTCAATCTCTCTGTCCCGGCTCAGTGCTTTGAGGTCACCTTAAATTTATGTATAGCGCTATATAAAACATAATACAAGGGAGCCTACTATCCCTGTATAAAAGCCTGTTTTGTAATGCCGTTATTACAGTGGGATTGTGAAGTCAGTTGTAATAAGGAAATGACATAGCTGCTCATCTGTAACAAGTTATTATAGTGGAGTTGTGACATCATAATTCCTGTCCAGAGCACAGTTACAGCTGCAGTTTAATGAAAGCAGCGGAAAGAGAACTGGTTTGTATTCCTCTGATCTTTTTTAGTGGGAACATGTTTATTTTTTGTACACTAAATGTAATTACAGGAAAAACTGATCTTTGGGTTTTGTCTACACATTTATACCCCATCATTTCTTTAATCTGACACATTAAATCGATGCTGATATCCTTCAGCAATAAACTACTAACTGATTTGTGATGTGTTTCATTTTGCACTGGATTCTGCTTTTATTCTTCATATCTGCCACTATGCTATACTTTACTTATGAAAGAGCAAGACACTAAAAATGTAAGTCATTTATGGGGGAACGGTGGCATTGTGATCATGTATTATACGGAATAAAGTACTCCATGCTGTATATTTTAAGGAGATTGCAAGTCATTACTGTGTTCCATGACCTTGTAGAGGAACTCGACCTTCGGCCTCAATCCTCTATATGGTGACCGAACACTTTGATGACTTGCGATATCTTTACAATGTATGCCAAGGCATCCTCTATCCGATGTATCATGTATGCATATTTGCATAACTCTGAAGTATTAAATGTTCATGCCATAATTCCCGTTTCCCTTTTCAACGGTTTTTGTACCCTGTGGTATTTAAAGGTCTCTTATATATGTCCCCTCCCCCTTGAAAAGGACTCTTTAGTTTCTAACCTTTCAAACCGCATCACGATGTGGAAACAGCGGGTCTGGCTGCGTAGTGGACTAATGTGTCCACTGTAGGGGCCTGTGGTTGACCTCATGGTCACGGGTTCAATTCCTGGCAGGTTCCCTCAGCCTTTCATCCTTCTGAGGTCGATAAAATGAGTACTATTGGGTAACAATAAACTTCTGGTATTCAGCGCCAAGCTACCCGTAGTGGTGAATGTGAGCTTTAAAGATACACATGTCCTGTAAGTCACCGGACTGCCATAAAAGCAAGGAGCTCTAAAAATGAGTTTTTTTTAATATATCGACCTGCACAACATTGACTACCGCCATATTGTCAAGGTAGGTGGGCACGAGTTAAGAATATTAAACCTCTGCTTCCCTCCATATTCTCCCCATGACATAATGTTGGTAGCTCTTGGCCTGATGGCGATATAAGTGCAGGTCGATAATGTTGATTTTTAAATTTTGGCCTACAGAATGTGTGTTCTAACAATATTACACAACATACAATATTTATTATATTATATCACTGTGGGAGCCATGTGGTGTTTAGATGTCGCTGTTCCGCCTCTACATCAATGGTATCTACAGCTCCCTAATCTCCACCCCTGCTGCAATAGCAGTCCTGTGATATTTAAATCCCGCTCACTCATACCTCACTCCTCTCTCCTTTACTGTATAAACCACAGGTATTTAAATGCCTCACGTACATCTCCAGTCTCACTCTTCTACCGTTTCCGTAAAAGGGGTGGGGGATGTTTTAAACCTCGCCCTCACATTTGGGCATAATTAGTATACTATGGGCCCGAAGTAGGTAATAGGGAAATACCGATTCCTAAATACTGAATTTACCGATTCGGTATTTAGAACTCGGTATTTCAGATGTAGGCAAGAATTCGGTAAAAAATACCGAATTCTTAATATTCGTTATTACCGAATCGATAATTGAGCTCGGAGGCCCATAGGAATGAATGTGAAGACATTTGGTATTACCAAATCGGTATTACCAAATCGGTAATACCGGGAGGTATTTCAAGGGTGCCATGGTGTCCAAAAGACCCCCTGAAATGTGCATGTGTGCACATGTGGCACACATGCATGCCCTAAGGGCATGGATGTGTGCCACATGGCACATTCCAAAAAAACAAAAACGTGCTTTTTGAAAGGAAATCACTACTTACCACCAACTTGAAGTTGGTGATAAATAGTGATTCCTTAAGGCTGAGGTGCACTGTTTTAAGTGCTACCTACATTGGATTTCCTTAATTGCAAGGCCAATATGGAATCGGTATTAAGGAATCTGTATTTACTGATTCCTTATTACCGATTCCTTCCCTACACCCTACATGGCTAAATACCGGTCAGTAACGGTGAAATTTAACAAATTTCACCGGTACCGACCGGTATTTGCCCACCTACATCTGGCCCTATGCCTCTTGCAAAATTTGACCGAATTTTCCAACTTTGCACGCAGAAGAATCTTACCACAAAAAAGAAAAGTTTTTGAAAGCGAATTCGCCTACTAAAAGTGTTTTTTAGAGTCTTTTTTTCATCAAACCTATTTATGGCAGAGGGTATCACCCAGTGTGTGTGTGCTCTTGAAAATATGCTAACTTTGCAAAGTTCAAAAGTTTTTTAGAAATCTACTATGTTGCAGACAAAATACGTTTACCACTTCTCACACACCTAATTTATACCCGTGGTCCTACCTTCCTGCATCATGCTGGTGCATTTGTAACAATGAGGTGCATAATTCGGACTCATAGCCAGTGCACGGTTCAAGGGCTCCTAGCGCTGTGAGGAGGGGGACCATAGCGCTAATGGTTCACGAGCAGAGCATAACTGTGTGTCGCATCTTTGTTGAATAGATTCTAGTCTATGGGGCATATTTACAAGCCTCTTATGCCATCGAAGCATTACATTTTTTGATGCCCCGGTGGCACACAATGCTGTCCCATATTTACAAGGCCACGCAACCCCAGCCCGCGCAGCCTACAGCAGGTTTAGGTTTATGAATATTCATGTTATCAGTGGGGGGCGGGTGAATATGGTAAATAACTGCATAGTTGTAATTTGTGGGTATTCACAAGTATACCCAATGACTGTTCACACTCAAGTTGCACACTTCGCTTTACTCGTAAAAAACAGGAATCCGGACTAATGGTCCAATTTAGAGTTTTCTCGAGAGGGTATTCCATCGCAATTGCACCAGAGGGCCCTCTCTAGCAAACGGAAGCTCCGCCCACCTCATTTAGAGTAAGGCAGACCTTGGTGGAGACTGCTCTGTCTCCGCCACATAAACCTCTGATGGGCCAACGGAGTAAGAACCGTCAACGGTTTGGCCATGTGTCCGCCCACTCAAAATAGAGTGAGCGAGCACATGGCCAGTTTTCACTGTCTGTCACCGCCAGGCAAAAACTGGTGGTAGAGAGCAGTGAAATCTGTAAAATACCCCCCTCTTCATTCGAGAAAACTCCCATGCTGAAGAGGGGCATTGTATTTTTTTCCATACTAAATCCCACTTTAGGTTTTTGTTTTGGGGAAAAAATAGTCAGTTTTCCCTGTGGCTCTGTCATGTTGATGGATCTGTCCGTCAAACTTACAATGCATTGACAGGAGCTGCCATAACAGTGGTTCCTGCAAATGCCAAAGATGTCGGCTGTGCCACGGATATCTCTAAATGTGCCACCTTGATGGAGTAAAACCCCGCCCGCCAAACTATAAATTGGCCCATAAGTTTGCAAAAAGATATGAAAGTAATCCCACCTGCCTATTTCTGAAGGGGAAGGATTTTATCCACATGGACAAATACTTTAATTGTGAAGGAAAAAAAGTTAAATGTGCAAGTATAGATTTCCATCATGTTTATGTATGTTCTTATTGTGGACAATCCGTGGGGTTAAGCGCTAGGCAGTAGGAGCGCGCCTGGCAATCCACCGCTTACTAGGGGTGGGCGGAACTCGCAGAGTTTTACTCCATGAAGTTACACAAAAACTCAGCGAGACTCTGCTCGAGTTGACTTTCTACTCGAGACGCAGCTTTCTCACCGCAAGCGTTATCTTTCTCAGTGCGAGCGGTTGCGACCTGCCAACACCCGGCCTTGTTGAGAAATCTCGTTGGGAGGCGGTCTAGGGCTTGAATTCTTTGCTCGCCAACTTACTGTTGGCAAGCAGCACGCTAGAAAAAACTCTGCCATGAGGCAGTTGGCTGAGTGTTTCTGAAACTCCGCGCACCAAGCAGAGCGCGAAGTGGGTAAAACTCTGCAACCTCCACCGGAGTTTACCTCCAACCATTACAGCTTCCATTGATTTTTGACTTGTCCTCCTTGGCATTGGGTGAATCCTGACACAGGAGGTAATCAACACAGACCACAAATAGAAATCTATCATGCATGAAAATCTTTTCTTTTCTTTAATTGGGCCTACAGTGAGGATCCAGTAACAGAGGCACTGTGCTGAGAGATGATGTGGTGCTAGGGATAGGCCCCACCCATGTATGTGGCAGGGAACACTCGCAGCTGGGTGGGGGTTTGGTTGGTGGCCCCACAAACAAAGCAGTTATCGCCCACATTGTGCTTATAATCCACGTTGAAGACATATTTAGTAGTTACAATTGTTCTTGCAGGTCTTGCGTAAGCATGAGGTCTGCTCCTAAGCCAGCTCTTCTTGGACAATGATTGTAATATTTAGCTGCTGAGCACCGGTGCTCACATGGGTCTTGTCAGATGATGCAGCGACAGTAGTGTAAAGAAACCTCTGGGGGCTCCTCTGAAAGGAATAGGGACCTGTACATTTCCCATGCCCCCCAGCTGACAAGCTGAGGGGGTCCCCCTTTATGTATGGAAGACTGGGGTCCCTAGCACCACGGGATGGCACGGTGTCTGTTACGCCACTGTGCAGTGAGACAGAGCCGGGCTGGCTGGAGGGACATTCTTGCATTTGCGGTGAACTGCAAGCGAAGAGGCAGCTTTTAGGGGCAGACAATCAATCAATTAATCAGGGAATTGTAAGCATGCTACTCACCCATGGTGGACTCAAGGCACAGCGGCGGGGGCTGCAGTTCCGTTCAGTCGAAGAGCCAGGTCTTGAGCACCTTCCTGAAGGTGTTCGGAGAGGAGGGGCATCTGATGTCGAACAGGAGCTTGCTTCAGGTCTTGCCCGCGATGTAGGAGAAGGCTCTTCCACTTGATTTGGCTTTACGGATGCGTGGGGTTTCGGTGAGGACGAGGTTGGTGGATCGGAGGTCTATTTTGGGTACGTGGAAGTTGATTCTATTGTTGAGTTAATGAGGTCCGGTGTTGTGGAGGCATTTGTAGGCGTGGGTGAGTTTCTTGAAAGTGACTCTCTTCTCCACGGGGAGCCAGTGGAGATTTCGAAGGTGGTGGCTGGATGCCGAGGACGAGTCTGGCAGCGGTGTGCTGCATCGTCTGGAAGTTGCAGAGTAATGACTTGTTTATGCCGGTGTAGAGAGCATTTCCATAGTCCAGTCTGCTGGTTATGAGTGCGTGGGTGACTGTCTTCCTTGACTCGGGGAGATCCATTTGAAAGTCTTATGGAGGACAGGCTGCGTAACCCACCCGAATATGCTAGTTTGGTGTCTGACATAACTCAGTGCTGTGGTACATCCCTGGCAGCGCGGTTCTGGCATGGCTTCGGTACTGTACAGGCTGGCACAATGTTTGTGTTGTAAGGGTGCTTACGTACCAGAGAAGTTATCACCAGGTGTGGCAGTGATGCTATTCGTATTGGGGCAATAAGTATTCAGACAAAACAATTCGGGGCCAAATGGACTCTGGTATAGCAATGGTGTGTTACATATGGGGTACGATCGTTCCTGGCATTACAGTGTTGCTTCATATGGAGGGTAATGTGTATGTTGGCATGACAGTGGTGTGGTGCATATAGGGTAACATACATCCTGGTATTTCAATGGTACTTCATATGGGGATAATGTGTATGCTGCCATGACAGTGGTGCTTTATCTGACTCTACAATGTGCTTCTGGGCATTGCAGTGCCATTTTTACATACCTGGACAATTAGAAATGGCCATTGATATGTTTGCAATTCAAATTACTCTGTGGACATTGGCAACACTGAAATATCTTTACCCTTGTAGATGTCACTCATGTGCAGGGCTTCACCCGGTATAATAATTGAACACCACCAGTCCCAGATGCCCACACAGAAGCACTGGTTGGCTGAGCAGGCCACTGGTAGAGTGTGTCATCTTCTCTCACAAGGGGGGTTTGGAGGGCAGCCGACATCAGAGGCCTCCACTTCGGGCGCTTTGGGCACAGTGCTGCAGTCCAGGGGACTGTGAGGCCATTGGTGGTAGTTTGGCCGGGGGGGCTTAGGGGTTAAAATTGGGTGCCTTAGAGGGTTAGAGTCCATTTTGGTAGATGGTGACACAGTGGGATGGGTGCAAGACTTGGTTTGTCTTGGGAGCTAGTTTTGTTCAGCTGGTTTAGCAGGCACTGGTAGGACAAGTGAGTGGAGACAAGTGGGTTAGTGCAGGGGTAAGTGGGTGTAAAACTGGACTAACGATAATAGGGTGATTGGGGAGTCTCTTATGTTAGACCTGGTCAGTGTGGAGGCAGCGATCAGGACCCTCAGGGTAGTGGACGTGAGGACCTTCTGGCATCAGAGGCTGGAGCCGTGCTGGGAGTAGCGGGTAGGGCTCGCCAAGCAAAGCGCTCAGCTGGAGCAGTAGCGGCAGCCATGTTGGCATGCTCGCCACCACTTTCAAAAAACTTTAAAGACGCAGCAGGTGAGTGGGGGCATGGGTAGGGAGGAACAGAACATGGAGGAGCGTGTGGAAGACAGAGTTGTTGTGGAACCGAACACGATGGGCTGTTCTTTCATACTGGTTGGTTCATCTGAGCAGTGACAAGTGGTCCTAGTAGGGCTAAGTGTAGTCTCGCTACCCCGAGGTGAAGAGAAGGAGCAGCCAATATTGGCTAGCTGGATCGCGGCCTTGAACTGGTTGGCAGACACTGAGGGAAGGTCTGGTGTGACGTCCTCATCTGCGCAAGTGTGGAGAACATATAAGGGGTGGATGTTGGACATGTTGGATGATGAAGTGGTGCCAGGGAGGAGTGGGAAATGCATGTGTGCATCAAGAGGGGTGGTGCATCAACTCTTGACTATGGGCAGGAAGAGCAGTTGGAAGAAGGTGAAGTGAGGGATGATGGACAAGAGGACGAGGGTGAAGTGGAATGGCATTGGTGGGAAGTGGATTGTGTGCCATAGAGGCCAGAGGTATAGAGCAAAGGGGAATAGATTGGTGGTTTTCAGGAGGTGGGGCGAAGGAGGGTGAAGGAGACGGTGAAAAGCGCAACCACTGGCAGGAAGAGAGGCTTCGATGCCGGCCCAACCTTGAGGCCAGGTAAGATGCCCGTTACTGGCATGAGGTCAGAGGTGGTATCAAAAGGGGTTGGTGGTGAGGGGGATGAGGGTGAGAGTGGGACATCGGTGAGGCTACTTAAGGGAAAATAAGTGGCGGACGAAACAGGGGAGATGGATGGAGGAAAAGAAACAGAGGAAGAGGAAGCAAAGTGGACAGAGCTGGGTAAGAAGGGTGCAGGGAAGTTGGGGAAAAGGACAAGGAGAAGTAGGCGGCCTCCAAAGGGGATGGGCAAGGAGGTGAAAAGAAAGGGGAGTAGAAGAAGGGCGAGGTAGAGAAGTAGGAGCGAATAGAATCAAAGATGATGAAATTGCCATTCATTCAACATGTGGTACTCCAGGAGGGTTTTTTGTAAATTTCACCATGAGTGTTTAATGTGTGGAGCAAAACAGAATGGAAGGTTGACATTTCTTTCTGATGCGAGGGGCTGGCTTTAGCCTGTTTTGGTGTGCTGAGCAGTGGCATGAGGTTTGGAAACATGGCGAGTAGCATTGCTTTCCTGGAGGTCTTTCCACTGGTGGTAGCTTTGGATTTATTGGGAAGAATTTGAAAATAAAAAGGTTCTGTTTAATGTACATAACATGGCTATGGTGAATACAGTTAAAAGGCACTCCGTGAACAACTTCAGAGTGCAGCAGTTGTTGAGGGTTTTATTTAAGTTGTTTGCGGCACCGCGTAACATTATCTTTGAGGCACACCATGTCCTGGGAATTAATAATGACCTTGTGGATGTCTTGTCTCATTCACAGTGGAGGAGGTTCTCTCGGCTTGCAGTGGGTGCAGACAACATGAAAACCAGAATGCCGCCGGAGCTTTGGAACATAGCCGTACGAAAATGTTGGAGTTGGTTCATAGCTAGTTGGCACCTTCAACCCGCAAACCGTGGCAAGAGTTCATGCGGTCGGCAGCGAGAATGACTATCTCTGGTAAGTTGGCAGGGTTGGCGTTTTATGCGAAGACATTGTGGGGCTACGAACCTACTGCAAGTGAGTTGGGGCAAAAGATTCTGGAAGGTGTGGGAGAGAGAGGTTTTGAGGGTATGGTAGGGTGGGGAGGATAGTATAGGCCTTAGCGTGGATGGTATTACATCAGGTTCTCGGAGTACTGCCGACTCTATGCCAAGAGTTACAAGTTGATGTTGTTTGTGTTACTGATGCTATGGATATTTTTTGGAGCGTACAGGCTGGAAGAGATGTTGGCCACAAAAATGTGGGTGAAGGCTTCAGGGAGAAAGATGTGAGCATTGTGCAAGATGGACTGGAGATTAGGTTGCGTAAATCGAAGATCAGAGGCCAAAAGGGGAGACAGTGTTTTCGAAGGATTACCCGGTAGCAAGCTTATGCCCTGTAAGTTGGTGGAAAAGATTCCAGAACGAAAGGGTTGGCAACTGAGGGAGGATATTTGTGTATAAGGACCGGTCAAGGGTGTTAACCTTTCAGTTGCTGGCAGTTTTACAGAAGGCATTCAGGGCTCTTGGGCATGCAGGGTGAGGTATGGTAGTCAGTCTTTTAGAATACAGACGACTGGCAGAGGCAGGGCAGAGCAGACAAGGTTAAAAGATAATGGAGGTGGTCAGGGTGGTGTTATAAGTCCTTCATGCGCAAATGTCTCTAGGGGGCAGATTTATGTCACTTTCCCTGTGCCACTTTGAGAAACCCTTGTGCCACTATGGATGCACTGTATTTACACTACGGCGCACCATGGTGCAAGGATTGACAGATGCGTCAGAAATTTGTTGACCCAAAAGTCACGCATTGCAAAGAGATGTGTCGCAAGCAGGACGCAATTCCAGCAATGCAGGGGGAGGCCTATCCTCATTGTGCTGCGTCACTCCATGCCTGCTTCAAGCAGGTGTAAGAATTTGACGCAGTGGCATCCTAGAATCTTGTAGATTTCCCTGCGTCACTTCTACAAGGCTTTCTTACATTGAAACGCCCACCCTGCATACATTATACCTGAAGCAGGTATAATATGACGCCGGTCTTTACAACGCGACGCATCTCCCTAGATGTGTCACGTTGAAAATGGGCCGCATTTTTGCGCTGCTGCTGCGTCACAAAAAGTGATGCAACTGCGACGCAAAAACGATGCAAGGGGCTTGTAAGTCTGCTCCTAAGAGTTTTGAGATGTGAGTAACAGGGGTTGTGTTAGATGTCAGTGTAGATCTGTGGCCACAGTGTGGATTTGTGGCCACAGCAGCATGGGACACAACTGGGTTTTGAAGAGTCGAAAGTTAAGGTTCAGCGGGGGGCAAAGGGGGTGTGAGGTTGCAGGAGTTGCTTCACATGTTGAATAACCAGACAGGGCAGGAAAGGTGCAGTGGTGCATTAGGGGAGCATGATTTGGTCAGGATGAAGGATTTGGCTCTGATAAAAGACATCAAGAGAGATTTGAGGGAAGCGAAGGCGTTGTGGTTGGGCACGCACTGCACACCAGAACTTGGGCTTCTATGGAAATTCACAAGGGCATATTATCATGCTCCTTATCGCCACTTTATCGGCTGTTTCCTGCCGCTAAAACGGCGATAATGTTATCGCAATTCTTGATAATATGGCCCCTAGTGTGGACAGAGTGGCATATTATCAAGCCCCTAATCGCCTCGTTATCGGCCCTTTTCTGCCAATAACGCTGCGATATTTGCATCGCCCTATTATCAAGGTAGCCTTAAGTCAATTAACGTGGCTTAAAGCCACGTTAATTGACTTAACGCTGCCTTGGTAATAGGGCCCCTTTCACGATAAACTCATTGTGAAAGGGGGCGTGCAGTGGGTGTTGTGGAGGGCATTCCACCGCAACACCCATTTACTTCGACGCAGCCACCTATTATCAAGAGAGGCGATAATAGGTGGCAATGCCGAATTTAAGAACAGGAAAGACCTGTTCTTAAGGTGGCGAAACGAGGAGAAATGCTCCATTTCTCCTCATTTTTGCTTTTTCCATGTGTGCTGCCATGTGCAGCACACATGGAAAAAGCAAAATGCCAAGGTTTCTTTATGTACAGGAAGGTGTCCCTTCCTGTACATAAACAAACCTCTTTTTAAAAATGCCAATTTGTAACTTATATGTGTGCTGCATGAAGCAGCACACATGTAGGTTACAAAATGGTATTTAGGAAAACAACAGTGGTCCCAAGCACAAGAAAAATAGTTGCGTAAAATAAATATAGACACAATGGAGACTATATTAAATAGTGACTCGTCCAGCCGGGCAGAGGTCAAATTTTTACTTTTAGCAATCAATATTCTGAGAGGATACCTTCAACATTTCCATAGAGCGGGGCACAAGCCTGTACCCACACATATACAATTTGGCATAAAAAGGAAAAAAGCCAGAGAATAGAACAGAAATTTATAGGCAGAAGCTGTTATTTCCTGTAAATATTTCAATGACAGAAATTCAATTTAACACCATTACTTGCCAAACATGGCCATTAGTACATTTTACAGTATATGGTGTTTTTAAAGTCGACCGCGTTCCGATCCCATTTATTGAATCATAGGGATCATCATCCGGACAAGATATTGCCTAATTTTTATGCCATGATAGCTGTGGGCTGGCCACAAGTGGTGTAAACCAAGAAGTAGTGGTTTGTTTTAAAAGACCCAAAATGGAACTCGAAGGATGTGGAGTTCCGTAGGGTAAGGTGGGCGGGGATCAGTCTCTAGCGGAACGGCAGGTATTGCTTAATGGTGCGTCAGCAGAGAGCTCGATCGCTTCGGGAAGGAGCCTTCACAGTGGACTCAGATGTCTTCCCTGAGTCCACTGTGAAGGCTCCTTCCCCAAGCGATCGAGCTCTCTGCTGACGCACCATTAAGCAATACCTGCCGTTCCGCGGGAGACTGATCCCCGCCCACCTTACCCTACGGAACTCCACATCCTTCGAGTTCCATTTTGGGTCTTTTAAAACAAACCACTACTTCTTGGTTTACACCACTTGTGGCCAGCCCACGGCTATCATGGCATATAAATTAGGCAATATCTTGTCCTGATGATGATCCCTATGATTTAATAAATGGGATCGAAACGCCGTCAACTCTAAAAACACCATATACTGTAAAATGTACTAATGGCCATGTTTGGCAAGTAATGGTGTTAAATGGAATTTCTGTCATTGAAATATTTACAGGAAATAACAGCTTCTGCCTATACATTTCTGTTCTATTCTCTGACTTTTTTGCTTTTTATGCCAAATTGTATATGTTTGGGTACAGGCTTGTGCCCCGCTCTATGGAAATGTTGAAGGTATCCTCTCAGAATATTGATTGCTAAAAGTAAAAATTTGACCTCTGTCCGGCTGGACGAGTCACTATTTAATATAGTCTCCATTGTGTCTATATTTATTTTACGCAACTATTTTTCTTGTGCTTGGGACCACTGTTGTTTTCTCAAATATGTTCCCCGAGGTCCTGTGCTGACTCGATTGGGTGCCCTTGTTGTTAGATATAAACAAAATGGTATTTAAGCTTTGTTTATGTGCAAAAGGAACACCTTCCTTTACATAAACAAACCTTCCCTGCCTGCGCTGGAGTTAAGTTGTAAAACTTATCGCCATCGCAGGGGGGAACGCTAGGCTGCACCATATCCTTGTGAATATGATGCAGCCTAGCGTTTCCGAAGTGGCGAAGAGAGGCGCTAAGCCAAGGCGGCTAACACCTCTCTTCCCCACTTTGTTGGTAATATGCCCCTGAGTTTGTTCCTAGGAGGGTACGGCGGGGAGCAGAAAATGAACAGGGAAATGAGGAGGGTTCACAAAGAAGGGATGGGCAGAGGGCGGCATCTGGAGATGAAGGTGAGAAAAGGTGCTCTTTTGGACGACGGTGGACATTTGTCAGTGATGAGAATGAACCGCTCTCTGATGCGATTGAGGGAGGAGACGACTGAGGCATTCCAGATTCGGATGCGAAAATGATGATTTTCACTATTGGGGGAGCAGAAAAAATCCTATAAACAGGGTTTTTCTGAGTACCTGTGCTGATGGAAGTTCCAGTTTGGAAACATTTTTATTACAAGTTGGTGAGGTAAGACAGCTTAAAATGAGGGGGGTAAGGTTGGTGGTTGTAGGAAGGTTGACGATTACGATTAGGTCATGCTAGGGATCTAGAAGTTGTCGGAGTTTAATCACAGTTGTGTTTGGGAGGTTTTTTAAAGGCTTAGTGTTATTACACTGTTTAGTGAGGCATGTTCAGTCTGTAAGGCTAAGAGCCGAGGGTAATGTATTTGTTAGGCTGAGCTGTTTTATTAAAGCAGCCTTTTCCACACACATGGGTGTTGAGTGGTTTCGCCCAATGAACAGCAGTGGACTTTGTGGGCACCAGTGACCACACCTGACAGGTTGGCATTAGGAACTGTAGCCTGGTACACAAAAGGGGCACCTCGGATAGGCTCACATATCTAGCATTATATTATCCTATGCCTTATTAGTTCATATATTTTAAAAATCATGCTGTAATAAGAACAGTGCAGACGTATAATTTAACCCCTCCCATGCTCGTGACGGAACCGTTCCGTCACGAGCCTCGGGTGCGCTGTGCTGGTGACAGAACGGGTTCCGTCATGGCCCGCTCGCCGCGCCTGCGCGGCGCGAATTCCGTGCCTGCGCTGGACGTTGTAAAGAGCGGGCAGGGCCGTGACGGAACCGTTCCGTCACAAGCACAGCTCACCCGCGGGCCATGACAGAGCAGTTCCGTCACGAGCACGGGAGCGCCGCGCGGCCCCGCCTCCCCCTTAGCGCTGCAGCGGAATAGCCGCCGCAGCGAAGGGGTTAAAAAATACCCATTTTGCACAAGATCCTTCCAAACCCCTCTGGGGCTGGATGAACTTTCATTCTGTGAAGAGAGGGACCAGCTTGAACTATTTTTGCCTGCTCTGATTTTGCGTGTCGGTCTGTGGCGAAGCTCAGATTTGTCTGTGTTGGTTTGTCCAAGCTGTAGTAGGTTGCACCCTACTCCCCACCCCTATGTTTGCTGCAGCTACAAAATCCTGTAAAATTGTTTTGCATGTTATCAGACACGTTAGACCACAAGAGATTAGTGTATTAGCAGCAACATGTCTCCTGGTCACTAATCTAATATTTAGCAACTGATATGCCCGCTGCCTTATCCATCGCTTTCATAAAAAACAATATCTGTGGTCACAAATGTCTGATTAGATTATTCTCTGGATTGATAAGGACCACATTCTCGCTTATCAGCTGGCCGTACAGCTCAATGGGTGGAAAGATTACTGCTGAGAAGTGTGTACTCAGCAGACCACAGGTTTACATCTAAGCAGGGATCCACCAGGCATCTTGTACCAGAGAGATTGGGAAACAAAGCATAATTATCATGAAAATTTGCATAGGACACCTCCTGGAACTGGAGCTGTCTCAGAACTGGATGGTAAATCAAAATCAGCCCTGGCAACAATCAAACCAGCCCTACACTGCGGGAGGTCGCGAATAGAATGGGGCGATATGTGATTTCCAGGTGGCATCATGCATCCCATCCAGGTCTGAAAATAGCAACCTGCCCTGCAGCACACAAAGACTGGATCCCAAACCCTTTGTAATTCGGCAGGAGTAGAAATGATCATGGATGCAACAGTTCTGGGTGGCAGGGCAGGGACCCCTTTCTTCTTGCATTAGGCCTGGGCGGAATTCAAATTAGTTTGGCCCAATTTAAGGCTTCTCAGGAAATTCGCATTATACTTGTAATGCGAAATTCCCAAATGTATCCCATTACACCACTTCACAAAATTATGTGCAATTTGCTGTAAAAAATGTACTGTGAAAGTTCCATTTAGTGAAAAAAATTACCGTAAACTCACAGGAACAACAGAACGCAAGCAGTAGTCCGCAGTGCTTTTGCACTTTTGCACTATTTATTTAAGCACAAAATGCCTTAGTGTGTCACCAATGAAGGCAAGGATGCATTTCATGCTAAAATATAGTGCAAAATGACGGATTTACATTTCCCAGAAATTTCAAGTAATTACACGAAAGCAAGCTGCTCAAATGTTGCCCACCCCTAGCTTTCGTTAGGTGTGCACGTTTAGAAGAGTCCCAGCCTGTTCTTCCATATCAGGCCTGAAGAGGGCGCTGTCCTGACTCAACCGAAAGGTCCTCTTCGGTGGCCCAGGTCTGTCTTTCCATGGAAGAACCGACAACAGTGTCAAATAGGGCAGTGTCCCTCCCCGCCAAACTTACTTCAGTCTCTCAAGAGTCCTCGGAGTCCAAATCTGGAGTCTATAATTGTTGCCAGAAGACTGTGCAGTGCCCCAAACCCAACCCCAGTTGTTGCACGGATCTGAGAACCAGCCAGAGACCCTACAGGTCACATATGCACTTAGACAACTGGTTATTTTCACAACCTGTAACCTATTCATAGAAGTCCTGGTGTAAGGTGCCAGAGTGAGAGCTGAGGGGCCTGACCATAAGCCACCCTTCTTCAGACCGCAGAGACTGGAGACACCCTGATGGTTGTTCCTACCTTCATGCAAGCTCAAGGCCTTGTTTTGCCCACTAAGCCAATCAATTTTCTACCAGCTGCTGAGGTAGATTCTGGGCTTGGGTGGTAAATTCCTTTCCGCTCGTGGAATTTGAGGAATTTAGGTAATATTGCGTTCCACAAAAACCACGGAATTGCCAAAAATTCCACGATACGCGGCTTCGTAGAATTTTTTGCTTGTTCACGCTTTCAAAATATTTGTTTGCGAGATACTTCCCCTGAGCATGCAAACAGCGTTCGAGAACAGGAAAAAAGCATTGCGAACGGACAGAACAAGTCTGAGGGCCACCCATCACCATCACCCATTGGTAACTCATCAATGCTCTCATAAATATTACGACCCTCAATCCCAAGGCTGTTATGTTATATGTAATTGAATTCATATAGGGTGATGGCATTCATTCAACCTAAACTGGGATTAGCCGACAGCATTGTGAATGCTCCCGCTCCTTGTGATAAAGAACAAGTAAGGTCCTTAAACGTTGGACTCCGTTAAACTTAAGACCAAAACTTAAGATGAACTGAGACAAAAGTCTAACTATATTACTCGTAAATGCTCTTTGTGAATACTGAAAGTCATAAAGTTTACTTTCATCTCAATTTATCTTTGTGAACAGACCCTATGTTGTTAAAGGTTGGCTTGATTACAAAAGATCAGACACTGTTAGACCATTTTGGTCGGTAAGGAACAAACTCACATTATCTCAACGTGATCTCATGAGAGGTGAGAGGGTGTAGTGTAGTTCCTAGTTTCCCACTAGGCCCTGCGCATTGGAATAACATAAACAGTAGTATCGACGTGGAACTGCTTATATTCCAGGCCTCCACTGACTATGCTAAACTTAATTGGGTTGTGTTACCAACTAGCTCAGAGGTCACTGGAAACTTTCTTCTCTGCATAGGAAGTGATCAGCTTCCTTGGTACAGACAAGAAGGGATTCAGTTTTCCAACAACCGTGCAACATGACAACTTTGCTCCTCAGATCAAGAGTCGATCTCTAGGGTCGTGTGAAACAATAGACATAGATTTCACTCAGTCAGTCTAGTGCAGTTTACTTTCACGAGATGTAGAGAATAGAGAGACGGGCGTTTGTCAATAAAGGGTTAACATTTATTGAACAGTCTTTCTTCTCGTACAAGAGAAATGTATTGCCACAATTGCAATAATTGTTATTATAAAAAGTACGTACAGTAAGATAAGTATTGCGAAATAGAACTGTAAAAGCATTGATATGGTTTCTTAGCCATACAATGGTTTAAAAGTAATAAAACATATATACAGTCATATATACATTAGGCTAACATACTCAACTGGTGCTTCTAACTAAGCCTACCCCAGTGTGCCTGACCTAAGCCTAACACGTGAAAAGGGGAGCAAGTAAGTAGCTTTAAGTTAAGTTGGTTTTGCCAAGGTTTGTTTCAAGAATTCTTGTCTAAGGGTTTAGTCAACACCATACCTCTGAATAGAATGATGGAGGATTGGTATCTCCTTCAGGGGTCTCTCTCGATATCCCAGTCACCCGCGAGGGTAAACCGGAAGCGCCGGGACTGGATTTCTCTGCACGAGAAAGGCAGCGGCTCTCTTCAGCGCGTCGAGGAAGGAGGGGTGACAGCGTCCGCGGGCAGCTGGAATCTGCTGGATGTCTTCGCAGAGGACGGCTGTTCAGCTCCTTAAGCGTACTTCACCATAGTTCGCGCTGTAGCGGCGATAATGGTAATCAGCAGCTTCACCACCACAGGATAGCAGGCTGCAGCGACAGAGTGCTAGTTTTTACCAACACAGGGTCATGCAGGCAGCTGGCATCAGCAACAGGCAACGAACTCACATTGCTTAAGGCAACGTTGGTAATATTTATACCTGACAGGTGCCGGGTTTTGACGCAAGTTTGCTGGACATAAGACGTCAATTAAAGATGTCACTAGGAAGTGACAGTTATCAGTTGCTCATTAGAGTTCCATTACTAATCAAAACATAGCAAGCGGGGATTTCCAGGTTTGCTAAGTTTTTATCTTGTTGAAGAACTCGGAGTGTTATCTAGGAATATCAGATAGTGACTGCTGCTCTGTCATTGCACTAATTGGTCGCAAAGGAAGTAGCAGAGAGTCATGCTGGAATGTGGCTCTGTTCGTGTGAGGCCAGAGATGACTTTTCAGAAAATCGCACTTGAACGGTTATGCCAATATAGGGAACAAATGGATTTATAGCCGAATAGGGGCATAAGGTCACAGTATTGATCAGGAACCTAGATAAGCACGCAACACCCACTCCACGTTTTCATGTCCATCAAAATTACTAAAACTAAGCAATAAGATGCATGTGTAACATTGCCCACCCCAAAATACATAAATGCATTCGAAATAGGCGTACTTGTAATACATGGAATTTAGGTACTGTACGTTTTTTAAAGCATATTAATCATTCAAAAAATTATTGCATATGAAGTCAATGAACGATTATGCAAAAGGAATTACACATGAAGTATCTCTGACAGAAGAAAGGCGAGATAAATCATCACATAAAAATGCATTGTAATAACATGTGTGCTAGAGGCTGGTGTTATGTTGTTATGTCTCTAGATGTGTTTAGAAATAGAAGTGTGAAGCTTCTGTTCTCTAAGAATAGTTTTTACGTTAAGCAAAGAATTGTTCGTGCCAAAAAGGGTCAATATTAAAAAAATTGTCCAATTCAAAGAAAATAGATTTCCAAAGCTCCTGGCAGTTTTTGTTGATCAAAACTGAAGGCCGAATTCAGAGTTCATGGGAACGCTGTGTGTCGGAAAGCTTCTCAAAAAGTTATTGTTTCTCTGTGGGTGAGAACATTGTATCAGACAGGCTCTCAAAGAATTGGTCTACAAATTCAGGTGATAGTTCAACCAAATTAGATAGCGCTGTAACTTGGCAGGTGTGAGAATGATTGCTGTCATCGAAAGCAGGACCAGCAATGCTCACAGAACGTTGTACCTGGATGATGTTGCTTTTGTCACTCGCTCCACTGATACCACTTGGCTGTAGTACAGGAGTCTCCACAAATGCCGTCATCAGGATTGGTAGCCGCTGGGGACAACACAATGCGTGAGCCGTTATTGGACTGAGCAAAGTATCGACGTCCATTGGTACTGCTGATGGAAGTGAAAGACAGATGTCCAACACGCATTCATCGCCGCAAAGCATACACCGTAGCACAGGTAAAATGCAATTTTGCCATATCGGTCTGAATGAAAGGAACCAGGTCATGTTTAGATCTCTCAGCCTGGCCAATCCGAGGACGTTAGTTATCCTGTCCCTGTAGCGCATTGCTAGGATTGTCTCTTCCATTCCCATGGGAGCTATGTCTGAGCCGAGGCTTGCCATAACGTAGCAGGAGGGTCAAAAATAGAATCCCTGCAACGAGTCCCAAAAATAGTGGTATGCCGCCAAAAATGGAGTGCACAAAATTAGGAAAGATTCCCAAAATTGCCTGGAAGGGTGTTAGCAGTCCCGTAAAGACTGTCTTAAATATGCCTGGGATGCTTGTTGCACTAGACATGTTAAGGAGTTGGCTGAACATTTCTACGAAATGCACGGGGCAATTTGTTGATAAAAGGTCATGGACTTCAGTAGCCGTCCTTGCGACTAGAAGATCATACGTCTCTTTAGATGACGTTATAGGCACTGTTGTCTGTAAAAGTACAGATTTCATTTTGCTTAATGTATCAATTCGCATAGAATAGAGATTCAGGCGAGGCCAGAGGGGAGTCCCTATGTCTGGAGGCCCGCTCGGAAACAATGCTTGCATACAACATTTGACCATGGACGTTACTTGCATTAGATAACTTTTCCCTGGCATCAGGCCACAACATCTGTGATCCGTTCTAAGAATGTAACTCCCGTTCGCGAGTTGCATAAAGAAGGGCTCTATCTGAGTTGCAGGTGTGACTAGCTGGTGGCATGAAAGGTTGTTTGAATTTCCATCACATGCTCCGTGTAAATTAATACCCTGACACAAAAGTATACCGCTTAGTGAGTGTTTACAGTTGTCACCACTAAGAAATACATTTTTGTCACTGTCACTATAGCAAGAATGAGTGTATGGTAATTTCCATTCGGATTTTACATATCCCTTACCCAATTGTTCATATTGGCCAGCAGGTATGTACTCAAGGCACTTTTTAAATCGGAAAGTTGTTATCGGAATTGTGATAATTCCGTGTATTATCCATTCAATGACAGGACTCTCTGACATTGTCAATGATAATCTCTCGAGTTTTTCGATGCTCAGGATTGTATAGTCTGCTCCTTTCTGTGCCAAACTGATCTGTTTATCAGTAAGGTTAAAACTGGAAAATAATGACGTTGTGTTGATTAAACGCCAAGGCACATAGCCTGAACGAAGATTTTGCAGCGTCCAGCCTAATTCTATAATAGAGCGTAATTGAGATTGGCCATGTTGTAACATTAGCAAATCTCTGTCTATCACATCAAAGGCAGAGGATACAATATTGTCCAAAGAATATATTATGGAAGACAGAGTCATTAACCCATTGTCTACCACAGAAAGTGATTTCTCCAAATTAATACGATCAATTTCTCGTATTTTTTCAGCAGTTTCAATTTGCTTTACTTTCCAAGCCTCGTTGTAAGCAGCATAGATACTGGTCGCTATGAAACGCTTTTGACGCTGTTTGCGTGGTCCAAGAATGAAATCGCGCAAATCAGCACCATCTTTTAGCAAAGACAAGTGTTGCTTAATTTCAGCTAGTGTGGATGTAGTTAGCCATTCAAGGCAGAGTTTCCCTACACTGTATGTTGTTATAATCCCTGGATGTTGTCTCTGGGAGTATCTAGGGTCTAATCTGGTCATTTTTAACCCCTGTGTTTTATTCAGGAACCTATCTTGACAGCTATTTGTGTCTGTAGGCCAGATTAACCACTTTTTCCAATCAGGATGTGTTCTGTTGAAATGTAAAATTTGTGACACGTCTAATTCAATATCTGCTGTTGCGTTTTCAGGTATTGGTTTTGGAATAGACGGTGTTTTAAGGTCTTTGATCTTAGCTAGGCCAAGACAGGATGTTTGGTGTACAGTGTCATTTAAAAATAACATTTGTTCTGGTATCATGCAGGTTCTAAATAGTGCTTCTATGCCTTGCACCTGCCAATCTTTTGTACCCCAAATTGTTTTCGTTTCAATATTATTTTTCCAATAATCAAAACCAAATGTCATCATTTTGTCATAAAATGCTTCTGAATATATCAATTTAGAATTTGTCAGCATTGTTTTCATTCCTGTTTTATCTAACAGTTTATAATAAAACGTTTCTGCATTACTTGTGTTAAACCCTGAGAAGTATTTGAATTTCTCAAAAAATGCTTTAGAACTGCTTTTAGGTGGTGTAGCACAATGTTCCCATTGATTATACATAAAAACATTTCTAGGCTGTGCAGATTTATGCAAGTAATGATTCCCATAGTGGGTGTAACAGAGTAACTGCTCATAACTAGATGAACCTTGTAAATACTCCTTTGGAGTAGCCGTTGCGCTATAAAAGTCCCATTTAACATAACATAACATAACATTAACATAACAAATAATCATGATCTGTGAATCTAGCTGACATTACTAAATCAGACATCATGTCATTAATTTTGTTAAAGTCCCAATCATCAGAGAATGTACTTGGTGTCACAAAGTCACTTAAGGAAACCTTTAGTTGATGAGGATACTTCAGGATTTCGACCGGACCATAGATCTCATAGTCTGTTTTCTCCCATACTACCCCACCAGGTATTGGAATTGCTGTGACATTTACTGTTGACAGTTCTCTTTTCTTCACGTGGGATGATCTGTGTGGTTTCAGGACTAGGTTGATGTTCTGACTTGCTGTGTCCATTCAATTGTAATGAACTTCCCTAAAATTAAAACTAAAGTTAGGCATAGTAGGAGTATGAATACCCCTGAGATAATCCAATGCTCAATCAACGGTGAATCCAGATATAGTTCTTTGATTTGTTGAAGGAGTCCTGTTGTATTTTCTTTAGAATACTTTTTTGTTTCTGGCATCACTTCGGGATCGTTTTGATCTTCAGAGAAGTTGTCGAAGTTGATGAAATAACCAGAGGCAGTTCTGTCAATTGTTGGGATTGTTCTTTCAATCTGTCTCTCGGTAGCACTTTCTGATGCCACATTAGTGTAGACTGGTGTTGTTTCTTGACGAACTGTTTCAATCTGTGTTTCAAGAGGCACGAGTTCCATGGCATTATTGCATAGTCCTTCATTGTGCACTGCAGGCTGATCGAATGTGATGAGTCTTTCAGTTTGAACCTCTTGGATTGTTGCAAGTTTGGGTATTCTGTTGTTTCTTGGGAGTCCACTGGGCCTACTGTTGATTATAGGCCACATGCTTGTGGTTTTACCAGATCGATAGACACGACTCTGTTCTCCTTTTTACCAGCAAGGGGCGGTAGCACAACTGATCTTGTTCCGGTGACTGCTAAGACAGGTACTGCTTTTCTGTAAGAAGGCCCAAATTCCTTCTTAACCGCGATCTTTTCTCTGACTAGATCCCCAATCTTTGGAATCCAGACAGGCCTTGCTGGGGCTGTTGCGGGTGGTGCCTCGTCAGTGGTACTTGGCTGTTGCTTTAACTTTATGTTGCTTAATGATTTTCTTGTTTCATTCAGTTCCTGTAAAACAGCCAAACGGTCTTTTACATCAAACTGCGTTGTTTTTTCTTGTACCACTGACATCTGACTATCGAGGTCCTGAACGCTCATTCTAATTCCGAACAATAGTTCGTATGGGCTGAAACCTTTTAGAGAATTTCTTGGCATGTTGTTAAGACTAGTCTGGACACTTATTAAATGTTTGACCCACCCAGCGCCTGAACCTAATACCTTCGCTGTTATAGATTGCTTTATGTCACGGTTTTTTCTTTCTACCACACTATTCCCTTCGGGGTGCGACGGACAAGAATACCGCAACCCAATTCCCATGCTGGCCATGGCCTCCTTATAGGCTCGAGAGCTGAAAGCAGGACCCTGGTCAGAATGGAACGTGGTAATTGCGTATGTGCCGATAAAGACTCGCAAATCTTTTATAACCGTTCTAGCGTCAGCCGAGCGCTGGGGACCTCATTTTTTAAGTGCTTTTCGCCTTAACTGTTAATAGGACGCAGGGTGGGGTGTAGGCAGCGTTACGCTCTTTCTGACTGGTAGCCGGTAGCAGGGTTCGCTGCTGCGATCCCTATTACAGTTTTCACAGTTGTTTGCATATATTTGGTGTTCTACACTCATTTCCGGCCACCAGAATACTGATTGTAATTCAGTCAGTGATTCCTTGATCTCTCTGTGCCGTAGACCCAAACCCATGTGTGCGTCTGCTATTAAAAATATTCTCCTGTTCATGTTTGGAATTACTCTGTCCCCCACTCCAGGGATTCGAGCAAAAGGAACGGAGTTTGCATCGATTATGTATGCATAATTGAGTGGATAGTTTACGGGTAGTGCTGCACAGTCGCCTTTTACGGTCGTTCTTACTGCCAGCATGGTTTCCCCGTCTATGTACTTATCTGTACGCTTTTTTGTGGCTACGGAAGCCGGTTTAGTTGCTTCCGCGGTGGCTGTATTAGCCAATGAATTCCCTGCAACGTGAACGCCATCACGTTGAAGACTCTGTGCGTGAATCACGTGAGTCTTTTGTAGTTCTTTGTGTAAAAGAGCTACCTCTTTCCAGAGCAATTTATGCTTTATTGTGGCACCTGTGTCATCTTTGTAGTCGTTTTCGATCCAACTCTGCAGTTTATTGTTGTAAGAGTTGACGCAAAAATGAGAATCGCACACTATAAGTGTCGGGAATTCACGTTCTGCATTTTCGAGCGCCATCTTTAAAGATCTGATTTCAGTTCTCTGAACCGAACAGTTTCTTACAGATTCAGTTTTTGTTACTTTCGGTCTGAATTTACCGCACAGCCAACGACCTTTAATGATCGCACATGCTGCATCGTAGGATTTTCTCTCTACGTTGAAATGCTGTACAAAGCTATCTGTATAGATTATACAGGCATATTGTGGGAGAGGCAGAATTTCGATTGGCAGAGGATATTCTTCTTCATATTCTAAATCATTCAGTTCTTCAAATTGCGGGGCGAAATAGTATTTCACATCTTCCGCTCCTAGAGAATCTATGCACTGTATCCATTTCGGATCCAGTGACACTGTAGGCAGGTTTACTGGGCTGAATAGCGCCTCGAAGGCGGATTCCGCTGTAAGGATATTAATCCGTTTGCCGTGTGCTAATTCTCGTTCATTTGCTAATGCGATTTGCACTGCTTTCACAGTTCTTTCTGTGTGACTGAATGTTTTTTCTGCTTGTGTGTACAAGTGAGATTTAATTGAAATTGGTACCTTTTCTCCCTCATTAGAGGTTAGGTATGTGAATCCGCATCTTCCTGGGATGACTCGGATTACAAGATCACGTGTGTTGTCACGTGTATCTAATTTTGTTTTTGCTAACATGTCTGTTTGCAGTGATCTCAAAATTTCTGTGTGTTTTTGAGTCCAATTGATTTGTTTTAAATCAGGTTTTATTAGTTCGTAGAGAGGTTTAACCCTCTCTGCGTAATTTAGTATGTAAGTTCTTCCGAAATTCAGAAAACCTAGTATTGATTGTAAATTCTTCAGCGTTTTTGGAGCTTGGAGTACAGCGCACTTCTCTAAGAAGTTGTCCGCTAGGCTTTTCCCTTCACTTGATAATTCGTACCCTAAGAACAGTACTGTCAGATGGGCAATTCGGGACTTTTTAAAGTTGAATTTGTAACCCTCTGCTGCGAACCCAAGTATAATGGTGTTCACTCTTTTCAAGTGAGTATCCAAGTCGTCGTCTGTGAGATAAATATCATCTACGTAAGATAATGCTTCATCATCATAGATTTGTAGTAACTCTGTTACCCTAGCTGAGAATAGTCCTGGGCTGTTCTTGAACCCCTGTGGGAGTCGACAGAATTTTTTCTGTGACCCAAATGCGGAGAAAGCGGTCAAATATCTGCTTTCTGGTGCAATGTTTTGACAAAAGAAACCATTAGAAATGTCTAATGTTGTTTTATATTTTTTCCTAACTATGTTATTCATTAGGGCTGCACTATGCGAGTTTTGTACTGCAAAAGTTTTGCAACACGTATTAAGATGTCTGTAGTCCAAAACTAGACGATATGAATTGTCTGGCTTGGAGACAGGAAACAAAGGATTGTTCATTTGAGAGGTGCATGTTTCAATCACCCCCTGGTACTCAAGTTGATCTAAGATCTCCCTGACCTGTTTTTTAGCTTCTTGCTTTATGGGATACTGCCGTTGGGCAGTTGGTTCACTTTTTAGTTGGATTTTGTGAGGCGGTGAATCCTCATCCCATCCTACATGATTTTTATAAAATGCAGGTGCCTGGGCCACTGCCCATTTCCTTGCATATGTATATTTTTTATGAATCGGTATGTGATTCGAGAAGGCAGGCATAATCACTTCTTCGCCACGAGGGCACTCCCTGACAAACTCTGGGGGCCAATCTTTTTCAGCTAACAGAATATCATAGCCTTTTGAGAGCTTATCCCAAAATAGACCCTTAATTTTCCTAGTCTTAGCACCCTCTATACGCAATGTTATTTCGTATATTTTATGGGGCTCGCTAAGTCTGGCGTCGGCAGTTTCAACCTGAATGAATTCATTCGTGTCCACTGTCTCCAGATGACTCATCAAGATCTTGCGCGCTATACTGATCTCTGCTGCACTGTCCAACATTGTCAATGCCCACTCCCCGTTTTTCAACTGTGTCCTCAGTATTCTCGGCATGGTTGATTACTCTAATACTGGCTACCTTCTTTTTCTGAAATTGAGATTTCTTATTTTGAGCAGGTTCCTTGTCTTTGGACTTGGTGTGCTCTCCTGGGTCTGACCGTCCTCTTCTTTCCGAATTCTGTGGAGAAGATCGAGAGGGACGTGTATCAATACTTTGATATCTATCAGGTTTTTTTATATTATCCCTATTTCTAAGGTTATATCTTTTCTCAGAGGGCTCCCGTTGGGGAGACTGGCGTTCTCGAGTCGGAGTTCTCTCCCTCCGTCGAGGAGACCTTCCTCTGGACTGGAAAACTTTTTCCTTGGGAGTGGATTGTTTATTTCCATCCCAGCTCTTTTTAAGAGTGTTTAAATTATTTTTAATAAATAATTTTTCAGGATTTTCGAGCAGTTGGGGCTTAACTGGTTTCCCACCCAAGCTGTCTCTACCTAATTCTTCATAGCACTTTTCTATGATTTTTGCAAGCTCAACAGGATCTTTTATATCTGTTTCCCTCAACTTCTGGCGGATCGCCACAGATGCTGCTTCTCCCTTTATGTTGGCTAATAATATAGCCGTGACCTGCTTGAAGTCTTTCAGTAATTTCATACCTAGATTTAAAGCGGGCTCTGGACCGAATTCATTTTGAATCTGTTTTAGCACTTCTGGTATTACCGCCATAGACGGAACACCGTGTGTTTTTGTGTAAATGGAAGCAAAGACTGTACCCCAAGTGTCACAGTCCTCCACGTGTGGTGCGATTCCCATAGGAAGGCAGATGGTCAAGATTCTGTGTTTCTCAATAGGGGTAGTATCAGGAAATACTGCCTCTATTTGAGTGATTTTCTGGGCTAACCAGAAAGGAATTTGTTCCCGTTTTACGGGTGTTTTACCAAGACATGACTGTATGTTCTGTGGTGTAATTTTATTTGTGTTCCCCTGGTGAGGGGTCAGCTGGTGTGAATTAACAGCTGGCTGGACTGTTGCAGTCCGCATTACATATTGGACTAATTGCCTATGTATTTTTATTAATGTGTTTAGCTGTGCTAACAGCTCTTCCTTAGACATTTTTGCAATGTCAGGATGTGGTGTGTAGCTGGCTAGAACCGGCCACGTGGCTCCTGGTCTACCTAGTGGACCGAGCCTAGTTATGTGATCATTGTGTTTTAGGGCGCCATTAAACCAGAGCAGGTGCTCTTGAAATTTAAGTGGCATTTCAATCTCCTCGAAAGGAGCGTACTCTTCCGGAGGTTTCTCTATTTTGTAATAGTGAAACTCTTGTGTTATAGCGTTTACCGCTGGAAAGTTTATCCATGAATAGAATACCTCTGTCTGCCGATACTCGTGAGCCTCTATCACGAAAATTACTGTACCACCTTGAGGTGTCAGTCCGTTTTCTATAAGTTTTAAAGTTATAGATCTTCTTAACTGGACCGGGATGATAATAGCACCCGGGTCTGTGTATTCAGGACCTTGCTGAGTCGCATCTGCTGCGGCCCCAGTAGTTCCGTTATTTTCTACTGACATTGTATAAATGCAGGTTTTGCAGAGTAGGTCTCCAAGGAGACAAAGATTAGATGCACAATATTTTGGAACACTGTATCCTTCAACGTTGAATAAACCAGAGCTTTACATAGGAATCTCTTCCTACTAAGGTCGGGCGGATTTTAACCTTTCACCCACTCCAGACGTCTATTGGAGTATTTACGGGAGAAAGGGGTCTGTGAAATATGCACGACTGAGTTACTCTATAAGTCTTGCGTTAGTTTATCGCCTTACCAAACCGTTGGGCGCCATGTAGTGTAGTTCCTAGTTTCCCACTAGGCCCTGCGCATTGGAATAACATAAACAGTAGTATCGACGTGGAACTGCTTATATTCCAGGCCTCCACTGACTATGCTAAACTTAATTGGGTTGTGTTACCAACTAGCTCAGAGGTCACTGGAAACTTTCTTCTCTGCATAGGAAGTGATCAGCTTCCTTGGCACAGACAAGAAGGGATTCAGTTTTCCAACAACCGTGCAACATGACAACTTTGCTCCTCAGATCAAGAGTCGATCTCTAGGGTCGTGTGAAACAATAGACATAGATTTCACTCAGTCAGTCTAGTGCAGTTTACTTTCACGAGATGTAGAGAATAGAGAAACGGGCGTTTGTCAATAAAGGGTTAACATTTATTGAACAGTCTTTCTTCTCGTACAAGAGAAATGTATTGCCACAATTGCAATAATTGTTATTATAAAAAGTACGTACAGTAAGATAAGTATTGCGAAATAGAACTGTAAAAGCATTGATATGGTTTCTTAGCCATACAATGGTTTAAAAGTAATAAAACATATATACAGTCATATATACATTAGGCTAACATACTCAACTGGTGCTTCTAACTAAGCCTACCCCAGTGTGCCTGACCTAAGCCTAACACGTGAAAAGGGGAGCAAGTAAGTAGCTTTAAGTTAAGTTGGTTTTGCCAAGGTTTGTTTCAAGAATTCTCGTCTAAGGGTTTAGTCAACACCATACCTCTGAATAGAATGATGGAGGATTGGTATCTCCTTCAGGGGTCTCTCTCGATATCCCAGTCACCCGCGAGGGTAAACCGGAAGCGCCGGGACTGGATTTCTCTGCACGAGAAAGGCAGCGGCTCTCTTCAGCGCGTCGAGGAAGGAGGGGTGACAGCGTCCGCGGGCAGCTGGAATCTGCTGGATGTCTTCGCAGAGGACGGCTGTTCAGCTCCTTAAGCGGACTTCACCATAGTTCGCGCTGTAGCGGCGATAATGGTAATCAGCAGCTTCACCACCACAGGATAGCAGGCTGCAGCGACAGAGTGCTAGTTTTTACCAACACAGGGTCATGCAGGCAGCTGGCATCAGCAACAGGCAACGAACTCACATTGCTTAAGGCAACGTTGGTAATATTTATACCTGACAGGTGCCGGGTTTTGACGCAAGTTTGCTGGACATAAGACGTCAATTAAAGATGTCACTAGGAAGTGACAGTTATCAGTTGCTCATTAGAGTTCCATTACTAATCAAAACATAGCAAGCGGGGATTTCCAGGTTTGCTAAGTTTTTATCTTGTTGAAGAACTCGGAGTGTTATCTAGGAATATCAGATAGTGACTGCTGCTCTGTCATTGCACTAATTGGTCGCAAAGGAAGTAGCAGAGAGTCATGCTGGAATGTGGCTCTGTTCGTGTGAGGCCAGAGATGACTTTTCAGAAAATCGCACTTGAACGGTTATGCCAATATAGGGAACAAATGGATTTATAGCCGAATAGGGGCATAAGGTCACAGTATCGATCAGGAACCTAGATAAGCACGCAACAAGGGTTGTTCCTTCCACGAATATGAGGTCCAAGATAATAAACCTGGGTCATGAGGGACATCTCAGCAGGAGTCTCACTAAAGCTCTGGTTCGGGAGAGGTACTTTTGATCAGGCATGGGTCGTCAGGTGGAGGGGGTGATCAAAGAATGCTATCAGTGTGCCTCCAATAATAAATCTTGAGTCTCTAATTCTGCTCCCCTATAGCCAGTTGTTGTGCCAGGGGAGCCATGGACCAAGTTGGGACTGGATACAATGGGCCTGTTTGAATTGTTGCCAACGTTTCAAAGATTTGTGCTGTTATTGGTAGACTCCACCTCAAAATAGGTATGTCCAGTTATGTCCAGTATTTGTAAGGAGCGAACAATTACCCGAAGCTGTCAAGGCGCTGGGGGCAGTCGGGAACATTAAGCGAGCTATTGCCCAGAGTCACATGGTTCTGGGCTATTCTGCCACCGGCCCCGGGGAACGAACCGTGAGCCCCCGGGTTCTGGAGTCAGATGCCCTGGCCGCTGCACCACACCTACACTTCCACAAGGCACACGAGGTGTGTGAGCGCAGTAAGTACTAGGATAGTTTTTTGATTTTTCAGGGATGAGTTTGCAAATTAAGGGGTACCCAAGTATCTTGTCACTGACAATGGAGTGCAGTTTATCTCACAAGAAATGCAAGCGCTTTTGAATGATTTTGGAGTGCCCCATCAGAGAATAGCTCTCTTTGCACCGCAGGCCAATTGTCTTGCAGTAGACATGAATAGAGTAGTGAAGGCCTGTGTGCAGAGAGCCATCGAAGTTAGGACTCCACTTAAGGGGATCCTCAGAAACATGTGGCAGGCACATCGCTCCACTCTCAATTGTGTGACACAGAGATCCCCTTTTGAGCTCCTGAGGGGTAGTGTTGTCATCTCAAAATTAAGTTCTGAATGGTTGCCAACCAAAAGTACTGCCAATTTAGACAAAGAGGATGTGGTTGCTAGAATCAGGTAATATCAGCAGAAGTATAAACACAGATATGATGTGAAGAAGTCAGCGAAGAAAGTGGAATGTAAGAGAACCGGTCCTGCTATAGAAACCACAGTGGGAGAGGAAAGGGGTGACTGAAATTAAGGGTTCTTTTGCCATTACCGCCATTAGAAGGAATGTGGTGACAGTTCACACTATGCGCAAGTGAAGCATGTCCCCACTGGTAAAGTACCGGGGCAGAGGTTGCCAGATGAAAATGGTGATACGGTCTTGTCAGGAGCAAGGATCTAGGGGGGTGAAATGAGTTCATCCACTGACTCTTCAGGAGAAATACTCCTATGAGACTAGGAAAGTACCTGAATGTTTCAGGGATTATGTTATGAGTTAGTGCTTGCCTGCAGGTGTTTTGGGTCACTGTGCAGAACTCTCTTTTGTTATATGCTTGTAACATGTTATAGTTGCTATAGGTTGTATTCTGTGGGTGGAATTATCTTCTAACTGCATATTATATCTTGTTTCCTTCCTTGCACTCTTATGTAAGTGGTATGTGTTGTAGTTACATGTTAGGTACATGTTCTCTTTATGTAGATACAGCAGCTCATGTCGGGAATGTTCCGGGTCTCCATGGTGGTGATGTTCTATGGGGAGTCAGTCGGAGACTGGGGGCTGAGGCTGACTGGCAAGCTGCTAGTGTTGGTGGAGTATACTTCATATGAATAAAGACCACACAAAGGTTACCGTGGGCAGCTCCTAACTTGAAATCTGTAAAACAAAGCAGTAAAATAATAGCAAACGTATCTATTCTCTCACCCACAGACACTGGCCAATGCAAAGGAACCAAATCGGATTAGAGAAATACTGGTCTCTGTTGAGTGCTGCATGCAAACATGCCACATGTATGGCTTTATATGTTTCCACACAAACGATACTATGCAAGGGGGGCCCTGATACTTTTCCTGCGAGGGGCAAGAGTAGCTGCTGATTTCCCTCACCTGTTGCCGCGTGTGTTGGTTCCCTACCGCCGCCCGAGCTCCAAACATCGTAGCTTGGCGAGTGTGGAACAGGGAATCAGGGAGACCACAAGCCCCAAGAGTCTCAGCGGCGGAAGCCGCCTACGCCCTCACCGCGCCCGGAGGCACATAAATCAAAGCTCAGCCCCCGCGTAGCGGGATCGCGCGCGGGTCGTGCCGGGATAAGGGCGGGACCGTCTGTGGCCGTTTCGGGGCCGGCAGAGGCCGGGCTGGGCCCTGTCCCTAACAACTGTGGACCGGGAACGGACTGGAGAAAATATCTGGACCATTTTGTCGGTTAGTGACAAGAAGGGCATTTGCCTATTGTGCTAAGGGGCCAATCAGAGACTGATTTTGGGGGCTATTGATAATTGTGTGTGGTAGCAGGTGGTTGCGACTGACTTCCATCGTGGTTAGTGCTTTGGTACCTTTGCTTGTTCTTGCTTATTCACCTGTTAGTGCCAGAGACATACAGTTTATCAGTCCGTAACATCAATGGCTAGCACGTTTCAAACAAGGTCTTCCAAGCACACTAAGTGTACACCCCCAGACCCCTCTCGGAGTAGTAAATCAAAGGGAATACCGCCCCTCATTCGTGATAAACCAACAGCAATAGACAGAATGCTGCGCAAAGCGATAGGGGAAGTGGCAAATGAGATTGAGCGAACTGAGAGACGCCTCTCACTAACCTCCCAGATAGACCTAACAGCCTCGCAACCGGATGGGGACTTAGAAGTTTCAGCAACCCCACTACACGCTTTACTAGACCCTGAGATTACTGACATTCCCTGCGCACAAGGGGGGACCTCATTTGCACAGGAGACATCCACAAGGGGGGAGACACCACCACAAACAGGCAAGAAAAAGAAAATCAATAGTAAAAAGACAAGGTTAAAGATGAGTATACCCACTGAGGTTCCGCTTGATAATTCCCAGACAGAGACAAGGGCACATGGAGGGGGCGAGTCAGACACACAAGTGCCCCCAATGTGGGTAGCCCAAATTATATCCGACCTACAGAACCCTTTAGAGCAACTCATTGCAAACCAAACAAAACTAATTCTCAGTAGGCTGGACAAGGTAGTAACTCTGGTGAAAACAAAGGGGCTGGGTGGTGGCCCCAATCCCCCCCCCCTGTAACATCACAGTGGGGGAGTCCATTATCGTAAGCTCAGATACGCTACCAACAAGCCACCTCCCAAAAGGGCAAAGTACCACTGCCATGCTTCCCCCGCTGCCCCAATCACACAAATGCCATGCCCGGCCCAGGTTCCCTTAGGTCACGCCACTACCACTGGGGAGGTCACCCGGGGAGTGTCAAGAGGCACCCATCAAATCATGGTCCACAGACAATCTTTGCCTTCACCTGTGACCCGGTGTCAAGCTGAAAAACCAACCCCCAGGTTGCCCACTAATACGCCAGTATCTCTTAATTTCCCCCCTGATGCAGCCCCATAAGTAATCATTCTAACAGGAGTACCGGAGCTGAGACCAGACCAGATAGAGCCCTATGGTGAGCTCTAAAATAAAACCATGTTCTGGCTAAATAAGTGTAGGCCCCTAGTAGGCAATGGACAGGGGAAAATCTTGATGGTACGCAGGGTGAACTGGGTGGGAAGTAGGCCTAAGGACCACAGCGGGGATTGTGTGGTGGTAAACTTTCGGAACTAGCGTGTCGTCAACCAGATATTAAGTTGGGGTCCAGTTACAGACTCGAGCAATATAAGATCTATGCCCTTGAGTTTTTTCTACCCTAGGGGACACCATAACATGGGGTGGGCTCAGGACGGCCAAAGCAGCAGGGAGTGGAACTGGGCTGGGCGCAGTCGCAGACCTGAACACACTGCCCTGAGGAACCAAGGAGTGATATATTTACAGAATAGATTTGATCCCTTGACGTCCTTGGAAGAACTGGATTGACTAAGGACGGACATAACCCCCCAGAAGAGACACAATAGGGAAAAGAGCTCTGAAGCAGACAAGGTACAACTTACTCACTCAGCCCGGTGCGATACATCACAGAGAGTGGTTGAACCATGGCCTATAACAATAGAGGGTCCACAAGCTAGTTCTGTAGCAGAAATAGAAATAAAGGGGTCGGATAACATTGTGGCATGCACCCAGCAATTAAATTCACACAGCTCAGCTGATCCAAAGGAAACCTGGTTAATGACAGGAAAGTAAGCAAGAACCTTACCACACCCCTCGCAAGGAGGCCTGAAAGGCAGGATGGGTTAAAGCTGATATCCTGGAACATAGCAGGATTTGCAGCGAAATTTGAGGACCAAGAATGGAGGCAATTTATCACCAGGTTTCACGTTATATGTTTCCAGGAGACCTGGGTGATTGATCACAATCCTTTCTTTTTGGAGGGGTTTAAGCGTTTTTCAGTGCCTGCCCAGAAGTTAGCATCAGGGAGAGCTATGGGAGGGTTTACTATATACGTGGATCAGTAGTAACAATATGAGAGAGAGGGAAAAGGGGCACCCTCAGTCCCCCGGGCAATCTCAGTAGAACAACAAGAGAGTGTCAAAAAAACGAAGGACATTAGCACAAAATCAGAGATGAAAATCTTCCTGTAGGATTCACATTGCAAATCACTAGGGATTTATTAGAAGCCCTCACTCACCACCCTGGTTGGTGACATGCTTCATCATCGGGCCCACCAGGAGAAGCCGAGTGCCTCCCTGGTGTGCTACAACGCCAGATTACTGCGGAGCTGGATTTTTGTGACAGTGATGTGAAAAATATGTGATATTAAAATTGTCAAAGGACTGTACCATAAAGAAAAATGTATTCAATGGTCAGCCTGACAAGGTTAAAATATGTGTAGGGAAATGTGCCAATTAATGTATTGGTTATTTCCACTTAAAGTGGGGTCAACATGTTTCAGTCCTTATGTGTAAAGTTACTGGGCTTTCGTCAGGACCCTGGGTTGTGTACCTCGGCGGTGTGGGTGCGCTAAGGTCCAAAATAAAAGAATTGGGTACCCGCCTAAATGCCCAGTTGGCTATAGGGAAGTCGGCGGTAGCACGTCCCTAGTTCTAGTAGGCGACTTCAATTGTCACTTGTGCCCGACCCTGAGACCTGTTAATAAGGACTGGTCCCGCTGCACAGTGGAAAAAGGCCCACACTCACACTCCTCGGAAGGTATGGACCTAGACATGGTGTTGAAAAGCCATAATCTGGTTCACACCATGGATCTTGTAGAATTGGGTAGTGGTGGGGAGATTAATCCCACATTCAAGGGTAGAGGCTGTCATTCCTATATTGATTACATTGCGGTATCTAGTATATTTAAAGCATGGGTCAAAGGGGCGGAAATTGAATGGAGCATGTACAGAGACCACAACCCCCTTGTGTGTGATCTAAAAGGACCGATCATTAAAAGCACGATCCGAGGGGTAGGCACTGTAGAGAGGGCAACAGACCAGGGGAGGCGACTCAAATGGTCCAAAGTAGATGGGGACACCTTTTATAAATCTCTAATGGCAAAAGGGGAAGACGCATTTAATGTGTGTCTTGATCCCTCTATCGAGGGGGTTGCAGTTGTAAACGCATTTGAGGAGATGGTGCACCTGATCGATGGTTTATTAAAGATCACCAAGAACGTGAGATCAAATACTACCCCTAGATGGTTTTAATAAAGACTGTTCACAGGCACATAAAGAGCTGAAGTCTAGCTTAAAATCTTTACCCAGGGATAAGCTGTACATTGCCCAATGCAGGCTGGCATACAAAAAGGCATTAAAAAAACTGAAATATTGCCTGCAAACGCAAGCTTGGGAGGACCTAAGGGAGGCTGCGGACAGAAGGGACCTGACAGAGTTCTGGAAAATCATAAACAAACCATGTTTCCAGGACTCTAATGCCCCAGAGATCTGTAATACAATCCTGCCAGAACAATGGCATTCCCATTTTAATAATTTATACAATCGTACTGGCGAAATTAAAGATGATGAGGGGCAAGCACTAAGATGGGCCGCAAGGGTGGAGTTCACTCTGACAGAAGTAGAAGGGGCCATACTAGGCCTATGAAAAAATAAAGTGCCCGGCCCAGATGGCATACCCCCTGATCGCTACCTAAGTAATGTGGAGCTGTGGGCCGCTATTCTGAAGCCGGCTTGCCGCGTTCCTGGTCCTCTGCTATAATAGTCCCAATCTTCAAAAAAGGGAATAGGGACAACCCCCAATGTTACCGCCCGATATCTCTGATCGACGTCACGGCAAAGGTGTTGGGCCGTGTTGTCCGTAATCGCCTTACAGAATGGGGCGGACACGCATCAGATAATCACTGACACACAATACGGGTTCAGGGAGGGAAGATCAACAACGGACCTTGTTGTTGATCCGTAATGAGGCGGGTCCGGACACCGTGGACATCTCTGGACTGATCGATAGTCGTTTTTCTCTCGGTGCCGGTTGCTCCCCGACGGCCGGGGGCCTCAGCCAGAAAAGTGGAACCACCCGCGATGATCGGCTGTATTCTGCCGTGATCCTGTATTCGCCTGATCCTAAGGAACTTCCTAGGCGACACTACGACTTGGCCCTGCGGGACTCCCTGCCGCGTTGGTGGCTGCAACCCGAGGTCTCCTTTGTCCCTACAGGACCTCGCCGATTGGCGCTGATCGCCCCCACTTCCTCTTTGGTGGTCTCCGGGGACTCAGCGGGGTTTCATCCCGAGAGATCGGAGTGGTGGCAGGACTTGGCGCCGCCAAGTCGAAGACGATCGAAGGCCCTCTTCACCACGGTTGCACACCGGGAGAGATACAGCCGACGCCCATCATTGGTTTTTAACCCGCCGAGCTTTCTTCTGCTGGGCACGTCCGCCATGGGAAAGCCGAGGGGACCTAAAGGAACCACCCTGGCCGCCTCGGACACAGAGGCGCCGGACAAGGACGATCGAGGTGACCCGGAGAGTTCTGGAGGCCCTCACCTACAGCAACAATTCGACCGGGTCCTGGAAGCGATCGCGAATACGCGATCTGCCCTGCAACAAGACATCGCCCAGGTTGCGACGAGTCTGGGCCTCCTCAGGACGGACCATGGTAAGCTTTCGGACCGAGTCAAAGAGGTAGAGAGCTCGGTGAAGGTCCTGGAGCCGGCGCAGAAGACTCTGGCGGCTACGATGAAGGATGCCCTGTCCCGAATCGGGGACTTGGAAAGACGGGCGGAAGACGCCGAAGGGCGTAACAGAAGGAATAATATTCGCGTGGTGGGCCTACCGGAAAAATCGAGAATGGGACATGGTGGCCTATCTAGAAGCTTGGCTCCGAACTGTGGTGGCGCCGGAGGGTCTGTCCTCCTTCTACACTCTGGAACGTGCACACAGAGTGCCAGAAAGACCGCCGCAACAAGGCCGTTCCCCGCGCCTGGTGGTGGCGCGCTTATTGCATTTTCGAGACAGGGATCTGCTCCTCAATGCCCCCAGACATAATGGCCCTTATCACCTGGAGAACAGCCAAGTGAACATTTTTCCGGACTATACCTATGAGACCCAACGAAAACGGACCTCATTCCTAGCGGTCAAACGTGAACTGCGGAGCGAGGGCATACAATACTCTCTCCTCTTTCCTGCGAGACTCCGCATCATCCTGGATGATAAGACCCAGTTTTTTTATACCCCGGAGGACGTGTGCACTTGGCTTGAGCTGTATAGGGCTGGCAAAGATAGCTTCGGTTCTTCCTTCCAGTCGACTTCGGAACCCGGACAACAGCGTCGATCCAAGAGACTTCGGAGTCGCCGCGGTAAACCGGGCAAACCCTCGACGGTAGAGACTATGGCTGAACAACGAGGAGTGTTGGAAATGGTTTCCAACCTGTCTGGCTCCCAGGGCGGCCCCATCGTCGAAGAATCCAAACCAGACGGAGAGGGAGCTCACTCGGACATGGAGGACTCGGAGACTGATAGTGTTCACTTGCCGGTGATTACTCCGGACTCGGCTGAGGGCATGCTGGATGGGCAGGGATGAACTCGGGTGAGCTGATTCCATTTGGGCGGGAGTCTATCGTGGGAGGTGTGGGGGTTACAGGACTTGCTGCTGGACTATGGATCACCGATGGAGTTGGGGGGCCTTGCTCTGCCTGATACCTTTGATTTGGTGCTCGATCTAGTCTCGGTAGTCCGAGACTCGGTGGCCCATTGCTGGCACCCGGCCCGCACTCGGCCCTTAAGGCATACCTGTGGTGGCTACCACAGGATTAGTCGGGAGACGGGGTTGTTTGAGGGTACAGTTTGGATGGGAACTAGATGGTGCTATTTGGGTCCTATTCTGGGGTGGGTGGGAGGGGGTTTGTTTCAAGGGGAAGTTTGGTTGTTGTTGGGGAGGGGTTTGCCATTGGTGTTGACATGAATATTGACTGCTCCGTGCCTGAGCGCTGTTGGGAGGGCCTGAGAGCGACAATACGGGACAATGGCTGAGATCACTAATGTAAAATGCGTCACTTGGAATGTGCGGGCCTTCACACTATGTCTAGACGACACAAAATTCACGCTTATCTAGTGCGTAGAGGGGTGCAAATAGCGTTGCTCCAGGAGACACACCTCACTAAGGAGGAAGGGGCGGCGCTACAGCGTAGATGGAGGGGGCAGGTTTACTACACTACGTACTCAGCTTACGCGAGAGGGGTGCTGATATGGATAAGGGCTGGGACTCCCCTGCAAGTTACCAAATCGGTGGTGGATCCGGAGGGTCGCTACGTGGCTATCTCTGGCACATTGGGGGGTAGGGCACTGAATATTTGTTGCATTTATGCGCCTAACGTGGACCAGCTTGCCTTCCTCTCCGGGTTGTCGGGCTCCTTGGCCCATTTTCTATCGGGAACCCTCCTGTTGGGTGGAGATTTTAATTCGGTGGTAGACGTCGACATTGACCGTTCACATCCCCCCCTTCCGGACTCCCCGGTCCGATGAGTGGCTAAAGGTAGGAGGGAATGGCAGGCACATTGGGGGTTGACGGATATTTGGCGTGCGCAGCACCCCGATGCTAGAGATTATTCGTACTTCTCTGGCCTGCACGAGTTACATGTGCGACTAGATGGGTTTCTGGGGTCGGCGGAACTGGTCTCCGCGACTGTACGATCGGAATACTTGGCCAGGACCATCTCGGATCACAACCCCCTCCTGGCGGATTTCAGCTGGTTCCCCGGGGTCCCCAGCGTGCCTACTTGGAAACTGCGCCCAAGATGTTAGAGGATATAGTCTTCAGGACGGACCTGGAGGATAAAATCACTGACTATTTTGCGACCAATGGGGGCACGGCCGGGTCGAGGGCATCGGAGTGGGATGCTTTCAAGGTAGTGATTAGGGGCTACTGCATATCCAAGAAAGTGGGAATGCGTCGTATCATCCTCAATGACCTGGCCACTGCGGACCAGAAGCTCCGCGAGATGGAACTTCGCCGCCCCGGCCACCCGGAACTTCAGGAACGTACTGCTGCGGCGAGGGAGACAGTGGCAGCGGAGGTCGAACGACTGCGCTGTTTTGATTATAAGGCCTATACCACCAGATCGCTCACGGAAGGGGATAAGTCTGGCGCGCTTTTAGCTTGGTTGGCTAATCCCACGCGCCGGACCTCCCTGACGATGTCTATGTGTACCGCAGAGGGACTTGAGGTGCATACCCAACCAGAAATATTGGATTGTTACTTGCGCTACTACAAACGGCTGTACCATAGTAGCCTGACCCGAGATCCTACCCTGATCGATGATTATTTGCAATCCTTAGAGATTCCCGCATTGGAACCCAACGTGGCGAAGGCCCTGGGCACCGATATAGAACTTGGGGAAATTCGTAGCGCTATAAAGGGGATGGCAAGAAATAAGACCCCAGGCCTTGATGGGCTCCCGGTCGAATTTTACTCCACCTACGTGGACCTATTGGCGCCCCGACTGTTAGTAGTCTACAAGGAAGCGAAACGTTTAGGACGGCTCCCCGGCTCGATGTGCGAGGCCTTGGTAGTTCCCCTTCTCAAGCCTGGTAGAGACTCAGCTGACCCGGCGTCCTATCGACCGTTATCAATGTTAACGGTCGACTATAAGATTCTAAGCAGCATATTGGCATCGAGGCTGCTGGGACACATGCGCTCCTTGGTGCACGAAGATCAGGCAGGATTCATCCCAAAACACAATACGACCATGAATATTCGGCGCTTATTTCGTCTGCTGGAGGAGTCGCATTCAGAGGCCCTCTGCCCCTTGGTCCTTTCGGTTGACCTGGAAAAGGCTTTTGACAGCCTGGAATGGGACTATTTGCGCAAAGTACTACTGAGCTTCGGTCTGGGAGAGGGATTTGTCAGTTGGACCATGGTGCTCTACGCCTCGGCGTCGGCCAGGGTGAGGGCGGGCCCGCTGATCTCTCAACAATACCCGGTGGAACGGGGCACGAGGCAAGGATGCTCGTTATCCCCTCTGCTCTTTGCGCTGGTGGTGGAACCACTAGCGCTGTCAGTCCGGACCAGAACTTTTTTCGGCGGACTGCGGACCTTATCTGACCGGCACTACATTTCTCTGTATGCCGATGACCTGTTGCTCTTCCTCGAGAACTCGAACAATGCTTTGGATGGGGCTGCTGAGGCTCTTACAACCTTTGGGGAGATCTCGGGCCTTAAAGTGAATTGGGCCAAGACCTGCCTGTTTCCGGTTCGTAGGGGAGAGCCCATGCCCGACTCCACCAGAGGGATTAGGTGGGAACCTGACTGCCTCAAATACCTGGGAGCATACGTATACCATGACCCCGCCGATCTTCTAGACGGCAATATAGCCCGCTGTATTCGCGCGCTGCGAGGCAGCATGGATTTCTGGGCCACCCTGCCGCTTTCGGTGGCGGGGCGTATAGCGCTGTTGAAAATGGTGGCATTACCCCGGCTGATATATTATTTTAGAGCGCTACCGATTTGGGTTCCGCCGGCCACCTTCCGTCTCCTGAGATCCATGGCGGTGGGGTTCCTCTGGGGGTCGGGCCGCCGGAGGGTGGCACTCAAGACCCTGATGAGACCAAAATCAGAGGGGGGCCTAGCGGTGCCGGACTTTGAAAAATATTATTTGGCGGCTCAGTTGCAGACCTTCACCCAGGAGATAGCGAGAGAGTTTCGAGGCCCGGAGGAGGGGAGGGGCAGGGGAATGCCCAGACATGTTATTTCCTACGTCGCACTACGCCAGCGCTTAGCCCTGCAAGACCTTACGCTCGAGGAACGGACTATTAGATTGTGTTGGAATCGCGTCCACGCCTGGGGAGAGCTAAAACTCCCATATGCACCGGAGATTCCGTTGGGGATGCTAACGGCCTTGCCGCACGGGGGAGACTGGTCGCGCCTCAGGCATTGGGAGGATGCAGGATTGCAATTAGTGAGGGACCTTTATGAAGACGGGGTGTTATTACCCTTCCAGGAGATTCTGGACCGTTTTGACGTTCCCCGAGGCGACTTCCTCCTTCATACGGCTCTAATTAGAGCAATTCAGACGCACTGGAAGAGAGGCATGGAGGAGCCACCAACGTCACCGGTGTGCCAGTATGTTATGATGTCCTCGGGGACAGTCAAAGCAGTCACGTGCTTATATAATAGATTAATTAACGAGGGTCTGCCCCCGCTCGCCACACTGCGGAGCCGCTGGGAGGCCGACATAGGGAAGGAGATACCAGAAACGACTTGGACGTAACTAATGCGTCGAGCGTGGAAGGGCGCACGCCACGCCCGGTTCCAATTGGTTCATTTTTATATACTCCACAGGGCCTAGCTGACCCCGGCGAAAATCCAGCAATACTTCGCCACGGACACGGCAGATTGTCCCAGATGCCGAGCGCCTGAGGCAGACCTCATTCACATGCTGTGGTCCTGCCCAGCGCTGTCTTCATACTGGCTTCTGATAGGGGACACTCTTAATGGGGTTACTGGGAGAACATTAACTTTCGATGCGGCGGTGGGGATCCTACATTGGTTCCCGCATACCCCTAAAAATAAAATCTCAAGCAAATTTATAGACTTAGGGCTCATTCTCGCTAAAAGAGAGATAACCAGGCATTGGAAGGCAAGAGTTGGTCCAACGGGAGCTAAATGGCACAACGAACTCCTGAAGTGGGCCACAGTGGAGAGCACTTTGCGATACCAACTGGCGAGGCGACAGCAGAATGAGAGGGCGCTGGAAACAGCATTGGAATGGGAAACAATAGTGCAGGCTCTGCGAGACTACAGCGCTTCCAGCGATTCCGAAAGTGATGACGCAGCACACCTTGAGTCCCGTTAGATGCCCATAACACTGATCTCTACGCAGTTACCTAAGGTTTCTTCCAGCAGGCTCTTTTTGCACACACAACACACTGATGGCGGGGCTGGGCGGGGGGAGGGGGTTAGGCTGAGTAGGTGTTGGGGAGGGTTTGTTCTTTTGGGTTGATTTAGAAAAGCAGACGAAGGTTGCTGGTTTATCCAGATCAGCCTCGACATTACAACGGATCCCCACCAGCGATTTCACAAACGGACGCCACCCGACCCTCGGGTTGTGGGCTGAATGGCTGTGTATTCAAGGTGTTCCCTCATGGGGGATCGGTTGCTTTTCCTTTACACCGCTGAACTATTGCTGATCTGTCATGTAATTTTGGCTAATTCCTGCAATAAAAATATATTTAAAAAAAAAAAATAATCACTTTCAATCCAGCCAAGAAATCCCTGAATAAAAAAGCTTGAGTGGACATCCCTGCACTGTTTTAAACATCTTCTCTCTGACACAAAATTTAATTAAACACCTTACACTCACACTGGCCCAGAGCTATATGACCACGGGGGCACAACTGCTCCTAGGGGCTTGGGAAGAAGGCCCTGTCCTGGCAGAAGTGACACCTCACAAAATGTCCAAATGTAAATGTAGCTCTTGGACCTGGCCGCAGAGGCTCCTGGGCATGTATGACGTTTTCCCTTACGATCACTCAATATGACAATATCCATCCATTCTGCACGCAATTTCATGTTATGGAAAATGATGTGAAAATTTGGAAATTATGCTAGCATGAAAAAACTGGTTCAATCAGGGAATGACTTGTGAGAGACTTTTCTCTGCACACGAGTGTTTTGGTCTTTATCTCGACTTGTATGTCCTCGTGTTTAGTTTTCACCGACAGCTCGAAAGTGCATTTTTTTTGCAATTTACACGTAATTACGCACACATTTCCAAACATTTCGCATAATGTTATAAACAAAATTATGCAAAAACATGCACCATTCTTTTTGAGCTAAAGTCTTGTCCGCTAAAGATGAGGCTGCCACAAAAGCGTAAAGCGTAAAGCCTCGTCAGGGGTAGTAAACGCTATATAAATGCCATTACAATTGCATGCTTGGACCTCTCCTTCAGCCTAACCGTAAATAGTGGGCTCTGCCCCATATCGGGCTGGGCAGAGCTGGTCTCTGCTGTGATAGCACCCCCGGTGAGAGGATGGAGCGACAGGGACAGTCTCGTGGCACCTGCAGATCTGTGCCTCAAAGCCACGTGGGTGTTTGTGGACAGTGACAGCACAAAGTTGTAAAATGTTCTGTCACTGAAGGTGTAGAGTAGACACTTTACCACAGCACACTTTCGGAGGCTCGCCACAGTCGTCTCAGTTAATTTGTTCCTGGTCGGTCATTCTTGAAAAGTTTGTTAAATGAATGAACCTTAAAGGGTGGCATTTAAGTGGGTTCGTCAGTGTTGTCTCCAGTGGGGGTTTGGGGGGGGGGGGGGTGCATGCAGGTTCAGGGACTCGTTCAGCATCTCTCCCGGTGGCCCAGGGGTGGCTCTCCCTGTCCCTGCAGGGGAGAGATGCGCGGAATGTTCTGGAAGGATTCCTCCCGCGTTGCCCTCCCCTTCAAGTTATCTTAACCGGGACCCCCTCCGCCCTGTGCGTTGTTCCTTCATGAATACTTCACAGAACATCTGCAGATTCCCTGCAGAAACCCCGGACTGTTCTTATGGAAAACGTGTCTCTCTCAGGAAACACACGAGCGAGTGACACCTTCACACCACAACAGATGCATTCCTATTAAACAGATGTTAATTTTTTTTAGCACTTTCAAGGCGCACATTTCATAAAATAACCCTCATATTACCTACCAAAGTGGTTAATAGAACATAATTACTCCCACAAGCAGTGAAGCATGACTGACCCCGGCCCGTCCCAACCGGCTTTGCCTCTGACACACCGGCTGAGTCCTAGAAGGGATAGTCAGTGAACCCTGTTTTGCTCCATCATTAGTTTCTACAGCACCCATCATCTCATATAAAGTAGAAGCTGGAACGACAACAGAACAGTGTGCTGTAGGGTAAACCCGTAGACTCAGTAGGGTCCGTGTGCCACGAGGCGGTCAGCTAGGCGCAGGAGGTCCGCCTGGTGGGCCTCGTCTGTCGTCACACCGCGCGTTTCTCCCATGCCTGTCCCTTCTATCAAGAGGGTTTGTAAGGGAATATGTGCTGTTAATGCTAGAAACCCCTGACCGCCCACCGAGCGCTGCAGCTGGGCTCCTGCCGCCCCCACCCCTCCCCTATAAGATTATATAGATGACAGTTTCATGGGGGCACCTGGTGGTCGGCCCACAGGTGGCATGAGAGGGTATTAATCCAGGGGGTGTCAGGCGCACCCCCCACTTTGTGAGCATGCAACAGAAGGAACATAGCAGGCAAAACAATGGCTTTAGGTTTTAAAATATCAAATTCCTCAAAACTTCATGTTTCCTAAAAAAGCCCCCACCAGCATGGCCTGCGGGGGCAGAGAGGGGCTCCCTTCCCAGAGGGGGGTGGGCGGGCCTCGGGCGCACTCTGCCTCAGGGGAGACCCTCCTGTGTATAGTCCGGCCTAGACTTGGAGACAACTTGGGGCAAGAACAGGAACCGGGCTGCCCTGTGGGGAAACCAGAGGTGGTTCTAACAAACTGGGAGAGGCCGGTAGGGGTGGGGCGGAGTCAGCCACATCTTCTGATAGATTTTTGTGTGAGAGACCAAAGCAGAATGGTTCTTAATATGGGCCCTTCGGAGAGCCCGGAGGGGTTGAGGAGTGTCTTGCTTTTCTGGGGTCAGCCACGGTGAATATTCAATATTGCCTTGGAGGCCTTAAGGCGTGAGGGTCTGGGGACATCACTCACACAGGGGCAAGTAGGCAAAGCCTTGGGCAATGTTAGGCAAGGGAGAGAGGTAGGTGGGCTACCAGAACATGTTTGCCAGAGGACCTCCTGGCTTCAATATTGTGTCTTAAATATCATGGCCAAAAATATCTTTACATTGGAGTTCATAAAAGAAAATCTAAACTTTTTGTAAAAGAATATATTTCCATCAGATTATATCTCTGTATGTGATAGTTGTACCTATAAACAGAAAGGGATTCATGAATATGTCTAAAACATGTGGTAAGCAGCGGCAGCCCATCCTTAAGGGTGGATGGGCCCCGTCCCCACCTTTTTCCCCCCGATGTGAAGAGTGTCTATCAGGCTGATCAAAAGTCGGCCTGACAGACACTTTTCTTGTTCAGGTCAGGCAGCCAGGCGCTAGACATGCGCTAAATGCGAAGGCATCTGGCTGTCCAAGCTGAACTTTGCTGGACTGAAGATGTCTCATTTTTGTGCGCCTGGCCTCCTTCGCTCACCAAAGCACTGGTTGGTCCCCCCCACCTCATAGAGAGGGGGGGGGCATCACTGATAGCCGCGGACCTGGGTGCTTCAGGTTGAAGCCCTGAAGGGCCCAGGGCCAAGTGCCAATCACTGACACCTCGTCACAAAGCAGGGTGGGATCAGCAGTCTCACTGACCCCATCCCACCTATGACTAGTGAGGGACTGCTGCCTCCTCTCATTGGCTGGACCATAACAAGGTCAGCCAATGAGAGGGGGTGGCAGTCCCTTTAGTTAGGATCCAGCAAAGCTTCCCTCCTGCCATCCGAGATCCAAGCTGCTGCCCAATATGTGTTATTTTAATAAATGATGGATACATACCTGAGTGTGTGTATCAATATATGTATATTTGAGAGTGTGTGCTGGATGTGTATGTGTGTATGTGAATGCATGGGTGTGTCATTAAGTGTGCATGTCTGACCCGTCCGCAGCCCACCGCCTGAATGACCGGCCTCCTCTATTGGTAAGGGAATGATTTGCATATAGTCCATGCGAATACCTTGCATGTAGCCCCACGCGTGAGTGAAGTGATTGGAGCATACAAAGAGGTCCACCCACACAAGAAGAAATTGAGTGCTATCATTAAATACACAGAAAGATATAACCAGGCGAGAAGATGTGAGCTCCTATCATTGAATATACAGGGCTAGCCAAATGGACAAGAAGACATGAGACACAATTATGGAGAATACAAAGAGATCCACACACGAGAAGGTACGAGAAGCTATCGCTGAGTATACATATGCATCCCACTGGGAAACGAGGCATGAGGCCCTGTCATCCGTTGCTTGCAGAGATTCAACCACACAAGAAGGCGCGAGACACTCTCAAATATACATTGTGATCCTACTGTGAAATAAGGGAGCAGGTCTGTCACCCCCTCGCCGCCATCGACAGACACCACGGACGCAGTATAGCATCCTACGCAGACGACACCCAGCTCATCCTCTCCCTCACCAAGGACTTCATCACCACCAGACTCAACTTCCAGGAAGGAATGAAGGATGCTGCATCCTGGATGAGCAGCAGCTACCTGAAGCTCAACTCAGAAAAGACAGAGGTCCTCGAACCCTCCCCCTCTGCATGGGACCACACCTGGTGGCCCACAGCCCTCAGCAGTCCCCCCGCCCCCACGGACCAGGCCCAAAACCTCGGCATCATACTCAACTCCTTTCTCTTCATAAGCCGACAGGTCAGCGCTGTGGCCGTCAGCTGTTTCAACACGCTCTGCATCCTCCGAAAGCCCTTTAAATGGATCGCCCCTGAATCAAGGAAAACCGTCACCCACACCCTCATAACCAGCAGACTGGACTACGGCATTGCCCTCTACACCGGAATCAACAAGTCACAGCTCCACAAACTCCAGACCATACAAAACACCGCAACCAGACTCATCCTCGGCATCCCCCGACACAAACACATCACCCCGCACCTGCGCAACCTCACAACCTCCACTGGCTCCCCGTCGGGAGGAGAATCACTTTAAAGATACTAACCCACGCCTACAAATTCTGACACAACACCGGACCGCAATACCTCAACAAAAGAATTTCTTTCCACGTACCCAAGAGAAACCTCCGATCCGCTGACCTCGCCGAAATCCCATGAATTCGCAAAGCCAGAACAGGTGGAAGGGCCTTCTCCTACATTGCAGCCAAGACCTGGAATGAAGTTCCGATCGACATCAGATGCACCCCCTCCCTGAACATCTACAGGAAGACCCTCAAGACCTGGCTTTTCGAATAAACGGATCTACTTACCCCCACCCCCAGAGTCTTGAGACCCTCATGGGGGAGTAGCACGCTTACAATGCACCTGACTGATTGATTGATTGATTGATAGATAATCAACCAGACAAGAAGGCATGCAGCAATGCCATCAAATATATTTAGAAATCCAGGTAGACAAGAAGGCACGACTTGAGATTATTGCATAGTCAAAGAGATCCAACCATTCAAGACATGAGGTTCTGTCTTTAAGTACACAAGTACATCCAAATTGGCAATAAGTCATAGGGCACTATCATCGAGTGCACAAAGAGATCCACTCATGCAAGAAGTCATGAGAAACTGTTATCGAGTATACAAATAGATTCATTCACACAAGCTCATCAAAAGCTGTCATCAAGTACACAAAGAGATCCAGTCACAGAAGTCATGAGAATCTGTCATCGGGTACACAAAAAGATCAAACCAGACAAGAAAGCATAAGGTACTGTCAATAATTAGATAAAGAGATCCAATCAGACAAGATGCCATGAGCCGCTATCACTAAGTTTACAAAGAGACCCACCCAGAGAAGAAAGAACAAGGTCATAGTCTAAAAACATGCAAAGAGATCCAGTGAGACATGAAGGCATGGAGTTTTATAGTTGGATATAAAAAAGAGATCTACCCAGGGAAGAAGGCATGAGGTTATATCAATTACTACACAAGGAGATTTACCCAGAGAAGAAGGAATGATGTACTGTCATCACATAGACAAAGAGTTCCAATCAGACAAGATGATAATATACAAAGAGATCTACCCAGAGAAGAAGGCATGAGGTTATACCATTGAGTAAAACAAAAGGAACAAATGTTGGACGGAATACTGAACAATGCAAACCTTCACCCCCAGTCGCAAGGATCTGGGTTTAATCCATCATTCTCTTGCTCATCACACCACCCCAGTTTGGACACAGTCATATGCAAATCAGTCTTGACCCTGTGCCTCATTGGAAAAGTCCAGCCCTAACTGCCAAGCCAGGTCCTCTCTGGACCAGAAACAAGGATCCCGGGACTGGTTTCAGAGCATCACCCCTCATCAGCCAGGCTAGCTTGAACCCAGTGGTGCAATGAGCACAGTACCCACGTCTGGGCATACCCTTCCTTTTAGGGCGACAAAAGCAAAAAGAAGAAACGATGGACGGAATGCTGAACAATGCAAACATTCACCCCCACTCTCAAGGATCTGGGTTTAATCCATCATTCTTTTGCTCATCACACCACCCCAGTTTGGATACAGTCATATCCAAATCAGTCTTGACCCTGTGCCTCATTGGAACAGTCCAGCCCTAACTGCCAAGCCAGGTCCTCGTGGACCAGAAACAAGGATCCCGGGACTGGTTTCAGAGCATCACCCCTCATCTGCCCGGCTATCTTGAATCCAGTGGTACAATGAGCAGAGTACCCACGTCTGGGCATACCCTTCCTTTTAGGGTGACAAAAGGAAGGAATGATGGACGGAATGCTGAACAATGCAAACATTCACCCCCAGTCGTAAGGATCTGGGTTTAAGCCATTGATCTTATGCTCACAACACCACCCCAGTGTGGACCTAGCCATATGCAAACCAGTCTATACACATAGAGATCCACCCAGATAAGAAGGCATGGGGTGATATCACTGAGTATACAAAGAGATCCGGTCAAACAAGAAGGCATGAGGTGATATCTGACATTTAGTATTACGAGATGTAAGAGGGTGATAAATCATGAGGCAGATTGAATTTACAGATGGTTAAAACACGGTGAGGAGGCATGAGTCATTATCATCAGTTGTAAATAGAGAAGTAATAGAACAAAATTATGAGCACTATTGTTTGTCATACAAAGGGATCTAACATGACGATGAGGCATGAATCACCCGGGGTCATCTTACAGAGAGACATCTTACAGGACGAGGAGGCGTGAGACCCCATAGTTCATCTTACAAGCAGATCTAACGGGATGTCAAGGCATGAGCCACTATAGCTCATCTTACAGCGAGCTATACCAAGATGAGGAGGTATGAGTCGTGATACTTCATCTTACAGAGAGATCTAACATGAAGAGGAGGCATTAAGCACCATAGTTCATCTTACAGAAAGATCTCAAAAGATAAGGAGGCATGAGTCCCCACAGTTCATCTTACAGAGAAATTTAACAGGATGAGGAGACATGAAGCACCATAGTTTGTCATATAGAGAGATCTAACAAGGCGAGGAGGCATTAGTCGCCTTAGTCCATCTTACAGAGAGACATAACAGGACGAGGAAATATGAGTCCCCATAGTTCATCTTACAAGCAGATCTAACGGGATGTCAAGGCATTAGCCACTATAGCTCATCTTACAGCGAGCTATACCAAGACGAGGAGACATTAGTCGCCTTAGTCCATCTTACAGAGAGATCTCAAAAGAAAAGGATCCATGAGTCCCCATTTTCCATCCTACAGACAGAGATCTAACAGGACAAGGAGGTATGAAGCAGCATAGTTCATCTTACAAAGGGATTTAACAGGATGATGAGGCTTTAGGGGCCACTGCCATGTATAAAGAGAGATTTAAGTTGATGAGAACATGAGGTACCATTTGAGGCATTCAGAAACATGTTGGGAAGCATTATTATTGTGTATAAACAGAGACCTAGCTTCAAAAAAGATGTGGTACAGTATCACCACATATAAGTACAAATTTAACATAAAGAGGAAGCATTAGGCAGTATGATTGAATATGCAGAGGTCTAACTGTATGAGGCAAGAGGTGCTGTTGTTCACCACAGAAAGAAATGTAAGAGGATGAGGCAATATTGAGTGTGTGGCAAAATATATGGATGAGATAACTCAAATGTTACCATTTAATATAAAGAGATCTAACAGAGAGAGGAGACATTAGCCTGTAACTCTGAGTGCACTGAGAGACAATGGTGATGGGTAATAAGCCCGAGAAGTTGGGGCATACCGTAAGCACACATACATACTCACACTCACACATCAACATGCACACTTACTCACTCCCTTCCATTTGCAAGTGCACACACATACACCCATCATTAAAAAGCGCATACATACACATACACCTATCCATAGCATGCATGCAAAAATACACATACATTCATACGCACACTCATCCAACATCAAAACGTAGCGAGCCAGACCAGCGACATCAGGTTGCGGGAGGGACGCATGTGGCTCCTGACGGCTTCAGTAAGGGACTTCTGGAAAATCTGGCTGCCTCCTCTTTTTGGCTGACCTTGTCATGGGTCAGTCAATGAGAGGAGGACCTTCTCTTACTCCTCACAGAGTGGGATGGGGGTCACTGAAACCCTGCTGAGTGACCACACCCTACTCTGTGACGAAGCATCATCGATGGACAGTCAGCGCTAGGCGTTCGGGGGTTGCAAAATGAAGTGCCCAAGTCTAAGTCTATCAGTGATGCGTCCCCTCATTATGAGGGGGAGGACCTCACGGCATTTGTTCTGGCCAAGGAGGTCACCTCCTCAGGGCTGTGAAATCTTCAGTCCGGCAAACTTCCGCTCAGGCAGCCAAGCGCCGGGGCATTTAATGCATGTACGGCACCTAACTGCCTGACCTGAACATGAATAGCGTCTGTCAGGCTGACCTTTGTTCAGCCTGACAGACACTCTCAAGCTTTGAAAAAAGGTGGGTGGGCAGGCGGGCTCCTCCACACTTAACTATGGGCTGCGGCTTCAAAAAGATTTAACAGAAAATGAAGCACTACACACAGAGATATCAGACCATGTGTAGACCGGGGTCACTAGTATGCAGAACAATTAAAGGTTAGGAAACCTTCAGACAATATTACAGAAATTAAATGCATCTAATAGAATGAGAAGGCAAGAAGAGATTTAGTCAGGTGTAAAGATATTTTACCAGACTGGAAGGCTTCAGGCGATGTCTGCAAATATAAAGAGATTTAGAGTAGGTCCTGTATTAATAGAGATTACAAATAAGTAATTGAAGCATTAGTATAATTTTAGTACAGTGGTGTAGAAGAATGGGGCTATTTGCAATGAAGATTGCCAAAAAGTAATCCATCGCAGATTAGACACCCATCGCCCACTGGATGAAGACCAACTCTCTAAAGTAACCGTGAGCAATAAACTCCGCTCCCCTAGCGGATGTTGCGGTGATTTGGTAACTACGCATTTCATTGACATGATTCTGACTCTGCTACGTAGTGGAGTTAGCTACTGCACCCTCAACACCTACAATGCATCCAAACTGTGGAACTCTCTCCCCCTACATCTAAGGTCCAACTCCAACCTACTAACCTTTCGCAAACAATTAAAAACCTTCCTCTTTAACTAAAAACAAACTTACTCCCTGTGATCAACTTCAGTAGAAGGTTCATTCTATTTTCTAGCGCCTGGACGCCTCAGGGCAGCTGTTCGCGCTTAACAAATTTCTTTCTTTTCTCATTTCATTTCTTTACCTTTACTTTTACCTTATTGTCCCATAATGCTTTGCAGGGCCTTTGGTTGGGATTGTATTTTTGCCCATAATTGTGCTTGGGGTGGTCCTAGGAGGATAGGACCACCACCGAATAATTTCAGCCTGATGTGCTCTTTGTGTTCGAGGCATCTGCTTAGTTCTCTCCCTAGGTTAGGGAAGACCACAAAATCTTCACCTCTCTCACTGCTTGCTATATTTTCATTTTCACTTTTGTGAGATGACTTTATGCATTTTAGCATGTAAAGATAAAATTATTTATTGTTTAACCCGTTTACTGCGGCCCCGATTTTCCCGCAGTGCGGCACTTCCACAAAACGGGCGGGGCCGCGTCGGCCATTGGCCGATGGCAGCACTGGGAAGGTAGTGATGCCGTCGGCCAATGTCCGACGGCAGCAAGGAAGGGGTTAACTGAAGGCACTCTTTGCTATGTTTTCATTTTTGTGAGATGACTATATGTTTTAGCATGTAAAGATAGCTATTTGTTTTTTTATTAAAAGTATGTGAGATTTATGGTTTATTGTTATGCATTAACACAGAGTTCATGCAAAAACTCTGGAATGAGCTACTGCACCCACAACCCTTTGATAAAACAACTTTACCTTTACATGCTAAAAAGCTTAAAACCAATTCACAAAAGTGAGCTTTGAAAAACATCAGGCAATGAGAGAGGTGATGATTTTGGGGTCTCCCCTAACCTAGGGGGAGGACCAGGCACATGCCTTGAACACAAAGAGCATATCATGCTCATTGACTGTGGTGGGCCCATCCTCCTACGACCACCCCAAGCAAAGTTATGGGCAAAAATACAATGCCAATCAAAGGCTCAGCAAAACATTATGGGGGCGAGATTCTCGAGTGCAATGAATATTATAGTATTAGCTCTCAGCTGAGTCTGGAGAACCTGCCCCTTGAGGAATGTTTTGATATTGAATACTATAATATTCACTGTACTCTAGAATGTCGTCCCATAATGCTTTGCAGGGCCTTTGGTTGGGATTGTATTTTTGCCCATAACTGTGCTTGGGGTGGTCCTAGGAGGATGGGACCACCACCAATCGTTCAGCATGATGTACTCTTTATGTTCAAGGCATCTGCTTGGTTCTCTCCCTAGGTTAGTGAGGACACCGAAATCATCACCTCTCTCACTGCTTGCTGAATTTTCATTTTCACTTTTGTGAGATGACTATATAGATATTTGCATGTAATGATAGAGTTATATGTTGTATTATCAAGGATATGTGAGGTTTTTAATTTATTAAACAGAGTTGTGGAGCAGGAAGGGACTCCACCTGTTAGGCAACAGAGCCAGCACCCACGCCCACCCCCACCTCCCACGCCAAGAACCTCAGGATCATCATCAACAGCAAACTCAACATGACCACCAAAGTCAATGCCATCACCGCCTCATGCCTCTACAACCTAAAGATGCTAAGGAAGATTTTAAAATGGCTCCCCAGTCAGAACCCACAAAACCATCACATATGTTCTGGCCACACGCAAGCTGGACTACGGTATGCCCTCTATGCCGGGATCTCACCAGAAGGCTGCAGACCTCTCCCCCTCCACTCACATCACACCACACCTGAAGGTGTTCCACTGACTGCCCATTCACAAACAAGAACAAAACAAACTCCTCACCCAGACTTTCAAGCCACTACATAACACTGGTCTAACGTACCTCAACAATCACATCTCCTTTCACAAACCATCCAGACATCTCCACTCTTCTGTATTCCTAGTTGGCCAATTTTTATGCAGTCGGAAAACCAGATCTGGCGGTCGAGCTTTTCGCTACATCGTTCCTAAAACGAGGACCAACCTGCCACTACAAATAAGTGCCTCCTCATCACTTCTTGAATTTAGTGAGAAGCTGAAAACCTTGCTTTTTTGAGTAGTGCCATTGAGCCCTAAATGTGTCTACACTTACACATGCTCAATGTCAGGATACAAAACTCTAATTTAAGACAAAATCCTGACTTTACTACTACTGAATTCCGTCTGTGAATACCAAAAGTAGTACATTTAGGATTTTGTCTCCTATTATTCTGTGAATCAACCTCCTAGTTATTATGATGAGGAACAGTAAAACCTGTGGTATTGGAGTTTACCAATAATTAATGACAGCATTACCTGCTGGTAGGACTGTGACACAGAAGATTACCACCGGTAGTAATGGAAATTACCAATAAGGAGGACTGTTAAAAAAGCACTGTCGGTGGAATTACTGCACTTGCCACCTGCTCCACGCACATTTAGATTTTCACAAAAAAAAATGTTGTTTGTAGCTGAAAGGGATCAAAAGGTACTATAAAAAGTGAGACGTGGTACAGTGCAATGGCAGACACCTTGCATAGGTGAATTGGTCACCATTCATATGTTGCTTGCTATACTCAACTAATAATGATGTGAAATCTTTGTCTAGAGAGTATTAACCCCTTCAATAGCCGCCGCAGTGCTAAGGGGGCGCGGCGGCCGCTCCGTCACCAGCCTCGGTTGAGCTGTGCTCATGACGGAGCGGTTCCGTCACGGCCCGCCCCGCTCAATGGAACGTCCAGCGCAGGCGCGGAATTCGCGCCGCGCAGGCGTTCCGAGCGGGCCATGACGGAACCGCTCCGTCATCAGCACAGCGCACCCGCAGCTGATGACAGAGCGGTTCCGTCATCAGCATCCAAGGAGTTAATGTCCCCTATTTGATGGACTTCCGTTTATTTTCAACAGGGTGAAAATAATTTCTTTTAATTTTATTTTATTTACATAGTTTTATAAAGCGCGAACATAACCCAAGGGTACCAGAGCACTATAGATAGAGAAAAACCCACATACAGTTGCATGACAAATACCAGGAAAAACACGAATAAAAAAAACATATACGTATGCTGTTTCTGACCACCCAAAATGGGGAAACACGGGCTATTGTTGAATTATAGCAGTGTCACAGTAAGCATGGGCTCCGTAAATCATACAGTTTCGGACAAGATGCAGAAATCCCAAAAGAACATCCACTGTAGCAGTCCGCCCCCTCTGCGGGATTGACCGTGATTGTTAGTGTCAGCACCACCATGGCGAACTTGTTCTTCCGGTGTCAGTCGGTCAGGATTAGACCCTGGTCAGGCACCTTATGGTAGGAATCTGCTTGTTGAAATCTGTTTGACTTATTTCTTGAAGGATCAGGCTGAAGGGTTTGAACAGGTTTCTGGTGCAAGAGAGTCCCAAATTCTTGGGGCAGATCCATAGAATGTGCAGGCATAGGATTTCTTTTTTTCTGAATCTAGGAGGTTCTAGCAGAAGGGAGCTAGCACTGCATACAGATTGGCTGCCCCCTGAGGTCTTGAACTTCTGTACAAGCTACAAAGGTCTCTCGAGGTGGAGGGCTTTGTGTGTCAAGCAGGCTATCTTCAACTGGATCTTGACTTCAAATAGGACCCAGTTTAGAGATTTGAGAGAGGGTGTGAAATGGCCGAAACGTCTCGTTTCAGTAATCAGTCTTGCTGCAAGCATTGGGGATGCCTTGAACAGTATTATTCTTGCTTTAGGCAGACCCATTATAGTCAACCTCCCTTATGCAGGTCTGGAGATGATTAGGGAGTGCACTGCTTGCTTGAAATTTGGTGGTGGGAGGAACAGTTTCACCTTCCTTAGGAGGTTCAGTTGGATAAAAGCCCCTTGTGCGATGTGCGGCTGCATTGATATGTGCTTGCATGTTGAGGTTTTTATCCATGGTTATCACAAGGGATTTTGTTGACTCGATGGTGATGGGTTTGCAGTTGAGGGCACCTAAGTGGCTAATCCATTCATCCACAGACAATTTGCTGGGGGTGGGGATATGAGTAGGAATTCTGTTTTCAGGGCGTTCATTTGTCCGTGACAGCCAGAATTGGCTTTTATAAGTGTGCCATTGAGTCTGATGGTATCCTCCAGGGAGCAAATATTTACATAAAGCTGAGTGTCATCCATGTACATATGGTACCATCCAACTGGTGCAATATGTTTGTTTGTCCAAGGATCTCCGTCAGTGGTTCCATATACGGGTAGAACAGAGGTCGTGAAATAGAGAAACTTTTAAAAACTCTGTTGATCAGAGCCTCAGTTTCTCTCAGAGGCTCAGAAAAGTCTCTAAAAGCCTTTATAAAGAACCAGTGACATTTAAGACTAGAAAAAGAAACATTAAGTTGGTGATACTCCACCAAAAACTGCAAGACTGCCACAAAAGGATAGGAAGAATCTCAGAGATCATGCTGGGAACACCACCTGTGGAAAATACCCCGATGTCTAGAGTAGGCATTGAGAGTCGAAGGCCAACGTGAATGCTGAATGATCTTGACCAAAGCTGCCAGAAGACTTCTGCTTCATAGGTTTGCCCGTTGAACCTCCAGGCCGAGAGACGGAGTTGAAGATGTGGAGGGCATGGCGTCTCAAGAGGAGATGGAGTTGACGGAGACACTAAGGAGGACAAGTGACCGGTTGCTTCAGAAGAAGAAACCACGATCTTCTTGGTCAGAACGGAACAATCAAGATCACTTCTGCTCTCTCCCACTGAGTCTTTGCTAAGTCTCTGTGATGAAGGGATGGAGGAAAAGCACAGAGCAGCCTCTGGGGCCAATACACCTGGAGAGTGTCCATGACTCAGGCTTCCTCCTCCTGGAACCTTGAACAAAACCAATTGTTCCGTGACACAAAAAGATCCAGAAACGGCTGAATGAACGTCCTGCAGATCTGGAGGAAGATCTTGCGGGTCAAAGAAAGGTACATTCATAAGGGACGTGTCCTGCTCAAGTGATCGCCCTTAGAGTTGTCTCCATCCCTGATGTGAGATGCTGTCAAATTCAAAAGATTGGACTCTGCCCTAAGACTTATTGATGACGCTACTTGATTCAAGGCCTAGGATCTGGTGCTCTCTTGATTTTTGTAGGCAATGAAGACTGTGTTGTCTGATCTCACCAGCTCATCCCTCTACGTGATCCACTTAATTGGAGGGATCCCTCTACCTGATCCCTCCATGCTGCTCGTCCCATGTGTTCTGGTCCCAGAGGACAGACAACCAGCCAGGGAGACTCTGGTTGAGCCCATGCCTTATATGGCACCAGGAGGGTGGGTCAGGCTTACTAGAAAAGTCCTGTCTGTTATTCTGTCCGGAGGGTGGAGTCACGCTCATGCATCAGTAGTGGCTCCCCCGCTAAGGCGAGGAGCGTTTCCCCACTGCTTCGCAGCAGTGAAGTAAAGGAAACAAAATGATAACTCGCGTTATTATCATTTTATGTTTCCTTTTGCTGCAGCTTTGCGTTTGGGGCGGGGCTGCTCCGATGACAGAGGAGCAGGGGGAGGCGTGGTTTCTCCACTCTTAAGTACACATGACTGTTGGGCCGGCCAAATATTCATGCACACTTTGCATCTTCTCCATACAGGCTGCATTACAACCCGCATGAAGAACATGCCCAGGCTCCCATTCCCTGGCTGAGCTCCGAACCACGGTGCTCAGACCAATTACACTGCTACATTGCAGCGTTGTGATTGGTTCAGGGAAGCCTGTGAGCCCGGGCGCTTCCTGCTGCTTCCTGTATCCTGCTGCAGGACCGGAGACAGAAAGAAGAGGACGGAGGAGAGGCAGATAAGTGGCTTTAAAAAAAAAAATTCTTCCTACCCCCTCTGCTTCACCACCCGGGTCCGGTAGTAGCTGCTACTGGTTGTGATGACGGACTTGTACGAGGCTAGGTGACTTAGCGGTAATTTCTGTAGATCATGGTCTCAATGGATGAACCACAAACTCAGGGGCAGGTTTACAATAACTGGCGCATCCCTACATATCAGCAGGGATGCGCCAGTTATTGTGCGCCGTAGCTCCGCCATCCTGGATGCACCGCATTTACAAAGCAGCGCACCATGGGGCAAAAACGGCACAGATGCGTCCGCATCTGTGCCGTAAAGGCGGTACATTGCTGGAGTTGTGTCGCAAGCAGGGTGCAGCTCCAGCAATGCTCTGGGAGGCCGTATCTCCGCAATGCTACGTCAATCCTTACGCCTGCTTCAAGCAGACGCAGGGTTTTGACGCAGCATGGGCCCAAAAGTGACTGAGTGAAATCTTGTAGATTTCACTCTGCCATTTTTGGGAGGGGTTCCTGCGCCTGAATGCCCCCACCCCCTTGCGATGGAACACCTCCTTCTGGCGCAGGGCTTTACAACGTGACGCATCTGGGAGATGCGTCACATTGTAAATACCCCGCACCCTGGCGCATCTTTTGTGCTGCCGCTGAGTCACAAAAGTGACGCAGCGGCGCCGTAAAAGAGGCGCAGAGGGCTTGTAAATCTGCCCCTCAGCCTTTCACTGTCCTAATGTTGGTAAAATGAGTATTGTAGATTTTATGAAAACTACACCCACAACTCTGTTTTTGGTGCTGTCATAAAGCATTTCAGCCAAACGGCGAAAGCAAAACTCACATATTAATGCAATTAGACGAGGCATTGACGGCATTTAAATGCCAAACTCCAACTAGGGGCCTCAGTTACAGGAGAGAATGTATAATGAGGGGAAAAGGCAATTAACAGATGCTAATGCCCTGCTTCACGAAGACACGTGTCACACAATATTATACCTTATTTTAAATGTCTTGCTGACTGTAGCACCACCCACCTTCCAAGAAGCGTCTGCGATCATCTCCTCCTCGAGGAGGGAAGAGATCAGAAGTCGGAGGGATCTGTGGATCGCTGGCAGTGGTCACGGTAAGAGATTAATCGCAGGCCGAGCCCGGCCCTGCAGGATGAAGGGCTCAGACAGCGCGCTCTCCCCTCGGCGCGGCTGACAGCAGCAATGAAGGATTCGCTCTGGGAGTCCAGCGGGATCAACTAGCCCCGCCGGGGAGCGCAGATGAGTGGATGGAGGCAAGATAAATCATGCATCATCTCGAGCGCTGTGATTTACCTCAACTCTGGGCCCCCGGTCAGCATCGTCCCTGGGCCGAGGCTGCTCAGCAGTCATTGGCCACTTGATGTGGCCCGGTGGGGAAATTGTCAAAGCCCCGCGGGGCATATTTCCAACAAGTAGCAATTTTTATCGCTAAATAGACTTAGCGACAATTTTTTTATTGCTGCCTATCGCTAGATATGTTAGTAGAGAAAACATGCTATTAGCAACGTTTTTCTCCATTGTGCTAAAATATCCAGCAATAGCGGCTAAATGCGTGAATATCGCTGAGAATACAGCGATATTCACGCATTAGCGATGAAATGCTCTTAGCCATGTTATCTACCTCCCATTGGATAACATGGCTAAGAACTGGTCTGGGCAGGTGTTAGTTTTTGGCAATAGCGGGAATATTTCCATCGCTACGCCTGCCTTGCTAATAGGCGATAGCGACGTTAGCGACTGCTTTCAGTCGCTAACTGGTTGGGTATGCCCACTTTGCATGTAATTAGCGATAAACATCACTGACATGCAAAGCGGGCCCCAAACCGCTCGCTATCGCCTAAAAGCTGTCGCTAACATCAGTTAGCGACAGCTTCCTAATAAGGCGATAGAATTATTGCCGCTTAGCGGCCGAAAACGGCCTCTAAATCGGCAATAATTGCCTATCGCCCCCCTTGGTAATATGCCCCCGAGTGTGAGAAATCTCACTTGTAATCTCGGCTTTCACACTTGACCAAACTTGTGTGATCTTGGGGAAATTGCTTTTGCGTTGGATGCTCTGTTTTTTTGTCTCGTTTTGGAAACAGAAACAGGGATACATCGAAAATATTTTACGCTGCTCCAAGTTAAGTTTAATTCATTACTTGTTGTGGTTGGTTGAGGAGCACAACTTCAATCTCAGCCCCTTCGTGAACTTTTGTTAAAGACGTCACTATCCACGTGAACGTCACGAAGTTCAAAAACATTCTTTTTTTAAGGACCAGGGGAGAAAAATGCTACAAAACTCTGCCTGTTCGCTGAAATGAAAATGACCACAAATAGTTTTCATATGAGAATTCTCCCTCAATATATTTCTTTTGTTGAGTGGGAAAAAGTTGTTCAAAATCCGTATGGTATTCAGTTTAATGAAGGAGTGAGGTTCCAAACATCACACAACTCAGCTTGGTTGAAAACTCACATCATTGAAACGTTTGTTTGAGTGCCAAAGGCAGTGTCAGAGAAAGGAAAACAGAAAGATAGAGATGAATTCAGGCAGAAGTGCAAGGGAAATGAGAAAAGAGGTAGAAATCAAAGATGGATTAAAGAAGGATTAATAAAAATAAAAAGAAACATGTCTAAATGATAGTACTAAAAAGAGCTAAAGCACTTTAGAGAAATGGATAAATGAAAAAGAAGAAAAACTGAGAGCACAGAAAAGGGATTATACTGAAAGACAAATTGAAGGGAGAAGGTAGAAGAGAATAGGTTACACACATAAATTGAAAAAAGACAAAGAAAGTAAGTAAAGAAAAAAATAAACAAATATGGAACTAAGAAAGAACAATGAAAAAAAAACGAAAGGAGAGCGGGAAAAAAAAGAGAACGAATGGGTTAACCATGGATGAATTCAGCTGAGTTGCACATAGATCTCTGTGAAGTGATGATATACACAGATACACCACAAGTCCCTGTGGAAAATGGGATGAAATATCCTGGTTGTACAGTCTCGGAAAATTCCTGAACAGTATCATAGGTTAGACTAGAACCACAAGTCAACGGGCCCGCTGTGAAACTGAGCGTGAGTGCAAACGTGACAAGAAGAAGCCGAGCATGGTGGATGGTGAGGGAAAGGCTGCCATTGTTGGACTCCAACCACCTTCCCCATTCCTCTACCCCGCCCCACACACCCCAAAACATCAAAGAAGCCATCTGAGGTCATGGCCCCTTCAAACAAAAAATTGTGTAGCCTTATTTTGCTCACTCAGGGGGATCCACCATATTAGGCATCCTCCTTCTCCACATCCCACCAGGGGTATCTGCCAACCCCTGACTGTTTGCAGTTTCCTTCCAGTTTCCCCAGTTTGGCAGTCGCAAACCTTAGCAGAGGAGGCCAGTGCAACAGCTTGCAGAAGAAGAATGAAGGTTTGATGGGGTCCAATTAAAAAAATGAAATGCACCCCCTCTGCAAAATCCAGGATGAAACTTTACCCGCTGTATGCATCCACTAAAATTAAACAGTAATCTTCTCCATCAGGTTCAAATTAATCTAATGTCTTCCTATGAAACCTGGAAGCGCAAGCGTGACATGTGTAGATGTCTGTGAAGCTGCCTGCCACTACTCTTTCCCATTTGAGAGAAAGGGTTGGGTTGCCTAGTTTGAGTGTCTAGAATGCAACGCCCCACTACAGTGGCTGTCCGGCAATGGTCCTGATGCTGTGAAATTGTCGGGTCCTATATCATTGAGGGTCCTACAGAACACTACATCTTTTCTGCACTGGCAACCAATGGACACATGGTTGGAGATGAGTCAACGAGGGGGCAGATTTTGGACCAATCTCGCTGCTGTGTTTTGGAGCAATTGGAGTTTGAGAATTTTTAATTAAGGGATATCCATGTAACATGAGCTACCATAATCCAGTGTCAATATATCCTTCACCCTGGTAAGGTTAAGAGTCTTGATAGGGCACTGTGATCTAGCTAGGAACAAGGCCAACATGCTCTGATAAATACTCGTGAACGGAATTCTAGTATCTTGAAGTTTACGTTGTCCAGATACACAGTCCTACTGTATACGTAGAACCGTATAACAAGAGCAGGGACTACAGTTTTCCTGCAGGAGTGGAAAGGCATAGGAAGAACCTTCCTGAGCACTTGGAGTGGTAAAAAAAAGCAGGAAGCTGTGACATGTGATATTTGCGTGTCAACATTTCTGGTGGCTTGAGGGGGATGAGAGGGCAGTCGAAGTTCTGCTGGCCACCGGGAATACAACAAAACTTAAATCAACTTATCGAAAAGCAGAATCTCAGATTTGTCACTGTTGAGGTGTAAACAGTTATTTATTGTTGATCAAGAGAGCAGCAGCTGAGAGGCAGATTTGAGAAACCACCAGACACGTGGGAGCCCAGTTGTCAGAGACAGAAGTGATCAACTGTGTGTCACCCACATAAGAAATTATTTTGAAACCAAAAGATTTGAGCAAAGTGGCAAGGAGGATGACATATATTGTGTTAAATAGCGTTGATCTGAGGGAAGAGTCCCAGAGAACACCTTCCCCACCCTCAGGATTTTCAGAAGTGTAGGGAGGAAGAGACAATATATGGGTTCTGTTGGGTGGAAAAGACAAACAAACTCTTCGAGCACACTTCCATAATTCCCCTGACATTGCAGTCAGCAGGAAGGGATGGGATACTGTGTTGAAAGCTGCTGATAAGTCAAGAAAGATTAAACCAGCAGAGAGGTCCTGATTTAAGAGAGCTGTCAGACCCTCCGCGACTGCCAGCAAAGCAGATTCAGTTCTGGGGCTTATTCACTTCAGTTCTGGATATTCTTCAGACTACTCACCAGTAAGGGTCTTAAAGCGCTGGGGAGTGGGGGGTCGCAGAATCCAGTCCATCAAGGAGGTGGTCTGTCGAAGAGCCAGGTTTTGAGGTTTCTGGCGAAGATGGGGAGCGATGTTGTCTGTCTGAGGTGGAGCAGAAGGGCGTTCCAGGCTTTGACCATATGGAAGGAGAAGGAGCGGCCTCCCGATATGGACTTTCTGGTCGGGGGACCAAGGCGTAGGGGAGCTGGGCTGATCATAGGGTCCATTGGGGTGCGTGGAATTTGAGTCGGCTGTTCAGGTATGCTGGTCTGGTGTCATGGAGGGCCTTGTGTGCGTGGGTGAGCATCTTGAAGGTGACTCTAGCTTCGATGGGGAGCCAGTGGAGTGTGTGCAGGTGCTGGGAGATGTGGCAGAGGCTCGGCAGCTTGAGAACCAGTCTTGTGGCGGCGTTTTTGGATGTTCTGTTGCTTACGGCTGAGGTTTTTGTTTATTCCGGCATAGAGTGCGTTGCCGTAGTCGAGCCTGCTGGTGACCAGGGCGTGAGTGGCGCTCTTTCTGTGTTCAAGTGGGATCCATTTGAAGGTCTTACATAGGAGGAGGAGGGTGTGGAAGCAGGAGGACGAGACGGAGTTGATCTGATGGTCCATTTTGAGCTCTGGGTCATCTTGGAGTTGGCTGGTCTTGACGTTGTCATAAGGAACATTCATGTGCTTTTCTAAACCTTTTGTGGCAAGGTGCAAAAGAGAAATTGGATGATAGCTCCTCAGAGTAGAGTTGGAATTTTTGAGAAAGGTAAAATTGAGACAACATTCCAATTCGCAGGAACAGAAGCAGGGGTGAAGGAAAGGTTTAGGAGGTCTGTAAGTATTAGGCCAATGGCCTCTAAAGCCATTTTAGTGATAAGGGTACCCTGGAGAACCAGACTTTTAGAACAGCATTATTTTAGTATCATCATGAGTGGATCTGGCAGGGAAGTCTCAAGGGTGGTGAGAGGAGGAAGGGCTAGAAGCCTCGAGATCGTAAGAAGAAGGAAGTGGTCTCACTTTTCAAGCCCCTCAGACATCCACCAAATTGTGAGCCCCAATCTTTACATGGATATGTGCATTCTCCTCACAGCCCATCAGCCCAACATAGACCGCACTCTTCGTATGCTCTGACTCCAGTCCTCTCCTCATCCCATTCGCAATCCGGGGATTACACTCTTCACATGCTGTATCTCCAGCCCTAACCTCTCCTCATCCCTCCACAATCCAGGGACCGCACTCTTCACCTGCCCTGACTCCAGACCTCACCTCTCCATCCCTTCACAATCCAGGGATTGCGCTCTTCAAATGCGTTGACTCCAATCTTAACCTCTCCTCATCCCTTCACAATCCAGGGGCCACACTCTTCAAATTCTCTGACTCCAGACCTCACCTCTCCTCCACCGTTCTCAATCAGGAGACTGCACTCTTTGCATGCTGTGACTCCAGTCCTAACCTCTCCTCATCCCTTCACAGTCCAGGAACCGCACTCTTCTCACACTCTGTGTCAGCCCTCACCTCTCCTCATCCCTTCACAATCCAGAGACCACTCTTCACAAGCTCTTACTCCAGTCCTCACCTCTACTTAACCCTTCCCAATCCAGGGACCACACTCTTTGCATTCTGTGATTCCAGCCCTCACCTCTCCTCCTCATCCCTTCACAATCCAGGGACCGCACTCTTCACATGCTCTGACTCCAGTCCTCTCCTCTCCTCATCCCCTCACAATCCAGGGACCACACTCTTCGCATGCTCTGACTCCAGCCCTCACCTCTCCTCATCCCTTCACAATCCAGGGGCCACACTCTTCACATGCTCTGACTATAGCCCCCACCTCTCCTTATCCTTTCAAAATTAAAAACAAGCGGCAGTGCCATATGTGATTGTCTTGGCTGGAATTCCTGAACTTAAGCATGGACAGACGGAATCACAGCTAGACCTTAGAAATAAGATCTTGTTTTGGACGGCCACACACAAACAATTCCCTTATTATGGGGCTGGTGAGATGCTGATGGTACGGAGGGTGGCTTTGGTGTGTTCTACAAAAAAAACAATACCAGGGGACTGTGTGATTGTTAATTTTAAACACCCAGAGGTAGTACGCAGATTAGCATCCCAAAATTCTTGCCCCTCGGAACAACAAACAGCCATCAGAGTGTTTATGTTGGATTTTTTCTATCCCTCCCCCGAAGCATGGGTGAAGCCTATACTGCTTTGGACTGGGGCAGATGGCGAATGCAATCCTATAAAACCCCTACAATCCATCCACACAACTCTTCCTCCTTTAATATCCCGGTATCAAATTATTTTGGGCCGCTGGAGGATGTAGTTTGACTGGGAGGACCTGAAGTTTCTAAATATGATAAATCCGGGTTATGGGCCCTTGATGTATCATCCTATCCAAGTCAGATCCACCAACATTTTACAGTCCGTAGCGGGGTGGGTTTGGATTTACAAAACCAGGATATTTCTCATTGTAAGATAGCAGGGGGATCATCTAAAACCGATGGACCCCTCCCAACGGTTGTCTATAAATCCATAGGGGTACACACAGAGAAAAAATCCACTAGTGTATGTGGAGGAATTAGTACTATTTTCCCTGCAGCCTTAGTCTCTGTGCACCCTGACCTTCCCGGGGGCGGGGGGGGGGAGCCAATAATGGAGAATAATCTTAACCCCTTCGCCGCGGGGCTAATTCCCCCGCGGTGCGGGGGGAGGGGGGCCGCGCACAGTGCCGCGGTGCTGATGACGAGCCCAGGCTCGTCATGCAGCACGGTGCTCGTGTGCTCATGACGAGCCTGGGCTCGTCATGAACCCGCCTGCGCAATGGAACGCTCAGCACAGCGGGGGAATTAGCCCCGCGTGTGAGCGTTTCACGGCTCATGACGAGCCCAGGCTCATCATGAGCACACGAGCACCGTGCTGCATGACGAGCCTGGGCTCGTCATCAGCACTGAAGGGGTTAAAGTCTTGTCATGGAATGTGGCAGGCCTATCTAAGAAATTAGCCTGCCCTGATCGGGGGGTATTTATAGACCAGTTTGATGTCTGCCTACTCCAGGAGACATGGGCAAGGCAAGAGATAGCAAGGTTGGGTTTTGCGTCCTATAACAAAATGGCATCTATAGGAGAAAGGGGAAGACCCTATGGGGGATTACTGATATTGGTGGCATCCCATTTGGGCTGTACGGTGACACATTTAAATACTCCAACTATAGATCTCCAATGTGTCACACTCAAGTTCCCGTCTAATTTAAGGGTGACTTTTATTAATGTCTATTCTCACCCGGTTAGGCTGGGGAAAGAATCCCCCACTCTGGCTTTGCTGGATACCTTTATTTCCACTGTCATGGGAGAGAGCAGACTGTTTATTACGAGGGATCTTAATTGCCAATATGAACCTTTACCTGGCATTGGAATCCTACTTACTAGAGAAGAAGATGAGCAATGGTCAATCCCCGAGCTTCAGATTGGTCCTATTAAGGTTTGGTCGCCACTGGCTTGCCAAGTAAATTCTATAACAATGGCCCATTCATTGAGAGCCTGTAATGGCCGAGCCCATTTAGATCGGGAAGGGAAAGCTATGTTTAATCGTGTTGGTCAGTCTTCCAGGATAGATTATATCTTGGTAGAGACAAGGACATGGTCTTGGGTCGCTGATTTTGAGGTTCTTTTACGTCATGACAGCGACCATAATGCCCTGGTCCTTAACTTAAGACTCCCTGAGACAGGTAATGCCCCAGGGGAAAAAACTAGGAAGGAAAGTGCTTAGATTCTTTCTAATGACAGAAGAAGGCTTAAATGGCCTACGATAAAACAATCCCCAGATAAAATGAGTGCTTTATATTCAATTGTCCATAAGTTTTTTGTGGAAATAAGTGCTTTTATTGAGCTTGGACAGGAAATGATTATGAAGGAAACAAAAGCTCCTCAGCATAAAGGAATAAATGCAAAAATGTTATATAGACCACAATAGGCTACTATATATTTCAGTCCCTTGTCCAGCCGGACAGGGAATTTAATAATCAAACAAGTCGTTCAAGGTAAGGGTACATATGAGCAACAAAGCATTATGGTTACAGTAGGGCACAGTCCTGTACCGTACAAGGGAAGGGAAAGTGAGAAAGTAATAGAGTGAAGGAATATCAGGCAAACAGGGTGAGCTAACAGGCCACTGTCATGAATCAGAATTAGCAGTGTGTCCTGGAGTAAACCATACATACAGTGATATAATAAGGTGAAACGTATGTCTACTCAAAGGAGTCGACGTTTTGATCCCACGCTCAATTTATATAGGGATCATCTTCAGGACTTAAGGAATTGTTTTTGCCTGAATGGAAATTAAACGCCTGTTGAGGAGAAACAGGGAAGAAAACAAAAGGTAGACAGATACAGTCACTTTTAGGAAGATTATAAATGAACATCACCTTTAGCCATTTACTTACAGTATTAGGATCCGCAGTGAAAGGTGTTGCCTGATGGCGTGGGCATTCAGTGCAAACATATATTAATAAGTGAATAGTGAATTGACCGCAGTGCTAAAGGACTGGTTGCCAGGGCGGCTGGTGACATTTGAAAGTGGTGAGGCGTAAACTAATTTGCATATTGCACCGCAGCGAGCGAGCGAGCCCGAACCACCTTGCATCTATCCATCATTCATTCATGCATTCACCCATCCATCCATCCATCCACCCATCCATCCTGCATCCATCCTGCATCCATCATTCATTCATGCATCCACCCATCCATCCACCCACCCATCCATCCTGCATGTTATGTTATGTTATGTTATAACGTTTTATTGAGCGCGAACAGCTGCCCCAGCAACGAGGCGTCCCGGCGCTAAACTATAACAAAACCAAAAGGGGGAGATGGAGCGGAGAGGGCAATAAGAAGTTAGGATGGGGAGAAAAGGAATGTTTTGATCGCTTTGCGGAAGGCGAGCAGATTAGTTATGGAGCGAATGTGAAATGGGAGGGAGTTCCAGAGCCTTGCCCCCAGGACTCTGAAAGAGCGACCGCCCATTCTGCTTAGCCTTATACGTGGGGTGACAACCAAGTTTTGACCTGAGGAGCGTAGGGCCCGCTGAGGGGTGTAGGGCTCTAGGAGTGGACGCAAGAGGTAAGCATGGGCGGAAAATCCGTTACGCTCGCGGATTTTGCGGATTTTCGGGAAATCCGCAATCCGCGAGATTTGCGAATTTCCCGCAAAATCCGCAAATCCGCGAGCAGCGGATTTTGCTCGCGCTGCTCGCACTGTTCGCGTGAGTTCGCGCCCCGCGAATAAGTGCAAAATTGCAGAAATACGATCTTAGCAAAACTGAAAGTAACTACTTACCAGGTTCAAAAGTTCAGGCACATCATTAGTAGCCATTTCCTGTAGTGCTTCCTGAGGGGCCCCTCCAGAGTTCAGTTGCCAGTTGAAACTATTATGTGACCCTGCTCTGAACCTCAGAATAGTTACACATATGCCACAAAGGTCCTGAATTACAGCTAAGGGAGACAAGCAGGAGCCAGGCTGGAAGTTAAAATCCATTAATCAGCCCCTAATTCATTATTGTCAGTTGGGGCAGGGCAGGTGTTGTAACTAATTTTGCAACAATGAAAGCACTTAGCAAGTGCAAAAGATCACTAATCAGGGCGCACTAAGGAAGCAGGTGCCAGCTAAAAAAATATTCTGTGACACATTAATCAGCCCCAAATTAATTCAGGTCACTTGAGGCAGGGAAGGTGTGCTTTGCTTTGCCGAAAATAATGTACACTGGACAACCAGAGGGTGTGGTGATGAAACAGAGGGTGGCATGGGTGGGCCAGAGGGTGGCATGAGTAGTCAGAGAGTGGCAGTGGTGACAGAGAGTGGCAGTGATGAAGAAGAGTGTCCCAAACAGGCTGGACACGTAGAAACAACAAGTTCGCAAAACTTGCGACCCGACAGGTAAGTTCGCAAATTGCGAAATTGTAAAAACCCTCGCGAACTGGCAGAAACACGGGCGAACACAAAAAAAAAAGAATCCGCAAATTCGCGGGAATTCGCGGATTTTGCGGATTGCGAATCCGCAAATCCGCAAAATTCGCGGATTGCCAATCCGCAAAATCCGCTCATGCTTAGCAAGAGGCCAGGACAGTCAGTCTTGAGAATCTTGAAGACCGTAGTGAGGGCTTTAAACTGGACTCTGGCTTCTATTCGTAGCCAATGTAGTTTCTGGATGGTGTTTCTTGCGGAACACCTTCGGGGGAGGCCTACAACTGCCCTGGCGGCATAGTTTTGAATACGTTGAAGCCGCATCATCTCAGCTTTATTAAGGCCGAGGAAAAGGACATTGGCGTTGTCCAGTCGAGCCAGGATGGTGGATTGGACTATTAGTTGACGCGTATGGCGATCAAAAAAGCCAAGAATAGGATGAAGGTTCCTCAACAGGCCCACACAGGTGGCAGCCAATTTCTTTGTGTGGGTCTGGAAGGTAAGGGATGCATCTACCCAGACACCAAGGTTTTTTACCACGGTTTTGGGGGGGGGGGTCGGGCCCAATGCGGACGGCCACCAGTGATCAGTCCAGTAGTCAGGGTTTTTGCCATCCATCATTCATTCATGCATCCATCCATCCATCCATCCACTCATCCATCCTGCATCCCTCCTGCATCCATCATTCATAAAGGGGTGGGGATCGTGGGGAATAAACATTGCATGTAACACTGACCAACACAAATGTTGCAGAAGGGCAGCAAAACGAGTGTAAATGAGGGCAGCAAAACGAGTCATTAGCAGTTAGATGGCCGACAAAGCTACACTCATTTGTAGCAGCGCGCCAAAAACGCCATTCCAAGCGCGTGCATAACGACGTTACTTCCTATAGTGTTTCTTTAATGAGTTAATCAGGTATTTACTTTTCCATCACCACATTTCATAAGCAAACCTGTGCTGCCTAACTGGCGATTGCTACTGCGGCATAATTTAATAAATAAAAATCACTCTGCATCTATATTTCTCAAGGTCGGATTTCACTTTCCGTGTACACTACACTACTACAGTGAACCCGTTTAGTAAACAATGTTCCTTCATAGCACTCTGATCATTGACCAGCCAATCCTGGCGCTGTATGGTGCCCCCCCAGCCAGGATTGGCTGGGGGGGCACCATAACTGCTCGCCCAGTCGCCCTGTACAACCCCGGGGGCTGCCACCCGCCCCCATGTCCTCTCTCTAAAGGGAAAATCAGGGGGGAAACAATCTGTGCATGCGCGGGCATGTTTGTGCCCAAAAGTCGACATGCGCAGCTTTAGCAGGCCCATCAGGCCCCCACCCCCACCCTGTGCACTCCGGGAAAGTCGGGTGTCTCCCGGATTCCCGGCCGGCAATAAGCGCGATTTTAAAAAAAATGTGTATGTGGTTTAGTGGCGACGGTGGGTCCATGGGGCTTAGTGGGGCTACGCCCCTACGCCCCAATGGACGCACCGCGCCTGCTGGTTGCTATGTGCAGGTGGTGAAGTGGCCAGTTTTACGTGTAATCTGCGGTGGGGCATAGTGACGATTTGCCGTTGCGCCGTGACGTGGAAAGTGGGCCGGATCTGTGTTTCAATTCCGAAGGGGTCACATGTTGCCAGGGGCTTGACTGCGAGAGGGCATCCTTATGGACCTCACAGAAACAACTTTTATCCGGTGGTGTTACATGTTTCTGGTGGAAGTGAATTTAAATGTAATTTTTAGGGGGGAGGGAACCTCCCAGAGGTTTAAAAATGGAGGACTTCCGATAAGTTTGCAGCAATGCTGACTGGGCAGCTCTGTAGAAGCTTCAGTTGCCAAGTCTGGGCGCCCAATTAGTCGGACACTGCGGGTAAAAGGGACGGTATTTAGGACATTAATTAAACCTTGTGGGGGGGGGGGGGTTTGTTGATGCGCCAGAATTTACTGTGGAATCCTCGCGGCTGGTCCAACGTGGGTTGAAGGGGTGGCCGGAGTTATGGTTCCGTGCAGGCATCCATTAGCACAATTTGAGGTCCATCAACACACCCTTTTGTACCGCTTTTTATTTTGTGCTTATTTAGGCTTATTATGCAGAATGATACTTTGGCTTTAAGGATATTTATCTTTTTTAATGTTGAGAGCATCTAGATTGGACCTGGATTGTTTTTACTCTATTCCCTTTCCAGTGCTCTACCCGATTTTCTTTCTTTATTTATGTCAGACCCCATTCAGAGGGCCACGGGCCCAGAAGTGGCTATTGGGCCTCAGTCGTGGGATGATGGGGGTCGCTTGTCACTGGTGTCAGAGTGTCCTAGTGTCCTTCATACGGGTCTGGAGCACTGGGCAAAGTACAATCCCTCCAGCACTTGACTCTCAGTGGTAGTGAAGGTGGGGTGCCATCTGCTTCTCAGGGAGATTGTGTCGGGGTACATAGGCTCAGGATGTAACAAACACCCAGCTGCGCAGTAACAGATTGTCCAACCCAAGGCTTCACTTTTGTAAAGAAAAGTACTTGACATATCTATAAAATTGAATACTGCAGAGAACAGGCTAGAGATGGAATTATTTCTCTGGTGCTTGGGCTACTGCGCCTTGGCCATGGTTCCCCTGTCTCTTCTCCTGTAAACTCCTCCTTTATTGAATTAGGCCTGTCCCCCTAGTCTTCATTCAAGCTCTCACGAGCAGGCATCAAGGGTCATATGTAGTTTGCCCCTTGAAATTTTTTGTGCACTCAGTTATCATATATAGCCGCTGTGTTACAGTTCTCCCGACAGCGGAGTTGTTTCAGTTCTCCTTTGGAGGCTTGCAAGGACCTATAGCCCGCAACCTGCTATCTCCGTCTTACAGGCGGAAAAGCTGCATCTGGAGGCTTTTCCCACTTTCGGCCAGAGGGGAAAGCAAGTCTCAGCTGGGGTTGCCACCTAGCATCCTTGCAAGGTTGCAGAGCTCGAGTGATGTCGCGGGTTTCCGGCTGTTGAAGAACCCACTTCTGAAATTGGGTAAGATGCAGGTATTGGGATGAGAGCGGCAGAGGTCATGGCGGCAGGGTCCACCTCAGGCCCAGTCTCTGATGCGGAGCAATTGTCAGGTAAGGTACCACACAAGAGTGTTAGGAAACATATCACATGAAGGAGATGGAGAATGGGGCAATTGAGACTCCAGTCATGGAGGACAAAAGCTTCCAAGGCGTGGCCTGAAACACGTTGCCCCAGCCACCAGAGGACCGATAGCTGACTTTCAGGTCAGAGAGGGCAGAACCGTATAAAAGCTTAGTAGAGGCAGAAGACCGTGTGTAGCAACATCACTTGTTTAGACTGGGCCTGGGTGGAGTTCGCGGAGTTCCAAATGACCCAAAAACTCTGCCGCCCTACGGGGAGTTCTGCAAGTGGCGGAGTGCGTTAAGTCATGCTGTTCATGCTGATTTTTTGCACCAGGTGTTTGTCCCACTCTGGAAAATCAGCACGATCAGCACCATGCGCAGCGCAAGAGGGCGCTGCTTCTTTCTGTCGCTGGAGTAGATGTTCTACTTGAGCTTCAGCTTCCTTCCCTCCCCGAACTGAAGGTTTCTCAACGCAAGCGGTAGTGGCCGTCTGTGACTGCCCACGTTGAGAAATCTCGCCAGAAGGTGTTCTGGAGTAAGATTTTTGGCGCTTGCCAACTTAATGGTGAGCGCGAGCGAGGAAAAAACTCTGATATGCAGAACTCTGCGCGCTATGCGGTGTGCGGAATGGGAATGGGAAAAACTCTGCAAACTCCGCAAGCGGAATTTCACACCCAGGCCTAGTTTAGACTCCCTCATTTGATGTTAAAGTTCTCACTCATAATTCCATTCCTCTATTTTTGTTGTTTTTCCCTTCTGTTGGTTACCTCGTCTTCCTTCTCTCGGTTCCTTGTACTGACCTTTGTATTTGTTTTTGGACAGATCTTGGTATTTTGCTGTGCCATCCTGTATTTCAGAGACTTTAGTTCATGTCTTTTGCCAAGTATCCTGCTGAAATGATTGTTCTCTTTTTAGTCCCATATCCCTTACCTCTCTTTAGAAACAGGTGTTTCTTACTTACCAGGAGTGTGATACAGGAAGTAGGACCACCTAGAAAGGGAGAAGGGTTGGATTAACCTCACTATCGTTCAACCTGAGTCATCACAGCAATCCACCTCGAGCACTGTTTCTCCGATGCAGTGCCACAGGCCTTTCGGGCACAGTTCTTGAATGAATGAATGAATGAATGAAGCCAGATTTATATCGCGCAACTTAGCCCCAAAGGGCGTCAAGGCGCCCAAGTTCTTTGATGCAGTAGCACAGTCCGGCCAGGCACAGTTTTTCGATACAGTGGCACAGTCACTCAGGTGCCTATTCCTCAATATAGCAGCACAGTCCGCTCAGGTACAGCTCTTGTAGTACAACTGTTTGTACTGAGAGACTGAACCCAAACTCCTCAGGGCATGCAGGTCACTCTCCTGAGTCCTCCTGTTCTGACGGACACACACAGCTTCGGGGATCGCGCTGCTTCCGGGTCTCACTCGACAGTCACACCACCAGCATGGTTGGTAGGCTCCTTCTCTCTCTCAGCAAGCAGGTTGGCTTCAAGGAGCTTCAGTTCAGAGGAACACTGTCCTTCTTCCTGGAAATACTTTGGGTGATGCGCTTCATCTCTAAGTAGCTGGATGTCAGGCAGACAGCAGTTGAGCTAAAAAATATATATATATATATGCATTAATAATGATTAAAAGTGGTGCACAGAATTAATTAAAAGTAATTCAATGGGATTTAATAAAATGCATTGTTACATTATTTTTTAAGTGTGAAGTATTACAATATTTAGAAAATACATAATTAAATAAAAATAGGTACTATTTTATATATTTTTAACATCAAATTATATTTATTTGTTTTTAACTATTTTACATAATGAAATATCTTCATTTAACATTCTTTTCTATGTGGTTTACATTCAAGTGCCTACCTACATTATATTTTATGGTAGGATGCTGCAGTACTAGTGGTTGGCCATGTGTGCAAGGTGCTAGTTGCAAGGTACAATGTGCTGGACTTACTTCTGCTCTAAGATGGAGTAATTTACTACAATTTTGGCTCCCTATCTAGGTCTTCTCTGTGTCTGCTTAGATCCCGCCCATTGCTTCTGGACCTCATTGTCACTCTAATTTGCTGATTTCTAATTGGGCTGCCAAGCTGGCTTCACTTCCTCTTCTTTTGGCTGGAGCAAGGACCAAGTACTGATTGCTTAATGTGAATTAGGTTCCTTCTCCTTCTAGTGCTGTGAGTGAGCTGCTATTTTTTTTAATTCCTTGCTATTTCCCTCTCATCACCCTGCCAATGTCGCTTTCTCCCCTTCCACCCCAGTCTGTGTGACTTTCCTCCACCCCCTGTCCATTTTTGCATCTTCCCCTCACACCCCATGCCCGTTTGCTTTTTCTCTTCCCACCACCCTCTGAGTTACTTCATCCCTTGCCACTGTAAAAAAGGGTTCCAAAGACAACCAGTAACCAAGACCCTTTTTATGTTGCCCGGCGGTATCGCCTCTATGACCCACCAATGTTAATCAATGAAGAAGCAGGCGCTGGAGACTGGAAGGCAGGAAACGGGGATTTTATTCTCTCCGGAGGAGAACACATCAATTCAGACAGCAAGTATCGTCACGAGGTGCTCTAACCACATCTCTGAGGCCTGGCCTCTTATACTAGGGTTTATGACCTTTATTGCACATAACACATTCTCGCAACACATTGATAGTTGAAAGAACATCCTCGGAATCTCCCCTTCAGGCCCGTTCCCACATACATTTACAGTTGGATTCCCCACCCCGGTCACAACAGGTGGTGGTTGCCGCACAGCAGGGCATTCCGCCGATTCACGGAATGCATGGGGTTGATCGGATCTCATAGGGTGGGGGCTTTGATCGGTTCGTGGGTCTTTTGATGGGGAGGGGAAGGTTCCTACTGTACGGGGTAATAAACAGTATCCGCAGGGCCAGGTGGCGGCCTGGGAACAAGGAAGACAAACAGGGACACAGGAAAAGGGGTTTGCATCAAAAGGATCTGAGGCCATGAAAGGAATGAGGGGAGGTGTCGCGCTGGGAACAGGATGGGATTCCGTGATGAAGCTGCGCTGAAGAGGGGTTTATGACCCAGGGCATGAGAGAGCGGGGGTTGTCAGTGTGCGGGGGGGATGCTTGCGAGGTTAAGGGAGAGAGAGAGAGACGTGCTGGCTATCAGCGAGGGGCAGGGAGGCCATGGTGCTCAAAATGGCTGCCGCTTACGCGCACGAATGGGCTTGGGAAGGGGCAAGATGGCGCCGATAATGTTGACGTTTTGCAGTCTAATCTTTAACAGTCCTCCCTTTTCAACATATCTTAGCCAACTTGCTTACTCAATGTCAATCTTCATCAAATTCCTAACCTCGGCATCATATATTGCTCTCATATGTTCGTTTCCAAAGTCCACAGTCTTAGGGCAAATACAATTTACACATAATGTACACAGGGGTGGTAGACATTGAATTCCTAAACATAAACCGCATATTACGACCACAGGAATCAGAATAATGGTGAATAGTCTCCAGCCCCAGTTCTTAACGGTGCTCCAGAACCACCCACCCAGCGACCATTCTTCTTGTTCTTGGTGGACTTCTGAAGAGAGTCTATGAAGATGTTCGATGGCCTTGTACACTGAGGGTGAGTTGTCCGGTATGTACGTACAGCAGCTGGACCCAATAATGCGGCATGCCCCACCACGATCCGCAAGAACCACGTCCAGGACAAGGCGGTTCTGGAGCGCCACCAAGCGGACCGCTTGAAGTTCAGCGGTGTTGTTAGCAAGGATACCAGCCGTGATGTTCATTGTTGTCTCGACTGCTTGAGTCAGATGTCGGATGGCACGGCTGTTTGCCATCGGGCCCCAGAGGGGGACAAGTCCTTTCATAGCATCGATGAATTGCGCTCCTGTTGAGTCGGCTTGTTCGATGTCCTTGGCTCGTTTTTGTCTGTGATGATTTGCTGGTGCCACATAGGTCGGAGGAAGGATGAAGGAAATGAAACAAGTGCCCCCCCAGCCTTTGGGGAGCCAGGTGTAAGCCTTTGTGCCGCAGACGAAATACGTGTTTGGTGATGCCACAAAGGAAGGTGGGTCGGCGGAGTCCAGAGTTCTGGAAAACCGGCAGGCACTGTGGCCTACCAGCTGAGTCCCAAGCCCTTCCATGCACATGTGGCCGGTGACGTTGATGACTGACAGGGCCACAGTCAGAGTGGCAGCCGTTCGTTTTCGCAGGTAGGAGAAGGTGGTTCTGGTTGGATTATTGAACACTTGCATTTCAACTTGTTCTTTAGCAGGGATGTTCAAGTGGATTGTGTTGTTGTTGGTCTGTGGGCAGAAGTGTGTCTTTGTTCCGTTCCGCCAGACCCCGTGGTAGAAATGCGTTACGGTTTTGCTGGAGGTGGCATTGTCCTTAAAGCTTTCTTGCAGAAGCATCAGCCAGGCAAGACAGGAGCCGTGAACTGAGAAAGGTGAAGGGATGAATGGTATCGAGTGTCCAGTGGCGTGGGGTAGCAACCCACAGATCCAACAGTTGGTGGCATTGGTGGCAAGGTTGTGCTGGTGAAGTAGTTGTACGAAGGAGTTATTCCAAAATTCCTTTCGCCTCTCTCTGAGTTGGGGAGAGAGCGAAATCAGATAATGTTCCTTCATGGTGGTAGGCTGGACAGTGGTCAGGAACGTTTCGTGAGCAGGTGCATTTTCTTCCATAATCCAGAGTGTGGTCATGAGGAGAAAGCAGAAGAGGATTGTGATGAAGAGCGCAATAGTCTTTGGGCTATGGAGTCTGTCTGCTTTTGGGTTTCTGCGGTGGGTATTTCCTGTTTCCTTCATTATCTTCTTATTTGGCGCTTCCATCATCTTCTTATCTGGCGCTTCCATCATCTTCAAGGGGCTCGGTAGCGGGCAGAACCACAGACTTTGTTTTGCTTCTCTCCGGGTAACCCTTGGTAGTGTTTAGGTCACCGTTCTGAGATTTAACTCAGTCCGTGGTCTACTTAGCCGAGACTCCCTCCTTTCGACGCAGGAAATACCCTTCTTTTGATGGCACTGTGGGATCAGAGAATTTTGAAAGTTCAAGTGGGTCGGTATCAGGATAGCAGGTTAGTGACGGTCGGTCCTTGTTCAGGAGCTCTTCTTGGTTGTCGATGTTTTCGGTCGAGGTCAGGGTCGAGGAGATCTTCTTACAGTGGTGCGCATGCAGCCAGTTGCGTTTCCCCTCCACCCGTAGTGCTGTTCGGGTGGTGATGAGGACTTGCCAGGGGCCCGTCCACCGGGGTTCCAGACTCTTGGCACGCTGGAAGTTCCGGATCAGGATGAAATCCCCAGGCTGAATGGTGTGTCCGGGACCCCTGGAAGTGTCAGGGATGGCATGCAGCCAGGGCCGGACTGGGAACCAAAACCGGCCCTGGCAAAGTGCTCGGCCGGCCCCCCCTCCCCTCCACCCGGGGGGAGGGGGGGCCGGCCGCGCTCTTTGCCAGGGCCGATTTTCGGACGATTTTGTTACAGGGCCGTTTTTGCAGCTATGCTGCAAAAACGGCCCTGTAACAAAAACGGCCCCCAGGGGCCCCAAACCGGCCCCCACCCGTGCGGCCCACCGGGGGATTTCCCGGTGCCCGCAACGGCCAGTCCGGGCCTGCATGCAGCACCTGTTGATGGATAACAGACAGCGTTTTAGTCAACTGACATAAGTAATCAGACATTAGGACGTCCGGGACGTCATGAATGGAAGTTGGTTTAGGTGCAGACCAGACATTCATAGGCCGGCCGAAAACAACCTCGTATGGCGTCAAGTGGTGTTTGGTGGGGGTGGAATGCATTGAAAGCAATGCCAGGGGGAGTGCGTCTGGCCATTTCAATCCTGTGGTAGCTACTATTTTGGCCAATTTTAGTTTCAGTGTGGCGTTATGTCGTTCAACTAGTCCAGCAGATTGGGGGTGGAAGACTGCGTGGAACTTTTGTTTTACACCCAACCCCTTCAAAATGAGTTGGATAACTTCGGCTACGAAGTGGGGGCCATTGTCGCTCCACAAAATTCGACAAAGGCCGTAACGGGGGAAAAACTCCTTTAACAGTACTTTTGCTGTGGCCATAGCAGTGTTGTCACGGGTTGGATATGCTTCCACCCATTTGCTAAATGCGCACACCACCACAAGTACATATTTCAGGCCTTGACATCTGTCTAGTTGGATGTAGTCCATCTGTAGGACTTCAAACGGGTGATTCGGGACCCCAAACCCTCCCCGGGGTACTACAGTTCCTTTCCCGGGATTGTGTTGCAGGCATATCAAACATTGTTGGACCAGGCGTTTGGCGGACTCTGTGATCTTATCATTGTGCCAAACTCTGGAGACAAGTTCAATCATAGGGGCTGATCCTATGTGGGCAGGGGAATGTGCCATAGTCAGTATGGGAATCAGATACGAGTCAGGTAACAACCATTTGTTTGTGTCTTTTGTCCGCCAGCAGCCTTCGTCATCTTTCAATCCCACCCGTGTCCATTCAGTCAGTTCGTGTTGTGTGCTAGCCATTTGAATGTCTCTGATAGTGTCCCTAGCGTCAGACCATTTTTCTGCTTGTGACCTGGTCACATACATGCGTGTTGTCGTCCTATTTTCAGCTGTCGTTCGGGCAGTGAGGTCGGCTAGTGCATTTCCCTGTCCAATAATGTCTGTCACCTTTTTGTGTGCCTGGCATTTGATGACTGCAAGCTTTTTGGGGAGAAGGACGGCTTCGATCAAGGCGGAGACTAGATCCCCGTGCAAAATGGGGGTGCCGTGTGAGGTCAAGAATCTCCTCTCCCTCCAAAGGAGCCCAAAATGGTGAACCACCCCAAAGGCATACTGGCTGTCGGTGTAAATGTTTGCTGTGGTTCCTGCTGCTAGAATACAGGCTCGTGTCAGGGCAATCAGTTCCGCTGCCTGGGCAGATCGTTGCGTTATGCGGGCTGTCTCGACTACAGTTCGAGCCGTGGTGACTGCATAGGCAGCTGAAGTGGTGCCATCGGGGAGTTTGATGCAAGAACCGTCCACCCACAGCTCTCCGTCGGGGTTGGGGAAGGCCGTGTCTCTGAGGTCAACCCTACTTCTGGTCTGTTCGTCTGTGAGGGTCACACAGTCGTGTACAGGGTGTGCATTGGGATCGTTTTCTGGTAAGGGCAGCAGGGTTGCTGGGTTCAGTGTGGTGCATCTCTTCAGAGTGATGTGGGGTGCGAGCAGAGTCAGTTCGTATCCTGTCAGTCGTGCACTCGTCAGGTGTTGCGTTTTGGTTTGGTTTAGGAGGGTGTCAACTGCATGGGGTACCAGTACTGTGAGGGAATTCGAGAGCACGATCCCTTCACTCTGTCGGATAGAGATCGCAGCAGCAGCTACGGCTCGAAGGCAAGCAGGCAGGGCTCTGGCTACAGGGTCAAGAGTGGCTGAGAAGTAAGCGCATGGTCGTTGCTTTGAGCCGATGGACTGGGTCAGGACAGATAAAGCGCACCCCTCCCTTTCATGGGTGTAAAGGGAGAAGGGCTTTGTGTAATCAGGGGTACCCAACACAGGGGCCGAGCAGAGGGCATCTCGTAGTTGCATGAAAGAAGCCTGACACTCAGGGGTCCAAGGGAGTGGGAGAGGGATGTCCTTTGCTAACAATGAAAGCAGTGGTTTTACTACAAGGCTAAAGTTGGGTAACCACTGTCGGCAGAAGGAGGTGAGGCCTAGTAGGGAGCGGACCTGTTTCTGGGTTTTAGGGACGGGGGTGTCAAGAATGGTTTGGATCCGGTCAGGAGTTAATTTCCTTCCGTCTTTGGATAAAAGGTGGCCTAGGTAAGTGACCTGGGGTTGGCAGAATTGCAACTTCTTCTTAGAGACCTTGTGGCCATTTTCTGCGAGGAAATGCAGGAGTTGAATGGTGGCTGTGACAGCTAGTGGAGTGGTGTCGGCTGCCAAGAGGATGTCATCGACATATTGTACTAACACCACTCCATCGGGTAACTGGACTTGATCCAGTTGTCTCTTGAGGGCCTGGCTGTAGATGCTAGGGCTTTCTGTGTAGCCCTGGGGTGCTCGGCAGAACCTATATGAGCGGGCTTTTAGGGTAAAACCGAAGAGATATCGGCTGTCTGGGTGGATGGGGATGGAAAAGAAAGCGTTTTTGAGGTCAATGACAGTGAAGGTGGTGGCAGTGGAGGGAATCAAAGTCAGGATGGTGGTAATGTCCGAGACCACAGGGTACTGGGGTACCACCACTTTGTTGATCTCTCGAAGGTCAATGATGAAGCGGTATGCTTTCTCATCTCCTTCTCCCTGTTTCTTAATGATGGGCAAGATTGGGTTGTTGCAAACGTTGCTAACTACTTCCCCTACCACTCCTGCGTCTATCAGTGATTGGATGATCTCTACCAATGCCTTCTCGCCCTCGGGCGATATCCGATATTGTGGAAGTTTTGGGAGTGTTGCATCTGGTCGAACAGTGATGTGCACTGGGTCAATCATCATGCGCCCTACATCCGAATCCGTTTTGGCCCACAGATACGGAGGCAGAGTGTCAAGCAGGGAAGTGTCAGCGTCGGTGATGGAAAACATGTGTCTGGGGGGGCAATGTCTGAGCAGAACAGGATTGTCGTAAAGGAAAACTCGGACTCCATCTTGAGAACATCTAATCGTTGCTCGGAAGTGTTTCAATAAGTCGAGTCCCATGATTGCGTCAGGGCTATTGGAGGAAAGCAAAAACGTAGTGTCAGTGGTGTTGTTTTCTAAGTCAAAGAGGATTGGGGCGGACAAAGGGTTAGTGGAGGGCGTCCCATCGAAACCTGTCGATGTTATTAGTGAGCCAGACAAGGGTGCCCTTGGAATCAGTCGTTTAGATAATGCACTACGTGTTGCGCCAGTGTCTACCAGGAATGGTGACTTTGTACCCAAGACCTTAGCAGTGACATAAGGGCCTTGCTGGTCAACATGGAGCTCGACTGGATCCCTCCCTTGCCCTAGGCAGTCCTATGCAAAGTCATGAACGTCATCGTAGTCAGATTGCTGGCATTGGTTCTGTCGGGGTCGATCAAATGTGTTTGGTCTACTTGATCTATCATTAGTCGCGTTGTTTGGGGGCCCTCGCTGTGGTCCCCTATTTCTTGGTTCGTTTGCTGAATCTCTAGGATCTCTATTTCTGGTGAGTTCCAAAAGAACCGGGCACTGAGATTTCCAGTGGCCCGATCCTTTACAGAAGGCACACTGGTCCTCTCTAATGTCTGTACGTCCAATGTGGGGAGTTGAAGCACGGTCTTTGGGAGGTGTCGTTTTAGGGACGTTCATCTGAGGGTTTCCCCGGTATTGGTCTCGTCCCAGAGTCACCCCTTGCAGTTGTGCTATCATCACCCTCTCCTTTAATTCTTTCTTCTTTCTCTCTGTTGTTCTATCGTTTTCGTTTTTCTGATGTTCATAATATTGGGCCATCTGGAGGATAGCCGTAGGTTTGGAGGCTGCCCAACTACTTTCGCTGGCCTGCAGTTTCTGCGAGACCTCCGGTGATAAGCCCTTAACGTAATTCTGGACAAACAGATGGTGTCCGGTTGCAGTGGTCAGGTCCTGGCCGCTGTAATCGGAGAACACCGTTTCAAACCGGGAGAAGTATTCCGATACATCCTCCTGAGGTTTCTGGCGACAAGCCGTTACTATCGACCAGTCCACTTTCTTTTCTGGGATCAGGGTTTTTAATTTCTGCACGATTTTATCCGGGAGGTCTAAAATGGCTTTCAAAGGCTTTTGTCCGGGTTCTCGTTGTCTGTCTATGCCATCAAGTTGTGACCAGTTATGTCCAAACAGCTCAGAGTGGTCGGCTTCCGGATTTGCTTCCACACGTCAGCCGGTAGACATAACCCGAAAAACAAGTCGATGTCAGCTAGAGTCATAATCGTCGATCCTAGGGCCGTACCTAACTCAGTATAGAAGGCAGTGGGGTTTTTACGTAGGTCAGGCAGAGATTTCCGGAAGGTCAGAATCTCTTGCCGGTCCCATGGTTGGTAGACCCAATTGTACACTACTCTTCCCTTTGCATCTTTGTTGTTTGCGTCATCGTGAGTCCCTTCACCTCGTGGAGGAACCCAGTAAGGAGCAGCCTCTCGTATCGGCATCATAGTGTTAGGTCGTTCAGTTTGCGGGTTGGTTGCTACGGAGGTAGTGGATTCGATTTTCGGCTTTTGTTCAGTGAGGTGGCGGAAAACCTCAAGCGTACGCGTAAGGAGGTCCGTCACATCACTCTCACTCTCATCCCCGATATCAACCTTCCGGTACAGAGTCGTTAGGCTCTGTGGACCTTTTTCTTGATATCGGTCCTCGTATGCATTTAAGACATGGTAACACAGTTGTACAGTGAAGTGTCGTCTGTGACTCCCAGTATAAGAATTAAACACATCCATGACGGACTCTTCATCCTCCCTCTTCTCTACCAGTATCTTTGCTATCTTGTCGACCCCTGCTCGTTCATGTTTGCTTAGTCTATATGCTCTAGCAGGACCACCCCTTCGGGCTTCTGGGTCGCCCAGCGTTGTCGTTTGCGTAGTATCTAATACAAGGAGTTCAGCCGGCACGGAGGCCATGGGGGCTGAAGCCGTGGTGCTACTCTCGCTGGTACCTGGGGATAGTGGGTGCTGGGCTAAGGGTTGGGAAGGGGCATATGGAGGGGGCATGTGGATGATCGGAGGACCTAGCAGCAGATCATCGTTGGTTCGCTGTTTTGAGTGTAATTCAGGGTAGAGCGTGGAGGGAGTTCTAACCAGACACTGGCTTGATGTTTCTATTTCTAGCTTCTGTTTGGTATCCTCTCTTTCTTTTATCTCTTTCTCTAGTTTCTGGGCCGCTAGGTGGGCTGCTTTCCGCAGCTCTTTTCCCAACCTACTCTCGGTTCTCTTTTTGCGTTGTTCGGCTTCTTTTCGCCACATGCCGAAGCTGTCAAGCATAGTGGACGTCGTCTTGTTTTTACCAAGGGCTGTTTCTAGTGCGATTATTCTATCATTTTCGAAGGATCCTATCAGTGGCCACTGACTTTCTCGATCCTTTTTCGTATATTTATGCCACAGCTGGCTATAGGCTATAGCAACTAATCCATGCTTCGTGAACATGTCCTTATTAGGGGTGCCTTCCAGCGGAGCCGGATGGTTCATCTCTAATAAGCGGTCCGGGCTAAACAGGCTACTAACCAGTGGGGAGAAGACAGGCATGACGGATCACAATGGGATAATAGTCAGCACTACCTATCTTATCACTGCGTGCAAAGACTAGACAGAATATTTCTATTCTACGTTGTTTGCACGTAGTGAATACCTCATGAATCAATCTTGAGCAATCAATGTTAGGTCAAAAATAAAAAATCAATATGGTCAATGGGGAGAATAAGTAGGCTCGCAAAGGTTCGCGTCACCTACCCTTTCACTATCTGTAAAGAGGGGACCTATTTTTCCCTGTTTGCAGACAGAGAATCTCCAGAAAACAATCTATAACAGTTAATCAATGGGGGGAAGGGGCAATTGTTCAGTGGGGGAGAAAGATAGGTCCGACGGGTGCGTACCTATCCTTCGCTGTTTATAAAGGGAGAGCCTGTTGTTTCTCCGTTCGTAGACAGTGAATCTCCAATAAATTAACAAAAAGTAATACTAGTATTTTCTCATCAATTATCAATCACTTTCAATTATCAATCACTTTCGCAATTTGTCGTGTTTACACGACCTCACCCGGACCGCATGGACAGTTTCTTGTCTTCCGAATCCAGCGCCCGATCGTCCTCTTCTCTTCGTACTTCTCGTGGCACTCCTGGTGGTTCCCAGTCAGGACCGCAGATCACTCGAGAGAGGTCTGTTCGGAACCAGTGAAGTTCGGATGATCGGCTGTCAGACGAGGGTCTATCGGACAGGGTACCTTCCGATCGTTGCAGTCGTTCACTCTGTCGTCAGGACCTCTCCCACTGGATCCGCGAGTCGCTGATGGGCCCCACGTTTGGGACGCCAATTGTAAAAAAGGGTTCCAAAGACAACCAGTAACCAAAGACCCTTTTTATGTTGCCCGGCGGTATCGCCTCTATGACCCACCAATGTTAATCAATGAAGAAGCAGGCGCTGGAGACTGGAAGGCAGGAAACGGGGATTTTATTCTCTCCGGAGGAGAACACATCAATTCAGACAGCAAGTATCGTCACGAGGTGCTCTAACCACATCTCTGAGGCCTGGCCTCTTATACTAGGGTTTATGACCTTTATTGCACATAACACATTCTCGCAACACATTGATAGTTGAAAGAACATCCTCGGAATCTCCCCTTCAGGCCCGTTCCCACATACATTTACAGTTGGATTCCCCACCCCGGTCACAACAGGTGGTGGTTGCCGCACAGCAGGGCATTCCGCCGATTCACGGAATGCATGGGGTTGATCGGATCTCATAGGGTGGGGGCTTTGATCGGTTCGTGGGTCTTTTGATGGGGAGGGGAAGCTTCCTACTGTACGGGGTAATAAACAGTATCCGCAGGGCCAGGTGGCGGCCTGGGAACAAGGAAGACAAACGGGGACACAGGAAAAGGGGTTTGCATCAAAAGGATCTGAGGCCATGAAAGGAATGAGGGGAGGTGTCGCGCTGGGAACAGGATGGGATTCCGTGATGAAGCTGCGCTGAAGAGGGGTTTATGACCCAGGGCATGAGAGAGCGGGGGTTGTCAGTGTGCGGGGGGGATGCTTGCGAGGTTAAGGGAGAGAGAGAGAGACGTGCTGGCTATCAGCGAGGGGCAGGGAGGCCATGGTGCTCAAAATGGCTGCCGCTTACGCGCACGAATGGGCTTGGGAAGGGGCAAGATGGCGCCGATAATGTTGACGTTTTGCAGTCTAATCTTTAACACCACCCTTTCCGTATTACTTCCAGCCAGTCCTGCTTCTCCCTCTTACATTAACTACTAAAACATATACTTGCGTGTGTGCAAACTCCACCATCAGACTGCAGATCACTGCACACAAAAAGACAGGAAAAGCAGAGTCAAAATCTCCACACAGGTTTATGAACAGCATTTTGTAGGACGTTTGTAGTATTGTTGTATAACTACAAAAAAATACTACAACATTCAGTTTGTGAATGGGTCCCATGGTGTTTCTGTGTTTTTGGGACATTTTTTCTGGTCTCATAATTGTGTAACCTATTGCGCATCAGATTGTGTTGCCTCTTTGTGTATCTGGACACTCAGTGCCAGTTTAAAAAAGCTTTCCATGGTTCAGAAAAGCAAAAACATACATTATACCTAAGCTCTCACAATCTTCAGAGTATAGAATTGCCTATCCTTTCTCTGCTTCTGAGAGATTCTTCCATTCTGCAGGGCATATGCACTCCTCAGAGCATCAGCAGCCAAGGCCGGACTGGCCGTACCGGTCATCGGGCAGTTCCCTGGGAGGCTGGAAGGGTGGGGGCCTATTTTGTTAGTGGGGGCCGGTATTGTAGCAGTGCAGCAGTTTTAAAAAGCACTGTGAAGTTCTTGTACATCCATCAGTTTTCAGGAAACAATAAAAGTGCCAAGTTAACTCTGGTGATTAATGTACCTTCTGATGAGAGAGATGGGAGTTTTGTCTAGTGGCAGTTTTGGCTCATCTAAGGTAGTGCAGAGGGTTAATATGCCTGCTGCAAAAGAACATGTACCATGCATATCAAACAACAGTATTTTATGGGCATAGCTCAGAGGGTTACTGCTTTTGTCACAGAGATTCTTTTGTTACTGAGCAGTTCATAAGTTACAATCGTAACCTAGCACAGTGAGCCATTAAAGAGCTGCATGGAAGCTTCATGGTACAGGTTACAAAGGTATGGTTTTTCCCAGTCGTTCATTATCCTGATGCTTCTAAAAAGGTTTGTTTGGAGAGAAATAAATTCTTATTATTATAGCCAACCCTAACCATTGTGTTACGTTCTGAATCCTGGGTTGGTGCTTCTCCACGCCAAGCACTGTTAAAATAATGCCAACCAGTATGGATGACATGTGAGTCCTACACCATGTAGTCCCCTTTGCCTTATGTAATATTTTCTATAAACCAATTTACACATGTATGATTGATTGTCTCTGTATGTGTGTGATGTATAGTGTTCAGACACCCTACACTAGTATGCGAGGCGCTGTAAAACAGACAAAATAATTGTGAGAGAGGGGCTATGGAGAGATGAAGGGCGCTGTCGGAGGGTGATAGTGAGGGATCCATTGAAGACCCCAACAAAGATTGCTGTATCCTGAAGCACAATGAGGTTATCATTTACTATGCTTTAAAAGCTAATACAATTGAATATATAATGACAAATATGTTATAGAATGTACCATTTGTTCCTAAATTCTGAAATTTCCTTGGGGGAGAACCCCCCCCCCCCTTTGGAGTGAACAGCAGCGCTAAGAAAGTATGGGGGCGGCTCCAACTACATTTTCTAGAGCTGCTTTGGGTTCCCAGTCCGGCCCTGTCAGGGACTTGGGCTGGGGAGGAGGGGTGTCAACCTTTACATATTTCTGTCTCAGGTCAAACACAGTCCTCTCAGCATCAGGGATTGAGCAGAGTCTAACCTGGCTCTTTTTCTGGAAGATTTTCCTTTCCTCAAGGGTTTCTACTCTTCAGTGCATCCACTTGCCTCTTTTCCATGTTTCTGGAATCTTTTTATCTGTCTTCAAGCACTAACCCATGAGTATTATTAGCGCGCCAGGCCTTTCCATATTTCTAGACGATTCTGCTGTCCTCAAGGTCCTGGACTGTACTGGTCCAGTCATCTGAATGGAAGACATTCCCATGTTTCTGGAAGCTTCTTGGCTCCTGAGGTTTTCTCTTCTGCAGGAGCTTGGGTGTTGCAGATTCCAGGCAGCTTAGCCAGACGCATCTTCCACCATAGGGCGCCATGTTGTTTCCGTGACGTCTGCCTTCGCTCAGGAGGAGTCCCGCCCACATCTTGATTGGCGTCCGGCCGCCGTGCACAACTTAAAGCAGATGAGGTGTGTCAGGCCGCAGAAGACGCATGAAGGGAAGGGAACTGCCCTGAAAACCAACCCGGCCGTGGATTTGTCACTGCCCGTCTTCTGTTCTTATCTGGGAGAGGGCCGCATGGGATCAGAAACACATTTTTGTGGTACAGAGCTGACCCCTGACTGGATCGGCAGAAATGTCTGAGGCTGCACAGCTGTGCCAGGGGCAGCAGAGGGCGACAAGGATGGATGGCCCACTGCCCCCGGGGGGCCGGACCCCAGGGAAGACTGGAAAAATACAGAGGCAGGGGTCTAAAAGGCCCATTGTGAAGGGGCGACAAGTTCAGTCACTTGTCAGAGTGTGTGAGGTGTGACTGACCCTCACACAGTGCTGTGTGAGTGTGTGGGCAAACTTGATACACGACTGACTCTGCCCCAGCCCTCCGCGCCTTTCATAGTAGAGCCCAGGAGGTTCGGCACAATCTTTACTTAATCTCTCGGAGGGGAGCCTCAGTGGAGTTATTTTTAAGGGGGGTAGACACGCGCCCACATTGGACAAGTTGTGGGGCCACCTACAACCTACAACGAGCAATCATGAAGATGCAGATATTTTAATCAGAAATTAATTATTAAAATTAAAGGAACAGTGACCTCCGGAATGTGTCAGTCACTCCTGTTCTCTTTTTCGCACAGTTATTTTGCAGTCTCCGGGTTAGACACTGACGGTCTTTTTTCCTGCTCTCTTTCTGAAATCCTCTATCTGCATATTTCACACCTCATCTCTTTCCTCTTCAGCATCCTCTTTTCACTCTCTCCTGCATGTACTTTCTTGCATCTTCTCCCCCTCAGCTCCCCACATACAACGCAACCAACTTACTTGTAAGCCCTGCCTCTCCTTTATTCTTCACCCTGGCAGTAGTTTAACGGCGATGCACCTTCCTTTGCACACTTTCACATAGAATCACCCCCCACCCCACCCCTGCCCCCTGCAAGGCCACTAGTGATCCTAGAGTATGTCTGGCTTTTGATATTACACCACCCCTTCCAGACACCAGCCAGACTTATAACTGACCACAGAACTGCTAAGTCTTTCAGTGACAAGTCTGTTACTGACCCAGCCCCAGCCCTACTGACCTAAAAGAGTCTTCGATCTGACATTTGATTGACCGTTCTCCCCACTTTCAGGTCTCACAGAGGCCAAACGTAACCAATATTGCATAGGAGTGCCCCTTCAGAGATGAACCTGACGTGTGACTGACGTCACCTCAGCCCATCCCATCCCAGTATTTCAGAGATGAATTTGAGATGTGACAGTTTCCTCCCTAGTCCTGCAGCTGGCCTTACAGTAGCCAGCGCTCCTTTATTGCTTCCCTTTACGGGTTTTTTAAATTTTAAACCAAATACTAGAGTATATTCTCGATTTCCTTTTTTCCTTGTTTCATTTCCCATTTTGCTTATCACATGTTTATGTTACAATACAATATTTCAACAACTTTGAGGTACTTTTAAGAGGTTGGTCAACGATGCTTTCTTTCAGTTTTCTGAACTAGCAATTCAAATCCCCTATTCACAATACTTACTTATGAGTGGAGCTATTTTAAAATTATTTTCCTCATATATCGCCTTATTGAGACCCAATGAGACCTTTTTCTGTGTTCACTGACGTCTCAGAGAAAGCAGCTGTGCTTTCATTATGTAAACATGTAGAATAATTCGGTTAAAACATTTTTAAACTACAATAACACTTGAAAACTGGTTTATCTGGTGCATCTTTGGTCTACATGTACTCCTTCCATTGTGCATCTATGTACCTTTCATGTGCTTGGATCTGTGTGTTTGTTACTTTCCTCCTTAAAAGCATATCCAATGCACTACCCTATTTCTCATCCTGTACCTCTATCAATATCTTTAATCTACTTATACCTACCTCCTGTATGCATCTATATACTTTCAATGTACTTATGGATCTATATATCACTTCTAATTCAGCATATCCAATGCACTACCCTATTTCTCCCCCTATACTTCTCTTCAACGAGACAGCCCTCATCGCCGCCACAGACGGCATCAGGCGCCAACTAGACAACAGCGAAATATCAGCCCTCATCCTACTGGACCTGTCGGCCGCCTTCAACACGGTCTGCCATCGCACTCTAAAGACACGCCTCCTGGAAGCCGGAATCCAAGAGAAGGCCCTTGACTGGACCACGTCCTTCCTCACCGTCAGAACCCAGAGCATCCACCTCCCACCCTTCCGATACGAAGCCACCGACATCATCTGCGGCGTCCCCCAGGGCTCATCCCTCAGCCCGACGCTGTTCAACATCTACATGTCCCCCCTCGCACAAGTGGCCCACCAGCACGACCGCAACATCATCTCCTACGCCGACGACACCCAGCTCATCCTCTCCCTCACCAAGGACCCTCACACCGCCAAAACCAACCTCCACGAGGGGATGAAGGCCGTCGCCGACTGGATGAGGAGCAGCCGTCTGAAGCTGAACTCAGACAAGATGGAGGTACTCATCCTCGGACCCACCCCCTCAGCCTGGGACGACTCCTGGTGGCTGACCACAATGGGAACAGCACCAACACCCACTGACCATGCACGCAATCTAGGATTCATCCTCGACTCCTCCCTCTCCATGGCTAAGCAGGTCAGCGCCGTCTCCTCCTCCTGCTACAACACCCTCTGCATGCTCCGCAGGATCTACAAGTGGATCTCGACCGAAATAAGAAGAACGGTGACACAGGCCCTTGTCAACAGCAGGCTGGACTATGGCAACGCACTCTACGCAGGAATCCCAGCCAAACACCTACGACGACTACAACGCATCCAGAACGCCTCCGCCTGACTGATCGTCACCGTCCCCCGCCTCAGCCACATCACCCCCCACCTGAGAGACCTACACTGGCTCCCCGTCGACAAGAGGACCACCTTCAAGCTCCTCACCCAATCACACAGAGCACTCCACAATGTTGGACCAGCCTACCTTAACAGCAGACTCAGCTTCCACACCCCCACCCGCCAGCTCCGCTCCCCCAGCCTCGCCCTCGCACCCGCTGTCCCCCGCATCCAACGAACGACCTTCGGTGGCAGATCCTTCTCCTAACTCGCCGCCAAGACCTGGAACACCTTCCCTACCCACATACGGCAGACCCAAGACCTACTCGCCTTTAGAAGACTCCTCAAGACCTGGCTGTCCGAGCAGTAGCAGCACCCCCTCCCCTCAGCGCCTTGAGACCCTCACGGGTAAGTAGCATGCTTTAGAACATGGGTACTCACAAACTTTCTCTAGGGGGCCAAATTTACAGTGTGGTTTATGTCCGAGGGCCGCACTGGTGGGGGCGGGGTCAGTGGGGGAAGGGACGGGGCTAGAGCAACAAGAAAAAAACTGTGACCATGAGGTTGATCACAGGTCCCCGCAGCGGACACCTTCGTCCACTGAGCCACCAGACCCGGCATACACACATCTCTCTCTCTCTCTCTCTCTCTCGTTCTTTCTCTCCCTCACTCTCTCTCCCTCCCTCTCTCTCCCTCTGTCTCTCTGTCTCCATCTGTCTCCCTCACTCTGACTGTATCGCTCCCTCTCTCCCTCTGTCTCACTCCCTCTCTCCCTCTATCTCACTCTTTCTCTCCCTCTGTCTTGCTCACTCCCCCTCTACCTCTGTCTCACTCACTCTGAATGTCTCACTCTCTACATCTCCCTCTCCATCTCTGTCTACCTCTCCATCTCTGTCTTCCTCTCCCTCACTCTGTTTCCCTCTCCCTCAGTTTTCCTCTCCCTCACTCTGTTTACCTCTCCCTCAGTTTCCCTCTCTCACACTCTGTTTCCCTCTCCCTCAGTTTCCCTCTCTCTCACTCTGTTTCCCTCTCCCTCAGTTTCCCTCTCCCTCACTGTTTCCCTCTCCCTCCTTCCCTCTGTCTCCCTCTCTCCTTCCCTCTCCCTCCCTCCCTCACTCTCCCTCACTCTCTCTCTCTCTCTCCCTCCCTCGCTCTCTCCCTCCCTCGCTCTCTCCTTCCCTCGCGCTCTCCTTCCCTTGCTCTCCCTCCCTCTCCCTCCCTCTCCCTCGTCCTCCCTCTCCCTCGACCTCCCTCTCCCTCACTCTCTCCTTCCCTCGCTCTCTCCCTCCCTCGCTCTCTCCTTCCCTCGCTCTCTCCTTCCCTTGCTCTCCCTCCCTCTCCCTCGTCCTCCCTCTCCCTCGACCTCCCTCTCCCTCACTCTCTCCTTCCCTCGCTCTCTCCCTCCCTCGCTCTCTCCCTTCCTCGCTCTCTCCTTCCCTCGCTCTCTCCTTCCCTCGCTCTCCCTCCCTCACCCTCGTCCTCCCTCTCCCTCGACCTCCCTCTCCCTCACTCTCTCCTTCCCATGCTCTCTCCTTCCCTCATTCTCCTTCCCTCTCCCTCCCTCACTCTCCTTCCCTCACTCTCTCCTTCCCTCACTCTTTCCTTCCCTTGCTCTCCCTCCCTCTCCCTCGTCCTCCCTCTCCCTCGTCCTCACTCTCTCCTTCCCTCGCTCTACCTCTCCCTCGCCCTCACTCTCCTGCCCTCACTCTCCTGCCATCACTCTCCTGCCATCACTCTCCCTCACTCTCCTTCCCTCCCTCTCCCTCCCTGTCTCTCGCCCTCCCTTTCCCTCCCTGTCTCCCTCCCTCCACCTTCCCCGTGTGTGCCCGGGCTGAGACAGCTTCTGGGCAGGCACACCCACAAACACAGCCTCACCGGAGCACTTCACACGTCTTCAAAAGACACTTCGTATGTTAATGAGGCTTTGTCACCTCTTAGCCCCCCTGCAGCCCCACTCTGACTGCGAAGGGAATCGCCTGGCCCCCACAGAGCAGCAGTCTGAGTCGCGCTGCCGCAGGGGTTTTTGCTGACACTGTAAAAAAAAAAAAAAAAAAATTAAACACGGGTACATGTCTGCAAGGTCCGCGGGCCGCCAGGGAAGGCTTGCCGGGCCGCCCCTGGCCCGCGGGCCGTACTATGAGTACCCGTGCTTTAGAAGTACTCTGATTGATTGATTGATCGATTGAATATATCTTCTAGCCCAACTTTCTGACTCATCTCAAACTTCTTTTTACTACTCTTTCCAATGCACTACTCTATTTCTCACCCTATACTTTTATCAATATATCCTCTACAACCACTCTATCATTTATCCCAAACCCCATTCCACTTCTATGATCCCCAAATTAACCCTTTCTAGAATCTCCCTTACTCTTCCCCTCCTTGCATCATCTGACACCTCTTTTTCTATACTGATCTTCCAAAACAAACCTTTCTAAACTCTTCCCTCTGACTCTTCTCGTCCACAACCCCTTTTTACTCATCCAAAAGCCTCCTCCTACTGCTATGACGTAAAAAAAGAAATCCTTCACTCTTCTATCCCTCCACTATCCTTTTCAATCAAAATAACAGACTAACATGTTCACTTCTCTAATTCCATATTCCACTATACTAATTCACCACTAATCCTTTATGGGTCCCAGAGTAACGTGCTACTTGCCGAAAATGCATTTCAACACCTCATCAGAGGTAAGCATGCATTATATAAATGCAAACCTTTTTCCCTTTCTATCCCTCCGCTACCTTTCTCTGTCCAACTGAATAACACACCCACCACTCAAACTACTTTCATAGTTCACTATATTAATTTTCAACACTACTCCTTTATGGGTTCCGGAGTAGTGTGCTACTCGCCAATAAAGCGCTTCAACACTCCATCGGGGTTACAAGCGCTATGTAAATGCAAATCTTTTCCCTTTTCTACCCCTCCCCAACCCTTCTCAATACAAATAACTGACTAACATATCCACTACTAAAATTGCTTTCATGTTTCACCATACTAATTCAACACTAATCCTTATGGGTTCCAGAGTAGCGTGGTACTCACCAAAAAAAGCGCTTCAAACCCCATCAGGGGTAACAAGCGCTATATAATTACAAACCTCTTTCTCTCTTCTATCCTGCCACTACCCTTCTCTATCCAAATAACTGAATAACATATCCACCACTCAAATTACTTCATATTTCACTATACTAATTTTCAAGACTGTTCCTTTATGGGTACTGGAGTAGTGTGCTACTCTCCAATAAAGCACTTTAACACCCCATCAGGGTTACAAGCGCTATATACCTTTTCCCTTTTCTAACCCTCCCCAACCCTTCTCAATCCAAATAACCAACATATCCACTGCTCAAATTACTTTTATATTTCACTATACTAATTCACCACTGATCCTTATGGGTTCCAGAGTAGGTGCTACTCATCAAAAACAGCGCTTCTAACCCCATCAGGGGTAGCAAGCGCTATATAAATACAAACTTCTTTCCCTCTTCTATCTTGCCGCTACCCTTTTCTATCCAAATAACTGAATAACATATTCACCACTCAAATTACTTCATATTTATTTACTATACTAATTTTCAACACTAATCCTTTATGGGTTCCGGAGTAGCGTGCTACTCACCAAAAAAGCACTTTAACACCCCATCAGGGCTAACAAGCGCTATATGAATGCAAACCTTTCTCCCCCTTCTATCCCTCCACTATCCTTCTCACTCCAAATAACTGACTAATATCCACCACTCAAATTACTTTCATATTTCACCATACTAATTCACCACTAATCCTTTATGGGTTCCCGGGGTAGCGTGCTACTGCCCCCCCCCCCAAAAAAGGCACTTCAACACCCCATCAGGGGTAACAAACAAACACGTTTTCCTCTTTTATCCTTCCGAATCCAAATAACTGACTAACCCATCCACCACTTTAATTACTTTCATATTTCACTATACTAATTCAACGCTAATCCTTTATGGGTCGCTCCTCGCCGAAAACGTGCTTTGACGCCCCATCAGGGGTAGTAAGCGCTATATAAATGCAATTTCAATACAATACAATCTGAGAGTGGTTTCCATAGCGCTCTCGTGCTATGGCCTTGCGGCACTCTCCGACCTTGGACGGCCGAACATAATGGTAAGCAGCAGTGCCTGAAATGGAAACATTGGGGGTTAAAGAGTGGAAGCAGGAGCGTAGCTATTATTAGTACAGCAGGTGCAGTGGCACCGGGGCCCAGAGACCTAAGGGGGCCCATTGAACCCTGATTATTGCTGTATTTAACTACCCCAATAGCAGTCAAACGTGGCATTTTTCATGCATACACAAGGACCTATGGCATCCGTGCTACACTACCGGGTGGCAGCCCAGACGGAGTGGGGTCACAAGGGGTGGGGTCATGGGGTGCAGAGTTGGAAACTCAACTTATACATTCATTTGTTTTTTAACTCTGCCCCTCCCCCCCCCCCCCCCCCCCCCAAATTGACAACAAGGACAAATGCATACATCTGTTCAGGCTTACATAATTGGTCACAGGCAGGCTGCATTTTAAAACATCATACGGGGTTCATCCTCCGAGCACGTTCCAGGTACCAGCAGTAAGACAACTCAGGCGGTTAGTGCACCTTCTCCAGAGAGGGGCATGCAGTCCAGTCAAAGCTTTGACTCTTCATAAGATAGCTTAGAGGGTTAGTGTGCCTGCCTGCTGCACAGCACAGCGTGTAACAGGAAGGTCACATGCTTGTAATTTGTGGAGGTAGCTCAGTGGATTACTGCTTCTGCTGCAGACATCCTTGTGTTGCCTGATGGTCACAAGTTCCCGTTCTTCTACTATAGCTCAGTGAAGTATGACCCAGCAGCAAGGAGGCACATGCAAGCTCTACTTTCTTTTCAATTTTTGGTTGTAATAGAGAATAGTAGGTGTAATAGAAATACTTGTGTAATTACTCATATGGACAGATACATATGACTTTCTTACAGTGCTTGCATATCTCTTGCTTGCAGAGTTTGGAAAAGTCAAAAACCTGTTCCCAGAGCAAAGTTTATCTCTTAGGAATTGTGGAGTAACACGCTGAGCGTTTTTATTTCCTGGATGGAGTTGGCATCTAAGCTCCAGGTACCATCAAACACATAGAAGGTGATGGGAGGATTGCTTGCGTTAGGTCTACCCACTAATAATCACTCGAGCCGCATTCCAAGCATCACTATTTTGCCCATGATGCCTCCGCAGCTTGGACCGAGCCATATGCAAATCAGTCTTGACCCTGCTCCAATGGAAAAAGTCCAGCCAGAACTGGCAGGCCACTTCCTGAAGAAAGGTAGAGGCAGCACCAGGGAGGAAGTCACACTTTAGCCAGTATGGTCATTTCAAAATCCTTTATTGTTTTTTGTATAAAAACACAAGACAACAGCCAACGCGTTTCGTTCCCTTTATAGGAACTTCATCAGGGCTGAAATCAACACGAAACAATACATAAATAACCACATATAAAATTCATAAGACCAAATACACATAAGTATATAATGAACCAACAGCACATATATAAATATATATACAACGTACACAAACACAAAATTCCATACAGAGTGGCACTAAAACCTAATGTCACCACAATAGACAAGATCTACAATGTATTTCCACAAACATATTTAAAAACAATTACAACTAACCACACCATCACCGACACAACTTTTTCTTCGATTTCTTTCCCATTTCCATACATTTAAATTTGTAAAGATGTGCATATTGTCATCATTGATGGGAGAATCGATATCAGCACAGATATATCAAATGTTTAGGATAAACGTTTTTATATATTGTGGAAACTGTGATGGTCTGTTTAGTTGTGTCTCTGGATTTCCACAGAGACCTAACTACAGCAGGTCTCGGAGGTGATTGGCACGGCACTCTATTATTTTTTGGACTTTAAGATTGATGTGCTTAACATACAGTCAGCTGTAGGATCAGTAGTGTTTGGCAGGCCACTTCCTTCCTGAACTGGAACACAAGCAAACCACAGCAGGCTACCATCCAGCCAGGGTGATGCTTAAGTGAAAGGGGTGCTTGTCTTGCTTTTATCTGGAACTGAAAAGAAGACACACCTTTCATCCTCTGCATGTTACTGCTGAGAATGCCAATCACACAAAGTGCAGGGGTTCGGCTGCTGAATGTGGACACACTGCAGCCAGCAAACATTCCGGATCTGGCTCTAAAATTACTGATGGGTTTGGAATCCGGTGGGATCCCTGTCTCTTCCAGCATTGATCCTGAGGATTCCTTCCTCAATTGGATTCTTCACCAGTATTACAGTGAGTGTGTTTCATGTCTTGATTTGTGTGCATTATTGGGTCATAGGTGTATTGTAATAGGCCATAGAGATTGTACCATGTGCTCAGAAGCCTTTACAAGTTCAGGGACATATCTTCTGGGTAGCGAGCTTTGCACATCACCAGTCTAGTGGCCTGTTTGTGAGTTGCTGAAAGTATTTTTGTTTATTTCTGCATTTAGCAGTTTTCTTCAGCCTTCCTGCACCAACAGGCATGTTTTGGTGGTCACAGTAAAGTTAAAAGAACAGTAGTAGTGAACATGGTCAAACAGTAGCACGTGCATTCATGGGGAATGCAGTCAGTCTGGTGCTCAACCTGAATCAACAGCTGGTGTTTGAGCTCAAAAGCACATACACACCTGGCTTAACATCTCACACTATCTGTCATGGCCGCGGCTTAGCATCTCCACCTCCATGACCCATGGCATAACGTTGAGAATGTAAGTTATATACGCCTTATGCTAAATAATATTACTGCATTTCTCTCTCTTCTGTAGTGTTCAGGCTGACTGAAAGGCATTCTTGTGCCTTCTGATTCACAGAGTGGATACTTAAGGAGGGTCAACCTCAAGTGTATCCTCCTAAAATAGTATAGCACAACAAGGGGCGCTAGAGGGGTCCTAACTCACGGCAGACTTAGTATTATTTTGGGGGGTTTTCAGCGGGTGGGTCATCAATAGATCTTTGTTGAGAGGTCACCTCACCCTCAACTTATCAAGGCAACTTTCATCATTTGACGACCTCTCACACCAGGGTAGGAACAATGCCGTCCTGGCGGACTCGACCGAGGGAATCTAGTCTCCCTCCGGGAGTTCTTATAAATCTGTTTTCAGGACAAGGCACTTGGTCCTGTTTTTTATGAAGAAGAAGAAACGGGTTTTAAAATATACCTAAAGGTATACTAAGGGATTTCCTTTATTTTGTGAGTACCTCAGGTATTGTTAAAAACATTAGAAGAATCGCGGTCAACTAGTGAGTTACAATGGATCACCTGACCTGCATTCATTCCATTATCAAAATGTTTCGACCACACTTAAAGCCTAACAAGGTCTGGGGTCTTCTTCAGGGTAATCATTGGTACAGCAGGTACAGTGGCACCGGGGCCCAGAGCCCTAAGGGGGCTCATTGAACTCTCCCAGAGGGAGTGGGGTCACAAGGGGTGGGTCCATGAGAAGCAGAATTTGACACTCAACTTCTACATTCATTTTTTAAAAACTATGCCCCCCCCCAAATTGGCAACAGGAAAAATGCATACATCTGTTCAGGCTTACATAATTGGTCACAGGCAGGCTGCATTTTAAAACATTGCACAGGGTTCATCCTCCCAGCACATTCCAGGTATACAGCAGGAAGACAACTCTAGCGGTTACTACACTTGCATTGCAAGGGTAGAAACGGTGTCCCGACTCCCTACCGGTCCCTGTACTGTATCAGCTTAACCCTAGTACAATTCAACTAATGGCTTCATTGCGGATGTGGGGGACGCCTCCTTCATAGTCACACATTCGTCAGAAGGATGGATGTGCAAGTGTCACCTATCCGGCCACCATCCATTACCATATTGTGGTTTTAACCGTACCAGAGGTACTCACAAAATAAAGGAATTTCCTGAGTATACCTATAGGTATATTTAAAAACCCTTCTCTTATCCATAAAAATCAGGACTAAGTGTCTTGCCCTGAAAACAGATTTATAAGAGAGACTAGCTTCTCTCGGCCGAGTACGCCAGGGCGACATTGTTCCTACCCTGGTGTGAGATGTCATCAAACGAGTAAGCATGCCTCGATAAGTTGAGGGTGGGACGACCTCTCATAAGTCTATTGCTGACCCACCTGCTAAAAAAATAAATAAAATAATACTACACAATACGGTGCATTCCTGTCCTACTTCCCTGCGCCGGTTCACAAACAGCAGCTGTGTGCCAAGGCAGACACCCTTGCATCATGTTGCAAGGGTACCTGCGTTGCGGGGATTATTGTTTTTGTGCTGGAAATTGCACAAAATCAATAATTGATTGCATGTTCCTCTTTCTGTGCGTGATGCATTCTGCAGCACGCATAGAAAGAGGACAAACAATGAGAAATAAAAGTATTTCTGCTTGTTGCGCCACTCCTACGCCTCCCCTGCTGAGGTGGACGATTCAGACGCATTCCCAGCTTCACTATCCCTTGTACATCTGGGAATTCTTCAGATTCCATGGGTGTTGTGGGGCAACACCCATGGAATGCCCCTTTCATGCAGTGTCCTGCGTGAAAAAGGCACATATTCACAAGGCAATGAAAAGCCACGTAAAGTGGGTGTGCATGGTCTCGTAAATATGCTGCGGCACATTGAGCCACTGGAGAAGCAAAACATGCCACTCTGGTGGCGCAAAAGTGCCGCTCGGGGGCTCGTAAATTAGGCCCACTGTGCGTAATCTACCGCCTTCCTTATTGCTGCACCACGCTTGTCATACCTGTAACAGCACTCAGATGTAATGTCATTGGATCATTTATCGTAAGTGCACCCTGGAACCCTTTGGGGTTTATCAGCGCTATATCCAAATTATTGAAAAAGTTAATAGTAGGTTTGAGAAGCAGGCTCTGGATAGAATAACAGACATGTTGACTCACATATGTACAGAAGAGGTCAGTTGTTGGTCCTTTCTTGCACAACAAAAGTTCTGGTGCAGTTCTTATGTGTGATCAGAGTGGGTTCCAGAAGGTTGTTGCCCCACCTGAGAATGCTTGGTTCAGTGCGGGGGAGGTCTTGAATCTAGGTGGTTCAAGGAGTAAGGAATGATTGCACCTGAGAATGCTTGGTCCAGCGCGGGGGAGGTCTTGAATCTAGGTGGTTCAAGGAGCAAGGAATGATTGCACCTGAGAATGCTTGGTTCAGCGCGTGGGGGAGGTCTTGAATCTAGGTGGATCAAGGAGTAAGGAATGATTGCACCTGAGAATGCATGTTCCAGCGCGGGGGAGGTCTTGAATCTAGGTGGTTCAAGGAGCATGGAATGATTGTACCTGAGAATGCTTGGTCCAGCGCGGGGGAGGTCTTCAATCTAGGTGGTTCAAGGAGTAAGGAATGATTGTACCTGAGAATGCTTGGTCCAGCACGGGGAGGTCTTGAATCTAGGTGGTTCAAGGAGCAAGGAATGATTGTACCTGAGAATGCTTGGTCCAGCGCGGGGGAGGTCTTGAATCTAGGTGGTTCAAGGAGTAAGGAATGATTGCACCTGAGAATGCTTGGTCCAGCGTGGGGGAGGTCTTGAATCTAGGTGGTTCAAGGAGCAAGGAATGATTGCACCTGAGAATGCTTGGTTCAGCGCGTGGGGGAGGCCTTGAATCTAGGTGGTTCAAGGAGTAAGGAATGATTGCACCTGAGAATGCTTGGTCCAGCGCGGGGGAGGTCTTGAATCTAGGTGGTTCAAGGAGCAAGGAATGATTGTACCTGAGAATGCTTGGTCCAGCGCGGGGGAGGTCTTCAATCTAGGTGGTTCAAGGAGTAAGGAATGATTGTACCTGAGAATGCTTGGTCCAGCACGGGGGAGGTCTTGAATCTAGGTGGTTCAAGGAGCAAGGAATGATTGTACCTGAGAATGCTTGGTCCAGCGCGGGGGAGGTCTTGAATCTAGGTGGTTCAAGGAGTAAGGAATGATTGCACCTGAGAATGCTTGGTCCAGCGTGGGGGAGGTCTTGAATCTAGGTGGTTCAAGGAGCAAGGAATGATTGCACCTGAGAATGCTTGGTTCAGCGCGTGGGGGAGGTCTTGAATCTAGGTGGATCAAGGAGTAAGGAATGATTGCACCTGAGAATGCATGTTCCAGCGCGGGGGAGGTCTTGAATCTAGATGGTTCAAGGAGCGTGGAATGATTGCACCTGAGAATGCTTGGTCCAGCGAGGGGAGGTCTTCAATCTAGGTGGTTCAAGGAGTAAGGAATGATTGTACCTGAGAATGCTCGGTCCAGCACGGGGGAGGTCTTGAATCTAGGTGGTTCAAGGAGCAAGGAATGATTGCACCTGAGAATGCTTGGTCCAGCGCGGGGGAGGTCTTGAATCTAGGTGGTTCAACGAGCGTGGAATGATTGCACCTGAGAATGCTTAGTCCAGCACGTGGGAGGTCTTGAATCTAGGTGGTTCAAGGAGCGTGGAATGATTGCACCTGAGAATGTTTGGTCCAGCACGGGGGAGGTCTTGAATCTAGGTGGTTCAAGGAGTTAGGAATGATTGCACCTGAGAATGCTTGGTCCAGCGCGGGGGAGGTCTTGAATCTAGGTGGTTCAACGAGCGTGGAATGATTGCACCTGAGAATGCTTGGTCCAGCACGTGGGAGGTCTTGAATCTAGGTGGTTCAAGGAGCGTGGAATGATTGCACCTGAGAATGCTTGGTCCAGCGCGGGGGAGGTCTTGAATCTAGATGGTTCAAGGAGTAAGGAATGATTGCACCTGAGAATGCTTGGTCCAGCGCGGGGGAGGTCTTGAATCTAGGTGGTTCAAGGAGCGTGGAATGATTGCACCTGAGAAGGCTTGGTCCAGCGCGGGCGAGGTCTTGAATCGAGGTGGTTCAAGGAGCGTTGAATGATTGCACCTGAGAATGCTTGGTCCAGCGCGGGGGAGGTCTTGAAACTAGGTGGTTCAAGGAATAAGGAATGCTATATTATGGGCCTCATTTACAAACTATTACGTCACTTTGCATAATTACTTCCCATTCTTAGCAGAAACATGCACTGAAGGAGAGAGGGGGATATGGAATAACCCTGGGCCACGAACTTCACTCTGCTGGCTGAGTTTGCAGATTTTTCATACTCTTCATTCCACGGAGAACGCGAAGTTCCTGCAAAACTTCCCACTCCACAGAGGAGCAGAGTTCGGCCCCGGACCCTCCCGCCTCCCACCCTCCCTCAATAAATATTTTTCAAATAATAATTATAATTAAAGTTAAAAAAAGTGCACTTACCTTTATCGCAGCATCTCCAGGCTGCCCTCCTCCTCGCTGTAATCCTCTACGTCAGACGGACGTCATGGTAGGACTGCGCATGCGTGCGCTTGTGCAGTCCTAACATGACATACATCTGATGTAGGGGAGTCTACAGGACCACGCCGAGGAGGCGGGCAGCCCGGGACACCGCGATAAAGGTAAGTGCTCTTTTATTTACTTTAATTGTAATTTTTATTTGAAAAATATTTATTACGGGCGGGTGGGAGGCGCGTAGCGGAGCGCCACTGAGTTTTTGCCCAAATCCGGAGAGCTCCATGTAGAGCAACTCCGCCTGCTCCGCCCAGGGTTAATATGGAATAGGTATTTCAACATAAATACACTGGAGGAGAGAGGGGAGATGTGGGGGCATTTGGGGCCCGATGTAGGTAAATCCCATTTACCGATTTTAAAATACCGAATTATACCGATTCGGTATTTCAAAATCGGTAAATGGTATGTTGGTCCCAACATCTGGATTCGTTACCGAATCCTTAACAATTCTTTAATTACCGATTCGGTAAATACCGAATCGGTAATGCCCATTCATTCCTATGGGCTTTGAAGCCCATAGGAATGATTAGGCATTACCGATTCGGTATTTACCGAATCGGTAATTAAAGAATTCACAAGGGTGCAGGGGGTGTCCCTTTGACACCCTCTGGCACCCCCAAAACAGGCACAGGTGCCATGTGGCAGGCATACCTGCCCTAAGGGCAGGTCTGCCTGTCACATGACATAGGTGTGCATGCACACATGTGCATGCACACCGGAATCGGTATTTTACCATGGATTTGTATTCCATGGTAAAATACCGATTCTGTAAGCCATGTGCAGAAGGTACATTGCCTACCTACATTGCATTTTCGGTAATTTTACCGAATCGGTAAATATTACCGAATCGGTAATTATTTTACCGATTCGGTACATATTACCGAATCGGTAAATTTACCGATTCAGTAATGATACCGATTCGGTAAAATTACCAAAAATGTGCACCTACATCTCAATAGCCCTTTACCGATCGGAAACGGCCGAAAATCGGTATTTTCGGCCGATTCCGATCGGTAAAGGGCTACCTACATCTGGCCCTACATGTCTACAGGGCATAAATATAGTGGAGGCGAGAGGGCCATGCAAGAGGCATTTAAATATCTACAGGGTATAAAATCAGTGGACGAGAGTAAGGAGTAATGGGAGATTCATTTAAATATTTCAGGGTATCAATCAATCAGTCTTGTAAAGCGCTGCTCTTCACCCCTGAAGATACCCGGGTGCTGAGGTATGGGTAGTCTCATTTGAAAAGCCAGGTCTTGAGTTCCTTTTGAGGGCGTTTCCTTGGATGCCGGTGGTTGAGTCTGTTGATGTGGGTGTGATGGGATACGGTGTTGAATGCAGCCGAGAGGTCGAGGAGGATCAGGGCTGCTATCTCACCATGGTCAAGGAGGAATCAGCGATTAGGGCTGTTTTGGTGCTGTGATTTGTGCAGAAGCCAGATTGGGAGACGTTGAGCATGTTGTTTTCTTCTAGGTGTCTGGTGAGCTGGTGGTTGATGGCCTTCTAGAGGACTTTCAAGGGTATAAATACATTGGAGGAGTGATGGGGGTTATGGAGACTCCTTTAAATATCTCTAGGGTATAGTTGTCCTGAGGGAGAGAGGGGATATATGGAAGAAGCATTTAAATATCTCTAGGGTACAAATTAGGGGCGGGCGCCAGAAGATTCATGGAGGTTTGTCACTCTGCGCTCTGCTTGGAGGGTGGAGATTGGCCAAACAAAACTTTGTCAACAGAGTTAATTGGCACCCACCGCTCACCCCCCTACTCAAACCCCATCTCCCTTACACAATTCTGCCTTCCTGCTGCTGGTACAATGCCCCTTTGTCCATGTTTGCAAATTATCCACAGTGCGCACTATCCCCAGCAGTGCTCACCCCGAGAAGGGCAGAGATGGGCATGGATTCTCCAATATGTGGCGAATTAGCCTTGGATAATCTGGACGCAGCAACTTGTTGCTGACTCTGGGGAGGGGTTTGGGCTCCAGCCCAAGTTTGAGCAGATAGGCCAGGCAGCTAATGCCATACTTCAGGCTATAGTTGGACCTAAGGAGCACCATGCATGACCTGGCTCCTCCAGCATCTGCACACAGAACAGATATAGGAGCAGTAAACCAGGGCTTTCATGTGACCAGCATTTGATTCAACCTCCAACTTTTAGTAAAAACAATGACAGCTTTGGTACTGTGTAGCCTAAAATAGTGCCCATCAAGACCAGTGCATTTCAGTGTGGTGTTATAGTTGGAACAACATAACATACCTCTGTGACAATTATATATATATTTTTTAATATTGAGCGAACCCGTCCTGAAGGTGTTGGAGCACTTTACATGATGTGAATGCGACAGCTCTCTGGTCAGCATAAGTGTAGTCAATATAAAGAGCGCTTAGGGAAGGAGGTGATACCAAAGGCCTGCATGACAGACAAAAAAAACACCGAACCAAAACAGAGGTAGTGTTCTGGAATCACGAGTTGGTCATCCAATAGCAGCCCAAGAAGTCTGGAGCCGGCGGTTGGAAGACTTGAGACGTCTAGTCTGATTAGCTGCTGGAGATGAGAGAAATCGTCCACCTGCAGGCCGGCCAATGCAGCAACCAGATTGGAGCCAGGGTGAAGTCTAAAAATGTGGTACCCGTGATGTGGCTGTGAAGGAAGCGTGAGAACTTATTTTGTTGCGTTACTGGTGGTAGAACATATCTAAAGAGCGTATTCCAGTGGTAGGTTGATTGGGGACCGGAAAGAACGCTTCCAGTATGCCGTTTTACTTAAGAAAGTGGCGCATATGCACGGTATCCTGGTTATTAGACTTATTTTGCCTTAAACAATTTGTATTTGTATTTGTATTTGTATGGGGTATTTCTAAAGCGCTAACTGTCGCTCCGAAAGGAGCATCCTGAGGCTGAGTAGAAGTGTCCGAAAAATACTCCGCCTGCTCAAGGAACTCCGCAGAATTTTGCCGGAGTTTTTAGTAACTGTGCGGAAATCTACGGAGTGAAACTCCGCTAGCTCCGACTAGCCCTAGTATAAATACATTGGAGGAGAGGGGAGGGTATGGAAGAGGGATTTAAATATTTTCAGGGTATAAATACAGTGGACGAGAGGCGAGATATGTGAGAGCCGCTTACATATTTTAGGGTATACATACATTGGATGAGAGAGGCGAGATATGGAAGAGGCATTCAAATATTGTCAATGTATAAATAGGTACAGGAGGAAGAGGGACAACTTGGGAGCAATGGAAACATGTAAAAGTTTTCTCTTGAATGAGTGATGCAATTGATTTACCAATAAGCACTCAGTAAAAAGTCTGAAGAACTATTATCAAGGCTGACGAGTTATTGATATCTGCTAACCGGAGATATGCTCTTCACATAGTTGTGCCTCGTTAATAAACATGTTCTCCCCTTTTCAGGCCATCACATGAGCAGGTGGTGGTATCACAATCAAAGTTATGACAATCGCCTTGGATAGCTGAGAGACAGGGCTGGTTCAAGAGCCCTCTAGCCCAGGTTCCGTGTGCCCCCAGCAGACCCATCTCCGGCCGAGGCACACACTGGTACAGGAGCACAGGTCCTGGGTCTGATCTGAACCAGGGCTTTCAAGTTTCCAGATCAGTGTGTGAGGGGGAGATCCAGTTAAGGTGTTTTCTTTGCATTCTGGTACTTGTAGTCTTGATTTTCAAATGGGATAACAAGGACTACAAGTTCCAGAATACAAACAAAATGAGTAACTCACTGGGAGAGCTCTGGAATACCTGGTAGGTGTGGCTTGTTGGCATTGGACATGCTCGATCAGGGAGTAAGTGCACCCCAAAAGCTTGGCCCTTCCTGCGGTGGGCAGCTCATGACTGGCTCAAGTCCTATGTGAAAGCATAGCGCCCGATGCTTTGCTGTGCAACCTGTAGGCCTGGTTTCTAGTTTTGGCTTCCCACTTAACCAGATTATGTGATCACGCCAAATCCTCTGATGTCCATATACCTCAGTTTTACGGTCAAAACTGGAACACTTAGGAACAGAATATATACTATAAGTGCCTCCTAGTACTAAAAACTGGACTTTGGAATAGCAGTGTGAGGTTGCATTGCTGTGGATAGTCACTCATGCTTGGGACTCCATGTTGGCAGGGGACAGGGGTTCCAGTCCTCCGGTCTTTCTGTCTTAGTCCTGTTTAATAGAAGCAAATATATACTACTGTCTCTGGAATGCATTGCCTTAGTGAACCAAAGACACAGAGCTATGCTCACAGCCTGCCATCTGCGTGGCAGCAGGGCCCTGGTTCACTATATCTTGGGGTATGTGTTTGTGTTAAAGTGGCATTTCTATAGCGCAAACCTTGGCAAGGGCAATGGAGCCCTCAACAAGACCAAAGACAAGCATAAAGTCTGAGCGACAGGAGAGGGAGCTGGGTTGTGTGCGGTTAATGCATTCCGATGTATAGTTCTTTAACAAGGTGTGTTTTCAAGTCCTTCTTAATTGGAAGATGCACTGGAGTGGTCCTGATGGATACAGGGATGCTGTTCCATATACTGGGTGCGTAGATGGAAAAAGCTTCCTGTCTCATTTAAACAATTTTACACTTCTTAATCTGCAGTCTGGTGGTGTCCTGTCTGCGGGTGAGCCGATATCCACCAGAGATGATGAGCTAGTCTGCAAGATAAGCGAGGGTGCTGGTCGTGCTGGCTTTGTGAATGATGCAACTGTTTTGAAGATGGTGCCGGATGGCAAGGACAGCCAATGGAGTTCAATCAGGATGGGAGACATCCTATTATTAATCTTAGTTAGAAAGGGCTTTTATTTCTACTGAAGTCCAGAAACCTCTGGTTCTAGGATATTTCACCAAGAGACTCTCGCTGTGGCCCTGTTTTCCCTTGAGCTTGTTGCATGGTGAGTTCCCAAACTAACTTGTTTTTTCCTGTTCAACCCTTCAGCTGCTGAACCTCCCATCCCCCAGTACTTTACACTTAAGACGTCACAACTTTTACCCCACAAAAGGTTTCTAGGCTAACTTTGCATCATTTTGCTTTCCGCTCAAGTGTTGAGTATTTTAAAGGCACCCAGGGGTTGTGGATTCCCCTAGAAGGAACAAAGAAAGTGGCCAAAATATAGCAATATGTTGTGGTGTTTTTGGAAAAATTGTGAAAAAATTGCTCAGCAAGAAAACCAATGTTTTTTTTAACACTGCACCAGCAAAAGGATTCCATGTATGTATGTGGTATTTCTATTGCATGAACCTACCCAAAAGGCAACAGTGTACTATACATGGTCAAAGACAGGCATAAAATCAACAAGTGGTAGGACAGGAGACTGATAAGTGGACAATCAATCAATCAATCAATCAATCATGACATTTGTAAAGCGCGCTACTCACCCGGAAGGGTCTCAAGGCGCTGGGGGAGAGGGGTCCGTTACTGCTCGAAAAGCCAGGTCTTGAGTTGCTTCCTGAAGGAGAGATGGTCCTGGGTTAGCCGAAGGTGGATGGGGAGGGAGTTCCACGTCTTGGCTGCCAGGTAGGAGGACTATTGTGCATTTTTCTGATATAGTGTTCTTTAAAGAGTTGTGTCTTCAACTTTGTCCTAAATAGGAGCAGCGTTGGAGTGGTCCTGATGGATGTTGTTCGGCACATAGATGGAAAAGCCTGCTACCTTGTTTTTATTTACACTCCTTAGTCTGCAGTCTGATGGTGTACTGGCTGCTGTTGTGCCGAGAACCACCAGAGATGCTGAGCTTGTCTGCAAGATCAGTGGGTGGACGTGATGACTTTGTAATCGATGCAGCTGGTTTCGAAGACGGTGTTGGCCAGCAGGGGGAGCCAGAGGAGCTCCATCGGGATGGGGGGGTCATCATATTTCTTAAAACCCAAGATGAAACCAGGATGAGAGGTGCTGCAGTGTGTAGGATGCCCCTAAGGGATGCCAGTGTGGAGTCTGGGAGGCCATAGAGTAGGTAATACAACCCTCCCCCCGATGCAAGAATACAAGGGACTACACAGCAATTCTGAAGTTGCTTTCTGGAAGAAGTGGTTTGATTTTCTTTAGAAGAGAGAGCTGGTACCAGGCTGCCTTTGATTTTTTGGCACTGAGGGTGGAGTTGGTGTCCAGGCTGAATCGAAGTCACTTGCCATTCAGTTAAATTTGGGGGTCGAAGCCTGGTTTGTTTGTACTGTATCTTGTTTTTTGTTATTGCCAAATAATAGGAATTCTATCTTGGTTCTACAGAGCTTCAGGTATCCAGGTATGGATGAAGGTCAAGCAGTGATTGAGGCATTGGATGTCTGAAGCAGAGGAGGCTTTGAAGCAGAGCTGCTTCTCCTCGACACATTGTTGAATCGTGATGCTGTTGTCTGAGAGAAGACCACCAAGTGGCTCCACGTAGAGGTATGGAAGCCTGGGCGAAAATATTGGGGTGCTGTTCAAAGGAGGTGGGCTACTAGAGTGTTAATGGTACTAAAACCATTTGCTGGTGAGTAAAAGGAAGGTATTCATCTTACATGGCCCAACCGGTGTACTGCGTATTACTATAACTTGTGGGTGAGTTGCTGCATGAAGAGATGGGCCATCAGTTGGTTTCTGAAGAGGATTCTGAGTCAATATGTTTGCCAGAGTCATGTGTAGCGGGGTAAGGCAAGTGGTCCCTGTTCCAACATGGCGGGTACCTTTTTCCTAGTATAAAAGCATAAAAGAGGGTCAGTTCTCCGGGCTTACAGCAATGTGCTTCAGGGAACATAGTTCCAACCGAGAAAGGATGCTTGATGCAGCTTGTCACTCTCTGCACAAGTGCACACTTTTGTTACTGTGTTCATGCAATAGTTGATTACTAGTGCAGTGGTGTGAACTATGTGGTGGCCAGATAATCACAATCATCCCTACACATGGTCAAATGATCACCATTGTCCCAGGTGATGGTTACATCCTCATTGTGGTGTACGCTAGCAGTTATCCTATCCGTTTGATCCCCACTTGGGGTTATATCATCCCTGACATCCCAACTGGTGACCACATAATTACTGTGGTCACTATATGTGGTTAAATCTTCACCATGGCTCCAGCTGATTCTTACGTCATCACTGTTATGTTAAGTGTATTTGTAAAGCACACTATCAACCACTAGGGTATCCTGGTGCATCACTTTGGTGTAAACTAGCGGTCATCTTACCACTTTGGCCCCAGCTGACGGTTACATCATCCCTGTCATGTTATGTTGTGTTATGTGTATTTGTGAAGCACACTATCGCCCGCGAGGTTATCCTGATGCATCACTGTGGTGCAAACTAGCTGCCCTCTTGTCACTATGGTTACCACTTCCGTTTATATCATCCCTGACACCCCAACTGGTGACCACATAATTACTGTGATCCCCACACATGGTTAAATCATAACTGTGGTCCTGACTGGTGATTATTTTACCCCTAGGGTATAGACTAGCAGTTATCTTGTCACTGTGGCCCCCTCTTGTGCTTATATTATCACTGACATCTCAACTGGTGGTGATGTACTTGTGTTCTCGCACAGTTATCTCATCACCATGCTATGAAAAGTGATGGTTTACCGTCTGGTGGATACATTATCACTCTGGCACCAACGCATCCCTATCACAGTCACCAATGCTGTCGACTCGTGGTCCATTCTGATGCCAACAGACAGCCCGCAAGATCGGAAAGTGAGGATTACAAGTGACAGCGGGTGGGGACACGCATTGTAGGGGTATAGCGCCTTGAGACCCTCACGGGTGAGTAGCACGCTCTATAAACCCCCTGAATGATTGATTGATTCAGTGTGAAAACATTACATTATTTCTTTAACACCTTCGCTGCGGCGGCTATTCCGCCGCAGCGCTATGGGGGCGGGGGGGCCTCGGAGCGCTCACACGCTGGCGACGGAACCGCTCCGTCACCAGCCTCGGGTGAGCTGTGCTGATGACGGAGCGGTTCCGTCATGGCCCCGCCCGCTCAATAGAACGCCCAGCGCAGGCGCGGAATCCGCGCCGCGCAGGCCCATCGGGCGGGCCATGACGGAACCACACCGTCATCAGCACAGCGCCACCGCGGCTGATGACGGAGCGGTTCCGTCATCAGCATCGAAGAGGTTATTGAAAGTAAAACCTTGTGTGCGGAGCATATACTTGGCCAAGTATGTATAGCTGCCATGTTTCCAAGCCCATCCGTGGGAGCTGGTCCAGTCCAGGGTTTTCCTTTGCATTCTGAACCAAGTTGTACTGGAATGGTATGAATCTGCCAAGAAGTTCCAGAAGGTACAGAAGAAAACCTGGACTGGAGCGGCTAATCATGCATGGACGTGGGAATTTTGGCAAGATCGAAAATGCTAAAATGCACACTTCAAGAACAATTTGTTATTTTGCGTTACCCTTCATTTTCTAATTTTAGAAAATTTCCGTTTAGGTTTCAGAGTGATGGCAAAGGCAGTGTGCACTGTGGTCCCGGGCAGGCCACACAAGTTTTTCAAAAACTCTTTTCAAGGAACATTTGAGTGGGAGAGGAGAGAGCATGAAACCAATCTAAAATACCACCAAAGTGTGTAGAGAAAAAGCAAATAAAGGAAAATCCGAGAGTGACGGCTGCAGAGGAACAGTCAAGCCCCTGAGCACCGGATTAAACTTGTCTCTCGTGCTTTAATCCTGCTCTGTCACAACACGGCGCTTAATCCCTCCAGTACTAATAGAGGCACTTGGAGGAACAATGGCGGCCGACAAGCACACAGGGGCCCCGAAACAACTGGCGCGAGGCCAGCTACGCCCCCTACGCAGCACCTGTGAGGAGAAGGCTGCCTCATTGGCCCAGCCCCAGTGCCATGGCTACAGTAGGAAGCAGGCACAGCCATGCCCTCCAGGAGTCATACTACACACAGTACCCTCATGCCCATCAGGGGTCATATTACACACAGTACCCTGCATGTCCACCAGGGGTCATATTACAAACAGTACCCCCATGCCCACCAGGGGTCATATTACGCACAGTACCCCCATGCCCACCAGGGGTCATATTACACACAGTACCCCGCACGTCCACCAGGGGTCGTATTATAAACAGTGTCCCCCATGCCCACCAGGGGTCATATTACAAACAGTACCCCCACGCCCACCAGGGGTCATATTACACACAGTACCCCGCATGTCCACCAGGGGTTGTATTACAAACAGTGCCCCCCATGCCCACCAGGGGTCATATTGCAAACAGTACCCCCATGCCCACCAGGGGTCATATTACACACAGTACCCCGCACATCCACCAGGGGTCGTATTACAAACAGTGCCCCTCATGCCCACCATGGGTCATATTACACACAGTACCCGCACGTCCACCAGGGGTCGTATTACAAACAGTGCCCCTCATGCCTACCAGGGGTCATATTACACACAGTGCCCCTGGGGCACAAAGAGTTTGCGTGCCTGTTTTCTGTATACCCTGGGCTCTGTAGTATTACAAAATGAGGCATAGATGCTTGTGCAACCTCTCCTGTACCACAGATCGTGCCGGTGCAAATGGAGCGCAAGGCGCTATCTTCAGGGGGCGTGCCTTTATTTGCATGGGGACATGGCAACATGCTAATGAGGGAAACATTTGCCCCTGTGCTTTCGCCCTAGTGGATGCAGAGACAAAGAGTCTGTCAGGAGGCGCAGTGACAGTGTGCCCCAAAAAAGTGGCACCCAGCCATTTCCTCCCCCATCTCCCCTCCCCCTGTCCCTTCCACATGTACTACTAAAACCTAGTCTTATGCGTACAGAGACCTTCACAGCACAACAGAGATATCTGCACAGGAAATACAGGAGAGGGGGAGATAGAGGTCTCCGCCCCTAGGTTAGTGAGAAACATTTTGATTGGCTGATTTGATTTGATTGATTGGTACCACTGTAGTACTACGTCACATGCTAAAAAATGCAGTTGTGAATAGGCCCCTCAAATCAATTCGCTGCAGACAGCATACAAAACTTTAAACTGAAACCTGTGGCAGGTATACTTTTCTCCGCTGCAATGGTTGTAGTAAGGTGCACTCCTTAAAAAAGAAGGGGCAGATTTACAAGCCCCTTGCAGCACTTTTGCGTCACTTTTCCCTTGTTAAAAATGACGCAAAAGTGGTGCAAGGGGCTTGTAAATCTGCCCTGAAGTGTTCTATACAAAAACAGAAGTGTAAAACTCATTAAAACACCCCTTTGCCTCTTCACTCTCTACCAATGACCACGGTAGAAACAGTAAAACAGGCTTTACACACAGGAAGCTGCATTTTTTCTGCAATGTGTGAATAAACACCTACAATAACCGAAGTTCAGATTTAGCACTGATGCATCTTATTGTTGGTATCAAACTGAACAATTATCAAGAATTAACACAAACATTAGAAATATTTTTCCCAAAAAACATGTAATTCCCATAATTTCCTCATCCCTGAAATAATCGAAAGCACCTATAAAGGTAATTCTGGGGATGAGAAGTAACAGACATTTTAACTGGCCACTTGTAGTAAGGGCCTTACAGGCACATGCATTAAAGGATTTTGCGATCGCAAACGGTGCGATTCGCAAAAATCGGCCGTTTGCGATCGCAAAATCTGCTTTTGGAATGCATGAAGGATGAAGGCCCTCGCAATTTGAGAATTCGCAAATATTTGCGAATTCCCAAATTGCAATTGCATTTAAGGAATCGCATTTTGCGATTCCTTAAATGCAATGCATGAAACTTTAAAAAATTGTGAATTCGCAATTAGAGGGGAGCAAATTACTATGAGGTTGAACCTCATGGTAATTTGCGAAAACTTTGAAAAATGCACTTTTGTGCATTTTTCAAAGTTTCATGTTGTGCACACACATGCCCTTGGGGCATGTGTGTGCACAACATATGTGTACAGATTGATTTCAGGGGTGCAACAGGGTGTCCTTTGGACACCCCTGCACCCTTGAAATCGCATTCTCAATCAGCGAATCGCTAATTGCTAATCGCAAATTGAGAATGTCTTCCCATTCATTCCTATGGGCCCATAGGAATGAATGGGGAGGTATTCCTTAATTGCGAGTCGCAATTTGCGAGTCGCAATTAAGGAATATTAAGAAATCGCAATTTATTTAGCGATTTCTTGATGCATTGCATTTTGCAATTCCTTAATTGCGATTCCTTATTTTTCGCAAATAAGGAATCGCAAAAAGCAATATTGATGCATGTGCCTGTAGATGTTTGTAAGGTGCACAAATAAAATAGAAAGATACACCAAATATTATTTAATAGCTGGTACACTTAAAAAAAGTAGCTGGATTATTTCTTATTTGTTTTGATCTAATTCAGGAATTCTCTCTGTGAAGTTAAGTCTTATTTAGGAATTTTATAATTCACAGAATTCTAGGGGCCAGCTTTACCACAGTTTTTGCGGTCGCAAAAGTGTATTCAACCCTTTTGCAACCGCAAAAATGGTGGTGGTATGTACCAAAGCTATTTTGCGAATCACAGACTTGCAAAATAGCGTTTGCGACTCGTTATTAGGAAGGGGAGTGCCAAGGGCGTCCCTTCCTAATAACGAGTCCAAATGATATGTCCCATTGTTTTACGACCGCATTTGTGGTCGCAAAACACTTGTATTTTACCACCTACTTCAAGTAGGTGGTAAACCATTTGCAAACGAGAAGGCTTCCCCAGGGGACACCTTCCCCTTCGTGAATGGGAGCGAAAATATTTTTTACGGGCAGGCAGTGGTCCCAGGGACTACTGCCTGCCCTTAAAAAATGAAACTGAAAAGTTTCCTTTTTTAGGTCTCGCCTGTCGATGCGCATGCGCATCGAGCAAGCGAGACTATGGGGGCTTATCCACTCTTTATCCAACTTGCAAGGAATCGTGGCGATTCCTTGCAGTGCCCGTGACTTTTAAGCTCAATGCGCATGCGCATTGAGCTTAAAAGCGCGTGCACATGCCCCCAGCCGCCTGCCTTGCCTACTCTCCTGCCCCCTCACTTCTTGATTGCACGGCCGCTAGGCCGTGCCTCCCCTACTCTCCTCCTCCTACTCTCCTCCCCTCGCCGTCTGTTCCCGCACTCCTCCCACACCCCCGCTCCGCCCCCTCCCCTGCCTGCCATGTCGCGTCGCATTTCTCCTCCCCCCTCCCCCCAGCCGCCTGCCTTGCCTACTCTCCCGCCCCCTCACTTCTTGATTGCACGGCCGCTAGGCCGTGCCTCCCCTACTCTCCTCCTCCTACTCTCCTCCCCTCGCCATCTGTTCCCACACTCCTCCCACACCCCCGCTCCGCCCCCTCCCCTGCCTGCACTTTAGACTGCCACGTATTTTTCTCCGTGTAAAATCCGAGGCAGTAAACTAGAAGTCCTTTCACATAAAATGTTCTGGAATCAAAAGAAAGGGCGGGTTGAACGTGAGATGGGCTGCCATGAAAGCTGCAATCTCTCCCCACCACGGTGGGCAGCAGGGTTCTCACCTGAAGGAGTGGCAGTACCCGCTGGTTCAAACGTCTCCTCTCAAGCAGGGGCGCAAGGCCCGACCGGCTCATCTCGCTAAGAAGTACCAGTACGGAGATCTTATACGGGGTCACCCAGTCCTTGATGCCGAACACATTGGCGTGCACCACCCCGTTGGTCATCATGGGGTTGAAGTAGAGGCTCTCGTGCACGCTGGCCATGGCAGGGGATCCTGCGGCTCCCGGGGGCCAGATTATCACCTTAATATGAGCTCTATACAGGTTCCTGGACTCGGACACCCAGACTCGCGCCTCTACCTTTCACCCGCACCAGCAATAGAATACAACCAATCAGAGAACTTGCTGTCACGTGACGTCACAAAACAGAGTTGGTCATAAACACTAGCCCGGAAGCATACCATCAGATCTGCGTGTAACGTCGGTGGCCATACTGGAAGGAGTTCGCTTGTCTCTCCTTATGTATCAAAATGTCTACTGTCTCCGAAAAGGCAAAGTTTACATACGCTCTTTCCCAAGAAAGTAAGAATTACTTAATCAAACCATTGATTGTTCCAAAACGAAAACAACCAATTCACGATATAACTTTCAATATTGTTATGTCATTAAGTATACATTTTGTAAAAATATGCAATTAACCACGTTCTAATTTAATAACGCTATATTAAAGATACTGTATCTTATATGTGTAAGTGAAGTCATATTAAATAAGTCCAAAACTTGTCGTTCCTAGCTGGCTGTTTCTTGTCAACATGGAGCAAAACTGAGGCCCTTCTCCTCATCCAACTAAAATTTCTTCAGCCTCACCCTCACTCACCCTCACCCTCACTCACCCTCAACGCCTCACCCTCACTCACCCTCAACCCCTCACACTCACTCACCCTCAACCCCTCACCCACACCCTCAACCCTTCACCCTCACCCCCTCACTCACCCTCACTCTCGCTCACCCTCAACACCTCAGCCTCACCCTCACTCACCCTCACTCACCCTCAACACCTCACACTCACTCACCCTCACCCTCACTCACCCTCAACCCCTCATCCTATCTCACCCTCACTCACCCTCACTCACACTCACCCACACTCACCCACACTCACCCTCACTCACCCTCAACACCTCACCCTCACTCACCCACACCCACACTCACCCTCACCCTCACTCACCCTCAACGCCTCACCCTCACACTCACTCACCCTCACCCTCACTCACCCTCACCCTCTCACCCTCTCTCACCCTCACTCACCCTCACCCACACTCACCCTCACTCACCCTCACTCACCCTCACTCACCCTCACCCACACTCACCCTCATCCTCACTCACCCTCAACGCCTCACCCTCATTCACCCTCAACCCCTCACCCTCACCCTCACTCACCCTCACTCACCCTCAACCCCTCACTCACCCTCACTCACCCTCAACCCCTCACCCTCACTCACCCTCAACCCCTCACCCTCAACCCTTCACCCTCAACCCCTCACTCACTCTCAATCTCACTCACCCTCACTCCCCCTCACCCTCACTCACCCTCACCCACACTCACCCTCACTCACCCTCACTCACCCTCAACCCCTCACCCTCACTCACCCTCAACCCCTCACCCTCACCCTCACTCACCCTCAACCCTTCACCCTCAACCCCTCACTCTCACTCATCCTCACTCACCCTCAACCCCTCACCCTCACCCTCACTCACCCTCACCCACCCTCAACCCCTCACCCTCACCCTCACTCACCCTCAACCCCTCACCATCACTCACCCTCAACCCCTCACCCTCACCCTCACTCACCCTCACTCACACTCACCCTCACCCTCACTCACCCTCACCCTCACTCACCCTCACTCACCCTCACCCTCACTCACCCTCACCCACCCTCAACACCTCATCCTCACTCACCCTCACCCTCAACCCCTCACCCTCACTCACCCTCACCCTCACTCACCCTCACCCTCACTCACCCTCAACCCCTCACCCTCAATCCCTCACCCTCACTCACCCTCACCCTCACTCACCCTCAACCCCTCACCCTCACTCACCCTCAACCCCTCACCCTCACTCACCCTCACCCTCACCCTCACTCACCCTCAACCCCTCACCCTCACTCACCCTCACTCACCCTCACTCACCCTCACCCACCCTCACTCACCCTCAACCCCTCACCCACCCTCACTCACCCTCAACCCCTCACCCTCACTCAGCGCAACCACAGCATCTTCACTAAATATATTTAATAAACTTTAAGCTATTGGCAATATAAAATAAAATCCATTTTATTTACGTATTAATTATTAATTGTTTTTTAAAGCCATTGATTTTTTTTATATCAATACATATAAGTCACATATAAGTCCCGTTAATACAAAACATGTTGCTTTACAAATGCTAGAGGTGTCACATTTACAAAAATTATAACTATTGGCTTTGTAAAGAAGAAAGCTATTAATTTAGCTATTTAGAAAAAACAACACATAAATAAAAAACAAAAAAATAAATAACACCTATAGCTCAAACTTTACTACTGCGAGACCTATTGCATTTCCAATGCTTGTTTTTAAATGCATCCCGTTTTCCTTTAAGGAAAACGGGCTGCATTTTAAAAAAAACTGCTTCATTGAAAAAGCAGTCACAGGCATGGTGGTCTGCGGACCCCAGCAGACCACTATCCCTGTGGGGAATGGGGTCGCAAATTGCGCTTGCCTCATGAATATTGATGAGGCATGCAATTTGCGACCCCATTGGGAATCGCAAACAGTGTCTGAGACGCTGTTGTACATTGCATTTCGGCGAGTCGCAAAGCGGCGCAATTTGCGAGTCGCAACATGCAAGCATCGTACATCTGGCCCTAGGCGTTTTACGTCACAGGTTCTACCTGTTGTAAAGGTTCCTTGGTCCCAATTCTAATACTCACACTCCTTCAAAAACTGCAACCTTTATCATCCCACTTAAAGCACCGTCTAACAATGAAACTCGAAACTGACCAGTGCTTAGCGAAAATTGGCGAAGGTATGCATAGCGACACCTGCCTTTGCATTAACTCTCTGGTGAAAACTATACATAGAGGGCTTCGGGCACTACAGATGTCATAGCTTTCCAAGTTTCAGACGCATATAGCAGTACATGGCCTTTTCTCACTCCATTCTAACACCATCATTTTGAGATTAATCTCGAAGACTAAACTGACACTTGATGATGTTAAATTTGCCTATAAGGACAGGAAAAATCAAAGGGAACAGCTCAATGACAGTTTGAAAGCTGCTTTAGGGCTGGCTTCCAGGTTTATTTGCAGAATAAATATGTGGCCCGTCAGACAGTAACCTGTAATCTCCTGTAGATAAAGCTAAGTAAACCAGCGATGCCAGCGCTCATGCAAATAATGTTTGTGAACCAGAGGTGCCTGCGCGGACCTGCAGGGCCAGGGACGCGGCGAGTATTGGGAGGTTGCCCCGGGGCAGGTGTCCATGGGGCTTGGGCACAAGATTGCACGACTGACCTATATAGTTCCTGCAAAAGATGAAACAGGGACATGGGCACATTTTGCATTTTGCCACACCCACAAGTTTGCTCTGTTTTTAGCAAAATGGATATGAGTCAGTGTAATATAAATATGTTCACTTTAGCAGCCCATCTCCATCATTGTTTGGGCTGCTTGGATCTCAGCCAATGAGTTTCAGAGCTGAACGTTCTACCTCCAGGAGTCTGTTATCTCATGTCACTCAATGGAGAATGCTGGTTGCATGTGAACTTGTGAAATATTCTGACCATGAAGATTTCTATTACCTGGCAAGTAACCCTTTCCTCTCCACTCCTGGAGCTCCCAGACCCTATGTTGTTGAAATGGAATGGCCAACAGTGTTACCTGTATAGGGGAGCGGTGACGCATTGTCTTCTGCCTGTCTTGCTTGGTTCTACCCTTTGGCACTGGTGTTAGCACAGTTATGTGGATACACCTGACCTGATCTGGACTAAACAACCTGAGGATTTTTTTTGTTTTTCTCTCCCATCTTTTAGTCCTCTCTTGACTTACGTTGATGGGATTTCCTGGGAAGACAGACTGCAGAAGCCTTTTTTTGAAGGTTAGACTCTTGCTGTTTTTTAAAAAGATTGAATTCCTGCACTTCCTACAATGACATATTCTACAAGTCCTAATGTTTAACTGCTAGAATGTTTTCCTTCTTGTTTTCTTGCCAGAGCTGTGATTTCATATTGTTGGGCGGCGTTCATAGGGCCACAGGGCAGGCAGGGGCCACTGAACCCAATGATGGTTGAGGGCGATGTGGGGTCTTTCCTTCCATGACTCTGCAGACTGGACCTAGTGCATCCCTTCTGCACTTGATTCTCAAGGGAGAGAGGGCGATTATTGGTGTGGGAAGCAAAGGCTGAGACCTCAAGCATTAACCAAGACTCAGCACAACACTGCCCAGCCCGCGCTTGTCCTCTTAGAAGAGAGAAAGTACTTCTAATATCACAGCGGTACCAAATACTACACAGTTGAATAGATAATGACTTCTATTACATTTCTGTACCTGCCCCGATGCCCTGCTCCGGGGTCTCTTCAATGTCCCTCCCCTGTGCCTTTTGGCAAAATTGGGCACAGATGCAAGCTGCACTAACCCGTTGCCTCTGGACACCCGGTACATCAATTAATTTACTTATTTAACCCAAAAGAGTGGTAGTGGTAAAGAGAAATCCTATCGCAGTTTGGCTTCGCTCTCATTCACTGTCTCTGGAGGGTGTGCCACTCTGTTACTTTTCTCAGTGTATGAACTGGCCCGGCAGGCCTGGGCTGGTACAATGATACTGGCCTTTGCATACACTTATCAGCATCATCTGTGGTCTCTCTCTCTCTCTCTCTCTCTCTCAGTCTGTCTCATGGACCACTTCAGGCATTGGCCTGGGGTTCAGAAGAAATGGCCTCAGGTCAGGCTTCCAGTTGTGGTGGCAACTGGTCCCGTGTTTTGAGGCGGCAGTGCCAGTACGAGCCCCCCTGACTGTATACGTTTCGGTGGTACACGGGTATTTAGTTGTGCTTCTTCAGGCAGTTCATCGCTAAAACAGTGCTTGAGAAGACAGGACGACATCTCGCATCACAGGCTGATCCCAATGATGCTCTATTGAATAGACAGCTTCCTCCTGGTGTCCCACACATGAGGGCACAGCTGGGCTTCTCTGTATGGACAGTTCGACACTCATTCCTCCTGCAAGCCCTGGCACTTTCCTTCCCTCTCTAATCAAGCAGTCTTCAAGGTGCTACACAAACCCATTACTTCTCCAGAAAGATTACATCACTTTCAATTACACCACAGTAATCGTAGTAATATCGGTATTGGTAATTCCACATTTACTCTTTAACGTGGAATTACTGATAATATTACAATTACACCTGCTCGGGTAATTAAGAGTAATTTGTGGGAAAACATCCTACGAAGCTGTGTGCGCTCACTGTTCATGTTTTGTTGCATTTAGCGCTATTTCTTAGCACAAAATGCATCCTCACATCCAGTTTGTATGCACGGGTGCATTTTGAGCTAAGAAACTTGTGCTAAATGCCGGAAATATGTTGGTTGGAAAATCCTACTTCAAATGCAAATTTTGCAAGCGCCAGCAGCTGCTCGCTATTCGTGTTCTGTTCCATTTAACGCTATTTCTTAGCGCTAAATTCATTCTTGCATTCATTTTAGACACGAGGATCATTTTTTGCGCTAAAAAATAACTCTAAATGCAGAATGACTCCACATAATCGCGCTGAATTTTTTGGTAATTGTACACGATTACTTTACATGGGATTACGTGAGTTATGCCCACCCCTAATTAGGACAGCTTCCGTATACAGAACGCATATTGCCTGCATTCCCGTGGCTGACGGGTGGGCAAATCCAGACAATCAGGTGAGGTGGATGGAGACGGGGGTTTCTTTAGAAATTCCATGAATATTTTGTTCGCAAAGGACTGCTGTAGGGTTCCTCCGAACTGCTGCCGTTTGGTTAACGGTAGTGGTGAGGGGTTGGATTGCACTTTCTCTTCCTGGAGGTGAACTTTACTTTACTTTACTTGTGGACTTGTATAGCGCAATGAATCATCCCCAGAGGGATCTCTCGGCGCTTCGAAGAGAAGTCATAATGGGCAAATGTAACTAATAGAGCCATGTCTTTAGAAGTTTTTTGAACATAGTGATCTTATTACAGGCTCTGATGTTCTGCGGTAGTTTATTCCAGTGACTGGCTGCCAGATGGGAAAAGGCTCTACCACCCATCCTTACCTTACCTTATGAAGACGTTCGAAGATCAAGCCTGCTGTCTTGTCGGTACCTGATTACTGCTGAGTAAGGCTAATGACACCAATTACCGAAACCTCACGCTTTGTTGTGCACATGTTGTGAGTATTCCAACATGGAGACAGCCCCGCATCCTCTTGGTCCAAGAAACATCACTCTACACAAAGGCTGTGCTCGGAGAGCATCCTGAGAAGGAGAAAAACCCCAAATCGGTTCTGGTGTTTGAGACAGTAGGTCTAGAAAACATCTATAAATGTGAGATACAAACCACCCCACTTTGTTCCAATTCAAAGTTCTTCATGAGAAATATCAACACACAGAGACCTCAAGGAACGGCCGTGGGACCAAGGTTGATGTCTGCCTGGCAGGCAGTGTCCCAGAGGTGAGGGGGTGTCCCCTGAAGGCGGCCCTTTCTGCTGAAGGAGATGAGGGCCTGCCTAGCGCCCAGAAGCCCGCCTGCCTGCTGAGAGAGGGAAGGAGTCTACCTGGCCCTGCAGGAAAGGTTTCCAGGAGGTGAAGAAGAGAATTTGCCTAGAATTGGTAACACCCAGATAAAGACACTGCTTGTGGGAGTGCCCAGGGGCCACTTGTGCTGCATGTGGGTCCCCGATACTCCTTCCACAGTTCACATTGAGAACCACACCTGAAGAACTGCCCATGATTAACTATATGTGTGCAGGGTCGGATTGGGATCACAATTTGGCCCGGGCACTGACGAAAAAGTGGCCCACATTAAGGGGGCGTGGCCTACATTTAAGGGGCGTGGCCTACATTTAAGGGGCGTGGCCTACATTTAAGGGGCGTGGCCCACATTCGAGGGGCATGCCCTTTCATGAAACACCATTTGGTTACTCTTTGAGGTCTAATTTGTAGACAAATATTTAGTAAATTAAGCCTTTTAAAGCTTACAGAGCAAGTAACATTGGTAAAGACTAGGAGCACTGCAGTTCAGATAACTGAATACTTACTTGCAGTCTTAACGCCCTGCACAATGTCGTTGGATACTCTTTCCTAACCAGCTATGTCCTAGACTCTAATCATCACATAAACCAGAAATCTAGTACAAAGTCAAGGAGAAAGGGTAAGACTGGAATCTCTGGTAATAGAACATGTAATAACAAAAGTAAGAATTCACGAACGAGGAAAAGGCAGTCTGGGGTGTAAAGAATGCTGAAAAAATGTATCTGTACAATCTAGTCATACATTTATTTCACAGTCAGCAGGTGATGTCTATATACAAAAAACACAGTTTTATTCATATCTGTTGCTGCCTTAAAGTCTGGGCCATGGGGAGTGAAATAAAACAATTGCATAGGATCACATGATCTGATTAAGATACGAAACCAGTATTAATGCCAAGTTGTTGGTATCACATTGTGCAATTCAGAAACTAGATGTATATGCCTCACTTCCCTTACACTCACCTTACCCCCAACTGCAACTCATCTGGTATCAACATAGCTCTTGGTCATAACTCAGACCAGATGTTGTTGCTCCTGGCAAAATGTTTGTGAGCACCTATGTTCAGGCCTATATCATAATGTAATACAATCTGGAATAATGCTGCAAAATCATTCCTTGGGTAAATTGTGTACATTAAATTGCAACAACATTTGACGTGGAATTCTGTGTGCAACCTGCCTATTTCTCACATTTTTAGTGGTAAGGGTGATTTGGTTGTTGTTTTGTGAGCTAGCACACAATATCACAATAAACCATACGGGCATTGTGTTTGCAATTGTAGCTTTAGTTATGTTTACTTATGCCATTCTTTCAGCAACAATGAAAACCAATGCGATGTTCTGAGGATTTTCACCATTCCATTGGAGGAAATCTAATAATTTCCTCCTTATATAGAAGAAGCAATACACACACTCTGTTCTCTGAATCATGGTACAAGAGACCTGCAAACAACTAGTGCTATTGGTTTTAAATATTCCAACCGTGTAACAATCCCTCACAATTTTTCGCATGTCCTCCATGTGTAAGACACATTATGTAGCACCAACTCTGAAGCACGTTCTGGGGCCCACATGCATGATAACAAAACACAACCAACCAGAAAAAGTTGTGCAATACCCTAAAAACTAATCCCACCATGGTCCCTTTAAATACCCCTGCACCCCATAATCATAACCCATCCTAACCCTAAAAATACACCCTGCACCCTAAAACCCAAGCCTATCCCTGAACCCTAAAAATACCCCTTTACCCCAAACCCCAAACCTATCCCTGAACTCTAAAAATACCCCTGTACCTCAAAACCCAAACCTATCCCTGAATCCCAAAAATACCCCTGTACCTCAAAACCCAAACCTATCCCTGAATCCCAAAAATACACCTGTACCCCCAAACCTATCCCTGAACCCTACAAATACCCTGTACCCCAAAACCCAAACCTATCCCTGAACCCTAAAAATACCCCTGTACCCCAAAACCCAAACCTATCCCTGAACCCTAAAAATACCCCTGTACCCCAAAACCCAAACCTATCCCTTCACCCTAAAAATACCCCTGTACCCCAAAACCAAAACCTAGTCCTGAAACCTAAAAATACCCCAGTACCCCAAAACTATCCCTGAACCCTTAAAATACCCAATCACCCTAAAACATATACCTCAGAACCCCAAAACATATACCCTATATACCCATACTTACCTTATCCTAACATATACAAAAAAACATGCTTTTATCATTCATGCATTTACGAGTTTCATTGTAAATGTATGCGTGGTAAAAGCATATAAAATGTAATGCCATGCGTTATAACGGCATTGCGGAGTCCTAGTAGATTCGTAATAAAAGTATGCGGAGTGATGGTATGCGGCAAGAAAGATTCGGGATAATGGGTGTTTACTGTCAGAATGACCTACAAACTACAAAAAAAAACTAACCAAAACTTACTAAATGATATTTTTGGCATATAGAGAAATATGCCCCTTGTCTGCATTTTGGATTAGGCCTTTAAAATAGAGTTAAATTGTTAACTGGCACATGAAATGGAAATTTTATATCGGAAAAGCTGTGTTAAAAATATGGACATGTTTTTATAAAGTGTCCTCTTTAATTATCATGGTCCCTTTGCAGAATCATAAAGCATGAACAAATGGTTATTTTTTATAATTTTCTTACCATTTGACAGTTTTATGTAGTGTAAATTCAGCCCAAGACAAAGGCTATTTGAGTTCTATTCATGAGTACCAATTACAGTACACATGATCTGATTTTTAGGTCGAGCAGACGTACGCTCAATGCGTGAGCATTGAGCGTGTCTGCTACAGACCTAATGTCGCCCGTATTCAGGAGACTGGACACGACTCAGACGCGCGCTTTTGCAGTGTCGGATTTGACCGCGGGAGCGCGCGTCTGAGCCGCGCTTGCGCAGAGTAACTAGTACTCACAGCCTCTGCTCACACACAGCCAGCCCCCACCCCTCTGCATGCACGCATACACACAGGCGCGCGCGCGCACACACACACACACGCTGCCGCCCCCCACCCACCCCCCTGCATACACACAGACACGCCAGCACGGAGCCCCACTCACCGGACACATCCAGCCCCCACCCGTCTGCATGCACGCACACAGGCACGCGCGCGCACACACACACACACACATACACACGCTGCAGCTCCACTCACCGGGACTTCTAATCCGCAGGACTCTTCCGACGTTAACGGGCACAGGGACACCGGCACTCCGCTCCTTGGCTTCCCGGGCGGACGCCGGCTGCACGCAGGGCTCTCCTCTCTGCACCGGAGCCATGCGCCAGCCACTGCAGCCTACCTCCTGGAAAGCTCCGGTCGCGTGTCCGGCCCCGCCCCCGTCCCAACAAAGGTTGCCTGGCTTCCTGTTGAAGCCGGGCTGCTGCGGTGAGTTTGCTTTTTAACCCTTTCCTGTCTGTAGACACGTCACCCTGGGCACCGCGTCAGCACATAGGACTTCGCTATGTGTAAAAGTTGTGTTTTATTTTATTCGCCCGCTTTTCTGTGCTGACACTTCCTTGTTTCCCTGCGCTGCAGAGACCCGGGGGAGCCCCTCGTCCGGGTGACTTGCATTTTGAATGGGGAATGTCATGGCGCTTCGCGTGTCATTCATTATCTCTGTCCCCGCCTCAGACCAGTTTCTGCTGGCGTTGATACTCATGCAGTCTCACAGCTGGGTATTCTCACGTTTCAAGTCATGGAGAATTTGCGTAATTTATTGGCTGAAACATTCTTGTTTGTTTTGTGGCTTCATGTGTCTGGAATTCCTGCGTTGGTGTGGGACACTAGCGTCCCTCTGAGTCTTGTTAACTGTTCCGGTTTGCAGTTCATGACATTTGACCCCAGGCCGCTCTTACATGCTTCCTTTCCACTCCAGGTGCAACAGGCATCCTTTTACCCTGCTGCTGCCAGAAACAAGGTGGGCGCACAAAGATCCATCCCTGGTTCTTCAGATTCCCTGCTGTCTGGTTCTATTCAAGGGAGTGTATTTGAACTCAGTGACTGAGCACAGCTATGTACAAGCAGACTTGCACAACCAGTCAGCACCTTCTGTGTGTGTGTGTGGTTGGAAGCTCTTTTGCTCTCTTTTCTTCACCGGTAGAGATGTGGCTGTTGAGCCGGAGGATGATGTAACACTTACACAATGAAAAGAGTCTAGCTAAACCTTTATTCCGGCGCTTAATTTGTAAAATAATATATGCATAAAAGTGCCGGAGCTCAGTTTTCTCGGGAGTTAACCACAGATTCTACTGAATGCTGGGATTGTTGAATACTGAGGCTGCCTTGTTTTGATTCCACCTCATCAACTTTTCTTACACCACTTTACTCTTCCTCTCTTATACCTCACTTTCCAGGTTCTTTTTCTTACCCCTGCTGCTTTAGTACCAGTTTTCTTATCCTTTCTTCCTTTTTAGCCTTTCTCTGTTGTGCTCTACACCAAAGTCAGATGACGAAAAATAATTCTTGGACCTTAAAAATAAGTACTGGTGCCCACTACCTGCACTACATGCCCATCCCTGTCTGTTTTTAAATCTGAAACACTCAGCTGTGTTGTGTTGGAGGCAATAGGCTTTTGCAGTAACATCAAGATCTCTGTTGTGACACTAGGTGTGGAACCGGAGAACTACACTGCCAGCTTCTCGTAGTCACCCTCACACCCTCACTCACCCTCACACCCCCCTCACCCTCACAACCCTCACACACCCTCACATCACCCCACCCTCTCACATCCTCGCACCCTCACCCTCACACCATCAAACCCTCACTCACCCTCACACCATCATACACTCACCCTCACACAATCAAAGCCTCACTCATCCTCACACACCCTCACACCTCCTCGGCCACACACCCTCACTCACCCCCCTTCACCCTCCCTCACTCACCCTCACACACCCCCTCACACACCCCCTCACCCTCACACCCCCCTCACACCCCCCTCACACCCCCCCTCACCCTCACACACCCCTTCACCCCCACACACACCCCTTCACCCTCACACACACACACACCCTCACCCCCTCTCACCCTCACCCACCCTCACCCACCCTCACTCACCCTCACTCACCCTCACCCTCACACCCCCTCTCACCCTCAAACACCCTCTCACATCCTCACCCCGCATCACTCATTCGCCACCACAACATCAATCTGTGCAACCATTCAACAACTACTTCAAATATGTTCTCTCAATATTTCAAGCTTTATTACAAATGTAACAAAAACATGTTAATATTTCACTTCTGTTCTAGGAGTTTTGTAACAATAAAAGACACAGAACATAATCTTCACAAGTTATTTACAAAACTTTAAGCTATTACCATTATAAATTATAATACCTTTTATTTAAGTATTAATTATGTAAAAAAAAAATGAAAAGCCATTGTTATTTGTAATATCAATACATGTAAGTCACGTAAATACAACACATATTGCATTACAAGTGCACTATGTGTCACATTTGCAAAAATTATAACTATTGGCATTGTAAATGACAAAGCTATTAATTTCGCTATTTTCAAAAACAAAACCTAACTAAAAAAATTTGTCATTTACAATTCCAATAGCTCAAACTTTCCTAATGCGAGACCTATTGCATTGCAAATGCTTGTTTATTTAAGGGCCTGGGCGAGGAAGTGATCTGCCCAGAATCACAGGCTGTTGAGCAGACCCTGGGATTCAAACTTGAATCCCCATCTCTGCAACTCTGGCGTTAGGCCACCTATGCCTATGCAAAGATAAGGAATGAAAGTGGGAGGATACTGTTCTTGCGCAGGACTCAGGCCCAAGGTGACAATGGCCTACATGCTGAGCAACTAAAAAAACAGCAAGGCCCCTTTCTGTCACAAAATTATTCAAGAACTTCAGTGCAGGAGCACCTGAAAAGAAGGGAAGCCCCTGCTATTACTAACCTACTTAGCTCAAGAGCACATGAACAGCAGTATGGCCCCTGCAATTAGTAAATTAATCAACCCTCCCCAGCCCTCCAGGCCCCAGGGCAATGTCTTGGCAGGGGAGCACAATGGTAGACAGGGGAAGGCTGAGGTGAAGATGGTGGGAGTTCAAAACATCACCTAGCCCCCACAGCCAGGCCCATTCTTCCTCGCCCACTGTGCCCTGAATCTGAGGGGCTGTGGGCGAGGTGTTAAGATTAACACCGTTTCTCGGCTGCGTGGGCCCCAGGGGGGCCGAGGTGGAAATGGCTCAAGGCCTGAGCAACACCTGGCCCCCAGGGAGGCCGATTTTCGCAGACAATCACCGCTCCCCAGCCCACCCTTGGCGTGATTGCTTTTCAGGGGCAGGGGGTGAAGTGAGGCCACAGCTAATAATCACTGCATGGCACACAGTGAAGCGCTTTCATTTCTGTCTCTGTTTCCGTGCGCTCTGTGGGCCGTTTTTTTTTTCTCCCCTTCCCAAGTTCACAGAGAGCAGATAGCAGAGAGCACTCTCTGTGAACTGAAAAAGGGGAGAAAAAAACCGGCCCACAGAGGGCACTGAGACAACGGCCCTTCGGCCGTTTCCCGAATGCCCGCCTTGCCAATCCGACCCTGTATGTGTGCCTCTGATGACCTCTGTGACCTTCAGTTCTGAACTGTAGACAGCATGAGAAGCTGGGACCCTGCTGAGCGAGAGCTGATAGGACTACACGGGCTGCAACTGCCTGGAGCACGCATTGATCTGGAAGAGGTGTTGCAAGTACCTTGCCCTGAGATGCATCTGCTTGGACTTTAGAGAGGGTTATAACTACCCTCCTGTGAAATCCATCTGCACTCAACCAAAAGAGGGTTGCAACTGGTTTGCCATACGATCCACCTGACCCAGATGAGGACCGCAACTGCTGAAGTCACCAGGTTTGCTAAGCTATCAACCACTGAGCTGCGTTTCATCCATCCCACTGGATGGATGGACATGCTGAATACATAGGCAGTGTTCGACCTCCTTCCTCGACTGTGACAGAGACAGGTAACAAGTACCGCAGATCCCCACATAATGCTGTACAGGAATTGAAATGTGTTGACTTAGCGTAAAGCAGTGCTTAATTTGAGCCAGTGGTTTCCGGTGCTCGGCACCGGCACTTAATTGTCAACACTGACGCTTAATATTGTCTGCCACATGATGGCGCTGTTTTGCTAATTTTAAAATGAGCACAACAACTATTGTTTAATAATTAAATATACAGTACAAATGGCTAATCCCTGCTTCCCAATTTTTTCTTCTAGCTACTAGGGCCCTGAATTAGTCCGAATTGTCACACTTGCAGGAGTGTGATGGTTAGTAGTTGTGTTGGTTCTGTCATTGGCAGTGCTGGCAGAGGCAATGTGTGGTGCAAGACGAGGCCGCCTGACGAGGGCCCTGGCATTCATTTTCTTACAAATTAAGAACTGGCGTAAGGGGCTCGAGAACTGATCCTGCCCACAACCACCAATGGGTAAGATCACAGGAACTGATTACACATTTAAACTAGTGGGGTGGATGCCATCTGTACCTCAGTCTAACTCATGCCTCTACTAGAGATTGCTGGGGAACTGTAATCAGGGTGCCTGGAATTATGCATCAGGGGGGAATAAATTATACTGCAGGGTTGATTGAATGATGAAGCAAGAAAAGGCAAATTATGTGGCATAATTTGCCACATTTTGTGTTAGTGTTGCTTCACTACTTTGACATTGTCACACTTGTTAACACTATGCCTAGGATTCACCTCATTGTAGCAGTTTAACAAAACCCAAATATAGCAATAAGCCACAGAAAGATAACGAGTCAACCTTTGGGAAAGGCCTTCCACCGTGCAGCAACACTCGTGGCTGCATTTCTAGTAACTTTTGATCTGTACTAGCTAGAAACAGCATGCACAAGAAGAATGATTATGTGGCAAATGCGGTCAATCCATCATTATCTGGAAGACGCTTTGGCCAAAATACCATATTACCAGTGTCTCTGGAACGGCGTAGCGTCACCTGGATGCGAACAGAGCAGTGGGTGGAGGGAGGAAAGTAGAACCCACAAGGCTGAGAATCATGACCAGGAGTAGCACACTTCATCTGCAAAATATAGTTTTAGTTTTATTGTGTGATTAAAAGTACTTTCATTTACCCAAAAGAGAAGCACTGAGGTGGAGATGTAGTCATTGTGTCTTTTGTCTGATTGGTCAGTTCTGGGTTCTTGACCCCATACAGGCCTGTGACTGCTCTCTCTCTCTCACTACCCTGGGAATAAAATGTGGAAAATGCTATAGTTGGCCCAGTTTGCAGAGCCGTCATAAGAGGGACCCCTAGAACAGCAGTGGCAAACAACTTCAGCCGCCTATTGATACCCGAACTTAGGGGTATACTTATAAGCCCCTATCGCCAGCACAACGTCACTTCACTTTTAGTGACGTTGTGGTGCCACTAACATGGCTTAACGCTGCCTTGTAAATAAGGCCCCATTCACGGTACACTTAGAGTGAAAGGGCAGGGCAATGGGTGTGGCTGTGGGCGTTCCACTGTAACACCCATTTGTTTTGACGCTGCCCCACATTTACAAGAGCAGCGTAAATATGTGGCAGCGCCAAAATAGAAATCAGGGAAAACCTGGTCTAACCCTGGAGGAACGAGGAGAAATGTTTCATTTCTCCTTGTTTTTGCTCTTTCCATGTGTGCTGCGTTGTGCAGCCCACATAGAAACTGAAGGTGCCCCTTCCTGCACATAAACAATCACTTTAAAAAAAAATACAGTTTTGCAGCTTCAATGTGCGCTGCATTGGCACTAGGCAGCTGAATATAGCGCCAGCACCAGGGGAAACGCAGGGCTGCACCAAATTCTTGTAAATACGGTGCAGCCCTGTGTTTCAGAAGTGACGAAGCGTGTTGTGAGCCTTCTTGGCTTAACAGCACGCTTCAGCACTTTATTGTAAATATGCCAGAGAGTCTCACAAGTATTAGGTAAGGCAAATAGGTTGTGTCCAGTGCTCTGATGCAATCTCAACATATATCGGTAAATACAGCGGTTGGACACCCATATGGGCATCTATAGGGCAACATTATGTAAAGTAATTTCTTCCTCGCCATCAGCACCCTACATAACATGCATTCTTTAGGCATGTTCACACTGAACAGCAGATGTTTACTGTCACACAACACAATGGTACTAACCTTATCGTCTCCAACAGGATGAAAGGCTGAGTAACCCTGAAAAGATTCAAACTTGTGATCAAAGAGCAGACTTCTGACCCACCTGAGCCAGTTGCCCTGCAGAACATGTCCCAAAAGGGATGATGGCCATCAGTTGCTAGGGTTTCCTTGAATCACAAAAGAAGGTTAGGTTATACCTATCAAAAACAACAAAAATAAACTAGTAGCCGACAATGCTCGTAAAAGAAATCTTTCAGGGAGAATTCTTCTACAAAGACTTTTAGTTGGGGAATGAACTTGTGAGTTTACTTCTCATATACACACATTATGTCTGTGCCTAAACAGCCAAAGGGTCTGGGCCTGATATGCGACTGACCCTGCCCCAGTAGTACCAGCCTGCTGGTATTAGAGTGCTGCCCCTAAACAAAACCTCCGAGGCAGCAGTTCTTCACCTAAGGTCTGGAGACCACTGGGGGTCCTTGATGCCTACTCGGGGGCTCTACAACTGTTTAGAAAAAAAACAACAATAACAGATTAATATCTCGTAAATAAAGAAGCAAAACGTAAAAGTGAAAACTTTAAAAAGTTCTGTAAATGTGAAGGAGTGTGAAACTGGAGACTAAAGATCAAGTCAGTATCCTCAGACTGGTGTGTGGGAGCAGAGAAATTGCATCAAACACAATATAGTGCGAACAATGGGTGGTCTCGATTGAATTTGGAAAAGGTTTAACCTTCCCATTAAAATGAAAATATAGATTTTTGTGAATTGAATAAAATAATTCATCATGTGTGTATTTGTTTGACGGATGCTTGTTTCTGTAATTGTGTGTATTGTTCTATGGTTTAAATCATCCATTTGCTTAGCCAAGGTTGCAGGGAATCCAATCAGAACTCAGTGGGGTTCCCTGGATTCCAATAATGGTTTAGTAGGGGTTCCCTGAAATCCAGAAATGATTAAGTGGGGGTCCATTGCAGTCAAAAGCTTAAGAACCGCTGCTCTAAGGGCAGGGAGAACATGAAGAAATGAAGCAAAACTGTGCGACTGCTCCCAAACATGCGCAACCTAAGCCGGGTCAGTGGGTATAAATAGCCGAGCGCGCCGACAGCTGGCCTGACCCGGCCTCCGGCCACAAGTCCAAGTGCTGGTGACACAAAGGCGACTCCGGCATCAATTCTGGGACTCATTTAATGCTCTGAATAGGATTAGGCGCTGTAGTGTGCAGCTGTCGGCGCTATATATAAAGCGTGCACAGTTGTGACCATGCGGCAATGGGTTGGTGGGAGCTGCGCGCGCTAAGTGGGCGGGTACATGCACTTGGCTGTTCATTGGTCCTCCCTGGGTATGAGGGACGTCACCTGACTCACGGGCAGGAAATAACCATACTTCTGTCAAATAAAGGCGAAAGGCTTATCTGCCCTCTGGGTTCCCCTCGCAACATTATGGGTGCGCTTTCTTTTCCTGCTCCCCCATTAGAAATGTCATTGGACAGCTTTGATGCTGCCGGACATGACATCAAACAGACCGCCCACTTTAGGTCTGACATCGATTGTACTAATGGTGGGCAATGGTTTACCCTGCTGCATGGCGTTGGCCCTCTGCCTTCTGTCGATTCTATAAATGGTGATTTCGAGGGGGCATTCCTTTGCCAGCTATGCGGCTTTGGTGCTTTTTTCAACAATCACAAGCCAGCAACTCAAAAAAACGTCACCAATGTCAACCAGCCTCTTGCAAAGATGTTTAGAAATCACAGACAGGGATGCACCAATGACTGCTAACCATCGAAAATTGATACCTTTGAAAGATGGCTAATAATCACAGCCCATTGTACCTTAAAGGTGTCCAACAGTCCCATTGGTGTCAAACATTTGAAAGTAACCTGTGAGCTACAAACCTGTGGCCTACAGGCTTCACACAAATTTCTGTAGCAGACCATGAACCCTCTGATCAACTTTAACAATGTCGACTTGTTTCAACCGAGGTTCTATTCAGTGTTTCTGCCCCCAATCCCTTCTCTGATTTCCGTTTTGTCTTTCCTTACTAAAGTATTTTTTCCTTTGGAGGGACTCTTAGAGCTATAGAGAAGGTAACTGGGAAAAGCCCTTTAGGACGGTGCCGGAATCACGCTGTGCCTACAAAGCACCCGCAACAGAACGAGTGCATCTTTAGCACGCACTCGTTTTGCACGCAAGGCGTTACAAAGACTTGCTTTAGTGAGGGCACAATGGTGGAGTGGTGTTGGAACTAAAGTACAACACCTTCCCTACTGTTGATCAGGCTGGAGTTGGAATAGTAAATTAAACCATTCCAATACCTAGTGTCACCCTAAGGCAAGTCGTTAAAACAACTTACGTGCAGAACTAATGCACGCTAAAGATGCATTCGATCAAATGAAGGAGTTCCTAAGGCATGCTTGAAAAATAGATATGGAATTCCAGTATCCATTCAAGCTGGATGTTTAAAGGGCTTTCGCCCAACCAACCAGACACCTAAGATCTGCCTCCCTCTTGCTCGCAGACACCCCCCGGATTGGTTGAAGCAACAGCAGAGGCAGCTGAGCTTCTTCTCACACCTGGCGGCCAAAGCTTGGAACGGCCTTTACCTGCCCATCGGGACCACCCCATCGCTCCAGCAATTCAGGAAAGGACGCCAGACCTGGCAGTTCAAATACCCGATCACCACGAAGCTAGCAGCAACTCCAGCGCCTTGAGACCCTCCCAGGAGATTTGCTGCGCTTTACAAATCCTGCTTGATTGATTGAAAAACCCTGAAGCTATAGGGAGCGGACAAACTTTACTCACTAAGGGCCCGATGTAGGTAATCTCGATTTACCTACTCTTAAATACCGAATCATACCGATTCGGTATTTAAGAGTAGGTAAATGGGATGTAGGTAATTCCACTTTTGAAATTACCGAATCGGAATGATTCGGTAGATTCCTATGGGCCTCAAGGCCCATAGGAATCAATGCCTTTGAGGCCCATAGGAATCAATGGCAATTACCGATTCGGTAAAATTACCGAATTTGCAAGGGTGGCAGGGTGGCACTTTGGCACCCTGTTGCACCCCTCAATTGTGCTTGGGTGAACATGTTGCTGACATACATGCCCTTAGGGCATGTATGTCTGCAACATGGCACATTTTTAAAGCAAAAAAAATGCTTTTTGAAGGGTTTTCATTATTTACCACCAACTTCTAGTTGGTGGTAAATAACGAATTCTTAAACCCTTGTAGCACTGATTACAGTGCTACCTACATGTTAAATTACAGAATCGGTAATTTAACCGATTCGGTATTTTACAGAATCGGAAAAATTACAGATTCGGTAAAATTACTGATTCTGTAATTTAACATGCCCCTACATCTCATTTTCCAAATACCGGTCGGTAACGGCCGAAATTACCGAATTTCGGCCGTTTCCATCCGGTATTTGCCTACCTACATCGGTCCCTAAGACATTTAAATGCCTGTGATTCCCATCAAATGTGCTAATACTGTCCAGCTTCAGCAGATATTCACACCGTGCCTCGGAGCCGGGGCAGGAACAAAACGTAATGCGGATTGTGTTTGAGACAACCACTGCCAGGGTGAACGAGGACACCCAAAAATAGCCTGGTTCAATGGCACCACCCAGCCAAATATGACAGCACAGAAGCAGCTGAGGGCACCTTGACCGAGAAGCTGGTGCTTTGTGGTCTGTGTGTGAACGGATGCCACCAGTGACCCTCTGAAGGCCTGGCAGCCAGGAGACATTCCCAGCACATGGCTTCTGTTCATGTGGAGGAATGCAGCTCAGTTTAACACCTCTGTCCCTAGAGAGGCCCATCGAACGGCAGAGATGCACATAAAAGGGTCCGATTCACAAACTGCATTTGGTAATATGGAAATTAGTACTCCAGTAGTACGCCTTACCCGGACCATCTTTGGTTCTATCCCAGATGATGAAGCTCGGCCATATGGGTGGGCTGATGGGATTCATTTCCTTTTTGTTGTACACACTTTATAGGTAGACACAGAGTCCGTCACATTTTTCTTTGCCCCCAGTAGTTGTACAGACCATTGACAGTCCTTTTGTATTGTTATACTGTGAATAAGGGGTTTGTCTGTCCTTTGGTCTTTAAATAATTTTCCCCTTAGACCCTCCACCAACCTTGTTTTTTGACGCCTTAATTACTACAGAATGGAATTCACAACCTACAACCAAAGAGTGTCACTTCTGCCTCTCCACCGTTTCTTGTGCAAAGACCTCCATCGAGGTGGCAGAACTCTCCGTAGGCGTATGTCTACCCTTTGTAGCAAATGCACGGAGTTGGGGAGTGAACGTGCTAATACCAAACACACACCCTCAAAAGAGTAAACCTGTTGATATTCACAAACCACTCTTCCAAAGTTACTGCAGCGCTAAAGGTGTAAAAGTTGGCAGATATGTACTCCAACCCAACCTTAGAGATAGCCAAGCAGCAAGTACGGCCAACCACTGGTGCTGGAACCCACTCGACAGAAATCAATGGAGAGAGGGGATTAAAATACCCTGAGAGAGGTTTTTATGTGTTTGTGTTATTTGTTTTCATTTCACACTCCATTAACTTGACAACCTGTGACATATTCTTCAGTGGGTTTCCAGGATACTTAAAGAGGAAGCAATAGAAACATCACATAAGAAAGGAAGCCGCATAAGGATAGAGAATTACGGTACAACAATAGAAGTATAGTAGGGACGAGGACAAACCATAACTATTCTAGATAAACTGTTAAGAGTAGTTTGGACAAATAAACTCATAAGACAAAGGGGTTTCAAAGAAGGTGGAAGAAAGAAGTACTATAAGCGTAGGAGAAAGAAATGGGAAGTACAATAAAGTTACAATACAGGGAAGGGTCAGTAGAAGATGATAGATGCAAAGATATAGCAACTGAAGTCTCACACGTCATACACTTACCTGTGTTCCACTCTCTTCCTCAGAGGGTCTCAGATCCAGTAGCAGTGGAACCTGTGGCGGTGGAACCTGTGCCGGTGGAACCTGTGGCGGAAAGGACGACTAAGGAATCAGCAGGTCATCCGTCAATTCATTGGAGAAACAAAATAGATTGGCCTCACCAAAAGAACAATTTTGGCATTCCTAAAAAGAAATACAAATGCAAACTTGAAATGAAAGAAAAAGTGAACAAGTCACCATTTCATTTGTTTTTCTGTTTTAATACAGTACCTTCCCAATGTCTACGTATACACAACAGATTACACGGTGGTGGTAGTCACTGTTCAGCAATATGTGAGTCAGAGCTTCCATAGATAGAGCATTTTATGTTTTGCTAATAACTTTGGCGCCATTTAATGAATCTTCACAAACCTTGAAAATAAAACTTCACCCACCTCAGCTCCTGCAAGGAAGGTTTCGAGTTGATCCGTCCGGTGGGAGCTGAAAAAAAGTGAGGGTCCCAAAACTCTTTTTTCCCATGCAAGCCTCTCCCTCTCTTGCAGCAATGCTTAGTGTCTCCCTCGACAGGAGACTCCCAACTTCATCCCACCTTCTGCTAGCACTGCGAGACTAAGGTTATGGCTGGACCAGTCTGGGAGCAATATGCAAACGTCAGAAACTGCCTGAAATGGGTCTCGGAGTTAAACTTGTGCAATGCATAGACTATGTCTGCAAACTTGGTTTATGTATGGGGGAGAAGCTGCCAGTCAGGTGCCAACTGGATACCACATCAATGGCGACCAAGAGATGCTTCTGTACTTCAGGGCTGGGGCATTTGACCACCAAATCCCTTTCTCCAGAATAGAGAACAGAAATGTGGTGATCTGCAACCAGCCAGGAGGACCTGCCTTTGTTCTTCCTCAATGGAAGGAGCTAACTGGCTGCTGACGAGGGCTGCTGGAGATGCTCTTGAGGAGAGAAAATTCCACCTAGAAGAGAAGTCTGCAAGGAGCTGAAGCAGAGGCAGATGAACACAGCCCCCTGGAACCCAGAGAAGGATCTGAAACACCAGGCCGTGGTGTGAAGCCTTGCAACCGTATGGTACCTGTGGGGTGCCAGCAGGGCCGGACTGACTACCAGGCGTTTTGGAATGCTGCTGAGCTGGGGGCTGATTTTGTTGAAGGGGACCTGTGTGTGCTGAACGAAATTCGTTTTGCTTTGCTTATTTCAAAGCAGATGCAGGTCTCCATCAACGAAATCAGCCCCCACCGCAGTGAAATCAGCCCCCAGCTCGGCAGCATTCCAAAACGCCCAGTAGTCAGTCCGGCCCTGGGTGCCAGCAGCTAAGAGCTTGTGATAGCTTGGTGATCATGCTGATTAAGTGCTTAATTTGTCCCAAAAAAAATAACTGCCAGAGCCCAAGGTATTACTATCTGGTCCCCTGCCACTGGCACAACCCATGTACATTTTTATCTGCAGGTTTAAGTTCAGGTTTATAATTTTTGAAGCTATATTAAACAGCTTTTGCTCCATTAATGAATGTTGCTTAAAAATAAACACACAGCTCCACCATGTGGTGGTTTCTCATAAATATGTGCTGGTGTTTACGAGTGCTGGTGCTGAGCCCCGGAAAACACAGGCACAAATGAAGCACTATGTGATTGATACTGCATCCTATTGTCCCCCATAACCACAATCATCAGTTTTATCGATCTGTGTTGATCACTGCTTTGACCCAGGATGGGCTCTTGGCTTTGCTAGGGTGGTGACTGTGGGCCCGATTCACGAACGTCCTCCGCACTTGTCTCGGAGGTCCCGCAGCAGTGGCAGGGCCTGTACTCGTGGCAGGAACTCAGCATTGCAGCTTCTCATCGCGTAGGTCCCGCTCCGAGTTCAGGCCCCTGTCACCACTGCAAGGCCTTCGCCGCGAATACGAGGCCACACCACTGCAAGGCCTTCGCCGCGAGTACGGACGCTCGCCACAACCACATGCTGAAAGATCTGTATTTGGGGCCAATGTTACGCGTAAACAATACCTCTCCGGATCACAGGAACTCAGATGGGACTCGAGAGAGCCTTGGCCTTGATCCTCCAGAGCAGCAATGTTGCCTAACTTGTATTAACTATATATTGCTTCAAGACCAGATCATTGGGCACCAGCCCAGGCCAACACTGGTGGAGTCCCTGACAAAGCAGTCGTAACCTTGACCACTGTTTACCATGTGTCTGCTCTCTGGATGCTTTGCCTCTCAATGTTGTAATTTAAATGTAGGATAAATTAAGTTGGTACCAACGATGCATATGAGGCCAAAGGAAATAAAAGGCAATTAATTGATAAACATTAACATGTTACATCGTACATGAGTGTTCTGATCATGTGTTTGCTTTATTAAAGCAAAAATCTGACCACACAGACATGCCAACAGAACACTTTTGAACTGTGTTTTACGTTTAATATGTCACATGTATGTTTTCTACATATACTTTGCAATTTAGGTTTGAAATGACACAAAGTGAAAGTATTTTTTTAATTTTTTTATGGTGCTTGGTAGTTATAATATGAAACTGAAGACACAGATACACAAGAATGTGGTGCGCGTTTAAGAGTTAAGAGTTTGCTGTTTGCTTCCTGTTGGTGTTCTTTCACCAGGTTCAAAGCACAAACCCCCTCCCATCTAGGCCTACTTATGGGATGCAGGTTTAAAGGGGTAGAGGGGCTCACTGTTGAGATGCCCAAAGATAAATAGAGGTAGGTGAAGAATTCCTCTCCACCGTTAGAGTTTACAGAGTTTTGCCCACCCCGCGCGGAGTTCCGCGAAACTCCACGAAGTGACACTGAGCGGAGTTTTCTCTCTCGCGTGGTTGGCGAGTTAGAAAAATCATGCACTAGACCTCCTACTGGCGAGATTTCTCAACGTGGGTGGTCGCGGCAGGTCGCGACCGCTCGTGTTGAGAAATATGCTGCTCGCGTTGAGGAAACTGCTGCTCGAGTACAATATCTACTTGAGCAGCTAAAAGAAGCAGCGCCCTATGGCACCTCCGGGTGCTAAAAATTAGTGCGAGCAGTGCGACTTACCACACTCCACCACTCGCGGAATTCCGCAGACCTCTACAGAGTTTTCCCTGCACTTTGCAGAGTTCTGTAGAGCAGAACTCTGCGAACTCTGACCAGGCCTAAAGACGGCCCATTCCTGTGGGGAAACAGCCTTTACAACGCAGTCATTACATCGCACTACCTTCACATAACAGTCATTACATCGCAACATCCTTTACATCGCATGTCATTACAACGCAGCCATTACATTGCATGTCACTACAACGCATGTCATTACAATGCATGGCACTACAACGCAAGCATTACAATGCATACCATTTCAACGCATAGTACCCTTACACTATCCAACACTTACCCTACTGTTGCACTCACTGGAGTTAGAACAGTAATTATTACCCTTATACTATTCAACACTTACCTTAAATGCAATGTAATGGTATGCATTGCAATGGTACGCGTTTTAATGGTATGCATTGTAACGGTATGTGTTGTAAAGGTAGTTTCTAAAAATGCGATATAATGGCATGCTATGTAAAAGAATGTGTTTTAAAGGATGTTGCGATGTAAAAACTGCGTTGTAAAGGTATGCATTGTAAATGTATGCTTTGTAACTTCGTACATTCATTCCTTGGCCATCCATATACAGTAAGAGGACTCTGCCAGGCTTCTGACTTTGAAAAGCTTCCCAAGGTCGCATGTCAAGGGGTGATGAGCCATGGAGGTGCCAAGGGCTGGGACACAGGGAGACAGCACCAGCATTCCCCAGAATCCATCAGCCTTGTTGTGAGGTGGATTGGGCCTCCATCCTTTAATGGTGGGGGCACTACCAGTGTGGTTGTGAACCCCACACTTTTGCAGTTTACGTGGGGGTGGTGTTGACACTCAGGGCCCGATGTAGGTGGCAAATACCGGTCGGAAACGGACGAATTCGGCCGTTTCCGACCGGTATTTGGCATCTTGAGATGTAGGGGGCCAGATTTTACAGATTCTGTAAATTTACCGAATCGGTAAATTTACAGAATCTGTAAAATACCGAATCGGTATTTTTACCGATTCGGTAATTCCCAGATGTGAGTGGGACTCTTCTGAGTCCCAAAGGCCCTACAAATTCGGTATTTTACCACCCAATTCAATTGGGTGTTAAAATACCGAATTCAGGTGTGCATGCACATGTGTGCATGCACACGTAGCCATGTGACAGACAGACATGCCCTTAGGGTATGTCTGTGTGCCACATGGCGCCCATGCCTATTTTTGGGGTGCCAGAGGGTGTCAAAGTGACACCCCCTGCACACTTGTGAAATTCGGTATTTACCGATTCGGTAAATACCGAATCGGTAATGCCCATTCATTCCTATGGGCTTCAAATTCTTCCGATTCGGTATTCCAGCACATCTGGAATACCTACATACCCACCCCTTAGATTTACCGATTTTTAATTACCGAATCGGTAAAATTCGGTAATTAAAAATCGGTAAATCTATTCTACCTACATCTAGCCCTTAGTTATTTATGAGCCTTTCCTGTCTGCAGCTCTGCAGACAAAAGCTCTTAAAAATACTGGACACTGATTACAGAGGTCAAGCAAAGAAAGTTAAATACAACGAAGAAATGAAGAGGAAAAGAGAGGGAAAGAAAGAGAGAGCGAGAGAGAGAGAGGGCTAGAAAGAAGAGTGAAATTAAGGGAATATGAAAATAAGGAAAAACTGATGAGAAGGAAGGGTAAAAAGGATGAAAGAATTGATGCAAAGGCAAATGGACTGATGGATGTAAAGATACAACAATAATTGCATGAGTGAGAGAAAGAAAGTGGCTGGAATGATAAAAGTCTGGATGAATGGGTGAATGGATGAATGGTCGCCTGGATGGAGGTGTGGAAGGATGGATTGTGGATTAATAAAAGGAAGGTGAATTGGTGGATGAATGGATGGGTAAAAGGATGGATGAATGTTTGGAAGTGTGAGCGGAAGGATGGATGGAAAACTTATAATGAAATGGTGGATCAGCTGGGTCTGGTGGCACAGTGGACGAATGCGTCCATTGCAGGGGCCTGTGTTCGACCTCATGGTCACAGGTTCAAATCCCGGCAGGTCCACTCAGCCTTTCATCCATCTGAGGTGGATAAAATGAGTACCGTTGAGTTGGGTAACAATGAACATCTGTTATTCAGTGCCCAGAGACCTCTGGGTGAACGTGCGCTTTACATATACACATGTTATGTTATGGATGGCTGGAATTGCAAAAGGATGGATGAAGGTATGAAATGAAGGATGTATATGAGAAAGACTTAAAGATGAATGGAATGGGTTAATAAGGAACCGCATTTAGAGTCGGTAGGTCTTACTCACTTCGCTTCCCCAATGGCATTCGAGGTATGGATCAAAGTGGGGGGTGTTTTAATTTTCTGACTACTACCTTGGTCACCCTGTCCACTTGCGCCCAGCCCTGACTTGTTGCCTGCTCCCACTGTATTTTATACATTTCTGGCCGCATCCCTACTCTGCAAACTTTCCCAAGCCTCCACTAGCAACTCCACAGGCCTCCACACTACCTACGTCATCATCCTTCTGGAAAACATCATCACTTCTCAAACCTGTCGCACATACTCCCCTGAGTGCAGAGTAGGCCCCCCTCCCCATGACACAAGAGCCCCTGCCCATTAACATCCCCGCCATGCATTTACACAGCACACAATCTTCACCACACCCGTGAGTGTGCACTAAACTGATAAAAGCTCTGAGGCAGGTAAAGTTGTAGAAGGAGCTTTATTGGTACAACCATCAACAGGAGATCACAGCAACTGCTCTACAGGAGAAAACATAACATTCTGATAATGATGTAAGGAAGGAAGAGTTGGTGAAGTTCTATTAACCCCTTCGACGCTGATGACGAGCTGGGCTCGTCATGGCGTAGCCTCCTCGCACGCTGATGACGAGCCCAGCTCGTCACGTAAAGTGCGTTTTTTAAAAACCCAGCGTGCGAGCGGAATTCCGCTAGCGCGCATGCGGTTAAAGGGATAGTAACCACAACACATCCCCTTACCAATAAAAAAGAAAGAACAGAAAAGTAAAAGAAAAACACATCGTAAAATCAAGGACACTCTATAAAATCAAGGACAAGGAATAAGCTAGAGTTTAAGACATTACGTAATCATTGAACTTCCGAGGGAGGTGAATAGACCTCCTGGGAACAATTCTCTGATGACAAAAAGAAGGAGTAACACGAGGATTACAAGAGGAACTGGAACTGCTATTGGGATAATTCCTAACACCATCGCACCTGGCTAATTTTGACATATTCCAAGTGCAACCATTGTCCAATGTGACAACATTTTTCCTGATGGAAACAATGGTGAAAGGACCGGTGAAGTTCGAAACACCTATTTGACCACACTTGGGTTTTTTCACCATAACACAGTCACCAACATTCCATTTCCTAAGTTTGACAACCATCTTAGCATCATAACGTTGTTTATACTTCTGCTGATAGTTTGTCAACATTTCCCTCCTTCTCACTTCACTCTCAACACTGTCATCACAACTCTTCTCAGGAAGCCAAATAGGATTGAGTTTAGAACAAGCTAACCTATGTATGTATGTATGTAAATGTATAGGCATTTATACAGCGCACTACTTACCCGGAGGGTCCCAAGGCGCTTCGACCGCTGCGAAACCCTTCCAGGCTTCCCTGAGAGATGGTCCCTTAATGGGTATCTCCAGGGTGAGACTGATGGAGCAAGGATTTGCACGTGAAGCGCCTTGCCCCGTGCAAAAACCTCGCCAAAATGTATAATATTACTAAAATCATTGTTGTCGTTTATTACACGTTTTTTCCCAAACACGCGGGTGTCCCCGGATGCTTGCCTGTATGTCTTTTTCATATTAACGAAGCTTGCACTAAGGAAAATGGCTGCTTCGCTGAAATTCAGTCTGCGCATGCGTCGGTCATACCCATGTGATGTGACGCACTCGCATTCTGGAGGGAGTTCTGTGCACATGCGCACTACTACTAAAATGGCCGCTTGACTCTCACCACGCTCTCTGCTATTGCTGCTGCTTTAGCCTATCTATCTTTTCGCACTAAACCTTAATGCTAGAGTCATTATAAAGTAAGGGTTGGATAAGATTTTTCATGGTATACAGTGTGATCATTCTGGATGTGATATTAATTTGTTTTCGCTTACTTTTCATGTACCGCGTCTTTTGGGGCTGGGAGTTCTTAAGATACACCATATTTGAAGCGCCTCTGGGTTTTGCCATGTGACCTGGGAGAAACTCGACTGCGCAGAAGCTGAACCAAGCCAGCTGGCTCCTGAAGCAAAATGCGCCTGAGAACCCAGCACACAATGTGGACAATCACCTTGAATTTAACAGACTTTGTTGCAACCGTCTTATGCGCTCATATTTTCTGTTGTACTCTATGGATGGGAACGTGAACCCGGGGGGCGGGTATGCAAACCTGAATATTAAATCTGGGAAAGCTGAATTTTAGGAGGTGGTAATGATCGCACCACCTCTCCTGACCAATCAAAATATGGGAAACTGTCACTTGCAACATTAGTGGGTGGTCTGAGGGACCCCAAATTGGTATAACTACTCTAGTTTGGCTTATGGAAATTGTCCGACTTGTCCGAGTAGCAGACCTGTCACTGACCCTACGATCTCAATAGGTGTTCAATCTGAAAGTGCTGCGGAGCACTTTGTCCATACTTTCCACAAGCTCCTAAGGGGTGGAAATTCCTAAGTGCTGGCGAAGCACTTTGCTGGGAGATTCGAAAATCCAATCGGGGTTTCTGGCGGATTACTTGCAGAAAGGGGTAACGCAGGCGTTGCTGTCCGAAGCTGTGGGTGTTGGTCGTTCCCTGGGAGGCCCAGTCCTTTGACCCGAACCTGAGGGGTATCCTGTCCTGATCTGTCCGTGGGTTGTACCTGTTCGCATTCTGGTGTGCCTTTTCTGAGGGTCCTTGTCCCCGTCTTCCCAACTGACCCGTGGCCAGGGTTGGTCTCAAATCTGAATTAGGTAAATATTGTTTGTGGGTTTGCGTATTCTCTGTATCTTGTTTTCTCTCTCTCTCTCTCTCTTTCGTATAATCTATTAAAACATTCAACCTGTGATATTGCTCTATTGCCGTTGAAACATCCAGTATATGCGTCTGATTTAGTTGGGTTCCTTCTCTCCCCCCCTCCTTTAGGAGCTCATTGACTTTGTCATAAATAATAGCATGTTCCCATTTTTCCCTTTCCTTTAGTGGTTTGCAGTGAACTTAGTAAGAGTAGTCTTAAGTGATAAGGATAAGTACATGTTTTAGGTCCCTCCACAACTCTTGTCTTAGTATAAAATTGCAGTGATTAGTTCTATGCCAAACCCCACCTCTAGTTTTCCCATATATCTTAATGGTCGTGATTTTCTTTGTGCAAAGTTACCTATTGGTGTTGATATTAATGTTTGACATAGTGTTCTGCATATCGCTTATTGTCTTGGCATCTTCTTTTTGAATTTTCATATAAAGTGTTAAACTTCATCAGGTGTCTGTGGTCATTTTACAGAAAAGTGGATAAAATATATGGACGCAAAGAAATGTTTTAAGGTCCTGTCTACTATTTTCCCTTTTAGCTCTAGGTCCATCGTAAGTTTGTGCCTGCGGTAAGTCAGGTGCATGGTAAGCAGAGGTAATCCTGAAACCATTGATTACTCATAGTAGCGTGCTAGGATCTCACCCGGTTCACGAGAATCACTGATTGAAAATCAAATGCACGCCGGGGCCCAGTGCGTGTAAGAAATTGGTGACCCGGGTGAACTGCGCGCTCTATCAGTAATTTTCTGGCAGCCAGAGGATGGTTTGGACTAGTTAGATTAGGTAGACAGGGAAAGTTAAGAAACAAACAGTGAAGAAAAAATAATGTGCTGCTGATTTTTTATTATATTGTTTGAATTTTTTTTTTTTTTTTTTTGAAATGTTTTAAAATTTTATATGTAAATGTATATGATTTTTTCATTGCTGCTATAAATGTTGAATTAACCCAGAATTGTTTGTGAATGTTCAGTGTAGTCCGAATCCCCGGGGAAGTATTTTAGCTAACGGTGAGCAGAATCCGGTTAGCTGTTGAAGTCACTAGGGTCTGAATCATTAGTGCAGGGTTAAATGAATAACTGGAAGCACTAATTAGGATCTTTTGTTATATCTGAATAATTGATAGCTACGAGTCCGGTATAAAACTTTCATTGCGATATCACCTAGTAAGGGTCGCATACGGAAGGAGTAGTAGGGTCTCCGAGGCTTGTCTGGTAAGTAAAATAGTTCACTGGTGAAATCCCGGCTCAGTACATATCCCTGATGACAGTGGATGAGTCGGAAGAATAACGGGTTCTATATTACTCGAGTGTGAGGTTAGGCAAAGAAGTCTACCCAGAGTGAATGAGAAGTAGACAGAAGTGGTTTACTTGCAGTAAAAGGAAGTTTTTCTATCTTTTTAGAACACTCAGACATAGTGGCAGACGTTGTGTGTTGGTAACTAAGTTTTGCAATTGCAATTTAGGAAAAGTTAAAAGTTTCCGTTACCTTGTAAAGGAGGGAGTCAGTCGGAGAGCTGCTCTGACGTCACTCCGTGCCGCGCTGGTATTGGTCAAGACAGCGGGCGTGTAGTGAAGCTGAATTTGTGAAGGAGGGGTGAGTGCCGCAGAGTGAGACTCTGTCTCGCGAAAAGGCCGCGCACCCATTGGCTAAGAATTTTTGTATTCTCTGACCTGATTGGGTAGTGCGAAATAAAAGTCGCGCTAGCATTGGAAGCACAAAGGTAAACAAAATTAATCAAGCCGAGTTCAAAGAAAGTCCCGAAGATTATATGTGGTATCCAGATTTTATACCGAATCCAAAGTACCTAGGATTCTATAAGGATCAGCTTATGCGAGGTAGACCACACATGATGTACGGAATGAAGAGGAAATTGTCCTTTTCTGACAAAATAAAGAATTTTTTCAAAGCTGACAAGCCCATTAGAACGAGGGAAGGTGTGCTCATTCCCCCGCCGAATACTCCTGCTTCTTTCATGATGTTTGAGAAAGGGTATCACACTTGTGTTTGGTTGGAAAATTGGGCAAAGTATACTGCAGATGACGGAGTTCTAGCATTCCCTGTTGAAGGTACTTTTAATGGTCGGATCCTGTTTAACTTAAGGACCCGCATGAATGAATTGCACCCTAGACCTAGGTTGACCCAGTACGAAGCTCTGGAGGAATGGGAGATTGAGGCTGCAGAGCGAGATAAACCCAGGATGGATAAGGGAGTAAGTAAATGGTATCCTAAGCTTCCAACGCCAACTAAAGAGCAGAAAATGAAACAGTGGAGGCAGTCTATGATAACTGAAGGGCTGTTCCCGATGATGGGGGTGGTTGAGGAAAGGAAAGGAAAATGCAAAGAAAAGACCCATCACCTAGCTCCTATGGGGGACTTGGATGATGACCATTTGGAAGATTTGCTAATGAAAAATCCACCTCCCTATGATGCAGACTCAGAACCTGTGCCCTCTCGAAATCCCTTTGCAAAGTATCCCAGATGTAGGAGAGATAGTGATACAGATGGAACCGGGACAGACAGTAAAACCAGTGGAAGGGACGGGTGTTGCAGACCCAAACCAACAGTCCCGAATTATCAGCCATTCGGAGAAGATCCTCCGCGACTGGTCACTCCGACCGCTCCGAATATTTATCCGTCCTTAGTACCCCAGGTATTGCATGACAAGTCTACTGGAAAGGTATTAGGAGAAAAAGAGAGAGAGGTCCTGACTAAACAGCGAGATGAGTTAATTCGAACCATTACCCAAATGCAGCCCCATCCCGATTCTTTGACTATTCCAGTAACTATTGGTCCAGCTATCCCACTGTATAGAAATGACATGACCAGTCCTCAGCCTCCTGGTCTCCCCTCGATGCTGCCCACTTCTAGCATCCCGACCATGAAGAAGGAGATATTCATAGATGAGGATCAAGAGAGTGAGTGTGAATCTGGAAGTTTGATGGATCTGCCCATAAGGGAATCAAGGGCCAGTGTAATAGGGACAAGAAGTCAGCCCAGACCAAAGGAGGTGGGAATTGAAAGTGCAACGGGAATTAGGAGTGCCACTTTAGTTTCCCCTGAAGAATTAGACAGATGGACAAAGGAGCTAGAGAAGGAGGCCACTCCCCAACCTAAAGCATTGGAAATATATAAATTGAGAATAGAAATAGAAGAAATGATGGCTGGAAACGTAGGAGTAGAGCGCCTAAGCTCGTATAACGAAGAAGAGTTGCTGTTTATCAGTAAAAATCTTACCCGGAGTGCTAGGACGCTCCATGAAAAAATAATGGATACAGCAGAAGAAATGGGAATAGATGTTAGTCGCTCCAAAATCCTTCAGAAACCTTACAGAGTGGATTTTTCAGACAAAGATTTAGAAAGCCTGAATGTAATGGGAAAACAGGTCCAGGTAAAGGAATTGTTAAAACTCCTGCAGAAGTGGGGCGAAGTGGGGAAATGGAGAACCCGGTGGGCAAAGAAAAAGGAAAGCAGCAGGGCTGGGTCAGTGACTTCGGAATTTTTATTAAAGGAGGTAACACCAGCCGAAAAATTGTGCCCCATGAGGGAGGTCCTGGGAGGAAAATATGTTCATGTCCCTTGGTCCCGACAGGATATTGTGTCATTTACCAATGACTTCCCGAAATTACGGGAGAAGCCAGTTGACTGGTACAGGCAGGTAGAACGCTTCATAAAAGTTCAGAAATGTCTGCTGAAAGACCTGGATGGGTTTTTCGACATTGTGGTCCCTGTAGATTTATGGACCGAATGTAAAATAGAAATTGATTGGCCTAATGATGAATATCCCAGAGATGAGAAAACCGGAGCTCCCTCACCTGATGTAATGAGGAAATATGACCAGGTCATACAGTACCTTAAGAAAAAGGTTCCCGCAAAGGAAACAGATTGGACCCGAATAGACAGAACCACCCAAGAACGTGATGAAAATGTTCACTCCTATTATGAAAGGTTACTGCAAGTGTTTAAAACATACAGTGGTATCGACAATGTGGACCTGAAAGACATGACACATTTCAGTTACAGATTTGTGCTAGGATTAAGGCCTGAAATTTCCCAATGGATTAGAGACAATAAAATCAGTTGGCAGGGAGAACCAATAGATACTGTCCTGAAATATGCAAAATATTGCGAAGATGAAATCGAAAACAAAAGGAAGGCCCTCAAGGAGAAGGTAATGTGGGCACAGGTGAAATTAGCCGAACAGCAAGAAAAGCAGTTAAGTAGATTGACTTCTGATAATAATGCTCAGAATGCCACTGCTTGGGGAGGAGGGAAGCCCCGCACTAAAATGAGTAGAGAAGAAGCCATGAAGAAATTCCCGTGCCATGGGTGCGGCCAGATAGGGCATTGGAGAGACGAGTGTCCACACCTACAGGCCGGTAATGCCCCTGTAAATGGTTTAAATCCACAGGTGCCGAAAGAGGGGACGAGAAAGAACCAGCAACAGGTAAAATTACCCCCAGTGCCTCGCGCTCCTAGACAGAATTTTAAGAATCAGGGTCAGCAGAATGAAAGGGCGGAAGCATGGGAGGTCGAGAATGAAAGAAACGCAGTCATTCCACAGTATTTGTTAAATGACACCTTCCTCTGTGAAGATCAAGATTGACGGGGCCTGAGGGGGGAGGATGGGGAGTGCGTGCTTGGCGCCTCCTTACCGGTAGACCAGACTGGACCATACATTGAAGGAAAGGTTGAAGGAAAAGATGTCACCTTTCTGTTGGACACTGGTGCTACCAGATCTACTGTAAGAACAGTGGATGTTCCTAACCTACCCCTCTCGGGAGAAGCAATCCAAGTAGTGGGAGTCTCAAATCAAATAATAAGTACTCCAGTAACCGAACCAATGGAAATTTCTATAGGAAATTTCAAGGAAATGCACAGATTTGTGGTCTGTGATTCCAGTCCCGTAAACCTGCTAGGACGTGATTTGTTGTGCAAGATGCGTTGTACCATCTACTGCACACCAAATGGTGTCGAAATTCAGACCCCCGATGAAGATGGCCTATACAAACTGATGTTAGTTAGACAAGATGCTGATATTAAGACTTTGACAATTGAAGATTTACCTGAAGAGCTCCAATTAAGAGTAGTACCAGAAGTGTGGGATTTCACAGGAAAAGATGTAGGCCTGATGGCAAATGTGGACCCAGTTAAAATAGCAATAAAAACGAATGCTATATACCCCAAAACCAGACAGTATAAGATGAGTGCAGAAGTGAAAGCAGGAGTGGCGACTGAAATTACCCGGCTGCTCGAAGCCGAAATCATAGAAGAAGTGATGAGCAGCCCCTGTAACTCGCCTATCATTGGGATCAAAAAGCCTAGTGGGAAGTACAGGGTAGTGCAGGATCTGCGCAAGGTAAACCAAATTGTTGTACCTTGCTGTCCTATTGTACCCAACCCTGCAGTAATTCTTTATCAGATTCCCTGGAATGCAGAATGGTTCACTGTCATTGATCTGTGCCACGCATTCTTTTCCATCCCATTACATCCAGAAAGCAAATTCCTTTTCAGTTTTGAATTCGACAGCCATATCTATGTCTGGAATCGTGTCCCTCAGGGGTACACCGAGAGTCCATCGATTTTCAACCAGATATTGAAAAAGTGCCTTCAATCCCTAGTGCTGCCAAGAGAGTCTGTTCTGGTGCAGTACATAGATGACCTGTTAGTGGCATCTAAAACCCAAACTGACTGTGTCACTGACACCATTGCCTTGCTGAACCACCTGGGAAAGGGAGGACATAAAGTGTCGCCTGACAAATTGCAGTTTTGTAAGAACTCAGTAAAATATCTGGGGCACCAGATAGAAAAAGGAATCAGGAAAGTAACTACTGAAAGAATCAAAATAATTAGAGCAATGGAACTGCCCAAAACTCAGAAAGAAGTGAGAATGTTTCTAGGAGTTGTGGGTTACTGTAGACAATGGATTGTAGGATTTGCTGCACTGGCCAGGCCCCTGATAAACATGACCAAGAAAGGAGTAGAAGACCCCGTCAGCTGGGACAGCGAAAGCATGAATGCTTGGGTAACATTGAGAAATTGCCTATGTACCGCTCCTGCATTAGGTATGCCGGACTACTCTAAATCTTTTGAACTATTCTGTGACACCAGAGAAAATTGTGCTCTTTCAGTCCTGACTCAGGAGCACGGATTAGTTAGACGCCCAGTGGCCTATTTTTCGGGCACCCTGGATCCGGTGGCTGCTGGATTGCCGGGGTGTCTGAAGGCAGTTGCTGCTACTTGTGTCAGTCTGGAACAGAGTGAGAACATTGTCATGGGACATCACGTCACTGTATATGTTCCTCATTCTGTTGTAATCCTGCTAACTAGAACTAAGACCCAGTACCTCACACCTAGTCGGCTGACTAGGTATGAAAGAATCTTGATTGGTGCTGAAAACGTCACCATTTCCCGGTGCAATGTCCTAAACCCAGCGACACTGTTACCTGTCCCCCTGGATGTAGAATCAGAAGAAGAAGGGGACCATAATTGCATTGATCTGACTGAGTTCAGTACAAAGCCCCGTCCAGACATTCGTGAAATAGCATTACTTGATGGGGATGAGACAATGTTCGTGGATGGCTCATGTTTAAGACATGAGAATGGGGGCCTGAGTGCTGCCTATGCTGTGGTTACATTGACGAAGACCATAGAGGCATCATACCTAAGCGAGGTGAAATCTGCACAAGTGGCAGAGCTCATCGCGTTATCCAGAGCCTGTAAGAGGGGTAAGAACAAAAGAATAACTGTGTACACCGACAGCCAGTATTGTTACGGGGTTGTTCATGACTTCGGCCAGTTGTGGTTGCAAAGAGAATTCATGACTTCCTCCGGCACCCCTATCAGAAATGGAAAAGTGGTGCATAACTTACTGGAAGCTATCCAATTGCCCAAAGAATTGGCTGTGGTCAAGTGTGCGGCTCACAGATCAGGAAATGATGATGTGACCGCCGGTAATAGATACGCTGACCAAATGGCACAGTTTTGTGCCCGACATCACATGTCTCTCCAAATTGCATTGTGGAGTGGAAACAGCTGCCAACTTATGTTGTTTGAGAATGTGTCAACGTGGGAAGAACTAAAGGAGTTGCAACAGGCAACAGACAGGCAAGAGAAAGGCAGGTGGGCAGCAAATGAATGCAAGTTGAGAGAGGATGGTGTGGTGGTAAATCCGGCTGGGGTGCCCGTACTGCCTGATAGCTTGGTAGACCCCATGGTCAGAATCATACATGAACCAACACATATGGGAAGAGACGCTATGTGTCGGGTGTTTGAACAGGTATTCTGTAACTCAAAGTTCAGGAACCAGGCGGAAAGGTTTTGCCAGAGGTGCCTAGTGTGTCAGCAATTTAATGCAGGGAAAAAGACTGTAGTAAAACAGAGTACAATTGGGAAGGCAGTAGGTCCCTTTGTAAGAATGCAGGCAGACTTTGTAACCATGCCAAATTGCAAGGGATATAGATATATCCTAGTCATAGTTTGTCTGTTCTCCAGGTGGGTGGAGGCTTACCCAGCAAAGAAAATTGATGCCCTAACTACAGCTAAACTATTGCTCAGGGAGTTGATACCTAGGTATGGAATCCCAGAGACTATCGAAACGGACCAAGGTGGGCATTTTGCCAACGATGTGCTAGAAGAACTCTGTAAAGCATTCAAAATGAAGAAAAGACTACATTGTGCCTACCATCCAGAGGCTTCTGGAGTAGTGGAACAAATAAACGGCACCCTGAAGTCCAGGTTGGGGAAAATGTGTGATTCCACAAAAATGAACTGGATAGAGGCTTTACCCCTTGTGCTGATGAGTTTGAGAAGTATCCCGAACCGAAAGACTGGCCTGAGTCCCCATGAAGTGTTGATGGGAAGAGTGATGCGGCAGGCATGGGTACCCGGACACAAACTGCTAAGCATTTCTGATGATATGGTGCTAGAATACTGCAAGCAGCTGGGTGACCAAGTGCGTTCTCTCTCTCAGCAGATTGGAGAGACAGAAGACGAGTGGCCAAAGACTCCAGCACACAACTTGCATCCAGGAGATTGGGTGGCATTAAAGAAACACACCCGGAGCAGTTGCCTGAAACCCAGGTGGGGAAAGCCACGACAAGTGATCCTCGTCACTACCACTGCTGTAAAGTGTGCTGGTGTACCGAAGTGGATCCACGCCAGCCACACGAAGCGGGTAGCTGGAGAAGACGCGACTGTAGCTGAAGGCAGCTCAGCTGATGAGGCTTCTGAAGAGGAGAGTCCGGAACTAGCTGACATCGAGCTGCCGAGCACAAGTCAAGGCGTTGAATGGTATCCCGCCGACGACCCGGTTCATGATCCAATACGAACCCAGAAATATTCCTACTTAGACAGTGAGTGGGATAGTCCAGGTGAGTTAGAAATAGACGAAGCAGATCAGGTCCAAGAGAATCACATCACACCTGATCAGGACGTAGGCCAAGTAGGGTCAGATCAAGGCATCGAGACTCCTCCTGGAACTCCGGAGTCTGGAAAGGGACAGATAGTAATTAGAGCTGACGTTCATGCAGAAGAAAGCGAAGGGATCGAAGAGCATGAACAGGAACAGATAGAACTAGATCAAAGTGCTCAGACAGCGGAAACAACAGCAACCAAAAATAAAAAGAAAGTGCGATTTGAATCTGAGCAGGGTCAGAATAAGGACCAGGCAGAAGAGATAGATGAAAGACCTGGAACTAGTCAGTCAGGTAGGGAAACAGAAGTGCCACAACAAAAAGTAAAAAGAGTGCACGAAGAAGGGCAAGTTTCCTCAACTACTGGGAGGAAAGGAGGCAGAAGTGCACCCCGATACGTAAAAAGACTGAGGCTCAGACTAAAGACAGTCGCAGAAAACGACAAAGACCGAAAAAGGGCTCAAAGTGAAAGAAGGACAGCCCAAGGAAAATCGCTGAGAAAGAGCGACAGAATAAAGAAACAGAGCAAACGGTATCGAAGCCCTGAGTGGACTTACTATGTGTTGGAAGAAATAGACGAACCACACCACAGTGGCAACAGTGAAGACGAGTCCATTGCTGATCGGAGCTCTGACGAAGACCCTCCTTGAAAAAGCCCAGAAGTGAGCCTTGGGTGCAAAGAAACGAAGAGGGGCAGCGAAAGCCACCTGTAAGCTAGAATGTCTGATCCGAGTGTCTCTGGGAGATCCAGATGTGGGTGTCTAAAAACTTGCTGTAAAGTATGCTTATGTAGCATAGCTGTGCTAATAATAATATGGATAGGACTAACAATCTTCTTACCGTTTATGATAAGTAAGAATCCTAACCTTTCCCCTACTGAACCTGAGGCAGTAGACGTAGGGGCTGACCCGACTGCAGAAACACCACGAAGCTTAGAAAGACGCGACAAACTAGTAGGCTCGACACACACACGACCTAACTTAGAAGCATCAGATGAGGATGGACTACATTTTCACAAAATGAAAAACAGAACACACCTAAATGTTTTTGCTAACTTGTTAGTGCATTATGTAGAAGCTATGGAAATAGAAGATTGTTATGTCTGCATGAAGCTACCTACCTCAGTAGCTGAAGGTGTGACATATCACCACCTACCGTTAACCTATGGAATTTCCTGTAGTATTTTAGCTAGCTTGTTCTATAGAAGCACCTTGCAATACTATTATTCAAATGATGACGTAGTTTTTTCTGAACTTCCTGTTAGAAAACACTTGAACCGTGTACATACTACAAGTGACGTGACCCGTTATATGGGAGAATATTTTCTGACTATAGGTAATATAGATTTAAATGAAGCAAGAGAATCTAATCTGACCTGTTCTCTGCAAGAGCAGGAAAAGATGTTCATAAAGATGGCAGACAGAAGGAGAGAAAAGTTTCAAAAGAAAGCAAATGACGAAAAAGATAGAGTCCCTAGGTGGGCTGAACACATGGATAACACCTCACAAGGCGAAGCTAATCCTGCCTTGTTGCTGGATTTTGAACGAAAGGGGAAACTTTGTATCCATAGGGAAAAGACGGAGTACTATAACAATGAATTCATCGGTTCCAGCGAGTGTGAACATAATTACAAGGTAATTGGTGGTTGGGGTTTCAAAAATGGGTCAGAACCTGTGTTTCCCGGAATATATTATATATGTGGGAACAAGGCTTATTTCAAATTGCCGGATCACTGGTATGGAAGCTGCTACTTTGGCATTGTTTTCCCGAAAATATACCATGTGAATAATGCAGCTGGAAGCGATGAAAAAACTAATGGCTTAGTGCGTAGTAAGCGCGAAAGTGTAGGTGAAGTTATAGGTGATATTTTCAGTGCACTGATACCTGGAATGGGGGTAGTTCTGAACACCCATAGAATCTGCAAATTGTCTACAGTAGTGGACCGGTTATCAACGGACACTGCTGCTGGATTCCTGCTGGTCAATACTGAAATGGTTGCGATCAGATCAATGGTTTTACAAAACCGTCTTGCCCTTGATACCCTATTAGCAAAAGAGGGCGGGGTCTGTAGAATGCTGAAGGCGCAACATTGTTGCACTTACATTCCAGATAAAGGTATCGAATTAAAACAATATGTGAAGAACATAACCAATTTGGAAAAGGAACTCAAACCATTGGAGGTTGACAGTGCCTGGACAAGACTGACTGGAGGTCTCTCCTCTATAGGTAGTTGGTTTGCTAACTTAGGTAGAAACCTGTTGTGGAAAATACTGATGCCAATAGTTGTGATAGGTATAATTATATTGATTATTTTTATCTGCTGCAAATGTCAGAAGTGTAAAAAGAAATACACAATAAATCAGAGAGGGGTGAAAAGAAATATTGATGAACTGGAATTAGAAGAATTAAAGAATACTATCTACAAAAAGGCGAAAAATCACCACTCTCATAGAGAAGCTGAAAGAAAACTGAACAATAAATTCATTGAAATAGAAATGAGTGATGTGGATGAATGAGAAAAGTTGGCATCTGTTTCCATTATGTAGTGATGATAGTAAATATCATCAAAGAGGGGATTGATGGAGCAAGGATTTGCACGTGAAGCGCCTTGCCCCGTGCAAAAACCTCGCCAAAATGTATAATATTACTAAAATCATTGTTGTCGTTTATTACACGTTTTTTCCCAAACACGCGGGTGTCCCCGGATGCTTGCCTGTATGTCTTTTTCATATTAACGAAGCTTGCACTAAGGAAAATGGCTGCTTCGCTGAAATTCAGTCTGCGCATGCGTCGGTCATACCCATGTGATGTGACGCACTCGCATTCTGGAGGGAGTTCTGTGCACATGCGCACTACTACTAAAATGGCCGCTTGACTCTCACCACGCTCTCTGCTATTGCTGCTGCTTTAGCCTATCTATCTTTTCGCACTAAACCTTAATGCTAGAGTCATTATAAAGTAAGGGTTGGATAAGATTTTTCATGGTATACAGTGTGATCATTCTGGATGTGATATTAATTTGTTTTCGCTTACTTTTCATGTACCACGTCTTTTGGGGCTGGGAGTTCTTAAGATACACCATATTTGAAGCGCCTCTGGGTTTTGCCATGTGACCTGGGAGAAACTCGACTGCGCAGAAGCTGAACCAAGCCAGCTGGCTCCTGAAGCAAAATGCGCCTGAGAACCCAGCACACAATGTGGACAATCACCTTGAATTTAACAGACTTTGTTGCAACCGTCTTATGCGCTCATATTTTCTGTTGTACTCTATGGATGGGAACGTGAACCCGGGGGGCGGGTATGCAAACCTGAATATTAAATCTGGGAAAGCTGAATTTTAGGAGGTGGTAATGATCGCACCACCTCTCCTGACCAATCAAAATATGGGAAACTGTCACTTGCAACATTAGTGGGTGGTCTGAGGGACCCCAAATTGGTATAACTACTCTAGTTTGGCTTATGGAAATTGTCCGACTTGTCCGAGTAGCAGACCTGTCACTGACCCTACGATCTCAATAGGTGTTCAATCTGAAAGTGCTGCGGAGCACTTTGTCCATACTTTCCACAAGCTCCTAAGGGGTGGAAATTCCTAAGTGCTGGCGAAGCACTTTGCTGGGAGATTCGAAAATCCAATCGGGGTTTCTGGCGGATTACTTGCAGAAAGGGGTAACGCAGGCGTTGCTGTCCGAAGCTGTGGGTGTTGGTCGTTCCCTGGGAGGCCCAGTCCTTTGACCCGAACCTGAGGGGTATCCTGTCCTGATCTGTCCGTGGGTTGTACCTGTTCGCATTCTGGTGTGCCTTTTCTGAGGGTCCTTGTCCCCGTCTTCCCAACTGACCCGTGGCCAGGGTTGGTCTCAAATCTGAATTAGGTAAATATTGTTTGTGGGTTTGCGTATTCTCTGTATCTTGTTTTCTCTCTCTCTCTCTCTCTTTCGTATAATCTATTAAAACATTCAACCTGTGATATTGCTCTATTGCCGTTGAAACATCCAGTATATGCGTCTGATTTAGTTGGGTTCCTTCTCTCCCCCCCTCCTTTAGGAGCTCATTGACTTTGTCATAAATAATAGCATGTTCCCATTTTTCCCTTTCCTTTAGTGGTTTGCAGTGAACTTAGTAAGAGTAGTCTTAAGTGATAAGGATAAGTACATGTTTTAGGTCCCTCCACAACTCTTGTCTTAGTATAAAATTGCAGTGATTAGTTCTATGCCAAACCCCACCTCTAGTTTTCCCATATATCTTAATGGTCGTTATTTTCTTTGTGCAAAGTTACCTATTGGTGTTGATATTAATGTTTGACATAGTGTTCTGCATATCGCTTATTGTCTTGGCATCTTCTTTTTGAATTTTCATATAAAGTGTTAAACTTCATCAGGTGTCTGTGGTCATTTTACAGAAAAGTGGATAAAATATATGGACGCAAAGAAATGTTTTAAGGTCCTGTCTACTATTTTCCCTTTTAGCTCTAGGTCCATCGTAAGTTTGTGCCTGCGGTAAGTCAGGTGCATGGTAAGCAGAGGTAATCCTGAAACCATTGATTACTCATAGTAGCGTGCTAGGATCTCACCCGGTTCACGAGAATCACTGATTGAAAATCAAATGCACGCCGGGGCCCAGTGCGTGTAAGAAATTGGTGACCCGGGTGAACTGCGCGCTCTATCAAGACCAGGCATCCCCGGCGGTCTGGTGGGGCCGTTAGTGAAGATGAGGCAAGCTAATGCCCAAAGTTGCCGAGTGTGATCGCTGATCGGAGTGGGCACCGAGGCGAGAGAATTATCGAGTCCGCTGACCCTGGTCCAGAAACCTGCCGCGCCGGGAATCGAACCCTGGTCCCGGGCCGTCCTCTGCTCTCGGGTCTGCCGCCTCTAACCAGTGAGCCACGCTACTTCACTCCTACCCCTCAAAGCCTCAAAAGGAGATCTTTGCATGACGTCGCCAGTGATAAAAGCTCTGAGGCAGGTAAAGTTGTAGAAGGAGCTTTATTGGTACAACCATCAACAGGAGATCACAGCAACTGCTCTACAGGAGAAAACATAACATTCTGATAATGATGTAAGGAAGGAAGAGTTGGTGAAGTTCTATTAAAGGGATAGTAACCACAACACAAACCCACCCTCACACACTCCTGGATGGGCCCTCCTTCCCTATTAAAGACCCCTCTTTTCTACTAGTCACTTCCTCACTCACTGCCCTAAATGTGAACTGAGCCCTCCCACCCCTCCAACCATTAACCACCCATTAAAACCCCATGGGCTGCCTCTTCACCCCTGGTCGCCTTCTCACCCCCTGCCCTAAGTGTGAACTGAGCTCACACTCGCTTTCACTTTGAATCTAGGTTTGTGCTAAACACGTTCTCTCCTTTCTCTCTCCCAGAATAACTTCGTTTGTGTCACAAACACTATTCAATATCCTTTCGAACTCACAGGAAACAAACCTATATTTTAAGGCTCTGGCTAAGTTTAGATTAGTATTTCTGGTTCTGTGATTCCTCCGTGTTCTCAGTATAGGAAGGCGCCTGTAATTATGCCGGACCAGATAATGCGACCAGGAATAGCAAGTTACGCAGCAAGAAAAGGTAAAAAGCACGTGACATATTATATGACTAAAAACTAATCACAGAACACATTCTGTGGCCTTAATATCCAGATATTATGACATTTTAACACACAGATGTGAAACGGATCGCAGTGCTATGAAATCACATCGAGGGAGAAAACAATGCAGCCGTGTGTATAATATTATTCACTAATACGGAATGATTTTGCCTCGTAAGCACCATTGAATAAACACACCTTTCTAGTTATCAGAGTAAAACAGATTGAGAGAAACAAGTGTGATGTTGTACTTTGCAGTAAACAAGGCCTAGTCCACACTTTGGCACCTCCCAGTTATGTTCTAAAGATTATCTTCATTTTTGGGGCTTCCAGTAGACACAGCTAGAGCCTACACAACCGTATACTCTATTTTATATGTATTATGTATGTGTCTCACTGGGTGGAACTTTGCGATTCAAAGCATTGGCTCTCGAGAAGAGATGTCACGTGCAGGGTTCTTCCAGAGTTCGAGCACCATCTTGAAAGACTGGTTTGAGAACAGTGTCTGTGATGTAAACATGACTTTGCATGAAAACAGAATCAAAATATTTTCACATCCATGAAACATTTATTTGACTTTAGTTGAATCTCATTTACATATGTAGGGTTATTTGTTTCCTGATCCAGACAAACCCCTTTCCCATTCCATCGACCGGAAATATCATTACAATCTATGCAAACCTTTCATCAAGGTTTGAATACATTAGTCCACAGATGAAATGTGCCAATTGGCTTTGGCGTAACATAATGGGCTGCATGTGGTTTTCTGTGTGCAGCTTTTTAATAAGGTTGTATTTGTTTAATTTATAAACCTGTAACCTTATTATGTTGAAATCTGCAAATTAAGCAGCAGATGGTGCACTCAAGATATCCAATGTTGCCACCTCTATCAATTCCTCTTGAATCCATATGGACCCCACATGATCCCGCTAATGAAATCCCGTTCATTTCTACCTCATCGCAACAGGATTTAGGGTAAGGGGAAATGTCCTTAACAATATGTGCGTAGTAGAAGAGTTGCTAATGTTATTTGAAGATCTACTTGAGTCAAATTGAATACAGTTTACATAAGCATAGTTCAAAATACAGTACAATCATATTATACACCAAAGGTTGAAAGTTAAAAATTCATTTATTATGTATACAATGAAATAAAAACAATAATGTAGGGCTAACTAATCTAATGCCCTAATCTAAAATACATGAAACACAGCAAAAACAATCAATTATGGCCTGCACAATTGAGACTAAAGACAGAAAAGGTAAAACATAAAAATTGTTAAATACAGGTTGTACATTCGGACTCCATTATATTTCCACCAATATACTGCTACTACAGAATCTGCGCGTCAACATCAATGTCGGAGTCTTGAATTATACCAGGAATTGCGTTGACACGTTTCGGTGGATTCTAGTGATAATTACCACATTTATCAAGACTTTCTGTATATCTGTCACACCAGGGGGGTCAGTCAGATCTCCCCTTGTTCAACAGGTAGCTTGTAGTCAAAATATCAATCTCTGTAGCCAAGAGGTCTGGTGAGAATCGTTGAATAAATGAAATCAATCTCTGCCCTGTTTTGGGACTGAGAATTAATTTTTCTAGCGATGTTCCCAGTTAAAGCCAGTTTTCGTTAAAATTAGTTTTTCATGATACATCTAGTATTCCTGTCCCTGTTGACCTGCAGCGAGGTTTGTTATAGATCGGCTTCTCCCATCTAGCGGTTATATCGGTAGGTTAATACCGTCTTTCTCGCTGTCAGGAGTCGGGGTTGCTGCAGCTTCCTATAGAGCACTGGCTGCACCGGCGTCTTCTGGGGTTCCGTCTTGTAAAAACACGACGGAACCCCAGAAGACGCCGGTAACCCTGACTCCTGACAGCGAGAAAGATGCAAAGTAAATAAGGATGAACACAAACTGAAAACTGAAATATATAAATACCATAAAACCAGGAGCCCTATTTATTAATATGTTCTGCTATTGACATGTATGTAACACACACTTTGCCATTAGCATGGTCTTCCACATTTGGCTGTCTGCCGGTCCGTGCCTCATGACTTTGAGGTTTTCGGCCCAGACCTGAGCTGTACCTTGTTGATAGGTTTCAATCTGTGCTTAATTTGAGACAGTGGTATCTGGTGCTCAGCACAGTAACTCGGTTGCCAACACCAGCAATTATGACAGCTGCCAAATGGGGGCGCGGTTTGTGTAATTTAAAGATGAGCAGAACAGTTGAGTATTCATTCAATATACATTAAAAACAACTATTTCCTGCCTCCCAAGCCATTCTTATAGCTGTGGGTGTCTCAAACAGTCTGAATTGTCGCAGTAGCAGTGCAATGGTTAGCAGTTATGTAAGTACTGTGATTGGCAGTGGCAATGTGTGGTGCAAGGTTTGGTGGCCTCCTGACAAGGGCACGGGAACTTATTTGTTACTGGTTCCAGGTACTGTGTTCTGGCCTGGCTCCCTGACTTTGTGATGTGATGTCCCTAGTGTGATGCTGAGCATCAGATTCATATGAGGCACACTAGAGTCCACGGTACTTGGTTGGATGGTCACACATCACACATTGAACTTTGGGTGGGTGATTGGCTGCTTGAGAGGGGCGTGGCCGATTGCTTTGCACCTCTTGGCTCAGGAGCAAGCCCACTGCCTGGTGGTTACTGATATTCTGCAGTGCTTAATTTGTAAATAACTAATTGCCAGGGCTCTCACCAGGAGGCCACTGCAGCTTACATCACCCCTTGGCCCTGCCAACGCTGCTAGTGATAGTAACAACACAACTACTAACCATTACACTCTTCCAAGTGTGACAATTCAGATTATTTCAAGCCTCTAACGGTATAAGAATGGCTTCGCTCCTTCCTTCCTTCATACCTTCCTTCTTAGGTCCCCCCCTTCACTTTCTTCCCCTCTTGCTCTCGTCCTTCCTTTCTTACGTTCCATTCTTCCTCCTTTCTTCCTCCTTCAGCCTTCGCTCCCTTCCTTCCTTCTCACCTTCCTTCCTTCTCTCATTCCTTCCTCCCTTCATTTCGTCCTCCCTTCCTTCCTTCTTCACTTCCTTCCTTGTGTCTTTCCTCTGCATCCTTCAGGACCTTCGTTCTTCTTGCTACTGCTTCATTCCTTCTTCCTTCCCTCTTCTTTCCTTCCTAGAGGTCTTTCGTCATTCTATCCTCTGTTTCTCCTCCCTTCCTACTTGATGCCTCTTACATGGCTCCCCCGTCATCCCGTCATCCCCTCTCTCCATTCTTCTTTCAGTGCTTCCATCCCCTCCTTAATCTCTGCTTCCTTCCTTTCCTGTCTCTCTTCCCCTTCACACTTACTCCTTGTTCCATCCGTCTTTTCATCCGTCCCTCCTCCTATTCTCTGTCTTTTCCTCCCATTCTTCCTTCGTTCCAGTTTCTTCTTTCCTCTCTTTCTCTTACCCTTCCTTCACACTCCTCCTTCCTAATGCCCATCATATAGTTTCTCCATCGCCCTTAAACCCTTTCTTCCAGTCCTTTATTTCTTACATTCTATCTTCAGCCTCTAATTTTCTTCCCCTTCTAACACTTATGTATTCATATAATACTAAGCCATATTTTACACCCCCCTTCTCTTCTCCCCCCTCACTTTTTCCCTCCCTCTTTCCACGCTTCCATCTTTTCTTCTCACCCTCCCTTCCTTGCCTCTCGTCTCCTCCATCCTTGCTTGGACCCATGCAGCTTCCCTTGAGGGGAGCTGTAAAGGGGGGGGCGAGGGGGGGCATGTGTCACTTGTTCCTGGGAAGGTTAAATTTAGTTCTGTGCCTCACAAATAAAGCAAACAATTGCTGGATGGTTCCGCGCCCCGCGGTGCCCTTTCTGCTCCACGGGTGAGAGCGCGTGCCAGGATATTCCGGGCAGGCCTTGTAACACCGGCCCCCCTGAGGCCCGAGGCCTGCCAGGGCCTGGCTCCCGGAGGGTCCGGCCGGATTAACCACCGCAGGGGGCCGGTGCTGCGCCTTCCGCCTCGGTCACGAGATGCTTCGCGGATCTGCCTTAAAAGGCCCCCACAGGGCACGGGAGCACAGCGCAGCCCGCTGCAATGCCAGCTATGTGATCCTGTGTCTATGATTGCTGAACGTCTTTGGGAAATGCTCGCCATTAGATGACAAAGTCACGTTTAAAGTGGCCGCACCTTCTGGCTGTGGAGTTATTTTAAGCTTGCACGGCCTTCTTTGCAAAGGCAGAAGGCGAAGCCGAGGACGCGTGCCCTTCACAGAGGCCGCGGTTTGACCCGACCTTGATCAAGGTTGCCAACTTCCTCTCTCTAGTGCACTCGGTGCTACCCACAATGCACCGGTTCCCCCCTGACCTGTTCGAGTCCAATGAGAATGCTCGACATTGTCTCTGTTGTTCAAGGCCCCTGGGTGGCCCTGCTGGCATAGCCTTTGACCATAGTCCTGGTACTGGTGTGGTACTGCGAAAGATCCCATCCAGAGTGTGAATTACACGGTCCTCATGGTGAATCCTTGGTGTGAAGTGTGTAAGTTATTAAAAGGACCACCCTATGATCCCACCTGGACGGGGTAAATATTATCTATATTTAAAGGGTGCTGTGGGCATCATTCAGTAGGTAGGTTAATACATTAAAGTGAGGCGCCCGAAGGAAGCGGTTCACACAGTGAACTATTGGTGTGAAGGACATGATTCTCACAGTGAACTCTTGAATAAAGGACGCGGTTCTCACAGTGAACTGTTGGTGTGATGGACAAGGTTCTCATGGTGAACTGTTGGTGTGAGAGACACGGTTGTCATGTTGAACTGTTGGTGTGAAGGACACGGTTCCCATTTTGAACTATTGGTGTGATGGACACGGTTCCCATTGTGCACTGTTGGTATGAACAACACGGTTCCCATTGTGTGCTGTTGGTGTGAAGGACACGGTTCCCATTGTGAACTGTTGGTGTGAAAGAAACGGTTCTCATGCTGAACTGCAGGAGTGAAAGGCATGGTTCCCATTGTGAACTGTTGGTGTGAACGACACACTTCTCATGCTGAACTGTCGGTGTGAAGGACACGCTTCTCATGGTGAACTGGGTGTGTGAAGGGCATGGTTCAAATTGTGAACTGTTGGTGGGAAGGACAAACTTCTCATGCTAAACTGTTGGTGTGAAAGACACGGTTCTCACAGTGAACTGTTGGTGTGAAGGACACGGATCTCATGGTGAACCCCTAGGGTGAAGGACATGGTCCTTGTTGCGAACCACTGGTGTGAAGGATATGGTTCTCATGGTGAACCGTTGGTGTGAAGGTCATGGTTCTCAAGGTGAACTCTTGGTGTGAAGGACATGGTTCTCACGGTGAACTGCTAGTGTGAAGGCCATGGTTCTCACATTAAAATGTTGGTATAAAGGACACAGTTCTCACAGTGAAATATTGGTGTGAAAGACACGTTTCTCACAGTGAACTGCTGGTGTGAAGGACACAGTTCTCACAGTGAAATGTTGGTGTGAAGGACACGATTCTCACAGTGAACTGCTGGTGTGAAGGACACAGTTCTCACAGTGAAATGTTGGTGTGAAGGACACAAGTCTCACAGTGAACTGTTGATGTGAAGGACATGATTCTCACAGAGAACTGCTGGTGAGAAGGACACAATTCTCATAGTGAACAGTTGATGTGACGGACACGATTCTCACAGTGAACTGCTGGTGAGAAGGACACGATTCTCACAGTGAACTGCTGGTGAGAAGGACACGATTCTCACAGTGAACTGTTGGTGAGAAGGACACGGTTCTCTCATTGAAATGTTGGTGTGAAGGACACGATTCTCACAGTGAACTATTGGTGTTCTGAGATAAATGGATGACCGTCTTGTTGACTCACCACTATTCGTGCTTCTCACCTGAAACCCTGACCTGCAATCATCTCACAATATGTGGGCCGAGAGGCCACGACAGCAGATAACATGGCGGTCTATGAGGAAGCCATTCCAATCCAACACCATTTCATCTGCAGGAGATACAAGCATCGTTGGATGTCCATTCACACTTACCGTTCCTTCAAAGAAAAGAAACCAGGGGCAAGAAAAATACTTCAGATGTTATAGGTTTTATATCTGAGGTTGTTGGAGGCCAAAAGGCAGCAAACCTTTGGTGACAGCGGGTTGGTGTCCTCACTCCCTGTCAAACTTTTAATGGTCAATCGACCAAGGTTACTCTTCTTTTAATGGGCTTTCTCCTAATTTGACCGTTAAGGAAGGTATTGGTTACTTGAGGGCTCGTCCATTTGCTGTGAAGATTATCTAAACTCCCAATCCGGAGCCTCTAGAAGAGGTGACTTTGCTCCTTCTGTCCTGCAAATCCCTGGTTTTGGACATGGTGACACTGGTTACAATGCTAGCTGGGTTACCAGAGGCGTCAAGCCTCTACTCTTACCTTACAATTTTTCCCTAAAGCCTTGACTTTGAGATGAATCCTGAGTTCATGACTAAGGTCCTTTCAGCTTTCCATCTGAAGAAGCAGCTTGTTCTGCCAGTCTTTTTCCAGGCACTGTTCCCAGGAGGAGTTAAGTCTCCCCTGTTATGATGTCTGTAGTTGTTGCTGATATAGTAGGCAGGCTTGCACTTCCTTGTTTAGGAAGGTTCATAGCTTATTTGTTTCCTTTGGGGCGCTTCAAGATTCATCGATTTCCACGATGAATATGTGGGCATCCGTGGTGATTCTATAAGACGAGGATTTGGACGAAGTCCCTTATCTTCTAATCGTTTAGAAGCATTTGCCTAGAGTTTCTGGCGGAATCCTGGCTATAGACTCCGGGGGTGGCAATATTGTATATATGCTAAGCAGTCGCTTGGGCTTCGTCACATACCTTCTCGACTAATTATCAGATGTATGTTGAAGATCCTAAGCCAGAGGGGTGGATTCTCTCCTTTAGTCATGGTGAATGAAATATAATAAATAGGCCTGGGTGAAATGTAAAGTTCATCAGCTTAATTCACACCATTGTGGGGATTTTCTGTTATCAGCCTAATAAAAAAGTTCCTAATATTATGACATTATGCCACTTCGCTTCATTATGGCTCCATCTGCGGCAAAATTATAGAGCGGGAGCACCGTAACAACGCGAACAACCTGAACGCTAGCAGCTGTTGTTTGCGCCACTTGTGTGCTCATTAGTGTGAAGTGCGTCCTCATATCAATTATTGATGCAAGGACGCATTTCGTGCAAGCATAGAGTGCTAAATGACGGATTTGCATTTTGTGTATTTACGTATAAATTTGCGAAATTGTGCACACATTTTGCATAATTAAGCAAAGGCAAGTTATGCAAATGTCTCATGCCCCTAATTCAAACCTGATGCTGACTTCGGTTTTTTCTCAAATATTAAGTGGGGCAGATGGTAGTGAGGAGTCGAGTAACGGGGATTACTGGTAATGAAAACAGAATGGAAAATAGAACAAACTCGGGCCATCAAATTTGGTGCCCCCATTCACCACACAAAGGAATACAAAGTCAACAACACGAGCATTCGTGTGGGCTGGAAGAAAGTGCATATTTGTACAGTGATAGACCTGGTAGAAATGCCTGATCCCGGTTAACAAAGTAAGCTGGCAACATCAAGATATGTTATGTTATGTCAGGTCATATGGCATGGAGTGGACTGGTATGGTATGGCATAGTGTGATGTGGTGTGTTATGGTACGGTACAATTCAGTATGATGTAGTGTTTTCACCAAATTGAATATATTATTTTCCCCTGGAAAACACCACCTCCCACACACCGCTTCGATTTTTGGGGGTGCTCCCTTACAAGTTCCCCCCTGGAAAGTAAGCTTACGGTTAATATGAGGGCTAGGGGCTGGGTGGCGGTGAGGGCTGAGGTAGGGATGGGGGAAGGATAAAAAGTGGGGTAAGAGAAGCAAGGTTTGGGGCAGTGTTCAACAAACACACCGGGGGTTAGGGACAGGTTAAAGCCCCAAGGTTAGAGATAGGAAACCAGTTACCCCAGGGGTTAAGGTAAGGGGCAGTGCGGGACTGCACTTCTGCACTGAGCCAGCATGGAGGTGCGAGTGCACTAATATCGTGCACAGGAGGGAAGTGCATGTAACTAATGGGCAAATGTACAGGTGAGTGTGCATTGGCAGTGAGCAGCACTTCACAGGCCAGAGTCCATCAAACTGAGCACATGGATGTGAGTGTGCAACAGACGTGAATGTTCCCACCGGGGGGTGCTTGCCACCAGTGAGCATATGTGGAGTGAGTGAGTGATGTGAACCCTTGAAAGTGATGGGTCATTGTTAGTGAGCGCATAAGACAGTGAGTGCACGCACAGGCCGGTTCACACGTGAAAGCATTGCGTGAGAGGGAGGGCTGTCACTGAGTATGACGGAGCACGCGGGAAGGGCCTGGAACACCATCTCGAGGCGTGAGAAGCACAAAGGTGATGGGAGTGTCTGTGGCATCCCAAGAATGCACCTGGATCACTAGAGCGTGCACGCGTGTCGCAAAGACCCTGCGGCGAAAAGCTGGTCTGACTGGATGTGCTTGGGTACGTATGGCCCTGTTTGCACCCAGTGCAGGCTGCGGTGTCTTACCGCTAGCACCCTTCACAGGCCCTTCAGACACCTGGCTACATGCATACATGCAAACATACATGCTCACAGACAGTGTGTAAAGGCAGTACCCTCGGATAGATACTTTTCTAAATTCCACCTGGCACCTTCCCTATCCGTCCCTGGTGAGTGTGGGAAAGCATTTAACTTCTAAAAAGATGCCACACTCAAATAATCAAACATTGATTATAACAAAAATATCAACCAGACTTCTTAGCTTCAGGTGACCCATGTATTTCAATGTTCTTTATTTAAGCGTTAATGCCCTCTCCTGAGAGCATTACCAGTGACTGAGGAGTTAATGCCCTCAGCAGAGGGCGTTATGGGCTGGTAACTGCTTGTTCGGTTATTATGTGCCTGAGCTGAAAGAGAAAGCAGGTGATGAGAGAAAGGGCAATCTCTCTCTTTGTAAAGGGAGTTAACCTGTTAATTGTCTGTTAATGCCTCCTTCTGACGCTCTTCGTGTAAACACAGACATATATATCTATCCAGGTTCACATGAGGCATGGACAGGGACCTTCAACGGATCCTGTTTTGCAAAATATCTTTTTTTAATGCACCAACTTCATCAGGCTAATGCAGGTGAGTTAGTAAGAGTGAGTAACAAAATACTCTGGGCTGTGGTTTTTTTTTTGCTGAAGAAGCTCCCATAAACCTTTTTTTGCAGAGAAAGTTTCTAGCAAACAAAACTATTTTTTTATGGCAATTCTTCACAAAAAAATCTTTATTGAAAGGGAAAATTTCACATCCAGGCACAGTTAAAGTACACACGTTTTTTTGCAAGATTTTGAATGTTGTGCACTTTCCCCAACATTGCCTCTGGGATTACTATTGGGATTACTATTTCACAAACATCTCTTTCTCAACTATTGTAATAAAAAGCATACTACATCTATGATTCTGCATACATGGTTTATGTTGTGGCATTTTTTCATTCATTGTTTCAAAAAAGATATTTAACTAATTCGGTCCGCACAGGTTTAAATTTGTGCATAATTATGAAATCATAAGAGGCCTTGGGCCATTAGGAAAACTGTATCAATGTATAAAGTCATTGTAATACACAATGTGTGCGGCGCTGGTCTCCTGCGGTTGAGTCCATTCTACTGTGGTAAGAAACTGCAATTTGACCTTTGATTTGTAGTAATAAATGTGAACATGTGGATGTGTAAGTGCAGCTTCTCTCGATAATAAAGTAGCTATTCGCTATATAGTGAAAATAATAAATATACACACACACGTTTATATTTATAATTTACAGTGGCTGTCGCCAAAGTGTAGTTACAATTAGGTCAGATTTTTTGCAACAATTTTGCAACATTTGATGAATTTGCATCAAACTGTCTAAAAACAAAGTTCGTCCACCCCAGCTCCTTCGTGAAAAGTTTCACGCTGATCCGTGAAGCAGGGCCCGGGAAAAAGGGCAGGTTAGAAAACATTGTTTTCCCATGTTAATTGCCATAGGACATTTTGTTCTGTGGTACAGAAAAGGTGGCTGAAGGAAATAACACCAACTATTGCAAAAAGTTTAACTTGTGCCCCCTGCCATTCACTGCTCATGACATCAGACATTTCCCCACTCACCACATGTTAAATGACATCACTGAGGCGTTCATGTGCCACAAGAAAAGCTAATGGTGGTAAGGTGCACATTGGCCATGGCCTTGTCTTCCCCCACTCCACCCTTGGTCTACGTCATTCAAGGTTTCTTGAAGGGTACGGTCGGTGTCCCAGGAGCAGAGCGCGCGCAGTCGAGCCATGGGCGTCAGCCGCCGGGGCCACGTGCCGTCCGACACCGCAACGATAGCTCAGGGACACGAATACACACACATCACTTCACACATCCCAGCAGCACACACACGGTGAGGAAAAGCCTGAGTCAGCAGCACCAGATTTATGAGCGCCCTAAAGCTAGGAGGAGCGCGCGCGGCGCTGCGAGGCAGCCATTGTGGAGCTGTTAACACAAGGCCTCTGTCATCGGAGCTGTGAACGTGTGCGCTGCATCTAATTATGAAAGCTCCATTGACAGAGCCATATCAATGTGTCAGCAGGGCCTGGCGCCTTGGCATAGGCCACTGCGCCGGCCAATCACAGGGGCGCCTCCTGCCATCACTCTCCAAGGCCCAGCCAATGGGAGCTGCGAGAGGCCTCCATTTTGTGGCCCCCAAATGTCTTTTCCTGGTTGAGCTCGAACAGTTGTGTGGGATTATTCTGAGGGCGGGGGTGGCGATCTGTTTTGTTTCTTGTTTTCATCAAAATGTCTTTTTCTGTCCCGCTTGTCACACTGCGTGAAACGTGGATGTGATAATAGGGCGAAGACATCAGTTACATCACTGATTACACGATTGGTCTTTCGACGCCAAGTGATGCCAGTCAGTTAGCCTGAAAATGGTCTGGAATTGCAACAACTTACACACAATCGTCACTTATGTAGGGGTCTGCATCTTTTGAATTTGGCCCGAAAAGTTTAGTGAAGTTATCGAACTTGGCACTCCTCAAGCACTTAGAAATTCGAAAAAGAACTGTTCTTTTGCAAGACAATTTTCACACTAAAAGTTTTTTTTTCCAGAGATCGGTCCCTGCAAACTCTGCCTTCGTAGGACGTTATCTCGCATATAAAACGTCGCAGTCTTTATAAAGGTGACGCAGTTCCCGAAGTTGTAAAAAACTGAAATGACATAGTTTGCAGAAGTAACCCTTCTTAACCTTGCACGCCCATCAGAACTACTACCGGGCTGATGTAAAATGGAGTGAGTGATGGGCGAATGTTTCACTGTCGGGTCTCTCTGGAAGGCCACGAGGGCTGGGGCTGGATCAGTCACCTGTCAGAGTACTGCAAAGCCAAGTGCTGCTTAAAACTTATTGGACCGAGCCTGCAAGCTTCCCGCATCCACTTCAGCCCCCACCACTCCCTGTCCATTCTCCCCACGTCCCTCCACCCTGCTGCTGACTCACTTTTGTCCACAACTCTGGGGTTCAGATGATCATCTGAGGAGCACGACGAGTCCCTTCTGGTACTCCTTTCAACCAACTGACGCCTTCCATCTCACCACCCTCGCACACTTCGAACCAGCCAGGCCGTCTCCCACCCCACAGACTACGGGCACAGGCCACGCGCGCAGTCGAGTGTACAGATGTGTCCGTGGCCTCCTCGCCCCCTTGCCCTGTGGGTCCAGCTTCCGGGTCTATGCGGCACGTGAGGCTGTCCTCTGCCCCGGGCCGAGGGGAGGGGGGCTGGATAACATGTTCTGCTTTTACGTCCTATGGCCCATATGTACCTTCGTTGACCCCGGGGCTCTCACAATGCAAACGTGTCCAAACGGCTGAAGTGCGCTGCACGCGCAGTGCCAGGCCCGCGTTATTCTATGCAAAGGGGGTGCAGTGGGGCGGGAAAGTGCAAACACCCTTCGAATGTCACACAAGGCGGCCTGATCTCCTAATGTCCCCGATCTGGCATTTTGTGGTCCTCTAGGGCCCAATGAGAGCAGAGACACACAGTGGGCAGGTGCAAACTATGGCTAATGTAAGCAATCGCCTCAAAAGTCCACCTGTGATGTGAGTACCACGGGGCAGTCGTGGCCAGCCAGAAGCTTGCACTAAAGCGGGGTCCCTGTGCAACACACCGCTGCCCGCGTGCCTGTGCGCGGTGGCATCGTGCCAACTAAGCCTTGCACAGAATGGCGCAATTGACGGGGGTGTCTTTGGCGTTGCGCAATGTCTTGCCATTCGCTAATGCGGCGCTGCAGAGTTTCATGTAGTTCTGGGGCACGTTGGTCACCCTGGGACGACGTTGCCAGGAATCGTTCGACGCTACGGGTTGTTTAGGCCTCAAGTGGGCAAAGAAGGCCCTGGGCTCTCCGGGCACTAACACGAACGTGACATCCCGCAGCGCTTCCCCACCGACCTTTGCACACCCGGCCTGTGAGCTCCCGACCTCTGTGCACGAGTTTCACGACTGAGGGAACCTATTTACACCCATGCATTGCATCCCAAGTGCACACAATACACAGATGCCAGGCAGTGCCTGACGTGTGCCTGACCCCTAACACAGTGACCGAGGCACTGTTGCAGAATCTCACATGCCCGTATAAGGCTCCACAGGCAACCCCGTCCTCTATGGATAAATGCAGACATATTCACGTGAAAAAGCAAGCAGGCTGTGGCTTGCTCAACCGACTGCTAAACCGGAGCCCCCCAAAGATGAATGGTTATTTCCCATTGTTTGGTATCTTCCACGGGGGGGGGCAGGCGCGGGGGGCACTCGAGGCAGTAGAGATCCGTGCAGGGCAGAGCCCGTGGCGAGAGCGCGGAGCTATGTAATAGACACCGCTTAAGATGCCTTCACCAAGTCCGGGCGGGAGGTGAGGCCGAAGGCCAGAGCATCACACGCCTCGCTCTGATGAGGCATTGCTACTTTTCCGGGACACCTGTTGTTATGGAAGTCAAACCAGTTCTGGGAAAAAAAAAGCACAAAAAAAGTTTCACCAGCAGAGCAAAAAAATATGCATTCTCAGGCCCCAGGACCCCTGGCGCTTCGTACCCCCCACGGACAGCGCGGCGGGTTTTCTGTGAAATGACACGCTCAGTGTCTGTCTGTCTGTCAGTCTTCGGTATCCCTCAATTTGTAAGACACGCTTTAAGAGAGGCCTGGCGAGGCCAATGGAATGACAGCAAGGGCCTCGAGGCCTAGACTGCGCGCGAGAGAGAGGGGGAGGGGGGCGAGAGCAGGCGGGGCATGCAATGTGGCTCGGAGTCCGACAACTATATAGAAAGCCTCTCTGTAGTTATGGTTGATTCAGAGTTTACTAACAAAACACCATGTATGCGTCTGATCACTTAACCCCTTCCAGCAATCTGCCCCAAATCTGGCAGCTGCTGGGCTCTCCCCAATAACTCCACCCTCCAGATTTAGAGCAGCTCAATCAAGGAGGTGAAAGGTTACTCCAGCCAAGGAGGTGAAAGGTTATTTCAGAAAAAAAAAATATTGGTATGCGTTCCAAATCGTTTTGTTAATTACAGCAATCATTATTGGGCACTGGGCAGACTTACCTCACAGAATGAAGACAGAGACTTTGCTAGAATGAGCCCTTTCTGTGGTTTGTTGTGAATTGTTCAGTGTGGTTGGAGTTGTGAGCGATTTAAAAAACCCAACTCTCACACTTGTTACAGGTGATGTTATGTAGACATACAGTAAATATACTGGAAAGAGGGTTGAAAGCCAAATGTCACATTTCCCGCATCCTGAGTGGTGGCATGTGGGCCAAGAGACAATCTCTGAGGAGCTACCTGACTTTGACGGAGACCTCAAAGTGTACCTGACTTTGACGGAGACCCTCAAAGTGTACCTGACTTTGACAGAGACACTCAAAGTCTACCTGGCTTTGACGGAGACCCTCAAAGTCTAACTGGCTTTGATGGAGACCCTCAAAGTGTATCTGACTTTGACAGAGACCCTCAAAGCCTACCTGACTTTGATGGAGACCCTCAAAGTGTACCTGACTTTGACAGAGACCCTCAAAGTCTACCTGACTTTCATGGAGACCCTCAAAGTGTACCTGACTTTGATGGAGACTCTCAAAGTCTACCTGACTTTGATGGAGACCCTCAAAGTGTACCTGACTTTGACGGAGACCCTCAAAGTGTACCTGACTTTGACAGAGACCCTCAAAGTCTACCTGACTTTGATGGAGACCCTTAAAGTCTACCTGACTTTGATGGAGACCCTCAAAGTCTACCTGACTTTGATGGAGACCCTCAAAGTGTATCTGACTTTGATGGAGACCCTCGAAGCGTACCTCACTTTCAAAGGTGCCTGATAGTTTCCTTCTGTCAGTCATGTTAGAGTCACAGACCTCAAATGGGACTGATAGAGCGCCATGTTATTCTGAAATTTGTAGGGGTGCATCATAATCACGGGTAGTCAGCACCCCCATATTTAGAGGATTATATTAACGTGTGACTCATAGGAATGTAGTACTTAAATCTCATATCTTGAGTGTTTAGAATTGTAACCATGTAGTTTATGTAGACCAAAGTAGAGTTTATTCAAATATGTCCTCAAAGTGATGCAGAATGTATTAGGTTATGTATAAAGTGATGCATTAGGATTAAATGTGCACCATATTAAAATCTGCACGTGTAGATTTGCTTATTCATGTAACAAAATGTAATGCTTTAGATCAGTGTCTCCAAAACGTTTGGCTCCTGAAGACCCCCACTGAATCACTACTGGAAGCCGGGGACCCCCAAGCAATTTGTAAAATTTTTAATTTTTTTTTAAAAAACGCCTTCTGAAGCAGAGGCAATTTCAAGAGGGAGACAGCCTGAATTGGGTCTATTGGCAAGGACATGTATGCATACAGCAGTGTATTATTTAGTGGTACCCAAGGGCTTGTGGAAAGTGAGCAATCAGACAGCAGCACAAAAATCCTACTGCTGATCCTGGCTGCATCTATTTTTACCTGCCTGCCAAGTAACGGTAACCTACACACATGTGTCTTTCAAAGTTTTATTGCTTTTATTGTATTGCCTGTATTTTCATTGTTGTGTCTGTGACTGCTGTTGTCTGTCTTCCCCCGCTGCCTGTACGTGGTCCATGCCCCTTTTTCTTCCCTCTGTTCCCCTCACTGTCCCCGTGCTCTCTCTGCCCGGTCTTTCCTTCTGTACCCCTCGCTGCCCCGTGTCTCTGCCCCGTTTTCCCTTCTGTTCCTCTCGCTGCCCCCGTGCCTCTCTGCCCGTTCTGCCTTTTGTTCTTAGCTGCCCCTATATTTCTGTATTCTATATTTTGCGTCTGTGCCATTTGTTTTTTGTGCTCGTCTGCCCTCTGTGGCACTCGTTTTTCCCTAGTTGTTGTGCCCCTTTTGCCTTCTGTTCCACTCGTTTTTCCCTCGTTTTTTGTGCCTGTCTGCCCTCTGTTTCACTCGTTTTTGTGCCTTTCGGCCCTCTGTTCCACTAATTTTCCCCTCGTTTTTTGTGCCTTTCTGTCCTCTGTGCTACTCGTTTTTCCCTCGTTTTTGTGTCCTTCTGAACTCTGTTCCACTCGTTTTTTGTGCCCTTCTGCCCTCGGTTCCACTTGTTTTTTGTGCCTTTCTGCCCTCTGTTCCACTCATTTTCCCCTCATTTTTTGTGCCCTTCTGCCCTCTGTTCCACTCGTTTTTTGTGCCTTTCTGCCCTCTGTTCCACTTCGTTTTCTCCTCATTTTTTGTGCCCTTCTGCCCTCTGTTCCACTACTTTTTTTGTGCCCTTCTGCCCTCTGTTCCACTTGTTTTTTGTGCCTTTCAGCCCTTTGTTCCACTCGTTTTTTGTGCCCTTCTGGCCTCTGTTCCACTTAATTTTTCCCTAATTTTTTGTGCCTTTCTGCCCTCTGTTTCACTTTGTTTTCACCTTGTTTTTTGTGCCCATCTGCCCTCTGTTCCACTCGTTTTTCCCTCGTTATTTGTGCCCTTCTGTCCTCTGTTACACTCGATTTTTGTGCCTTTCTGCCCTCTGTTCCACTTCGTTTTCCCCTCATTTTTTGTGCCCTTCTGCCCTCTGTTCCACTTGTTTTTTGTGCCTTTCTGCCCTCTGTTCTACTCGTTTTTCCCTCGTTTTTTGTGCCCTTCTGCCCTCTGTTCCACTCGTTTTTTTGTGCCCTTCTGCCCTCTGTTCCACGTGTTTTTTGTGCCTTTCTGCCCTTTGTTCCACTCATTTTTTGTGCCTTTCTGCCCTCTGTTCCACTTCATTTTCCCCTCATTTTTTGTGCCATTCTGCCCACTGTTCCACTCGTTTTTTGTGCCTTTCTGCCCTCTGTTCCACTTGTTTTCCCCTCGTTTTTTGTGCCCTTCTGCCCTCTGTCCTACCTGTTTTTTGTGCCCTTCTGCACTCTGTTCCACATGTTTTTTGTGCCCTTCTGCCTTCTGTGCCGCTCGTTTTTTCCTTGTTTTTGTGCCCCTTTTGCCTTCTGTTTCGCTCGTTTCCCCAGCTGCTGTGCCCCCTGCGGCCCGCCCCCCTGACTGCCCACTGCCCATTCGCTGCCCCCGCCTCCCGATTGTATTGTTATGGTCTCGCCACCCCAGCGCCAACAGTCACAGCTCTTGTGTGCTGTGAGAACGCATGGGCGTTTCATTTTTCACTACGATAGGCACTCGAGTCCTGCGGACCGCCTGGGAATATCTCACCGACCCCTGGGGGTCCGCGAACCACAGTTTGGGAAATGCTGCTTTAGATGACTATGAAATGTAATGCTTTTAATGTGATTTTAGAATTATATGTTTAATCGTGTAAAGGCTGGATTGCATATACATTCAAGATAAGGCCTATTTGTGATTTCTTATGTTAGCTGAATATTGTAGCCCCGAAAATGTATTTCCTTGGGAAGGCTCCTTTTCTTAGTTGAATGTAGACTGTAGAATTTGTGTGCGTGCAAGGTCGATTTGCTCACAGGCTTTCTGTGACAGGTGCAAGGACACGCCTCGCCTCGTTAGGCAGAATAACCCTTTTGTTTTAGGAGTTAGGATGGTAGGGGAAGGCGCCATGGGAGTATACTGGAATGCAGAGATGATACTCTAAGCAGACAAGGTGCCTGGGACCCAAGGTCAACCTAACGGTTTTTGGATGAAGACAGAGTTTCGATGGAAAACTACTGGAAGAAGACCTGTCTTGATGAGGACAAGAGCGGAAACAGGACGGAGCATCTTAGAACGAGCTCTGTAGCTTTGGCTACTTACCTATGCAAAGTGAGTGCACTTCTGAGGAAGTCTTCACTGCCGACACCTTTTTCTCCTGCCTGGGAATGATACTGAGTAGGCATGCCACTGTAGTGTTAGTGTAGGATTAAATTAATATTTGTTCTTTCTTTTAGGTCAATGCAGTCAAAGATTCAAGTAGGGACTGTCGTTGTTTGCCTGATGCTTTTAGATATAACGCTCATTCTAATTCTGAGTCGGATGAGACTCCTCCGTAGGAATTTGTTTGTATTAGTGCCCGTTCACTTTCCTAACCTCTTGCTGAGGTGCTTCTACATTCAGTTGTTTTTGGCTTTGTAATAAATCTTCAAAACTTTACCTTGGTAGTCAATAGTTCCTTCGAATTAGATTAATCTGGTCATTGATAGAATTGCGAATGAAAGTGTTTCTTCCCTTTACACTTTATAGCAGACAAAATGGTCCGAAGGAAAAAGGATTCTCAAGATTGGTAAGATAAAGCCCAAACTGTAAAAAAGAATTCGGCGTCTTCAGGACTGCGGATGGTAGCATGAAACACCTTTGGTTCAAGCTCTGCCGAGTAACCCCAGACTTATAGGAGACTCAAGGAGTGGAGAAAGCTCACCTTCCATGCCCACAGAGGACCTCTTCAGTGGTCATTAACCTCCAATGACTATGCGATTCTTCTGAACCACATAATGTGCAAACTGCAGAATTCACATGATAGTCGATGATCATTTTCACCACAATACTGACGATGAACAATCTGGGCACAAAGCACTAAACGATATTGTGGTCATCCAGCCTGCGTTTTACAATATCACAGACTTTGTGACTACCCAATCCAAAGTCATAGTGTATCAAAGGTACATTCAGGCTCACAAATGTCTTTGAGAGTCACAACGCACAGTTTGCGGCCCACTGCAAGTGTTAGGAAGAAGGTGTGTGAAATGGACATCCATGTCCACACAATAAGACTAAATTGTGGTTGCAAACAGTTGATTGGATACTGGCACCTGATAGGGGGTCATGTCGAATTGGAAAGAGAAACCTGTGCTTAAGGGACAGATCCTAGTTTGTTATGTGGGCATGGGGAAGCGGGGGAACACATAGAGGTCCCTGACTCTTGCACGCTCTCCTCAAGCTCCTCCTCACATCATGTCAGTTGTTTCCTGTTTGCAGCCCCTATCACTGAATTGGCCATTAATAGTAATAGAGCAGGACTCTGCTTTTGCCGCTGAATGGTCATGTTTGCTCTACGGCTGACTTGGCCATCAGTTGTAGCACAACAATATTCTGAAGTCGCTAACCAGTTGCTGTTTTTGCACAAGGACTGCGTTGCACCCCAGTGCATCAGGCCCTTTGTGTTCACGAACATCCACAGACTTCTACAAATATAGATTAAAAAAACACTAACACACAATTTTTCAATAAAAAATCTTAAGTTAAAGGACTTTATGACACAGATGAAAGTAGACTATATGGACTACTCAGTTAGGCAGGTACGATTGTCGGAAGCACTAGAGCTGTAAGATCCCCAGGGTCCACTTCAAACGTTCAAGTCCCTAGCTCAAGAGCCCCCTTGGCGTATATTTCCGCCTTGTGGAGTGGGCTCTGGCTGCAAGCCCCGCACTCACTCCCCAAGCTCAATAATCTTGATCCCATTGGCTACAATCTCATAATGGCATTCCATGAAATGTACAAATTATAATGAGCTTCGTAAACTCCCAGAATGCATTGCTCCTCAAAGAAGGCCCATCAACCGATGAGTTATGATGTCACCAATGACATTGAATTTGTGCAGGTTCCACATGGCTCGGTGTGTAGGTTGGCCCTGTGAATGATATGCAAGGATGTGGCTTCTGACATAAATGGTATCATGTCATTCACCATAAAAAGTCATATCAAGGAATGCTGCCAAGACTTGTTCAGAGTAAACATAGGGCATGGCCTGAGGTCGTGCATGCACTGTGAATAGGACACATGAAGGTTTAGCACACTGAACATACATGGATGTATAGCTACTCGAGTGATGGCATGCGTCCTGAACACGTCATGACACACACAGGGATGCGTTGTATACAATGAGTAACTCACAGTTTGGACTTAACAAGGGACAGGACCTGTGTACTAGGCCAGGGCAAAATCTTGTTTATGTCGGCGTACTCTTGGCTAATTTCCAACATTATCCATTACGACTGGGCAGCAAAGTACTCGATTGCGCCATTATGCCATGTTGAATAATTATTTTGCTCAGGAAAATATCTTATTACAGGATAATAGGAACAATGCGAGCGGAACATAGTAGTAACAGCTGTTCACCTTATATTCAATGTTATGTTATTTGAATTTATAAGAAGCGCACAAACACCGTTGGGTGTCCTGGCGCTGAGCTTTACCTAAACTTTGGTCGATGCGGTCAATGAAAAAACAGCCAGGTCTTCAGACCCCTTCTGAAGGAGAGTAGATTGGCAGCATTCCTCGGGTGGAATGGCAACTCGTTTTATGCCTTGGATGTGCAGGTAATAAAACTCCCACCTCCCCAGCCGTTTTTTTGGAAGGTAGGTATTTGGACATATTTTGCACCGTAGGATTGTAGCGTCCTACTGGGGGTATACCATTTAAATCTTTGCCTCAGATGTTCGGGCCGGTAACATTAAGGGCCTTAAAGGCTATACAAAGGGTCTTAAAAAAAAACCTTTGTTTAACCGGAAGCCAGTGTAACCAAGTTAAAGCTCTTCGGACTGAAACAAATTTGGGTATGCCAGACAATAGTCTGGCAGCTGCATTTTGAACTATCTGAAGCCTATTGAGAAGTTGTTTTTAGGCATTCAGATAGATGCTATTGCAGTAGTTCAGGCGTGCCATTACGAGGACTGTGACTACCGTCCTAAAATTACCGTCCGAGAGATGTTTTATTTTCCTTAAAACTCGCAAAATCAGACAACAAGCGGATATAACTGAACTAATGTGGTCAACAACTGAACTAATGTGGTCACAGAAAGTCATTCTATTGTCCACTATTACTCCTAAATGTTTCACTTTAAGAGTGGGGGTAGGATGATTTTCCATATCTGTTGGCCACTAATCTGTGGTCCATACATGAGGGTTGTGTCCAAATACAATCACCACAGTTTTGTTGGAATTTAGTTTTAAACAATTTGCTGGCATCCAACTTGCAATGGCCTTCATGCGGTCATGGAAATGAACTTCTGTTTCTTTTACCTGACCGTCATTGAAGGACAGTACAATTTGTGTTGTCAGCGTAAGAGGTCAACTAAAAACCAAACGATCTAATCAGGGCTGCCAGGGATGTCACATAGTTATTAAAGAGCGTAGGGCTCAGTGATGCCCCCTGAGGCACCCCGCATGAAAGGCTGAAAGGCTGAGATTTGTTATTATCTAAATTGACCATTTGAGTTCTCTCTGATAGGAAGGAGTGAAGGAGTTTCCAGGCGACCCCTCGTACCCTCGCCCCCGACAGCCAGTCCAACAAAACTTTATGATGGACCGTGTCGAAGGCTGCTGAGAGATCTAACATTATAAGTATGGCCTTCACGCCACAGTCCAGAGCCTTCCTTACCTAATGACAAGATTTAATTAGTGCAGATTCCGTACTATGGTCAGCGCTGAAGCCATATTGGGTGTGATCAAGTACATTATTACAATCACTTTTTTGTGTGTGAACTACGCCCTAAATTGGACGGTAGGGTGCAGTTTGTGCTAAAAAATTGAGCAAAATGCCAAATCAGAATTTTGCATAGTATCGCATAATGTTGCGCAACTTTTGGGGCAATTTGCTTATTAGCCAGTAAGGAAAATACATAAGCTTACTTTGCACCATGAAACTGGAGCATCAGTCCTGATTCAACCCCACCCAAGGCTAGGCCCAGATGTGTTTTTCGGAGCAACACATAGCAGAACATGAAGACATTGGATGTACCTTTCAGATATGCTGGGGCAGGTTCAAAAGTCCCTAACAGTCACGTGGCACACTGCTGTGCGACTCTCAACTTGTTGAAAATGATGTGCCACGCAACATAAACTTGCAACACAGACAGAACTACACAGTGAAGGCATTCAGTAAGTGCGTTTTATATGGGTAATGCAGATGTTACACCGAGCTGCCTCTAGGTGAGGCCTTGAAAGATCATAGGTAACCCTGGGCGGAGTTCACAGAGTTGCACTACGCAAATCTACGCGAAGTGCAAAGAAACCTCTGTCGCACTATGCGGAGCGCCGCAAGCGGCGGAGTATGGTAGAAAAATGCAGTTTGCGGTGATTACACAGTGGGGCATTGCTTGTCCGCACTCTGCAATCATTGCGAACAGCACCATGCACAGGGCAAGCTTACCTTTTCTGCCGCTCAAGTAGATTTTTACTCGAGTGGCAGCTTTCTCAAGGTGAACGGGCAGTTTCTGAGCGGTCACGAGCATACGCGACCACTCGAAATGAGAAACCTGACCCCCGCGTTAAGAAATCTCGCTGGGATGTTTATTTTCCAAGCTAACACTCGTCAACTTGATGTTGGCGATCGCGAAGGAGGAAAAATCTCGCTGGCCGGTGGATTTTCCTCGCTCGCGCTCGCCAACTTGATGTTGGTGAACGCGAACGAGGAAATATACTTAGTTTTTCGGAACTTTGTGAGCTCTGCGTAACACTGAGTGCGGGAAACTCTGCAAACTCTGTGAGCAGAGCGAGTTCTCCGCCCAGGGTTAATCATAGGCAGTGAATCTGCGGACTGTGCAGTAGGTGGTGCGTATAATGGTTCTCTCCACCTAGTTTGTATGTATGTGGTATTACTGCAGAGCGAACCTAGCCAAAAGGCAGCGGAGGTCTGCACAGGGTTAAAGACAAGCATAAAGTCAGCTAGGAAGGGAGAGGTATCTGGTTGTGGACGGTTAATGCATTGTGATGTAGCGTTCTTTAAAGAGGTGAGTCTTCAACCCTTTCCTAGATTGGAGCAGTGTTGTGGTAGACCCGATGGATGCGGGATGTTGTTGCAGATCCTAGCTGCAGAGATGCAAACTGGTGACATTGTTAAGATATATTTTGCATGCTTAAGAGACAGCCAGAGCTTAATTTGAGCCGGTGGTTGTGTGATGGGGGCCTCCAGCCCTTATATTTGGGGTCCGGATCTTATTTCTACACATCAAATATTTACCAAGCACAAGTGAGGGAAAACGCACGGAACGCAGCAGCGGTCCGTGCAGGTAAGCACGGTGGGACGAAGGGGCGGGGGGATGTCGTCAGACGACAGAATCGAATTTATTTATTTATTTATTTTTCCCAATTCCATCGTCTGTCGGCTCCCTCCCTATCCTGCCCCGTCCCACTGCTTTTCCGCCGCTGACAGATCACAAAGAAGAATGAACAGAAAGAGGGAAAAACCATCAAAAGGTGAGAAGGCAGAAACCTGCACAAGTAGAAATAAAAAGACACAAAGTGTCGGGTAGTGGATTAAAGAGATCTGAGGTGGATTCAGGACTCCCAGCTTTGATATTCAGGGCACCAAATTTTAATTGTGGCATCTGAGCAGAGCAGGGCACCGGCAGTCTTGCATTTACAAATTAAGCCCTGGAACACATTTATTCTATGTCAACAAAAGTGAAGTCATACAGGGCTCAAAACGAGACCACCGCTAAGGTGCGTGGCATGTGCATTGCTTCACTGTTCAATGAGGAGCCTGCGTTCTGAGGGCACCATAGGGCGCACATGCAGAGAGCGGCGGTGCCATTTTAAATGTCATAGCCTTGTATTCTAATTAAACAATATAGGAATAAAAAAAACTCTTGCAACACAATAGCAAATGTTCTTTAAGCAGAGGGGCGGACAGTCTTGACCTTGCGCCTGCATCGGTTGATTGGCTGCTTGTTAGGTGCAGTGCGTGTGCTTACTAACTCTGGGCACGCTTAGAGGCCTGCTCCTACCTCGTGGAGTTTAGGGGCCTGGTCCTTCCCCAGTGGAGAAGTTTAGGAGCCTGGTCCTTCTCAGCTGGGGAAGTTTAGAGGTTTGGTTCTTCCCTGGTGGGAAAGTTTAGAGGCCTGGTCCTGCCCCAGTGGAGACGTTTAGAGGCCTGGTCCTGCCCCAGTGGAGACGTTTAGAGGCCTGGTCCTGCCCCAGTGGAGACGTTTAGTGGCCTGGTCCTTCCCCAGTGGAGAAGTTCAGAGGCTTGGTCCTTCCCCAGTGCAGAAGTTTAGGGGCCTGTCCTTCCCTGGTGAAGTTTAGAGGCCTGGTCCTTCCCTTGTGGAGAAGTTTAGGGGCGTGGTCCTTACATGGTGGACATGTTTAGGGGCCTGGTACCGCGCCAGGATACTCTGGTAGTAACAGAGCGCGTTATAAAACAGCTAAAAGTAAAGTAAAGTACCTTCCCGGTGGAGACATTTAGGGGCCTGGTCCTTACACGGGTAGAAGTTTAAGGGACTGATCCTTCCCCTGTGGAGAAGTTTAGAGGCCTGGTCCTTCCCCAGTGGAGATGTTTAGAGGCCTGGTGCTTCCCCGGTGGAGATGTTCATAGGCCCTGTCCTTCCCCGGTGGAGAAGTTCAATAGCCTGGTCCTTCCCTGTTGGAGAAGTCGAGGTGCCCGCTCCTTTCCTGGAGGAGAAGTTTTGAGGCCTGGTCCTTACATGGTGGAGAGGTTGGTCTTTAATCATTGATCTCCCCAGGACCTCAACCTGCCTTCGCTGTCCCTGTCCCCACCCACCTGGTCCTGTTCCCTGCTTACTTCCCTAGACAGCTGAGACCTAGCTACTTTTGTATGATGCCCGGTGGAGCTACCTCGCGAGCTATAGGGGAGATAGACTTCGGACTCCCTGTTTGACTATCACCTACCCAGCCGGACTTCGGGCAAATGCTCCTGCGTCTCTCCTGACCTTATCTTCCCCCAACCCTCACCCCTCTCCGCTCCTACTCTTTCCAGCTTCTGTCCTCTGCCCTCACCGGCCCTTGCCCTTTGTCCCCACCCTGTTTCTCTGTGAACCTCTTCCCTCGCCACTTGAGACCGAACTATTTTGTCTGATGCCCGATGGAGCTACTTGGTTTAGCTTTAGGGGAGATGGTGCCATGGATTCCCTCCTTGGTCGTCACCTACCCAGTCGGTCCTTAGACAGACTTCCTTTCGTCTCTACTGTTGTCTCTTCCCTTATCCTCACTTTCTCACCTCCCTTACCCCCCACTACTTTTCTCTCTCCTGTCTCTCCTCTCCTAATGTATTGCTGATTGTTTGATGTAATGTGTAATTGTAGATCTTGTTCTGTTATATTGCTGAACCACATTGTTGCACTTCCTTTCGTCTCTCCTGTCGTCTCCACCTGCATCCTGCTCTATTTTTGTCTCTCCTTCTATCCTCTCTCAATGTATTGAGACTGAACTATTTTGTCGAATGCCCGATGGAGATACCTAGTTTAGCTATAGGGGAGATGGGCCGTGGATTCCTCCTTGGTTGTCACCTACCCAGTCGGTCTTTAGACAGACTTCCTTTCGTCTCTCCTTGTAGTCTTGTCCCTTATCCTCCCTTTTTCACTTCCTCTGCCCCCTCCACTACTTTTCTCTCTCCTTTCTCATCTCTCCTAATTGTATTGCTTATTTTTTGATGTATTGTGTAATTGTTGAACTTTTTCTGTTATATTGTTGATTTTCATGTAAAGCTCTCTGATTCCTTCGGGTCTAGCCAGCGCTATATAAAACTCTTTAATAAAAAAATAGATTAGAGGCCTGTTTCTTTCCCAGTGGAGACCTTTAGGCGCCTGTCTTTCCCTGTAGGAAGACCTTCACTGGTGAAAAAGGTTAGAGGCCCGGTCCTTCCCCGGTGGAGATGTTTAGGGGGCTGGTCCTTCCCTGCTGGAGAAGTTTAGGGGCCTGGTCCTTCTCAGCTGGGGAAGTTTAGAGGTTTGGTCCATCCCTGGTAGGAAAGTTTAGAGGCCTGGTCCTTCTCCGGTGGAGAAGTTTAGAGGCCTGGTCCTTCCCCGGTGGGGAAGTTTAGAGGCCTGGTCCTTCCCCGGTGGGGAAGTTTAGAGGCCTGGTCCTTCCCCGGTGGAGAAGTTTAGTGGTCTGATGCTTTCCCAGTGAAGAAGTTGAGGCGCCTGGTCCTTCCCCGGTGGAGAAGTGAACTCACGTGGCTCTGGGGATGCTGGACACAACACCACTTGCATGTTATTCTGTGAGACTTTGGAGTTCAGATATGTTGTCTCGTAAGCTAACAGGTCTTACTGACCACCCTCTAGGCGTGCCTGCTGGTGACATCTGCTCAGGGCATTGTAGACTGTAGCGTGACCTCACACACACACACGGCCCATGCACTGCTGGTGGTGGAGGCCTGTAAAGGGGGAGCATCAGATGCCAGTGTCTTACAGTCAGCACCAAACAGCCAAGATGGCTCCTGCAGTCATGCTTGGTCCACACCGTGCTGCCCAGAGGCGCGGTACCACTGTGTGTGTGCGATGCACAGTTGCACTCACAGCAGTAGCGGCTGCTACCGGGCATCAGTGGTAGGGCAGGGGAGGGAGTCTGGGAGGTTAGAAAAAAAGAGAGAAGCAGAAAACGAAAAAAAAACCTTACCTTACTAGCGGCCGAATTTCCTCCATCCTTCTTGCAGACGGAGGAACAGGAAGCACCCAGGCTCCCGCCTCTAAGCCAATCACAATGCAATGCAGCGTTGTGATTGGTCTGAGCACCGTGGCTCGGCGCTCAGATGGAGAATGGGAGGCTGTGCATGTTCCTCACGAGGCTGGGCATTACAGCCTATTGGGGAACATGCGCAGTGCGCAGGACTGTTGCAGTCATGCGCACTTGGGGAGTGCCACCACTCCGCCCCTGCTCTGTGGGCAGCCCAGCCACGTTGGCGTTATCATTTTATTTTTCTTGTGTGGCGACGCTCCTCTGGCATCATTTACGCAGCCAACAGTACATCCTCTAACTCAAAGACATCAGCTTGTCATACATGCCACATATTTAGGGCTCCCGGTTTTATGGTATTTATATTTTTGCAATTTCCATTTGTATTTATCCATATTTATTTTGTGATAACTTTATCTGTATTTATCCGTATTTATTTTGGGTTTTGTGGAAAAATTTAGCAGAAATTAGTATAGTTCCACATTTATCTAACCAATAAATATGCACTCCAGCTTGAATGTCTGCCAGGTTTCAGTGCTGAGAACACCCGCAGAAAATAAATCAGTGCGCTTATATGAAAATATGCAAATTTCAGTATCAACCTTTTGCATATCTACTGTTGTTAAAGGCTTTTTACTAAATTTCCTTTTTGTTTTTATCCCCCTTTTCTAACAATCCGCACATCTATTGGCCTTGCAATCATGGCAGACAGTTTTAGAACTACTAACAAAGCAACACAATTTCCGTTTTTATCCACATTTAAAAATAAATACAGACAAGAGAATGAATGTTTACTGTCTCTATCTTCAAAAATCAGTACAAATGGAAAACAGGGAGCTTTACACATATTCTATTGCTTTGTGGCCTTTCTGTTGGCACCAAGGATTTCTTCCTCATTGTCTTGGAAGGGGGGGGGGCATCTTTCTCTATGGCAGGGTTCTTCAAACTGTGGGGCGCGCCCCCCTAGGGGGGCGCGGCACCATCCCAGGGGGGGGCGCGCTTCACTCCGATCTTCCCTTTGTGCCCGTTCCTTTGTCTGGGTGATTCTCCCAGGAGGGGGCCAATTCATGAAGTCGACAGCTTCGGCTGCAGTGCAGGCAAGGAGTCTCCTATGCTAAAAAGCTGTCGACTCTGTGAATTGGCCCCCTCCTGGGAGAGTTAGCTCTTCCCAGAAGGGAGAGAAGGTTTCCCTAGAGCAGCGATTACCAATCTGTGCGCCGTGAATGCAAGCCAGGGGCGCCGTGAACAGTTGCACACAAAGATAGTTTTCGGTAAAAGAACAGAAGCATGTATTGTAATTTATAGTGCTACAATTAGGCTAAAGTGTGTACAAAAGACTTGTAGATAAAGGCATACCGTATTTAGAAGTGATAGGGGGCACGAGACGGCACCCTGATGACACGTGGAGCAGGAGACGTGAAAAGAACACCAGGTTGCTTTGATGTAATTGAAGTGTAATTGAATTGTCTGTCACGTGAGGATCAGCAGAGTGTGCTATACAGAGAACTTGAGAGGAGAGCACACAGAGCGGGGACAGAGGCGCCAATAAACTCTCTCTGAATATGCAGGTAAAAAACGAGAGCGGGTTTACCTCTCTACCTGCAGATGTGAGCGCAGACCTGCTCTGAGACTCCTCTACCTCTGGCACTCAGAGATGGCGGTGCTAGCTTCTGTGGCTTAAGTTACCTAGTAACTATTGAAACAATATTGTGAGATTTAGGCAAAAAGTATGTGGCGAGAAGAGCAGAGGGGCTTTCCTCAAGAAGTCCTTTGAAAGTCAGGCACTTTCACTCAATTTTATAGTAAGCACTTTGTTCCTTTTCTGAAACAAAAGCTTTGAGAAGCAAGCACATAGTGTCAGGCTGCACCCATTTGATGTAACTCTCTGCATACCACTGAACACTGCTTCAGCATTCTCTGCTCCATAATCTCCAACACAATGTTCGACCCTGGTGCCTCCCTTGCAATCAGAGTCCTTCAGCTATGCGACCTTAATACAATTATCTTCTTTCATTTTCATAACTGCACCCTCATTCCCATTTTCCTTCTGCGCATTTCCAATTCCAAGTAATTGTCTCATCCCTACTATTTTATAAGGAACACATCCTGTCCCACCTTTTTCATCAACCACTTTTTTACTAACTTTGTCTCATTATGCACTGTATTTACAAAATCTATCTACCACATCTTTCTCTACATTTAGCCTGTTTTTCCATGCCATCTTTATGCAAAAGCACAGCATGTTTTGAAACCCTGTTGATTGTAGGAAATCTGCTTTTAATATATTCTAGTGGTATTTAAAGTATAATCAATTTCCTTTCCTTGATCTGGAAGATCTCTGTCATATTTAACAGCAGTGACTTTTTGACATCTCTTTGCACTGTGGGTCAATCGGTTTTACTGACATAGTATACCGGGGATAACATCTATGATGGACGGGGGATGGATGGAGGAGTGAAGGGGTGGGTGAGAGGTCATGGATGGATTCATGAGTGGATGAGTGGATGGATGAGTGGGTGGATGAGTGGGTGGATGGGTGAAGGGTGGATGGAGGGATGGGTGGCTGGGTGAGGGGGGAATGGAGAGAGAGGGGGAGGATGGATGGATGAGTGAGGTCATGGATGAATGATTGGCAGAGTGGATGGGCAGGTGTGTGCATAGATGGGTGAGGAGAGGAGCATGGAGATGGATGGGTGAGAGAGTGCATGCATGAGTGGGGGGAGGGTGGGGAGCGGGAGGGATGGATGGGTGGGTGGAAGGATGAGTGAGGGGTTGAGTGGGTGGACGGATGAGTGACTGGGTGGATGGATGAGTGGGTGGGGGGATGGCTGGATGGGTGAGAGGGTGGGTGGTTGGATGGATGAGTGAGTGGATGGATGGATGGGTGGATGGATGGGTGGAAGAGTGGATGGATGAATGGAGGAGTGGATGGATGAATGGAGGAGTGGATGGATGAGTGGGAGGATAGCTTGGGTGAAGGGGTGAGTGGATGGATGGGTGGAAGAGTGGATGGATTGGTGAGGGGATGGATTGGGTGAAGGGATGGATGGATGGATGGGTGAGGGGATGGATGGGTGAGGTGATGGATGGAGGGATGTATGGTGGATGGGTTTGCAAGTGGTTGAAGGGGCTTGGATGTGGATGGAGCACAGATGGAGGGAAGGAATGAATGGTGGGGGAGTTGGTGGACGACAAGGTGTACATGATGGATGGGGAGGGTTGTGATGACTTCCTTTGCCTTGGAGGATTGTGTTTTGAGCTGTGTGGTATGCCTCTGTCGTTTCGCCACACCCACTCACAGGCCTGCAGTTTGCTAGGCACTCTTGTTGTGTTGAGCATTGTTTGCCGGATATGGCCCGTGGTGTGCGCGTTGCAGTCGATCATGTGGTGTGCCGGATTCCTGAGGTTTCTGTCGGGTGGTGGGGGGGCCCAACATCTGGGGGAATTCAGTTGGGGGGGCTCAACCTGGAAAAGTTTGAATACCTCTGCTCTATGGCGAGACAAGGGACTGTTTCGAGTGCAGCAACATCCTGCGTGGTTTGTGTGTGACATACGTCAGGCCCTGTGGCCTTCAGGGCCTGAGTTGTAATTTTCATACCGTGACTTGTGTGAGGGAAGCACAGAAGTGACATCAGATGTTGTTTACTGTAACGTACCTGCATCTTCTGGAGTCAGACCCACGTAAGACGCACGTCTCCGTTGTCAGCCCCGGGTCCCTCGCGTGCACCTGCACTTCTGCACATAACCAGGCGACCCACGTTCAAGGTCACACGGCATGCGGATGCACCACACAGCTTTCCTCCAGCTTGAACACTTCCGGGGTGAAGACACCCGCTTCCTCCATAATACATTTGTATTTTCTCCTCTCGCCTTCTGCCAGACTCTGGTATCCCTCACTAATTTCGCTCGCTCACTGAAACACTGTAAGATATGAAAAATACAACCCTTTGTGACCAAGCAGCTAGAGCAAATTTACTGTCACATTTGTAATTTTTGCTAATTTCATTGCAGCGTATTGAAAATAAATAAATAAATGTATATGTTGCCTTGCAGTCTCTCCGCCTTTCATGGCTCTGCCTCTCGTGACTCCACCCCCTTGACCTCCAATTTCTATGTCTCTGCAGCACACCCCCCCCCCCCCCCATTTCCAGCAGTGGCCTGGAATGCAGTGTCCATCCCATCTGCACAGGCGTTCTTGCCATCAATACATGCACACACCTGCATTCTCGTGCTTTTTGTGACGTCATTAACAAACGCTATGCCGCATCGGGAGTTTGCTAACAGTGCACAATTTAGCGAGTAGCAAATTATCAATTTGCAAAATTAGACACGAAATCTACATTAATTTAATAGGATAAATCGCTATATCTGGTATTTCAGCGTTGGGCTGTATTCAGTGCTTGAAATGAAAAAATAGAAGTGCCTGTACTTTATACCAGAGTACCTGCTTGTTTCTGAGACATGCCAGTACTCTACAATTAATAGTAATATATATCTCTTGAGAAGTGCCGGTACTCTCCCTCTCAAAATAAACAAGCATTGGCATAGCCAAATGGTCGCGCCTTTGGGACCTTATAAGTGTTTAGTTATCCAGCCCAATATCCTTGGTGCAACAACATCAACTGTTGCATGGCTAAACACTAAAATACCGACCCCAAAGGCTGCCTTTTTTCTGGACTATATCAAAAAGATTCATTCCCCTTGAACATTCACATACGTCTGAGTTTAGCTGTAGCTGTTTGTTGGGTAATGTCGCCCCCGGAGTCATGGTCCAAGAAGAACCTGTTTTTTTATTGTATGAGATGCATCCTGTGGGAAGGAAAGGATTCGTGGTAGGTTTTGTTCTGAAGTGACACAAAATTACTCAACATACAAGTTACTCTTTAATAGTGTTTAAAGTCCAGTGGGTGGGGGTTGGTGAAGGGCAGAGGTGGGGTGGGTAAGATAAAAAAAAGCATCTTGAAAATAACCCTTTTTAAAATAATAGATTAGTATATACTTTATTTATTTTATTTTCAGAGTTTTATATAGCGCTGGCTAGACCCGAAGGTATCAGAGAGCTTTACATGAGGATCAGGTAAAAAGGGGGTAAGAGATGGAGATAGTGTCAGGCAGACGGGCAAGGGGGAGGTTAATTAAAGGGGACAAAGACTGAAACCGCTAGATGAATGACCTACAGGAGTCGATAGCACTGTCACAAAATGGCAGGATAAACAAAATCAATCCAAGCAAGCATTTGTAATGCAAAAAGGTCTTGCATTTACGCAAGCCAGAGCCCTTGGCAATGTTTTGGTTTGATAAAGAAATAAAGCGCATTGTCATTTACAATGCGAATAGCTTAAACTTGCGGAAATGCGAGACCTTTTGAATTGCAAATGATTGTTTTAAATACAAGAGATTTGTCAAAGGCACAGTGCAACAAAACCTAAAAATAGCAACAATAGGCAGCTGCAACAGTTATGCTGTCATGCCAGACATAACAAATATTGGCTTAGACATGTCGGTCTATGTTCTCCTCTGAGGTTAGTACACAGAAGCGTTATTGTGAGACACAAGGCTTATTTATTTATTTATTTATTTTTTTTTTATATAGTGCAGGATTCGACCCCCGGAGGGGTATCTCCGCGCTTGTGCATAAGTACAGATGTTGGACTGATAATCAAATAATTGTACTGCCAGTAGATTATAGGGTGGGGTATAGATGGGTCTTAGGGACCTTCCTGAAGGATTGGAAATTCAAATTAGTCTTTAGGGCAAGTGGAAGTGAGTTCCAGAGAATGGGGCCTTTATAAGAGAGGGCACGTCCTCCCTGTCTTGCCCTCTTGATCCTAGGGACCTGGAGCAGTTGCTGATTACTTGAACGCAAGGAGCGTCCAGGACTGTAAGGAGTGAACTTGTCCGTTAAGTATTTGGAGCCTGTGCCAAAGAGACATTTATGTATAGTACAGCAGATTTTATATTTAACCCGTTGCCGAACAGGCAGCCAATGAAGGTTATCCAAGAGCAGGCGGGAGGGAGCCCTGGGCAGAGCATTAAGCACTAGCCTTGCCGCGGTGTTCTGGACCACTTGCAGACGGTTGAGTTGTTCCTCATTGGCAGAGATGAACAAGCCATTACAATAGTCCAATCTACTGACCACCAATGTCTGGACCAGAGTCTTACGATGATTGTCAGGCAAGAATGGAAAAACACGTCGCAAAAGTCCGATGGTATGGAAGCATAGACCAGCGACTTGATTGGCATGTTCTTTAAGTACCAGTGCCTGATCCAGACGTACACCAAGATTTTTAACGGTTTGTTTTGGGCTTGGCACTGGCCCAAGATCTAGAGGCCACCATTCTGGGGACCACAAGAGCGGCGCGTCTCCGAATAACATCACCTCTGTTTTGCCTACATTGCATTGAAGGCAATTTGCAGCCATCCAGTTTGAAACCGCCCTCATACCATCCGCAAAAGATTTCCTTATTGCTGGAGTGAGGGACTGGAAAGGGAACAGGAGTTGGGTGTCGTCAGCATAAGACACCGGGGTGAACCCATATTCTCTCACAATGCCAGCCAAGGGGGCCACATACACATTAAATAGTGTGGGGCTTAGACATGAGCCTTGTGGCACTCCCTTGGTGAGCTCCCTGAAGATGGAATGAAGGAAGCCCAGTCTGACACCTTGTGAGCGGCCTGCGAGAAAGCTCTCTACCCAGGACAGCGCCACACCTCCAATGCCCATCTCCCGCAAGCGGCCGAGAAGGATCTCATGTGACACCGTGTCGAAGGCAGCGGACAAATCTAACAGCACCAGAATCATCGAGCCCCCTCCATCAAGTGTCATCCGGATCGTATCGGTCACTGAGAGGAGGGCAGATTCGGTGCTGTGATTAGGTCTGAACCCTGATTGCGAGGGATCCAGACCTCCCGCTGCCTCGATGTATTTTGACAAACAGGTGTTTACATGCTTCTCGACCATCTTGCTAAAGTATGGCAAGAGGGAGATGGGTCGGAGGTTGGAAAGATCCGTCCATGGGTGTGCCGTGTTCTTACGTATTGGGTTCACCACCGCTCTCTTCCACTCCATAGGTACCCGCCCTTCCTTGAGCAAAAGATTTAATACAAATTTGACCTCAGGTCCAATCAAAGTACTCAAGGGGGCGAAATTGAAATGCCATATACCCCAAGATGAACATATATAGTCATATTGAGAGCTTGAATACTCACAATGCATTTTCAAGCATGTTTGAAAACAAAATTAAAATAAAAGCCACTCTGTAAGATAACCGGAGTGGCAAATCTCAGCTTGCATGGTTAGCGCATTTACTGTATTCTAGACACATACACATATATGTTCATGTATAACAGTAAAGCCATTTTATTTTTGCACTACTTCAAGTCTTCTATTGTGTTTCAGTGGCAACTCCTGCTGGGAGATACGCTGAGAAAGAAATAAACTAATTTATTAATCCCGCTTGTTTCTGAAAGCCGAAGAATGCAAGTGCGTCCACAGTTTACAATATAAACAAGAACGAGCAGTTTACAGATTACAACACAAACAAGAGCCTCCAGTCCAAGCCCATATACATGCATACATTAGAGTTTAACATTTCACTTTTCATGGAAAGGGCGTGTTTGTCATATTTGCAAATTATGTTGTGTAATTCAATGAAAGTGCACAACATTGTTTTGTTTTTTCCTCATTAGCCCCTTAAGTGCGGGGAACGTTCAGCGGTCGTCGCGTGCACTACCTCGCTAGTGCTGCGCACGTCCGCTGAACGTTCCGATCCCGTTAGCGCAATCGAACGTCCGCACTGGGGCAGAATTTTCGGCGCGCTTAACGGGTTAAAAAAGCACGCTACTGAAGCACGAGACCGGACCAGATCACAGGATCCGCCGTACATGGGGACCTAAGACTGTTCTTTGGAAAGCATAAGCGGTCTTCACAAGAGGCCACGTAGCCAAAAGAAAGAAAAAAACATTGGCGTTTAACTATACGCTACGGGATATCATTTTCAGAACATACTAGCGAGAGCAGAGCATTAAATCAGGAGAGTGTAAGCAGTGACCTACTGGGTGTGATCTTATTAAGATCCTGTGGGGTTTTGGAAGTAAAAATACTGTGGAACCTCCCCATGGAGTGACTGGTCTCCGGCACTTCACGAGTTTTATGATATAATTTGTTCAATCAAATTGTGGGTACGAAAGAGTCAAAAAGAACCTTTAGTCTTGATAAAGGTGGTGCACATTAAGTAACACACCGAAACGCGTTGACGCATCTGTTGCAAGTTAAACTTCAAGGAACAATGTGCCAGGACTGATCTATTTGATTCTGGCTTTTGCTATTCTGATTCCTATGAATTAACATACCGATGATTGTATATCACATCACGGGTTTCGAGTCTCTTTCTTGTTTTTAGAACTGTGTAATGTGTTTAAATATTGATGAAGTAATATTTCTGTTGTATTGTTTTTAATGTTTTTAACTGATATTTAATACTAATAAATGCACATACTGTGATTTTGAATTGTTCAGGTTTTTTCCCATAATCAAAACTGAGGGGTGGTTTACATTTAGGATATCTAAATATATGTATGATACAATTGATGAGGAAAGGATGAGGTATGAATGTGTGAGTGCAGCATGTATAACTAGGAGCTTAATTGACTTACCCAAGGGATATTTTATTCTTTGAGTGCACAACATGTGACAGCCCATAGACATGTTTAACACTGTTGTAATACATCATGGTTTTAAAGCTCCGTTGAGGACGAGGTAAAGTTAAACAAGTGTCTCCGTCACAGGAAAAACGACCCTCCCTTTACGAATCTGTATAAAATGTTCGATATTAATGTAATAGGACCTTATGGATATCAGCGAGGCATCTGTAGATAGCTTATTCTAGGGCCTTCACTGGGTATGATGGGAGGGGGACCGTCAGTATGTTGTGAGCTGGGTCTACCTAGGGCCTTCTTCTTACTAGTGCGGACAGCTCCTTGCTCCAAGATGGCGGTGCCGATGGACGTGTTGAGGATGGTGGTGAGGGTTTAGCTGATCAGGGTGGAGACCTTTTTGAAGGCGTGGTGAAAGAGGAGGTCTGCCGGGGCCCCAGAGTGGATGCCCATCAAAATGGCTATTCTTTCTTCTATGATAAATAATAAATTGATACTTGTATAGCGCACTACTCACCCGCAAGGGTCTCAAGGCGCTTGTATGAATACCGCTGTGGAACCCATCCTGGCTTTCCCTGTGAGGCGTCCACTCCTGGGCACCCCCAAGGTGGAGGCCAGGCATCCTTAGCGTTGTGGGGGCCGTTGTGGAGAATAAGCAAGCTATTGCCCAGAGTTGCAGAGTGGGACTCCATGATTGGAATAGGCACTGAGGCGAGAATGATCAGGTCTGTGGAATTTTGAGCCCAAGACCCGCCGAGGCGGGGAATTGAACCCTGGTCCCGGGCTAGACCTCTGCATCAGGGTCTGCCGCTCTAACCATTGAGCCACACTTCTCCACTATGAGTGCTCCATGTGGTAAGGGTGTTTCTTTTGTCCTAGATTGGTAGGCTTGTAATCAGCTTGCTAGAGTTCAGCTACGGGTTAAGGTTGTCATATATGACTGTGTCGTCATTGCACAGTTCTTGAGTAGGGGTGATATTGGTCGTGGTTGCTGCGGGTGTGGTGGATTCCTTGCTGATCGCTAACATGCATTTGCTGCTGTTGGATCCGGCATCAGAGCATTCTGTTAGGGCCTTCCTCTTGGTTTCCTGTGTTTGCAGTTGTTCTCATCTGCGTCTTCTCAGGTGGCTCGCCACCTCCATTACAGTTGTTTGCAACGTCATTTGAATATGCTGAGTTCTTCTGTATACCAGCTAGTCTGTTTTCATGTGCTTGATAAGTAGCTTTGTTTGGGGTGTGTTAGGGTGTTTCTGCAGGTGGTAGTCCAGTTGTTTATGTTGTTGATCTCTCTCTTGATAAGTTGCCTGTGTGTTATTGCTGGTTCTTCTGAAGGGCAGAGGCCGAATCCACTTTTGATATATTGGTTCAAAGTCGGGGATCAATATTTGTTCTTCTGTGTGAGGGATGTTGATTTTTAAGTTGACTATGGAGATAGCCATCCATGTGGTAGGTGCGTGTGCATTTACTGCGATGTCTTTTTGTGAAATGAAGACGGGGTCCAGAATGTGTCTGGTGGCATGCATCAACCCAGAAACTGGTTAGGTGTGTCTTGGGTTTTCAAGGCTTTCGAGGAGTGCGACTGAGTTGGGGGTCGGTCTGTTTTTCTAAGTGGAAGTTGAGATCTCCTACGAGAATGCAGATACAATGACTGGTGGAGCGATGAAGTCTGTGATGTTGTTAATGAAGTTTGTGCAGGATCCTAAAGGTCAGCTGTGTTTCCGTGAGAAAAAGGAATTGGAAGTCCGGGGTAGCGTCGACCAGTAGGTCCCCGGTCTGACTGGTGTGTTTGCTGTATGTGCAGGTGCTGAGGATCATGCATGATAGCGAGGACAACAGTGTGGGTGGTGGAAGGTTTGGTGTGTCTGAGAAGGTGGGGTGTGCAATGATGTTGGTGTGACAGTGTGGGGTGTTGTAGTGGGGAGTGGTGGTACAGGTGAAGCAGCAGAAGATGCATTTAAAAGCCTCTTCTGTGTTGTGTGGTGCAGTGCTGTAGCAGCGGGGTGCGGTCCACCCTGGGAACGAGTAGCTCGTATTGACGGAGGGTTGCTGAGCACAGGTTCTACTGGCCCTCCACCCAGACAGACCATGAGGCGCAATTTGGCCATAAAATAAATACTACGTGTTCAGAATCAACCGTATGTATTTTTTCGCAATGTTCACACAATAGGTGTGCATTCATTATCTTTAGTTTCACTTAACTATAGGTCCTGCATGGAGTGGTACTCAAAGGGCTAGTCCCTTTGTTGTCCTGAAGAAGAGGTTTAGGGGATACCTCGAAACATGTCGACACAATACTAGGGATTATAATTGCATAACAGTTATTTTTCCCTTTTATTAACCCCTTTTTATCCTTGCCAACTGGGAGCACGAATAAAACTTTAGCTCACTAGTTAGGTACATTTTTAAATATCACTTACAAAACTCCCCCTACACTGCACTACACATAGCTTCACAAAAAGTGCTCCTACGTAGTTCCGCAAGTCACAGTACGCCCAAGACAGTAGCTGTCTGGGATGGCCCCAATGATGAAGCATGTCACCTAGGGGCAACCCTGGGTGAGTGAGGGAACTCAAGAAAAGATTTTTTTTTCCCGGCTAACAGATGTTGGTTTCCACCCAATTGGTGAACCACCAGTATGTCCTTGGCTAGGTTCTTTTGATCCGTCATCCACGGATCCTTTTTGCTGCACTTTGAACACATAGGAGGGTGAACCTAGCCCAATCCTCCTCCCCCCTGTCCTGTGAGGAGTCCAGTGTGGGTGGTGGAAGGTTCGGTGTGTCTGAGAAGGTGGTGTGTTCTATGATGTTGGTGTGACAGTGTGGGGTGTTGTAGTGAGGAGTGTGGGAGTGGTGGTACAGGTGAAGCAGCAGAAGATGCATTTGAAAGCTACTTCTGTGTTGCGCGGCACAGTGCTGTAGCAGAGTGGTGAGCAGTGGCTGGAATGGATAGAGTGGAGGGAACGTGGAGGAATAGCAGTGAGGTGGGGTGGGACCAGTGTTCCTGGTGCTGGGTATGATCCAGGTGTGGACTGGCACAGATGGGTTTGCCTTTGGCGCACCAATGGCGTGTTGGCACAGCGACCACCAGTAAGTAGGTCCTGGGAGGAAGGAGGGGCATGGGGGTGGTGGGATAGGGCTGGAAGGTTTAGGGGAGGCGGGGGAGAGAGAAGGAGCGGGAGGCACAAGGATCAGGTAAGGAATTGTGGGGAGACAGAGGGGGAGAAGAGAGGGTGGGAAAGGGAGCATGGGAGGAAGCAGCGTGCAGGAGCATGGCAAGAAAACCAGGTGGAACAATCACAGTCACAGGAGACAAACAAAGGGACAATCACAGGCAGAACGAATGGCAAAACGAAAGGCATAATGGCGGGCGAAAGAAACAGACAAAGGCACAATCACAGGCAGAAAGAATGGCAAAACAAATGGCACAGTCACATGCAAATAACAAACAGAGGCATAATCACATGTAGAAGGAATGGCAGAACAAAGACACAATCAAGGCCAAAACAAGTTGCTCCCTCGTGGCAAAAAGAGACAGATAAAAGGCCCCATCATGGGCAAAGCAATTGGCAAAAACACAATACAAAGAGAAAGACAGTGGCAGAGAACAGGAGAACAGAGACAAAAGGTCACGAAGTACAGAGAAAAGGTAAGAGAGCAAGTGGGAGAGAGCAAGAGATAAAAAGAGCGAGGAGGTGGTGGGAGCCTTGAGGGGCTGGAGCCGGGTCAGAAATGGATTTGACCAACTGGAGAACTGGCCACAGGTAAGTCTTAAGTCCCACTACAGCTACCACCTTCTTAGTGCCCGGTAAGTCAGTGGCCAGGGATCTCCACCCATTGAACTGAGATAGGGGTGGTATCACCTGTGGGTGGTTGGATGGAAATGAAATATGAGGTTGGACCTGAGTCTTGTGCAAAATTAATGATTGATCGAGTTATATTGATAATAAAATGCGAAATGTGTGTAATACAGACAAGAGGCAGTTGGAAGTCATTGTCTCGGATGAGTGGGGTGGAGCAGGTAGTGAACCCACACATGCCCTCAGCCAACTATATAATTGCCTCTCCCTCCTCCCCCCAGACAGGGAGCCGCCATCTTAGAGCGTTACCTTTACTTCGGCTGAAATATGTTTCTCAAAACAAATGTGGCTCTACGCACATCATGAACTTAAGACAATTGATGAGCACGCACCGGCTTGTCCCCGCGGTGCCAACAAAACTGCATCACAAAAACGACAGCAATTGTTCTTTGCCGTCCTCTGACCTGCATTGCATCTTGGAATGTGTGCATTAAACAACAACAAAAAACAATTAACTGCTTCATAACCTGCAGGCGTCGCTAAAACCTAACTCTGTTGCTAACACAAAACTGTATTTTCATTAGGTCAAAGGTTGTTTATAGTTGGGTTGGCCCTAGGTTGCTTTCTACAGGTTGCAGTGTGAAATATGTTATTGAAACAACAAAACTAGTACACTACCCTTCAGCATGTCAGGTCTTCGGCTTTGGACCACTTAGGTGGTCGCTTTACTCAATCTAGCGGGGGCTTTTCGCAAATCTGATCTATTGTTGTTTATTTTTTAAATAGTTTAGTTGAAAAAAATGACACCATTCATGTTGAATAATCATGGAAAAGGTTGTAAAGTTGCAATGTATTTATTAGCAGCATGGCCATCCATCCACAGGTTACAGAGTACAGCTACAACTGATTTCTAAGACAGCAACATGTCAGTTCCAAAAGCATGTGGAATGTAGAGCTCTGTTGAAAGGAAACATGTCGCATGCAGTGGCATGCGACAATGACCAAGCTTCTTAAAGAAATACAACCTGAAATAAGAATACAACATCTTCCCTTTTCAAAACAAAAAGAAAAAGAGAAGAACAAATATGTACAATATTGAATAACAAAAAAAAATGAAAATAAAAAAATACAAAGTTACATTCAGTCAGAAAATCTTTTAGGTAAGTTGACAACACGTTTTTCACCCTTGACTCTATGAGCTATAGAGTCCTCTGTGTCAGCATCAACTTGTTTATCAGCCAAACTATTGTAAACATTATAAGGCTTAGTACACTTGGCTAACCTACACATATTCCAAATCCTACCGTCTTGGGTCATGACACTGTTGGTAAACACCTTTTTAATCTTAATTGGATCGGTAAATTTGCTGGATCCTTTGGGCAAAAGACCAGGTTTAAGAATTCTGACCCATTCACCCTCTTGAAAAAAAATGCGTTTGGTATTCCATTTCTTGTCATACCATGATTTAGTTTTCAACTGTTTACATTCCACACGTTTAGCCACCTCAACAATATTTTCCTTGTCATTCAAAACAACCTTGCTATACTTTTCTTTTAACCACCAAGGTAGAACACTGGAAGCTGGATTTCGACCTTTAAACAGTTTGAAAGGACTCACCTCTGTAGTAGAGTGGGGCGTGATACGATAAGTCCACAACCTTTCTCGTAAAGCACTTACCCAATTTTTTCCAAATTTGACAGATTCCACAATGAAATTTTTTAACACTCGATTAAATCTCTCCACTTGCCCATTTTCATGTGGTTCGTATAAAGATGTTAATCTGTGGACAACATTACATTCTTTGAGAAAAGAAGACATATCTACAGAGGTCAATTGCACCCCATTATCAGACACCAATACCGAGGGACAACCTTCTCTAGTAAAAATGTCCTTGAAAAAGCCAATCACGGCCTCTGTGGAAGCTTTGGGTACAAATTTAACTTCTGGCCACTTAGAATGGTAGTCTATCATGACCAAAGCATACTTAGAAGATTCTGGCAACATGTGAAAAGGACCAGAAATATCAAATGCAACTTTTTCCCACGGTTCCAATGGCCACTTAACCATTTTGAGGGGTGGAGTAATGGTTTTCATCATCCTGTCACTGGATGCACAATCCTGACATTCTCTGACAATTCTATCAATGAATCTGTCAATTCCAGGCCACCAAAAATACGACCTAACTAATCTTTTCATAGATGAAATTCCCGGATGAGTCTTGTGTGCCACCTTAAGTATGACATCCTGCATCCCTTCTGGAGGAATACACTTGCCTGACTTAAAAATAAAACCAGACTCTAATTCCAATTCTTCTTCCACATTATAGAAAGGCAAAAGTTCTGCTCTAATTTTGTCTTTGCTAGGCCAACCCTCATAGATATAATTTTTGAGTTCCTCCCATTTATCATCTTTCTGTACACACTCCAACCACAACGATTCAGAAATATCTTGAAAAGAATCTTGTAAAACATCCTGAACCGTAACCACAAAATCACCTTCATGTAAAGTGCCCACTACATCTTGTTGACACGGTAAACGCGATAAACAGTCAGCCATAACATTCTTCTTCCCAGGTACATAGCAAGTGACAAAATTGTATTCTTGTAATCTAGAGGAAAGTCTGGCTATCCTGGCTGTTGAGTTCCACCCACCACCAACTGATAAAATGTTGACCAGTGGTTTGTGATCTGTCCTAAGGACAAACTTAGAACCCCAGACATACAATCTGAAGTGCTCAATCGCCCAGACACAAGCAAGAAGTTCCCTTTCTATCACTGCATATTTTCTCTCACACTCATTGAGAGTTCTGGATGCAAACGCTACAACCCACTCATTATCACCCTCTTTCTGTGATAAAACACTGCCCAATCCATACAAACTCGCATCAACCGTAATTACACATTCCTTGTTTATGCGGAAAGGCTTAAGGGTAGGGGAACTTATAATATCATTTTTGATGGTATCAAAAGCTTGTTGTTGTGTAGTAGACCACTTGAATTCCTCACCTTGTCTTAATAATTTTCTCAGGGGTTCCATCTTAGTTGCAAAGTTTACTACAAATTTACTGTAATATTCACACATTCCAGCAAATGATAGCAACTGATCCTTATTTATTGGAGCGGGAGCCTTAATAATAGCATCTACATTTGATTTTTTAGGAACAACACCCTCACCCGACAACGTGTGTCCTAAATACTCCACAGATTCCTGAAATAATTTACACTTATGTGCTTTAAGTGTTAGCCCATTTGACTCTAATCTTCTGCAAACCTCTTGCAAATGAGATTCGTGTTCATTCACATTTTTTGAAAATACTAGGATGTCGTCCTGAAAGCATTTGACGTACCCATCCAAATCTCTGAAAATATGGAACATTGTCCTTTGGAACACGGATGCAGCCGATGCTAACCCAAACGGCATACGTACATATTGGAATAAACCTTGAGGTGTAATGAAAGCTGTAAGTTTCCTAGATGTTTCTGTTAAAGGGATCTGGTGATAAGCCGATCTCAAATCTAATGTTGAAAATATTTTTGCACCTTCTAACATAGACACTAGCTCGTTTATATTGGGTAAGGGATGACAGTCAATAACGATATTAGCATTTAGTGCTCTTAAATCTACACATAGCCTTAATTTTTGGTCCGGTTTTCTTACTAGAACTATGGGCGAAACCCATTCGGAGGATTCGATTGGTTCAATGATGCCCTCATCTAGCAAATCTTTCAACATACTTTTAAGTTCCTCCCTGATGTTGATAGGTACACCTCTAAGCTTTTGTACAATTGGTGTATGGTTCCTCTTGAGAACAATATTATGTGAAAAATGTTTGAGCATTCCTAATTTTTCGCAAAAAACTGAACCAAAAGACTTTACTAGATTATCAGCTTTTTCAGTATAAGTAGTAGCAATATTGGATGGTTCAATCAATGAAACAGTACCCATGAGACTGTCATCACATAGAGAAATGGGATCTTTGGCACGTGGATTAATCAAAATTCCTAATTGCCACTGATCCCACCATCCTAAAACGTTAACGCCCCTGAGAGAAATATATAATTTTATGTCAGCTTTCCTATTTCTAAATTGAATCGTTACGTGAAAAAAACCAATAATGTCAATTCTTGTACCAGAGAAATTTTTTGCAAAAATATCAGGTTCATTCATTTCATTCAACATTAAATAATTAGCTAAAATCTGGTTGAAAAACTCTAGGGTGATGATAGTCCAAGGCGAACCTGAATCCACCATGAGGGACAATTCAACATTACCAATGTTGAATGTGCAATCAGGTGCTTTAAGGTGTAACAAAGCCTGTTCATCAATGATGGATACTACAAAACCAGAAGAATGTGATTCAAGGTTACAAATTTCATCAGCATTCACTTCTGCTACAGAAGAAACAGAACCCTTATTATGAGATTGAAATCGTCTGTCCCTACACATGTTCCCAAAATGACCAATTCTTTTACAAAAATTACATTCTTTTTTAAGTGCTGGACAACCTGGAAAGGAAGCATAATGAGATTTGTTTCCACATCTAAAACACATTCCTTGCATACTAGTATATTCATTGGACTTTTGTGTAAAATTAGTCTTAAATCTGGAAGGCACATATTTAGATAAAGATTGGTTAGCCACAAATTTGTTATCTTGTCTATTTTTGATAACACAGACTTCTTCCTCAGGAACTTTCTTTTCTGAATCATTTCTAATAGTTTTCATCCATAAGTCAAATAGATAAAGCTTGTAATTAACGCTGTATTCAGCCGCAGGTGCGATCATAGCACATAAATATATTCAATTTCAGCCGCAGGTACAATCAATGTACATGAATTCAAATAAATGAAGAAAAGTACATACCAGAATTTCAGCAAGATAAGAAAATAGTGAGTTCAACACCACTGAAATCCATGCTGCTTAGTGGTGATTTCCCTCGTCGCCATATTTTGTTGAATAATCATGGAAAAGGTTGTAAAGTTGCAATGTATTTATTAGCAGCATGGCCATCCATCCACAGGTTACAGAGTACAGCTACAACTGATTTCTAAGACAGCAACATGTCAGTTCCACTAGCATGTGGAATGTAGAGCTCTGTTGAAAGGAAACATGTCGCATGCAGTGGCATGCGACAATGACCAAGCTTCTTAAAGAAATACAACCTGAAATAAGAATACAACAATTCAGTAAGCACATTCTATTAAAAAATGGAAACCGTATGAGGTCTACGTAGGTTATATTTGAGATGAAGAGTGTCCACTAAAAATAATTTGAGGAAAAATGATGGTAATTTGAGGTTCAACTTAATGTTCTTCTTTCTCCTTTGTTTCAAAATGTATTTCGAAGTTTACATAAAAATATCAAAATTCAATATACGCTTTATTCGATTTAAAAACAATTAAATCATAAAAGCACATCATAAAAACAAAGCCTTAAAAACAAACTGTATCAATTTATGTAAGAACATTAGAAATGCAATAGAAATACAATACAGATTTCTTTAAACATCCCTGACGTGAATAAAATTGAAAATCAGTTATGCTGGACGCTGTTTACATCGAGTTTCTAGATCTAACCACCCCCTTTAAAAATATAGCTATATGTCCAGTACAGATTTCATCATCCAAAAATTGCAGTTTTATAAATGCAGGTCGACACTGTCTCAAAGCTTGTGTTTTTAAAATGGGTATGATCCATCTCTTCCTGGTTATGGTGTAAAACTTACAGAAAAAGATGACATGTATTGTCGCCTGTGGGGAGATGTCATCGCACGGGCATGGGCACAAAAAACGTGACCAATCATTAATTTTGGGGAATGAAACCATATTATGAAAATTACCTAGACGTAAACGTGTTAAAAGCATCCTAGCATATATACTCGGATTACAAGACAAATATGGTTGTAACCCTGGTTCAGTAAGAATCAATTGATTAGCACGGACCGTTGATTTCATAATATTAGAGGAAAATCTAAGCATCTCCAGGTGACTGAAACATAGGGACATTAACTCCTTCCTCGTAATTGAAGTCAGACGGTCAGGTTTATCGAAAAACTCGGGATAACCCAAGTCATTTGACATACACCTGCCAGTGAATACGTAAAGCCCCTTGTAAATTCAAACCGTTGTTTATCACGTCCCGGTTGAGACTGGTAGGAATACCATTCCAGACTTTATGCCACAATAGTATTGGCTGCGTTTTTATTAAGTCGGACACATATGGTAGTCCCAGTTCGGCGTGACAAACATACGTAGCGGTGCTATCTGGAACAGCTAAAAGACGTTTTAAAAAACTGTTCTCGATTTTCTGAATGACCTCTACATTTGCATAGCCCCAAATGCCAGCTCTGTACAGTGCAGTTGAAATGCATTTGGCCTTGTAAATTTCCAATAGATCTTTAATAGGACCCTTGCCTAGCTTCCTAGCGAAATTTAAAAGGGCTCCCACAGCTTTAGCAAAGAGCAATTTTCTTGAATTGATAGCTGGAGCCCACGAACCACTGTTTTCAAACACAATGCCCAAATAAGAAAAAGACTTGGCAAATTCCAACCAAAAATATAAAAAAAAACCTTGCTGGCTGACGTCTATTAACATTTTAAACAATTAAAAAGTATGAAATGATTTTCATAAATGAATATGAAATATGGTAAATTAACAAAAAAGCCATATTTAAAAACAGAAAATTACTTCACAAATAGTGACCAAATATACCTATTTGGCGGGAAAATACCCTGTAGATGCAGCAAAGCGTAAATACTCTATTTTCACTGTAGTCACACTCATTCACCTCTTCATCCAGCTCCACAGTCTCACTATTATAAGACAGAAAGACATGTGTGTCCTCCGTCTGTGTAGAATGTAGGTGTGCAATGCATACTGTGAACTATGGTTATATGTACAAGAGTATTACGCACAAGCAAAGCCTATGCTTCACAAAACCACACGCTTTGTGTCCGCAAAAACACAGAGATCCCTGTTCACAAATGTTCTTTCGATAAACATGTTTATGAGTAAAGTTACATCATTTACACCTGACAGAAATTCACACAAGGATTCATACCAGCCAGAAATAGATTTACTCCTGTAGATTCTTCCAACACAAATGTTGAGACGTCTGTGGTAGAAATCCCACGCAAGCACTGGGGAGTGGTACAAAGCTTGTTTCCCTTTATCTTTGAGAACACCCACAGGCATGTCCCCTTGGGGGTCATTTCACAAGCTCTGATATAACCCTCCTTACTCTGGCGCTCGTTGGCAGGGCCAAAAATGTTGCCCAATATACGTACCTCCTTTATGCATCTATATACTTTCAATGTACTTATGGATCTTTATATTTATCACTTTCTTCTAATTTAGCATTTCTGATGCACTTCCCTATTTCTCAGTCTATACTTTGCTCAATATATCCTCTACATCCACTCTCTCATTTAACCCCAAACCCCATACCACTACTATGATCCCCAAAATAACCCTTTCTAGGCTCTCTCCTACTCTACCCCTCCTTGCATCATCTTACACCTCTTTTACTATGCCGATCCCCCAAAATAAACCTTTCTAAACTCTTCGCTCTTTTCTACCCCTCCGCAACTCGTCTCAATCCAAATAACTGACTAACATTTCCACCACTAAAGTTACTTTCATGTTTCACCATACTAATTCAAGTCAAGTCAAGTCAAGTCAAAGAATTTATATAGCGCACTACATACCCAGAGGGTCTCAAGGCGCTTAGGGAGGGGAGGAGGATTACTTGTCAAATATCCACGTTTTAAGTTGCTTTCTGAATGCTAGGTGGTTCTGGGTAAGGCGAAGGTAAGTGGGGAGTGAGTTCCATGTTTTAGCAGCCAGGTATGAGAAGGATCTGCCTCCCATGGTGGTCTTGTTGATGCGAGGTACAGTGGCGAGGGCTTGGCTGGAAGAACGTAGTTGGCGGGAGGGGGTGTAGAAGGACAGTCGTGAGTTGAGGCATTCTGGTCCGATGTCGTAGAGTGATTTGTGTGCGTGGGTTAGCAGTCGGAAAGTGATCCTCTTATTGAGGGGTAGCCAGTGGAGGTCTTTCGGGTGACCAGAGATGTGTTCGTTGCGCGGGATGTCTAATATGATCCTGGCTGAGGCGTTTTGGATTAGTTGGAGTTTCTTCTGGAGTTTAGCGGTAGTACCTGCGTAGAGGGTGTTTCCGTAGTCCAGTCGGCTCGTGACCAGAGCATGGGTGACTGTTTTTCTGGTTTCGGTGGGGATCCAGCGAAAAGTTTTTTTGAGCATGCGGAGAATGTTGAAGAAGGATGAGGATACGGCGCTGACTTGTCTGTTCATTGAAAGTGCAGAATCCAGGATAACGCCTAGGTTCCGTGCGTGGTCTGTCGGGATGGGTGCTTTTCCAAGGGCTTCCGGCCACCAGGAGTCGTCCAATGCAGAGGGGGATGTACCTAAGATGAGGACTTCTGTTTTATCTGAGTTCAGTTTCAGACGGCTGTGTTTCATCCATTCGGCAACTTCTTTCATTCCTTCGTGTAGGTTAGTTTTGGCGGTGTTGGGGTCCTTGGTGAGAGAAAGGATCAGTTGAGTGCCATCCGCGTAAGAGATGATGTTGAGGTTGTGTTGGCGGGCGATGGCCGCGAGGGGGCTCATGTATACGTTGAAGAGGGTGGGACTGAGTGAGGATCCTTGTGGTACGCCACAGATGACTTCAGTGGCCTCGGACTTGAATGGTGGAAGGCGGACTCTCTGGGTTCTTCCGGTGAGGAACGAGGTGATCCATTCAAGTGCTTTTCCTTGTATTCCGATGTTTCTGAGGCGTTGTAGAAGGGTGCTGTGGCAGACTGTGTCGAAGGCTGCAGAGAGGTCTAGGAGGATGAGGGCGACTGTGTCTCCATTGTCCAGTAGAGTTCGAATGTCGTCTGTTGCTGCGATGAGGGCGGTCTCAGTGCTGTGTTTTGCTCGGAAGCCAGATTGTGAGGAGTCCAGGGATTTGTTGGCTTCGAGGAAAGCGGCGAGCTGGTTGTTGACAGCTTTCTCGATTACTTTGGCCGGGAATGGAAGGAGCGAAATGGGGCGGTAATTTTTTAGTTCGGTGGGGTCCGTTGTGGGTTTTTTCAGAAGGGCGGTGAGTTCAGCGTGTTTCCAGCTTTCCGGGAAGGTGGCGGAGTTGAAGGAGCAGTTGATGACGTCTCGGAGGTTCGGTGCTATGACAGAGTCTGCTTTGTTGAAGATGTGGTGAGGACATGGGTCTGTGGGGGATCCTGAGTGGATGGAGTTCATCAGGCGGATGGTGTCCTCAGTGGAGATTGGGTTCCAGTCGTTAAGGGTGTTCAAGGGGGGAGAATGTTCAGCATATGGTTGGGTGGGTTGGTCTCCGGGTTGGTTGTTGAAGCTGTTGTGGATGTCTGCAATTTTGTTGTGGAAGAATGAGGCTAGGGAGTCGCAGAGGGCTTGAGAGGGGGTGATGTCGTTGGAGTTGGCCGAGGGATTGGTAAATTCCTTGACGATGTTGAAAAGTTCCTTGCTGTTGTGGGCGTTGTTGTCAAGTCGATCCTTGAGTGCTGTTTTCTTGTCCTTTCGGATTAGTTGGTGGTGTGTGCGGGTGGCGTTTTTGAAGGCGTCCTTGGTGCTAGTGGTTGGGTCTTTTTTCCAGGCCTTTTCGAGGGAGCGGCAGAGTTTCTTGGACTTCTTAAGATCATCGTTGAACCAAGAGGCCTTCTTGCTGCCAGGTTTCCTTTGACGTTTTTTCAGTGGTGCTAAGGTGTCGGCGGTGTTGGATAACCATAGGGTGAAGTTGGCGGCGGCTTGGTCTGGGTTAGAAGAGTGGGCTGGGGTGTTTAGAAGGAGCGATGAGGAGATCTGGTCGATGGTGATTTTGTTCCAGTTTCTTTGCAGAGTTGGTTGGAGGTGGTTGGTGGGTTTCGGCTTGTTGTAGGTGAAGTGAACGCAGCTGTGGTCAGTCCAGAGGAGATCCGTAGTGTGGCTGAAGGAGACATGATTGCTGGAGGTGAAGATGGGGTCGAGTGTGTGACCTGCGATGTGGGTGGGGGAGGTGACCAGTTGTTTAAGTCCGAGGTTGGCGAGGTTGTCCAAGAGGGTGGTGGTGTTGCGGTCGTTGTTCTTTTCAAGGTGAAAGTTGAGGTCTCCCAGAAGGATGTACTCTTTGGAGGGGAGCGCGTGTGGAGTGATGAAGTCCGTGATGTCTTCACTGAATTTTGCGCGGGGTCCTGGTGTGAGTGTGGTCTTGGGGTCGATGTGGATCTGGAAATGAAGGTGTTCAGAGTTGGCGAGGTTGGCGTCAGAGCTGGTTGAGATGCGGATTGATTTTTTATGGACGAAAGCGATTCCTCCTCCTGTGTGTCCGGTACGGTCCTTGCGTGTGATCTTATAATCTTCAGGGATGGCAATGGTGATGTCTGGGGCGGAGGAAGCGTTCATCCATGTTTCTGTTAGGAAGGCGACGTCTGGAGAGATGGTGTCTAGTAGATTCCATAGGTCGATGGCGTGTCTGTGGACCGATCGGGTGTTGAGCAAGATGCATTGTAGGTGGTTGGTGTCGGGAATCTGAGGTGTGATCGTAGAGGAGTTGTTGACGGTGCTGATGAATTTGCAGGAGTAGCATGAGAAAGGGCCATGGGTGTGTCCAGGAGCGGCTTGGACGCAGTTGGGGGCGCGACCGGGGTTAAGGGCTAGGAGGGTGGCGGCATCGTAGGTAATGCGGGAGGGCTGGGCAGCGCGAGGGGCAGGGGGTCTGGCGCTGGGCGCGGTCCAGGCACGCCTTCGGCGCGGGTTGGGCGCGGTCGCTGCGCGTGAACGCTGCGCGCAAGTGCGTCTGTCATATATGGATACTGGGAAGGGGAGGGGCAAGGGGGGGGTCAGCTGGGAGGCGGGAGCGGGGAGGGGCTGAGGTCAGGGAGGTTAAACAACAACAACAACACCAGTGCGATTAAAATGGCCGCAATCGGAATAGCTTCGAGTGCAAGCGCACCGTGGCAGCTAAGCGCTATGGAGAGTTACTTGGCACTAGTAAGCTACAGTGTAGCAATGCGACGCCGTCGAGCGCGAGCAGATAGAAATAAAAGCAAATCCCAAATCAGGTAAGGCAGTCTAGCGCTACGATCTGTGGGCAGGTTAAGTGGCAAAGCAGTCAAGCGCTACAATAAAGTTTAAATGCAATTAATCTGTGCAGGTAAAATGCAATAAGTTTGTGCAAGCAAGGCAGGAAGCACTTATCGGTCTGGCGGTATGGGCAGCAGGGAGCAGCGTTGGGAGCGACCTCTTCTGCGATCCTAATGGGTTCCTGATGGGTTCCAGAGTAGCGTGCTACTTGCGCTTCAAAACCCCATCAGGGGTAGCAAGCGCTATATAAATACAAACCTCTTTCCCTTCACTATTCCGCCATCTACCCTTCTCTACCCAAATAACTGAATAACCTATCCACTACCCAAAATACTTTATATTTTACTATACTCATTTTCAACACTAATCCTTTATGAGTTCCGGAGTGGCGTGCGACTCGCCAGAAGAGCGCTTCAACATCCATCAGGGGTAGCAAGTGGGATATGAATGCAAACCTTTCTTCCCCTTTTATCCCTCCGCTATCCTTCTCACTCCAAATAACTGACTAATATCCACCACTGAAAATACTTTCACATTTCACCATATTAATTCACTACTAATACTTTGTAGGCTTCCTGAATAGCGTGCGTCAACAAGCGCTATATAAATACAATCCTTTTTTCCTCCTCTATCCTTCTGCTATCATTCCGCATCCAAATAACTGACTAACCTATCCACCACTTAAAATGTACTTGCATGTTTCACTATACTAATTCAACACTAATCCTCTAAGGGTCCTGGAGTAGCGTGCTACCCACCGAAAAAGTGCTTTGACGCCTCGTATGGGGTAGTAAGCGCTATATAAATGCAATTACAATACAATACAATACAATATTGCCAGGGGGCTAGAGTAATCCCCCGGCTAGTATTAGAAGGGGAAATTAAATATGAGGCTGGACTGGATTCTTGTGCCACATTAATGATTGATAATTCGAGTTGTATTGATAATCCATTTGCCAAAGATGTAGAGAAAAATTAGAGCAAAAAAAGAAACATACCCAATGTGCATTTGTATAGCAGATTCCATTTTCCCTGCGCTGAAATTAGCGCTGTGTATATTTCAGTGCAGGAACAATAGGAGTCTTTGGTAGATATTACATGGCAGTCCCACTAGTATGGGTGAAGACCTGGGGCAGCGTTCCATGCACACTTCTGGGAATGTTCGGGAATTAAAAAATAACACATGTAAACCTCCATGAGTACTTTTGCTTTTTTTGTGAATGGGCCCAGAATGAAAACGCAAAGCATGTCCTCTGGAAGCCTTTCCAACTACAAAATACACTTTGCTGATGAGAAGGTGGGAAGGCGGAGGGAGCATGACAGGGTTTATCACTTTCTCCTTCCATGTCGCAATGGAATGTATTAATGTTTTGCGGCTGCAATTGTGGTGACAAACATTTGAGAGAATACCAAATTCACAAATAGGTTGGTAGCCATTTGCAGAGTGTAAGTTGTCCAGCATGGATAGCGTCCACCCTGGCATCCATGAGAGCAGCCAGTGGTCCCTGGCGCTACCACATGCTCTGTCTCATGGTATGCCTATTCTTTTTAGGTCTCGCCTGGCGAAAGCAGCGCATGCGCTGCTGTCGCCATAGAGAGGACTTTTTGGAATCGATTCTTCCTGTGGGCTTACGTGCATGCGTCTGCATGGACAAACTCTTGCCATCTGTCCAAAGCAGACAGAATGCGCATGTCAGTGGGACAGTGGGCAGTTCGACGCCATCTTTATTTAAAGCTTTTCATTGTCATGGCAACTATGCTTCCTATCAGAAGCTTCATCATGCTGCCTTGTTTTTACAGTCATGATCGCTTTCGCTGCCACTTGTTCTTTATTCTTGCGCATAGTTTTCTTCCTGGCACTACTGCACATTACTTTCACGGCTGCTTGTTTTTTTTTACACTTGCGATCGCTTTCACTTTTGCGATTGCTTTCACTGCTGCTTGGTTTACATGTTTTCCCCTTCACCAAATGCTAGTGGTAAGAGGCAGGTGCAGTGTGCTCCCCCCTTCTGTAACGAAGAGGCAGGGAGCAGCTTGGAGTATACACAAGGTTGATGTATATTCCATTACATATGAACCGGCGACCAGGAGCTTCCGCCACCTGCGAGCCGCCCCTGCAACTGAATAACGCTGCTGACAGCCTTGCAGACGGCGTCCACTCCACGAATACGGTACACCACTCAAATGGCAAAAATGTGTAGGACTGCATGCACCGACCTCGAGAGATCACACCTCTGACTTGTAGGTCTCCTAGCTACACAAGGCCAACCACTACAACCCCCCCACCACCCATAGCTTCAATCCAGTGCTGACAACTGCAGTTCATTCCAAATAAGTCTTCGGTATGCTCCTTGTTCAGGCTGCCAGCATTCAACCCTTGTTGTTTTCCCTCTCCTACAGATTAGTACAGTAAAGGGCGTAAAACAAAGACATAAAAGCACACGTTAAAAGGCATTAACACTAAAGCAGCCTCAAAAAGTTCAACACATGGCGAGACATCAGAAGGCGTGGGCGCCCGCCCCCACACTCACATTACTTACAATACATTGATGCATTCGCTTTCAAGTAACAGAGGCAATTACAGCTATGTACGCTGCCCGACAAACACTCACTTTTGTCTAACTCCTGCGTCTCGTTGCTTAGTGATGTAGGAAATACACGTTATCTGCTACATCGGAATCACAAAACTTGCCAGAAATATGCTGTTGCCATTTCCTCAGAGACTTGTGCTGCGGTGGTGCAGAACAATAAAACATGCGGTGAGAAGGGAATGATATATTCTCAGATGATACAGCAGGAACAGAATTAAGGATTGCACAACTTCCCAGTTCTAGGAAGACACTCAGGGACCCACTTGCCATCTACCAGTTACTACACACCGACCACAGTCACAAGTACCACTTATATGGTTAACGCTGGATAGCGTCGTTCACGGACTGGTAACCAGGACATTCTGAAGGAAGCCCGGAATGGTAAAGATAATCTTGAAAAGGAGCAAGGCTGTTCCATCCAGCTGTGATTCACAGGTGGATCTGAGAGCGCTGCTCACACCTTCACTTCCTCTCAGCTTTAAGCTTCCATGTGTTTTTATCGTAGTTTTCTACTGCTTGGATTAACAGTCCATCGAGGCAACTGTTTTTTTCACCAAAGAACAGGGTTTTCGTATTCAGGAAGAAATGGTGCTCCGCCTATTGAAGTCAGTGTGTATGTGATTCGAACAAATTAGTATGGTGCTAACTGGGAAGGGCAAACCCTACTAACCCCTTAATTAGTGCAGGGAAACCCTACCACTTGACATAGATCAACAATCCCATGCACACATACAACATTAAAACAAGCAATGCAAATGTGTATAAAAAGCAGATGGAGCAAAATCCAAAGGCGATATCTTGGTATTCTTTAATTGGTTGTTAACGAAGCAGCCAGCCGACACATGTTTCATCAGAGAGACAGTGGTCTCTGACTCTTCAGGGCTGAATGGTCCGATTCAAGATCTGTGTACTCCCTGAACCGGTGATAATTCCAACCCGGTGGGGAACAAATCAGTCAACACAGAAAGTTCTGTTGCACTAAAATAAAGGTGACTGTTAGGTGAAGGCAACATTAACTGTTGCATGGCTAAACAATTATAAGGTCCCAAAGGCAAGACCTATTGGCTATGCCAATGCTTGTTTCATATTGCAGCTCCCTTAACGGACAGGAGCTGCACTCAGAAAAGAAAGACATGCTAATATCGCCAGTGCAGGGTTGGTGGTTTGTACCTCCCAGGCCTCCGTCCCTGCATTCACAGGCATTGGACAGGATCTTGAAAGGGGCAGTGATGCTGGAACAAACTTCCAAGTGGGGGTGCTGCCATGAGTGTTACATCACAGAAGTCATAGAGATCGTGACTAGGGTACAAGTGTAGCAAGTGAGCCACGCCCATTCTACAAGAGAGTAGTAAGGGTGTTGTATGTGTCGGTGGTGCTTTTCAGAGCACAGTGTGGCAAATATATTACTAAAGCGTGGCATGGTAGCGCATTGTCGTTTACAGACAGCACATTTTCCATTAAAATGTACACTCAGGGTGGGATTTACAAAGATTTTGCAACACAAAAGTGAGGCAAGTCAGCGCCAAATCTTTTTTACTTAATTAACTTTCCAGCGCTAAGCTTGTTTAGCACTCCATGGCAAGGATGGTGCGTGGGCATTCACATGCAACCATCCAAGGTTTCTCATGCTAAACGCAATTTACTCAAAACAGTAGATTGGGTTCAGCGTGAGAAAACTGCGCCCTTTCAAACTTGGTGCAAGGAAGGAGAAATGCTTTCATTTCTCCATCCTTGTCCGATTTTGCATGCGTTCTGCACTGTGCAGCACGTATGCAAAGTGGGAAAAGTTTTGCATCGTGCCTAGCATAGTATTTTGTACAGGAAGGGGACACTACACTCATGTACACACCCTCGCTACGCCGCTACGATGTGTACATGGCACACGGCAGCTGAAATCAGCGCCAGGGCATGGGAAATGGGAGGAGAGAGCCATGTCTTTAAAAATGTGGCTCTCCCCTGCTCCTTCCTTGTTGTGCAATGCAGTGCAGCCTCGCGGGCGGATGTGCTGCGGTGAGATTTTGCATATCTCCCCCTAAATTTGCATAGACGTGCAGTTTTCCTGATAAAACTCTGTAGTGCACAAATGATAATGCGTGGAAGACGTGTTTCAGCGAATGTTTATCATTCATGCCCCGCCAAGTAAAGTGTCTTGATTAGTTTTGATTCAAATCTTTGTTTCTATCACACTTCAGAATTAAAATGCACTCCAGCAAATGTGTCACCTATTTCACTTCACAAAATCCTCTCACTTTGTAGTCAGAGAAAGAAAAGTGAACACCAATGTTCCCTGTAGAAGAATAAGCAGTTTTTCATCAGAAGACGCAGCGTGACTCTTGACCCGTGTCTTTGAATGCACTGAAAATGCGACAAGATAAAAAGAAAATTAAAGGAATTTTTGTTGGTTATTCCCTTTCTGAACTCCAATGTGGATATTTTGGGGGTCCTGCAGCACCCCCTCACTCCTACTTCCAGCCCCTTTCCAGTGTGGATTCCTGGCGTGTTCACATTAACGGGCCAGGACGGTGCAAACCCTACTGCATGCCCCTGCTGAGCTGTAACGAATTTGCACCTACATCACAGTGCAAAATGTTGGTCGGGTAGCACACCAGTTGTGTGCAAAAACACTGTGGACCCGACCCGTAGTACAAAGGGAGACACTATGGTTTTCGAAGTGGTATTGGATGTCGACTGTGTGACGGCTGAAGAGGGGATTCTTGAGCAGGTCTCAGGTGAGAGCGTGTTTTGCATTTTCTGAGTGTTTTTCTCTGGTATTATTCTTTCTGCTGGAATTGTGTGTGACGCGGTGTCCACGGAAGTCTGTTTCTTTCTTAGAAAGTTTACGTCTGTCTAATTTTAGGACGATGGCTTTTTGGGTGTTTTTGTTCTGTAGCTTGCTTTGTTGGTCACCTGGGAGTCGGAATGCATGCATGTGTATATGTCATTGTTCGCTTGCTTTACATTCACTGCGTGTTCTTTTTTCCATTCTCCCTTACCAGATTCTGGTGGGCGTGGTCTTCTCCTTGGGGTTTTGTGTGCTCAGTGACGTCACTTGTCCCAAAGTTCTTTTAAGACTCTAATTCTTAGCATTTGGGCTGCAGGAAAGTAGTACTGGTGGTGACAATAACTTTTTGTTGTTAGTAGTAATTTAAATACAAGTATGTGACATTTTAGAGTAGTTTAGAGTGTTTTTATATATGTTGTAAAATCATTGCTGGTCCCTGATTTTATCCTATCCTCTGTCCGTAGTCCTTTAGATGTATTACATGAAATGAAGCATCTTTGCGTTCATTGTAAGGTTGGTGGAATTATGGGGGTAAATATGTAGGGTTTTATTTTTTAATCATTGCAATTGCATAAGTATAAGTAGTCTTATGTTTGGTCTCTGGTTCTATATTGTTTCATTGTCTCTATTTCATACATTTATGGCTGCATGTCAGCTAAATAAAGCTGATTTAATTGGTTGGTGTGGGGTTCAAGGGGAGGTAGAGGTGGGAGTGAGGTGAGACTGATAGGCCGATTCCCATCTCGGTTGGAAAGCATTCCGACCGAGCCGGATCCGGGGTGTTTTCCGACCGATCCGGACTCCTGCAGTCCGACCGAACGAGTACGATGCAGCCGTATGCTGTCGGACTCGGTTCGGTCGGACTCCCATAGAAGTCAATGGGAGCCGATAGTACGATGCATACATGGGCTCCCATTGACTGAATGGGAACTTACGGACAAGTGCGCCCCCTACAGTGGGTACACGTTGGTGCCATCCGCACCGTACATGCCTGTGTTAGGGAGACCTATGGGTCTCCCCCGTGTCCGAGTCGTAAGGCTGCGGGTAACAAGGGGTCCGATGCGGACCCCCAAAGCCCAACTCCGGGAGCTATTGCGAGCCAGAAGCTCCGACTCGAACCGGCTGTCCGAATCGAGCATCGTACTGGCTCGGACGGAATTCTTCCTCCATTGCGCACCACGGTTAGCTTACGGCCGAGACGTACGGAGCGGTTCGGACCCAGAAATGATTCGGATGGAGATTTTGCGCTTGTACACATCGTTCTTTGACGTCCAGACCAGTGTATGAACCAGATGGAAATTCAGCCTCCGAATCCGATCCGCTAATGCCGAACACGATTCAGTGCCCTCCCGACCAAGATCGGAATCGGCCCCTTAGAGAGAAAGGCTATCTTTGGGAAGAAGAGCGAGTTCTGTGACTTTAAGAAGAATCCCTCATACATATGGGGGTCTACAGCAATCTTTTCAAGTTCAGAATAGGACATAAAATGTAAACATAACATAACGCATTTATTTGTAAAGCGCACTTATCACCCATGGGTCTCAAGGCGCTGCATAACAGATGTTTATTGTTACCCAACTCAATGGTACTCATGTTATCAACCATAAAGGGGTGAAAGGCTGAGTGGACCCGCCGGGATTTGAACCTGTGACCATGAAGTCAAACACCAGACCCGGCTTGACCCCATGATTATGACCAGGGGATGGGTCAGAAGAGGAAACCGAGGGTGGAGGGAGGGTTCAAAACTGATTGAAGTTTACATCCCTCACAGCTCTGGGAGCTCACCGGAAACAAAAGGGCACCTACCGGGCAGCAAGTGGGTAACAAGTGCAGGTATAAATCAAAGAGTTGTGCAATAATGCAATAAATACTGCAACACTGGTAGTGTTTCTTTTAAAACAATAGTGGAACTATTTTACATTGCAAATAAAATTAGAGGACCTCGGTTCCCACTCAATTCGACCTCTTTCATTTCTGTTCCTTCTGTTGAATGTAGGTGATCAGGAGCACGGCAGCACATTTCTGTGCCTTCCTTTAGTGCAGGAGTGGGGCTGGATGAATGGCTGGATGAATGACCCTAAACCTCATTTGTCGACTCATCGGTCTGGAGCTGAGACCTCTATCCTTGGCTGCAAGTTGAATGTTGCACACACTGAGTTTTATGCTTTAGGAGTTCAGGATTTTAAATCTGAGTTTAACTCCAGAGTCATGATGGTTGCACACCTGACTTTAGTTATGCAGTAAGTTTCACTCACAATGTTGTACCCCACACCATGTACACTATTGTGAAATAATGTCAACCTAGAAATGGGGGTACTCCCATGTAGATTGGATTAAAACATGTCATGCTCTGATGCACAGATCACTATATACTAAGGTTTGCTGTGCCATGTTATAGGAAATTGTATAGCAGACTCTCCGTCATAGCACTGTTTATAATATGGGGGTGCCTCAGCGAACAATTCTGGGGTGCAGTATAGTAAGGCACATGTACATTTTGAGTTTCGAAGGCAACAGCAAGCTACACAACCAGCGAATTGTAGGGCAGAGGAGGAAGTGAAAAGTCATTGAAGTAATCGATGAAATAAAACATTGGGGGCCAATTCGCAAAAAAGTCAGACTTTTACTTTTGTAGGTCTCTGCCTAGTTTTGAATTAAATATTTGACTTTTTTGGATTAGCACAGACCTCCTTTAGTGTTCCTATAAATCTGTGACTGTCTCATCTCTCCAGGAGTGCTGAGATAATGTATATTTACTCATACGCATGTGAGAACTGCTAAAGATTACCCACAAATACACGTTTTCCATTTGTTTCTTCACATGGCCTCTATATTTTCAGTGGAACCCCCATTGCCTTGTACTCTGCCAACTTTGCATGTACTCACACCCCCTTCTCTTCAGTATAGGACCTTCCACTGCCCTTCTCAGGGGGAGTAAATATCCAACTGTAGCGGAAAGGTGCTTCAAGTGTGGAACAAAACGTGGGTACGGCCTGCTTGAAGAAGTTGAGCATATACTGCTGTCTCCTCCCCTAAATCCCACAACTTTAGACATTCTCTACACACAAAGGCCCACATGCATCTATATCGGCTTTTGCGATTTCTAAATTGCGAAAAATAGCGATTCGCAATTTAGAAATCGCAAAAGCCCATGCATGATTATTTTTTCATTTTTTATGCAATTCGGTAAAAATCGCTATTTTTACCGAATCGCATAAAAAATGCGAATTTCAAATTGCGAATTCGCAATTCCCATTCATTCCTATGGGCCAAAATGCCCATAGGAATGAATGGGAATTGCGAATTCGCAATTTGAAATCGCAATTCATCAATCCATTTCAAGGGTGGAGAGGGGGGTCTAAATGACCCCCCCCTGCACCCATGAAATGTACTTTTCAGTAGAAGTTACCTACACACATGTCCTAAGGACATGTGTGTCTGTAACTTAACAGTTTAAATAATGCATTTTTGTACATTTTTAAACAATTTTGCAAATTACCACGAGGTTGAACTTCGTGGTAATTTGCACTTCCAATTTGAAAAATCGCACATTTTTTGGAAATGATGCATAGCATTTAAGAAATCGCAAAATTGCGATTTCTTATATGCTATCGCAATTTTAGAAATCGCAAAAAAGTTGCGCTTTCTAAAATAGCATGATGCATCCCAAACAGCACTTTTGGAATCGCAAACGGCCGATTTTGAGGAATCGCACCGTTTGCGACTCCAAAAATGCTTGATGCATGTGGGCCCATGAAACAAAAGAGGATACACATGACAGGGTCTGAAACTAAGAGGCGTTAGCTGGTGCTTAGTCGCTCACGAGAAGAGGGCAAAATACTTTGGAAAAGTACAATAAAGGGACTCGATTGAGAATTTGCGTTTCGCCGGGTCAGGCATGACAAGGAGGCGTCTGAATGTCAGAAGTGATGGTGACATTTGACATAGTGGTATATCTGTTAACAATTGTGAATTCACAAAGTGTGTCACAGCTAAGCCTGGGCAGAATTTTGATTATGCCGCAGTAATCGGAGTAATTTTGGAAATTCCTGGTGTGTGTCCTTTAACACTCAAGAGTGCATTTTGTGCTACGCAAATAGTACTAAATATTGGTACTAAATTGGGGACAATCCGACCCCAAAATCATGTTTAACGATTGTGAGCGGCTGTTTGTGCTCTCTATCCGTGTTCTGTTGCATTTGGTGCTCTTTCCTGGTGCAAAATGCATCCTCGTGTCCATTTTGAAAGGAAAGTGGCATTTTTGGGGTGAGAAATCCCACTAAACACAGAAAAACTATTATCACTTAATTCATCCTTAACCTAGCAGAATTCTTAGGTAATTTGGGGTGATTTGGCTACCGAGCACTAGACAACTACGCCCACCACAAGTCACAACCTGAGAAACATCAGATTACCAGCAGAACTCTAGAAATCGTGTGTGAATTCCATGATACCCCTTGTGTTACCTTTTAAACATCTGTAAATGTGCATGAACTTCAGTTGAAATGTGAAACACTTTTTTCTCCCTGGTGAAGAAGCTTACACACCCAAATTTGGTGATGACCTCTCATTCCCTTTTTGGACATAACTTTATTCCTTCCTTTGGTAGGAATGCACATCTGGCCATATAAAACTTGATAAAGTGCCTCGAATAAAATTGTCAAATTTAGGGGTGTTCATCAACTTTTTAAGACATACATGCCCTGGTACGCCTACGCCCTACCCAGCAAGCAAAGTTGCTCACACATACCCTAACACTGTATTGTCGGAATATTACATGTGAGAAAATAGTATTACGAATGCCAATTCACCTTTGTGTATCCAAAATGTGAATTTACAGTCAGAGCACAAGTTATTTGCAATTCTAATTACAACTTAGGTGTGCAAAACGCACTGTAACCCTGGTCCCATCTTTTAATCTCCATTATTTTGTCAAGGAAGACTACCCGCATTTTATCCACTGAATATCATGAATTTAAAAAAAAAACTTCCAGAATTTAAGGCATGGGATTGTATGACTTTCTGGACTACAAAATAAGCTAAGCTCTGCTTACAGAAAAGGAAAAGGGGTCAGGGGGCTCACAGAAGAGTGTAGAGTTTAATGCATTTTCCTGAAATTTTGTTAAGAAATAAAAATTGTGAATGTGATGGAACTAAACTAGGAGGTGCACTTTTGCTCAAATGTTGTCAGGTTTGGAAAATGAGTGTTTTTGTACCGGAAGAGTGGCCTTTTAGAAAAACAGGAGTTGTGACTTGAGTAGGGCAGGGCCAGTCTCACGTCAAGCTGAGTTGACATAAAATAACCCAAATATGTGGAATATGATTGTGTCTGTCAGTTTCCCTCAATTGTGCTCTCAATGCCGCCATTTTGTTTCCACTGTTTACACCAAACATGAAAGTCGGCTGGGTGGCCTTTGAAGGCAGGAACTGAAGGTTCTCCCTCTGGGAAAGAAAGGCGCACCCGCAACATGGCCGCCCAGGTGAGAGGATGTTTTTCCAGTACGCACCCGCCCTCTAACCGCAGACCGTGCCGCAGTGATCCTCACCTGCTGGCCTGCGGCCCCCACCCAAGAAAGGCACTGTTGCCCAGGGCAGAGCAGGAATCGTTTCTTCTCTCAAACTTTCTCCCACTGGGGAACATTCCTTGGTGCTTATAAAGCGGAGTAGCCTTCACTCCTGGAAGACAGGTGATGAGAGAGTATCACCTCTGGGCGCGTCCACTTGGGGTGGGGTGGCGAGTTAAAAGCCAAACCACCACAGAACCCTCTGGAAAGACAGACAACACTGTTTAGTTTCACTCTAGCTCCCCTGAGGCTTCTTATTGACAATCTGCCTTTCCAAAATGGCCCCCACTTTAGGAAACCACGTGGATCTGAAATAGGACAGAGTAATTGTGAGTGTGTTTATCTTTCTCAATCTGCTTTTCCCTTGTGGCAGCCATGTTTCAGCAGATGCTGAAAGGCTTGTAATAAAAGTTGGAAAAAAGTTTCCCCCCAGGCGGGTTTCTCTGAATTGCTAGCGGGGAAGAGTTCTTTACATGCCAGTCTTTTCTCGGCATGCAATCAACTGTGGGACACCAGTGCCAGCTTTTCAGTGCCACAGCTTGTTAGTACATCACCTGATTGGTCCATCAGCCTGCTCACCTGTGCAGGTAAGAGAACAACATATGCAAAGAAGCAGCTGAACCTAATTAGAAGCCCATGCATCGAATGCATGCTGCTCAAGGGTACGTGCGCCTTGAGGTACATTGTGCTAGTTTAGGCGCACAGTACCCACAATGTGAGCTTGTTCACTAAATACACTCATGTGACAAGAATGTCTTCCTCAGCAGCACAACAGACAGGTGTAGGTTAAGCATGGTCAACTGTAGGACAGCAGAGTCAGGATATGCCACCAGCTGCCCACCTAAAGTGCCCGCGTCTGCTTTGACCGGTGCATCAGCTCTAAGGTTTCTCTGAGAATGGTCCACCGCTCCCTCTACGCGAGGCCACTTCTAGTCGTGTTCTGGGCCGGTGCCACATGGAAGTCACTGCAGACCCCTGGCTCACGGTCCCACCACAAGAGGACACAAGATTGCTACATAAGTCTTCAAATCTGCTAGGTAAGTGGGAGCTACCAAACTGCAAAATATCGTTTTTTTCCAGGACTTTAAAAATCCTTGCGGTGCAGCTGCTTGTGATACCTCCAGCAGGCCCAGCAGCACCGAAGGAGCCTTGTGTTCTGTGTCTAAATCCTCCTCTTGGGACCTAGAAACCTCCTGGTGATTTTGGTTAATTTGAATCAGTGCCCTTGAGGATGCAGGTACCAGATTACAGAAAACAATTTAAGGAAACCAGTTTCACAAAGTAAGTGGTGGACAAGATTCAGAGATACCTTCAACTGCTGTGATAGGGATGGACTGAAGTCAATAGATGCTTCATCTAGTTGTACCATCCTCACATTATGTTGATTCTCTCAAGTAAGGCCCTTTATGTTTGATTATTCGATTCCTAAAATATTCTTTAAGACAGTCACCAGTTGGCAATGGGTTTTGGCCCACTGCAGCAAACTGGAAGTACACCTCTGACATTCAGAAGAGTCCACTGACCCTCACCTGTGTGTCCTCTCTGAGAAGTCCTCACAGGAGCTTCAGGCTGTCAGTCTTCCTAAGTCTGGAACTAAACCTATAAGTCTGCCCTGCCAGCTGCCTAGACATGCTACCCAAATGGATTCCACCAATAGGCCAAGGGGAGCTCTAAGGGAGTTACCAGGGTTCCTCCAAAGACCCCTCACAAGAGTCGGTGGAGAGGAAGGGCATCAAAGACCACGGAAAGGTGAGCAGACCCCAGAAAGAGGGAGAGCCTGAGGGGCTTGTTCCCTGCACCACTGAGTAACCCTTTGTGCCTGCGCAGCTACACATGCACGTTCCCAGTTCCCTACCAGCCCCGCCCTGCATGGTGTGAAGCCTTATGGCCAACCTGATGGCCTGAGTGCCATGGGAATGCCAGCTCTTGAGGAGTCTTTGCGCAAGAAGTGGGCATGTAATGATTTCCTCTTCCTTGGCAATCTGTCCTCGGATCATTCTTGAGCAGGGAAAAGTCTTATGACGATTTTGTGCTCCATGTTGCCACAAATACAAATATATATATAAATAAAAAATGATGTAATTTAAATATATAGGTTGGAGCTTCTCTAAATTCAAATGAGGCCCCTCATCCGCCATACTATATTCTGTTTGACTGCTTCCACAAATCAAGCTCAGGATAGTAATTTAATTTTTATCCTCCAATTTCAAATTCCTTCACATTTACAGTACATTTTACAATGTTAAATTGTACATTTATCTTATTCATTTATATGCATTCTAATAATCTGTTAATATTATTTAATTTTCTAAGTAGTCACTGACCCCCGGAGGAGGATTTGTGGACCCCTAGGGGTCCTGGCACCCCAGCTTGGGAACCATTGAGGTGTATTACACTGTGCTTAAATCCACCTTTGATTGGAATTGACTTGAAATAATTCAGACTAGTTCTCATTTTGAAAAAAACCTATTATAGAATGAAGAGTTTGTAGAGGATGAGAAGTGAGTCCCCCTGGGGTGCCTTTTGACTTCAACTTTTGATTCTTCTTTTCTGAATACCCCAGGGGCACCTTTGCAGATTTAGTAAACAGTTCTAGTACTCTGGACAGTCCCAGAGTGATCAATGGCTCTAAACACAAATTATTAGAAGCCCATTTTTTCTTGTAAGAGGTGTGCTGCCGAAGTGTAGGATAGTGTCCAAATCATTACATAAACGGTGGAACGCGTACCATCCATAACAGTTAGATTTGACCGTATCTCTTGACGGACTAGTGATTTGAGACTACTGCTGTTCTTAGGTTTTGCTGTAGTAATTACTTAAAGTTTTTCCCAAAAAGTGGTACTTCATTTCAAGTAATAACCCTGGCTTTAGCGTAATAGTTATTGTATCTTATTTTGGGTTTACCCAGCAGAGTCATGGAGACTGTGGGTGGCTCCGCTTTGCTTCATAGACCCAGGCACAATATCCTTATTTTGAAGAGGAGATACCCGAAGCTTTGCCTTTGATGGTGTTAAGTTGCACTTACAAATTCAAGGATCTAGAAAATGCCTAGAAGCAACAAACTGCAAACGTTTGTATTTGTATTTGAATCCAGGATAGGGTAGGATTGGATGGATGGATGGATGAATGGATGGATGGATACAGAGTCGTCTACTTATAGAAAGATGCACACACAGAAAAACAGACATATACATAGAAAGGCAGATATATTGAAATATGCAAATGTATAACAATAAATGCACAGACGAAAACAAACCTAACTAGACTGATACACACTCAGGCAAAAACACACAGACTGAATTCACAGTTAGGCAAGTACATTAACAAACAAACACTGGTAACACAGACAGACAAGACAGACAAATACACAGATAAGCAGATATACTGACCGACGGATGCACAAATAGATTCACAGAAAGATATAGAAACTGACAAATGGACAAATACACAGACAGAATTAACAAGCAGATAACCCCGTCGGGAATATATATACACAGGCAGATCAGGAAACAGCCGGACAGAGTAGACAACTGCACAGATAGGGTGGGGTCATGATTATTGAGAATATCATTATATTTTAATAAAGGACCCAAAACACCAAGCACAAATATATCGACAGGCAAGTATAGATTTTGTACACGTAAATATGCGCCATGACGATACAATGGTATCTTTATGGTAAATAGATGTGGAGTTAAGAATATTAAATCTATACTGCCCTAAATGCACTTTTCTTTTGATCTTTAGTTGCTCAGTATTTCGGGTAATGGTATTAGGGTATCACAACCCGCAGAAAGGCGGAAATACAAACACAGAGAGACAAACGGGTAGAAACTGAGAAAAACAGAAAGGGAATGACAGAGTTACAGTCAGGCACATTCACGACCAGGCAGATACATTAACAAAAACTAACACCAACATACAGATACACAGGCAGATACATGAGCAGGCAGACATACAAACAGACAACTAAACAGACAGCAAGAGAGATAGGTAGAAATACAAACACATGTCAACAGACCAACAGACAGATACACAAACAAAACAAATGCCCAAGCAAATACACGACTCAACAATCATACACACAGGCAGATAGATACAGAGCCAGATGGCCAAGCAGACAAGAATGCAAACAGACAATTATATAGAGAGACAGCTATACAGAGGCAGAAAAACAAACACAGGTAGACAGGCAGAGAGACAGACATAAGGCAGCTATTCAAACAAACAAATGCACAGGCAAATATACAACTCGACAGTCAAACATACAGGCAGGACAGATACACAAGCTGATGCCCCAGCAGGCAGACATGCATACGGGCGAGTGTACAAACAGGCAGATATACAGAGAGGCAGAAAAAAAATACTGGCAAACAAACAGGCAGTTATTCAAACAAATAAATGCACAGGCAAATGCAAAACTCAACAATCATACATACAGACTGATAGAGATAGAGAAAGCCAGACAGGCGGACAGAGACAGAGACAGACAGAACTTGGAAGCTTTCCATGAGATGCTAGAACGTCCCCACTGCCGCCATGACAGGGGTAGCCGCTCCTTGGTTTTCACCGCCTGATGTCATCATTTAAATCACATAAAATGCTTTGAGACTTAGACTAACTGTCTGCAGAAAATCAATTTCACCCCCTGCTCCAGAGAATGAGTTAATGGTGGGTGGGAGCCAATGTAAATGCAGACACAAGCTGCAGAAGTGAAGAGCAATTCTTCTCTGGGGGGTAACTCTATCTGTGAAGACCCCATCCCAAGCGCCAGCCCAAGGCGAGGACTGCAGAGCTTGAGGGTGCCAGAGGGGCTTCTGTCCACACCAGACATGGACCAGCAGCTGCTGCAGGGGCCGAAGACCTCCAAGTATCGCCTTCATTTTTTATAAATTCTTCCACTGTCCTGTCTGCCCCATCATAGTAATCTGGCGAATGGGGGAGGCGCAGACTCCAGAGTGATTAAGACAACAATGATACCCCTTCTTTAATCTTTAAAATACAAAAGCAAAAATGCTAAATTTACTATGGTGCTATTTGATTTTATTTCACTCTTAACATTGGTTTTGAATTCTGACAATGTATGATTTATCAGGTTTTTCAACATTTGTTTTTCATATATATTCTTTGCTATCATTTGGATTGGTTTTTGATGCTCTTTATTATAACTTTGCACCATGTTCTCTTTATCTGTTTTAATAAAGCTTTCTGAACAAAACAAAAAACGACAACAATGATGGGACCATGACTCTCTCATGCCCAATGTGTCTGCCAAACTCTTGCCTTAGCTACTGGGAAAGGGTGAGGTAAACTCCAGAGCGATGAAGGCAACAATGATTGGACCGTTCCCCCCTCACATTTACTGCGTCTTCGGGACTCTTGCTGTAGCCAATGGGAAATGGGGTTGTGACAAGCGGCCATAATAAATGAATCCAGAGACAGGAGGTCAAGTTCAAGAGTGGGTTTATACTCCATAAAAGGTCCCATGCATCCTCAACAACCTCTGCCTGGCTTCTCGGTCCAATCTCCTGCCTAAACATTCCATGTGACCTGAGTACTTTCCAGTACCATGGTTACACGCACATACCAGGCTTACATATGTACAAGCAATTTGGATATTGCAGGGGAGGTGGGCACTCGACCAGTGAAGGCAATGATGATTGGACCATTCTCATCTGACACCCAACACATCTTCCAAAGTCATGATCTAGAGAATGGGGGAGGGGCAGACTCCAGAGTGATTAAGACAACAGTGATTGGGCCGTGTCTCACTCACGCCCAATGCGTCTTCCAAACTCTTGCTCAGGTGAATGGGGAGAGTGAAACTCCAGACCAGCGGATACAGCAAAAATGGAACCATCCCCTTCACATTCAATGCATCTTCCAGACTCTTGCGCTAGTGAATGGCGGGTAACAGACTACAGACCAATGAAGACAACAATGATGGCCACATTCCACCCCCTCCCCCCCCATACTCAATGTGTCTACCAACTCTTGCTCTAGTGAATGTGGGAAAGAAGACTCTTGACCAACCATGATTGGAACATTCCCATCTCACACCCAATAAATTTTCCAAAGCCATGCTCTAGCGAATGGGCGGGGGGGCAGACTCCAGAGTGATTAAGACAACTTTGATGGGGCCATGTCTCTCTCATGCCCAATGTGTCTCCCAAACTCTTGTTCTGGGAAATGGGGAAAAGCAGACTCCAGCATGAGGCATACAACAATGATGGACCCATCCCCCCCCCCCCGCAATCGATGCATCGTCCAACTCTTGCTCTAGTGAATGTGGCGCAGACTCTGACCGATGAAGATAAACACCTAACACGTTTCCCAATTGATCTTATTTTTAGCCCAAATTATTCTATTAGAAATCTTAGTAGCAGAAAATGTGTCTAAACCTACATAAAATTAGAGCAGTGGGATGAACAAATTGAAAGTGCAAAATAGTCACGACTGAAAGTTTTCAACAAAACAGTGGTCAAAATATAAATTACCACATTAGTAGTGGAAATATCTTTACAAATTACAAGCTGACTAGGTAGAGGTGTGGCAAATTTGTAAAGCTGGCTTTTGTTAAATATGTTTTTTTTAATGTTGCTAATCTCAAGTCTATACATCATAGTATTCCAATATGCTTAAGTAAGGGCATTTTTCATTTCCCTCTTTGATATATATATATTTTTTCTTTACATATATTTACTTACAACCGTGGTATTCTTTTCTGGACTGTTTTAACTTAATAAATAAAATATTTTGAACACTAAAAAAAGTTTTTCCTTAGGAAAGGATGAAAATTGTACACAAATTAGGCTTTTCAGAAGGCCTGGGTAAAATTGTTGTTAGGACAGCTTAATCTAGCGTAATTTCTGGCATTTTGCATTACACCTGTTAATGAAATACCCAAAATTATGCTATTACATCATGTTACATATTTTCAAGTCCATTCAGGTTAAAAACCTTAATGGGATCAACAAGAATTAACAGAACATGAATAGCTGTTGGTTCATGACACGTGTCTTTTTGCGTATGTTTTTAATGCAAAATGCTTTCAGACTTTCAAAATGGGCTCAAGGATGTATTTCATGCTACAACATAGTACTGAATACGGGATAGGCATTATGCATAATATTACATATTTTTCCTGAAATTTCAAATAAATACACAAAATATAATAAAGCACATTTTGCACAGTCCTACTTTTTAGTAGTTTGCTTTTTTTAGGCGTATTCTCCTACAAAAGAGTTTTTAGTGAAAAATCTCTAGCAAAAGTAATTTTTTTGCAACAAAGTTCATCAGGCAGGGGGGGTATTGGTGATGTCAGAAGCTTTCTAAATTTGAGAAGTTTCACAATTTGGTGGAAATATACTCCTGTGTACTCCTAAAACCAAGCCCTACAACATCCTTTACACATTTCTTGTTCCCGATTCCTATTACCAGAGAGGTGATGTAGGCAGCCGTGGCCCTTGCAGGTAAGAGCGGTGTGGCCGGGTGGGGTGGGGATTTTGACAGACGTCGATGAGGGAAAATGAATTATGTATTTAATATTCCCTTGTGGTAGTCGGTCGAATCCCCCTCTAACCCAGCCCCATCGCTCTGACCTGCACGCGCCGCGGCTGGATGGAAGTGTGCTCTGTAAGAGTCTGAAGACTTGCATGAATATATTTCCCGTTTTGAGAATTTAGAACATACATTGAGAAGGGTTTTCCTAGTAACATAGTAATGATATTGGCCATCTATATAGTGCATAAACTAAACTCAGCTGTCACTTACTGATTACACAATAAATCTTATTGTTAACCATCCAAGGTGCATATTTGCAAGGGCTTTATCTCCGCTTTTTTGGCTTAAAAAGCCAAAAAAGCGGAGATAAAACTATCACCCTATTTACAAGAGGTTGCTAACATGCATAAAGGCATGTTAGCACCCTTTTTCCCCAACGCCTTCCTTTGCATCTCTAATGAGATGCAAAGTGGGCGTCACTGGGCAGTACAACCTTGCAAATATCGCTGATGTTCACATTGCGATATTTACAAGGCTGCCCCAGCATTTTAGCACACGTTAGTTTTTGGAGAAAACTGCAGTTTTCTCCAAAAAATAACGTCTGCTAAAATGCAGACTTACCTATCCCTAACATTGGGGTGGCTTATGCTGATACGACCCTGTGGGTCGTATCAGCAAGGTTATCGCCGTTTTTCAGGGAACATCGCTTTTACGCCACTGGTGCGTCACAAAAAGTGACGCACCAGCGGCGTAAAAGTGACGCACAGCCTCATAAATGAGGCCCCATGAGCTCATTGTAATTAAAGTTTACCAAAGTTTGTGAGCGCCCTTCCCCTGCCCTCCCATGACGGACACCTGAGTATCTCTTCCCATCTCTTCAAAGGGACTAGTTTGACAAAATGCTCTAAAATTTGACTGCAGAGCGGGGTTGGGCAACTGTTTGCTTTCTCTGGACAAACAATTTGTGGTGAAAGAGCCGCCTTGGTCCTCGCGGGCTGGTGGACACAGTAATCATTTCATACCCAATGTTTACCTTTTTGCTCAGAACCCCCCCCCCCCCCCCCCCCCCCCCCCCCCCGCACCAGGTGGGCGCAGCTTTTTAAACTGTATCCAGAGGTAAACCACGGTGCGGTGGTGGCGCGTGCGTGGAGGGAGGTGGCAACTGGGACTCGTGGTGGTGAAAGATGGTCATTTTTGGTACATTTCCGGTTATCTCAAGATGTGCCCAAATGAAGGGGTCGAGGGTCTCTGAAACGTGCAGCTTTAAGGCAGCTATATTTTAATTAGGTCTAAAATAACATATCTGCCAATCCGTAATGTGTGGAAAGCGGATTGGGGGGCTGTTTGCTGAATTTCCGCTTTGTCCCCCCCACCCTTCGTCATGTCACCTCACCTGCCTTCATCTTTCACTGCTTTCATTCTTTGCTTATGTTTACTCTCTCTCCACGTGTCATCGCCTGGCAGTTACAATTTATGTTTCAGGTGCAAAGCAAGAGTACGGGAGAGGAGACACGCTATTGTCTCTGTCGAGGCGCTTTATGGACAAATAAACGCAACAGTTTCCACTTTGATAGCCACGCAATGTGAAGGTTGAGAATGGGGCAGCGCCGTGGGTGTGTTGACACACCCCACCCCCGGCGGCACGGGGGCTCTAACTGTATCGGGTCTTTCAGAGGCAGACAAATAGGCTTGATTTCCAATAAAGGCCCTCGCAGCGGGGCGGCAGGCCGGCCCGGGGCCTGTTGACAGCTCGTGTCATGGCGGCCATTGTGTCCGCCATGATGCTTCTCGGGGATGCGGTTACTGCGCACAATGGGTTGGAGTTAGTTGTACTAGTGTTTCTGGCTTCTAGGCACCTGCTGCCTCGGGGGCAGAGAGCCCCTGTCCTCAGCGCCCGATGCTGCCGGCGTCAGAGGCAAAGTTATAAAAGCAATTCACCCCGGCCTCTCTCGCACCCTTGTTGTAAAACCCTGTGCAGCGCTTGCTTGCTTTGTAGCTTGGCTTGCAGCCTGCACATACGTGCGTGCACGCATACATACATACATACATACATACATATAGTCGCTGTGTCTCATTACTACCTAAGTGAAGAGGTAAGGTAACCAGGGTGGTACGTGCATGCACACACACATACATACATATAGTTACTGCATCTCATTACTACTCAGGTGAAGAGATAAGGTAACCAGGTCGGTATGGGCATGCACACATACATACATACATACATACATACATACATACATACATATAGTCGCTGTGTCTCATTACTACCTAAGTGAAGAGGTAAGGTAACCAGGGTGGTACGTGCATGCACACACACATACATACATATAGTTACTGCATCTCATTACTACTCAGGTGAAGAGATAAGGTAACCAGGTCGGTATGGGCATGCACACATACATACATACATACATACATACATACATACATACATATAGTCGCTGTGTCTCATTACTACCTAAGTGAAGAGGTAAGGTAATCAGGGTGGTCTGTGCATGCACACATACATACATACATATAGTTACTGCATCTCATTACTACTCAGGTGAAGAGATAAGGTAACCAGGTCGGTATGGGCATGCACACATACATACATACATACATACATACATACATACATACATATAGTCACTGTATCTCATTACTACCCAAGTGAGGAGGTAAGTTAACCAGGGTGGTATGTGCATGCACACATACATACATACATACAAACATACAAACATATAGTGACTGCATCTCATTACTACTCAGGTGAAGAGGTAAGGTAGCAGGGTGGTACATGCATGCACACATACATACATATAGTCACTGTAACTCATTTCTACCCAAGTGATGACGTAAGATAAACAGGGTGGTACATGCATGCACCCATACATACATATATACATACATATAGTCACTGTATCTCATTACTACCCAAGTGAAGAGTAACCAGGTACGTGCATGTGCACATGCACACATGCATACATACATACATACATACATATAGTCAATGCATCTCATTACTACTCAGGAGAAGAGGTGAGGTAGCATGGTGGTATGTGCATGCACACATACATACATACGTAGAGTTGCTGTATCTCATTACTACCCAAGTAAAGAGGTAAGGTAACCGGGGTGGTACTTGCGTACATACATACATACATATAGTCACTGCATCTCATTACTACTCAGGTGAAGAGGTGAGGTAGCCGGGTGGTATGTGCAGGCATACATAAATACATATAGTAACTGTGTCTCATTACTACCGAGGTGAAGAGATAAGGGAACCAGGGTGGTACGTGCATGCACATATACATACATATAGTCGCTGTATCCCTTTACTAACCAAGTGAAGAGGTATGGTAACCAGGGTGGTATGTGCATACACACATGCATAAATACATACATATAGTCACTGCATCTCATTAGTACTCAGGTGAAGAGGTAAGGTAACCGGGGTGGTACGTGCATGCACACATACATACATACATACATATAGTCACTATATCTCATTACTAACCAAGTGAAGAGGTAAGGTAACCAGGGTGGTACATACACGCACACATACATGCATATAGTTACTGCATCTCATTACTACTCAGGTGAAGAGATAAGGTAACCAGGTTGGTATGGGCATGCACACATACATACATACATACATACATACATACATACATACATGCATATAGTCACTGTATCTCATTACTCAGGTGAAGAGGTAAGGTAAGGTAAGGCTCTGTGCATTGGAATAACATATGCTATAGTTTAGACGTAGGACTGAGGTCGACTAGGTCTCCATCGAATATGTTAGACTTAATTGTGAGTGCCAGCTAGCTCAGAGATCACTAGAAACGTTCTTGAATACACAAGAAGGGATTAGTTTCTGATAACCGCATAAACCTGACAACTTTCCTTCCCAAGAATAAGAAATCAATATCTAGAGTCGCAGAAACAATAGATAGTTATTTCACTCAGTCAATCATGCATACTTCGTTTCACCAGAGGTGCAGAGAAATAGAGAGACGGGCGTGTTCAATAAAAGGGTATTTATCGAACAGTCTTCTTTCTCATGCAGAAGAAATTAACTACTACAGTCGTGATACTGGTTGCAAAGTACAATGCGTACAGTACAAAGAGTATTATAAAACAATACTGTAAAAGCATGATATGGTTTCTAAGCCATACAATACATAAAATACATACACTAATAAATAAAGACTAAAAGTTCTCAACTGGTGCTTCTAAAATACGCCTACGCCGGTGTACCTAACCTAAGTCTAGTACAAGGGAAGAAGTAAGTGAGGTGTAGCTTAGTTTTAGTATTCTTTGCCAAGAATCTATTCCAAGAATTCTCTAAGGGTCTAATCAGCTCCGTACCTTGGTTTAGAATGAAGGAGGTCTTGTATATCTCTCTCAGGACTCGATTTCCCAGCAACCCGCAAGGGTAGCCTGGAAACACTGGAGCTGGATTTCTCGGGAAGAGAAAAGACAGCGTCTCTCTCAGTGCATCAGCTGGAGGGTTGGCTTCCTTCGGAACTTGCTGCAGCAGGGCGTCGAACAAGTAGATAGTCAAACTGCTCCAAGCCACTGTGTGTTTGCTAGGGCAAGTGTGGGCATATTTATACCTTGAAGGTGTCGAGTTTGACGTAAGGTTAGACATAATAACGTCATCAAAGACTCAGTTCTTTGAAAACTCCTTGAGTCCTTGAATAAATCAATATTCAAGCAAGGGAAGTCCCTGACTGTTGAAGGCGGGTTTTTCCAAGAAATCGTTGTCAATTTTCGGAACTAGTGGAAGTAGCCGTGCCGTATTTGGACTGCATAGGCTAAGTCTAAATATGGTTATGATTTCTATGCCTATTTAAGGATAGGGTGATTTATACCTATATATGGCCATGAATCGGGAAAATTACACTAGGGTCCTAAAGCGCCACACAACAGGGTGGTACGTGCATGTACACATACATATAGTCGCTGTATCTCATTACTATCCAAGTGAAGAGGTAAGGTAACCAGGGTGGTACATGCATGCATGCATACATACATACATACATACAGTCACTGTATCTCATTACTACCCAAGTGAAGAGGTAAGGTAACCAGGGTGGTACGTGCATGTACACATACATATATGCATACATACATACAAATGTAATGTAAATGTACAGGAATTTATATAGCACAAATCACCACCGGTTTCTAAGCGCTTGCTTAGGGAACCCGTCCTGGTATTCCCCTGTGAGATAACCCCGTCAGGGTATCTGCAAGGTGAAAGCCAGGCATCCCGCCGCGAGGGGCCGTTGTGGAGATTAAGCAAGCTATTGCCCAGAGTCGCAGAGTGTGAACCCGTGAATGGAGTAGGCACCGGAGCGAGAATTGTCGAGTCCATGGACATTTTAGGACTCAAGACCCGCCGAGCCGGGAATTGAACCCTGGTCCCGGGCTGACCTCTACTTCCAGGTCTGCCTGCTCTAACCAGTGAGCCACACTTCTCCACATACATACATATAGTTGCAGTATCTCATTACTACCCAAGTGAAGAGGTAAGGTAACCAGGGTGGTACGTGCATGCACACACACATACATACATATAGTCACTGTATCTCATTACTAATCCAAGTGAAGAGGTAAGATAACCAGGGTAGTACATGCATGCACACATACACACATACATATAGTCGCTGTATCTCATTACTACCCAAGTGAAGAGGTAAGGTAACCAGGGTGGTACGTGCATGCACACACACATACATACATATAGTCACTGTATCTCATTACTAATCCAAGTGAAGAGGTAAGATAACCAGGGTGGTACATGCATGCACACATACACACGTAGTCACTGTATCTCATTACTACCCAAGTGAAGAGTTAAGGCACAGCTTTCGAAACTTTTCATGTTGGTGACACACCTTTTTGTGAAAACATTTTCAGGGGCACGGTTACGCGAGGAAGCGCAGTGAGCGATCCCAGATCACCTATGGTGGGTTCGGGCCCAATACACAACCCCACACACACCACCCCACAGACACACCACCCCACAGACACACCACCCCACACACACACACACACCCCACTTGCACACACAACCCCCCACACACACAACCCCACACACCCCACACCCCCCCACACACACACAGCCCACACACACCCCCACACTCCCCACACACACACCCCCACACCATAGCACTCGGATTACTATATTCCCTGTGGTCGTTATGCTCCAGGTGAAATATATTCCCCTTTTAGGGCTGCCAGAGTCTACCAGTATGTGGGAGGTTGAAACGTGTTGAAATTCTCCTACTGGACTTGTTTGGAAGGAATTTCTCCGTTATTTTTATTACTAAAAAAGTCCACAGAATGTTAGCACAAACTCCTGTGCCAAGGTAAAGCAACAACCAATACATGCGGACTGCCGCCTGAATTAAAGAGATGAAGATGTCACCCTGCATATCACCAGAGAAAATGGAACACTGACGCCTCAAGATCTGAACATCTCCATGTAACCAGATTTTACATTGGTAATCCAGGGGGCTAAGAAATACCTGTCAAAAAGAAATTACAATAACAGGTAAAATATGCTAAGCCTAGCGTCGCTGCAGTGGTGAAAGCTTTTCGCTGCTCTTTTTTGGCGCTGTTAGATCTTGATTCAGCTGACCGCATGTTGATGAATGAGTAATAAGATTAGACAGACCCATCTCTGAAATGCTGTAATTGTTACATTTTGGTCGATTTGACAAAAGGCTCGGGTGATGAAAAGGTACCACACAACTGGAAGACATATGTCCTTGCTAAATTTACCAGGAGATTTGTTTAAAATGAGAGAGCCAAGCAAAAAAAATGCCTGTATATCACCTTCACCTTGAACAAGAGAAAACAAATGGTATGTTATGTTATGTTATTTATTCTTTTGTATAGCGCGCGGCTACTCAAAAAGAGTGTCCCGGCGCTTTATGGAAAAGGAGGGCTGCAACACAATAACATAACACCGTTAAAAAGAAAAGGACAGAAGGCCAAACAGATACATACAGGAGAAACAGGCTACTGGGTGAACAGCCAGGTTTTAAGGCCTTTTCTGAAAGCTAAAAGGCTGGTAGCTCCCCGCAAAGTGAGCGGCAGAGAGTTCCATAACTGTGGCGCCAGTAGTCCAAAAGAGCGACCTCCCAGGCGGGCTCTCTTCACACGCGGAACAACCGCCAAAAACAGGGATTCCGACCTCAAAGACCGGGTCGGTTGGTAGAAGACCAGTCTCTTTTGAAGATACTTTGCTCCCACCGCGTGGAGAGCTTTATAGGCCAGAGTCAAAGCCTTAAAGGCGATCCGTTTCCGGATAGGAAGCCAATGCAGGGTTTTCAACAGGCCCGATGCACTGGCCCGTCTATTTAATCCAAAGATTGCTCTCGGGGCAGCGTTCTGCACCACTTGGAGCCGCTGCAGCAAATACTCTGGCAGGCCCAGGTAAAGAATGTTGGAATAATCCAACCTGGACCCGATCAGAGCCTGCACTGTCAGTTTCCTGTGCTCCTCAGACAGCAGGGGGAGGAACCAAATACAATTAACTTGGTTTAATGTTGCTGCATGCTCGATTTTCAAGGCTAAGAGCTATTCAGCATCTGTGACTTTCGGAAAAGTACAATTGGACTATTTTTACAATAGGTGGGGCTTATTTGCGATGACTTGTGGTGCTGAAAATACACCAGGCACAACGGATTACCCCGTTAAAGGCACGCTTGTTGGAAACTCACTGCAGTCGCCACTGATTAACTAAATGGTCTGCTAATCCTCCTATGTTGCTTTGCATTTAAAATACATTTGAAAGGCGAAAAGTAGTGTCCTTTCATATTCTACGCAGAAGTTTAAGGCTGCGCGCCACCCAAAAAAATGTGGCTGATTGCAGAAGGTGGGAAGGCATAACAGATCATTGTTCCAGTGGACAAGCATTACATCACCTACAGCACTCTGCCAAAGAAACTCCAGAGAGCAGAGCAATCCTCATTCTATTCAGCTTCAGAGCTGTCCACCTGTGGATACTCCTGCATCCTAAAGGGCTTCAGCCCCTTCCCCCCCCCACACCCCCCCCTCGTGTGTGGCATCCCGGGACCGCTCACAGCCGCACCCGAGCACTTCACGGGTCTTTAAAGACCCTTAACATATTAATAGGGCTTTGTTGTTGTTTCACCCCTTCTAAGAGCCCCTGCAGCCCGGCTCTGCCGGTTGCCGGCAGACGTCAGATCATCGCATCGCGCGACGCACCTACATATGGGACGCGACACAGTAATGTGTCGCACCACACAGTTTGTAGTGTAGTTCCTAGTTTCCCACTAGGCCCTGCGCATTGGAATAACATAAACAGTAGTATCGACGTGGAACTGCTTATATTCCAGGCCTCCACTGACTATGCTAAACTTAATTGGGTTGTGTTACCAACTAGCTCAGAGGTCACTGGAAACTTTCTTCTCTGCATAGGAAGTGATCAGCTTCCTTGGCACAGACAAGAAGGGATTCAGTTTTCCAACAACCGTGCAACATGACAACTTTGCTCCTCAGATCAAGAGTCAATCTCTAGGGTCGTGTGAAACAATAGACATAGATTTCACTCAGTCAGTCTAGTGCAGTTTACTTTCACGAGATGTAGAGAATAGAGAGACGGGCGTGTATCAATAAAGGGTTAACATTTATTGAACAGTCTTTCTTCTCGTACAAGAGAAATGTATTGCCACAATTGCAATAACTGTTATTATAAAAAGTACGTACAGTAAGATAAGTATTGCGAAATAGAACTGTAAAAGCATTGATATGGTTTCTTAGCCATACAATGGTTTAAAAGTAATAAAACATATATACAGTCATATATACATTAGGCTAACATACTCAACTGGTGCTTCTAACTAAGCCTACCCCAGTGTACCTGACCTAAGCCTAACACGTGAAAAGGGGAGTAAGTAAGTAGCTTAAGTTAAGTTGGTTTTGCCAAGGTTTGTTTCAAGAATTCTCGTCTAAGGGTTTAGTCAACACCATACCTCTGAATAGAATGATGGAGGATTGGTATCTCCTTCAGGGGTCTCTCTCGATATCCCAGTCACCCGCGAGGGTAAACCGGAAGCGCCGGGACTGGATTTCTCTGCACGAGAAAGGCAGCGGCTCTCTTCAGCGCGTCGAGGAAGGAGGCGGGGGACAGCGTCCGCGGGCAGCTGGAATCTGCTGGATGTCTTCGCAGAGGACGGCTGCTCGGCTCCTCAAGCGTACTGCACCATAGGTCGCGCTGTAGCGGCGATAATGGTAATCAGCAGCTTCACCACCACAGGATAGCAGGCTGCAGCGACAGAGTGCTAGATTAACCAACACAGGGTCATGCAGGCAGCTGGCATCAGCAACAGGCAACGAACTCACAGCTCGTATCTCTCTCATTGCTTAAGGCAACGTTGGTAATATTTATACCTGACAGGTGCCGGGTTTGACGCAAGTTTGCTGGACATAAGACGTCAATTAAAGATGTCACTAGGAAGTGATAGTTATCAGTTGCTCATTAGAGTTCCATTACTAATCAAAACATAGCAAGCGGGGATTTCCAGGTTTTGCTAAGTTTTTATCTTGTTGAAGAACTCGGAGTGTTATCTAGGAGTATCAGATAGTGACTGCTGCTCTGTCATTGCACTAATTGGTCGCAAAGGAAGTAGCAGAGAGTCATGCTGGAATGTGGCTCTGTTCGTGTGAGGCCAGAGATGACTTTACAGAAAATCGCACTTGAACGGTTATGCCAATATAGGGAATAAATGGATTTATAGCCGAATAGGGGCATAAGGTCACAGTATCGATCAGGAACCTAGATAAGCACGCAACACCCACTCCACGGGTTAATGTCCATCAAAATTACTAAAACTAAGCAATTAGATGCATGTGTAACATTGCCCACCCCAAAATACATAAATGCATTCGAAATAGGCGTACTTGTAATACATGGAATTTAGGTACTGTACGTTTTTTTTTAAAGCATAGTAATCATTCAAAAACGATTGCATATGAAATCAATGAACGATTCTGCATAAAGAATTACACATGAAGTATCTCTGACAGAAGAAATGCGAGATAAATCATCACATAAAAATGCATTGTAATAACATGTGTGCTAGAGGCTGGTGTTATGTTGTTATGTCTCTAGATGTGTTTAGAAATAGAAGTGTGAAGCTTCTGTTCTCTAAGAATAGTTTTTACGTTAAGCAAAGAATTGTTCGTGCCAAAAAGGGTCAATATTAGAAAAATTGTCCAATTCAAAGAAAATAGACTTCCAAAGCTCTTGGCAGTTTTTTTGTTGATCAAAACTGAAGGCCGAATTCAGAGTTCATGGGAACGCTGTGTGTCAGAAAAGCTTCTCAAAAGTTATTGTTTCTCTATGGGTGAGAACATCGTATCAGACAGGCTCGCAAAGAATTGGTCTACAAATTCAGGTGATAGTTCAACCAAATTAGATAGCGCTGTAACTTGGCAGGTGTGAGAATGATTGCTGTCATCGAAGGCAGGACCAGCAATGCTCACAGATGGTTGTACCTGGGTGATGCTGCTTTTGTCACTCGCTCCACTGATACCACCTAGTCGTAGTACAGGAGTCTCCACAAATGCCGTCATCAGGATTGGTAGCCGCTGGGGACAACACAATGCGTGAGCCGTTATTGGACTGAGCAAAGTATCGACGTCCATTGGTACTGCTGATGGAAGTGAAAGACAGATGTCCAACACGCATTCATCTCCGCAAAGCATACACCGTAGCACAGGTAAAATGCAATTTTGCCATATCGGTCTGAATGAAAGGAACCAGGTCATGTTCAGATCTCTCAGCCTGGCCAATCCGAGGACGTTAGATATCCTGTCCCTGTAGCGCATTGCTAGGATTGTCTCTTCCATTCCCATGGGAGCTATGTCTGAGCCGAGGCTTGCCATAACGAAGCAGGAGGGTCAAAAATAGAATCCCTGCAACGAGTCCCAAAAATAGTGGTATGCCGCCAAAAATGGAGTGCACAAAATTAGGAAAGATTCCCAAAATTGCCTGGAAGGGTGTTAGCAGTCCCGTAAAGACTGTCTTAAATATGCCTGGGATGCTTGTTGCACTAGACATGTTAAGGAGTTGGCTGAACATTTCTACGAAATGCACGGGGCAATTTGTTGATAAAAGGTCATGGACTTCAGTAGCCGTCCTTGCGACTAGAAGATCATACGTCTCCTTAGATGACGTTATAGGCACTGTTGTCTGTAAAAGTACAGATTTCATTTTGCTTAATGTATCAATTCGTATAGAATAGAGATTCAGACGAGGCCAGAGGGGAGTCACTATGTCTGGAGGCCCGCTCGGGAACAATGCTTGCATACAACATTTGACCATGGACGTTACTTCTACTAGATAACTTTTTCCTGGCGCGAGGCCACAACATCTGTGATCCGTTCTAAGAATGTAACTCCCGTTCGAAAGTTGCATAAAGAAGGGCTCTATCTGAGTTGCAGGTGTGACTAGCTGGTGGCATGAAAGGTTGTTTGAATTTCCATCACATGCTCCGTGTAAATTAATACCCTGACACAAAAGTATACCGCTTAGTGAATGTTTACAGTTCTCACCACCAAGAAATACATTTTTGTCACTGTCACTATAGCAAGAATGAGTGTATGGTAATTTCCACTCGGATTTTACAAATCCTTTACCCAATTGTTCATACTGGCCAGCAGGTATGTATTCAAGGCACTTTTTAAATCGGAAAGTTGTTATCGGAATTGTGATAATTCCGTGTATTATCCATTCAATGACAGGACTCTCTGACATTGTCAATGGTAATCTCTCGAGTCTTTCGATGCTCAGGATTGTATAGTCTGCTCCTTTCTGTGCCAAACTGATCTGTTTATCAGTAAGGTTAAAACTGGAAAATAATGACGTTGTGTTGATTAAACGCCAAGGCACATAGCCTGAACGAAGGTTTTGCAGCGTCCAGCCTAATTCTATAATAGAGCGTAATTGAGACTGGCCATGTTGTAACATTAGCAAATCTCTGTCTATCACATCAAAGGCAGAGGATACAATATTGTCCAACGAATATATTCTGGAAGACAGAGTCATTAACCCATTGTCTACCACAGAAAGTGATTTCTCCAAATTAATACGATCAATTTCTCGTATTTTCTCAGCAGTTTCAATTTGCTTTACTTTCCAAGCCTCGTTGTAAGCAGCATAGATGCTGGTCGCTATGAAACGCTTTTGACGCTGTTTGCGTGGTCCAAGAATGAAATCGCGCAAATCAGCACCATCTTTTAATAAAGACAAGTGTTGCTTAATTTCAGCCAGTGTGGATGTAGCTAGCCATTCTAGGCAGAGTTTCCCTACACTGTATGTTGTTATAATCCCTGGATGTTGTCTCTGGGAATATCTTGAGTCTAATCTGGTCATTTTTAACCCCTGTGTTTTATTCAGGAATCTATCTTGACAGCTATTTGTGTCTGTAGGCCAGATTAACCACTTTTTCCAATCAGGATGTGTTCTGTTGAAATGTAAAATTTGTGAAACGTCTAACTCAATATCTGCGGTTACATTTTCAGGTATTGGCTTTGGTATAGACGGTGTTTTAAGGTCTTTGATCTTAGCTAGGCCAAGACAAGATGTTTGGTGTACAGTGTCATTTAAAAATAACATTTGTTCTGGTATCATGCAGGTTCTAAATAGTGCTTCAATGCCTTGCACCTGCCAATCTTTTGTACCCCAAATTGTTTTCGTTTCAATATTATTTTTCCAATAATCAAAACCAAATGTCATCATTTTGTCATAAAATGCTTCTGAATATATCAATTTAGAATTTGTCAGCATTGTTTTCATTCCTGTTTTATCTAACAGTTTATAATAAAACGTTTCTGCATCACTTGTGTTAAACCCTGAGAAGTATTTGAATTTCTCAAAAAATGCTTTAGAACTGCTTTTAGGTGGTGTAGAACAATGTTCCCATTGATTATACATAAAAACATTTCTAGGCTGTGCAGATTTATGCAAGTAATGATCCCCATAGTGGGTGTAACAGAATAACTGTTCATAACTAGATGAACCTTGTAAATAATCATGATCTGTGAATCTAGCTGACATTACTAAATCAGACATCATGTCATTAATACTGTTAAAGTCCCAATCATCAGAGAATGTACTAGGTTTAACAAAGTCACTTAAGGAAACCTTCAGTTGATGAGGATACTTCAGGATTTCGACTGGACCATAGATCTCATAGTCTGTTTTCTCCCATACTACCCCACCAGGTATTGGAATTGCTGTGACATTTACTGTTGACAGTTCTCTTTTCTTCACGTGGGATGATCTGTGTGGCTTCAGGACTAGGTTGATGTTCTGACTTGCTGTGTCCATTCAATTGTAATGAACTTTCCTAAAATTAAAACTAAAATTAGGCAGAGTAGGAGTATGAATACCCCTGAAATAATCCAATGCTCAATCAACGGTGAATCCAGATATAATTCTTTGATTTGTTGAAGGAGTCCTGTTGTATTTTCTTTAGAATACTTTTTTGTTTCTGGCATCACTTCGGGATCGTTTTCATCTTCAGAGAAGTTGTCGAAGTTGATGAAATAACCAGAGGCAGTTCTGTCAATTGATGGGATTGTTCTTTCAATCTGTCTCTCGGTAGCATTTTCTGATGCCACATTATTGTAGACTGGTGTTTCTTGACGAACTGTTTCAATCTGTGTTTCAAGAGGCACGAGTTCCATGGCATTATTGCATAGTCCTTCAGTGTGCACTGCAGGCTGATCGAATGTGATTAGTCTTTCAGTTTGAACCTCTTGGATTGTTGCAAGTTTGGGTATTCTGTTGTTTCTTGGGAGTCCACTAGGCCTACTGTTGATTATAGGCCACATGCTTGTGGTTTTACCAGATCGATGGACACGATTCTGTTCTCCTTTTTACCAGCAAGGGGCGGTAGCACAACTGATCTTGTTCCGGTGACTGCTAAGACAGGTACTGCTTTTCTGTAAGAAGGCCCAAATTCCTTCTTAACCGCGATCTTTTCTCTGACTAGATCCCCAATCTTTGGAATCCAGACAGGCCTTGCTGGGGCTGTTGCGGGTGGTGCCTCGTCAGTGGTACTTGGCTGTTGCTTTAACTTTATGTTGCTTAATGATTTTCTTGTTTCATTCAGTTCCTGTAAAACAGCCAAACGGTCTTTTACATCAAACTGCGTTGTTTCTTCTTGTACCACTGACATCTGACTATCGAGGTCCTGAACGCGCATTCTAATTCCGAACAATAGTTCGTATGGGCTGAAACCTTTTAGAGAATTTCTTGGCATGTTGTTAAGACTAGTCTGGACACTTATTAAATGTTTGACCCACCCAGCGCCTGAACCTAATACCTTCGCTGTTATAGATTGCTTTATGCCCCGGTTTTATCTTTCTACCACACTTTTCCCTTCCGGGGTATGACGGACAAGAATACCGCAACCCAATTCCCATGCTAGCTATGGTCTCCCTATAAGCTCGAGAGCTGAAAGCAGGACCCTGGTCAGAATGGAACGTGGTAATTGCGTATATGCCGATAAAGACTCGCAAATCTTTTATAACAGTTCTAGGCGTCAGCCGAGTGCTGGAGGACTCATTTTTAAAGTGCTTTTCGTCTTAACTAATTAATAGGACGCAGGTTGGGGTGCAGGCAGCGTTACGCTCTTTCTGACTGGTAGCCGGTAGCAAGGTTCGCTACTGCGATCCCTATTGCAGTTTTCACAGTTGTTTGCATATATTTGGTGTTCTACACTCATTCCCGGCCACCAGTATGCTGATTGTAATTCAGTCAGAGAAACCTTAATTGTTTGGTGTCTCAGACCCAAACCCATATGTGCATCTGCTATTAAAAATATTCTCCTGTTCGTGTTTGGAATTACTCTATCCCCCACTCCAGGGATTCGAGCAAAAGGAACGGAGTTTGCATCGATTATGTATGCATAATTGAGTGGATAGTTTACGGGTAGTGCTGCACAGTCGCCTTTTACGGTCGTTTTTACTGCCAGCATGGTTTCCCCGTCTATGTATTTATCTGTACGCTTTTTTGTGGCTACGGAAGCCGGTTTAGTTGCTTCCGCTTTGGCTGTATTAGCCAATGAATTCCCTGCAACGTGAACGCCATCACGTTGAAGACTCTGTGCGTGAATCACGTGAGTCTTTTGTAGTTCTTTGTGTAAAAGAGCTACCTCGTTCCAGAGCTTTTTATGCTTTATTGTGGCACCTGTGTCATCTTTGTAGTCGTTTTCGATCCAACTCTGCAGTTTGTTATTGTAAGAATTGACGCAAAAATGAGAATCGCACACTATAAGTGTGGGGAATTCGCGTTCTGCATTTTCGAGCGCCATCTTTAAACATCTGATTTCAGTTCTTTGAGCCGAACAGTACTTTACTGATTCAGTTTTGGTTATCTTCGGTTTGATTTTACCGCACAGCCAACGACATTTAATGATCGCACATGCTGCATCGTAGGATTTTCTCTCTACGTTGAAATGCTGTACAGAGCTATCCGTATAGATTATACAGGCGTATTGTGGGAGAGGCAGAATTTCGATTGGCAGAGGATATTCTTCTTCATATTCTAAGTCATTCAGTTCTTCGTATTGCGGGGCGAAATAGTATTTCACGTCTTCCGCTCCTAGAGAATCTATACACTGTATCCATTTTGGATCCAGTGACACTGTAGGCAGATTTACTGGGCTGAATAGCGCTTCGAAGGCGGATTCCGCTGTAAGGATATTAATCCGTTTGCCGTGTGCTAGTTCTCGTTCATTTGCTAATGCGATTTGCACTGCGTTCACAGTTCTTTCTGTGTGACTGAATGTTTTTTCTGCTTGTGTGTACAAGTGAGATTTAATTGAAATGGGTACCTTTTCTCCCTCATTAGAGGTTAGGTACGTGAATCCGCATCTTCCTGGGATGACTCGGATTACAAGATCGATCGTGTTGTCACGTGTATCTAATTTTGTTTTTGCTAACATGTCTGTTTGCAGTGATCTCAAAATTTCTGTGTGTTTTTGAGTCCAATTGATTTGTTTGAAATCAGGTTTAATTAGTTCGTAGAGAGGTTTAACCCTCTCTGCGTAATTTAGGATATAAGTTCTTCCGAAATTCAGAAAACCTAGAATGGATTGTAAATTCTTCAGCGTTTTTGGAGCTTGGAGTACAGCGCACTTCTCTAAGAAGTTGTCCGCTAGGCTTTTCCCTTCACTTGATAATTCGTACCCTAAAAATAGTACTGTCAGATGGGCAATTCAGGACTTTTTAAAGTTGAATTTGTAACCCTCTGCTGCGAACCCAAGTATGATGGTGTTCACTCTTTTCAAGTGAGTATCCAAGTCGTCGTCTGTGAGATAAATATCATCTACGTAAGATAATGCTTCATCATCATAGATTTGTAGTAACTCTGTTACCCTAGCTGAGAATAGTCCTGGGCTGTTCTTGAACCCCTGTGGGAGTCGACAGAATTTTTTCTGCGACCCAAATGCGGAGAAAGCGGTCAAATATCTGCTTTCTGGTGCAATGTTTTGACAAAAGAAACCATTAGATATGTCTAATGTCGTTTTATATTTTTTCCTAACTATATTATTCATTAGGGCTGCACTATGCGAGTTTTGTACTGCAAAGGTTTTGCAACATGTATTAAGATGTCTGTAGTCCAAAACTAGACGATATGAATTGTCTGGCTTGGAGACAGGAAACAAAGGATTGTTCATTTGAGAGGTGCATGTTTCAATCACCCCCTGGTACTCAAGTTGATCTAAGATCTCCCTGACCTGTTTTTTAGCTTCTTGCTTTATGGGATACTGCCGTTGGGCAGTTGGTTCATTTTTTAGTTGGATTTTGTGAGGAGGTGAATCCTCATCCCATCCTACATGATTTTTATACAATGCAGGTGCCTGGGCTACTGCCCATTTCCTAGCATATGTATATTTTTTGTGAATCGGTATGTGATTCGAGAAGGCAGGCATAATTACTTCTTCGCCACGAGGGCACTCCCTGACAAACTCCGGGGGCCAATCTTTTTCAGCTAACAGAATATTATAGCCTTTTGAGAGCTTATCCCAAAATAGACCCTTAATTTTCCTAGTCTTATCACCCTCCATACGCAATGTTATTTCGTATATTTTATGGGGCTCGCTAAGTCTGGTGTCGGCAGTTTCAACCTGAATGTACTCATTCGTGTCCACTGTCTCCAGATGACTCATCAAGATCTTGCGCGCTATACTGATTTCTGCTGCACTGTCCAACATTGTCAATGCCCACTCCCCGTTTTTCAACAGTGTCCTCAGTATTATCGGCATGGTTGATTACTCTAATACTGGCTACCTTCTTTTTCTGAAATTGAGATTTCTTATTTTGAGCAGGTTCCTTGTCTTTGGACTTGGTGTGCTCTCCTGGGTCTGACCGTCCTCTTCTTTCCGAATTCTGTGGAAGAGATCGAGAGGGACGTGTATCAATACTTTGATATCTATCAGGTTTTTTTATATTATCCCTATTTCTAAGGTTATATCTTTTCTCAGAGGGCTCCCGTTGGGGAGACTGGCGTTCTCGAGTCGGAGTTCTTTCTCTCCGTCGAGGAGACCTTCCTCTGGACTGGAAAACTTTTTCCTTGGGAGTGGATTGTTTATTTCCATCCCAGCTCTTTTTAGGAGTGTTTAAATTATTTTTAATAAATAATTTTTCTGGATTTTCGAGCAGTTGGGGCTTTACTGGTTTCCCACCCAAGCTGTCTCTACCTAATTCTTCATAGCATTTTTCTATGATTTTTGCTAGCTCAACAGGATCTTTTATATCTGTTTCCCTCAACTTCTGGCGAATCGCCACAGATGCTGCTTCTCCCTTTATGTTGGCTAATAATATAGCCGTGACCTGCTTGAAGTCTTTCAGTAATTTCATACCTAGATTTAAAGCGGGCTCTGGACCGAATTCATTTTGAATCTGTTTTAGCACTTCTGGTATTACCGCCATAGACGGAACACCGTGTGTTTTTGTGTAAATGGAAGCAAAGACTGTACCCCAAGTGTCACAGTCCTCCACGTGTGGTGCGATTCCCATAGGAAGGCAGATGGTCAAGATTCTGTGTTTCTCAATAGGGGTAGTATCAGGAAATACTGCCTCTATTTGAGTGATTTTCTGGGCTAACCAGAAAGGAATTTGTTCCCGTTTTACGGGTGTTTTACCAAGACATGACTGTATGTTCTGTGGTGTAATTTTATTTGTGTTCCCCTGATGAGGGGTCAGCTGTGGTGTATTAACAGCTGGCTGGATTGTAGCAATCCGCATTACATATTGGACTAATTGCCTATGTATTTTTATCAATGTGTTTAGCTGTACTAACAGCTCATCTCTAGACATTTTTACAATGTCCGGATGTGGTGTGTAGCTGGCTAGAACCGGCCACGTTGCTCCTGGTTTACCTAGTGGACCGAGCCTGGTAATGTGATCATTGTGTTTTAGGGCGCCATTAAACCAGAGCAGGTGCTCTTGAAATTTAAGTGGAATTTCAATCTCCTCGAAAGGAGCGTACTCTTCCGGAGGTTTCTCTATTTTGTAATAGTGAAACTCTTGTGTTGCAGCGTTTGCTGCTGGAAAGTTTATCCATGAATAGAATACCTCTGTCTGCCGATACTCGTGAGCCTCTATCACGAAAACTACTGTACCACCTTGTGGTGTCAGTCCGTTATCTATAAGTTTTAACGTTATAGATCTTCTTAAGTGGACCGGGATGATAATAGCATCCGGGTCTGTGTGTTCGGAATCCTGCTGAGTCGCATCTACTGCGGCCCCAGAGGTTCCGTTGTTTTCTCCTGGCATTTGCTAAAATGCGAGGTTTGCAGAGTAGGTCTCCAAGGAGACAAAGATTAGGTGCACAATATTTTGGAACACTGTATCCTTCAACGTTGAATAAACCAGAGCTTTACATAGGAATCTCTTCCTACTAAGGTCGGGCGGATTTTAACCTTTCACCCACTCCAGACGTCTATTGGAGTATTTACGGGAGAAAGGGGTCTGTGAAATATGCACGACTGAGTTACTCTACAAGTCTTGCATTAGTTTATCGCCTTACCAAACGTTGGGCGCCATGTAGTGTAGTTCCTAGTTTCCCACTAGGCCCTGCGCATTGGAATAACATAAACAGTAGTATCGACGTGGAACTGCTTATATTCCAGGCCTCCACTGACTATGCTAAACTTAATTGGGTTGTGTTACCAACTAGCTCAGAGGTCACTGGAAACTTTCTTCTCTGCATAGGAAGTGATCAGCTTCCTTGGCACAGACAAGAAGGGATTCAGTTTTCCAACAACCGTGCAACATGACAACTTTGCTCCTCAGATCAAGAGTCAATCTCTAGGGTCGTGTGAAACAATAGACATAGATTTCACTCAGTCAGTCTAGTGCAGTTTACTTTCACGAGATGTAGAGAATAGAGAGACGGGCGTGTATCAATAAAGGGTTAACATTTATTGAACAGTCTTTCTTCTCGTACAAGAGAAATGTATTGCCACAATTGCAATAACTGTTATTATAAAAAGTACGTACAGTAAGATAAGTATTGCGAAATAGAACTGTAAAAGCATTGATATGGTTTCTTAGCCATACAATGGTTTAAAAGTAATAAAACATATATACAGTCATATATACATTAGGCTAACATACTCAACTGGTGCTTCTAACTAAGCCTACCCCAGTGTACCTGACCTAAGCCTAACACGTGAAAAGGGGAGTAAGTAAGTAGCTTAAGTTAAGTTGGTTTTGCCAAGGTTTGTTTCAAGAATTCTCGTCTAAGGGTTTAGTCAACACCATACCTCTGAATAGAATGATGGAGGATTGGTATCTCCTTCAGGGGTCTCTCTCGATATCCCAGTCACCCGCGAGGGTAAACCGGAAGCGCCGGGACTGGATTTCTCTGCACGAGAAAGGCAGCGGCTCTCTTCAGCGCGTCGAGGAAGGAGGCGGGGGACAGCGTCCGCGGGCAGCTGGAATCTGCTGGATGTCTTCGCAGAGGACGGCTGCTCGGCTCCTCAAGCGTACTGCACCATAGGTCGCGCTGTAGCGGCGATAATGGTAATCAGCAGCTTCACCACCACAGGATAGCAGGCTGCAGCGACAGAGTGCTAGATTAACCAACACAGGGTCATGCAGGCAGCTGGCATCAGCAACAGGCAACGAACTCACAGCTCGTATCTCTCTCATTGCTTAAGGCAACGTTGGTAATATTTATACCTGACAGGTGCCGGGTTTGACGCAAGTTTGCTGGACATAAGACGTCAATTAAAGATGTCACTAGGAAGTGATAGTTATCAGTTGCTCATTAGAGTTCCATTACTAATCAAAACATAGCAAGCGGGGATTTCCAGGTTTTGCTAAGTTTTTATCTTGTTGAAGAACTCGGAGTGTTATCTAGGAGTATCAGATAGTGACTGCTGCTCTGTCATTGCACTAATTGGTCGCAAAGGAAGTAGCAGAGAGTCATGCTGGAATGTGGCTCTGTTCGTGTGAGGCCAGAGATGACTTTACAGAAAATCGCACTTGAACGGTTATGCCAATATAGGGAATAAATGGATTTATAGCCGAATAGGGGCATAAGGTCACAGTATCGATCAGGAACCTAGATAAGCACGCAACAAGTTTGGGAAACTGTGAGTTAAGGTAACCAGGGTGGTACATGCATGTACACATACATGCATACATACATACATACATACATACATACATAAATATAGTCGCTGTATCTCATTACTACCCAAGTGAAGAGGTAAGATAACCAGGGTGGTACGTGCATGCACACACACATACATACATATAGTCACTGTATCTCATTACTACCCAAGTGAACAGGTAAGGTAACCAGGGTGGTACTGTGGAAAATTAACACAAACTTGGTGAACATTATCGGCGTCATCTTGCCCCCTTTTCAAGCCCCTTCGTGCGCGTAAGCGGCAGCCATTTTTTTGAACACCATGGCCTCCCTGCCCCTCGCTGATAGCCAGCGCGTCTCTCTCTCTCTCTTAACCTTGCAAGCATCCCCCGCGCACTGACATCCCCCGCTCTCTCATGCCTTGGGTCATAAACCCCACTTCAGCGCAGCTTCACCACAGAATCCCATCCTGTTCCCAGCGCGACACCTCCCCTCATTCCTTTCATGGCCTCAGATCCTTTTGATGCAAACCCCCTTTTCCTGTATCCCCGTTTGTCTTCCTTGTTCCCAGGCCGCCACCTGGCCCTGCGGATACTGTTTATTACCCCGTACAGTAGGAAGCTTCCCCTCCCCATCAAAAGACCCTCGAGCCGATCAAAGCCCCCACCCTATGAGATCCGATCAACCCCATGCATTCCGTGAATCGGCGGAATGCCCTGCTGTGCGACAACCATCACCTGTTGTGACCGGGGTGGGGAATCCAACTGTAAATGTATGTGGGAACGGGCCTGAAGGGGAGATTCCGAGGATGTTCTTTCAAATACTAAAGTGTTGCGAGAATGTGTTATGTGCAATAAAGGTCATAAACCCTAGTATAAGAGGCCAGGCCTCAGAGATGTGGCTAGAGCACCTCGTGACGATACTTGCTGTCTGAATTGATGTGTTCTCCTCCGGAGAGAATAAAATCCTCGTTTCCTGCCTTCCAGTCTCCAGCGCCTGCTTCTTCATTGATTAACATTGGTGGGTCATAGAGGCGATACCGCCGGGCAACATAAAAAGGGTCTTTGGTTACTGGTTGTCTTTGGAACCCTTTTTTACAATTGGCGTCCCAAACGTGGGGCCCATCAGCGACTCGTGGATCCAGTGGGAGAGGTCCTGACGACAGAGTGAACGACTGCAACGATCGGAAGGTACCCTGTCCGATAGACCCTCGTCTGACAGCCGATCATCCGAACTTCACTGGTTCCGAACAGACCTCTCTCGAGTGATCTGCGGTCCTGACTGGGAACCATCAGGAGTGCCACGAGAAGTACGGAGAGAAGAGGACGATCGGGCGCTGGATTCGGAAGACAAGAAACTGTCCATGCGGCCCGGGTAAGGTCGTGTAAACACGACGAATTGCGAAAGTGATAGATAATTGAAAGTGATTGATAATTGTTGAGAAAATACTAGTATTACTTTTTGTTAATTTATTGGAGATTCACTGTCTACAAACGGAGAAACAACAGGCTCTCCCTTTATAAACAGCGAAGGATAGGTACGCACCCGTCGGACCTATCTTTCCCCCTCCCCATTGAACAATTGCCCCCCCCCCCCATTGATTAACTGTTATAGATTGTTTTCTGGAGATTCTCTGTCTACAAACAGGGAAGATTAGGTCCCCTCTTTGCAGATAGTGAAAGGGTAGGTGACGCAAACTTTTGCGAGCCTACTTATTCTCCCCATTGACCATATTGATTTTTTATTTTTGACCTAAACATTGATTAACTGTTATAGATTGTTTTCTGGAGATTCTCTGTCTGAAAACAGGGAAGATTAGGTCCCCTCTTTACAGATAGTGAAAGGGTAGGTGACGCGAACCTTAGCGAGCCTACTTATTCTCCCCATTGACCATATTGATTTTTTATTTTTGACCTAACATTGATTGATCAAAATTGATTCATGAGGTATTCACTACGTACAAACAACGTAGAATAGAAATATTCTGTCTAGTCTTTGCACGCAGTGATAAGATAGGTAGTGCTGACTATTATCCCATTGTGATCCGTCATGCCTGTCTTCTCCCCACTGGTTAATAGCCTGTTTAACCCGGACCGCTTATTAGAGATGAACCATCCGGCTCCGCTGGAAGGCACCCCTAATAAGGACATGTTCATGAAGCATGGATTGATCGCTATAGCCTATAGTGAGCTGTGGCATAAATATACGAAAAAGGATCGAGAAAGTCAGTGGCCACTGAGAGGATCCTTTGATCTTGACAAAATAGAAACGGTAGAAATAGCCCTTCGTAGGAATGAAACAACACCTATTATGCTCGATAGTCTCGGTATGTGGCGCAAAGAAGCCACACGACAAAGGGAAGGGCCAACGATGGCACAGTCCCGAGGAGTAGATATGAAAAGAGAACGGTGTAAAGGGGTGTGCCGACAAGTCAACCCCGGAACACAACGACCCGAAGGTAATCCCCCGACACTGCGCACAGGACGAATAGATTTAAAACAGAACCAATGTGCTTTCTGTAAATGTCTCGGGCACTGGAAAGCCCAATGCCCGACTCTGCAGAGCATAGGTAAGAACGGAAGGTCGACAGAAAGAACAGGCCGACAGAAAGGGAAAAGGCGCGAGGTAAATCAGACTAGTACGGACAGGACAGATAGAACCACCCCGTTTGATTATGCTCGATGGCACAGATTTCGTCAGACCAATTTTAACGACATGTTAGAGTTTTGGGACTGATTGCTCTCTGTTGCCCCCCCCCCCACTCTGAAAAACAAACACAACTGCAGGCCATTGTAAACAACCCCCAGTTAGAGAAAGGACTCAAGGAAGCCAAGCGTCTATTATATAACTTAGGATTTAATTACGGTAAAGAAAAACACACAACCAACAGTAAATAGAATAACTAGTAGAACTCTCTAAAAAGCTAACTTGACTAATAGGGAAAATACAAAACATGTTATGCTCACTCCGGAAGTCCTCGAAATGTAACAGTTCGATGGTCCCGCCCATCCGAAACACATAGCACGTGTGGGGCGGGGCCTACCAGCAACCATGGGCCAAAAAGGAGATCGCTGGCGAGAAGGTCCTGGAGGCTCCACCAAGCAGGCAATGAAATGGTCTTCCCATACTACCCTTCCAGGGATGGCGTCCCCCGGGCCGCGAGTAGGGAGGGGGCGGCTGCAAATGACCCCCTCCCTCGTATCTCCTGGTCCGGCCATCACGAATTCCTCCAGCGAACGGATGCAGGGTGGGCAGGGAGGAAGAGGCGACGCGGACGAGCCCCTTCCACCTCCACAGGTAGGAGGCTTCCCTGCCCTGGTCCGGCGCCGATGTCCTCCAGCCGGGCGATGGCCATATACCTGCGCTGCACAGGACACATAATGCCCGACTGGTATATTTCCTTAGCACGGGACATACAAGACCCAACTGGTATACTTCCATAGCACAGGACACACAATGTCCGACGGGCATATTGCGGAGCACCGGATGTACAGTGGTCCCCCAAGAGTCGGAATCAGGGGTGTAGGGTGGTCATCATGTGCGCCCCTGATTCAAAGGGGCGGCGTAGGATGCGCCGGGAGAGGAAGGAGGCACGGACGAGCCTCTCTCACCTCCCCAGACGAAGGCTCCATTGCTGCACCCTGGCGCCCCGAACCAAAATGTCCTGCTCCAGCAGCATGATGCTCTGTCCTTCGCCATCACAAGAAGTTTCTTCCACTCCCGATGGATACGACAAAGGTGGCTGCCACAGGGTCTCAAAATGGCGTCTGGGCCCTCGAAAGGCGGGTCTAGGCCGCTGGAGTAACTTTGTCCGAAATTGCAACTCTGGCACTTGCCCACCTGGGCGCAAGCCCCCACCATCGACAAACATCCCCTCGACTTTGAAGATTCTACCAAAGTCCCAAGAGCCCTCAGCCCCTTCAGGCTTCCGGAGGGGAACAGCTGCATTGATCACTAATGAAATAACCACGGCACAGCAACAAGATGGCGGTGCTCTCGTGTCTGCATCAGCTTCCGTCTGAACCACCCAGGAACATTATGGGCTAACGAACTCGAGTAAGTTCCGGCTGAGCATCAACGTGACCCGGTAAGAAAGACTCTACCCCCTCCCTCTCTTGATTGACGGTCCACACCACCAGCCCCTCTGTTAGCACAGTTTTCTTTTGAACTGCCGAAAGGGACCCTGGTCCAACCGCCAATCGTCGAGGATATTTTTTCCTCTGGTGCTACTTCCGGACTAAACCGGCCTCGCCCAAAATGGCGCCGGTATCAATGGAAACTAACGGACGCCTCGTGGTGTTCCTTAACTAATGAAACTTGATGTACTAAGATATATACGAACCATTGTGCACTCGAGGGGAAAGGGAGGAGGGTTCACTTGGCGAACGTTTGAGAGGGGTTCCGTAAAAATGTTGATTTCAATGAACGATTTATTTTTTTTGATATTTATTGTAACTGGTACATAACGTCGCTTATGATGCACACCCACGGTTTACATCTAGGAAATACGATTCCTATGAGCTTGACTGTGTTTCCATTTATGAACTAAATTGCCCCTGATTCCCTCGTCACGCAATGAAATATTTTTAGTTACTTGCAAATAATAAATTAGGCCTTTTTACATGTTCTTGTGTTATAAAATAACCCCTACTGTATGTGCCTCCATCGACGACATATCAGGCCAAATTATGATTGTGCTCTCACATTTTACGTACTGAATGATTATACAAATAAAGGTCTTAAAAACTATGAATAGGCATCGCATACTTTTGTAAATGTGGGTATCGGTGGGAGGGTTTTTCTGTGCGCAACCGTTCTGCTCTTTTTTTTTTAAGGTTATCCGAGAAATTATTGTCCGGCCCCGGATTGATGATCGGATCCCAGGTATGATACGTTGCCTCCAAAATATGCGACTAAGCTCAGGGACTGACATATGAAGAAGGACCTCGACCTCTGAGAATGGGTAAAGTAAAGCGGGGTGATTGATAAAATGTTATTAAGAGATGGTGGTCGAAGGTACTAAGGTACCGGGCTAAACGAAGAACTGATATGCCTTAGAACCTCACAGCTTTGGGAATGATTTAAGGATCCCGAAGGCCGGATACATCTACAAAACCGGGTACCTCACGCTAGGCACCTCTGATTCCTTTTTAAGCGTTTCTCTACACACGATCCTTAATGCCATCCTCGAACCTCCCCATGAACCACCCATCACATTGCCCACCCCCCCTACGAGTATGCGGTAAGTAAAGGACTTTCGTGCCCGTACATTTGGTGTGTTCGAATGTTGTCCCCCCACCTTCCCCTTTCCCTCCTTTTTCCCTCTGCAGGTTACATTAGAACCCCGATTAGAGTATCGTAAGGGATCTGGAACCACGTCACGCCCGATGCATGAAAACGGACTACCGCTGCAAGACGACACAAAAAGGACGCCCTACCCAATGCACGACCTTTTTTGTACCAGATCTAATGCTCTTCTGTCCCAAAACTGCATGCTTTCTACATCCTAACACAGACCTGAAACGTCTAACGTTGGGTAACGCACTGAATAGCCCAAACAATACACGGTCATTCTCCATGTCCCATGTGTACCGTTTGGCCTATTGTCTCTCTCTCTCTCTCTCTCTCTCTCTCTCTCTCTCTCTCTCTCTTTCTCTCTCTCTCTCTCTCACTCTTTCACCCCTCCACACTTTCCCTCTTCCTAGCGACTGGCACCTAATTGACGAACCTGGTGCACCTCCTGATTGGCCCCAAATACCATAAGTATTTGCACAAATTTGTCCAAAATAAAATTGTATCGGTACCACGTTACTACCTCTCCTTTTCTGCTAAATATGGATGAAATTTAAATTGGCCAAAAGGAAAGGGACAGGTAAGACGACTGAGGTTCCCTAAATTTGACCCACAGCCAGGGAACCATTTGTCAGTGGCTTCTATGATAAAATATGTCTGTGGTAATGCGACCATCCCCATTCCAAATTGCCTCTACACCCCGAACAGTAAGAAATGATCGAGACACCTCCGTCTTCCCAAAATGCCCCCAGTTTGGTGTCAGCTGCCCTGAACGAGAGCCTGAAAAACGCCCCCTGCTCTAATTCACTGTGTCCCTAATTGTTTTCCATAAGATCCCTCCTTCCCCGAGGATAAGTTCAATAATTACTGCAAACCACCCCCCGAGTTTTTTGTAGTAACCAGGTTGCGAGGATTTATATAGAAAGTTAGAAAGATGTGTGCAAAGTTGAAAATTAGATCGAAAATCGAAAGAACTTGTTGCAGTAAGCCTGGTTGAAAATAAGATGTTTTTATGTAATGAAGACTTGTTTAGCCTATGTTCACCCCTCAGAAGGATGCACATCAGACTGTGGTGAATAGCACGTTGCACTTTTTGTAAAATACAAGGCCCTGAAGGCCAGCCTAGCCTTGCAAGACTCGTACTAGGGAAATGGGTCTCTACCAGAAGAACTGACATCTACTATAATAGACGTATGCAATAAATGAGTACCAGACCTCGTACCTATTACAAATAAATATAATAACCATCAAAGCGCCAAAGAATTAGCCAGCAAAAGGAAGTTGTAAGGAATCCAACAAACCCATCATCAATTGTTTATACGTTAACCGCAAGAATCTCCAAATGTAGCGAGTGCTTACCCCAGTTGCTTGGTGTTGGGAGAGAAATAGATTTATGTAATTACCTTCTTCTGCAATATCTCTAAAGACTGTTTTTTCAAAACTCATTTAAGGGTATCACTGTCGGAGGAGAAAGAGACCGGATGTGGGAGCACGCGGCCTGACTGCGGATTGTGGAACATCAGCGACGGAGGCCGAGGCGAGACCACAGCAGTAAGGAGACGCAGGACGGGGCACTGTCTCAGACAAAGCTAAGGAAAGGGCTGACCTGAAGCCCCTGCTCTATGATCAACGTGTGCCAAAAAGTCCCCGCCCTCTGAACATGGTTACGGACTCGCCTGTCACAAACTCTCCGCCCCCCTGATCTGTTCCCGACCTGGCCTTGCTCCATCCCCTCCTCCTCCGACCTACCATAAGGACTGTTCACACCCGCACCTTTCCACCCGAACTCCCAAGTTCCTCCAAATCCTACTGAGCTACCCAGAGAAGAGTACTCCCTGCGTCAGAAGGGAGGGAGCTCCGACTAAGTAGACCACGAACTATGTTAATCTTAGAACGGTGACCTAGAACTCCACCAAGGGTCGCCTCTAAAGAAAAGATGAATGAAGTATGTGGTTCTACCCGCTGCTGAACGCCTCGAAGATGATGGAAGCGACTGGAAATGCCCACCACAGAGACTCAAGAAACAAACAGATCCCACAATTCAGGAACAATCGCATTTTTTATTGCAAACCTATGCTCTGCGTTACAAAAGAAGATGCACCTGCTCCAAAACCATAACACATTGCTCCTATGAGGTCTGGCGAAACAAGACAAAATGTACCCCTGCCCGCAGACCTCCAACGACTCAATCCACATGAACATTCCTATTGACAGACCGAATTGTAATCCAGGTGCTTAACAGTGCCAACAGAAGACGACAAAAGACAACGAGAACTCTGATATTTTCTCTATATCTCCTTTCTCTCCCAATCACCATTGGACTAACAATGCACCCGCCGAATGCAAAAAAAAGGACTTACTTATATAATAACTTACCAGCTCCTATTTCGAATGACTATAAGTACCTATGATCTGTACCCAACGCCCTCGCTACGTAATTCTAGTCTGATATTGCATTTCGATGACTTTTTCTGCAACCAACTTAACGATGAACCCGACTACTAGATGATGAGATTTTTCAATATGATGTTTATAATGTGATGTTTATGTACAGTTCTTTTGCCTAAGTCCACACTTCCTTACTTATGATCGCTGCATATAGGTATAGATAGGAAATAGGCCAGCAAGATGTCTTGGAAATGTTAAAGGGGGGACTGTGGAAAATTAACACAAACTTGGTGAACATTATCGGCGTCATCTTGCCCCCTTTTCAAGCCCATTCGTGCGCGTAAGCGGCAGCCATTTTTTTGAACACCATGGCCTCCCTGCCCCTCGCTGATAGCCAGCGCGTCTCTCTCTCTCTCTTAACCTTGCAAGCATCCCCCGCGCACTGACATCCCCCGCTCTCTCATGCCTTGGGTCATAAACCCCACTTCAGCGCAGCTTCACCACAGAATCCCATCCTGTTCCCAGCGCGACACCTCCCCTCATTCCTTTCATGGCCTCAGATCCTTTTGATGCAAACCCCCTTTTCCTGTATCCCCGTTTGTCTTCCTTGTTCCCAGGCCGCCACCTGGCCCTGCGGATACTGTTTATTACCCCGTACAGTAGGAAGCTTCCCCTCCCCATCAAAAGACCCTCGAGCCGATCAAAGCCCCCACCCTATGAGATCCGATCAACCCCATGCATTCCGTGAATCGGCGGAATGCCCTGCTGTGCGACAACCATCACCTGTTGTGACCGGGGTGGGGAATCCAACTGTAAATGTATGTGGGAACGGGCCTGAAGGGGAGATTCCGAGGATGTTCTTTCAAATACTAAAGTGTTGCGAGAATGTGTTATGTGCAATAAAGGTCATAAACCCTAGTATAAGAGGCCAGGCCTCAGAGATGTGGCTAGAGCACCTCGTGACGATACTTGCTGTCTGAATTGATGTGTTCTCCTCCGGAGAGAATAAAATCCTCGTTTCCTGCCTTCCAGTCTCCAGCGCCTGCTTCTTCATTGATTAACATTGGTGGGTCATAGAGGCGATACCGCCGGGCAACATAAAAAGGGTCTTTGGTTACTGGTTGTCTTTGGAACCCTTTTTTACAGTACGTGCTTGCACACATACATACATATAGTCACTGTATCTCATTACTCCAAGTGAAGAGGTAAGGTACCCAGGGTGGTACGTGCATATATGCATATAATCACTGTGTCTCATTACTACCCAAGTGAAAAGGTAAGGTGCATGCACAGATACATACATGTAGTCACTGTATCTCATTACTACCCAAGTGAAGATTTAAGGTAACCAGGGTGGTATATGCATACACACATACCTACAAACATATAGTCACTGCATCTCATTACTACTCAGTTGAAGATGTAAGGTACAAGGTGGTACGTGCATGCACACATACATACATACATACAGTCAATGTATCTCATTACTACCCAAGTGAAGAGCTAAACTAACCTGGGTGGGTCTGAGCTGCAGAAAAAGGGAGAGATGCCTCAGCCGGGCAGTGCTGGTCATGTCTCGTCTCAGGCAGTATCATGAACCCCAGACTGACCGGCCTCTCAGCGCAAAGTGTATCATTACCCAAATCAATGTTTCTCATGTTATCAGTGCAGAATCATTAAAGGCTAAGTCAGCCCTTGCTGGATTTGGAATTGTGAGCTGTAGCTTTATCACAGTTGTAAGTGTTCTAACAGCTGTGCTGTTCGACCATTTTTTCCACTGACGATGGCTCTTGAGTTTTCAGGCAGTATTGCTCGTCTGACGTCAATGAGGAGACCCTAGGAAGGTAGGCAGTGTTGTAAGGTTGAGGGCAGCGTAGGGCAGTCTGACAAGGTTGCATGTGGCTTTTGGTGGTTGGCTCAAGTACAGGGCTGCACTGGAATCAGCCCTGGCACAGAGGGAGCTTCCTTCAGAGAGGAGACATGAAAGCCCAATACTGGCATGGAATACGGAGACCAGCGTGAGCTGGTCAAGGACCCAGAGTGCTCAGGACATCCCAGACCTTTGGTGGTGGTCCAATGAGAGCCAGAAGAAGGTGGTGATGGTGACCTCTTGACGCCACGTACTCCTTTGGTGGTAGTTACAGGTGCGTCAAGCCATTTCCCACAGTCCTCATGACACTCAGAGACACCTCCACACTTTACCACACGCCCGACAAACCCTGACACTGCAGCTTGACTCATCTAGGTGCCCCTTCCAATTTAAGAAGTGTTTTGCTGTCATCGGCACACGCACAGAAACAAAGCCCACGCACGTGGGTAAACTTAAACATACACGTATACTAGCACGTGAAGCATCATCATTGGACCACCACCAAATGTCAAATCCTGAGATGTCCAGAGCCCTCCGGGCTTCCATCATCACTAGAAGTCCTGCCACTGAACTCAGCTAGGACTAATGCCTGAGTAAAAAAACTACCAAGACAGAATAATTTATGCATTTGTTTTACATATGTGTGTACCTTTCACAGAAGGCTGAAAGGAAAACCGTAAGTAGGCGGTTTTGTGTGTGACTCTGAGTCGTGTGCACCTTAGCGTGTGCATACGCCTCTTGTCACTTCTGTGATCCTGATGAAAGCCTTGCACTGACGTACTGAGGCTGAAACGTGTAGACCGTGATCCTTCCACTAATATCACTTTGTAGATGTCACAGGTCACTTTAACCTGTGAAGGCACCACCCTTTGTATTTAATCTTGTCCTATTGCTCCATTATAAAAGTTTTAAGGAACGATAAAGACAATTTTACTCACTTTTCTTTCACGCATTTACACTGTATCACCAAACAACAACCTGCTCCGCTGTAATCATGCGGCAAAGCACATCCGAGTGACTTTCGGTTGCTCAGGTGGGAACCCGATGATGAAGCATGTCACCAGCTAGGTTGGTGAGTGAGGAATTATGGAAGTGCCACTGGCCTTTCAGAAGCCATCTAAAAGCCACCTGACCATAGTCACATGAACAAAAAAATACAAATGTTGGACGGAATGCGGAACAAATCAAACATTCACCCCAGTCACAGATCTGAGTTGAATCCATCGTTTTTCAGGTCATCCTTGGACCCGGATACAAGCATCCCGGGACCGGTTTCAGGGTATCACCCCTAATCCGCCACGCTAGCTTGACTCCAGTGGCACAGTGAGCACGAAACCACATGTTGGTATACCCTTCTCACTTAGTGCGACAAAAGTAAAAAGAACAAATGATGGACAGAATGCTGAACAAATCAAATATTCACCCCTATTCACAGATCTGGGTTTAATTCATGTTTTTCTTGTTCGCCAAATCACCCCAGTTCCCAGAAGCTGTCTAGTAGCACCCTAACCATAGTCAGAAGAGAGCTGCGCATGGTGATAAAAAGTTCTGATGAGCAGATCCCTGGAGTAGATTTCTGGAGATTGCGATGCTCCCTTGCAAATCCTGTTCCGCAGGGGTGCTCCTAGAATTTTGTCCTTGTATTGCCTGGAGATGCTAGGAAAACACATGACAACAGCCCCACCATGAACATAGGTGTGTCGCCCATTCCTACGCGTGTTATATTGAACTGTTATGTTTGTTCTAGTTGATTCAATGCCCATTAGATTCCCAATGTTAGACTAATGTTCTGATTTGTTACCTTTGCCTCAAATTGTAAAGCGCTCTGATATACTTCGGGATCAAGTTTGCGCCATATAAAGCTTTATAAATAAAAAATAAATACATTAAACGATGTTGGGTGTTCTGTCTTATTTCCAAAAACCAATACAACATATTCAGATTATAGCAGTTTGCCAGGAACTCAGAAGTCGTAACTTTGACAACATCCCCCATATCATATGGGCTCTGCATCGATTGCTGGATCAACAAAGGGCGTATGCAAGCATCCTCTGTACAGTTCATAGAGCTGTGTTTGAGGCAGTTCTCTTGCATTTGAAAATTAATTAGACATCTTGGATCATACAATAAGGTGAGAGGACTCCTCCAAGTGTTCCGCCTTAGGCATCAGAGTAAGGGATGGAGGCCCTTTTTCATTCTTAGCACTACATTATCGAATAGCTTAAGCCAGGACCTTTGAGCTTTGCCTGATCGGTTATGTTCTTTGAAAAGTCTTAACATATACTATTCTTTTTTTTTTTTTTTTTGGAAAGTATGGGCCTACAACCCCCAGGGCTGGCCGCTAATCAATATCATTTCAACCAAGCAATTAGAACCAGACTCGGCCTCCCGGGAGGCGAATACAGCACGACTTCAATTAAAACTGGCAGCATAGCATACTATACGAATATCAGGATAATAGAGGTTCCATTTTATAATATAAAGATAGAAGGATCAGGTGCCATACAATATCACAAAGGTGCATAAAGGGCGGGCAAAACAGTAGGAGGTCCACAGTTAGTTCGATATCAGTCAAAACAGTGGCGCTGAGGCATACGATTCAGGATAAACAAGCATACAATTAATGTTCGCACCAGTGGAGCGCCCGCCCCATGGTACCGAAGTACCGTGAAAGTATAGGCACAGATAAAAAGTCGACAATTGGCAAAAGAATAGACCCACTACGCTGACCCGAAAAAGAAGAAACAAAAGAAAAGGCGAAGAAAGATAAGAAGAAGGAAAAAAACATACTATTCTTATGTCTAATTGGACCCTCCAATCTTCCCATTTACACCACAGTAAAATCTTAGGGTGTACATAAAAATAAAACAACTGAGAAAAATAATCAATTCTTGTGCGTTTAATCTTCTTTAGTTCTTTATTTGTGAACCAATGGGCAGCATATCTTTGTAATCCCCAGCAAACACTAGCCAACACGTGTTTCATCTATGGACATTTGTAATCCATTAGACTTCATCCGGGCTGAAAATAGAAGAATCCCTCTAATCATATATTCAAAGATCAAGCAAATTCAAAATGATGGACTCGAAAAGGAGAGTACTATAATCTTAGTGATGCAAGGACCGTATTGGTGTTCAAGAAGAAGAGGAATTCTTCTATTTGCAGCCCTGATGAAGTCCAATGAATTACAAATGGCCAGAGACGAAACGTGTTGGCTAGTGTGAGCTGGAAATTACAAAGATACAGTGGTTTACGAATAAAGAACTGAAGAAGATTGAACACACAGAAATTTAATATTGAATGGAGTTGGAGTGCTCACATTTACCCATCTTGTACATGGACATTGACCTTTTGAAAAGCAAATTGGCAGCTTTTCTTCCTCTCTGAGCAACCATTTGATTTACTTGGCAACATTTGTGTTACTCATTTTTGGAACAGTTTGAACCTGAGTGTGTATGCACTAAAGTTACCCAGTTCACATGCTTTTTCTAAACTTAGATAAATACTTCTGGAGCTTGAGCAAAATTGTATCTATCGTCTTGCAGGTCCCGCCGCTATGTACTGACTCCTGGTGGCCTGCCTGACCTGACCCGACTCTATACTAAGCAACAAATTCGGTTGATTCTGAACTCCACAAACAGAGTCCATGAAAGCTACAAACAAATCTCTCAAACCCCTCTTAGCCAGTGGGCGAGCTTGAGCAAAACTTCCTCTACCATCTTGGTGGTCCTCCTTGCAGCCTGCTCACTCGTCAAAGTCTACACATTGCTCTCTGCGCCTGTCTGGCCTGACCCTATCATGGCTGCCAAACTCACAATCTGAAATCTTTTGCACCATATGGTTTAGTTCTTTCCCTTTCTACCGAGCTCTCCTAGGATATTCCAACTCATACATTCTTAGAAAACGGGATTACCACTAAAGTCCACTCCATGTGGAACATGCCCTATTTGGCCATGTTTGGTCTGGAAGGGCCCAACACTTCACACTCGCAATGAAAAGGCCACTCTTCGACATGATGCCAGCACCTACTAACTCTGCTGATTGTGGGCCGACCCCTATCATCCATTCTATCTTTTTGACTCACTCCATCCGCAGGTCCGATTTGATTCATCACAATATGGGTCTCAGTAACGTGAATGAACATCCCACTCATTTTATCTAGGGAAGGGAACTATAAAATGGCCGCCACACCAGGCATCACATCTCATGTCATCACTTTTTACAAATTCTTTATGAGCAGGGCTTCTGGGATAGCAATTGCTCTAAAGTGGTCCACTTTTAAAAAAAAGTTATGAAATAATGTCCTAATTTATCTACATTTGTAAGATCTTGGAGTTCCGCTCAGTATGCAGAATGTCGTCCTATAGTAGTTATGTGAAAACAGTGAAACAAGTCGCCAGGATGTCAGGGCAGGACAATGTGCTGATAGTAGCCCTACTCTCTGCGCATGTACAATGCCAACAAAAGGGTTCTCTGATTGCCTGGTGATGACATGTCCCATTCAAAGGCTTCCCCGGTGCACCATAGGACAAGGCTAGAGCCGGCCCAGTCCCTCTGTCATCGCCACCGACCGCCTTTGAAACCCACTCGCGCAAATTGGGCTTCTTGTATTTCCGGGACACTCTAACCGGGCGAGTCCGAACACAAAGGACCTTGTTCCCGGGAGAGGTTTCCTGTGTTGGCAACAAGGGTGACAGGTGCCCTGCAACAAGGGTGCAACAGAACCGTCGCGTCCTCTTTCCTCTATTGCGGCGGTCATGGCCAAGAGGACCTAATCAGGCCAATCAAAGGCAAAGGGCAGGGAGGCGGAAGTGGAAAGAGACGGCTGAGACAAACAAAAATGGGGGCATTGTTTGTGGCTAGGTCAACAAGTAGGATGTTTAAAAATGGCACGTCAACAAATGTGGATCTGAGGACATTTCTGAGAGGTCACAGGCCTTGCTCAATGCTCTCAGACCACAAACCGCTCTTTCCAGCTTCAGGACCAAGTCTAGAGATTAGATGGGTATGGAGACTAGACTTTCCTGATAGGTGGCGTGGGGCGGGGGAGTTAAAGGATTCTCTAAGGTCCAAGGAGGTAGCTACCTTTGCAAAAGATCTGACATGATTACCCAGTGCCGCCATCTTGAGTAGCCACAACTTCCTGCTGCGAAGGAGGGACTTCCTGTTAACCTGTACTAAAGCCTCTGTTACTTCTCGCTTGAAGCCAGAGTGGGGGACAGGTACTTTGAAATAATAGGCTACTTGTCAAACGATGGCACGTCCTCTCCAGCTCACGTGTGTGCATGTACATGCACACACATGCTGCAGATACCTCTTTACTGCATCAGCTAACTCTTCCGCCCAGTGGCTTGCAAGGGCCCTCACGGCGGAAAACCACTGGTTGGAGTGGGCCTTGCGGATCGTTGATGTGAGCTATAAAAGTGCTTATAGGATAAAATGACACAGCTCATACACAGAGAACAAGGAGTGCGGGAGGATGCGCTGGGACTAAAGGTCTTGCTTGGGCTTGGGTGGGAAGGCAGAGGTCCATTCTGCTGAATTCTCCTACTTTTCACATCAAGTCAAAACCTTGGCAGGACGTCTGGGAGAGCATAACATCTGTTTCCCCTATGTGCTAAAAGTGTCCACAATGTAGCGCTGTAGACTTGTAGCGTGTTTTATCACTCTTCTAGGCGCATCCTTTTCCAGAGCCTGCCCTGGTGTTTGTAAATATTCCCTCGGACAGGTTAGGCGGATGCATGGACCTGTCCCAGTAGATGGAGAGGGTCGCATTAAATCAGAAGGGAAAGAGAGAGGCGTGGAATGCATGGCACCGGCACAGACAGGGGTCATAGCTCTGAGACAGACCGAGGCACAGGACAGGGACAGACAGGGAAAGCTTTTCACTAAGACAGACGGAGAGACATAGGACAGAGACAGAGTAGAGACACTGACTCCAACAGAAAGGCACAGTACTAAAAGAGGGGGGTAATGGTACTGAGAACAACAGGGAGGGATTGTACTGAAACTGGTCAGTAATGGTACTGAGAAAAACAGAGAGACGTCGTACTGAGACAGGGGAGTCAGAGTACTGAGAACAACAAACAGACCTAGTACTGAAACTTGGGAGGCAGAGTACTGAGATCAAGAGGGAAAACTAGTTCGGAGAGACAGGCGAAGGGGACACATAGCACTGAAAGCAACAGGGAGGCACAGTCCTGAGATGCTTATAGGGATGCCTATCCTTTGTGAATTCCCCTTACTGGCGGCGGGGCAGGGAAGTAAAAGGCATTACAGGATTCTGGAGAATACCTTGCGAGAATCTGAGTTTCTGCCCCAATTCCACATGTTTGACCCTTGTACTTTTAGCAGCTGAAACCTCTGTGTGAAACACCATATCTTATAGTTCTGGGGCCCGGGAACTCCCATTCTTGGGGCCTGGTAACTCCCATTCCTGGGGCCCTGTAACTCCCATTCATGGGCCCGGTAACTCGCATATCTGGTGCCCGGTAACTCTCCTTTCAGGTGCCTGGTATTTCCCATTCATGGGGCCGGTACCTCTCATTCCTGGGTCTAGATAACTCCCATATCTGGTGCCCGGTAACTCCCATTCCTGGGGCCTGGTAACTCCCATTCCTGGGGCCCGGTAACTCCCATTCCTGGGGCCTGGTAACTCCCATTCCTGGGGCCCGGTAACTCCCATATCTGGTGCCCGGTAACTCCCATTCCTGGGGCCTGGTAACTCCCATTCCTGGGGCCCGGTAAATCCCATTCCTGGGGCCCGGTACCTCCCATTTCTGGGACCGTCAGTACTATAAAGGGTCCCTCTTAATGAGGCCTTGGAGGCAGGGCTCTGCCACGAACAGGGAAGACACAGTACTGAGATGGGGGAGGGGGTGGGGGAGGGTACGCGGTAGTAACCCAGAGCGGGGGTCCTCATGACACGTGGGCCGTTTATTCCGATGAGTCCGGTAATTGTAGGTTCAGGGCCCACAGAAACTCCCCGGGCCTCTATTAGTTCCTTGCACGGCCCAGATGTTTGAAACAGCTGAAAATTCTGGGAGACCCTGTGAACAGGATGGTCAATTGCCTATCACCCAGTAATTCCCCATTCCTCAGTGGAGCCCCGGGGTTCAAGTCGCTCTCTTCCCACCCCCGGTGTCAATTGGACCCCGAGCACCGTTAACTCTGGTGTTGCAGCCTTACCAGGTGTGGGTCCGTATACCAGTACCGCGGCCCTTGGAGGCACAGAAGGGAAACAAAGTACTGAGGCAAACTGACAGAGAAACACAGTACAGAGAGACAGGCTAGGAGGTCAGGCAGTGAGAGACAGAGAGGGAGGCACAGTCTCTTGCCAAACACCTGGAGGCATAGAACTAACACGGACGAGAAATGTAGTCAGTAGGGCTGGGGCAGAGACGGTTACAAAAAAGGGCCACGCCCCTGGAGGATGAGAAGGGCAAAAGCAGTCTTTCATTTGTATCTGGGGTGCCAGTCTGCGCCAGTCCGCGCTGGACCCGCGCCTAGTGCCTCAATTCCTGGCCGGGTACTACACCATCCTAGTAAGTTATTGAAATACACATCCTCAGACCTGTTAGATATAAAAAACACTATGGCCTTGGAAAAATGCCCACACTTCAATTTAGAAGAGTGCTCTAACATGTCTCATGTAGTTTGCTCAAACTGTAATTTTAAATCCACTCGTTTCCTCACTCAGATACCGCCAGTCCTAGGGGCTTCTTTTAACGAGGCCAAACGCATTAAATGCGCACTGGTGAATGCTAGATCTATGTGCAAACATAGAGAAGATGTGGCCGAATTAATCTCGGCACACAAATTAGATATCCTGTTTATAACAGAGACATGGGCCGATTTGGCTTCTGACCCTGACCTTGTGGCAGCCATTCCTGAGGGCTACTACATCGTCAGACAAGATAGACCGACAGGGAAAAAAGGGGGCGGGCTCGCCATAATTTTACGGCTAGAACTAGCATAAAAACAGGAACACCAGATAGCATTCCCGCAGAAACACTAGCCTTTTCTATTACTTTGTCTCCCATCCAAATGTTTAATGGTGTTCTGCTTTATCGTCCCCGAGCGGCTCGAGCGCCTTTTCTCCAATCCATTAGCACCTTATTAGAACCAGTGGCAGAAGCCTCCGATTTTACAATACTTGGAGATTTTAATTTTCATTTAGAAAAAACAACAGACAAAGATACATTGAGCCTTATTGAGGATCTTAAGGCAGCTGGCCTAAACCAGTTAGTTACTACAACCACGCACAAAGCAGGTCATGTTCTTGACGGCCTATTCACGAATAACCCGGCCATTACTCCCCCTACTGTTGTTCCAATTGTATGGTCAGATCACGCAGTGGTGGTTTTTTATGTCTGTGTTAAAAAACACAAAAATCAACACTCGGCTAAAAGGCAACTTAGGACGTGCAGGGACTGGAAAAACATAGATATAAAAACACTATCTGAGAAACTAGAAAATAATAAACCATCTAAAGCGTTAGATTCTCAATTAGCAGCAAATAACTACAACCAATGGCTCACAGACACTTTTAATCAGGTAGCGCCTTTAAAGAAAGTGCGTCCAAATCGCGCAACACCGTCAGCCCCTTGGTTCTCTGAACCTTTAAGATTGGAGAGACTGAGATGCCGCAATCTAGAAAGATGCTGGCGAGTTAATTATGATAACAACGATAAAGAAAGGTACAAACAAGCACTATCAGGCTACAGGAAGCTGTTAAGACTGGAAAAGAGTAAATACTTTTGTGAACAGATAGAAAAGGCCCAGAACTCCAGTAAGCAATTATACCAGGTAGTGGCAACATTAACAAATATACCAACAGCTAATACTACAGATACCACCCAAGATTTCTGCAATCAAATGGCTGATTTTTTCAGGACCAAGGTCACAGAAATCTTTGATAAATTTAACAACAACATGACAGTGGAATCATCAGAAAGCCTTAAGAACGCACAGCTCACATCCTCCTCTCTGAATGAATTCCTCCCTCCATCACTGTCAGAAATAAAAGATCTCATTAAAACAACTATGTCGGGTTCCCCCCTGGATCCCTGCCCACCGACCATCATAAAATCAACAACTGATGTGGTAGCTCCAATCTTGGAAAACATCTGCAGTACCATCTGCGAATCAGGAATCTATCCTCAAAGATGGAAAACAGCTATAATAAAGCCACTTCTAAAGAAACCCACCCTTAACACCTTGGAACCAAAAAGTTATCGCCCTATAGCAGCGCTCCCATTTCCTTCTAAAATACTTGAAAAAGTTATAAATAAATAGCTGGCCAACTACATTGACCATAATAACCTGCTAGATAATACTCAGTTCGGGTTTAGGAGAGGCCATGGAACGGAGACGGCGCTCATAAAGGCTTCTGAGGAAATCAGACAGATCATGGACCAGGGTGGCACGGCAGTCCTGATCTTGCTGGATCTCTCAGCGGCCTTTGACACGGTCGATCATAACATCCTGATCGACCGTGTCACTGCTATGGGCATACAGGGCAAAGCTGCGGAGCTCCTGGCTTCATTCCTGTCTAACAGAGAACAGTCGGTAAAGATGGGGAGCTTCTATTCACCAACGTTTGTACTGCCCTGTGGAGTCCCCCAGGGATCCTCGCTAAGTCCGACACTCTTTCACATCTATGTGTCGGACTTGGCGAGGGTCATTAAAACCCATGGAATAGGAGTGACTTTGTATGCCGACGATACTCAGTTGGTGCTAGCAGTGCATAAAAATGGGAGTGAGGTGGCAGCCAACTTTCAGTCAGGTATGAGAGCCATTAGTCACTGGATGGACAGTAATTGTCTAAAACTAAACACCGATAAGACCGAGGTAATGGTGTTTGGAGACCTAAAACCATCTTGGTCCCCGGTCTGGTGGCCACCAGAAATGGGTAATCCACCCACCCCAGTTTCAAAGGTTAGAAACCTGGGAGTGTTGTTTGACAACAAACTAAGTTTCACCAGTCATGCTAATGCAGTAGTCTCCTCTTCCTTTTTCACGCTACGAAAAGTGAAAAAGTTGTTACCTTTCCTTCCCCTGTCTGCGGGGAAAACCCTTATGTCCTCCTTGGTGTTATCCAAGGTGGATTATTGTAACGGGCTTCTGCTGAATGCCCAGGAGCAGGTTTTTAAAAAATTACAAATGGTGCAGAACGCTGCTGCACGAATTCTGACCAAAACTCCCAAGTTCGCATCCACCTCTCCTATCGTTTACCAACTTCACTGGCTTCCAGTAAAAAAGAGAACCAAATTTAAGGCTTTATGTATCATCTATAAAGCACTGAACAGCCTAGGACCTGACTTTTTTAGGGAATCACTGTTGGTATATGTCCCTAAGAGAGCTTTAAGATCTGCCTCATCCGCATCTCTATGCATTCAACGGGTGAGAACGGTTACATGGGGAGACAGACGCTTCCTGGTAGCCGCCTCGAAGCTCTGGAATACCTTGCCCCACCATATAAAAAGCAGTTCATCACTGATGATTTTTAGAAAGCAAGTGAAGACTTGGCTATTCATCCAATAATGCACAGGAGGTGCCTCTCTGTCTGCCCAGCGCCGAGACACCATTTGTGGTATTTGTTGCGCTTTATAAGTTTAAAAAATAAATAAATAAATAAATAAATATCATCACATCAGGCCTCTGAATAGACGGTACAGCTGCCAAACTACCGCCCCAGCCCAACAGGCTTTTTAGAATTTTAGGGGCATATTATCAAGGGTGGAGATAGGCAATTTTTGCCGCTTTAGCTGCCGTTTTCGTGGCCGTTTTCGTCCGCTAAGCGGCGAAAATTCTATCACCCTATTAGCAAGCTGTCGCTAACAGCAGTTAGCAACAGCTTGTAGGTGATAGTGAGCGGTTTGGGTCCCGCTTTGCATGTCAGCGATATTTATCACTAATGACATTCAAAGTGGGCGTACCCAACCTGTTAGCGACTGAAAGCAGTCGCTAACATCGCTATTGCCTATTAGCAAGGCAGGCGTAGCGATAGAAATATTCGCACTAAGCGCGAATAGCTCCATATACTAACACCTGCCCAGACCAGTTCTTAGCCATGTTATCCAATGGGAGGCGGATAACATGGCTAAGAGCATTTCGTGGCTAATGCGTGAATATCGCCGTATTCTCAGCGATATTCACGCATTTTGCCGCTATCACCAGGTATTTTATCACTTTTCAGATAAACGTTGCTAATAGCACGTTATCTCAGCGATAAAATCCGGCAATGATTGCCGATAGAAAAATTGTCGCTAAGCGTATTTAGCGATAATTTTCGCTAGTTGTTGGTAATATGCCCCTTAGATCCACAGGGTTGTCTGAAAATCTCTGAGGGCATATTAGCAAGGCGGGCGAAATGAAATTATCGCCGCTTTTGCTGTCGTTTTCGGCCGAAAAGCGGCGATAATTTTATCGCCTTATCAGCAAAGACACGCTATCGCGTGTTTTGCTGATTTAGCGTCCTTGTCAACAACGCCCAGCTTTGCATCTCTAATGAGATGCAAAGTGGGCGTTCCAGGGCAAAATATTAGGAGAAATGTCAAGCGACATTTCTCCTATTATCAAGCTGCACGCTCACAAGCAGAGCGTTAGGAAAAGTAGCGCTAACCACAGTTAATGCTACTTTCCTAACGCCTGCTTGTGACCTGGTTTAGCTTGTAATCCAATGGGAGGTGGATTACATGGCTAAGATTGTTATCGCCATTTTCAATGGAATATCACTGGAAAACCAGCGTTATTCCTTTGAAAACGCCGATAATCCCCGCTATCGCTGGGATTTTTATCTCCATGGCGTTAAACGTTGTTAATACAACGCTACCATGGACATTATCGCCAGCGAAAGCGGACGATAGAATTCCTCACGCTAGCAGCGGTCAGCGATAATTATCGCTGCTGCTTGCTAATATGCCCCCCAGTTTCCTGACAGGCCAGTCCTCTTCTGGCATACAAGTGAGTAGTGCTTTAAATGGGCCGGTACTGTCCGGTACGGAGTACCGGCACTTTTTAGGTTTTGCCTCGCGAAAAAGATGCGCTCTGCGCATCTTTTTTGCGCAGGCAAAAACCTAATGAGTACTGTGTGTGGGTTTGGGTCGGCCCTCGTCATTCATTGGCTGGCTCCATAAATGGAGCCTAGCCATTGGATGAGGGGCCTGTCCGTCAATGCCGGACCAGACACGGGGGCGTTCCCGAGATTCTTTGGCTTTTGCCGACGTCACGCGACGTCAGCCGAAAGCCGGGAACGCCCCCGAATCCGGTCCGGCATTGCCGGCACCCGCCTTCCTGCTCCGGCCGTCTTCTGCGTCTCTCCACCCCCTTTCCCGCCCCCTCCCGCCCTCCCGCTCATTAATACCTGCTGCAGTTCAAGAATGCTTCCGAACCTGGAGGCCACATTAATGACAGGCCATTCTACGAGAATCCTATCAATGGAGTGCTTAACTTTCTGTAGATTTAACATCTGAAAGCATTTGATCATATCACTGGGCAGTGGAGACAACGGGGTCCGGTTTGCAGAATACACCATTTAAATCAGAATTTCGCCTTTGACAATAAATTATGACGTAATGCAGCTAACACAAATGTAACGTGTGAAACTGCAGACTGTTATGTTCAGCCAGGATTTTAGGACTGTTACTCTGCACTGTGAAATACTTTTTTTCGCATCAGAGTGGAGCTTCAGAGTGCAGAGTGGAGCTTCAGAGTGGAGCATCAGAGTGCAGAGTGGAGCTTCAGAGTGCAGAGTGGAGCTTCAGAGTGCAGAGTGGAGCTTCAGAGTGGAGCTTCAAAGTGCAGAGTGGAGCTTCAGAGTGGAGAGTGGAGCTTCAGAGTGGAGCTTCAGAGTGGAGAGTGGAGCTTCAGAGTGGAGCTTCAGAGTGCAGAGTGGAGCTTCAGAGTGGAGCTTCAAAGTGCAGAGTGGAGCTTCAGAGTGGAGAGTGGAGCTTCAGAGTGGAGAGTGGAGCTTCAGAGTGGAGCTTCAGAGTGGAGAGTGGAGCTTCAGAGTGCAGATTCAGAGTGGAGCTTCAGAGTGGAGCTTCAGAGTGCAGAGTGGAGCTTCAGAGTGGAGCTTCAGAGTGGAGCTTCAGAGTGGAGCTTCAGAGTGGAGCTTCAGAGTGCAGAGTGGAGCTTCAGAGTGGAGCTTCAGAGTGGAGCTTCAGAGTGGAGCTTCAGAGTGCAGATTCAGAGTGGAGCTTCAGAGTGGAGCTTCAGAGTGGAGCTTCAGAGTGGAGCTTCAGAGTGGAGAGTGGAGCTTCAAGTTGGAGCTTCAGAGTGCAGAGTGGAGCTTCAGAGTGGAGCTTCAGAGTGGAGCTTCAGAGTGGAGCTTCAGAATGCAGATTCAGAGTGGAGCTTCAGAGTGCAGAGTGGAGCTTCAGAGTGCAGCTTCAGAGTGGAGCTTCAGAGTGCAGAGTGGAGCTTCAGAGTGGAGCTTCAGAGTGGAGAGTGGAGCTTCAGAGTGGAGCTTCAGAGTGGAGAGTGGAGCTTCAGAGTGGAGCTTCAGAGTGGAGCTTCAGAGTGGAGCTTCAGAGTGCAGCTTCAGAGTGCAGAGTGGAGCTTCAGAGTGCAGCTTCAGAGTGCAGAGTGGAGCTTCAGAGTGGAGCTTCAGAGTGGAGCTTCAGAGTGGAGCTTCAGAGTGCAGCTTCAGAGTGCAGATTCAGAGTGCAGATTCAGAGTGGAGCTACAGAGTGGAGCTTCAGAGTGGAGCTTCAGAGTGGAGCTTCAGAGTGGAGCTTCAAGTTGGAGCTTCAGAGTGCAGAGTGGAGCTTCAGAGTGCAGCTTCAGAGTGCAGAGTGGAGCTTCAGAGTGCAGCTTCAGAGTGGAGCTTCAGAGTGCAGAGTGGAGCTTCAGAGTGGAGCTTCAGAGTGCAGAGTGGAGCTTCAGAGTGGAGCTTCAGAGTGGAGAGTGGAGCTTCAGAGTGGAGCTTCAGAGTGGAGAGTGGAGCTTCAGAGTGGAGCTTCAGAGTGGAGCTTCAGAGTGGAGCTTCAGAGTGGAGCTTCAGAGTGGAGCTTCAGAATGCAGAGTGCAGCTTCAGAGTGCAGAGTGGAGCTTCAGAGTACAGCTTCAGAGTGCAGAGTGGAGCTTCAGAGTGCAGCTTCAGAGTGCAGAGTGGAGCTTCAGAGTGGAGCTTCAGAGTGGAGCTTCAGAATGCAGATTCAGAGTGGAGCTTCAGAGTGGAGCTTCAGAGTGGAGCTTCAGAGTGGAGCTTCAGTGTGCAGAGTGGAGCTTCAGAGTGCAGAGTGGAGCTTCAGCGTGCAGATTCAGAGTGGAGCTTCAGAGTGGAGCTTCAGAGTGGAGCTTCAGAGTGGAGCTTCAGAGTGGAGCTTCAGAGTGGAGCGTGGAGCTTCAGAGTGGAGCTTCAGAGTGGAGCGTGGAGCTTCAGAGTGGAGCTTCAGAGTGGAGCGTGGAGCTTCAGAGTGGAGCTTCAGAGTGGAGCTTCAGAGTGGAGCTTCAGAGTGGAGCTTCAGAGTGCAGCTTCAGAGTGCAGCTTCAGAGTGGAGCTTCAGAGTGCAGCTTCAGAGTGGAGCTTCAGAGTGGAGCTTCAGAGTGGAGCTTCAGAGTGCAGAGTGGAGCTTCAGAGTGCAGATTCAGAGTGGAGCTTCAGAGTGCAGAGTGGAGCTTCAGAGTGGAGCTTCAGAGTGGAGAGTGGAGCTTCAGAGTGGAGCTTCAGAGTGGAGAGTGGAGCTTCAGAGTGGAGCTTCAGAGTGGAGAGTGGAGCTTCAGAGTGGAGCTTCAGAGTGGAGCTTCAGAGTGGAGCTTCAGAGTGGAGCTTCAGAGTGCAGAGTGGAGCTTCAGAGTGCAGCTTCAGAGTGCAGAGTGGAGCTTCAGAGTGGAGCTTCAGAGTGGAGCTTCAGAGTGGAGCTTCAGAGTGGAGCTTCAGAGTGCAGAGTGGAGCTTCAGAGTGCAGCTTCAGAGTGCAGAGTGGAGCTTCAGAGTGCAGCTTCAGAGTGCAGAGTGGAGCTTCAGAGTGCAGCTTCAGAGTGCAGCTTCAGAGTGGAGCTTCAGAGTGGAGCTTCAGAGTGGAGCTTCAGAGTGCAGAGTGGAGCTTCAGAGTGCAGAGTGGAGCTTCAGAGTGCAGATTCAGAGTGGAGCTTCAGAGTGGAGCTTCAGAGTGGAGCTTCAGAGTGGAGCTTCAGAGTGGAGCTTCAGAGTGCAGAGTGGAGCTTCAGAGTGCAGCTTCAGAGTGCAGAGTGGAGCTTCAGAGTGCAGCTTCAGAGTGCAGAGTGGAGCTTCAGAGTGCAGCTTCAGAGTGCAGAGTGCAGCTTCAGAGTGCAGCTTCAGAGTGGAGCTTCAGAGTGGAGCTTCAGAGTGGAGCTTCAGAGTGGAGCTTCAGAGTGCAGCTTCAGAGTGGAGCTTCAGAGTGGAGCTTCAGAGTGGAGCTTCAGAGTGGAGCTTCAGAGTGCAGAGTGGAGCTTCAGAGTGCAGCTTCAGAGTGGAGCTTCAGAGTGGAGCTTCAGAGTGGAGCTTCAGAGTGGAGAGTGGAGCTTCAGAGTGGAGCTTCAGAGTGGAGAGTGGAGCTTCAGAGTGGAGCTTCAGAGTGGAGCTTCAGAGTGGAGCTTCAGAGTGGAGCTTCAGAGTGCAGAGTGGAGCTTCAGAGTGCAGCTTCAGAGTGCAGAGTGGAGCTTCAGAGTGCAGCTTCAGAGTGCAGAGTGGAGCTTCAGAGTGCAGCTTCAGAGTGCAGAGTGGAGCTTCAGAGTGCAGCTTCAGAGTGCAGAGTGGAGCTTCAGAGTGGAGCTTCAGAGTGCAGAGTGGAGCTTCAGAGTGGAGCTTCAGAGTGGAGCTTCAGAGTGGAGCTTCAGAGTGGAGCTTCAGAGTGGAGCGTGGAGCTTCAGAGTGGAGCTTCAGAGTGGAGCGTGGAGCTTCAGAGTGGAGCTTCAGAGTGGAGCGTGGAGCTTCAGAGTGGAGCTTCAGAGTGGAGCTTCAGAGTGGAGCGTGGAGCTTCAGAGTGGAGCTTCAGAGTGGAGCTTCAGAGTGCAGCTTCAGAGTGCAGCTTCAGAGTGGAGCTTCAGAGTGGAGCTTCAGAGTGGAGCTTCAGAGTGGAGCTTCAGAGTGCAGAGTGGAGCTTCAGAGTGCAGAGTGGAGCTTCAGAGTGGAGATTCAGAGTGAAGCTTCAGAGTGCAGAGTGGAGCTTCAGAGTGGAGATTCAGAGTGAAGCTTCAGAGTGCAGAGTGGAGCTTCAGAGTGCAGATTCAGAGTGGAGCTTCAGAGTGCAGAGTGGAGCTTCAGAGTGCAGATTCAGAGTGGAGCTTCAGAGTGCAGAGTGGAGCTTCAGAGTGCAGACAGGAGCTTCAGAGTGCAGAGTGGAGCTTCAGAGTGCAGATTCAGAGTGGAGCTTCAGAGTGGAGCTTCAGAGTGGAGCTTCAGAGTGGAGCTTCAGAGTGGAGAGTGGAGAGTGGAGATTCAGAGTGGAGCTTCAGAGTGGAGCTTCAGAATGGAGCTTCAGAGTGGAGCTTCAGAGTGGAGCTTCAGAGTGCAGAGTGGAGCTTCAGAGTGCAGAGTGGAGCTTCAGAGTGGAGATTCAGAGTGAAGCTTCAGAGTGCAGAGTGGAGCTTCAGAGTGGAGATTCAGAGTGAAGCTTCAGAGTGCAGAGTGGAGCTTCAGAGTGCAGATTCAGAGTGGAGCTTCAGAGTGCAGAGTGGAGCTTCAGAGTGCAGATTCAGAGTGGAGCTTCAGAGTGCAGAGTGGAGCTTCAGAGTGCAGATTCAGAGTGGAGCTTCAGAGTGCAGAGTGGAGCTTCAGAGTGCAGACAGGAGCTTCAGAGTGCAGAGTGGAGCTTCAGAGTGCAGATTCAGAGTGGAGCTTCAGAGTAGAGCTTCAGAGTGGAGCTTCAGAGTGGAGCTTCAGAGTGGAGAGTGGAGAGTGGAGATTCAGAGTGGAGCTTCAGAGTGGAGCTTCAGAGTGGAGCTTCAGAGTGGAGCTTCAGAGTGGAGCTTCAGAGTGGAGCTTCAGAGTGGAGCGTGGAGCTTCAGAGTGGAGCTTCAGAGTGGAGCGTGGAGCTTCAGAGTGGAGCTTCAGAGTGGAGCTTCAGAGTGGAGCTTCAGAGTGGAGCTTCAGAGTGGAGCTTCAGAGTGGAGCGTGGAGCTTCAGAGTGGAGCTTCAGAGTGGAGCATGGAGCTTCAGAGTGGAGCTTCAGAGTGGAGCGTGGAGCTTCAGAGTGGAGCTTCAGAGTGGAGCGTGGAGCTTCAGAGTGGAGCTTCAGAGTGGAGCTTCAGAGTGGAGCGTGGAGCTTCAGAGTGGAGCTTCAGAGTGGAGCTTCAGAGTGCAGCTTCAGAGTGGAGCTTCAGAGTGGAGCTTCAGAGTGGAGCTTCAGAGTGGAGCTTCAGAGTGGAGCTTCAGAGTGCAGAGTGGAGCTTCAGAGTGCAGAGTGGAGCTTCAGAGTGGAGATTCAGAGTGAAGCTTCAGAGTGCAGAGTGGAGCTTCAGAGTGAAGCTTCAGAGTGCAGAGTGGAGCTTCAGAGTGCAGATTCAGAGTGGAGCTTCAGAGTGCAGAGTGGAGCTTCAGAGTGCAGATTCAGAGTGGAGCTTCAGAGTGCAGAGTGGAGCTTCAGAGTGCAGACAGGAGCTTCAGAGTGCAGAGTGGAGCTTCAGAGTGCAGATTCAGAGTGGAGCTTCAGAGTGGAGCTTCAGAGTGGAGCTTCAGAGTGGAGAGTGGAGAGTGGAGATTCAGAGTGGAGCTTCAGAGTGGAGCTTCAGAGTGGAGCTTCAGAGTGGAGCTTCAGAGTGGAGCTTCAGAGTGCAGAGTGGAGCTTCAGAGTGCAGAGTGGAGCTTCAGAGTGAAGCTTCAGAGTGCAGAGTGGAGCTTCAGAGTGGAGATTCAGAGTGAAGCTTCAGAGTGCAGAGTGGAGCTTCAGAGTGCAGAGTGGAGCTTCAGAGTGCAGATTCAGAGTGGAGCTTCAGAGTGCAGAGTGGAGCTTCAGAGTGCAGATTCAGAGTGGAGCTTCAGAGTGCAGAGTGGAGCTTCAGAGTGCAGATTCAGAGTGGAGCTTCAGAGTGCAGAGTGGAGCTTCAGAGTGCAGACAGGAGCTTCAGAGTGGAGCTTCAGAGTGGAGCTTCAGAGTGCAGAGTGGAGCTTCAGAGTGCAGATTCAGAGTGGAGCTTCAGAGTGGAGCTTCAGAGTGGAGCTTCAGAGTGGAGAGTGGAGAGTGGAGATTCAGAGTGGAGCTTCAGAGTGGAGCTTCAGAGTGGAGCTTCAGAATGGAGCTTCAGAGTGGAGCTTCAGAGTGCAGAGTGGAGCTTCAGAGTGCAGAGTGGAGCTTCAGAGTGGAGATTCAGAGTGAAGCTTCAGAGTGCAGAGTGGAGCTTCAGAGTGGAGATTCAGAGTGAAGCTTCAGAGTGCAGAGTGGAGCTTCAGAGTGCAGAGTGGAGCTTCAGAGTGCAGATTCAGAGTGGAGCTTCAGAGTGCAGAGTGGAGCTTCAGAGTGCAGATTCAGAGTGGAGCTTCAGAGTGCAGAGTGGAGCTTCAGAGTGGAGCTTCAGAGTGCAGAGTGGAGCTTCAGAGTGCAGAGTGGAGCTTCAGAGTGGAGATTCAGAGTGAAGCTTCAGAGTGCAGAGTGGAGCTTCAGAGTGGAGATTCAGAGTGAAGCTTCAGAGTGCAGAGTGGAGCTTCAGAGTGCAGAGTGGAGCTTCAGAGTGCAGATTCAGAGTGGAGCTTCAGAGTGCAGAGTGGAGCTTCAGAGTGCAGATTCAGAGTGGAGCTTCAGAGTGCAGAGTGGAGCTTCAGAGTGGAGCTTCAGAGTGGAGCTTCAGAGTGCAGAGTGGAGCTTCAGAGTGCAGATTCAGAGTGGAGCTTCAGAGTGCAGAGTGGAGCTTCAGAGTGCAGATTCAGAGTGGAGCTTCAGAGTGCAGAGTGGAGCTTCAGAGTGCAGATTCAGAGTGGAGCTTCAGAGTGCAGAGTGGAGCTTCAGAGTGCAGAGTGGAGCTTCAGAGTGCAGAGTGGAGCTTCAGAGTGGAGCTTCAGAGTGCAGAGTGGAGCTTCAGAGTGGAGCTTCAGAGTGGAGCTTCAGAGTGGAGCTTCAGAGTGGAGCTTCAGAGTGGAGATTCAGAGTGGAGCTTCAGAGTGGAGCTTCAGAGTGGAGCTTCAGAGTGTCAAGAGCAATGCCAATAGCTCTAACTTTAACAAAGGCAAAACCATTGCATTGTAAATGCTTGTTTTTTATTTTGAGAGGCAGAGTACCAGCACTTCTGAAGAGAAATGTAATACTTTTAATTGGAGAGTGCCAGCACTTCTCAGAAACAAGCAGCTACTCTGGTACAGAGTGCCTGTACTTCTATTTTTCCATTTCAAGCACTGCACGTGACGTCAGCATCTTCACCACTACATCCTCGCACGCACCTCCGCTGTCCTGTGCCTGATGGCTCCCGCATGCTCTAAGGTTACCCCCACCCCTTCTCACCACAGCCGCTGCCAGGCCTTTACAAATGGCCTGGGGTGTCTCATTATAACCTAATGTCGGCGACCTTTGACCCGAGGAAGCGTTTTAGGAGGAGCAGGCCTTAAATCTCCCCTGCACTCCTCTGCGGAGGAAGCCTTCGGCCTCTTATCAGCCTCCCCGGCAGGAACCGGGCCACTCGGCGAGGACAGACGACTTTTGAAGTGCCTTGAAGGAGCGCCCCCGCCGCCACCGCACTGTCCTCGCCGTCCAGGGGGGGCTGTCAGAAAGAAAAACACCCTGGCCGAGCCCTCACTCAACCCCGCAGGGATGTGTGTTTAACTTTCAAAACAGACAGAAACCCCAAGGCACGCGGGGGAAGTAAATGTGTTAGCAGGGCGTATATCACCGCGAGGCCTCGCAGCTGGGACCTCTGGAGGCACCGGCTGGGGTGGCGGGCCTGTGCTTTTGAGAGGTAAATGTACTATAAGCGCATTTATGCAGCGCCTACCGTCCCTCACGATACGTGAGGCGCTTTATAATAGCACGCTTCTCCATAACCCACAGTTCGTGGCTAACCCAGGGATTATTACTTCCTGTTGTAAATGTGTTGGTTACTGCCTTAGTCTGCTGCTCAGAGGAAAGGGAAACCTTCGGTCCAGTTTCTAGTGGGGAGTCAAAATGTCAGGGGTAGCAGAAATAACATCACACACCCTCTGCCCTTAATGACAGCACATTCGGACACCATATGACCTTTGATCCGATTCTTCCCAGGAAGTGATGTCACATGACCTTCATTCTGATGACGGCACAATAACTGATATCACGGAAGCTCCATAGAAACGGCATCCTTACTGTCACACTGCAAACCTACATGTTTATTTTAACCCTACCTATAGTGATATGCTGCCACGATATGGCAGGGGAACTTTACACGTTTCTCTTTTCATCATATGAAATATTATGAGCGCATCCGGAGAATAAAATACTGCCAAAAACAGCACTGGGAACCTAAATTATTTATACCACAAAAAGTTATGATTTTAATAGTTAACCTAGTGTATATCGCAACGAGATATTGATTGATAAGTGATAGGAAGAGGAAAAAAGATTAAAAAAAACAATACTAATGCCCACAAGAATTAACTTGCATAGACCGTACGTGCGTGCTGAGTAGTAATAATGTTATTGGTTTAAAGCCCTCCTTATTGTTCAAATATTTTCATTTATAATTCATTTGCAAGGCACTATCACTCCTTGCGAAGCACAGAGGTGACGGGTTTATTCCACAAAATAATTTTTCATGTATTCAAAATAATGAAACAATGGAAGAACGTATTAATAACATATTTTGAGTCATGTTTTACTTAATTTGAAGAGTTTGCAGTACACTGTTGAAATTATTCACAAATCTAAAGTGGAATGTCCCTGTGGAAGCTGCAGCTAGTAAACTGCGCTCACTGAGACACTTTTTTACCTGTTGTCTTTTCAGTGACGGCTGATGAGCTTACAAACTGGTTGGGCGTACTACTTACCCTGAATGTGTAATGAGAGTGTGAAGTGAGCGAGCCCGCCTTCTTCTAGGATGAAATAGTGAATCTTAAATCACACCTATTACATACATTTGTGAAAAGCCTTTTGTATCCTCGGAAAGTTTGTTTATTAAATATTCAGGTCTTTCCAGTGGCAGCTCCTCTGCAATGGCGGAGGAGCCTCGACCCACTGCCTGGCGCAGAGCCAGCAAACGAAAATAAAATGATGCTCTAGCATCGTTTTATTTTTCGTTAGCCGGCTTTGAGCCAGCTTGTGCAAGGAGGGGCGGGGCATAGGAGGGGGAGGAGGAGTGCTTGTGTACTCCCTAAGTGCTCATGTGTGTTTGGCTGGCTGTCTCAGGCCGACCAAAACAGACATGCACACTTAGGTTTCTCCAGCCTGGCTGCATTCACAGGTTGGGCTGGGCAAACCCCACAGACTCCATCACCTGAACTTGGCGTTTTTCATGCCCGCTCAGACCAATCCCTGTGCTGCTCTGCAGCACGGGATTGGCTAGGAGTCTTTCCCAGGGGCTGCTGGGACCCAGGAAGAGGCCAGCAGGAGCAATGGGATGTCGGAGGCGGCTGGCGGCATCAGGTAAATGTTTTTATGTATTATTATTAACCCCTTGCGTGCTTCTGTCGGCCGTTAGCTAACGGGAGCACTACCTCGCTAGTGCTGCCGTCGGCCAACGGCCGACGCTGCCCCGCCCATTTTGTAGAAGTGCCGCACTGCCACAAAATCGCGGCCGCAGGAAAGGGGTTAACATGCCCCCCTCCTACCCGTGTGCGCTCTCCCCGCCCCCTCGCACTCACCCCACCACCCTTTGTTGATGGCAGCCACCGCAGGCTCATTCATGGCGTGCCAGGCCAATGCATCCCAATGCTCTCCATGACTTGACCCAATTGTTTAAACAAAAATGCGATGGGTGTTCCCATATATCAGAAATGTCTACATTGTGCTAGGGCCCGCATTTTGTGATGGGGGTCGCCCACATGCTCAGGGTACCTCTTGTGGCCAAACATGCTAGTGCCACAATTTTGCAATCAGTGCCTCTCATACACCATGGGAGACCCTTCTGTCAAAAATGACCTGTAACAATGTTAGTGCCAGCATTTTGTCACGAATGCCCCCCAGCCATACATGTCCCCCCTTATGTCAAGAATTCACTATAATATGCCAGTCTGCCAGCATTTTTCCACAGGTGCATCATACCAAGTATTACCTCTAGCACACCAGTGCCAGCATTGTGGCATAGATGCCTGCTAACGCCTCCAGTAGGCCAGCACAAGCTTTTTGCCACTGATGCCAGGCATCGGATGCCCGGGCCAACGGTAGACTCACAAGCTAACACCATATTGTAACTCACGCGCACACACTCACTCAAACTCCTCCCCAGACAAGTTCACCCATTCAGACCCAGTGAGACTGACTAGAGCGCTCCAAGAGCTGCAGCTTCGAACATTCTGAAATACACCCCCCTCTGGTGAGTGGAGGAGAGCCGTGCATCAACAGCTCTGGTCTTTACAAGTTTCCGTGTTCTGTGCAGTCCTCTGTTCTTTCAGTAATGCAGTGAGCGTATGTAGGCATTTCTACAGCATCATATGTTGGGTGGGTGCGTTACAGTCCATGTGCGGGCTCGGGTTGCTCCGGTCCACTGAAATATGAATCTCATTATATCCTATGGTATTTATATTTCGGCGGGTGGGTTATCCGTCACCCTTGTGATGGAGTGACCCGTCCACGAGATCTAAATGAGGCCCTCAGTGTCGTGCTGGGACTGAGAGGCGGCTGTAATGCCAGAAACCGGTCCCCGGAAGCTTGTTTCCTTCCCAGTACAAGAATTGGCTTGGTAGTTTGGTCTGCCCTGTTCCCATGATGCACTGGGCCAGGGACAGACTAATTTGCATGTAGCCAGGTTCTGAGCTGGGATGGGGCAGTCAGCTAAATAACGGTGATGGATCAAGCCCTGATCTTTGGACTGGGTAAGAGTGTTCTGCTTAATTCAGACACTCTGTCCATCACCACCCCCTTTTCTGAATCGGGACTGAGAGTGCATCCCAGTTTCCCAGGCACTTTCAGTGAAGCAATATACGAATGACTTTACAAGAGGCTGACCAGTGCCGATATGGGCAGCTGTGGCAAGTTGTATGTCAGGTGTACAGGTGGACCCACAGTGCTGTGTTAGGTGATAGGGTCCCCGGTCTGGTGTCTCAGTGGACTAAAGCATCCACTGCAGGGGCATGTGCTCGACCTCATGGTCACAGTTTCAAATCCCAGCGGGTCCACTCAACCTTTCATCCATCTGAGGTCGATAAAATGAGTACCATTGAGTTGGGTAACAATAATCATCTGTTATTCAGCGCCAAGGTACCCCGTTAGGGGTGAACATGCGCTTTACTAACACACATGCTATGTTATGTTTTGTAGGCCCTTTAGACAAGGCATGCTAAGCAGATTAAAGGTGCTGGCTTCACATGTGTTCTGTGAGCTTGTAGGGCCGTAGTTTGCAAGGTGAAAGAGGCGGATGAGAATTCTGGTGCAAAGGTGGGAAAGGACAGTGGGCCTCATTTATGAGAAATTATGCATCGCTGCGTGAAAGCAGCGATGCGTCACTTCTCAGTGCGCACTCCTTGCGACATTCCTGATGCATCATATTTAATGTATGACGCATCATGTCGCAAGGAGTTACAGATATGTCAGTATTTCTGACGTATCTGTAAGCGCAAAAGTGACGCATTGCTGGAGTGTGTCTCAAAAGTGACGCAACTCCAGCAATGCGTCTTTTCACATGGGGCAAGCCCAATGTGAAAGGGCCTGCGTCAGTCTTACGCCTGCTGTGAGGCAGGAGCAAGATTTTGACGCAACGGCGTCCTAAAAGTGACGCAGTGAAATCTCATAGATTTCACTGCGTCACTTCTACGACCCTTCCTTGCGTCAATACACCCCCCTTGCATACATTATACCTGGCGCAGGTATATTGTGGCGCAGGGGTTTACAAAGTGACGCATCCACCTAGATACGTCACTTTGTAAATATGGCGCAACAAGGCGCCTATTTTACGCCACTGGTGCATCACAAAAAGTGACGCACCAGCGTCGTAAAAGTGACGCACAGCCTCATAAATGAGGCAGTGTACCCATGGGAGTCCTAGGAAGCATCCCTCTGTGTTTTTTTACGAGCATGTTTTTCTCTACCTATTTGCAGGTTTTTAGTGTTTAAATCCAGATATATAGCTAGATCAGGGCAGATACCTATTGCCTAATGTCTGTTTCTGGTCACTCTGGGCAAATGACTTCACCTCAATGCAACATTTAGTTCTCATGTAAAATGTGGGGCATATTATCAAGAAACAGCGTTAACAATATCGCCGCTTTAGCGGCAGAAAACTACTGGCAAAGTGGCGATAATGGGCTTGATAATACGGCCTTGTGAATTCCCATAGAAGCCCATGTTCTGGTGTGAACATGGGCTTCTATGGGCATTCTCTGCTGCGTATTATCAAGCCCGTTATCGCCGCTTTAGCAGCAGTTTTCTGCCGCTTAAGCGACAATAATGTTAACGCCGTGCTTGATAATATGCCCGTAGTGCTTTTTTTATGTATGATCTTCGTATTGCTATACCTTCTATGCCTGTTTTCGCGTATTGCTTAAAATGTAGTTTCGCGTTCGGGACTTTTTAAAAGTAATGCCTTTGCTGAGATGTTTTCTATGGGGCCTCGACTTTCAGAGTATTTGAATCTAAACTTGGGAAATGGCTCTGTGCTCCCACCACGTGCCCTCCCCCTACCCCCCCCCCCCCCACCCCCCCCGCCCCCCAACCACCACCTTGCACACCAGAGGTTCAGCAGCATTCTTTTTTCAGATAACAAAAACAACAGTGATCATTAAGTGACGTAATAGAAGTACTTAAAAACACTTACAAGCTCCAGACCCAATGAAAACAAATAAGAAGTGCCCATGGTGGCCCCTTTACGTCATGCTGTTTTTGTATGCTAACCTGGCACGGAATCTGAGAAAGTCTACGAAGGCCAGGGTTAATTTGCAGCACCAAGGTGGCGTCATCCATCGGGTGTGTGAAGTGTCTCTCGTACTCGTAGCGCTGTCTCGGGCTGCCTTCAAAGCGCTGTTTGTACACAACGCCAAAGGTGTTTTCTTACTACAATTGTATTGCATTTATGTAACGTCCCTTTCAACTTACCTGGGGCCCCCAGATGTTAGGGCAGTGCGGGCCACTCCGGTAGGGCGAGACAGACAGCTGATGCGAGACAGATGCATGGACATTCGCAGCTTGAAAAACTGGACTGGAGCTGCCGCCTGATGTTTCTACCACAATCACAGTGCGGAACGGGCGCAACCAGGTAGTGGCGGCTCCCCCACTAAGGCGGAGGAGCGTCGCCCCACTGCGTTGCAGCAGTGAAGGAAAGGAAAAAGAAAATTATAATAAAATGATATTATCAGGGGGCCGGGCTGCTCTGCTCAAAGAGCAGGGGAGAAGTGGTGTGCACACTGAAGTTCGCATGACAATTTGGCCAGCCGTCTTGGGCCGGCCAAATAGACATGCGCACTTAGCATGTTCTCCACCCAGGCTGCATTACAGCCTGGTTGGAGAACATGCCCAGGCCCCCATGTCCTGTTTGAGCACCGAGCCACGGCGCTCAGACCAATCACAACACTGCATTACAGCCTGGTTGGAGAACATGCCCAGGCCCCCAGTCCCCATCTGAGCGCCGAAATACAGTGCTTGGACCAATCACAGCGCTACACTGCTGCATTGTGATTGGCTCAGGGGAGCTTGGCTGCTTCCTATTCGTCCGAAGGAGAGATGATGTGGGAAAGAGCTGCGTGGAGGTAAGCGTGTTTATCTTTTTTTTACACTCCCTTACCCCATCAACCCCTTACCCGCCACTCTAGATCGATGCTGACCGCCACTGCATAAATCATGCAGGAACAGTAGGAGGTGGAACATGCTAACCCAGGCTGTGTGTCCCGCCCTAGCTAAATGAATCAGCCAATTGGAAATGAGTATTCATGGAATAGAACGCAGTGCTTGTAATGCACAGTGGTGATTAGCCCTCTGATTGGCTGATTGGAGTGCGGTTACTGCAGCCTGGGCTTATTGTAATTCAATCAAAGAGCTGTTCTTTTCCGGCTCTGAGGCTTGGCCATTTCTTTTTGAAGGTCAACAGGGCATCTATATTCAGTGGGGTGTATGTAGGTGGTCTGTGCACCTTCACTATAGCTAGTAAGTGAGTACACATTTCGAGGCCTGTCTTGGCACTGCTTGTGCCAGACTAGGGGTCGCAAAAGCAGTGGCAGGAGTTGCAAAGAGCAAGCCAGGGTTCACAAGTGTGACCCCTGGCGACCCCTAAATGACAGTCCATGGGAGCTATGTGTAAATTATTAAAGTAAGTCCATGCAAATTTAATAACAATGGGATAGGTAAACAGAGTGGAATTGGGCAGATATTGTGAGAAGTGTGAATTGTGATTTAAGGGAGCAGGATGAGTAGATGAGTTACAAAAGGTGAGATATTGCAGGAAGGGTTACGCAGAAAGTGAATTTATGATGTCCAGGGAAATTTATGGTTAAGTTATAGTAGAGAGAAAGGTAGCAGGCGTGTGATAGAGTAGGGTGCACTCAGAGGCACTTCAGCAGGCAGAGGATGGAGAGTAAGGGAGTACCATTCAGACAGAAAGAAAGGAAAGAGGGTAATCCCTAGCTATAAAATAAAGGTAACATTTCCAGCAGGGTTTAGGAATATGGTGGGATGAAGATATTGAGACAGAGTGCAATCTGTGGATCTATAGAGAACAGAAGGAGGTGGAAAGTTGATTACCTGCAGGCAACTGATCTATGTTGTTGCATCTTTGGCTGTTCATGGTGTTGCTGAGGCACAGGCAAAATGTAAATGACACAGGCATAAATTGTGGGGCATATTATCAAGGGGGTTTATCTCTGCTTTTTTGGCTTTAAAAGCCAAGAAAGCGGAGATAAAATTATCTCCCTATTACCTAGCTGTCGCTAACACCAGTTAGCGACAGCTAGTAGGAGATATCGACCATCTTGGGCCCCGCTTTGCATGTCAGTGATATTTATCACTAATGACATGCAAAGTGGGCGTGCCAAGATGTTAGGGACTGGAAACAGTCGCTAACATCGCTATCTCCTATTACCAACTTTTGGAGATATTCGCGCTAAGCTTGAATAGCTCCAAAAGCTAACACCTGCCCCAGAGCAGTTCTTAGCCATAGTATCCAATGGCAGGTGGATAACATGGCTAAGAGCATTAGCTCGGTAATGCATGAATATCACTGACTTTTCAGCGATATTCATGCATTTCGGCCGATTTTTATCGCTTAGGAGATATACTTTGATAATAGCAAGGTTCCTAAGCGATAAAAATCGCCGCAGCTCAGCGATAAAAATATCGCCGCTAAACCAACATAGCGATAATATCGCTAGTTGTTGGTAATATGCCCCTGTGTTTTTTGGTAATTTCACTTTACAATTGTTACTCTAAATTCCCGAAACTAATGCCATTACACTACTTTGCGTAATGACGTTCCATTCCCTGCAATAATTTACCATGAACGTGCTATTCTTGGTAAAAAGTTGCGGTGCACGCACGGGAACAACAGCATGTGAGCGACAGTTGTTAACCGAGCTTTGGGTTTTCTGGGACTATTTTTTTTAGCAAAAAAGATTTCTTGTGTGAAAAATTGACGCGAGGACGCCGTCCACACTTAAATGTAGCTCTAAATGATGGATTTGCATTCCGAAGAATTATGCATAATTTGACTCAAATTTCATGATTATGCGAAAGCAAATTACGTGAATTTTGCACACCTCTAGAGTTGATGCAGTCCGTCTGTTTTTTACATCAATGTTTTTTACATAAATATTCAACATAATTGACATTTTTTGACTTTGCACTTGTTTTTTTAATATGAGGCAATGAGTTCTGTGGTCCAAATAGCGGGTCCTTCCGGTTTGTCTGGTAAGATTTTGAGAAATGTGGACGATCCCTGGGATTTGTAATGATTATTTATTTGTTTGAAACAGAGGCAGGGTTGGTATGTTTATAGGGGGATGGGGTTCTCTATGATATAAGAGGTTGTTTTTTAAGAGATTCTGGTGATTTAGCACTTTTATGATTTTAAAAGGTCCACACGGATATCTGTTTGTAGTAATACATTGGATTCCTGTGGATTCTTTGTTGATTCAGGGTGGGACTAACCAGGTCTTATCCATCCTTCTAAACTCTCAGTGATTCTCAGTGGCTCTGATCTTGGCAGGAAGGGAGTTCCATAATTCTGTGGCTTGAGCGGCAAAAGTAGCGCCACAATTAGCAGGGATTATTAGGTGCAATACCAGTCTGGAACACAAGCTCTCGCGATGGGAATATTTTGTGATGTTTCTTGAATTGATTTTGGTCTTTTGCCATCAATAGATCTGTGAGTGCTGGACAGTAGTTTGAAAGAGAATCTTCTTGAACTTATGGGCCACCGTAGAGCAGTCAAGACCGGAGAGATGTGGGTTTGTATGTTTACATTTAGAAGTAGCCTTCTTGCAGAGTTTAGGCTTCTTTGTTGCCTTCTAATAGGGGAGAGTGGATTGATATATTTGTTAGCATAATCGCGTTTGGAAAGAATGAATGATGTTGTTTTTAAGTCCTTTTGAGGAAATCCAAGATGCTGAAAGATTCGTCTGAGAGTTTTCATTGAGCATAAAGTTGACTGAGACAGCCGACATGTCCACTTGAGTATTCGAGGCACGTGTTGAGTCAAAGAAGATTCCAAGATTTCTAATGCATGTTGATGTTTTTGACAAAGGTTCATCTGAGTCACCCTTTTTCTGTTCACCGCAGGTTGGTATTTCAGTTTGTGAAACATTCAGCTGGAGGTGGTTCAATGTCATCCACTGATCTATGGCTGTGAGGCAGGTGTTACGTTTTTTGATGTTCGTATGTCCTTAGGGTTTCCAATTTGAGCATTATCTCTGTGTCATCTGCGTAGTTGTAGCAATGAGTTTGAAACTGTTGATATGATTTAGTGGCGGTTTAAAGTATATGTTAAAAAGTAGAGGTGAGATGATAGATCTTTGTAGTACTCCTGTTTTTGTGCAGTAAGAATTTGTTGAGTAGGCAGTATGTGAATCAGGTGGGATCTCTTGCGTAGATAAGAGGAAATCTAGCTGAGAGTTATATCTTCGATACCGACTTCCTTCAATCTAAGAAGCCATGATTCATGGTGTACCATGTCAGAAACTACTGAAAGGTTTTAGGTCATTTCAAATTGTGATGAGAGCAGACTTGCCCTTCTTCCTGGACGGAATCCTGTTTGCCAGTCTGAGAGTAGATCATATTCTTCTATGGATTCTGAGATCTGGTGATAGGATGGTCTTTCCACACGCTTGGTAATGAGCGGTACATTAGAGACTGGTCTGTAATTGATGGGGTCCTGGGGGTCCAATTTGTTGTTCTTAAGCAGTGGTGTATCTATGTCTTTTTCAATATCTCTGGGAAAGCTCCTGAAATTAAGGAGTTATTGATACTGGCCCCGATTCACAAAAGTAATCTGAGACAAAATCCTAACTTTACGACTTTCTGTATTCACAAAAGGCATTTAGGAGTAGTAAAGTTTTGATTTTGTCTCAGTTAAACTTAAGTTTTGGTCTTAAGTTAAACTTAATACCAAACTTAAGTTTAACTGAGACAAAATCATAACTTTACAACTTTCGTTATTCACAAAGGGCATTAAGGAGTAGTAAAGTTAGGATTTTGTCTCAGTTAAACATAAGTTTTACTTAAGTTAAACTTAAGACCAAAACTTAAGTTTTAACTGAGACAAAATCCTTACTTTACTACTCCTAAATGGTCTTTGTGAATACCGAAACTTGAAAAGTTAGGATTTTGTCTCAGATTACTTTTGTGAATTTGGCCCACAGTTTTTTGTGGGACATATGCAGATGTTGACTGAAGGATCTTTTTGAAAATTTGTGAAGGGCAGGGATGAGACGGGCAGCTGCTTGGGCTGCTAACTTTTAGTAGGACTACAAATTCTGAAGTTGTAACTTTGATAGCTGATACAGATCAATGCTTATCTTCTGTCATTGTTTTTCACTGTAAAATAGGTGAATTAAAGTTTTTAATTCTGGTTCCTCTCTCTGGAGACTTTCTATAAGATTAGGGTAACCAGAGTTTTAAAACTAAAATCGTGGACATGTCACAGGCATAGACGAATGACTATAGTTTGAAAACAGCTACGGGCACAGGACTACAATGACAGCTCTCGCAAGGATTGCATTAAAAAGGAGTTCCTAAAACATTGTTGTATACACTTCACCCTTAAGCGTAACCAAGAGATACACGCTGCCATGTAACAAATATTCAACAGACATATTGATGATAATCACACAGGGAAAGTGAAATGCAAACTTTAATCAATTTTAAATATTATGAAGATTGGAAATGCTTGCATTAATCTCAGCCATTGGTAATTACTTCCGGCCAATCACCATTCCATCACGTTTTGCAGACTGAACCACTTCACACAGGGACCAACCATATGCAAATCCGCCTTGGTCTTTCTGCAGGAGAAACAGTCAGCCCAAACTCCCAGGACATCTCCCCTCTGAATGTTGTTTTGGGGTCATCTGCGAGGTGCAGCTTGGCGCTGTGCATGTCACAAACATTTTCCCAACAGCCAGCCAAAGTGGTCCATGGCACAACCACAGGCTGGAGGTATGGGTGTGGGGGATGCTGCAGCACAAAAGTCAAATGTCAGGCTATGTCTTCTGACAAACTGCTGCTTATCCTTTGAGCATGGAGATTAGTGTTTACTTGTCTTTGACTGCAAGGATGTGACAGTCTTGTTGGGGTACAGGGATCATGAAAGGAAAGGCTGAAGGATGCCATTTGTTTCTACCACACAACAAAATGTAAATAGTTGTACATGAACTGTTCAAAGGATATCAGCAGATAGGAAACTTGATGATTCGCAAATGATGAGCATTTGCTGAAATTTGTTTTCAACACATTTCAACAGTAACACTGCATCTCTGTGCCAATTTAGTGACCATTTCAAATGAAAATGGGCTGTTAGTACATGTCAATGCGTTACCACACCATGCTTTAGTAATATATTTGCGAATGTGTGCTCCGAAATGCACCGGCCGCTACATACAACACCCTTGTCACACTCATGCGGAATGGGTGTGGCTCAATTGCTACACTTGTTCCTCGTGTAACACTTGGAGTTTTCACAATCCCCGTGCCTTTAGTGATGTCAAACTGTTGCAGCACGGCTGCCACAACAGTTTAGTATCACGTGATATTCGGTGCAAAATTTACCAAAGAAACAGGAGTGCATGGGAGGAAAGAATGGACTTCAGGGTTATCCTGTAGTAATTGTATGTAATCACAAAAGACGTGCTACTTTAACCCCTCCCCTGCTGATGACGGAACCGCTCAGTCATCAGCTACAGTTGGGCTGTGCTGATGATGGAGCGGTTCCGTCATGGCCCAGCCGCCGCGCCTGCGCGGCGCTGATTTCGCGCCTGCGCGGCAGTTCTAATGAGCGGGGCTGGTCATGACGGAACCGCTCCGTCACCAGCACAGCTCAACCGCGGCTGGTGATGGAGCGGTTCTGTCACCAGCATGCGGCCGCCGCGCTGCCGCCCCGCCCCTTTAGCGCTGCGGCGGAATAGCCGCCGCAGCGAAGGGGTTAAAACTATGGGGCTTATTTTATGAGTGTCCTGCGTCCTGCGCCACTTTTGCACCATGTAAAGTGGGATATGCGTGGCGCAAGGTTCTCATAAAGATTTATGAAGCCCGGCAAAGCCCCCCTGCATGGCTTTGAGTGACCTTGTAAATCTTTAGTCAGGCTGCACAGCGCACATTGCTGCGTCGCCTCACGCTGCACTTGGGAGGGCCCCACGGGCATTGCACTGGGTTTTCCCATGCAACACCCATGGATTTTGACATTGCCCCAGATTTACAAAATCATGTCCACCTGGGAAAGCCCCAAATCCGTACGCCTCCCGATGTGAGGCATAAAAAGAAGAAATATCTCCAAATTTGTACCTCTTTCTATGTGTGCTGCGTGCAGCATTCTGCAACACATATAGAAGGAGGAAAAAGCCTCTTAGGAGTGTTTATGTGCAGGAAGGTGATCATTCCGGCACAAAAGACAATCCTGTATTCAACCATGTGCAAGAGTGCCTATGTTGGCGCGAGGCAACCGAAATGGAGCCATCGCAGGGAGACAGGGCGGGAATGCACCGTATTGCATAAATATGGTGCATTCCTGAGCTTTCAGTGTGGCGTAGGAAAGCGCAGCAGGTTGCCTTACTACGCTGCCCAACTCCAAAACCCCATAAATGAGGGCCTATGTTCATTACCAGTCGAACTATATCACCCCAGCTCAAGGGACTGAAGAAATGCAGGTTTAGAGGAGAAGACACTTCCTCAGACTCTCAGAGAACAAGACAAGGTGTACAGTGGACCCTGCTCAGGAATGATGAAGACATCAGAAGGGCACTATAAGGGCTTTGGGTAACAATTCACCATCTATCCGTTGCTTTCATCATTGGTGCTTTTTATTTACAAGATCATAAAGGACAGAAATCAGTTTATCTTCTGTCCTCAGGACTGCCTCTTTCTTCTATTGGGCCTATTGCATGTGAGCTGATGCACAACTTTTGTGTCCCCCTCACGTCTGCTCTGCTAGGCCAACAGTGTGTTCGCCTTACTCCCGACCTCGTGCAGGCGTCTCAGCGAGACCACGTACTGGGTGTGGGCCTCATCAGGTAATACATCTCTTTATTTCTATTGCTTAAGGTGAAGGGCATGTTCACTACACTTGTCCTGGGTGGTGGAACACGTCTGTTCTAGATAGAGAATGTCCCCCTCAGTTTGCACAGCCGCCGCCAGGCATTCACCTCACAGGGCCGCTGTCATGGATATAACCAACCCCATAATGACCATATTGTAGGCCTCCCATAGCGACAATACTGAGGCGATCAAGTCCTTGTTTTCGAGAAAGTAGTGTTCCGTATTGTCTCTGAGCTGCGTTGTCACCTTCCTGTTTTTTAGGATCCAAGGATCCAGGCACGGGAGATTTTGGGTGTGCAACTCCCCATCCAACAGGTCCATCCACAAAGAGGAGTGGTCAGATATCCCCCTGGACAGGTATCGGGCATTACAGAATTTGGAGCTGGAGTTTCCTTGGGTGAGACACTGATCTGTGCGAGAGAAGCACCGATGGCCTCCCGGAGTAGATCGAGCACTGTTTGCTGGTATGATGATGGTGTCCCCACATCTCCACCAACTCCACGGCATTAAGAAAGTCGCCATTTTTGTCTTCCTCCCTCTGTCGTCATGGTATAACCTGTCTAGCTCCGTTGCCAGTGGCAGGTTCTGGTCGCCAGCCAGTACTAATTACCCCTTTGGGGAGGGTGAGCATTTGCGCCCCAAGTTTTGTCGAGGGTTGGGCTCTGATGACGAGGTAGTCAAATATACTGAAAAAAGACCGGGTCTCCTATTATGTCAGGTGCACGTCACTGCCACAAATCTACCCTGAGAGTCAATCCACATTCTGCCCTCCACAAAAGGAACCAATTTTGTGATCAACATAGCTACACCCCTCGAGTCACACATAAAACCAGCACGTGCGAGTACTCTATAACCTTCTCTGTTAAGTATTTTCCAGGAGGTCTCCTTAAAGTGGGTCTCCTGAAGGAGCCCACGTTGGGCACATGCCTTTTTAAGTAGCCCAGGACCACTCCTCTCTTTATCTTGTTCCCCAGCCCATTGACGTTCCATGGCAGAATGCCTACTGATTGATGGCCAGGTGCTAGGGTACGTGATACCTGCATGTGTCCCAATGAACTGAGGCATCCGTGTAGCCATCGGGCTGCAACCATAAAGACGCAGCAGGTCTCCGAGCACCGGTCTACCATGAGGTCTCATACAAAACTTCAAACATCCCCTATAAACCACCCCAACTTACCCCCTGCGCACAACCCTGCGCTGCAGACTTAAAACTGCCTGCTCTCCCAATGTGCAGGAAGCCTGTGCTTTCAACAGGGTGGTCATGTGCAGGAGTAGTAAAACGATCTCGGAGAGTAAGACGCGAGGATGGCGTGCTACAGTTCTGCAGGTAACTAGCATATTTTGGAAGCACCGAGGTTTTGTGGGTACATGTCAAACTCGGCTTTACCTTTTCTCCCTGAGTGACTGTGAGGGATCATACCAGCTGTGCAGATACCCAAGATGAGCAATGTGGCAAGAGACAGCCAATAGAAGACCGAGCGGGGACAACACAGTACAGCCAGTGCACACCATCATCATCAAAAGCAGGGCTCTATGGGGTGCGGATTGAGGGCCCGATTCACAGAACTAACTTAAGACAAAATCCTAAACGTACTACCATTTTGGTATTCACAGAAGGCACTTTCTCATTTCGGTATTCACAGAAGTTAGGAGTCCTAACTTTAGGATGCCTAAATGCCTTCTATGAATACCTAAAGTCTTAAAGTTAGGATTTTTCTCAGTTTAGGAGTAGTAAAGTTAGGACTCCTAACTTTAGGACTCCTAAACTGAGAAAAATCCTAACTTTCAGACTTTGGGTATTCACAGAAGGCATTTAGGAGTCCTAAAGTTAGGACTCCTAACTTCTGTGAATACCAAAATGAGTAAGGGGACGATTCACAGAACTAACTTAAGAAAAAATCTTAAACTTACTACTTTTGGTATTCACAGAAGTTAGGATTTTGTCTTAAGTTTGTCTTAAGACAGAATGAAGACAGACTTAAGACAAAATCCTAACTTAAGTCTGTCTTAACTCTGTCTTAAGACAAACTTAAGACAAAATCCTAACTTCTGTGAATACCAAAAGTAGTAAGTTTAGGATTTTGTCTTAAGTTAGTTCTGTGAATCGGGCCCTGAGTGTGCAGCACAGTTTGCACAAACTTTAGGCCTATCGAACTAAAGCACACTCAAACCATCTAAAAATAGACGCTACCAAAAAAAGAATTGCTTTATTTTCTGCAGCATCCATTTTTCTGATGCTTTTTTCAGCACTTTCGCCTGAGTGCTCTAGGGCAGACAGATTATAAAGGTGGCATCCAAACTGGAGAGGTAAAATAATAATAGAGCATGTACTATGCCGCTCAGAGAGGGTCACCATGTGTTTAACACCTTAGCTGCGTTTAAACATTTCTCCCCAGTGCTGCGCTGTCCATTAGAACTAGTGCTGAATGGACGTTCAATGGTCGTGCGCAGCACTGGGGAGGTAGCGCTGCTGACGACCATTGGCCGTCAGCAGCACTTAAGGGGTTAAACAGCAGCAGTGGGGAACGAGCATTGACAAAAGCATATGGAAAATGGATGCAACAGAAAATAAAACAACCCTTTTTCCTGTATCATCCAATTTTCAGTGGTGTTCTAGAACAATATCATGGTCAGAATATCGAACCGCAAATATATAGTGACAATAATATATACTTCAAAATAGTGTCACACCAGAGTTGGCAATAGTCAATTACCTTGACATGGCTTTGGTGGTTTATGGTATTGATTGAGATTTTGGCTGCATTATTGTGACATGCAACCTTTTTCAGATGTTTTTGTGAACTCTCTCTCCCCAGTATTATCGTGCGACTTGATAACTGAATACAGATGTAAAATAGTACCTGTTGCATTTCAGAGGAGGTGAAACAACACATCCAAACAGGTAACAGAAAACAAGTATTTGCAATGCAATAGGCCTCGCATTTACGAGAGTTTAAGCTATTGGCATTGGAAATGTGCCTTTTATTTATGTTTTAAAAACAAAACAAACAAAAATAAAAGGATTTGTTATTTGCAATGTCAATAGCTCAAACTTGCGTAAATGCGAGACCTATTGCATTGCAAATGCTTATTAGATTAGTGAGTAGAAACGCTCCCTTTCTGCCTACGTGGCAACTTAATTAAATAAACAAGCGCGGCCGCTAAAGTGAAAGCCGAACGCGCTACAAACAAAAAAAAATGGTGCATATCGACTTATAAAGGAGACCGTGTAACACCACAAGTAAAAGATCCAGTCCTCATGGGAGGTAACAAATGGCGACAGGGCGGGAACAACGATGGATTAACAAGACTCATTATCAATCAGAAGCCTGCATTTACCAAGGACAATGACACCAGCCAATCAAAAATATGGGCAGAGAGAAGGCGAGTCTTCTACAGGATACTCGACAACTGCATGCCTCGCAGAGCGAGCAGCGCATGCGTGCTGCAACGCTAGGCTCGACCTAAACAATGGACTAAAATACTTGTGCAGACTAATCCAGGTTGGATTTGGCAGTGAATCAAGCTAATGGCAGAAGGTTGAGGAACAAAAGAAGCCAAAGAAGGAAGAAGGATTAAACAAAGACCTTAACATAGGAATAGCATAAAATAAGTGTCTCCCAACAAGTACAGGCAAAGCCAAAAGGTCTAGTCTTTTGGACCTATCGGCTTTGCCAATGCTGTTTGCCAATTTTGTGAAGGATGTCAACATACCTTTTTGGACGATGCTGTGCAGCATTGGTTAAAATAAATAGCAATCACAAAAGGTCATTTTGAAGTGTGTGCATTTGTGATTATACATGTGCACAAATGTCTAATCACATAAGCACACGCATGCGTCACCTCACTGAGTGTTGCATAGTAGAGTTCAGTGGCGTAGAGTGCAGTGGTGACGAGTGGAGTGGTACAGAGTAGAATAGAGTGGCACAGAGTACAGCAGTGTCGAGTTCAGTGGAACAGAGTTGAGTAGATTGGTATAGAGAGATAGGTTGAGGCCATTTTAAAATTTACACAGAAACGTGGCCATAAGCCTGAAAGGGAAACGCTTATTTAGAAGAAATGCCTGTCCACCGTTACATATGGCGCCAGTTTATGGGGATACCAGATTGCTGATCATCTGCAGAAAATAGAGAATAGATTCACCAGAAGATTCTGGCGGGTCCGCAAGGTTGTTCTACCTATATACGCATGGTGAGCTTGGTCCCTCATTTTTGGAGGACCAGGTTAAGACCAGCCAACTTTTATTTTTGATTTCCAAATGGCCAAAAGAGTAGCCGATCCTCACACTACAGATTGTAAAGGATCAGCAAAATTTGGACAAGGCTCACCATAGCCCATGGTTAGCATTAATAAAAAAGGCATTCTTTGATCTACGGTGGACCGAGGCTTTTAATAACCCCGAACAAGCTTCGTCATAAGTAAGCAGGTGATAAAAGAATGGTACAGGGCGCAACTAGGGCAGGACAGCTTATCCCAGGAAGTCAGTACAAATACAGTTCAACACCATGATGATTTGTTCACTGGGGAAGGGGTGGAGCCTAATCTGGGAAGGGTTGTGAACCCCCAGCATAGATTCTACTTAACATGATTTGTGCTGAACCTGGTGCATTTTTGGTGGTGTTTCCAAATCGCTGATCCTGGGCAGAACATCTATGTCCCTGTGATAATTATTCCACTCTAACCACTGTGCACTTTATTATATTTTGCAATATTTATTCTGAACCTAGAAAACACAATTTTTTGCCTTTATTATGTGATTGTAAAATAAGAGCACCAAACAAGCATTGAGAGCTTCAAGACAACTGTCTTCTGATAAGATATGTGAGAATGTCATGAATTACATTTTAAGTGCTATAAGAATAAGGAATCACTATGCCTCCTAGTATGAGATGACCTACCCCATATACCTGTAATTGTATGTTTTTAATGTCTCTTTTTAAGGTATAGTTTTATCTTTTTAATGAATGTTTACTGTATGCTGGATGTAATGGTTATTTCTTTTTAACCTGTGTTGTATTTGTTTTATCTATTGCTGTAATGAATGCACTTTTATGGCTGCTATTTGAAGCCAGATAAAGTTATTTTGACTGACTACCTGGTAATGGTGTAGAGTGCAGTGGCATAGAGTGCAGTGGTGTAGAGTGCAGTGGTGTAGAGTGTATTTGTGTAGAGTGCAGTGGCATAGAGTGCAGTGGTGTAGAGTGCAGTGGCATAGAGTGCAGTCGTGTAGAGTGCAGTGGCATAGAGTGCAGTGGTGTAGAGTGCAGTGGTGTAGAGTGCAGTGGTGTAGAGTGCAGTGGCATAGAGTGCAGTGGTGTAGAGTGCAGTGGCATAGAGTGCAGTTGTGTAGAGTGCAGTGGCATAGAGTGCAGTGGTGTAGAGTACAATGGCATAAAGTAGACTGATTCCGAGTAGAGGGATAGTGTAGAGTGGAGTGCTGCAGGCTGGAGTGCAGTGGTGTTCAGCGTAATGGCGTAAAGTGGTATAAAGTGCAGTGGCACGTAGTGCAGTGGTGCAGACTAGATTAGAACGGTGTACAGTGGATTGCTGTAGAGTGGAGTCGCATAGTGTGGAGTTATTCAGATTGGAGCGGAGTGGCCTCCACTGGAGTGGTGCAGAGTGCTGTGGCAAAGAGTGCAGTGGTGTAGAGTAGAGTGGTGCAGACTAAAGTAGAAAGGCGTAGAGTGAAATGGAATAGAATGGAGTGGTGTAGAGTGGAGTAGAGTGCAGTGGCACAGACTGAAGAGGTATGGGGTGGTGTAAAGTGGAGTGGTGCCGAGTAGAGTGCAGTGGGGTGGCGCACAGTAGAGTGGAGTGGTGTAGAGTGGAGTATGCAGGGTGTGGTAGAGCACTGTCATTTACAGACAACACATTTTCAATTAAAGTGACCATTACATTTGCACAGACATACAGTTTTACTAATAAAGGTACGATGTAGATATCTTCCTAGACAGTTATAATAGCTAAACGTCTGTGAATAATTTGTCATTCCTGAGCAAGGAAAATATAGTGTCAAGCAAGAAAGATTTGTAAAAAAGATCAATATTTATTAAAAAATAGAAGGATAAAAACACAATAAATTCAACAATTAATTTTAAACACAAAATGTACAATCAGTTTTGGACACAAAATATATACTCAATATAGTACAGCTCTACCATTCATAGACTGCTGGCCCATATTAATACAGGAATCTGTGGCTCGATTCCCAGAAGAAGGCGCAGTTAAACGCCGAAACGTGCGTTGGAAATAATTCTTACCTGTTTATTCAATTAGATAAAGACATTTTCTTGTTTTTAACTGTGATACTATATTGATTATAAATTTTGTGTCCAAAACTGATTGTACATTTTGTGTTTAAAATTAATTGTTGAATTTATTGTGTTTTTATTCTTCTATTTTTTAATAAATATTGATCTTTTTTACAAATCTTTCTTGCTTGACACTATATTTTCCTTGCTCAGGAATGACAAATTATTCATAGACATTTAGCTATTATAACTGTCTAGGAAGATATCTACATCGTGTTTTACCCTGTCCTAGAAGTACCTTACTTAGCCAGGGGGTCCTTGTTTTCTTAATTACTAATAAAGGTATTCAGCACACAAACGATATTGAATAGAAATGTCATCACCTAATGTATTGATCTGTTTTGATCATATTAAAGTGTTTGTTTCCAACAAACTTCAGCATTAACAAAAACTTTTCTTCATTTGGCTTTCCTCATTTCTGACATATTCTGAAATACTTGCGCAGCTCATTTAAAAGTTGTGGTGTGCTAGAAAAAAAAAACCTTCCCTAGTCCCAGTATCCAGCAAGATTGTCACATAAATCTTCTCACTTTGAAGTGCGAGGAAAAAAATAAACACCAATCTTCCTTGAAAACAGAGTCTGACATTTGACTTATGTCTGTGAATGCACAGCAAATGTGACAAGATAAGAACAAGATTTACAGGCCTGTTAACAGAAAGGAGCACTTGTGGAAGCAGAGGTGGTGTGAAAAGGCTTTGCTCCTTGGGAGGGACAAACTCACGCTGGAGAGCCTAAACAAATAAAGCCTGCAAATAGAAAGCCAGAAAATGTGAGTTACAAAGCCAATGGTAAGCAGTGGTAAGCAGTGTGCATTCCCGAGGAAGCTTTCAGAATGTCCCCAAGATGTATTCAGCAAACCTATACTTCGACCTAAAAAGTAGCAAGCAAATGAGAGTGCCAATAAAGCGACCCGTGGTAAGCAAAGAGTGCTTTGCATGCTCACTGTAAATTTTTGGTAAGCCCCCCAAAAAGCCCTTTACAACCAGACAGCTTGCACTTTTGTTCCCCAAATACTCTGTAAAAATGTTGTTTAAGGCACCTGAAAAATTCTACACCCAAGGGTGCTGGGTTTTACTGGGTACGGTCGTTAATACCCCCTGTACCTCTATGGCACTGCTGTAATCAGGTCCCTGCAGGCAGGCATTCATCACAGATAACAAGCATTTAAGAGCACACAAAGCTGCATGAATGGATGAATAAAGGAAAGAAGCAGGGATTAGTTCTCTGCACCGGTGAGATGCACCTGAGCTGTGTTTTATATTTCAAAGCAGCTCCTTACAACACTGTTCCCTGATGAGTGACATGTCTTTGAAATGCGTAACAAATTTTCAGTCCTGGCTGAAAGTCTGGTCACATATTTTGAAACCTGAGTAAAATGAAATGATGCAACTGCATATATTAAGGCTCCCAGTTTTCGAATTATAGTGACATTTACAGATAAATGCAGACAAAACAATGTGTTGCCTGTCTGTATTTATTTTTAAAAGTGGAAAAATACAGAAAATTGTTTTTCTTGTGGGGGCCTCTCGTTCTGTCCTTCATGAAAACCAGCAGAACAGCTGAGCAGATAGGATGGGAGTTAAAAACTTTGAGATTTCCTTAAATGCAGGCATGTTAACACATATTTGGATATAATGTCAATATGTACCTGTGGGTGTATTGTTTGGTTATATTTGGCTGCTTAATTTGCTAAAATGCAACAGGCATCAAAGTATGAGAGCATTTTTATCAGTTAACGCCTTAACCGCTTCGAACGTTCCGCGCCAGTGCAGAACGTTCTATTAAGCGGGCGGGGCCACGTCGGCCAACGGACGTGCGCAGCACTACAGAGATAGTGCTCACGACGGCCGTTGGCCGACGGCAGCACTTAACGGGTTAATAAATGTGTAAAAATACAATTTTATGACTCAATTTATTCTCAATACATAAAAAGTAGATAAATACCTATGAAGCTGGATACAAAAACATACATATCAACAATGAACTAATTCCCCCCTCCTCCTCCCCCCCCCCCCCTCCCCTCCCCCTTTTTGGGATTTTAGATAAACAGGTCTGGGTGAATGCAACACGGGGAACAGGCAAATTGCAATTTCTGCTCCATAAAAACTAAAATTAACAAAAGAGTGAACAAATATTCGTTACTCAAATGAGTACATTAAGATTAGATAGCATCTATCAGTTACAGCGCTTTGACAGCACAACTGCTATTCTAAGTGCTATATAAACAATATATTATCGTTAATTATGGAACATATTTGAAGGGACACATTAGGAAAGTGTCGTGCGAGATTATTAACGTCTGATGAAGTTATAGGCCTCCTCAGTGGAAGGATTCTGTGCACGGAAGTGACGGTTTAACCTTCATTCCCTGGGCATTACCTCAGCGGCCATTGGGATGCTAGTCATGTGAGAAACCGGAAGCGCGTGAAAACTGTGAAAACAAAGTTTGGTGCACTTCTCTTTCCTCGTTTTCATGGTTGTGCTCATGCGAATCTCTGCGGCAACCAAACTTTGTTTTTCCAAGAACTCCTTATCAATACAGCGGTATCTGCTGCACCCATCAGGAAAGACTATTTCCTTATGAAAATAGCAAAAAAAAAAGAGCTTTTATGAAATATGAAAATGTATTGCGGCGCATCTACTGTCAAGGGAGGCCCTCTGGAGGCGAGTGTGAGAACTGCATGTCTGATGGGTTTTTCTCTGACCCCGAGATGCAGAGCGGCCCTGTTTTGGGGAACAGTCCAGAGGGGTGCTCCACATGAGTCAATGTGGGCGTTTTATATCACATCGTACAATTGTATTGACTAGAAGTTAGAAAATGTAACTGGCAGTTCGAAAGAAAAATTAACTGAGGAATGCATAATTTCCCAACGCAAGGGCTGGCACAATGCCCCAGGGCATTATTTCTCTGCAACAGCTAATCATGGAGTGAACATCAGAAAGCGGTGTGTGTGCCCAAATATATACGTTAGGCACAGCTAGCAAATATTTGTACGACAGAAACATTCCTATTTAAAATGCTATCCAATGAAAGCAATCCAAGCTTTAGTGACTTTTCCTAGACCAGTACCATTCATGTTTCAATTTCCGTGTCAAAGGTTAAAATGCCAATAGAATATAACATATCTTTAGATGCCCTTACATGCCAGAGTACTTTGGGCCCGATTCACAGAACAAACTTAAGACAAAATCCTAAACTTACTACCATTTTCATTTTGGTATTCACAGAAGGCACTTACTCATTTCGGTATTTACAGAAGTTAGGAGTCCTAACTTTAGGACTCCTAAATGCCTTCTGTGAATACCGAAAGTCTTAAAGTTAGGATTTTTCTCAGTTTAGGAGCAGTAAAGTTAGGAGTCCTAACTTCAGTGAATACCGAAATGAGTAAGTGCCTTCTGTGAATACCAAAATGAGTAAGTGCCATCTGTGAATACCAAAATGGTTGTAAGTTTAGGATTTTGTCTAAAGTTAGTTCTGTCAATCGGGCCCTTTGAGTGTTGTTTAAATATTGAAGTGCCTAGATGCCTCTGGACAACTGTCACGCTTTATAAAATATTTAACATAATATTCCAGGTACAGCCGATAAGTGCGCTGCTTATGAAGTTGCGGCTGCTAGTTTTAGTAGGATGCTTAATGCACCTTCTTCTCTGTGGTGAGTGGGCTGCTTGGAGAGGACATGGCTGAATCCACCCTGGACATCAAAGATGGGGGCAAGGACTGGCGCTCAGTGTATTCACATGCCAGTGTTTACATTGGCACTATGTTCATAACCACACATGATATTCCAGCAGACACTGCACCCAATTCTAAGGCATCAAAGCCATTTCCATAGTACCCCAACCATACTCCATCCAGATTTACCATGCCAGTCCCTAGACCCTCGGCCTGTAAAGTACCTTTACCACGCATCGATGATTGCACCAGCATGCAAAGCCCCACTGCTGTGCAATATACACGCTGACCCTGAAGGAACAGCATTATTGCCGCACTAGTGTCTAACTAGCTTTAGAAATGCAAAGCACCATTGTCATGTATTATCCACACTGTTCCCCAAGTACGAAGAGCACCCTTGGTGTATGTAACACGCCACTACTGTGACGATTCCACGATGCATACCTTCACGTAAAGTACCATTGCCGTGCTGTATACACATAGTCCCTCAACTAGACAGAGCACCATGCGGCATGTAACACACCATTGCTGTTAAGATTCGAATATGTATAGAATAAACATGTTACAAAATGCAGTTTGTGAATAGGCCCAGTGTAGTATTTACTATATCTATGGTATAGGGTACCCCGGTGATCTGCGGGGAGATGGGGGTGGCCTAAAGAGACCAAGAGGGACACAGGCAAAGGCGGGAAATTTCTGAATGACTGATTCCGAACCTGGCACGTGGACATCCATCACCATAATGCAACATATCTCTCAATATATGCAACTCCAGACATTAGCATAAAAGAGTCCAGGGTAAAAACAGCTGTTCTGATTAGGACCAGGAATGTTTTAATCACTGCAGTGATATTTGCACAATTTTGGGATTGTTGTATTTCAGTGCTAAATAAGAGATTTGTATTTTGTGTAATTTCCCCAAATTTTCCATAATTACACGAAAGAAAAGTGTGCACATTTTGTGTATCCCTAGTTTTGATACCAGATTTTCACAGATAACGGATGCATTGGTAAAGTCCTTTTCTCCTCATAAAAAATAAAGAGGCTGAAACACGTCAACCACAAAAAGGAGGCAGACATAAAACAAGCAAGACCTGAATAAACCATGGGACTTCTGCATGCTGTAAGCAAAAGTACACACTTAATTTTAGTACAAATATATAAAGTCTCCCTTGACTTTGATTTAAAGGACATTCGCTGTACTGATGTGCACAGAAGAAAACACTATATAAATACCAACACAAAACAATTCTTGCAAAATGTCTGTGGACCAAAAATCATGTAATGTTTTGATTCCATGATATGTAAGGTGTGATAAAATTAAAAATAAACTTCACAATATTGCTCCAATTCGGAGCACAAAATGACGTAATGTAGTAGTCACGAGAAGATTCAGCAAATATGTGTTTTTTAAACCAGGAGGAAATAATAAAAGACATCAGAATATGTTGAATGCTGAACATTAACCCAAAAATGTAATTATATAAAGTGTCTTACAATGTGACAGTGAGGAATTCACTCCCCTCAGTTGATTTATTAAATATATTCTTCTCTGAGAAAACATTTGGCATGTTATTCGAAGCCTTAACTTGAGCTCTCACCTACTCTAGTGTGACACATTATGGGCCATTATTGTCTAGTTTTTAATTTTTTTAAAGCTATATTGGTGAAAAAAGAATTGCAAAGCAATAGAAAAGGCACGTGTTTCTTAAGAAAGAACCCGTACACACCCAGTAGATCCCAGTGAAAAGAAATTCACAAACAAGCACTGGTTTTGTCTTGCATGAAAGCACAGGAACATCATTTATTACCAGGCCTTTGTGCCTCTCACAGTAAGGTAGCATCTGTCACACACATACAGTGTAAAACTCAGCTCTAAACACCCCCACGTGCACATACCTTGTAGTCGCTTCTTTGATTCCAGACATCTCTTTTATGTACACATACTTGTGTTCGGTTTTTGCCTTACTGTGTGTTTACACTACAGGGCCTCTCGAAGAAATTCTCTCCAACAGAAAACAACCCTGCAGAGAAGTGTTGCACCTGACAGGTTATTCATGACCAAAAAAGTGACTCAGAATGTTTGCCTTCTCCCGAATGCCCTCATAATAACTGCTCCTTTGAAAGCGGTGTCGACGGCACAGACATCAATTTGCATCAAAAGTGAAACAAAGCCCTTTCATCTGAAGAGGGACATTCTTGCAAAACTTTTTAAATCGCATTTAAATACTTGGAGGTTTTGTTTCCGGCTGAGGACATTTCTTTGGAAGTGCAACTTCATATTGTTATAATTTTGTACGACTCTTAAGCCTCCTTTGTTTAATTCTACAAATGGAACTCCTTCTCTACTTTGTTTTTTTTCATAACTACTTTGTCTATTGCAATTATAATTTACTGGTTTTTAATATGTACTTTTTCATGAACTTGTCTATGAACTTTTGCTGTCTTTCGTCTTATTTTGTCATCCTGCACATCAATAAAAATGTTTAAAGAAAAAAAAAAAAGGAAGTGCATGCAATGGATTTATCAACACAATCCGAGCAAAATTGTCACTTCTTTAATGAGTGAATACACCATTCAGTAGCTCAAAGGCGACCAGTTACCAGTGCAAACAGGGGGAGGAGGAGGGGTGCGACGATGGATCTTTTGAGCACTGTTTTTGCCACTTTCGATCAGTTTGTGCTACAAACACATTTCTTCAGACACAACAGATAGAGATAGTGAATGCAGTGGAAAATCTGTACATGCAGAGAAAACAAAGCAGCCATGGAACTGCATGACCCCAGCAGCTCTACCCCAAGGGGTGGTGCCTTCAGGTAGGTGACACTTGGGGTTACCACCCCCATGAGTCCAGGTAGGGAGTTTGGGTGCTACTGGCTATTTACCACGTAAGGTAATTGGGCTGTGTAGTGCTACGCTGCACCAAAGCGCTATGGGAAAGACTGTGGGATGGAACAGAAAGGCAGGAAGGCGAATATTAGGGGCGTGGCCGGCTTCTGCCCAGGGGCGACCTGGACCCAGACCCAGGGCACCGATCTCTAGAGGGGTGCAGGAGTTGTCTGCATTAAGCTCATGCAGCCAGCAGAGTTCCTGCCACCTGCCGCCCGGCACCAGGCATTCACAAGAAAGTGGGTTCACTCATTTTTATGGTCTGCCTCTACAGCTCAGCTGACACCAGAAAACTATGTGAGAATCACCAGGAGAGGGGCTGTGGCTCCGCTCACTTGTTGGGACACAGGAGTACCTGTTGTGATTAGGCAGAAAGTGTCTGCTTCCATCAAAAAGTGCTTTCACTCCATACAGCTGTGATCCCCTGTCCTCAAAGAACTTTTTTTTAAAACATACAGTGGGGGCACAGTTTGGATACCCTGACTCCCTTGACCATGGCAACTGTATGTGTTATAGTTACTTTCGGGCAAGAGTTTATAGTTAATTGAGATAACCATAACTGGTGCATTTCAGGCGTTTTGTTAGTTTAAAACATTATGTCTTAACTTACATTTTCACTGAACCATTTAGCCTCTGTTTTTTAGTGAATACATACTTTATTAGACACACAAAGAGGGTTTGAATTCATTGCGAATGGGCTTCAGTTAGTGAGTACTCAGCTGAGATGGTTGTGTTGCACACTCACAGCGGAGATCTGCGTGTACTCTGCAGTCACTAGTTCAAATCCAAGGAGGGCTGTCTGTGGATTTCATCCTTTTGAGGTTGATAAATTGTGCTCTAATAAATTCCTTGTTAGTCGTGCTTCTTAAGTGGAGTGCTGCTAAACTGCAGTTGCAAACCCCGCATACAAATATAAGTCATACTAAGCACACATCTCATTACCTGCGAGGTGCCAGTTATTGCTAGAAGCTTTGTAGATGTGGGTAGATACCAGACTTCTTTTATGGGGTAACTGTAGGAATTATCTGTACATCCGGCCCCGTTGGTCCTGCATGCAGTGCTGCAGTTTTCGTCTTCCCTGAAGAGGTCACTGAGGGAAGTCTGTGGTTCCGTAGATTCTGAACCCGTTCAATAAAGGTCGTCGGATATAGATGATTTTGGTGTCAGCGGACCGCAAATGACGAGTGCGGTATGTACGAGTGTTTTCGTCACAAACGATCAATGAGAACACTACGTATTCATAGATTTCGTTCGAACCTTCGGGTTCCATTTTGTGTACGGCAGCCATTTTGTGTGGTTGCCCTCACATAGGCCGATGACTACGGCCGAACGAGTCTTTGGGACACGTACACCTTAGTTGACGTCTGAGTGACCTGAACGAGCTGACTCCTTGCCCGAGGCTGACCTCGTTGATCCAGTTCCTTGTAAAGCAGCTGGTCAGATAGAGATCAAAGAGCAGGACATTGCTTAGTTTATGGTACATGCACACACCCTTCTATCTTGCTTCTCATCTGCTTCTGTTCCTTCCTTTATGGCTTAATTATTGATTGGGTTGAGGTCTTTATTATGGGTTCGCCCGGCCTGTTCGAACAGGAATGTTGAATTTTGCTTGGTCATTTCTGGTGGGCTGGACAACGGAAAGTGGGATTGTCGTCATGCGATGTGTTTGAAATGTCACCCTACGATTGGTCAGTTTGTATGTAATTGATGCTAGCCAGGAATGTGATTTTTAGCATTAAAGACGATGCTCCGCTCTATGAATTTGTGCAGTCTCTAGCGCCCCACCCGTGTTGTGCTTCGTAGACCTCTGTTCCTGGTTGCAGCCAATAAATTTGGTCTTTGACGTCATCAAGAAGTGTCCCGTGTCTCTGTTTGCCAAGGCAGGGGAACTCGAAGACATCGGGCATTTTCCCTGGCGCCGCTGGGTTCTAAAACCTGGTTCTTCAAGTATGGGCACATTACAGCTTTATGATAGTGGAAAATGTATATGTTTCTGCAAAATTCAAGGGTTCATAAAGTGAAAGGAATACCCTAAACGGTCCTCGCATAGACGAACATTCAAAACAAAATTGAATATTAATTGATGTGCAGCTGTCCGGTTTTATATCTTATGCTGTTTTCACAGCATATGCACAGAGCATAACCTGCCTTCTATGTGGCACTGCAGGGCTTTTGCTGTTCAAAAAGTGGCTTACCAAATGGTCCCAAGTTTGAAATCTCATTATTCGGCTTCTGGAGATGTGAAATTGGTAGTGAGGCCTGTTCCTTTGTTAGGTGAAGGTGCCAACTTCTGGGAGTTGTTGTTTGGTGGTTGATGGGTGACACCATAGGGCTGTGCCGAAAGGTTTAGGCATCTTCTGGGATGGTGGAAGGCAGGGCCCATTGGCAGTGGAAGTACACTTGTGTAAGAGTCGGTGGCAGCAAGTGCTGTTGGGTGCAGTAACCGCTCATTCAGGCTGTGTTGATTGTATGTTTGTCATTTGGTCATAGGTGATTTGTTGTATGATAGTGCTTGGTGTGTCCTGATGAAGAGCACCTTTAGCAAGATGATACTCAGAGGCCCCTCTCAATGACACTGATTGTGAGGGGCCTCTTAGACCATTCTGCTTAGGAAAACAAGTTCCACCTAAAGCAATATTATGACCCCTGCGTGAATAGTGTGCATGGTACACTACATTGCTTTTTTGCGGACAAATATTCCAGGGCAACCATGGAGGACTTTGTGTATGGGAAAAAAACAGACTGTCAGGTTCACATGCGAAATTCAGTGCAGTAGGAATGTTTCCCATGTGCCATGCCCCCCCCCCCCTTTTGTACCGCTTTGTTCGCCATAAGTTGGCAGGGTATGCTCAGACGTGAGTCCCTTGCTCACTTTGCCACTGGATTCAAGCAAGCCTGGCTGAAGACGGCTGTAATGCCAGAAACCGGTCCTCGGAAGCTTGTTTCCGGTCCAGGGAAGACATGGCTTGGCAGTTCGGACTGGACTGTTCCCATGGGGCACAGGGTCAGACTGATTTGCATATGGCCATATCTGAACTGGGGTGGCGGAGTGGGCTAAAGAACAGTGATGGATTAAACCCAGATCTTTTGACTGGGTGTGAGTGTTTGATTGATTCAGATGCTCCGTCCATCACCACCCCCTTTTGTACCGCTATGCCCAATTCCATTGGCGCCAATAAGGGAATCAACTTGAGTTCCCCAGTAATACAGCGACCAGGTATTACTGATGCCCAATGCTATACAGGGTGTGCTATTACTCAATATAAGGTCAGACTGGGGCAGAAAATAGGCCTGGGCACCAAAATAAAAGTGGCCCACATTTGCAAATTGGAAAGTTTCAAAATTTGTAAAGGCACGGTGTATAGGTGTTTTGCAAAGTATGGAGACTGCATCCATTTGTACTTGTTAAAGGCAATGCCTGTGCTAATATCAGGAAAAACAACAGTGAAAACAGGCCCCTAAAACCAAAAAAGAGACCCACAAACCTCCAAGCACCTGGTCCACACTGACCTATCATACCAGCCACTCAGACACTGCCTTAGCGCCCATTGACCAGTGCACCCTTGGTAGCCCAGGGCAATCAGGCAGTGCCCAATGGGCTTGTGTGAGAGATCAGTCTGTGGGCCAGCTTTTTGGCTGTTTTTTGACCTGTTTTATGGTCTTCTTCTGGGCCTGTTTTTACTGTTAAGCTTGTGATATTACCTCAAACATTGCCTTCAGCGAGCTCACGTTCATGCATCCTTCCATACCTCGCAAAGCACCTATGCAGTTTGTCTTCACAAGTTCAAAACTACCCCAATTTGCAACTATGGGCCACTTTTTTAGCTATCTAATTTTATAATTGGGGCCACTTTTATTTTGGCGCCTGGGCCTATTTTCTGTCTCAGTTTGGCCTTGAACCCATAGGTGTGACTGTGGGAGTGGGGCCACTCCCAGTGAGTCCCTCTGTGGGTGTATCTGTGCTGCATGTGCGTGCAGTGTTCTGTCGAACATTTCCTGTTATCAGTATGCAAAGATGAATGCTTTTCACAGCTTGTCACTTATTCAAATTGTTAAAACATGGCAGACATTCCATCCCCTTGTAAGACAAAGTAGTCTAAAGGTCAAACATGACACACGACTGTGACAGGAGGATTTCAGGTGCTTTCAGAGTGGACATATTTAAGTAAATTCATCGACTTCTGCAGGCAACAACCGGTGAAAGGCCTCACTCCTTTAACTCGCTACCTTATGAACAGCAAGTCTGAAAAGGTGTCCAGCGAAGACATAAGAAAGCTGCTTGCATTTAAACACTAATCTATGGATTCACACTCAAGGTCTCATGAGTTTCCCGGGTAGAGTTGCAAGAATTCCAGAGGACTGGAACATCTGATTCCAGCCAGTATTCCTACACTTAGAGGCAGGAATTGCCAGAATGGGGAATAACAAGCAGACCTAGAAAATTTTAGACCAATGCACATGTTATGCTATGGAAGGGCAATCTTGCTTTAGACTCTCCTGGGGTACACTTTGTGCTCCCCCAAGTCGAAGTAACCAGGTGGACGGTGGCTGGGTACTGGAGCTGCTCGCAGCCTCCGAAGCTCCACTGACAAGCCCAGGTGTCTTCAATCCTGGGATTATCGGGTCTGCAGTTTGTGGACTGGAGACACCAGAAAAAACAGGGGCCTATTCACAAAAAAGTAAATTAACATGTGAGTAAATCTTCATACCTAAATTTACTATCACACTTTGGAGTCAATTCTCGTCACTTGACTATTCACCATTTTTAGTGCAAATTTACTCCAGAGGGTAGACACACATGCCTCCATCCCCTGAAACCAGGGGTTGGAGAAAAATGTAAGAGTTTTCACACAAAGGCGGAGCTCTCCATGACCATAGTAGAGCTCTCTGCCATCGTGGGAAAGAATACGGGAAATGATGAACGTTTATTAACTCCTAAACATATATATTTGATTTATTTATTTATTAACTATAAATACAAAATAAATATAAATAATTATTGTTACCCTAGAGCTAATAAAATAACATGTTGGAGCACAGTACCTCTTCAAAATAATTGTTTATTAAATAATTTAATAATTTAAATATAAACATTTATTTTAGAACTATTTAAAGAAAAAAAAGACCCTATATAGCAATTTTATTTGTAATATTTAGTCAAGGTAATTAGAAGTTGTATTTAATTAATGTAAATAACGTTTTATTTTTTAATAAAAGCTAAAGATAATTTATGTTGATACATTAACTATTACATAATTAATATTTCATTATTATTTTTTATAAATACGTTAACTATTTAATAATTAATATTTCATTATTATTGTTGCATTCTCATATAGTTACACATAGTTTACAAGTTTAAATAAATCATTATTTTGACAATATTTCCTGCGGGTGAAATTCTTATTCCTCCACCTGGACGTCTGTATCAATGCACTGTCCATGTCGGGAGCGATGGTGGTATTTGTGCCACAGTGGCCAACTGGCATGCACCCTTCTTTGCCTGGAACTATTGCCACCCGTAAGACACCTGCCACGCCCACAATATTGGAAACGGGATCAAGATAACTCCTGCTGCCACCCGAACACCTTGGGGCCCATTCGTCTATCTGCAAATGGGTTTATTCAACCGCCCAAGTGTTCCGCCTATTCTTATATTTCTGTGATTGTTTGCATGTTTTGGGGTGAGTTGAAGCTTACACCCCTGGGTACGCGCTGATGCCATTACTGCAGCAAGAATGGTTGAGGGACTTCCTCCCCCAGTTTGGCATGCTGCTCAACCTTTGGAGTGATCGGGGCTCACACTTTGTTCAAGCCAAGCCATTCCATCCCAGAAAAAAAAATTAAAAGGCCCGATTTAGAGTTTGGTGAATAGGATATTCTGTCACAAAAGTCACGAATATTCTGTACAAGCGCCATAGGATATAATGCACTTTTGATAAGGCAGACGGGACATCTACCATTATTGCGATGGAGTATCCCGTCCTCCAAACTAAAAATCACGCCCTAAGGACCTTGGAGATTGCCATGCGGCCGCCTACGATGCTTCCTCCAATTCATCAGTGTCGCCTAATACTTAGATTCTGCAATTGAATGATTGCATGCATGCACTTGACTGCCTCTTCAATTTCCAGTCTCACGTCCGAGATACCCCGCCTGACTGCCATATTGAGGTCTGCCACCATCTGAAGCCTGGCTGCTGGGTCTTTGACAAGGTGCAAGGAGAGTTTTCTCTGCAGGCATGCTGGAAGGGGCGCTAACAAGTGCTGCTCGCAACCCAAACTGCAGTAAAGTGTCAGGGACTTCCTGGCTTTATTCACCCCACTCACAGCAAAAAGCACCTACAAATCTGGTAATCCACCCTGTTGCCTCTGCTGTGCCTCCACCCAGTCTCCCGCTGCTGGATCTGCTCCACTAAAGTATTCCACTTTAGGACTGCAGGGAGGGCGCTCCTACCTGCACCCGCTCAGCTCCCGCAGCTGCATGATTCCCTGGTCCCTTCTCAAAGCTACAACCTTCACCCGAGGTGATCGTCCCTCTGACACACCTCTCCCACGCCACCCCTCCAGCTCTAGGAATAGACACCAGACCCATGGTCCTTGTACTTTCAAATGTGTGGGGGCAGTGCTTAAGTTGAGCCGGTGGTTTCCGTTGCTCGGCCCGGCACTTAACTGTCAGCACATCACTTATGACAGTATGTCACTTGGTGGCGCTGTTTGTCTAATTTCGAGATGAGCACAACATAGTTTATTTATTAATGCAATATACATTAAAAAATGATATTCCTTGTTGCCTAAGCCATTCTTGTAGCTTTAGGGTGGGCGGGGAGGGTGGACTAGTCTGAATTTTCACACTTGTATGAGTTTGATGGCTAGTAGCACTGTTGGTACTCTTTAGCTAACTCTACAGTCGTGTCTGTAGCACAGAGATACCCCTTCGGGGATCGATTCGGGCGCTATATAAATAAATAGATTGGCAGAACTGGCGGGTCAATCTGTAGTGCAGGCTGCAGGGGCGTCCTAAGAAAGGCCCTGGCACTTCTTGTATTTTTTACAAAGTAAGCACTGTGTGGGAGTCGTCATCACTATGCAAGTGCGCACTGGTGTTTTCCAAGTGGAAAGTGTTTAAAAAATGTCAGAAAGCAAGTGTGTGTGGAAGTAAAGGGAGGGGTAGACCAAACCTATGAGTAGACGTCTTGTGGTGATGATGCAGGGGCGTCCGCCAGGAGTTGTAGAAGCGCTGCAGGAGAGACCAAGTATCGATGTATTAGAAGGGGAGGGAGGGAGTCGCGGGAATCCAGTAATTCTTGAAGGAGGCATAACTGGACCCTCTCCAAACCCACCGCTGACCCTCATATAGACCACAAGACCCGCCTCTTCGTCCACTGCTCCAGGGGCTTCTCACCCACGTTTACCTGATCGCCATACAGACCTGGACGGCTTCTACATCACCACTCTCACAGACCCCAATACAGACCCCTCTATAAACCAGTACACGCGGATACTGACACTACCACCCCTCACACAACTAGAGCCACTGAAAGCTCGTGCCAGGCTCGAGTCAGATGCCCGGCTCCGATCGAGGTCCTCTTGGACCCTCAATCCCAGAACGAGTCGAGCCTCCATGTGATTCTACCACCCATGATCTAACCTCATGCACCAAGAATGAAAGACAAAGAATAAACGGGCGAACGAGATGCCCAACTAGTGGCTGGAAAGCACAATGTGAAAGCAGAAAACCTGAGACAAACCCCAGCTTTCTTGACGATTGTGTGATCCTGGGTGAATGTGTTATTTCATTAAACCTCCTTTTTCCATTATCACAGAAGTGAGAATTGTGGCTCAATGAGTAGAGCGGCAGACCCTGATGCAGAGGTCTAGCCCGGGACCAGGGTTCAATTCCCGCCTCGGCGGGTCTTGGGCTCAAAAATTCCACGGACCTGATAATTATCGCCTCGGTGCCTATTCCAACCATGGAGTCCCACTCTGCAACTCTGGGCAATAGCTTGCTTAATCTCCACAACGGCCCCCACAACGCTAAGGATGCCTGGCCTCCACCTTGGGGGTGCCCAGGAGTGGGCGCCTCACAGGGAAAGCCAGGATGGGTTCCACAGTGGTATTCGTACAAGCGCCTTGAGACCCTTGCGGGTGAGTAGTGCGCTATACAAGTATCAATTTACATTACATTTACAGAAGAGAGCGCTTTCAGGAGTTCAGGATGTGCTCTGTATAAAAATAAAATACCTCTAGTGTTTGATTGAATAAACTGCAGCATTGATTTGTCTATAATAAGATTCTAGGCCATGTATAGGGTGCGCGTGACAATAGGTGTGCATTGTGCCTCTACTGGCATTGTTCTTAGGGCGGAAATAGGGCATGTATGTTTCTAAATTCATGTTTGAAAACTACGAATGCCTCTCAATGCAGTGAAATAATCCGAGGGCTGGGGTGAAATGATAAAGGAACATGTACTTTTTCGAGTTTTGAAGAGACATTATCGTACTTTTAAACGTTGTTTGTAGCACAATTTACATGGTAATCATGTTAAGGTCTCGGCTTGTGCACGGGCTCTTAGAGACAAGCCAGACCCTTGGCTCGGCTCTGGCTCGGCTCTTCCTCTTCATGTGTTGGGTGGCCCACCTCTACACACAACCCAACTTGGCTCTCACTTACCCTCCGCACATACCCCACAAAGGACCATCATGTTGCCCCCAGGAAATGCTCATATACCCTAACAATACCGCACGTGCTGCTAAAAGCTCACGAGATACTTTTCAACAGACCCTCACAGACCCCAACAGGCCTTGACTGAGCCAGACAGAGTTCTGTACAGACCCTAACAGGCCCTCAGAGCCCTGCAAGGTCCAGCCCAACACGTTTTCCACAAAGACACAAAAAAAATGATTTTTGGAGCTGCTGAGATTCCAGGCCTTCTCACGCTCCACGGATATCACAAAACAGGTAGCGCTCCTTTACCTGCTGGAAAAACAGCCCCGGCCCCCTCATTAATCACCCGCCGCTGCGCAAGATCACAATATGTTTTACATAACTGGCCCCGGCACTCCGTCTCTGTCACTCGCAGCGCACAAGAAAAATACCAAACAGCCGCCTCGGAGAACGAAAACAGGGCGAAGAGGAGCCCGGTTCTGGCGAGTTCCTGCGGCGTCGCCTGGAGGGCCGCCTCCTGTGTTTACGTTCTGGGTCAGGGTCCAGGGGAAGGGTGCCGGGGGGACTCACAAAACCAGTTTCAGAGGAGTGGGGGGGAGATGCATGTGCTCCGAGATCTGTATCCTGGTGATAAATGAAGCCCAGACGTTCTGACAATGGTTAATGTACGCTGCGTCACCGAGATAGCGCCATGAAAGCCCTTGTGCGTAATGACAAAATATCTATTTTTTAGGCCGCGACACACCTGGGTGGAGAGATATTCAATTAATCTCCCTCGCTCTGCTTTTGAGGATGAAAGGCAAGGAACAGGCCTCTGTGCTCGGCTTCCTGCCCCCACCCCCCTCACCACCACCACCACCGCCATGACTCCCCCCACCCCCCAACTGTTCTCTGACAGAGCCTTATCTGGCAATCCAAGCTTTTATTTAATCTGCACGTGGCGCCTCACGTATGGACCACCCGGCATATCCGCCTGCAGGCCCAAACCGTGGCGGCCATTTTAGCGGGCGCCATTTTCATAAACAAAACCACCTACAAAGGCTGACTCAACTGGGTCACCTACCTCAGAAGAGCGGACAACCTGGCGTTTCAATACTCTCCCTGGAAAGCGTCATCCAGGGGCTTGTGGGAAGTTCTGGGCAAAACCCTGGCCCGTACGGTACGCCATAAGAATTGCCCGCACTCGCTGGAGCACTGTGCTGTTCCCATCGTGCAATGGACATGGCGGGGACTAGGGAAACCTATTACCAAGTCAGAATGGTATATCTAGCTGTTTTGCCTGTCCTATCCTTCTCCTACGCCTATTCCTAACTTTCCTGTACTTTCCTATCTAGACCTACCTCTCTACAAAAGTATAGCCAGCAAAAGGGAGAACCGCTCAATTTGTTACTCTATACTAGGACCAAGCCAGCAGTAAACCCATACAACAAATGTATGTATTATGTATGGAAAACTCAAATGAAAATAAAATATAAAAAATTGTTACAAAATGAAATACATCATTTGCATTACCTCCCAATCGCAGCGCCTCCTACTGGAAATCAACTCAACAGCACCCCGGATTCACCCTTCAGACAGAACTTTCCTTCTAAGAACATTTCTACAAAAAAATCATGTGAGCCTGGTATCAGGTCAGCCTCCTGAAAAAAATGAACATATTCCGCCTTGAATTGGCTGTAGAACAGTGCAAGCTTGCGTCTATTTGCACCTGGATGGAGCAGCGGCCTGCACCACGGTTTCAGCGTCACCACAATTACCCCACTGAACGTCATACTGCATGCTCCAGAACGGTTCATCATGGGTGTAAGGAAGTTTTCCTGCACCACCCTAAGACTGAAGAAAACACACTGCTCCTTCCAACCTCACATGCAAGGCGACCAGAAATGGCCTCAAACCCGGCTCCGTAAATAACCATCTCATGTGGACAGCACCACACCACACGTCTTGCGCTGTCACTCTGTCGCTAGGTTTGTGCTCTGCAAATATTCTTACATGTTGTGTCATATCGATTTGTGTAGCGCACTAATCACGGAGAGGTCATCCAGGCGCTTGGGTAGGTGAGTAGGTGTGAGTTCCCCAAGGTGCTTATATGAAGAGCTAGGTCTCAGCTTCTTGCGGAACTCAAGAAGTGAGGTGCATCGATGGAGGGTACTCCATGCCTTGGGTGAGAGGCAGGAGAGCGAGCAGTCTCCGGTTTTGTGTGGGGAATGTGTGCGAGTGAGACAGAGAAGAGGTGTCTGGTGGGTTGGTGAAAGTGTATGTGGCTGTTCGGGTGTTCTGGTCCTGTGTTGTGTGGGCTTTGTATCTGTGCGTGAGAAGTTTGAATCGGCTGCGCTTGTGAATGGGGAGTCAGTGAATCTTCTTGAGATGTGGGTCCAGCGTGGGAGATCGAGTGCGATTCTTGCAGCGGTGTTCTGGATGGGCTGAAGTCTGTGTAGGAGTTGTTTGGAGATTCTGGCATAGAGGATGTTGCCGTAGTCCAGCTGTGGAATTTTAATTTGCGATCTGAACATCATCTGCGCCAGCTTGTCACCTATGTACTACGTGCACGGCAGCCATTTTAGATATCATGGTCTCCCTGTCCACGATCGATCGCCAGCGCGCCCCTCTGACCCAGCAAGCATCCTCCGCGCACCCTGGCTCCCCCTCCCTCCTCCTTATGAGCATGACCCTTCTGCATGACCCTGTCCTTGGGAGTCACGCCAGCGCCTGACCAACACCTCCTCTCCTCCCATGAATGCCCCTCTGTTGATAAACCTCCCTCCTGCGCTGGATTGTCCACGCAGCATGAATACCACTCCATTGATGGCCCCTCACCCCGTGTCCGACTGTCCACACAGGTCCGAGGCCATTGCCTAAGCCGGGAGATATCATTTACTGCCCTTTATTGTATGAGGTCGCTCTCCTTCAAAGGACCCTCTATTGATCCAGGCCTCCCCACCCCCCCTGTGATATGATCAGGCGCACACATCCTAAGACTCGACGGAACACTCAGCTGCGTGATGGCCCCCTCCTCTTATCAGCAGGTTGAGGACCTCTATTGTGAAGGTATATGGGGGTGGGATTGACACTAGGATTACGGGGATGTCTTTTCCTTGCTTTACAAAGTTCTGATTGTAGTAAAGGAAGGTCACATGCCATAAACCAGTGTATAAGAGGCCAGGCCTCCGAGAGGCTGTTAGAGCACCTCGAGACGATACCTTGTTGTCTGATCTGATGTGTTCTGCTCCGTCGGAATAAACTTCTGTTTCCTGCCTTCTGGTCTCCGGCGCCTGCCTCATTGCTTGGTAAATTTGAATGGTACAAGGGCGGTTAGCGCCGGGCAAATCTTGAGAAAGGTCCTAGCCCTACCTTTTTCTACAATTGGCGTCCCAAAGCGTGGGGCCCATCAGCGACACGTGGATCCAGTGGGAGAGGTCCCGATGACAGAGTGAACGACTGCAACGATCGGGAAGAGCTCGTGTCCGATAGACCCTCGTCTGACAGCCGATCATCCGACCTTCACTAGTTCTGAACAGACCTCTCTCGAGTGATCTACGGTCCTGACTGGGAACCATCAGGAGTGCCGCGAACATCACGAAGGAGAGAGGACGATCGGGCGCTGGATCCAGAAGACAGGAAACCGTCCATGCGGTCCGGGTAAGGTCGTGTAAACACGACGAATTGAGGAAAATTGTTTTTGTTTGGATAATACTAGTATTACGCTTTGTTGAAACCCTCTGGAGATTCACTGTCTGCAAACGGGGAAAAACAAACAGGCTCTCTCTTTGCAAGCAGTGAAGGATAGGTAACGCAGACTTTTGTCCCCGTTGTAATCCGTCGTGCCTATCTTCCTCCCCCACTGTTTCCCGAACTGTCGTTCGTGGATTATTGTCTGGAGATTCTTTGTCTGCAAACAGGGAAGAACAAGGTCTCTCTTTGCAGGTAGAGAAAGAGTGGGTAACGATAACTTTTCGTGCCCACTTATTCTCCCCACTGGATTGTTTGATTGGCCGATTATTCGGTATTGGTTCTTTTGAGGTATTCACGGCCTCCAAACAACGTAGAATAGAAATATTCTGTCTAGTCTTTGTCCGCCGTGATAAGATAGGTAGTGCAGACTTTTGTCCCCGTTGTAATCCGTCATGCCTGTCTTCTCCCCACTGGTTGGTAGCCTGTTTAGCCCGGACCGCTTATTAGAGATGAACCATCCAACTCCACTGGAGGGCACCCCTAATAAGGACATGTTCACTAAGTATGGACTAGTCGCTATAGCTTACACTAAACTATGGCATAAATATACGAAAAAGGACCCTGAAAGTCAGTGGCCACTGATAGGTTCCTTTGACGAAAATAAAATAAAAACATTAGAAATAGCGCTCCAGAAGAATAAGACCACGCCCACTATGCTCGACAGTATCGGCATGTGGCGCGAAGAAACGGAACAACGAAAGAAAAGAGAAGAAGCAAAAATAGGGAAAGAATTACGAAAGGCAGCCCACCTGGCCGCGAAGCAACTAGAAGAAGAAATAAAGGAAAGAAAAGATACTATGCAAAACCAAGAATCAGGGTCGACAGGCCAATGTCCTGTTAGGACCCCCTCTGCGCTCTACCCTGAATTGCCCTCCAAACAACGGGCGAACGATGAGTTACTACTAGGTCCCCCAATCATCTACATGCCCCCTCCATATGCCCCCTGCCGACAAAGCTTTCACGCTCCGAGTGTGAGCGAAAGCGATCTCAGTGCTAGTGCACCAGCCCTCACGGCCTTTGCACCAGCCACATTAACAACCTCATCAGACGACCCCGAGTCTAGCAAACAATCATCAACCAGACTAAATAGGTTGAGCAAAGATGAGCGGGATGGGATCGACAAAATAGCAAAGACATTGGTAGAACGAAGGGAGAGCGAAGAATACACAATGAGCATATATAATTCACATGCCGACAGCCACAGACGGCATTTCATCTTGCGATTCAGCTACCACACCCTGAACGCGTATGAAGATAGGTATCAGAGCAAGGGTCCCGCTAAACTAACAACACTGTATAGGAAAATTGATGTTGGAGATGGGACTGAACGTGAGGCGACGGAGCTCTTCATGCAAATGCTTGAGGTCTTCCGCCACCTCGCAGAACAGAAACCAGAAGCCAAGGTTACGGTCCCTGAAACAACCTCGGCAGAAGTAACCAATACTATGATGCCTATCAGAGAAGCGGCTCCTTACTGGATCCCGCCACGGGGCCAGGGAACGAGCGATGATATTAATAATGAAAATGCAAAAGGGAGGGTTGTGTACAATTGGGTTTACCAACCATGGGACCGACAGGATATCCTAACCTTCAAACAAACCCTGCCCGATTTAAGAAAGAACCCGACGGCATTTTATACCGAATTAGGCACAGCCTTGGGTTCGACAATAATGACTTTAGCGGACATTGACTTGTTCTTTGGGTTATGCCTGCCAGCTGATGTGTGGAAGCAAATCCGGAAGGCTGACCACACGGATCTGTTTGGGCATACCTGGGACCAACTCGGTAAATTAGATAGACAACGAGAACCTGGAAGGAAACCAGTGAAAGACATACTAGAACTCCCAGACAAAATAGTTCAAAAATTAAAAACACTGGTCCCGGAAAGAAAGGTAGACTGGTCGATAGTTACGGCCTGTCGACAGAAACCGCAGGAAGATGTGTCAGAATACTTCTCCCGATTCGAGACAGTGTTCTCCGACTACAGTGGCCAAGACATGACCACCGCAACCGGACAGCACCTGTTTGTACAAAATTACGTAAAGGGTCTAACACAAGAGGTCTCCCAAAAGCTGCAGACAAGTGAGAGTAGTTGGGGGGCCTCCAAACCTGCAGCTATCCTTCAGATGGCTCAGTATTACGAGCACCAAAAGAATGAGATTGATAGGGCGTCCGAGAAAAAGAAGAAAGATTTAAAGGAAAGGGTAATGATAGCCCAGATACAAGGTATAACGATGGGACGGGAACCTCAAAGAGGGAACTACCAATCAGCCACCCCCAGAGATCCACCTCCTAAAGATCACGCTCCCACACCCCACCCTGGACGTAGAGACATTAGCAACGACCAATGTGCCTTCTGCAAAGGGTTCGGCCATTGGAAATAACAGTGTCCGGTTATGCTAGAGATGAATAGAAATAGGGACTCCAGGGATGTGGCAAGTGGTCCAAGAAATGGGGTACAAGGACGAGGGCACGCCAACGGCACCAACAATGACAGATCAGGGAGGCTGAACACATTTGACCGTTCCCGGCAGAACCAATATCAGCTGTCCGAAGGTGAACATGCCCCCGACTTTGCATAGGACTGCCAGGGGCAAGGGAGGGATCCAGTCGAGCTCTGTGTTGACCAGCAAGGTCCTTATGTCACCGCTAAGGTCTTGGGTACAGAGTCTCCATTCTTGGTAGACACTGGGGCGACACGTAGTGTGTTATCAAAACGACTGATTCCAAGGGCACCCTTGTCTGGCTCACACATAACGTCGATAGGTTTCGATGGAACGCCCTCCACTAACCCCCTGTCCGTGCCTATTTCCTTTGATCTAGAAAACAACACCACTGACGCAACATTCCTGCTTTCCTCCAACTCCCCTGACGCCATTATGGGCATTGACTTACTGAAACACTTTCGAGCTACCATTAGGTGTTCCCCAGATGGAATACGAGTCATCCTATACGACAACCCAGACATGCCCAGATCCCGTCCCCCACGACACATGTGCCCCATAACTGACGCTGACATGTCCTTGCTTGACGCCCTGCCCCCGTACTTGTGGGCCAAAAACGACTCTGATGTGGGGCGAATGATGATTGATCCTATCCACATAACTGTACGACGGGACGCTATGCTCCCGAAACTCCCGCAATATCGGATATCCCCAGAGGGTGAGAAGGCACTGGTAGCGATCATTCAGTCTCTGGTAGATGCAGGAGTGGTTGAAGAGGTGGTTAGCAACGTCTGCAACAGCCCAATCCTACCTATTGTTAAGAAGCAAGGTGAAGGAGATGAGAAAGCGTACCGCTTCATCATCGACTTACGAGAGATTAACAAAGTGGTTGTACCCCAATATCCCGTAGTCTCTGATATCACCACCATTTTGACCCTCATCCCGTCCACCGCCACCACCTTCACTGTTATCGACCTTAAGAACGCGTTTTTCTCTATCCCCATCCATCCAGACAGCCGTTATCTCTTCGGCTTCACTTTAAAGTCCCGCTCGTACCGATTTTGTAGAGCTCCCCAGGGGTACACTGAAAGTCCCAGCATTTACAGCCAGGCCCTCAAAAGACAGCTGGATGCCTTCCAGCTACCAGAGGGAGTGGTGTTGATCCAATATGTCGATGATATCCTTTTGGCGGCCGACACCACCCCGCTTGCAACGACAGCCACTGTCCAACTCCTACACTTCCTTGCAGAAAATGGCCATAAAATCTCCAAAAAGAAGTTACAGTTTTGCCAGCCACAAGTGACTTACCTAGGCCATCTTCTGTCCAAAGAAGGGAGGAAACCTACCCCTGACCGAATCCAAACCATCCTAGACACCCCCATCCCAAAAACACAAAAACAGGCCCGCTCTTTGGTTGGCCTAACCTCTTTTTGCAGACAGTGGTTGCCTAATTATAGCCTCATTGTGAAACTATTACTTGCCCTGCTGACCAAAGATGTCCCCTCCCCGCTTCCTTGGACCACTGAGTGTCAAGCCTCCTTTAAGGAATTACGGGATGCACTCTGCTCAGCACCCGTCCTCGGAACACCGGATTACTCCAAACCCTTCTCCCTCTTCACCCACGAAAGGGAGGGATGCGCATTGTCTGTCCTGACTCAATCGGTTGGCCCTAAGCAGCGCCCTTGTGCCTACTTCTCCGCCACTCTTGATCCTGTAGCCAGAGCTTTACCTGCCTGCCTTCGAGCAGTAGCTGCCGCTGCTGTCTCTATCCGTCAGAGCGAGGGAATCGTACTTTCCAACTCCCTCACTGTATTAGTGCCCCATGCAGTTGACACCCTTTTGAACCAGACAAAGACCCAACACCTGACTAGCGCACGACTGACAGGGTACGAGTTGACTCTGCTTGCACCCCACATCACACTAAAGAGATGCACGACTTTGAATCCTGCCACATTGTTACCCCTGCCTGAAAACGACCCCGACGTTCCTCCCATACACGACTGTGTGACCCTCACAGACGAACAGACTAGGAGTAGGGTTGACCTCCGAGACACTGCTTTTCCTGACCCCGATGGAGAGCTATGGGTAGACGGCTCATGCATCAAACTCCCAGATGGCACCACTTCAGCTGCCTATGCAGTAACGACAGCCCGAACAGTAATTGAGACAGCCTGCATCACACAACGATCTGCCCAGGCAGCAGAGCTGATAGCCCTCACCCGAGCATGCATCATAGCCGCAGGGACCACCGCGAACGTATATACGGACAGCCAGTATGCCTTCGGAGTGGTCCACCATTTTGGGCTCCTGTGGAGGGAGAGGGGATTCCTGACGTCCCACGGCACCCCTATCCTCCACGGAGATTTAATGTCCGCTCTGATTGAGGCAGTTCTCCTCCCCAAATGATTAGCGGTGATCAAATGTCAGGCACACAAAAGAGTGACAGACTTAGTCGGACAAGGGAATGCATTAGCCGACATCACTGCACGAACCACAGCTGAGAATAGGACGGTGACACGCATATATGTGACCAGGTCGCAAGCAGAAAAATGGAGTGACACAAGGGAAATGATCAGAGACATACAGTCGGCCAGCACCCCTCACGAATTGACTAAGTGGGCAAGGGTGGGTTTGAAGGACGAAGAGGGTTGCTGGCGAACGAAAGATGCAAATAAGTGGTTACTGCCCGACTCATACCTGATCCCCATACTGACAATGGCACATTCCCCCGCACACATAGGATCTGCACCCATGATCAAACTCATTTCCAAAGTCTGGCACAATGACAAAATCCCCGACTCAGCCAGACGCCTAGTTCAGCAGTGCCTTATCTGTCTGCAACACAACCCCGGGAAAGGAACTGTAGTACCCCGGGGAGGGTTTGGGACCCCCAATCACCCCTTTGAGGTCCTTCAGATGGACTACATCCAACTAGAGAGATGCCAAAACCTGAAGTATGTACTAGTCATTGTGTGTGCCTTCAGCAAATGGGTAGAAGCCTATCCAACCCGTGACAACACTGCCATGACTACTGCCAAAGTGCTACTGAAGGAATTCTTCCCTCGCTATGGCCTTTGTCGAATTTTATGGAGCGACAATGGCCCCTACTTCATAGCTGAGGTTATCCAATTAATCCTAAAGGGGTTGGGGGTGAAGCAACGATTTCATGCGGTCTTCCACCCCCAATCCGCCGGTCTAGTGGAACGCCATAATGCCACACTGAAGCTGAAACTGGCAAAAATAGTGGCCACCACTGGACTTAACTGGCCGGATGCCCTCCCACTGGCCTTGTTATCGATGCGCTCCACCCCCACCAAGCACCATTTGACCCCCTACGAGGTCGTGTTTGGGCGACCGATGAACCTCTGGACTGCTCCCAAACCGACCTCCATTCATGACGTCCCAGACGTCCTACTATCTGATTATTTGTGCAAGTTAACCAAAACGTTGTCTGTCATTCATCAACAGGTGCAGCAAGCCATCCCCGATGCTTCCAGGGGCCCCGGCCATGACATCCAACCGGGAGATTTCGTGCTGATACGAAATTTCCAGCGAACCAAGAGTCTGGAACCTCGGTGGACGGGCCCCTGGCAAGTGCTGATCACCACCCGAACGGCACTCCGAGTGGAGGGGAAGAAGCACTGGCTGCACGCGCATCATTGTCGGAAGGTCTCTGCAAACCTGGCCACGACAGAAAACGTCAGCACCCAAGAAGAGCTCCTGAGCAAAGACCGACCGATATTGGACTGTTATCCCGATACTGAGGCACTCGAACTTGCAAAATTCTCTGATCCCACTGTGCCATCCAGAGAAGGGTATTTCCTGCGTCGAAAGGAGGGAGTTTCGGCTAAGTAGGCCACGGACTAAGTTAAATCTCAGAACGGTGACCTAAACACAATCAAGGGTTGCCGGGAGAGAAGCTAAACGAAGTCTGTGGTTCTGCCCGCTACCGAGCCCCCTTGAAGGTGATGGAAGCGCCAGACAAGAAGATGATGGAAGCGCCAGATAAGAAGATGATGGAAGCAACAGGAAATACCCAGTATAGAAATCCAAAGACTGACAACTTGCACAAATCAAAGACAATCGCACTCTTCATTGTCTTCCTCTTCTGCCTCCTCCTCATGACCTCCTTCTGGATTCTGGAGGAAAGCACACCGGCTCATGAGGCATTGCTACCTACTGCACAGCCGACCCCCCTGAAAGAGCATCACCTAATCTCTCTGTCGCCTCAGCTCCGAGAAAGGCGCAGGGAATTCTGGAACAATTCCTTCGTGCAACTGTTGCACCAACACAACCTTGCTGCAAATGCTACGAACTGCTGGATCTGCGGGTTGCTCCCGCATGCTACAGGACACTCCATCCCCTTCATTCCTTCTCCTTTCTCAGTTCACGGCTCCTGCCTCGCCTGGCTGATCCTCATGCAAGAGAGCCACAAGGAAAACGCCACCTCCAGCCGGACAGTGTCGCACTTCTACTCTGGGTTCTGGCTGAACAAAACCGAAAGGACCTCTGTTGCTCTGTGTCCAGCGCTTACGGGCGCCACCTTCCTTAAAGACATTCCTGCCAAAGAACGAGTCGAAGTACAGGTGCTCCACAACCCAGCCAGGACCACCTTCTCTCATCTGCAAAAACAAACTACCGCTACTCTGACTGTGGCCCTGTCTGTTATCAATGTCACAGGTCTTGTGTGTCTCGAAGGCCATGGAACGCAGCTGGTGGGTCACAGTGCCTGCCGAATCACCAGAACATTGGACTCAGTTGACCCCCCTTCCTTTGTTGCTTCTCCGAATATGTACTTTGTGTGTGGCACCAAAGCTTACACCTGGCTCCCGAGAGGTTGGAAGGGCGCCTGTTACATTGCCTTCGTTCTTCCACCCACATATGTAGCCCCTGCCAACCATCACCGGCAGAGGCGTGCAGATGACATTGGACAAACCGACTCCACCGGAGCACAGTTCCTAGATGCTGCAAAAGGACTAGTTCCCCTGTGGGGCCCAATGGCAAACAGCCGCGCTATCCGACACCTGACCCAGGCAGTAGAAACAACGATCAACATCACGGCTGGCATCCTCGCCAACAACACGGCGGAGCTTCAGGCGGTCCGCCTTGTGACCCTCCAAAACCGCCTTGTCTTAGACGTGGTCCTAGCCGACCGAGGAGGAGCATGCCGCATCATCGGATCCAGCTGCTGCACATACGTGCCTGACAACTCGCCTTCAGTCTACAAAGCCATTGAACACCTCCACAGACTTTCCTCAGAGGTTCACCAAGAACAAGAAGGATGGTCGCTTGGGAGCTGGTTTTGGGACACTTTGAAGAATTGGGGTTGGAAGTTGTTTTCCTTCGTGCTGATACCTGTTGTAATATTATGTGGGTGTTGCTTAGGTATCCAATGTCTGCCACCTTTGTGCGGCCTTGTTTCTAACTGTATGTGCCCAAAGACTTTGGACTTCCGAAATGAGCACATGAGCCCCCTCTATGAAGTAGAAATACGTGGCCTTATGGGGATAAATCCAAACTGACAAGTTGGCGAGACATGTTAAAAGGGAGGACTGTGGAATTTTAATTTGCGATCTGAACATCATCTGCGCCAGCTTGTCACCTATGTACTACGTGCACGGCAGCCATTTTAGATATCATGGTCTCCCTGTCCACGATCGATCGCCAGCGCGCCCCTCTGACCCAGCAAGCATCCTCCGCGCACCCTGGCTCCCCCTCCCTCCTCCTTATGAGCATGACCCTTCTGCATGACCCTGTCCTTGGGAGTCACGCCAGCGCCTGACCAACACCTCCTCTCCTCCCATGAATGCCCCTCTGTTGATAAACCTCCCTCCTGCGCTGGATTGTCCACGCAGCATGAATACCACTCCATTGATGGCCCCTCACCCCGTGTCCGACTGTCCACACAGGTCCGAGGCCATTGCCTAAGCCGGGAGATATCATTTACTGCCCTTTATTGTATGAGGTCGCTCTCCTTCAAAGGACCCTCTATTGATCCAGGCCTCCCCACCCCCCCTGTGATATGATCAGGCGCACACATCCTAAGACTCGACGGAACACTCAGCTGCGTGATGGCCCCCTCCTCTTATCAGCAGGTTGAGGACCTCTATTGTGAAGGTATATGGGGGTGGGATTGACACTAGGATTACGGGGATGTCTTTTCCTTGCTTTACAAAGTTCTGATTGTAGTAAAGGAAGGTCACATGCCATAAACCAGTGTATAAGAGGCCAGGCCTCCGAGAGGCTGTTAGAGCACCTCGAGACGATACCTTGTTGTCTGATCTGATGTGTTCTGCTCCGTCGGAATAAACTTCTGTTTCCTGCCTTCTGGTCTCCGGCGCCTGCCTCATTGCTTGGTAAATTTGAATGGTACAAGGGCGGTTAGCGCCGGGCAAATCTTGAGAAAGGTCCTAGCCCTACCTTTTTCTACACAGCCTGCTGGTGAGGAACGCTTGCTTGATGGTCCTTCTTGTATTCTGAGGCAACCATTTGAGGATTTTTCCCAGCATGCATTGGATGTGGAAGCAGGAGATGCACACTGCATTGCCTTGAGCCGTCATGTTGAGCTTGTCGTCTAGGACGATCCCTATATTTCTTGGGTGGTCTGTGGTTGTTGGTCCGAGCTCTGGTGGCCACCAGGTGGAGTCTGAACAACAAAGAGTAACTGTGGGTCTAGACAAAATAATCCATGAAACAGTGTCTGATGAGTAACTCAATCCTGAATTAAATTATGTAACTGAAAAAAATGTGATTTAAGCACAGCAGGTTACTTCCATGTTTTGAAAGTACCCATCAGTTATCGTCCGAATCCGCCCTTGTCATCATCTGGGCCTCCTCACACCAAGGAGAGTATTCTTGCAGCCACTTGTAGAATAAAAAGTGGGTGCCCCAGTGTGTGGAATGTTTTCAGGAAGGTGACCAAGTACTGATAACTACAAAGCAGTGCGTAAAGAAAAATAATAGTGATAATAATGACTAGTGTGTGGCTAAATGTGAACTCTAAAATTGGAGAACCGGGAGGAAAAGTAATTTATTAGGTACCTCACATGTTTCCAATATTTAAAAACCATTGCGGAAATATAGTAGGTTTAACAGATAGTTACTATATATATCATAAGGTCAACATGTTTCTGCAGTTAATGGACCCATAATGGTGTCCGCTGCTTTCTTCAGGACCATATCTCGCTACTGCTTAAGAACAGAACGAAATAACATATATTTACTTAACATGTTACAAGTGTCATCTGGACGTCCTTGAGTAAATATGAGTCCTCCTAGGTACTACTGGAGATCCAGGTAATGAGAATGTTCAAGTTCAAGTTCAAGTTCAGGAATTTATATAGCGCACTACTCACCCAGAGGGTCTCAAGGCGCTTGGGGAGGGGGTTCATTATTTATCGAATAGCCAGGTTTTAAGTTTTTTTTTTAAGGAGATGTTGTTCTGTGTAAGGCGGAGGTGAGTGGGGAGTGAGTTCCAAGCCTTGGCCGCCAAGTAGGAGAAGGATCTACCTCCCATGGTGGGTCTGTGGATACGCGGAACTGCGGCGAGGCCTTGATTGGAGGATCTTAGTTGACGGGTGGGTGTGTAGAAGGACAGTCGAGTGTTGAGGCATTCGGGCCCTAGTTTGTAGAGGGCCTTGTGTGCGTGGGTGAGGAGGCGGAATGTTATTCTCTTGTTGACGTGGAGCCAGTGGAGGTCTTTCAGGTGGCCAGTAATGTGATCTTGGCGAGGGATGTCCAAAATGAGTCTCGCTGATGCGTTTTGGATGCGCTGGAGTTTTTTCTGTAGTTTGGCTGTAATTCCTGCGTAGAGGGTGTTTCCGTAGTCTAGACGACTCGTAACCAGTGCGTGGGTGACAGTCTTTCTTGTTTCGGCGGGGATCCAATGGAAGATTTTTTTGAGCATACGAAGTACGTTGAAGCAGGAGGATAAGACGGCGTTGACTTGTCTGGTCATCGAGAGTGAGGAGTCTAGGATGAAGCCACGGTTACGTGCATGGTCTGTGGGTATGGGTGCTGAGCCCAGAGCCGAAGGCCACCATGAGTCGTCCCAGGCAGAGGGGGATGATCCTAGGATGAGCACTTCCGTTTTGTCCGACTTGAGTTTTAGGCGGCTTTTTTTCATCCATACGGCTACTTCTTTCATGCCTTCGTGAAGATTGGTTTTGGCGGTGTTGGGGTCTTTGGTGAGGGAGAGGATCAGCTGGGTGTCGTCCGCGTAGGAGATGATGTTAAGGTTGATGTAATGAGAATTACACCATCAGACAAAGACATTGACAACACAAAAGACAAATACAAAAACAACACCAGGTGGAGTCCCATGACGAGGTCTTGATTCCAAAGACCAGTACTTCTGTCTTATCTGTGTTACGCTGCAGGCCGTGGTTTGCATCCAGTCTGCTACCATGCTCATGCTGTTGAAGAAGTTGGTTCTGGCGGTGGCTGCCTTGTCCGTCACACATACAGCAAACAGACTCACAAGCTACATACAGAGCTCCAAGCAAAGATTTCTGGATCTCAGACAAAATGATGTTTTGTCTTTTGGACTTGCCCTTTCGTCTAGCAACAAGGACATGTTTGGGCTTTCTGTATCAAAGTGAACCATCGCTTTAGCCTTACGACTAAACCCCGGAAAAAATCTAGGCACGCCGCTGTAATCTCTGGAAATTTTGTACATTTCACTTTAAGATTGTTATGTGAAATTCCTGAAATGTTGCAAATACACCATGTACCGTAATAATCCTGCAAACGTTTAGCACAGGAATAAAACTAACATCTAGCACGCAAGGGGCACCTGTGTTATTGACACAATTATTTTTTGGGGGGGTGGTGGGGGAGGGTAGGGGTGAGAAGTGCGTCCAAAAGGGACACACGGATGCATTGAAAACTAAATACCGATTTTGCATTTGAAAGGATTTTGTTTATTTTTGTAGAATTTTGCAGAATTACGCAAAAGTAGATTATGCAAATTGTGCACACCGCCGTGTATGACCCTGCATCGTCTCACACGTTAGGGAACAGGGCGACTACAACCTGCCCAAACCCACTCACTGTAAAACTGCCCATGCACCCGGGAAGGACAGAAATTCGCGAATCCATTGCCCCCATCAGCAAACCATTAATTGGAACCCCCCATAACACAAACACCGCCAACAGCGCCTAGAGGCCACGTAACTGGCAAATATTTCTCTTTTTACAATATTGCGTAACATAAGCGTAATAAAGACGAAAGTATTGACGAGTTTAAATTGCTGACTGTCTCGTATAAGGGCACTCACAGACTACTGTAAACGTGATCACGTGACGTGTGCTACACGAGTGCAGCGCTGTGACGGGGGCGTCAACATGATGAATCCTTAGCGCCCCATAACTAACCCCTGCACACACAGCAGACAGGCCCTTGGGGGTAATAAGCCAGACACGGTGTCTTTTTCCACGGGGCGGGAGGGGTCATACATGGAAAACAAAGCCCCGGCTCCCTGACACGCCGGCGCTGCGAAGGGCTCTGTGTAAACACCGCAGCGCTGGAGCGCCATTTGTTAGACACGGGCGGCGCACGGCAGACAGGCCCCGCTGCCTGGGCTTGCAGCCTCTGCCAGGGAGGGGTGGGGGCGGAAGATTGCATCATGATCTATAACCGCCCTGTGCTCCCTTCGGAAGCTGTGAGGGTAGGCAGCAGGCTGCGAGGTGAGGATGGGCCCCCGGGGGCGCAGCCACCCACAGCAGGCCCGGCCCGGACTGCACCCTTCAAGGCAAGATGGGGAACTAGATCGGTTCGTGGGGCTTCAGTAACGGATTAATGCGTGGTTAACCTTCCAGGCGCTGTTAGCCACCCTTCGAGGCGCTTCCACATTCATTCACCAGCATTTCCTGCTAAAAAATATACCTACTTTTAGGAAGTATTACAGTTACCAATGCGCTTTTGAAATATGTTGCATTTTATTTCATTTCGAACTTGTTAAAACTAATTATTCGTATGTTCACCACTTGCGACGGAATTGTTTAAATCTCGTTGATGGAAAGGTAGTTAAATAAACACGTCAAGCTTCTCACGTGCAGTTATCGTACAGGCAGGGAAACGTGGTTTGACCAAGAACTCACCGGCTCGTAGGTGAGGCCGGGACTTGAGATCACAAGGTGGAGACCGATAGATCGAACTGCTCTGAGCGCCTCGTCCAATCTTGAGATCACAAGGTGGAGACCGATAGATCGAACTGCTCTGAGCGCCTCGTCCAATAAGATGGGTCCCAAACGTGTGCGTTTCGTCACGTGGACACTGTCAGTGTCGAGTCAAGGTTGAGATTAGCAGGGCCATAAACATACTAATTATAATTATAATATTCAACAGCCTAACTACAGCGCAGACTCCCCCCTCATTTTTCTGAGTAGGACTATAAATTATAATAAAGAAAAACCAAAGGTGGTGTCTTCAGCCTGGCTTGCTTGACTCCAGTGGCAAAGTGAGCAAGGGACTCACGTCTGAGCATAACCTGCCAATTTAGGGCGAACAAAGAAACACCAAAGGTGCTTGTTTCCAGTCCAGGGAGGACCTGGCTTGGCAGTTCGGGCTGGACTGTTCCCATGAGGCACAGGGCCAAGACTGATTTGCATATGGCTGGGTTCAAACTGGAAAAGCATGGTGAGCAAAAAACGATGGATTTAGGCCCAGATCTCTGTACTGGGGTGAATGTATGACATTGATCTGTATTCTGTCCAACACCTGTTATTTTTATAAATTATAATAAGCTCCGTTTCTGACCTTCTGCCAGGTACACATTCTCGGTTATATTAAAATTAATTTTCAACTTATGGTTCACGAAACCTAAGCATTTCCACTGCAAGGCGTTTTCTGCTTAAAGCAGTCCCTCAATTGTGAAAATTACAAACAAAAATACAATGATATTTATTTCTGAAAATTTCTCATAATAATAGATGAAAAAATCTCGCGAGATTTCGCTTGGGCCTTTTGTTTTTGCCTTCATTTCTAAGTGTTTTAGAAGCGTTCCCTTATGCCCTTTTCCATTCTGTATAAGGCGATTTTGATGGTATCCTTTAGATGTCTCAGATCATCATTGGTGGCGGCTAGCTTCAGACTTATCAGTGCCTGCGCAGAGACCCACCAGCTCCCTCGACAGAGCAGTGATACTTTCAGGGTTTAGAACTCATACGGGAGAGAAATATTCTGCCCTAACAGTTCATGTGTTGTGTTCTTGCACTGAGAATATTCCTTAATATCACCCTTCAAGCGGGCTGTTATTGCACTGAGAATATACCTTAATATCACCCCTCAAGTGAACTGTTAGTGCACTGTGAATATACCTTAATATCACCCCTCGAGTGGGCTGTTTTTGCACTGAGAATATACCTTAATATCACCCCTCAAGTGGATTGTTCTTGTACTGTGAATATACCTTAATATCACCCCACAATTGAGCTGTTAGTGCACTGTGAATATACCTTAATATCACCCCTCAAGTGAGCTGTTAGTGCACTGTGAATATACCTTAATATCTCCCCTCAAGTGGGCTGTTATTGCACTGAGAATATACCTTAAAATCAACCCTCAAGTGGATTTTTCTTGCACTGTGAATATACCTTAATATCACCCTTCAAGTGAGCTGTTATTGCCCTGTGAATATACCTTAATAGCACCCTTCAAGAGGGCTATTATTGCACTGTGAATATATACCACCTTCAAGTGGATTATTTTTGCACAGTGAATATATCTTAATATCACCCTTCAAGTGGGCTGTTATTGCATATGCCAACATACCTTAATATCGCCCTTCTAGTAGGCTGTTATTGCATATGTCAACATACCTGAATACCGCCTTTTAATTGGATTGTTATTATACTGTGAATGTACCTCAATACAACTCTTCAAGCGGACTGTTGTTGCACTGTGAATATACCTTAAAATATCCCTTCACATGAATTATTATTGCACTGTAAATATACCTTAATATCACCCTTCAAGTGGATTATTACACTGTGAGTATACCTGAATGCCACCTTTTAGGTGGATTGTTATTACACTGTGAGTGTACCTTAATACCACCCCTCAAGTTGACTATTATTGTACCTGGAATATACCTTAATACTACCCCTCAAGCGGATTGTTATTGCACATGTCAACATACCTCAATACCACCCCTCAAGAAGATTGTTATTGTACATGTCAACATACCTGAATACCACCTTTTACGTGGAGTGTTATTACACTGTGAGTATACCTTAATGCCACCCCTCAAGCGGACTGTTATTGCCCTGGGAATATACCTTAATATCACCCTTCAAGTGAGCTGTTATTGCCCTGTCAGTATACCTTAATGCCACCCCTCAAGCGAACTGTTATTGCACTGGGTATATAACTTAATACCACCTCTCAAGCAGACTGTTACTGTACTGTGAGTATACCTTAATGCCACCCCTCAAGCCGACTGTTATTGCACTGTGAGTATACCTTACTGCCACCCTTGAAGCGGACTGTTATTACCCTGGAAATATACCTTAATGCCACCCTTGAAGCAGGCTGTTATTGCCATGGGAATATACCTTAATGCCACCCTTGAAGCGGACTGTTATTGCCCTGGGAATATACCTTAATGCCACCCTTGAAGCTGACTGTTATTGCCCTGGGAATATACCTTAATGCCACCGTTGAAGCGGACTGTTATTGCCCTGGGAATATACCTTAATGCCACCCTTGAAGTGGACTGTTATTGCCCTGGGAATATACCTTAATACCACCCCTCAAGCGGACTGTTACTGCACGGGGAATATACCTCAATACCAACCTCTGAGTAAACTGTTATTGCCCCTTGAATATACTTTATACCACCCCTCAAGCAGACTGTTATTGCACTGTGAATATATCTTAATATCTCCCTCAAGTGGATTGTTAATACACTGAATATACCTTAATACCACCCCTCAAGCGGCTTGTTATAGTTCATGTCAATATACCTTAATACCTCCCCTCAAGCAGATTGTTATTGCACTGGGAATATACCTTAATACCACCCCTCAAGTGGATTGTTATTGCACATGTGAACATATCAGAATACCACCTTTTAAATGGATTGTTATGTGAGTGTAGCTTAAAACCACCCCTCAAGCGGACTGTTATTGCACTGAGAATATACCTTAATATCAAACTTCAAGTGGATTGTTATTGCACATGTGAACATATCAGAATACCACCTTTTAAATGGATTGTTATGTGAGAGTACCCTAATACCACCCCTCAAGCGGACTGTTATTGCACTGAGAATATACCTTAATACCACCCCTCAAGCGGACTGTTATTGCACTGAGAATATACCTTAATACCACCCCTCAAGCGGATTGTTATTGCACTGGGACTATACCTTAATATCACCCTTCAAGTGGATTGTTAATACACTGAGTATACCTTGATACTACCCTTCAAGCGGACTATTATAGCCTTGAGAATATACCTTAATACCACCCTTCAAGCGGACTGTTATTGGACTGTGAATAAACCTTAATATCACCACCCTTCAAGTGGATTGTTCTTGCACAAGTCAACATACCTTAACATCCTTCAAATGGAGTGATCTTGCATGTGTCAACATAGCTTAATTCCACCCTTGTTATTGCACATGTCAACATACCTGAATACCACCTTTTAAGTGGAGTGTTATTGCACATGTCAACATACTTCAATACCACCCTTCAAATGGATTGTTATTGTACCGTGAATATACCTTAAATCCACCCTTTAAGTGGATTGTTATTGCACATTTCAACATACCTTACCACCATCAGCTGTAATGTCTACTATACAACTAAGGTTAGGTAAATGTTTTATGGCTGTCACTTAATTAGAGTATTAAATAAAATGAAACCAAAAAATCATTTAAAAAGGATGAAGCATATTTTTTTAATAGTTGCCTAAATTAGACGGATGGGTGTTTGTCCAACAATTTAGCTTTTTGGATGTATTTCAGGGAGAAGTGAATCATGTTTCAAAATCTATGAACGCCATTGAAACACCAATTTCCTAATACAGAACATGTGAAATGGTAAATGTGTGCTTCATCCTCTACACCTTCCAGAAACAAAAATAATTATCTGGAGAAAAGATCGTCTAAAAAGAGATCTCTTAAGAAAAAAAACACCTTGAATGGGAAACACCAAGCAGGCAGAAACTGAAGATGCGTTTACGGGTGCGAGTATTGCAGCACTACAGATTCTGCAATTTTGGTAAAAACATATTAAAAAAATTATGCAAATTAAAAAAGTCGACATTTTTTGCAAGAGTAAATGTTTGCAAATAAAAGTATTGCCTAGGAAAAAATAGTAAATCGATTTTTTGCAGTTTGCCTTTACAGGACTTTTGGAATTATCGGTACATTTATTTATTTATTTGCAAAGTTTTATATAGCGCTGGCTCGACTTGGAGGTATCAGAGCGCTTTACATGAGGATCAGCGAGTTACAGAATTGCATAGCAAGTATAGACATAGGGGAAAAACATGAGATAACACAATAATACATAGGAGAGAAACATGAGATAACACAATAATACATAGGAGAGAAACATGAGATAACACAATAATACATTGAGCTCGTTTCTTGATATTTTGCATGCCCTTTGTACACAAGAACATACCTCATGTATAATTTTGACGCACATGATCAACCCTATATGTATAACACTGTACATTCTCACAATAATTTCACGTAATATGCGCAGTAAAATGTTTGCAACCTCGCACAGCCCTATTGAAAACTCCTTAGAGGTCAAGAGATTCAACAACGCAGATGTAACATGCTGTTCACCCAAGATGCCCGAGGAGGATCACTAAACATTAGAATGAGGGCAAATCTATAGACAATGCATGTGTTTATGTATGTGTGATCACGCGAGCATGTTTGGGGCAAGTGTGCAGTGCTTAATTTGAGCAGGTGGTTGCAGGTGGGGCCCACCCGCATACATTTTTGGGGAACAATTTTTGTGAACAAACGTTGCCCCAGAGCAAGAGAAAAATACAAAAGGAAGGGAGAGAGAGGGAAATACATAATAGTGTTGAATGGAGAAATCAGTGGTGAAAAGAAATTGTAGAAAAATGAGATAGAGAGGCAGACTCCCTGGCGTCTGATGGTGGAGGAAGGTGGCATGAGGTGGAATCACCACTAGGCAGCCTTGGTATTCGGCCCGCCGAACTTCGACAGCGCCGGCCGTGGGCACAAGATGGGCCCTGGCACTAATCAGTCACGCATTTCATGGGCGGGTTGGCGGTACCTGGGGATCATTACCAGTCCTCACCCTGTGTGCCCCCCAGTCCTCCGCGCGAGCTGGGGGTCTGGCGGAGGCGGGCGGCCGGCCGGAAGTGAGGTAGGGCCCCCGGTATTCTCCAGTGCCCTCACCCTCGCCGGCTGGCTGCGGCTCGCGCCGCCCTCATCCATCATACCCCGATGCTGTTTACTTTGACGGATTTTCCTCCTGACATGGGGGCTCGCTGCTCCATTTCTTTTTATTTATATGTGTGGCTGTAGAAAGCGGGCTCTGTGCTGTGGCCACTTCTGAAATCTGAAAACGAAATATGTGTGTGTGTGGGGGCGGGGGAGGGAGGGGGTACAAAACAAAGCAGAAGGGGCGGAAAAATAAATGCATCGGTCACTGGAAATTATATTTGAGTTGATTTTTGAATGCACTGAAAGGTCCCGGATAGAGAGCTGTATGTATTAATAATCCCTGTTCACAATTTCTAGAGCTTGCTTCACTCTCCGACATGTTTCTTTCTACTTAAATCTCCCTATTGCTCACCAGTAGTGCTTTATTCTTTTCTCCCTCTCAGGCGCTATATCTCTACCAGCAGCTCCAGTGGTGTCAGGCTTCATCCTATGGCCTGTCGGGCATCAACAGTAGTCTGGGTTTATCTTTGAGCGGGTCTTACTGTACAGTCTTGATGCATTTTTTTACTTTTTACACTTAATAGTTCTTCTGTTTCTTCACTGCTCATCTATTTACCACTCTTTCTTGTATATGTTGTCCCATCGTCTACACTCCGAGCTGGGTATCTGCCTTACATTCTCATGTTTTCATTTTGTCCCTCTAAGGCGTTTGCGTCAGTTTATGGTCTTACCTCACCCCTCCACTCTCGGCATTTCAGTGTGTCCACAATCATCCAATTTTTCATTTCTTGACTCCTTGCCACTCCTATTGCTGTGAGATGCTGCGCAAAGTTTTTACTACACACAGGGGTATATTCACAAGAACATGTGATAACTATCGCAAGAGTAGCGTAACGCAACTTTCAACATCAATCAATCAATCAATCAAGACATTTATAGAGCGCACTACTTACCCGTAGGGTCTCAAGGCGCTTGGGGGGGGGTGGGGGGGGGGGGGGTGCTGCTACTGCTCGAACAGCCAGGTCTTGAGCTTCTTCCTGAAGGAGAGGTGGTCTTGGGTCAGGCGCAGGTCGGTCGGGAGGGAGTTCCAGGTCTTGGCGGCCAGGTAGGAGAAGGACCTTCCTCCTGTTGTCGTTCTTCGGATGCGGGGGGCGGCGGCGAGGGCGTGACTGGCTGATCGGAGATGGCGTTTGGGAGCGTAGAAGTTGATGCGGTTGTTGAGGTAGCTCGGGCCTTGATCGTGTAGGGCTTTGTGTGCGTGGGTGAGGAGGCGGAAGGTGATTCTTTTGTTGACGGGGAGCCAATGCAGGTCTCTCAGATGTCCGGAGATGTGGCTGTGTCGTGGGATGTCGAGGATGAGTCTGGCTGAGGTGTTCTGGATCCGCTGGAGTCTCTTCTGGAGCTTGGCGGTGGTTCCGGCGTAGAGGGCGTTGCCGTAGTCCAGTCGGCTGGTCGCAGTCTATCGTGGGAAAATAACTCTGTGACAACGTGGAATTCACAACAAGGCGGTAGCATGCAATAGTCTGCCAAAACGTGGACAATGTCCTCGATGCAACCACCTCGATGGAGACAAAAACACACACCACAACACCAAAAAACCTGCAATGGGCCAAAGCGCAAAGAGGAAATCAACAATAAGAAGCGCCAGGCCTGCAACACACACCTGGCAGGTGGGAAAAATCACCATAAAAGTAGAAAAACACCCAAACACAAACTGACCAACACCCAAGCACCATGGTGGCAGTCGGAGTAGGCGCAGAGGACGAGCGCAACCCCACAAGCATCCCGGACGACCAGCCTGGGATCTCAGGGACAGGGAAGGACAAGTACAAGAAGAAGAGTAAGACGAAATTCAGTCCGCAGGTGAACAGGATCATAGTGATGGAGGTGATGGAACACCATCAACAACTGTTCGTTGCCTCCAACATGTCATTGGGCACCAAAAATGGAATATGGCGGGACATCGTGGATAAGGTGAATCCCGTTGGGGAGCACAAGAGGACAATGGACGAGGTCAAAAGGCGATGGAATGACATCAAGCGGAAGACCAAGGAGAACCTCTCCTCCAACCAGAAGACAGCAACGCAGACTGGAGGTGGGACCCCAGTGCCACAGCTCATGCTGGATGACATGGAAGAGCTAGTGTCGACAGTCATCAGTGTGGAGCCTGTGACCGGAGTCGGGGGATCAGGCACTGCTCGACAGGACACAACACAATTGCAACAGGGTGAGTGATCACCAGGTACTGGGGGGACGGGTGGAGAGGGGCGCAACGGCACACATGCACAATTAAGCAGAGCACACACACAATTCTTTGGGACCCTGCCCAGGTCTACAGACTGTCTAAATATCAACATGTACCATGTGGCTAAATTCATGTGGACACATTGTAATACACCATCTCCCCTTCACATCGCAGAGGCACCGTCAACACCTCCTGCAGAGCAGTCCCAGCCACTCATCACTGCCGACGAGGAGGACAACACCAGCATCTACACCCAAACCATCCAGGACATCATTGGCCTCATCCGCCACTCACCTCCAGGACCAGGGCAGCCCAGCTGCATCGAGGAGACCCCACCCACTACCCAAAGCTCCAAGCAAGAGGCACCCACAGCCCGGCATTCTCCCAAGACCCCCAGGAACAACACATAGCCTTCCAACGCCGTGTGCTGGAGTTCCAGAGGGAGACGGCTGAGCAGGTGCGGTTGGGCTTCGGCATCATGGCAATCAAGCTTGACGCCATCCTTGGGTGTGTAGGCCCCCTCCATGGTCTCCAATGAGCCCTGACTGACATTGCTGGAGTGATGACGCGTAGAGAAGAACACCTGTCCGCTCAGAGTGGCTCCAGCGATCCCAGCCATGAGCTGGCACACATGCGGAGGCTCCTGGAGGACATGGTGCGGATGGAGGTGGAAAGGATGGCTGCCACAGCTGCACATCAGCGGAATGTAGCTGGGATCTACCATGCCCTACAGATCCTCATCATGGCATTGCTGCCACAAGGCATGTCGATGATGAATGCCACTGGCCCCACACCATCCACATCTCCGCCCCCTGGTGTGTCAGTGCCTCCCAGTGCAGCAGGCATATCCACCTCCGCCCCCTGGTGTGTCAGTGCCTCCCAGTGCGGCAGGCGTATCCACTCCGGCACCTGATGTGTCAGTGGGACACAGTGCCTCAGCCAGTACAGCAACACCCACAGGTGGGACAGAGCACTCATCCGGGGACAAGGACATGGATGGGCCTGTGAGCAGAAGGACTCAGTAGCATTCATTTCCGCCACCTGGCCTGTTTTTGCTTGGTCCCACACACGGCCTCATGACCTTCCACTGACCCCCGATACACTCAGATGCACTCACCATAGACAGTGACATGGACTGCCACATCCTGTTTGATGACCAATGACATGGTGACCAGACTGTGGACGGTACCCTTCCTCTTCCCATTCCCCGGATGGACTCTGGCTGGCCCTCCTCTGGTCCATATTGTGTAGTATGCCCGGCATTGCCCTGTACCACTCCAGCTGCAGAGCTGCACTGTATGTGCAATAAACATCCAGTGACGCACTTCTGTCATGTCTTTCATCATTCATGTATGTATATGTGGATAAATGTAGGGACAGTGATTTCCCTTGCGTCAATGTTGCTCATCCTGTGAGATGCCAGTCAGAGGGTGCTACATAGCATTTTATGTAACGGATCCCTTGGACACCACAACAGGGACACACGCATCAGTCACTTCCTTGTCTGGACATGGACTGAATCACGCCCAGAGCCCACGAGTCATTGTTGCAATCCCTGCGCTGGTCCGGCGTATGGCAGGCCAGACCACTCCGCTAACACTCCGAGGGGGGGGGGCCTCATTGTTACCCATCGCAGGCGTACTCGCTGGTGGTGTGCAGGTCACTGGTCTAGTAATCAGCATGTCACAGCCACTCCCTGAGGGCAGGTTTGCACGCACACCACACCCATCCGGCACATGCATCACAGGCCACGTGACTCCGCCAACATAAGGGGCAGATGACGTCACATTCCCCTCTGCCGGTGGTGACTGGATAATGGACGCTCCACGGTTCTCAATAATAAAGGGTCCATGAGTTGCTGCGCACAGGGTTCGTGGCACCCAAGGCATTGCAGCCAACACAGGCCTACCACCACGTGGCGCAGACTGGGGTTGAACAGGGTTATTGGCACCCAGAGAATTGCGGCTGGCACAGGCACCCCGCGACGGAATGGTGACTTTGGGTGCACTGAGTCAGTGTCACCTTAAGCTGCTGAGTGGGTGTGCAACCTGTGATGATGCCCAATACTGGCGGGCTGGACAGCTCAGGTTTTGTGTGCCCTGCTGGACCGCAGTGTAGGCCAGAGCCAGCGGGTAGCGCGGGCCTACCACCGAATATGTGACGAAATTCAGCATTCAAAAATCCTGCATACCATGACTCCTCATTAATTACAACGCAGAGCCATTAGTCTGCAGTACAATCACTCCGCAGAATTAAACCCCGCATATAACTTTACAACGCATGCCTTTACAACGCAAAGGCATGTGTGGTGAAGTTATATGTGGGGTAAACTTAGAAAATGTACTTACACTATACATAAATATGTATATATATATACATATATATATCCTCCAAAAAAGCCCCCAAGCTATATATATATATATATAGCAAACAGACATAAATGTAAATACTTTGTTTATTTAATATACAATGACATGAAAGTATGATTTGGAATTTAAATGGTGATGACAAAAATGCATTTTCTTACTTAAATAAGCATTTTTGCGCATTAGGAACTTTTCTATGTTTGTTGCGTGATCACATGACCAAACTTTGTGTTACCAGAGTTACTAGACACCAATCACAGTGAGGCAACTGTGTTTGTCATAAGGTATATATGTTTGTATTTTACATCCAAGTAGGTGAAGTGAGCAAGGCGGAGGCTTCCGCCGAAACGCGTCTTTCAGCAGCTTTGGAAAAATAAACTTAATTCTTAAGCAACTCACGGAGTCGGTGCCGTCCTTTATCGTGAGGAAGTGTGCTTGGTAAAAAAAAAAATATATATATATATATATAAATATATATATATATATATATATATATATATATACATATATACATATAGTGTATACATATATGTATCTAAATACATACAAATAAATATAAATATATATGCATATGTATATAAATAAATATATATTTTACATTCATATTTTTTTTAATAATTAAAAAAAAATATATATATATAAAATTTAAAAAAATACACTTAACACCCTAAAAACTAATACCACCCTGCTCCCTTAAAATACCCCAGCACCCCAAATCCAAACCCACCCCAACACCCTTAAACACTAACCCATCTTAACCCTATAAATATACCCTGTACCCCAAAACACAAACCTACCCCTGAACCCTAAAAATACCCCTATACCCCAAAACCCAAACCTAGGCCTGAACCCTAAAAATACCCCTGTACCCCAAAACCCAAACCTAGCCCTGAACCCTAAAATACCCCTGTACCCCAAAACCCAAACATACCCCTGAAACCTAATAATACCCCTGTACCCCAAAACCCAAACCTATCCCTTAACCCTTAACACCTTGCCTGCTGCCTTGATTCCTCCCCCGTGCTGGACATCCTTTAACTGGGTGTGGTCGTGACGGAACCATTCCGTCATCAGCACAGCTCAACCGTGACTGATGACGGAATGGTTCCGTCACCAGCATCGAAGGGGTTAAATACCCCTGTACACCATAAACCAAACCCACCCTTTAAATACCCCTGAACCCCTAAAACATATACTCCAACACCCCCAAACTAAAACCATATACTTACCTTACACTTAAATATACAAAACATATGCTTTTACCAATCATGCTTTTACAGCGAATTTCGTTGTAAAAGCATGCGTGGTAAAAGCATATCATATATAATGGCATGCGTTGTAAAATTTTGCGGAGTAACGGTACCTGCGTTATAATAGTATGAGGAGTAAAGGTATGCGGAGTAAAAAATGCGGAGTGACGGTGTTTTACCCCTACCACCACGTGGCCTCGCTTCCGGGACCACAGAGTTAGTGGCACCCATTGGGCTGAGAGGGTGTGCAGCCTGCGATGGTGCAGGGTGCACTGGTATGTCCTAGGCCATGGAGTGATCAAGACCCAGCACCAGACGTGAGACCTGGTGGCCTGTGCAGCGTGGCTGCATGGTGTGGAAGGTGCCATGTCGGCGGACCCCGGGCTTGTGGCTTGCAGCGGCACGTGATAAGACCTCCTGTCTACACGCTAGTGGCAGAAAGTGAGCAGTGAGGCCCGGGTGTGCATGGGCAGGCATGCTCCGATGGGCGGGGGGGGCTCGGGGGCCTCTGCCTGGGTGTGCATGGATGGGCGGGCAATGTTGTCTTGCGCAAGTGTGTTTATTGTGCCAGTTATGTATCTGGACTCTGTTTCAGAGACGGCTCTGACTCTGATGTGTGACTTGGTGTACTGCTATACATACCAGCACACACCAGTGGCAGCATGTGAGCAGGTTGGCCTGGGTGCGCAGGGCTACGCTAAAGTGCAGTTAAATTTGCGATAGCTCCTTGTGAATATGCCCAGAGTTTCCAATTAATCGCCTACCTGTGGTTCACAGAGTTCCTCACTTTTCTCATGACTACTCATGTTAGTAGTTTTCTCCAAAGAATGTCACCAGAACTCGCAAACTTTTCATAAGTAAGTGATAAGTTTAACAACTTAAATGGAAAAACCCCACTGATGACGAAGCCATCAGTTGATTCAAAATAGTCGTTCACATACTGCCTCATCACCAATCTTCAATTTCCAAGGAAGTTCCATGAGGGTGAGAAAACAAATCCACTTCAAAACTATCTGAAATCACTCAAGTCTCGTGCACAATCGACATAACAAGGCCTTAGACTCATGAGGAAGCAAAGACCACAAGGAGATCTCTCATTTGAAGGACGCCCATAAGCCTTGGACCTTCTTGACCTCATCAAGGATCCAAGATTCGTTAAGTAGGTGGCGTGAGTCACCGCCAGCTACTTAACGGATCTTGAACCCATCTGGACCCTCTGGAGAAATGTGTCAAGGTGGCAGAAGTGGTCCTACATTGGATCTGACCAGTAGTGTGTGCCCGCAGAAAGATGCCAGAAACAACACCCTGATGTGTGGAGCCAAAGGCATCTCACGTAGGACACCAGAGGGGTCCATGCTGTCTTCAAGGCTTTTACATATTGGGGTGCACCCTGGGGTGTGTTCATCTCCTCATCATGGCTCCAGCTGCAAATACATGCCAACAATATTCAAATTCACCCCAAATTTGGAATCAACCATGAGTATCAAGGCCATGCCGCTGACCAGCTCAGACTTGCCTCTGAGGATTTAAGTGGATGTCTTGACAGCAATAAACAAAAATAAACTTGTTTAGTTTATCTAGTCACAAGTCCTTATCCCAAAGCCCTTTCCATATAGTGAACAATCTACTCTTCTGTAGTAGTATTTTTACTATGCCATTACAGTTGTCGGTATTGAAAAAAGACTAATGTGTCTTCCCTGCTGTAGGCAAAGTAGAAAGACTACCATCTTTCAGACGGCATTATTTTACTATGTCTACAGCCATCTATAGAAGACCAGGGGTGTCGTGAATCCAGCACCATAACAGCTAAAGTGTGAGACTGCCACTGCGCCTGGAGGGCTGGTAATCTGGATCTTAGTTCTGTATGGCGTCTTTGATATGTCTACAAACAACACCAAATGCGAATACTGTGACAGAGCTGTGGTGACAGCCACAGGCTCCAAAATGAGACAAGTACAGAGAAAAATACAAAGAAAGAGAAGTTATTAAAATGGGGAGAAAGGCATACAGACAAAGAGAGACAAATAGACCAAGTGGGAAAGTAGCACAAGAAATAACAACCACTGGCAAAACCAATAAGTACAGATTTGGAATGCTTGTGACATCAGTTTGTCTTATTTTATTAATGTTTTTTATTGCAAGCATGTGGAAGAAGATTAAAAGAAGAAAACTTGTCACTACTTAAACATGGCCACTCTATCCTTGCAATTAAAACTGTAAATGTCAAATATATTCCCCAAGGCAGCTGTTTTACTAGTGATGTTTTTTAAACTACAAACCTTTGAGCTGCTCCATCAATTTTATTATTGTTTTTTTTTCTTCTGGAGTTTTATATAGCGCAAACTATAGCGCAAACTGGACCCAATGGAACAGAGCAGTTTAAATTAGCGCCAGTTGCCTTATACAACAGCGCATTAATTTTTTTTGTTAGACACGGGTAGATTAAGTGAGTTGCCCAGAATCACAGGCTGTCATTGCCGAGACACAAACCCGGTTCTCCAGATTTGAGGTCGGCAGCCCTAGCCGTTAGGCCACATCCTCTATGTTATGGTATGTATGAAGTAAACTAGAATACATTGCTGTCTAAACAAGCATTCAAATCTCAAGCAGTTATAATGTCACAATGTCTCCTAAGCACTTTATAACATAAACGTTACTGTAGGCAAAATATATAGCCAGTGTTTCGATTTTTCATTGAAGGGAAATGCACTATTTTTAAGCGGATGTGAACAGTGAGCACAGGGTTTGTGCAGTCACTGAAAGTCATAGGAGCCAATAGGCAAAGTGGACTGGCCCATTTCTCCAGGATGTATGTTGTAATGGGCAGGACAAAATCTGAATGGGGTTAAACAGACCAATGGGTGAATCTTGCTGACCAAAGTCCTTCTTTGCTTCTGTATTATGTGTGCATTTTTGTGAAAAAATAATAGGCTGGTTAAATAGCAAAAGCTGTCTCAAGGACTAGACCTAAAAAATAAGGAAAGGAAGAAAGAAAGGTGAGCAGATATGGGAAATAAAGAATGAGAGAAGGAAAAATGGTATAAAGGAAGGGTGAAAGGAATGTATGGGAGGAAGGAAGGGTGAATGAAAGGGAGGGTGAAGGAAGAAAGCTCACTGAATGAAGGAAGAGAGGAGCTAAAGAAGGCTAAAGTGATGGATTGAATGAAAGGGTGGGCAGATTGAAGGATTACAGGAAGCATCAGTAGAAGGGTGAACACATGTATGGGAGAGTGAATGCCTGGATTTATGAAAGGAAGAATAGATCTTAGGATAGAATGATAAATGGATTACATTTTCCCAGTGGATGGAAGATGTGGTGATAGACAGATGCAAAAAAGGATATAATGTTAAAGTGAACTCTTCTAGGGAGGCTTCAGCAAAACAGTGTCAGCCCTATGTAACAAGCATTTACAATGCAATGGTCTCGGCAGCATTAAAGGTAGAGCTATTGGCATTGGTCATTATTTATTTATTTTTTTAAATCTTAAATAAATGACATTGTATTCTGAGAGTTGCTCCTGGGGGTAACAATGCATGGTGTGAGTTACTCCCTGTGGGATAAAAATGGAGGTTTACTGAATCTCTTTGTTCGCAACAGTGAACGCTGTCAGTCAGATACTCCCTGGGAATAATAATGGAGCAAATAACAAATGTTGTAGGGTAAAAAAACATGCTGTCAAACACCACCACGGTCTAACAGTTTATGCCGTCATGCTGTAAATGTGCACACACTCAGATATTCCCTGTGTGATACCAACATTACATGCTGTCATGTACAACCTGGAATTAAAAATGCAGGCGTCAGATAGGCTGGGGATAAAACTACATGCTTTCAGATCGGGAGGGGGGGGGCGGTAACATTGCTTGCTGTTAGATACTCTCTAGCGGTAACAGTGCATCCTGTCAAATATTCCTGTGCCCAACAAAGCATACTGCATGTACTCCCTGGGACTAATAATGTAGGCTAGGCATTAAAGCCCGTATGCTATTACTTCCGGGGGTGGTGCAGGGCTAACGTGGCATGCTTGCACATATTCCCTATGGGCAACAATGTATTCTGTGAGGTACTGCCCGAGGTAATAATGCATGGTGTCATTTGCTCCCTGGGGCTAACAATCATTGTTTACATACACTATCTGTGCGCGCCGTCGGGTATTCACGGGAATACTAGTGGAGGCTATCAGGTTTTACAAGGGGAGGACAGTGCACGTTGTCAGGTAACCCCGTATGCTGTCAGACTCCGTGTGAGTGACGGCGCAGGCTATGGCGTACTCCAGGGGTTATACATACCCAGGTGGCTGCTGCTCCGATGCCTGGGCAGGAGGGGGCCAAGAATAGAAAGGCGGGGGCCAGGAATAGCAGTGGGACCGATAACAAAACACAGAGGAGATCGGAAGGAGGCAGGAATTGGAAACAAGTCCTGAGGAGAAGGCACGGTTCACCCATGGGCAATCGGCATATTAGCAGAACTCTCAAGTCTTCCAGGGCAATGCCAGTCAAGTTTAATATATAATATAGCTTTCTACTACTAATATATGTATATCCTTGTGTTCGTACCTTTGAGTTTATCGTGGGAGAAAGAGAACAACTACAAGCTCCATAGTCCACCGCGAATATCCCGAAAGGATTATATACTTACTTATGGATCAGGGAACACTTTAGAGCTCTGTGTCAGTGAAACTCTTCCTTGCCTGATATCGTCTTTGCCATTCAGAACCTTGAAATGCGTGTGCGTTCACGTTATCAGCAGACAGACGAGCTGCATGCGAAACCTATCGTGGGGCGGGACTGAGAAAACGAAACCTATCGTGGGGCGGGACTTCCGTTTTGTGAAGCCCGCGCCCACGGAGTGCCTGGAGGAGCACCGAGGGAGAGCCCCGCGGTCGGAGGCTGCACAAGTCCGGAGGGCCTTTGACCGGTGAGCGGAGCGGAGCGGGGCGGGGGGGGGGGGAGAGAATGCCTGTATGTCTGCGTGTCCGGAGGGCCTTTGACCGGTGAGCGGAGCGGAGCGGGGTGGGGGGGGCAGAGAATGCCTGTATGTCTGCGTGTGTGTGTGCGACGGCGGAGGGGAGGGGTGGGGGGGTGCGACAACGGAGGGGTGGGGGGGGGATGCTCGGTGCACGTGTGTGTGTGTGTATGCATGCGACGGCGGGGGTGGGTTCGCTGTATGTGTGGGTGCGTGCGTGCATGAGCGCTCGTGTGTGTGTCTGTCGCTGTTTCTGCGCATGCGGTGTTGCTGCTTCCCAGGAGACAGCAGCTAAGCGCGTTCGCGAGCGCGTGGCCAGCGGAAATCGCCTCCTTGAAGAGGCAATGCGCATGACCAAGCCTGTCTCCTGGGAAGCACAGTCCCTGACAAAAGATCTCCGGCGGAGACGCGCTTCCGCGCGTTGACACCGAGACCTAAAAAGGCATAAAATAGCAAATGAAATGGAGCGTTCAATTCTATACAGGATTATCTGTTCCCAAATTAACAGATGGTTAAACTGTTCTCCAGCAATAGAGCAAGTAGTCATGATGTGACAAGAGTTATTCAAGAGTCTTGCAAGTTGCTTTGAATTCAATTTTATTCAACAAATGCCAATTTAACAGAAGCAATCCATTCGACCCAGCCAACATGTTTCATCCCAGTTGGACTTCATCAGGGCCTGATCAATATTCCAATGTTGAATTTGAATTTTAACATATTTGTAGAGCGCGCTTATACCGGGACGGTTTCATGGCGCTAAATGTTGTCATCCACCCAGTGTTGGCTCCTGTTGTTATCTCATAAATCCTCATAGATACTTTTTTTTTTTTTTGAAAACCTTTATTTGACATTTTTAACCAGATACAAACACGGGCCTACAACCCCCAGGGCTGGCCGCTAAGCAATCGCAACACAATACAACGATAAAAACTTCAGACCCAGCCTCCCGGGGAGCATAGTTGCTACATCCACAATGCGTACTGGTTGGAAGACATATCAAATTGGAAACAGGATACAAAAGGTTTCATTTTATAATATAAGATAGAAGGATCAGGTGCCATACAATATCTCAAGCTATGAAGAGGGGGCGAGCGAAATAGCAGTGTGTCCACTAAGCATGGGCGGATTTTGCGGATCCACGATCCGCGGATTTTGCGGATTTGCGGATCCGCGGATTTGGGGCGGGGCTTCCATGCGAGTGCACATGCCTCTTGTGTGTTTGAAAGGTCTGAGAAAGATCAGTTCAGCAGATGAAGAGAAAGAAGCCCCTGGTCACAAGAACAGCACGGGTATTGTGCTCGTGAAAGTCAAGGATGCAAAGGCCTCTATCCAGCATCACAGCTGATTTTCCATGGTAGAGTTGGGAAGAAGGCACACCTCTCCAGCCTCGACGACGCTCACGATTGTTTTTGGGCTAATGAATGAGTCACTGAATTTGAGCATCAACTAGTTCGAGCGACCATGTGTGTGTTACTATGCAATGCCCCCGAAGGGCGCAGGGGTCCCTTGAGTGAGCTGTCCATCATAGTGGGTGAATGGCGGGAAGGCGGTGCAAACCGCGAGTGTGTGGGCGGGGCCAAACGGGCAGGGCTTCCATGCGAGTTCACACATGCTTCTTGTGTCACGGGTATTATGCTCGTGAAAGTCAAGGATGCAAAGGCCTCTATCCAGCATCACAGCTGATTTTCCACGGTAGAGTTGGATAGAAGGCACACCTGTCCAGCCTCGACGACGCTCACGATTGTTTTTGGGCTAATGAATGAGTCACTGAATTTGAGCATCAACTAGTTCGAGCGACCATGTGTGTGTTACTATGCAATGCCCCCGAAGGGCGCAGGGGTCCCTTGAGTGAGCTGTCCATCATAGTGGGTGAATGGCGGGAAGACGGTGCAAACCGCGAGTGTGTGGGCGGGGCCAAACTGGCAGGGCTTCCATGCGAGTTCACACATGCTTCTTGTGTCACGGGTATTATGCTCGTGAAAGTCAAGGATGCAAAGGCCTCTATCCAGCATCACAGCTGATTTTCCACGGTAGAGTTGGATAGAAGGCACACCTGTCCAGCCTCGACGACGCTCACGATTGTTTTTGGGCTAATGAATGAGTCACTGAATTTGAGCATCAACTAGTTCGAGCGACCATGTGTGTGTTACTATGCAATCGCCCCGAAGGGCGCAGGGGTCCCTTGAGTGAGCTGTCCATCATAGTGGGTGAATGGCGGGAAGACGGTGCAAACCGCGAGTGTGTGGGCGGGGCCAAACGGGCAGGGCTTCCATGCGAGTTCACACATGCTTCTTGTGTCACGGGTATTGTGCTCGTGAAAGTCAAGGATGCAAAGGCCTCTATCCAGCATCACAGCTGATTTTCCACGGTAGAGTTGGGAAGAAGGCACACCTGTCCAGCCTCGACGACGCTCACGATTGTTTTTGGGCTAATGAATGAGTCACTGAATTTGAGCATCAACTAGTTCGAGCGACCATGTGTGTGTTACTATGCAATCGCCCCGAAGGGCGCAGGGGTCCCTTGAGTGAGCTGTCCATCATAGTGGGTGAATGGCGGGAAGACGGTGCAAACCGCGAGTGTGTGGGCGGGGCCAAACGGGCAGGGCTTCCATGCGAGTTCACACATGCTTCTTGTGTGTATAAAAGGTCAGAGAAAGATCAGTTCAGCAGATGAAGAGAAAGAAGCTCCTGGTCACAGGAACAGCACGGGTATTGCGCTCGTGAAAGTCAAGGATGCAAAAGCCTCTATCCAGCATCACAGCTGATTTTCCACGGTAGATTTGGGAAGAAGGCACACCTGCCTCGACGACGCTCACGATTGTTTTTGGGCTCACAGAAAGGGCATGTTGTAAATATTTTACGATGGCGCCGGCAAGCTGCCAGCGTCATCCTAAAATACTTACTAAATTAGCTTCAACAGGAAGCTCTAATAGATCAAATAAAGCAGGTGCGAGCACCTGCTTTATTTGATCTATTAGAGCTTCCTGTTGAAGCTAACTTAGTAACTATTTTAGGATGGCGCTGGCAGCTTGCCGGCACCATCGTAAAATAGTTACAAGTTGACAGGCCAGCCAGGCTTCAACTTTTGCCCCCGGAATCCGCCGCTCGCGGATTTGCGAATTTGCGGTAAATTCGCAGGAGTTCGCGGATCGCCAATTTACCGAAAATTCGCAAAATCCGCGAGCAGAACGGATTTTGCGCTCACGGTTAGTGTCCACAGTTAAGTCGTTTTCATGTAGGTCAGTGGCGTTTAAGCAGACGACACCCGGATAAACAAGCATACTATTACGGTTCGCGCCAACATTTATGCCCGCCCCGTGGCCCCGAAACATCGCGAGAGTTGAGGCACAGATGTGAGAGCAGAGATGGACCAAACAATGAACCCACTACACTGACCCGGAAAAAGAGAAAAGAAAAGGCCAAAGAAAGATAAGAAGAGAAAAAAGGCCATAGAAACAAAGAAAAAACAAAACTCCCATCCCCCAGTCCCCCACCCTGCACCCCTGCAGATGACTACGGCCTACCCCCCTAGCAGCGTGCCTGTCGCCCGAGAACCGAAACCCGAAATATAGAAGAAACAGGGAAAAAAGGAAAAGAAATTAAACCCCACCCGAAGAAGGGAAATGGAGGAGGGCTTTATTCAACGCACTCCCGGTCTCTCGCCCCCGTCCTAACCAACCCCGCCCCAGACTCCGTTAATTCAATAAAACAATCCTGTTAACCATATACCACAATGAACAACCCAGACAACAACTCAGCCTTGGCCCCGTTGATTAAATTCGCTGAGTCCGTCAGGGGAAGAAAGCCCCGTCCTCAAAATGTCGAAAGGTACACAGAAGTTGGCAGAACAGGGGTCCACAGATGAAAAAGGAACGGCAGGTCCCAAATTAGTCGGCTGGTACCAACGATGCCCCTCCCCGTCTCCAAAGCCAGGCTTTATCCCATCCGCCATCTTAATAGACCGACTGGGGAGGGGGGTCGACACAGTCCAAAACAGTTCACAGTACCAATTAAAAGGAACCGAAGTGGGGACAGCATGTAAATGTTCCGACAGTTGCAAAACCGGGGATTCCAACGGATTAATTGAGTCACCAAGCACAGTACTTTCGGGTAACTCCACTGCGATAGGGGCAAATACAGCTTCCAGCGCCGGGTCTAAGTACGCCACCGGGGCGGCAATCGAAAGGCGGGATGGCCGCCGGGTCTCGGGCTTCAAGTCAGGATCCGGTCTCAATCCTTTGATTCCATCCGCTCCCAGCAACAGGCTGCAGGTCTGGGCGTTAACAGTCTCCTTGAGTGCCACAAGGGCCTCCAGCACCGTCCGCAATGACGGGCCACTTTGAGCCTGCTCCGTCAGCCTCCATTTTCCCTCAGGCATGGTGTTCCCCACGGAGAGGCGCCTTCTCCGGGGGAAGATTAGGCGGAGCAGGAATGAGCCATGAGGGACAGACTGTTAGCGTGCAGTAGCGCGTAGTGAGATTCCAACCCAAAGGGCACCGGCGATAAGAATGCCGGACCCCCGGTCCGGGACCCCCGCAACACAGCACTGTGCGTCACTCGTCACCTCACCTCCTATAGAGCACCAGGCAGCAGATGGTAGCAGAGCTATCCCAAAATTCCAAATGTTCCAGAGACCGGACCCAACCGCATTCAACAGTCCGTTGTTGTTCAACTCGGACCCGGCTAGGCCAGCACTCGAGACCCCGGCTTCTCGGCTGGGTTAGGCCTCAAATCGGTCCTCGACGTTACTCCGCTCCACTCCGGGATCACATCATCGGAGTGCAAATCGGGTCACACACACGGATCCGGGGCAGGAAATCAGGATAAGTGACAGGATAGTAGAGCATAGGACGGAAGTCAGCGGAGCCGGGAGACTATGCGGCCATCTTGGTTGGTGTCGTAGCTCCTCCACCCGACATTGGACCATAGATACAATTTTGTACCACTAGATGGGGTGTTGCACTCCCACCTTATCTTCATCCTTTCTGTTTCCTGGTTCGAATGTCCTATGAGTTCACGCCTGTTAAAAGGCATCAACATTAGAGCATAATTAAAAACACATTAGAGTATGCAAATGTTCCGGATTGCATTGAAACAATGGAGCAGTAACCCAATGGTGTAGCAGTAGCTCCCGCAGCCCCCGTGGTGCGCGGGGCAAACTGCAGCGGGCCCTCTCCAGCAATGTACACAGGTGCCAGGCCCCTGGCCTGAGAGCTCCTGACGGGTTCCAGAGCTGGGGGAGCACCCTCAAGTTTCAGTACACCACCACAGTGACCTGGACATGTGTGTGTTCCTGGTTATGGACACTGAATGGCAGCAGCTCATGGACAGAGGCTGATGCCAGAGGGGTGGTTTGCATCCTTGTGCTTCCATTTGTTGGCCTCTCTCCCTCAGCTCCCGCAGTCAGGCACCGATGGTCCAATTAGCAAAAACGTTATTTTTGAGTATATTTGTCATACTACTGTCTTAGAATTGAATTACTCCTGCATTTCAAGACTAGATTCACAAAGCTAGTCCTGTGAGCATTTGGGTCTCCCTCCTGGCTCAGGTGTGAGTTATTCATGAAGTGTCATGCCATGTAGAACAGTCTGACTGGGAGAAAAATAAGTCAATCATGGAGCTAGAACTAATGCTGTATTCTTGTCAAGAACTGAAACCAGCCACAGGGCTGGAACAAATCCTCACCATGGACTAAACCAGAGAAGTGAGCATTGTATCTCTAGCATTGGTCCAGCCAGCAAGAACCCTGGAACCATCAGAAGTTCAAACCAGCCAATCCCAGAGCAGGAGAAAACACCAAATCCTTGTCATTGTTCCAGCCTAGCCAGCTCCAAAGGCAGAACACACACCACTCTTGTCATGGGCAAATCCCACTAATCCCATCACTGAAACATGATGCCTCTGTCATGGACAAAAGTAGACAGTTATTGTACTGGAATTAAGATTATATACCTGTCAGAAGTTCAAACTAACCAATCCCAGAGCCAGAGCAATCACTGTATCCATGTCATAGGTCCAACTCGACCAATCCCAGAGATGGAACAAACACTGTAATCCTGTCATAAGTAGAACCAGGCAATTTCAGAATTAAAAGAACATGATAACGATACCTCTATCATAGGGAAAACTAGCAAATCTTTGTGCAAGACCTAACACTGTACCAGGGGCGTTGCTTGGTCAGTAAGACGGGTGGTGTGTGAGCTTCAGATTTTACGACAATCACACTGGCTTATCATATCAATCATTATCTGAAAAGTAGTGCATGAGGGGGGCTTAAGGGCCAGTGGAACGAGAAAGGAATGTAGATAGTTAGGGGATACTTAAAATACAGTATTTTGTAAAACAACCATGTTTTAAGACCTTCAAAGCAGAGAGGAGAGTGTGTGTATGTTTTTGTCTGAGGGAGTATTTGAAAATCCCAAGTGAAAACCAAGAGACACCTTACCTTACCCAACTGTAAGCTCCTGCACCCAACTGTTTATCAAAACATACATTTATTAGGGAGTGTAACACCCCAAATACCTCCCCTAAAGCTTCGCCCATGACTATATCCCTGTCAGAGGCAGGAACCAGCTGATCTCAGAGGTGGAACAAAGACTGTATCCCTGTCAGAGGCAGGAACCAGCTGATCTCAGAGGTGGAACAAAGACTGTATCCCTGTCATGGCCAAAAACAGCCAATTCCAGAGCTAGATCCAATGTAGCATCCCTGACGCACACCCTCCCAGCATTGGAACAAGCAGGATATCTTTGCCATAGGCAAAACCAGAGAATACAGAGCTAAAACAAACATGGTATGCCTACTATGGTCCCAAAACCAGCTACTCTGCAGCTGAAACAAACATATTATCTCCATCATGATCCCCCAAAACAAGCCAATCCAGAGCTAAAACAAACCTGTTATCTCTACCATGGTCTCAAAACTCAAAAACCAACTAAGCCATAGCTAAAACAATCATGTTGTCGCTACCATTTCCCCAAAAAACAGCCAATCCAGAGCTAAAACTAACATGGTATCTCTACCATCGACAAAAAAAAATGTAAATCCAGAGCTAAAGCATACATGGTATTCCTATGATGGCACCAAAGACCAGCTACTCCAGAGCTAAAAAAAACAATGGTATCCCTACCATGGTCTAAAAGAACATCTAAACCCTAACTGAAGGAAACATAGTATCTCTACCAAGTCCCAAAAATCAGCTAAACCATTGATAAAACAAACATGGCATCCCTAACATGATCACAAAAATCAACTAAACCAGTACTAAAACAAACATGGTTTATGTTACATCCCAATTACATTAAGTGGTTTCCCCAATCTGGATTCCCCCCTCTGCCTCCTTTACCTGGTGGTATCTTCCTTCCCCTGATGATGTAATGCCCGGTCACCTAAACATTCTGTCATCTTGTGCCTCTCTGCTCACTGGAAGTTGCTGTGGTCTAAATAAACAACTGAGAGATTTCTACTAGATTGGTTTGTCTTCATTACAACATTAGCGTATCCCTACCATGGTCCCACCAAAAGATAATCCAACGCTAAAAACAGTCATGGTATTGCTGCCTTAATCCCAAAAAAGAGCTAATCCAGAGCTAAACAAACACAGTACCTCTACCCTGGTCCCAAAACCTGCGATCCAGAGCCAAAACAAACACGGTATCCATTTCCTTTGTCCTAAAAAACAGCTACTCCAAAGCTAAAAAAAAGAGGTATCCCTACCATGGTATCAAAAACCACCTAAACCATACCTCAAAGAAACATATCATCCCCACCATGGTCCCAAAAATCAGCCAAACCAGAGCTAAATGAAACATGGTACTCCTACCCTAGTCCCAAAAACTAGTCATTTCCAAAGATAAAACAAACATCTTATGTTATCCCTATCAAGGTCCCTATCAATCAATCAATCAATCAATCATAGCATTTATATAGCGCACTACTCACCCGGAGGGTCTCAAGGTGCTTGGACAGCCAAAACAGCCAATTTCAGAGCTTGAACAAAAACTGTAGCTCTTGTCAGACCAAATTAGCCAATCACGAGGTGAAATAAACCTATACCCATTTTATAGGCTCACACCAGCAAATCATGGTGCAGAAACCAACTTTGTATCTCTGTAACCTCAGCCCACCATATCTCAGATGAGATAACATCCTTGCCCATTACAAAATTATCATTAGGCTCCCAGTTTTCCATTTTTACTGATTTTTACAGATAAATAAAGATAGAAAACAATGTGTTTCCGGTCGGAATTTATTTTGAAAGGCAAAAAAAATACAGAAAATTGTTCTTCTTGTGAGTGACTGTCCGTGCTGTTCTTCGTGAACTCCAAGTCAACAGCTGAGCAGATAGCATGCGGTGGTAAAAAGTAGGATGATATTTCCTTAAATACTAACATATATGAACATATAGCTGTAATTATTGTTAATCTTTCCTAGCAGGTGTAGTGCTTTGTTGTATATGGCTGCTTAATTTGTTGTAATGTGTCAGGAATCAAAGTATGAGCACATGTTTATCAGTTGAATCCCATGTTTATCAATTAAATAAATGTGGAAATATACCATTTTATAGCTCCCTTTATTTTCAAAACATAGAATAAATATGAATAAATACCAATACGATGGCTAAAAAATAAGTATGGATAAATACAGATAGAAATGTTAAAAATATATATATCATAACACAGGGAGCCCTAATTGTAATTAATAGCTGGCCACTGTAAGGTACATGAAGAAAGCTCCATGGGTGACCTTCCTGGATTTGAATCTCTTGACTTGAGGTCATTCAATCATCTCTGGAATGAATACGATGGCCCACTGCCTACCAAACTAAGTAAATTTGGTCCCACGTTTGGAATTAATACTGCAAACACAGCGGGGCAGTGCTAGCCTTTCATCTGTTTAATGTCGATGAATTATCAGTGAATTGGCTATTAATGGTCCTTGATATTTGTAGAGCTCCAAAGTCACAAGGCTGTGGAAGAAAACATTGAACACGTCCAGTATTTGCCAGGAAATTCTCGATTTTTCGCCAGCTGTCTTGACAGATTTTGGCTCATATCTCTGTTTTTAGAGCGGGTCGACTGAAAATAGTGAGAGGTACTTTTTAGGTGATCTAACGCTGTGCTATTTACTAGCTGTCATAAGTAAGCAATTTAATCGCAGGTATGGCGTTGGTTTTAGAAATTAAATTGTATTTATTTTCTTAGTGCCTCTTTTGTGTTCCTATGTTGGTGAGAGCTGTAGTTCTGCGCCGCTCCGTTGCTGTAAAATGGTGGTCCTTCTTCTATTTTTGCAAAATGTCCCCGTTTTTGGTTCTCAAGATCTAGTCACCCTAAATTGTTAGCATAAGGTGCTCTAATGACCCCGCCCCCAGACTTCCTGTGGCCCTGGAGCCCACAGGGGCCGCCCCCGGCGTGCACCGGAAGCCCTGGTGCAGGCACGAGACAGGGACTCCATCCAACAGGTGCCTTCACAGGGCGCATAGCTATGTGACGTCGGCATGCGGAGCTATCCATCACTCCGGGCCTCGAGGCACACGTCTGGGGCGGAAACTGGGGCTTCAGTTAATCATATCTAGCACAATCCGTCAGCGAAAAATGCCACCTCTCACAGTGAAAGGTCACAACCTCCGCCCTCCAATCACCTACTTAGCAGCCTCCTAATTATCCACCTGCCCAGGTGGGCGGTGGAGCCGGGCTGAAGAACCAGGCCCTGAGCTCTGAGGTTCAGAGCTCGGAACCAGGAGGTCCAGAGTCAAATCACAGCATCTCAGAAGACAACATTGTGCTCCTGAGCAAATTACTTCAACCTCTACAACACCTGCCCTAGCTCCCTATCAGGGAAAACGTGTAAGCGCCTAGAGGCGAGTCACTTCCCCGACTATATAAGGAAATGTATTAATTAATTATAATTTTAAAGCTGGCGTACTTATGGTGAACGCATTTCATGATTCTGTCGGTCCACAGGATAATTCTTTTTCTTCAAGAGAAGCTAAATTTTTCCAGCAACATTACATCCTTCTCTTGCAACACAAAACTGAACGGTCTCCATGCTAAGAAGTACATCTGGTTCCATGTTTCTTTCCACTGCCATATTTTACATAGGTTGCTGTTTTTGTGTCTGCTGTCTCTGCTGGAAGCTCTTTAATGCACTCAGTTCATGTTTTTTTAGAAGTATTTTCTGCTTCTGAGACTCTGGATCCGATTCACAGAACTAACTTAAGACAAAATCCTAAACTTACTACTTTTGGGATTCACAGAAGTTAGGATTTTGTCTTAAGTTTGTCTTAAAACAGACGTAAGACAAACTTAAGACAAAATCCTAACTTCTGCGAATACCAAAAGTAGTTAATTTAGGATTTTGTCTTAAATTAGTTCTGTGAATCTGGCCCACAATTTCTTGTAGACTCGTGGGATGACCAGTTTCTCAGAGATTGCTTGTCCACTGTGGAACCCAGTTACTGACCTGTGTGTATGACCTCCTTGAATGTGAAGCCCCGCCCCCTCCACGCCATTGCTCACACTCTAACATTCACCGGATTTGCACCGTTCACTATTTTGGTTGCTCGTCTGCAAACAGCCTGCCATTATGTTCCTAGAGGTGTGGCCTCCAGAAAGGTACATCATAGTGCAGATGTTGCCTCGAGACCAGGAGAGGACTCCAGATGTGGCCTCCAGAGCTTGACCCAGCGCTGCAAATGTGGCCTCCAGAGCACTGCAGATGTGGCCTCTAGTCAGGACACAAGGCTGTAGATAGGGGTCTCCAAACCAGGAGATGCCTCCAGAGCTTGACCCAGAGGTGCAGATGTGGCCTCAAGTCAGAAAACAAGGCTGTAGTTAGGGGCCTCCAACCTTTTCTGCGACAGGAGCTGCCGATATTCAATGAAAATCACCTGACCACTAATATTGTTAGTGTTGTAATAGCAGCTATGACAGACAAGATTACATTATTACCACCACATGCATGATTAACAGCAGTAATCACATCAGTGCATCAGGCAGAGTTGCCAGCAGTAGTGTAAATAAGCATTGGCAAAGCCAATAGGTCTCACCTATGCAAGAGCTGTTGGCTTTGCCGGTGTGCTTTAGCCATGTTGTACGCCAGCGTGGCTGCAGTCCAGCATGGCTAAAAGTTAGAGGAGTAATGGAGAGTGGCGTGGAGTGGAGCGTTATGGAGTAAAGTAGAGTGGCATAGAGTGCAGTGACAGCCAGTGCTGGTAAGAGCAGTGGGTAGGTATGGGGTGGAGGGAGTTGACAGACAACAAGGGAAAATACAATAAAAAGAAAAGAAACCTACTTACCTTGCACTCGCCGCATCTCTGAGTTGGAGATGTGGGGAGCGCAAGGTAAGTGGTGTTCTTTATTTTATTTTCCATCGTCGTCTGTCGACTCTCCCAAACCCCCCCTGCTCTTACCTCTACCGGCCGTCACTAATAGCGTGGTGTATGGTAGAGTTGAGCGATGTAGAGTGGAGTGTCACGGAGTTGTGTGGAGCGGTGGAGGTGTTGTGGAGTGTCGTGGAGAGAGTAGAGTATTGTACAGTGAAGGGCATAGAGTGGAGTAGAGTTAAGTGGCATAGAGTGAAGTAGAGTGTTGTAGAGTGGAGTGGCATAGAATGTTGAGTAGTGTAGAGCAGAGTGGACTAGTGAAGAGGGTGTTGCGTACAGTAGAGTGTTGTAGAGTGGCATAGAGTTGAGCAGATTGTTGAAGAGTGGATTGACATAGATTGAAATAGTATTTGAGAGTGGAATGGCGTAGAATGTTGTAGAGTACGGCAGAGAACAATAGAGTGGAGTGGCCTGGAGTGGCAGAGCGGAGTGGCATAACAGGAGTTGCATAGCGCGTCATGGTCATGGAGTAGAGGGGATACAGTGTTGTAGAGTGGAGTGAAATAGAGTGTAGCGGCGCTGAATGAATGGGTTTGTGTAAAGTGGTGTAGAGTGCATTGGCATAGAGTGCACTGACATTGAGCAGATTGGCATAGAATGCAATGGTATAGAGTAGAGTGGTGCAGAGTAAATTGCAGTGGCATAGAGTAGGTTGTTTCAGAGTAGTGTGAGGTGGTGTAGAGTGGAGTGGTTCAGTGTAGAGATGCAGGGTAGAGTGCAGAGGTGTACAATGCAGTAGCACAGAGTGGTGTGGAGTGCAGTGGCATGGAGTTTAGTGGTGCAGGATAGATTAGAGGGCATTGAGTGATTCTGAATATGGTGGTGTGGAGTGCATTGAAGTAGAGTGCAGTAGAGGGGTGTAGAGTTCAGTGGTGCAGAGTAGAGTGCAGTGGCATAGAGTGCAGAGGTGTAGAGTGCAGTGGCAGAGTGTGGACTAGCATAGAGTTCAGTGGCAGAGAGTTCAGTGGCAGAGAGTGCAGTTGCAGAGAGTGCAGTGTTGAAGCGCAGAAGAGAGTGGCATAGATTACAGTGACGTAGAGTACAATGGCGTAGAGGGCAGTGGTGTATTGTACAGTGACGTAAAGCATTGCAGAATAGAGTTTAGTGGTGTAGAGTGCAGTGGTGCAGAGTAGACTGGCAGAGTGCAGAGGCGTAGAGTGCATTTGTTTTGAGTAAAATGGTATGGAGTGCATTGGCGTAGAGTGTAGTGACGTACAGTGCAAAGCGTACAGTGCAGTAAACTGGCCTAGGGTAGAGTGCAGTGGCTTAAAGGGCAGCAGTGCAGAGAAGAGTGGCATAGAGTTCAGTGGCAGAGACTGCAGCGTTGCAGAGTAAAGTGCTGTAAAGTGAAGTGGCATAGAGAAGAGTGGTGTAGAGTGGAGTGGTCCATGGTAGAGTGGAGTGGCATAGAGTGGAGTGATGCAGAGTGAAGTGACTCAATGTGCAGTGGCCTAGACTGTATTGGTGTAGGGTGGTGCAGAGTAGAGTGTGGTGGCATAGAGTGCAGTGGCATAGACTGCAGTGGCAGAGTGTGGATTGGCATAGAGTTCAGTGGCAGAGTGTGCCGTGGCAGAGAGTGCAGTGTTGAAGAGCAGAAGAGAGTGGCATATATTGCAGTTACATAGAGTAGAATGGCGTAGAGGGCAGTGGTGTATTGTACAGTGACGTAAAGCATTGCAGAGTAGAGTTTAGTGGTGAAGAGTGCAGTGGCGCAGAGTAGACTGGCAGAGTGCAGAGGCGTAGAGTGCATTCGTTTTGAGTAAAATGATATAGAGTGCATTGGCGTAGAGTGTAGTGATGCAGAATAGAGTACAATGGCACACAATGGAGTGGCGTGGCACAGAGTGGAGCGGCACAGAGTGGAGTGGCATTGAGTACAGGGACAAGAGTAGATTGTTTCGGAGTAGAGTGCAGTGGTTCACGGTAGAGTACAGTGGTGTAGATTATAGGGGCGCAGAGAAGATTAGAATGGCATAGAGTGGAGTGCACTGGCGTAGAGTGGAGTGGTACAGAGTAGAATGGATTGGCATAGAGAGCAGTGTTGCAGAGTAGAGTGGGGACAGAGTGGAGTGGCCAATCTGATAAAAACACCAGCTTTCAGACTAGCAACGAAGGGAGGAAAATCACTCACAGTGTTAGGCTCAAAGGCTTGAAGCAAACTTCCTCCACAGCTTCGCCAGAGTCAACCAGGTTTCTGACTCCCTCATCTCTGGCTTCCATTTCAGCGTAATGATGCTCCTTGGAGTGGGAGTTTGCCCTATACAAATGGACTATTACATTACATTACAGAGTGCAGCGGTGTTGAGTGCAGTGACAAGAGTAGATTGTTTCAGAATAGAGTGCAGTGGTGAACGGTGAAAGTGGCGTAGAGTATTGTGGCATAGATTGCAGAATAGATTAGAATGGCGTAGAATGGATGGACAAAGAGTGCACTGGCATAGAGTAGAGTGGTACAGAGTAGACTGCATTGTCATAGAGTGCAGTGGCGTAGAGTAGAGTGGTACAGAGTAGACTGCATTGTCATAGAGTGCAGTGGCATAGATAGTGTTGCAGAGTAGAGTGGCATAGAGTGGAGCGGCGCAGAGTGGAATGTTTAATAAAATACACATAAAATGCTAGTGTCATTTGTTACTATTGCACTTTGTTTGGTTTCTATGTTACGTTTTTACTAAATTATTTTGAAGATGTATCCGGCCCAATGAATGATAAATTATACTAACAAATGTTACTAGTATGTTATGTGTCTTTTATTAAATATTTATGAGATTCTAAATATCGTAGTTGGAGCATAATTAGGTATTTTTTTGCATTGAAGTTATATCTGTTGTTCTTAGGTTTATAATTAAGCAACCACATAGTGAAAGTTTGATTTTAATAAGTCCAGGGAAAAAAAATGGCTTGTAAAGAGACCAGGCTTGGCAACAAGGGATGGGGCATTTTGTGATCAAGGCCGTCATGAAGAATGTGGTCAGGCAGGACAATGACGACGTTTGGAACATGTCTAGGCTCGTAAAGTGGGAGGTGTGGAGAAAAAGGAGTCAGAAGATAGGGCAGAAGATAACGTGGTCTTAGACGGGCTTGTTGTCCTGTCTGATGGAAGGACTATTATATAAGAAAAATGTTTCCCTTAGAATAAACTGACCAGTAAACCACAATCATATGTCACAAATACGCAACATTCACACAAATATATGTCAACAATAGAGAAACCCAACACAATTATAGACTTACAATAGATCATGGAAAAAATATCAAAAAGATTTTATTTATTTCTCCTCAATGTAAACTATCATTGGTAACAGATTATTAAAACACAAATTCATACAACACATAAGTAATAAATCACAGTTAAAAATGCAAGAGAAAACGGCACGTGATATCCTAAAAAATCATCATAAAAACATTAATTAGATTGAATCTATTACTGTAGAGTCATAGCCACATAGGAAATTGATGGAAGGACTATGTCATGTCTTGAACTTGCTCCCACAGCTTGGATTCAAATGTAACTTAAAACTATTTTAGTTTACTATGTTTCTTGTTTTCGATATTTGCATTTCTTAACACAGTTGCCTTTTTAATTCATTTAGCTTTGGTATTCTCTTTTTATGATATGGTATTGTGTTATAATATTTATCTCGTTTTAGTTCTGGGGAGAGTGGATGGGATGTCGTTGATGTCTCTTATACCCTTGCAATCAATGGAGAATTGGAAGAAACCTCCAAGCGACAACAGTACCCAGGACAAGGGAGAGTGGAGAAAACACAAAGATGGCTTTCCAGGGTCCCTTCAAGGTAACTTCTTCATTCGTTGACTCTACCGTTTCCTTTAGTCTTCTAGGTACGTCATGTGTCTGGAAACAAAAATAACAGATGTGTTAGGACCTTCACCAATTATACATGAATCACTCAGAACAGTTTAGGACCTGATAATGTGTGTCTCTTACCTCCGACCTCTCACTTTCCCACTTGGGTTTTAGTGACCATCACCCAATAAATGCAATGTAATTCTAAAAAACAAAAGTAACCCTAAACAGTAAATAATGCAAACACTCAATATTCTAGTTCAACGAACCTTCAATGAAGCCCTTTAATACCTAAATATGTAAAATGGAGGGACCTTTCAGGTAGCGACATAGAACTGGAATTACTTTGTTCCTAAAATGTCTCTCAAAAACAAAAGAAAATGGCTGAAAACAACCTCTTAGAAATATTTAACTGTCACTCTTAAAATTTATATTTATTACGAGGAATGATTTAACAGTCTTTTTAGGTCTCGCCTGTCGATGCGCATGCGCATCGAGCAAGCGAGACTATAGGGGCTCATAGACTCTTTATCTAACTTGCAAGGAATCGTGGCGATTCCTTGCAGTGCCCGTGACTTTTAAGGTCAATGCGCATGCGCATTGAGCTTATGCGCATGCGCATTGACCTTAAAAGCGCGTGCGCGTGCACGTCCGTCTCCTAACAACACACACACACCCTCTCCCCCGCTCCGCCCCCTCCCGCCGTGTCGCATTTCTCTTTCTCCTCCCCCTCCCCTCTCTTCCTTCCGTCCAAAATGATTTGTCTGTATGCATCTTACCAGATTAGAAGATGAGCCAGCTGTTGGTATTGGTAAATGCTTTTGTTCCCCTTGTTCCAACAGGAGCATAGAGAAAGAAACAACCTTCCAAAACAACTGAAGAAACCCGTGTCAGGCAACAACTCAGGAGCAGGCACCGAAAACAAAACAGGAGCCTCTACCATAGGGTATGTAAAGTCAGCAACCTGACTATAACAGTAGAAAGTCAGCAGAGGTAAGGCCATTGAGGAATCAAGGTAAGTATGCATCCAAAAAGAAAATATAATTACAGGCCCCAATGGGTTCCCGAATTAGGCTTTTATACCGCCGCACTCGAAAACCAGAGACTAGCACAGCTTTTGGGAGGCGGCCGACGCAGGAGAAGGTGGAAGACTAGACCGGTGCCCCTGCCTCGGCTCTTCTCATCACTTCCTGGGTGTCCATTGTGAAATGGACACTCGGCTGCAACCAGGACAGTCTCTGGACTTGCCTTCTGTTTGTTCCATAATGTCTTGGGCAGTGCTTTAAATGGGAAAAAAATAAGTACAGGTACTCACCAAAAGGAGCGGTGGACAGGGGGTGGAGTGTGGGGCAGAGCCATTGACGGGGCTAGGTTTTCAAACTTTCCAAACGTTATATGCAAGAAATCCAAGTGCAAAGTAAAACAATCGAAAGTATCTGTCCTATGGTTATGGCCCTAATAATTAGGGTAGGTTCAAAATCATCTCTGAATTTTGCCATCAAAGCTTTGCATGCTGGAATTTTTAGAAACGCTTACTTATAATGAGAAAGGAGAACTACGAGTCTCAGCATGCAAAAGCATTACCAGCTAAAATCCAGAACTGTCTGAAAGTCTAAAGCATTCCATGGAGCTGTCTGTCGCATTTGGTTGAAACATGGTTTCCCATACGAAACAAGCGGTTTATACACACCAAACCAAAATAAATTGTGTTGCCTTTAAAGTGTTTTTTTGTTTGAGGGGAATCGTAAAATTGGCGGCAAGGGCAGAGATTTACATTCAAGTAAAGATGCTTAATTTAAAATGCTGATGAACTAACATTTACAGCCTTTTAAAACAATGGCATGCTACAAAGCTGTACTGCCCTGAAGGATGTATGACGTTACAACTCATGCTATTACAACGCATGCCTTTACAACGCGGTTTTTACATCGCAAACCTTTACAACGCATAGCGCTTTGGGGTGCTGGATAGTGAATAGTTTAATTTACTATTCCAACTCCAGTCCCCGTGGACACTAGGGAAGGTTTTGGATAGTAAATTAAACGTATTCCCTATCCAAGAGCGCCCCCCAGTGCAATGCGTTGTAATGGTTTGCGATGTAAAAACCACGTTGTAAAGGCATGCGTTGTAAAAGTTTCGTTGTAACGGTTGTTCACCGCCCTGAAGATTGCGCCCCACGCCCTCGTCCATTAGTTTTATGGTGGACTCTCAACTCCTACTGTGAAGGATCAAAGGGTAAACAAAACACCCTGCCACCCCACCCTGCTGGAAGAGTTGCAGAGAAGTACGACAAGATGGCTGTGTCCAGGTGAGAAGCGCTCCTGTGCGGGCTCAGCTCGGGATTGCAGAATCAGAGCGGGTCGTGTGAAAAGTGCTGCCAAGGCAAGAGAAAATGAGGCACACCACTTGTGTCTAGGCAAGGCCCCCATGTGTACCAGTACTCTCCTTGTCCTAGGATAAGTTCCGGTACTCAAGGGGTGAAAATTAAAACGTGCTGGTACTCCATAGCGGTGAGTACCGGCCCATTTATAGCACTGGACATGGGGCAAAGGTTCCAACCAGGGCAGGTGGAAGCTGGAGCTGCCCTGTGCGGGTAGTGTTTTGCTGTCTTCCATTCAACCTATAAAGGTACTTTCTGTGTATGTGTCTTTCGTGGAAGTTTCTTTAGAACAAGTAGTATTCCCTATTAACTCTCATAGGAATCCTTGCGTTTCACTACAGGAAATAAACGCTGAATGGAATTCCCCCAAACTTGACATGACTTTACTCGGGAACGTGCCTGTACTTGGGTTGGTGTAAATACATTAGCCTTACTTACAAAAGGGTGTTGAGTAGGCTTGAAAGGGTTAAAAAAAAATGTTAGAGAAACATTGACAGTTAAAAGAAGTTTTTTTTTAACAACACATTTTATTGAATTTTCAGCATACTAGATGGGCCGAGCCCAACAAGAAAAGTACAAAGAAAGTGCATAAAATAATGTCTTTGTGTACAGTGTAAAAAAAAACAATAGTCTGCAGAACATCAGACCGAGAAAAGCATGAAACCTCCACCCCACTAATGCGCACTGTACATACTTAGGAAACATTGCATGTAGAAGCCAAGCAAATTCCCAACCACGTCTCATTGACATCAATACACTAGACAGGTACGCTATTCACCACCAATTGTTCAATGGGATAACGAGCGGCGGACTGCGACATTGGAGGCAAATCTATTCCTCCGAGACCAAATCTTTCCATGCTTCTGAGGACACCCCCTCGCTGAAACACCACAATCTCCGCAGACATGCACCTGTCCAGTGCCCTTTTCCAGTTAGTGTCGCAGGGTGGGGACGCGCCCTTCCAATGCTGCGCTATGTAGCGCTTACCTAAGGTGAGGCCCAAAAATAAGAGGGGTCTCTTGTACCGGTTCCCTCCGTGCTATTTAAGAACGCCAGTCTGTGTTCCAATAGAATATCCCACGCCAGGACACGACCTAAGCAAGACCAGAATCGCTGAATTGCCCCACACTGTATATAAAAACGACCCCTCGTCCGCACTGCAGAGGAGACAGTTCGGGGACTGGAATCCCCCATTCTCCAAAGTCTAAGACGAGTGTATTATACCCTGTGGAGGTATTTACACTGGACCAGTCTATATCTGGTAGATACGGCGGCATACCGAGGGCTAGCCAACGCCTCAGCCCAATCAACATCCGTGAGGGCCGGCAGATCAGCGGCGCATGCCTCCTGGGTTTTGTGGATAGCCATCTCGGAATGTGTATTGAGCGTCTGGTAAATTTACTGAAATTTGTGAGCCCCTAGATCCCCCATCAGTAGGCGGCCATCCAGCGGGTGGAACTCTGGTAAAGACTCTAACTACAGAATCAGGGGGGTCAAGGCATGACGGAGCTTCAGATAGCGATGGAACAGCGATTTGTGAAGGTAAAAATCAGACTGCAGCCTTTGAAAGGATTTAAGAGTGGTCCCCTGCATAATGTCTCCAAGCGTAGGTATACCGATGCGGTCCCACCTACGGAATCCCGCAAGCGCCAAAACGGCGGTAAATGAGTACCCTGCCAGAGGGGAGTGGCGCCCGTCAACTTACCCCACCAGCCCTTTGAAAAATAGGGCGTGTTTTGAGTCTCACATAAAGGTAGCTTTGTTTGACAAATTTGCACCTAATTTGGCAGATGCTTAGCATGTTTAATGCTGAGCTTGCCCTTGGTATTTTGAAATGTATGCAAGCTCTTCAAGGTAGCACAGATAGCAAGGATTGGCAAAGCCAACAAGATTCACCTCTGCAAGATCTATTGTCAATGTCAATGTTTTTTTTTGCATGCCGCACATCAGCATGAGCTGCTGTGCAACATGGCTTAAAATAAAAAAAAGAAGACCTTCTATGATGTGTCCAGAGTTGACCACATCTTATTTTTTTTCCTTGAAGCCATGTTGCACAGCAGCCAGCACACAGCGGGAGGAGGGTAGGGGGTGGATGAAGAAACAAAGGACAGCGGGAGGAGGGTGGGTTAGGATAAAGAAATGGCGGGCAGCCGAGGAGAGCCATGGGGGATGTATGACATTACAACGCATGCTTTTACCACGCATGCTGTTACAACGCAGGTTTTACTACGCATACTATTACAACGCATAGCGCTTTGGGGGGTGCTGGATAGTGAATAGTTTAATTTACTATTCCAACTCCAGTCCCCGTGGACACTAGGGAAGGTGTTGGATAGTAAATTAAATCTATTCCCTATCCTAGAGCGCCCCACCCAGCGCAATGCGTTGTAATGGTTTTCGTTGTAACACCTGCGTTGTAAAAGCACTGCGTGGTAAAAGTTGTATTGTAAAGGATGTTTCCCGCCATGGGAAGGACTAAAGTAAAGACAGACAGTAGTAGGAGGAGGGCCAGGGAAAGCAACCCTAGAGAGCAGTAACAGTGGGAGGAAGGAGGGAGACAGACTGCAGAGACATACACTCTACAAGAGTGCATGTTAAAAAGCGAAAAAAGCGTATCTGCAGGAGACTGTGGCCAGTGAAAGGGCCACAGTTGCAGTCAATACATTTACATGGTGCATGCTCCATAACAGACACACACGCAGAAGCCCCAGGAGGAAGGCAAAGTTGAGAAGGAGGTGGAAGCCAATAAGCAGCAAGGAAACGAGAATGGCATGGAAGCCAACCAATAGTAAGTAATGGTAGGTACTGGGCTGGCTCTACGCTCCTTTTATGCTTTTCTTTTATTTACAAGAGATTTTGCAACAGCTGTGCAGGTGAAACCTAAAAAGGAAGATAAAAAGCTGTGGCATCATTTGGCGAATCCACTGAACTTTGGCAGACATTTAGCATAGTCAGACGTGTGTGGGATTGGCAAGTTTCATGCAGATCCATGAGGTTTAGCAAATGTAACCGGGTGGGATAAAAACCCTTTATAGATATGGTGTATTACCCAGTTTTGGTCGCCACTGGGTAGTTATTGTTAGGACAACATTTCCATAGGAAACTGATTTTTTGTTTTCTTATAACTTTGGTTCCATTTTGACGAATCTTAACAAAACATTCTCCCCAAAAAGTCTCATCCACCTCAGCTCCTTCCTCGAAAGTTTGGGGGTGATCCGTCAAGCAGGAGCTGAGAAACAAAAGGGGGGTCCCAAAACATGTTTTCCCATGCAATTGCCCATAGGAAAATTTAACAGTGACACAGCAAAAAAAAGGCTGAATGGAATTACACCAAATTTGGCATCCCTTTATTTCTCTTTTGATTGGAGCAAAATATTACTAACACTCGTCGAGCATTGTGTCGTACCCCTGCCCGTTCCCCACCATGCTGCACTCCATAGAAAGATGCAACAAACTGATTAACTTCTTATTTGATGAAGTTGTCAAACTCATAAACTACACCAGCATCCCCAGACAGACACCCATTATCTCATCCATGGTATGCTGCAACATACCCAAAGATGGCATCCTTCGTTCCACCATCATAACATCCATTATGAGAAACTCACTCAAGCCCGACATTTACCAAGTAAATGTAATGTAAATGTACAGGAATTTATATAGCGCAAATCACCGAGCGGTTTCTAAGCGCTTGCTTAGGGAACCCGTCCTGGTATTTCCTGTGAGATAACCCCGGCAGGGTATCCGCAAGGTGAAAGCCAGGCATCCCGCTGCGAGGGGCCGTTGTGGAGATTAAGCAAGCTATTGCCCAGAGTCGCAGTGTGTGAACCCGTGAATCGAGTAGGCACCAGAGCGAGAATTGTCGAGTCCATGGACATTTTAGGACTCAAGACCCCGCCGAGCAGAGAATTGAACCCTGGTCCCGGGCTGACCTCTGCTTCCAGGTCTGCCTCCTCTAACCAGTGAGCCACACTTCTCCAAGTTAACACATCGTTCCCACAAGACATCTTTCACAATGCACTCAAGAAAGAGAGATTCTACCACTTCTGAAAAATCCAACTTGCAATTCAATTACCAGCAAACACCTCCTTCATGACAATTAGTCCAGCTTGAGGCCAATGTGCAGCAGCCAAACAGGTCCCATCAAAAAGGTGGAGAACGGCCTAGAGGACGCTGACCATGACAACCACTGCCGCCAAGGATTTCGAACATTTTCAGTGGCCTTCGGCACCATGGACTATCATGTGTCCGCACTACAATCCTCTCCACCTGCAGTACAGTTGATAGCAAGAGATCTAGTTAATCGCCTTGCGCCCTTCAGACCACTACCAGTTTGCCCAAATGACTACAGTACATACTGATCATGGAGCCTTCTATTGACTAGTGGGGTATAATTTTTGATTATCCTATTCCCAATATATGGTTTGACCTAGGTGTGCACAATATAAGTAAATACAACTATAACATGTCCCATGTTCAAACATTTCCCCTGTCTTGTTCAACTTCTAAATGGAGCTCAATGAGGGCCCAGTTGGCAGTCACAAAGTCAAAGTACGTCAAAACAATAACAGTATTTAGGTCGATGTCAGTCGGTAACCGGAAGCTGACATCGACGCCAGTACCAAGGCTTCACACAGCCCTCGCTCCTCTGAATTTTGTAAATACAACAAAATTCCCAACCCAAGACTCGGCAACCCGACTTGGTGCCTACAGCGCAATTATACAGAAAAACCACCCGATTAGGACCGGGTTGGAATTATCACCGGTTCACCGACCACGCCGAATGATTATTTAAATCAGCCCTGAAGAGTCACAGCCACATGTTGTGACGAAACACGTGTCGGCTTGATTGTTATTTTACAGTGATTCCCAGGAGGGGACACTGTTGGAGAATAAAAAAACTTGAAATTACCTAAATTGATATTTGTAGTGATTCCCAGGAAGGGACACTGTCGGTGAATAAAACCGTGGAAATTATACACTTTTATTCGATCTATCCCTACTAGGACTAGTCTAAAACAAAAGAGGGTATAGATACATATTGTGTGCTCTGGATCCTATTGTCCAAATTCATTGACAAGGAGGTTTTGATCTCCTTTTCAACTACAGAGGTTAAGGTTTATCCTCTGGCCAAGAAGCACCTACCAGAATATACCCGTAACAAACCCAGCAACCAGTATTCTACCGTAACAAGTTGTGCGCCAATTATCTGAACACTAAAAAACCGACCAAAGTCTCTGGGACATGTGCACCTTAGCTTGAGTTTGTGCTGACTCCTGTTTGACCTGAGTGAACTGACCCTGTTGTCTGAAGCTGACCTTGCCAAACCAGTTCTTGCCCTTTAGCTGATCAAGATTAAGGATCAGAGCACAGGACATCGTAAAGTTTTACCACACACAAACATGCCTTATCCTACTTCTATCTGTTTCTGTTCCTTCTTTATGGTCTATTTATGATGTGGGTTGTGGTCCTTTTTATTATGGGTTTGTCCGGCCTTGTTTAAAGAAGAATGTTGGGTTTGTTTAATAATTTATTATGGGCTGGACAACTGAAATGTGGGTTTGTCATCATGCAATGCTTTGGTCGTGTATACATGGGATTGGTCAACTGTAAATAAGGAATGTTTGCCTGAAGCACAATTTTTGGCATAAAAAGGGACGACCTGCTTTGTAAAGTTGAGCAGTCTCCTGAGAACATACACCGTGTTGTACTTCTAGGACCTCTGTTACTGGCTGCAGCCAATAAATTTGATCTTTGACACCACCAAGAAGTATCCCGTGTCTCTGTATTCTAAAAACAGGTGAACCCGAAGACTTTGGGCGTGCCCCTGGCGCCGCTGGGTTTAAATCCCGGTTCTTCAGTACTGGGAGATGGAGATGCTCTGAGGTGCCAGGAGGTTGTTCCAGGGCTTAGCCACCAGGTGGGAGAAGGAGCTGCCTCTGCTTTTGGTCTGGTGGATGTGAAGTGTGGCTGCTAAGAAGACAGATTTGGAGCTGTGGATTGGTGAAAGTTCATTTGCTTGTTGAGGAACGCCAGTCCTTCATTGTGTAGTGCCTTGTAAGCGTGGCTGAGCAGCTTGAACAAGCATCTCTTCGCAACTGGTACCTAGTGGAGTTTCCTAAGGTGAGGGTGACATGAGTCCACCTGGGGAGGTCGAGGATGAGTCTAGTCACTGTGGTCTGGATAGTCTGGAGTGTTGTCATAAGTTGGTTGGTAGTCACAACATAGAGGAAGTTGCTGAAGTTGAGTCTAATGGTAACAAGACCCTGCGTGACAGTTTGCCTGGTGTTGGTCGGTAGCCATCTGAAGACCTACCAGAGCATTTGGAGGGTGAGGAAGCAGGCAGAGGAGATGGTGCTTACCTGCTTCTTCATGGCGAGCTGGCTGTCGAGGATGGTGCCTAAGTTGCGGGCGTGTTCTATGGGTGTGGGTGTTGGGCCTAGCTCAGGTGGCCACCATTTGTTGTTCCAGAGGGTGTCCTTGCCTTTCCCGAAGATGAGTACTTCTATCTTGTCAGTGTTGAGTTTGAGACCGTTGTTGTTCATCCAGGGTGCCAAATCTTTCATGAATTTTTTTAACTTGTCCTCGGTGGTCTTTATTCAGGGAGAGGACGTGTTGGGAGTTGTCTGCGTAGCAGATGATATTGAGTCCATGGCTCTTGATGACGTTTGCCAGAGGTGTCATTTATACGTTGAAGTGGACTGGAATGAGGGATGAGCCTTGAGGTACACCGCAGGTGATGTTCTTAGGGAGCGAGAGGTAGGGTAGGAGGATGCCCTTCTGTCAGTCACAAATTCATGATTTATTTATTTTGAAAGTTTTATATAGCACGAACGTGACCCAGTTGGGTATCAGAGCGCTTTACAATTTGTATAGATATTACATGAATATGCATAAAACAACAAGATAGATGTGCAACAAAGTTATGATAGGGTGTATAAAGACCATGGAGAAAAATATTTGATAATATTTGCCACATAAATGAGCATGGCAGGCAAATGCTGGGATTCAAAGGTGTCCAGACAATCTAATAGCCAATCAGGGGTATTCAATGAGCAGTGGGGACAGAGCTGTTTTATGTCAAAAACGTAGTCATAGGACTTTTTAACTTCCTTTTTGAAGGTAGTAGTGGAAGAAATTTGTCAGACTTCTGGTGGAAGAGAGTTCCAAATCTTTGGGGCAGCACCTGAGAAGGCTCTGGGACTTGTTCTCATTTTGTGTTAGGGCTGTGGTTTTAAGGGAACTTGCACTTCTTGACTGTCTGCAACCCCCGGATAGTTCTCGTTTTTGAGCCAGATACGAGGGGGTCTTGAGATGTAGGGCTTGTTGAGTCATGCAGGCTATCTTTAGCTGAATTCTGGCTTCGTATGGCAGCTAGTTTAAGGATTTGAGGGCTCGGGAGATGTGCTTGTTTTTTTTTAACCAGTGATCAGTCTAGTTGCAGCATTAATTGGCGATTTAGTGTGGCCAAGTTATATTTGGGATGTCCACAGAGCGTGGAGCTACCATAGTCTAGCCTAGGCAGTACCAGAGGTTGCAAAGCCATCTTGAAGTCCTCTTGTGGAAGGAAAAGTTTTAGGTTCCTTAATGTGTTCATCTGGTATTGAGCTCCCTTGCTTAAATGACTAATATGATTCTGCATGTTTAAGTGCTTATCAAGTGTGATTCCGAGGGATTTTGCAGAGTCAATAATGCGGGAAGTGCAGTTGAAGGCCGTAAGATATTTCAGCCAGTGGTCGATCTTGGAGGTGTGATTAGGCGGAGAGATGAGAAGGAGTTCCGTTTTCGAGGTGTTGAGCATGAGGTGGTTGTCAGATAGCCAGTTTTGAGTATCCCAGGGGTAGAGTTGAGTGAGATGAAGTCTTCAGGGGATGGGATTTTTGGATAAAGTTAAGTGTCTCCGCATTCATATGGAAGAGGATGTTTGAGGAGTTCAGAGCATTTGCCAAAAGGTTCTAGGAATAAATTGAATAGTATCGGTGATAGTGCCGACCCCTGTGGAACCCCTATAGAAACTTAGGAGGGCTGGGATAGGGATTGCTTTATCTTGACATTTTGTGTTCTATTTTGGAGGAAGGCTGTAAACCATTGCAATACCAGCCCTGAAAAGCCCATTCTGTGTTCAAGGCTGGATAGAGATTGTTGTGGTTAACAGATTCAAAAGCTGAAGAAAGGTCAAGAAGAATCAGGAGGCATGCTTCATTGTGGTCTAGCATTATCAAGATCTCATCCATAATATGAGTGGGAGCAGATGTCCGTTCTGTGACCTTTTTGAAATCTGGATTGATGTTGTACCAGAAGTTGGAAATACTCCATATGTGCACAAAGTTGCATCTGCATGCATTTTTCAAGCAGTTTAGCCGGTGTGGGGCTATTCGAGATAGGCCGGAAGTTATTGAGGTCAGATCTGTCTGCAATAGAGTTTTTAGCATGGGGAGCTTTGCGCTACGTTTAAGCAGTCGGGATTATGCCTTGCAATAGAGAAGCATTGACAATCTTTGTCCCTAGGGGGAGAATGGTATCCTTGATATCTTTGAAGATGGGTGGTGGTAGCGGTCATGCAATGGTGGCATTATAGAAATCTGTGAGGACATGAACATCAGACATTTCTGATTGGGGAGTCAAGGCCTCTCTACTGCGGGTTGCTAGATCCATGGAGTTAATATTCCTAAGGTTCCTTTTCCATTGCTTCGTTTTCTTGGGTTAGACCCCTTTCGGTGACACCTCCTTCTTAATTAGGAAGAAGATTCTGTAATTGTCATACCAATCACAAGGGATAAGGGCTTCTATTGAGATGGTTTTATTGATAGTTTTACTTTTCAACTTTCCACCAGTACCAAATCCCTCAGCTTCCTTGACTTCTCCTTCTAGCCAGCCTTCTCCAAGGACACCCCAAGATCATGGTTTGAGCTATCATGGCTAAGAAGTGCCCTACGGTTCCGTCTTTGATATTCTTCTGTCCGCTCCGTGACCAACGACCTTCCACAATGGCATCCGCTGTACAATGCTGGGTTCGCTGAGAGGCGACCACCTCACATTCATGGCACACCTCAATGAAGGGTTGAAGGAATATAACTACATGATCCCAGACCCAAAGATTTGACCACTGCAGGCCTGATGCACCCTACAGAAGGCCCAAGGCATTACCTTCCCATCTCAAAAATACCTATAAAACACAAAAAGCAAGATATCAGCAGCTTGAAGTCTATAAGAGCTGAAAAGAGAAAACAAAAATGCAACCCTTCTCAGACAATGGACCAAGGATTCGGAAGGGTAAATAACAAGGACCCCCTGATTGTGGATCAATTTCCTGGGTCAGGGCAAGCAATATAATGACAAGTAACAACCTCAGGCAAACGAAAATTCCAAAGTCCAATGAAAACCAGCAAATTAAAAATGACACTTTACTAAAAAACGATTTTTATAAAAAAATCATCGGAGTATTTAATAATTTTCGTAATACAAATTACACAAAAAATGCATATATTTTCTAAAAAACCATATACATATCATTAAAACAGACATGAACATAAAATTTAAAAATGATGGTAAGGGTGAAGTAGTGACGATTTCTTCAACGCATTTCGACACCAAGTGTCTTCGTCAGGAAAGTACCATCATATAATTCATCTGAAAAATTGAGCTTACGGCACTGCACCGTCAGGTTCTGATTTGTCTTAGTGATATTTGTGGTAATAGGGCAAGCGTGTCAATCACTATGAAAACGCAAAAAATATTAGTAAGGAAATTCCGCTGTTAACAGGGCTGGTCGGACATTCAATTGCGCAGCACTCTGGCTGTCGTTTTCAAAGAAGGGCACGAATCTCTAATAGGCCAAATAGACCTTTGGAGCTTTTATATATTGCCGAAATAACAAGGAACTGCGCGGTGATGAATCGCGGTCAGCCTCACTGTTGGCAATTTCAAAGCGTATCTTCAAGGGGCAATGGTGGCCTCCTGGTGATTCCTCTTCTCTGGTCAGTGCCGGATCGAAACACTGTTACTTGTCATTATACCAGGGATTCGGAATGCCACCCCACCCTCACACCAGGCAGCTCAATCGAACCTGCGCTTCGAAGAAACTGAAAGCTCCCCCTTTCAAGGGACACATCATCTACCATCATTGAAGACACAGCTCTTTCTGCATGGTGGTCCCCGTCAGAGAGCCACCGCTCTGGCAACCTACACCATCCCAATTGTCTTTCTCCAGTGTACGATGCCCTGGTCTATTCCCTCTTCTATTGTAACGTGCTCGGTTGCTTCTCAGCCGGGTTGGCGCTATATTAACATCAGTGCATATTTTCCAAGCACCTTTCAAGGGCGGCTGTCCCAGCAGACATCTGTCCCTTCTGGAAAGAAGGTTTTCCCTAACACATTGAGGGAACCTTGCTTTAGATAAACTAAATTAGGCGTGGCTAAGGGCCAGATGTAGGTCGCCAATTATCGGCCGGTAAATGCCGATTACGGCCGTTACCGACCGGTATTTGAGATTTGGCATGTAGGGGGGCATTTTATTTACAGAATCTGTATATTTACCGATTCTGTAAATAAAGATGTAGGTGGCACTGTAATCAGTGCCACAGGCCCTTAAGAGTCGGTATTTTACCACACAATCCTATTGTGTGATAAAATACTGAATTCAGGTGTGCATGCACATCTGTAAATCTCTGAAAACCTGGCTGTTCCCGTGAGCCTCCCCTTACGACTCCGCCTGTACTCATTCAGCGCTGGGATGCTCACGGGCAGCCATGTGCTTTAGAAATCCTGTAACATTTAACATTTAACGCCATGTGACACACAGATATGCCCTTAGGGCATGTATGTGTGCCGCATGTCACACAAGGATGTACTTGGAGTGCTAGAGGGTGTCAAAGTGACACCCCCTGCACCCTTGCAGGATTTGGTATTTACTGATTCGGTAAATACCAAATCGGTATTTCCCATTGATTCCTATGGGCTTCAAGGCCCATAGGAATCAATAGGAAATACCGATTTGAATACGAATTACCTACATCTGCCCCCCTTCCTATTTACCTACTCTTAAATACCAATTTGGTAAAATTCGGTCTTTAAGTGTAGGTAAATAGGAATTACCTAAATCTAGCCCTTAGTTTTCAATCTTCTAAATACCACGGTCACAGAGATTCACAGTGATCTCTTACGGTAATCATTGAAAACTAGATTCTAAAAATTGAGTATTGTTGGAAAATAAATATGATGGGATTGTGTCAAGGTCTGATTTTGACCCACACACCGCTCATACATGTTGACATCACATAAAGTCTTACATTGACACACAGTTTTCTACTGCTCATGTTCTCTACTTGATCTTGCAGCCATTCTGCACCATTTTGTAAGTCTGGTGTGTTAGCCAAGCCCTTTTGATTTTATCAAAAAAATTCTATAACATATACCTATCTATAGGGAATTTCAGCCAGCCCTCTTCTTCCATTGGTCTGTTGTTATGTCTGTCTCTCTTTTCTTAATCTCCCCGACGGAACCTAGCACCTTGAAACCATTAATGGGTGATATGTTCGCACTTTACAAGTAGGAATTATTCTTATAGACGCAGTGTACAAGTAGATCGGTTGATAAAAGTCAGCCCTGTCTGTGGCCCTGCTTCACATCCATACATAGACTGCATATTTAAATAGTCATAAGATCACTTGCTTCTCGGCGCTTTGCTAGCAAGCGCTAGAGTTATCGGGTCTGTTTTATTTACTTGATGGCATTGGAGGAGAAAAAATAAAGGAATGAACTGGTGGCTTGCGAGTGACATTCATATCTCTGCAGTGCAGTGCCTAACCCACTGGGGTATCTTTCTGGACATCTGCAACAAACAACTTCTCGATTCCAAATTCTCTCGCTGTCTTGGACCCAACATGTCCCTATTTATGAAATTCATTATCTGTAAAGTGTCTCCAACTCCCCACCCCTCAATAGACGTATCTGCTGGATGGTGGCCAGAATGGAAAGGCATAGGCTTTCTCCCATACAATCTCTGATTAATTCTAAACATTGTGCCCCTACCCCTTTCTAACTACCTGCTATTTGCCCCAGCCCCTCCCATCCTCAATTCCCGACATTATTTACCTGCAGAAAGGAGACCCCACCTCCCTCCAGTGTTCTCAGTTCACATGAAGGGGCGCATTCCTTAGGGTGCGCCCCCCTGTCTAAAAGGGAGTCCCTGGGTTGTCAATGTGTCTCGTTGTCCTCCCGACAGCATCTGTCGAAGGCTCACGTCATCACTCTCGGCTCGAGATAGGACCACGCATCCTGGAGTGTTGAGGCGCTACATGAATGCCCGCATTGAGCCCAAGATGGCGGGAAGGCCTCCTTCCGGCTGCGCCCAGCCTCCATTGTCCGGGGGGGGGGGGGGCTGCACTGGCCGCACGGGCCAGGCCGGACCAGGGGCGCTGAGAGAGCTCGTCTGTCGCCGCGGGCTCCTCTTACAGATTGTTTTTGTGTTGTTTACACCTGTTCACATAAATGTCAGCCTGCCCCGACTTGGCCAGGCAGGGGGTGACCGTGTCTCGAGTTTCCAAGCCTCTTCGGCTTTTCCATCCAATGTCCTTAACACGAACGCATATTTCTCGTTTCTTATGAATTAGTTTATAGTTATCTCATGCAGTCGTTGTGCTACGATTCCATGTATGGCTGTGACGCAAGCACGCACTTCTGCCCTGAGTGTCCCTCGCGCACTCTGTGTCCCACACCTCTGTAGCCCTGCTCCGCTGTCTGCAGTGTAGTGTGACAAGCACAATCCGCCCAACAGTATCCCCATCAAAAACCTCGGCCTCTCAGTCGAGGGGCCAGGGGTTGAATGGGCAGAACAACTGATCTCCCCTCTTACCCAAGCTGAGCAGGTTTAATGCACACCACTGGTCAGTTTGAGATGATCCAACACACAAAATGTGGTGGTAGGAATGCGTGCAAATGGTCGAAACCAGTGGTTCTTAACCTTTGGACCTGTGTGGACCCAATGAATCATTATTGGAATCCGGAGACCCACAATGAGTCATTTTTGGAAGACAGGAACTACTCGGCATAAGCAGTTTCTGTGAATTGAACATCAAAACAATACACAAAAATACAAAAACAAGTACACACAAAACAAATGCTCAAATATTGAAATATCCTGTTTAATTCATGATAACATATAAAAAAAAGGTTTTAAAAATTTCATTTTTTTAATTCATTTTAATATTTCATAAATTGTAATATTCCTTCATGTTGTATAACAGTTGTGGGCCCCATGAGTAGGCTTTGCAACCCCCCAGTGGTCTTCGGACCACAGGTTAAGAACCACTGGTCTAAACCATCGCTAATCCCCTGAGCTAGCATTCCAAGCCATTATGTGTGGCTCACTGTTAGTGCAAGAGGTTTGCACAAGTGGGCACTGTGAGAAGAATGCCCCGGTGAGTGGTCTGAGAACCAGGCTTGGTTGAGCAGAGTGAAAAGCTTCCATTGATGGGTGGAGTGGGAAGCTTGTCCCGATGGGTGGCTTGAGACGCAGACACTGGTGGGAGCAATGGTGAATGTGAAAAGCCATTAGTGCAATACGATTGCACCAGTGGACACTGTGAGAAGAAGGCACCGGTGAGTGGACTGAGAACAGGCTTGGTTGGGCAGTGGGAAAAGCTTCCATAGATCAGTGGCGTGGGAAGCTTGTCCGATGGGTGGTTTGAGACGCAGACACTGGTGGGGGGTGATGGTGAATGTGACAAGGTATTAGTGCAAGAAGATTGCACCAGTGGACACTGTGAGAAGAAGGCACCGGTGTGTGGTCTGAGAACAGGCTTGGTTGAGTGGTGCGAAAAGCTTCCATAGATCAGTGGCGTGGGAAGCTTGTCCGATGGGTGGTTTGAGACGCAGACACTGGTGGCCTGCGTGAGTGTGAAATGGCGTTACTTGTGGGCAGTGTGAGAGGTTTACACTGGTGGGTTGTGCTAGAAGTGACCTGGTGAACAGTGTGATACGTGTGTTCTGCCAGGAAGTGCCAGCATGCTAGACTTGGACAGACATGAGAAGTAGTCACAGTACAATTATTGGATTACCAAAGATCACACAGTGACAGTTTGTCGAGTGGGATGCCGGGATCTGAATTCAGTTCTCCTGGTTTCCCAGTCACCCCGCCCCCCTTCTCATGGAGAGTGTCTCTGAGGCGTGTTTATCGGAAGGGTCCGAGACTTCTTAGAAACTCACCGGAAGAGGGGGCTCCAGGGACAGGGGGCGAGGACCCCCTTCACCTGCTATCCTACTTCCCCTAAACCCCCCTTCCTGTGATCTCTGAGGGCCCCTCGGGGGCCCAGCTGCTCTTCCAAGCCTCCGAGAGGTATGTTTGGTAAAAGCAGGGAGCAGGAGGCGGCCCTTGCCCCCTCTGCTCCCACCCCACTTTCTCAAAACATTGGGGCCTGTTTGTGTTTTCCTGCCCAGTTAACGGAGTGTCTAATTGTCAGCGGGTCCCCTGGGTCCTGGACTGGGGGGCAGGGCCGCAGTGACAGATCCTTGTCACGGACGCGGGGAGGGGGCACACCTCAGGATGGGGCACAGATGCCCAAAGTGCCTGTTCCTTCCTCTTATGTTTGTTTTCATGCTTGCCCCCGTCCCTCTGCTGACAGACGAGGCTCACCTCTAGTCTTAGAACATTGTAGTGAGCTACACACACCAGACACTACTAAGCGCTATAACACAAGTGCGACAACATACACACGATAGAAACTGATTATTGATAGCCGCAAGGCAGATACTTCAATTCAATCAACTAGAAATCAGACTCGTCTGCCTGTGAGGGTCCACAAGGCCAAGCTGTGAAGGTACCCTGCTTCAGACAGCGCCACGAGGCCATACTAGTGTCAGATCCTGCGCTATACAAATATCTCTAACTCACTCGCGCAGGTTCTATTAATATGTATGTATTTCCCACAGCGCAAACATTCCTCCTAGCCAGACGCCAGGGGCGCTAATAGAAAGATATATTGAGGGGCTAAAAATTATGGGGTACTTCAGCAATTCAAATGACATTTGTATTCACCATCAAAGTTTCCAGGTTTCCCTCCTCACCCAAGACTTTTTATCCACAATACCAAGATATGTTCTCCGCACAGCAAAATAATTTTCACTCCTATCAAATATAACCAGACTAGAAGTTTACCTTTTACAAACCTTGTTTTTGCAAATTGGCAAAGGTTTTCATTTTTTTTCTCTGCACGTTTACCCTTTGCTGAGATTTTCTGTGCAAACTGGTGGTGGGCTCTAGCGCCTGCGGTAACTACCTTGGGGCAGCGAGGACCCCCTATTAGGAGTTTCCCTCAGAACAATAAGAATTGAGATTCGGAATATTTACTTCCAGCACCCAGTTCGCCTCTCTCTAGATTTACGGCGCTTTCCCCTCCTAGTGAATTTTGAAAGTTTTACCTGCCAAAACTTTATGGGAGAACATTGTGGGGCTGAGGGTTGGTTGCGGTTACCACATAACCCGGAAATCCGATCCCTGCACGGACAAGAGTTCGCACAAGCATCGAAATTCAATGCCCTCTCACAATTAGGGCCTGTTTGCTGCGAAATATATGTTACGGAGAACCGTTTTAATAATGATATAAGACATAAATTGCTCCCAATTGTTACCGTTTTCACTGTAAACAGAGTTGTGAAGTTTTTCCATAGACGAAAACTCGATAAAACTTATGTTGGCAAAGCTAGTGTGGGATACTGTTGGGAAAAGTGACGACAGCGATCTTGGCACTAACATGGGATGCCCAACGCGTTGTGCTTTCGACCCTGGTTTGTAAACCATCTTCATATTAGAGAGCAACGGGAGAGGTAAATACTTTTTGCAGGGGAGATATGGCCTATGAGGTAAGTTGTCTGGTCTGAATCCAAGAAAGCCGAGTTCTAATCCTGGCTTCTTTCATCGCGTGTACAGTGTGTGATCCTCGCCACATCCGTCGGTTTCAGTTTCGCTTGGACTTAGCCTGTTTTTGCCATTGCTCATTCAGTATGCTTTTCTTCTATCAGTTGAGATTGGGGTGTTGTTAGTGCCCCTCCCCCCTATGCGGCTGTTAGGTGTGTGAGCAGTGCACTGTGTACTTGCCCCCCTGCGGGGGAGAGTTCCAGCCCCTGACACTTTGATGGACAGACAGCCGAGCTGTGATTGGCAGGCCGGGCTCTCTTCCCATTAGTCACTCTTTCCACAGGCATCTTTTCCCTACATTCCTTTGGTGCCAGCTTGTGTGCAGCTGGCTATCGCGAGGATTCTTAGCCAGGCATACCAGTAGTACCTCATTAGTGGCAAGGTTGGGTTCCAAGGGTCTAATTAGGGCTAAAGTTGGGCTCCAAGGGCCCACCTGCCCCCACCCCCATGGAGGGCCCCCGTCACCCTCGTGGGGGGGTTCTCGGACTCCCAGCAGGGCTCTGGACTGCCCTGTTAAGCTGCAAAGGGCTGTGCAGCTGGACAGATGCACCAGGTCCTGGGGACAGGAGTGTTTCTAGAAGGATTTTTTTTTTGGGGGGGGAGGCGTGGCACACAAAGCACCACAGATAAAACTGATGGAGCCACATTCAAAGGGCAACATGAGGAGTGCATGTGTTTTTGCGTTTGTGCATAAACACACACATTTCATATATATAACAACCAAGAGAAATGCAGAAAGAGGTATTAGAACTCCAGAAAGAGGAAGAAAGGTACAGAAAGAAGCAAGAGATATGCAGAAAGAACCAACAGAGGTGCAGAAAAAAGCCTTGTTCCAAAGTCATCCTGTGCCGCCAAAGTTTTGCTGACGGGTACTGGTTGTAACTGACTATGACTAACCAGGCCTAGAGCCAGTGCTATGCTAAAAGACATTTAGAATACAGTAAAAACACCTACATACACTAGGGAACACTATGGCTTGGGGTACCCCTGTGATTGACATGACCTCCCCTGTAAGGCCCTAGTATATAATAGGGCAGGGGGATTAAAACTACCTCTAAGTCAGAGGTGCAGAAACATGCTACTTTAATTAGTAGTCGCAGAGTGGTACAGAAAGGGTGCTGGGCATCCGAACAGCGCTTAAGAATTCTGCTACATAGGACTTACACTAGGTACCAAGAGGGCTTCTTGGCCCCCTTTACTCGGGAATAAAGGGGACTTCATCCCACATCCCGTAGTCTGCCAGGAGGCGCATTTGCAGAGTGGTGGAGAAAGGGGGGCATGGCCTCCGAAGACGTCTTAGCAATCCTGCTGTGTGGGACTTACTGGAGGTAACAAGAGGGGTAGTTGGCCCCCAAGGACATATTGGAGGTACAGTTAGTCCCACACAGCAGGATTGCTAAGTTCTCATTGCAGGCCACACCCCCTTTGCCCACCACTCTACAAACACGCTCCCTGGCACGCTATTAAATGGGGATTGAAGTCCCCTTCGCTCCTCGGGTCCATTAGGGGCCAAGTAGCCTACCTCTTACCTCCAATAAGCCCCACACAGTTGGATTGCTGAGAGGTTGGCACAGGCCTTTCCCCACCACTCTGCAAACATGCCTCCTGGCACGTTGTAAGTTGGGGTATTAAGTCCCCTTCATTCCTGAGGGTCCCTGGGGGCCAACTAGCCCACCAGGTACCTCCAGTAAGTGACATACACCTTGATTGCTGGGAGTGGTCCGAGGCCACGCCCCCATTTTACACCACTCTGTAAGCACGGCTCCTGGTGCACTGCTGCTTAGGAGATGAAGTCTTCTTCTGTCCTGAGGTCCTCAGGACACAAGAGAACCTCACTGCCCCACCAACAGTGCACCAAGAGGAACGTTTACAGAGTGGTGTAAAAAGGGGGCATGGCCTCGGGCCACTCTCAGCAATTCAGGTGTGTGGCGCTTACTGGAGGTACCTGGTGGGCTAGTTATCCCCAGGAACCCTTAGTATTCAAGGGGACTTATTTCCCCATCTCAGTGTGGTGCAGGGAGGGGGCGGGGCCTCTGCCAAGATGCCAGCTTTTAACCTCTTCCATGCTGGTGACGGAACCGTTCCATCACGAGCCACGGGTGGGCTGTGCTGGTGACGGAACGGTTCCGTCACGGCCCTGCCACCGCGCCTGCGTGGCGCAAATTCTGCACCTGCGCTGACGTTCTAAAGAACGGTCGGGGCCGTTGTAGGAAGGTACCTCCTGACTATGGTTGCCCCCAACTTTTTGCCCTGTGTTTTAGCTGGTTCTTGACATAGTCGACCTGGGACCCTGCCAATCAGGACCCCAGGCCTACTGCTCTCTCTGTAAAATGGATTCCATGTACCTTAGGTACATTACCAATTGGTACTGGGCCACCTTATCAGACCCTGTAACTCAGGGCATAGGTGTACCCAGGGCCTACCAGGGGCTGAAGCATGTATTATGCCACCCCTGGCTGGCCTCCTAAATTTGCCACAACTGGCTGCATGACAGCTGGGGCAAGGTGGTGTAATCGCCCTTTGCTTTAGATATAGTATACCTATATCTAACCCTAAAATGGACACACAGATTCCTATCAGTCACTCCTATGGCAGGCCTTGACAATCCTGAAGGCAGAGTGCTTGGAATCGTGTGAGATGGTGCTCTGGCATGAGCTGAGCCTGTCTGCAGCTTGCGGAACCAAGTCCTAATAGCTGTTCCAAGATATCGCATACCATATACTCTTAAGTGCATTATAATCCTCGCGGTTAAATGCTATCTCTGGTATTGCTTTATCAAAACATGTCGAGTAAGGTGTCATACGAATTGGAATACTAACCCCTCGCCAATTCAGGCGACGGGGTTAGCATTCCACCCTTCTAGACGGACACGACATGTATGTAACTGTGAACCCCGGTTAAAGTTAAGCGAAGCCTCAGCTCCACAAAATGGATGCTGCCACCACAGACACGAGTCTGACCTCCTGCTGCTGGGAGTCCTTCCAGCGAGGAGAGCTTGGACAAAGGGTTTCCTGTCACGGGCGGTGCTAGCACCATCCCAGACAGGGTTTTGTGTATCCTGGGTAGGCAGGGCTTTACAGGAAGGTGACTGCTGAGTGGCACCCCGGTGCTCACTACGCATCTGCCGGCTAGAACCAGTTCCAGGGGCACACCAGCCCCTGGCCTGGGGAAAGTCCGGCATGGGAGAGGGGTGTAACCACCCCCCTCCTAGTCCCACCCATAGGCAGGACCTAGTCACCGGGTCAGCCCCCTTTTTTAGTATAAAGATAGGAGCGGGCCCCCTGTTAAAATTAGATCATCTTTGGAATCAAGACACGACTTTCTGCGAAAGGACATCACGATTTCTTATTCAAGATTCTCCCTTGTGGCTAAGGAGTAGTCACCCTGCATCAAGCGGGCACCATCCTAAGAACACTGCGGTCTGCTGCAAGTCCTTCCTCCGGAATCCGACTGTCCAGCTCGACGAGACCCGGCTTCCCTGGCACCTCTGACCTCTACTCACCTCTACAGCCAAGCTGAGAACTGTGAGTGCGACGAGACCTCGAGGGACCGACGATCGCCAAGACTGCACGACTTCTTTGCAACAAGCCCACCGTGTGCTCCACTGGTGAGGGCTTTGGGGTCCGAGAAGCCCCAACCCTGAGCAGCTCCAGCACCGAAGATCAGCCCTCCAGCATCTCAACGATCTGCGTGGGGCCCTTCTGCTTTTGCCTGCTCACCGCGCTGTGTGGCTACTAGCCGGCTGGCTTGTGGCCTTCTTCACGACGCCCGACGACATCACTGCTGCTGATTTGGTTGCTCCAGACTGGCCCATGCTTCCTTGCAACAGAGAAGCACCCCGGACCCTCCTGGTCCACTCCAGACGCCATTTTGAGTCCACCGCGTGGGCTTGAATTTGCCAAGGCTTTGTTGCCCAATCCTGGGTCCAGCGACGCCGACAGCTTCATCCATCGTGGGACAGCTCGCTCCTCCATCCTGGTCGCCGACAACGCCTCCTGGTCCGTGAGATCTGCAGAGCACAGCGTCACCCACTCACCTAGTCGAGGTGACTACCATCCAGTGCCCTCCTGGTGCCACCTGACTACTGGCTAGTAGTCTCGAACTTGGTCCCCTCTGCTTTCAGGTGTCATCTCTCTTCAAGATCCAGGCTTGGATCACTTCGAACTCTCTTCACTGGTCGCCTGCCAGCATCTTCCTTCCAGGCTCCTGGTCCGTCTACGAGGATTCCCGACGTCTTTTGAGACATATGCAGCCGCAGCCCCTGGGCTAGGTAACTTCGGCATTTCGGTGCCCCAGCATAGCCTCACTATCAAAGGGTCAGAATCCACTTTCGTTTTCCTCCTACCAGGTCGGGTTCGCCCGAGAACACTAACTCTGTGAAATCTAGCTACCATAGACTTTGTCCCGCATCCCGCGTGAGAGTGCACACTCTGCACCCGAGTCCCCTAGGCCTCCTAGAAGTAATCTGAAGATTCTATAGTCAAGACCTAGCGATTCCAAAGCCTATTAGTACTGTACTTACCTGCTAGTAATTTCTCATTCCACTTTCAGAGTATATGGTTTTCCGTGCCCCTCGGGCATTTGTATATACTGTGCTAACTTAAGTATTTTCGTAAGAGTTTTGTTTTGTGCTTAGTACCCTGTCCTCATAAAGAGTACAGGGCTGTTGTGATTCTTAATAAATATCTTGTTTATTTTCATAACACTTGTGTGGTGTCCTTTCACTTGGTATTCAAGGAGTATATGTGTGGTATAACAGCTGGCTTAACACGCCCTCTCGAGTCTTTAGCCTTAGACTGCTCGTATCCACGCTACTAGGATAGCTGGTCTATAAGGTTGACTTACAACCAATCATCAATAAGGGTTGCTGGACTGATACATAGTGTTCACTAGAATAGTGAGCACTGCATATCAGGCCACCTTCTCACAGCCGTGACGGAACCGTTCTGTCACAAGCACAGTTCACCCACGAGCCGTGACAGAGCGGTTCCGTCACAAGCACGGAACCGCCGCGTGGCCGCCCCACCCCCTTACCACTGCAGCGGAATAGCCGCCGCAGCGAAGGGCTTAAAAAAAATATTTTTTTAGAAGGGGGGCTGTGTGGCCCCACTTCTTTTAATATTTTTGGGGCCCTGGGGACCCCATCCCCCAGGGCCTGACCACCTTTACAACAAAAAAAAACGGGAAGGGGGCCGCGCAGCCCCACTCCCGAGTCCATGGTATGGCCAGAAACACTTTTTTTTTATTTTCTAATGGAGGGGGGACGAGTGGCCCTCTTCCTGAGGCTTCTATCTGCCCTGGAGACCCCATCCACCGGGGCATTGCCTTTTTTTTTGTTTGTTTTTTTATTTATTTTTTTAAATCGCGGGAGGGGGGCTGCCTGGCCCCCCTCCTGGGCCACTTCTGGCCCTGGGGACCCCATCACCAGGGGTCTGGCCTCACTGTTGGGGACTGTGGGGGGAGCCCCAATGCCCCCACGGTCCCGCCGGCTCCCCGCCTTCTGCAGGAGCCCGCATTACTTTTGCACAAGGGGAGCTAATGACATGCAGCTCCCCTTGTTCAAAAGCAGTCTGCTTTAGCTTTTGGAAGCAAGAGCAGATTTTCCTGCTCTTGCGTCCAAAGCAGAGTTTGCTATGACAGGACGGGAGCCGTCAAAATGCAAGTGTGTTGTAATAAATCCAAGGAAGAATATCAAAAGGAACTGAAAGCCTATCACTCACTGATTAAGAAAACCAGGTGTGAATTTTATACACATAAAACAGACACAGCCAACAATTCACATAAAGAAATGTTCATCATCCTAAAATCCCTTAAAATTCAAAAATAAAAGACAGCCGATATCCCAGATACCAAAGAAAGCTGCAACAAGATAGCTGAATTATTTTCAAACAAAGTAACTAAAATATACGAGACCTTTCCGGCAGATGCACGGCTAGGGACTACAATGCACGCTGGCGAAACGACAACCTCAGTTAAAGTAACTCTGGAGAGCTTTACAATACCAGAAAGCACTAATCTACAAGCCATAATAAAAGGAATAAAATCAGGTTCGCCCAGAGACCCGTCGCGACCTGAGAAAATGATGGAGGGGATGGAAACAATCCTACCCTACATTGAGGATCTCATTCTGTGCTCCTTCCAGACGGGGATAGTCCCTATGAAATGGAAGATAGCCATTGTTAGACCACTTAAGAAAAAACCCACTCTAGATTTCACCAAACTAGACAATCTGCGCCAAATCTCACTTTTCCCATTCGTGGCTAAAATTGCAGAAAAAATCATTAATAAACAGCTAGTTGCCCACATCAACATGAACAACCTATTACACCCCTCACAATCAGGTTTTACAATGGCACACTCAACAGAATCAGCACTATTAATGTAAATGTAGTATACTTGTAAAGCGCACAGCTGCCCCAGTAACGGGGCGTCCTGGCGCTATATAACGCTGTGGAACCCTTCCTGGCTCTCCCTGTGAGATGCCCCTCCTGGGCACCCCCCAAGGTGAAGCCAGGCATCCCAGTGTTGTTGGGGCCGTTGTGGAGATTAAGCAAGCTATTGCCCAGAGTTGCAGCATGGGACCCATGATTAGAGTAGGCGCTGAGGCGAGAATTATCGAGTCCGCGGACATTGAGCCCAAGACCCTGCCGCGTTGGGACTTGAACCCTGGTCCCGGGCCTGATCTCTGCTTCAGAGTCTGCCGCTCTAACCAGTGAGCCACACTTCTCCACTGACGATGGCGACAGAAGCTCTGAGGAAACATGTGGATGAGGGACAAACAGCTGCGCTGATCCTATTGGACCTCAACGCGGCATTTGACACCGTCTCACATCCACTACTACTTCAGAGATTAGAGACCCGCGGCATTAGGAGTACAACCCTGAAGTGGCTGACTTCGTTCCTAGAGGAACAGAGCTTCCTAGTGGCCCAAAGAACACAACGGTCTGATAGCTACCCTCTGCCTCAAGGAGTACCACAGGGATCAATCTTAAGCCCCACACTTTTTAATCTGTATGTGGGACGACTGGCAGACTGTGTAGAGAAACACGAGGTGTCAATAGTATCTTATGCTGACGACACACAACTAATTGTAAAGCTGTGCCAAAACTAAGATCACGCAGTGACTCGCTTTGCGAATTGTCTTAAAGAAGTGGCTGACTGGATGTCAAACCACTGCCTCCGGTTAAATGGTAACAAAACTGAGGTATTAGTGGTAGGGAAGACACCCACCATTTGGTCATCTGCTTGGTGGCCAGAAGTACTGGGCCAAGTCCCCCTCCCCAAACCTGAGGTGAAAACCCTTGGAATTTGGTTAGACCACAAACTATCCTTCGACAATCAAATCCAGAAGGTAACGGGGAAATGCTATGGAGCCATGAAAACCCTTAGGAAAGGTATAGATCTACTTCCAGCCAAAAGCAGAAAGACCATAGTCCACGCAGTCATCACCTAGCAACTGGACTATGGGAATGTATTGTACCTAGGGGCCTTAAAAAAGGCCTAGCCAAACTACAACGGGTACAAAATGCTGTGGCACGTTTGGTTCTCAGTCTCCCAAGGAGAACAAACACTAGGAAGGCCCTGGACACCCTACACTGGTTGCCAGTGGAAAAATAGCCATGTTCAAGGTGATGTGCTATTGCCACCTCATCCTTTCACACAATGGTCCTAGATACCTGCAACCACTGCTGACTAAATATATCCCCGGACGTAACCTAAGGTCCATGGACTTGGCGTTAGTAAAAGTCCCCAGAATCTTCAAAGCCCGCACGGGAGCCCGCTCTTTCAGGTACCTGGCGGCCAAAATCTGGAACACCCTACCAATCTCGACAAGGTTGGAACCCAGCAAAAGAGTATTCCGGAAACAGCTGAAGACTTGGCTATTCTCCAATACATTTGAGGGAAGAGTGTAGGACACACTCAGTAACAGTAGTCACTCTTCTGATTATGTCTTAGCGCGGGGACACACCGGTGGTGTAACCATGCCTTTACAAATGAATAAATATAAATATAAATATACGTGAGTGATCGGAAATCAACTCAAAGTTACATTTATGAGTTAAATATTTACCCTAACGGACCGTTCAAGGATTTTTTTGAGTGAGGGATGCAGTTTGCATAATTTTCCATGATTTTGCAGTCATTTCACATATTTACACTACAACACATAAATGTGAGTTTCACCCCCTTATCATTGAGAAGGTAAGGACTGGCCAGGGTCACAGAATAGCGCGTGTCCGGCACTGATAAGAGCGGTAGGGCGGTAGGTTGTGGGGAGTTGACAGACGATGGGATAGGAAAAACAAAATATTAAAAAAATAAATAAAACCACTTACCTTGCGCTCTCCGCATCGCCGCGAGCTCACGGTAAGTGGTTTTATTTATTTTTTCATTTCATTTTATCTACCCCGTGGTCTGTTGACTTCCCCCATCCCCACCTCGCCCTCCCCACTGGTCTTACCTGTGCCGGACACGCCTGCACAGAATATCCCAGTGTGGGGGTGCAGGGAAATCCCCAGCATAAGCATATAGTGACCACACTAGGGGCATTCTTCTCTGATTGTCATTTTCATTCTCCGATTTTTCGGTCTTTACATTTTCTTGCTGATTTGTGGCACGTTGTCGCGGGTGAATTGGATCACAGAGTCAGAGCTGTGATTGGCCGTAGGTTCTAAATCCCTACACATCAATAAACCCAGACTTTAAGTGTCTCACTCCTTCCTGCTTCACTGAATCCACACTTTAACAGTGTATCACTCCTTGCCACATGTATCACTTAACCCGTGCAATTCCGGTGTCTCACACCTTCTCACATCATAGAACCTACACTTTAATGGTGCATCGCTCCTTCCTCCGACAGCCAATTCACATTTTAAGATTGTCTTACCCCTTTGTGTGTTTAATGGCTCCTCAATCCTTCACACATCACACAGTCTGCACTTTAAAAAAACCCTCCTTCCTTTTCATGTGACTGAACCAACACTTTATTTGGCCCACACCCCCTACAAGTCTGTGAACCGGCACTTTAATTGTGCATCATTCCTTACAGGTCTGTGAACTAGTAAATTAATGGTGCCTCACTCCTTGCAAGGCTGTGAATCCACACTTTAATAGTGCCACACTCCTTACAAGTCTGTGAATCTGCCCTTTAATTGTGCCACACTCCTTATAAGTCTGTGAACCCGCACTTTAATAGTGCCACACTCCTTACAAGTCTGTGAATCTGCACTTTAATAGTGCCACACTCCTTACAAGTCTGTGAACCCACACTTTAATAGTGCCACACTATTTACAAGTCTGTGAATCCGCACTTTAATATTGCCACACTCCTTACAAGTCTGTGAATCTGCACTGTAATTGTGCCACACTCCTTACAAGTCTGTGAATCTGCACTTTAATTGTGCCCCACTCCTTATAAGTCTGTGAACCCGCACTTTAATAGTGCCACACTCCTTACAAGTCTGTGAATCTGCACTTTAATAGTGCCACACTCCTTACAAGTCTGTGAACCCACACTTTAATAGTGCCACACTATTTACAAGTCTGTGAATCCGCACTTTAATATTGCCACACCCCTTACAAGTCTGTGAATCTGCACTTTAATTGTGCCACACTCCTTACAAGTCTGTGAATCTGTACTTTAATTGTGCCACACTCTTTACAAGTTTGTGAACCCGCACTTTAATAGTGCCACGCTCTTTACAAGTCTGTGAATCTGCACTTTAATAGTGCCACACTCTTTACAAGTCTGTGAATCTTCACTTTAATAGTGCCACTCTCCTTAAAAGTCTGTGACTCCACACTTTAATCGTACCATACTCCTCACAAGTCAGTGAACCCACACTTTAATAATGCATCATTCCTTACAGGTCTGTGAACCAGCAGTTTAATAGTGCCCCACTCCTTTCAAGTCTGTGAATCCGCACTTTAATTGTGCCACACTCCTCACAAGTCTGTAAAGCCGCTCTTTAATAGTGCCACACTGCTTTCAAGTCTGTGAATCCGCACTTTAATTGTGCCACACTCCTCACAAGCCCGTAAAACCGCTCTTTAGTAGTGCCACACTCCTTTCAAGTCTGTGAATCCGCACTTTAATTGTGCCACACTCCTTACAAGTCTGTGAATCCTCACTTTAACTGTGCCCCCTCCTCTTAAGTCTATGAATCGCAAATTAATTGTGCCCCACTCCTCTTAAGTCTATAAATCCGTACTTTATTTGTGCCCCAGTCCTCTTAAGTCTATGAATCCGCACTTTAATTGTCCCACACTCCTCTTACGTCTATGAATCCGCACTTTAATTGTGCTCCACTCCTCTTAAGTCTATGAATCCGCACTTTATTTGTGCCCCACTCCTCTTAAGTCTATGAATCTGCACTTTAATTGTGCCCCACTCCTCTTAAGTCTATGAATCTGCACTTTAATTGTGCCCCACTCCTCATAAGTGTATGAATTCGCACTTTAATTGTGCCACACTCCTAACAAGTCTGTAAATCCGCACTTTAATTGTGCCACACTCCTCACAAGTCTGTAAAGCCGCTCTTTAATTGTGCCATACTCCTTACAAGTCTGTGAATCCTCACTTTAATTGTGTCCCACTCCTCTTAAGCCTATGAATCCGCACTTTAATTGTGCCCCACTCCTCTTAAGTCTATGAATCCGCACTTTATTTGTGCCCCACTCCTCTTAAGTCTATAAATCCGCAGTTTAATTGTGCCACACTTCTCTTAAGTCTCTGAATCCGCACTTTAATTGTGCCCCACTCCTCTTAAGTCTATGAATTCGCACTTTAATTGTGCCACACTCCTAACAAGTCTGTGAATCCGCACTTTAATTGTGCCACACTCCTAACAAGTCTGTAAAGCCGCTCTTTAATTGTGCCACACTCCTTAGAAGTCTGTGAATCCTCACTTTAATTGTGCCCCACTACTCTTAAGTCTATGAATCCGCACTTTAATTGTGCCACACTCCTAACAAGTCTGTAAATCTAGACTTTAATAGTGCCACACTCCTTACTAGTACGTGATACCGCATTTTAATACCCTCTCACTCCTGCCTTTATCAGTGTACCAACACCACTCTGTCATTTCTGCATCATTGAGTGAACCCATACTTTAACGGAGTGTCTCTTCTTCCTGCATTAGTGAGTACGCACTTTACTCGTGTCTCACTCACGCACATTAAAGGTGCCCCGCTCATTCACACAACATGGAACTCACACTGATTACACATTTCATCAGGTGAGGGCCCACACGTTTGCTTCATTGTGTCCAAAGCTGAACTGTAGCCTTAAAAAAACTTTTATAACTATTTCACATGGGGGATGTCTGACTCCAGGATGTCTGGTCAGACCCCCTTCTATCCCACTGGAGTCTGTCTCGCCCCAGTATATCAGGTTCAACCCTCTACACTTCACTAGTCCATTTCATGCCGGTTTATCAACTAGTCACTAGTCTGTCTCGCCCCAGGATATGCGGACCGACCCCACACCGCCCACTGGTGTCTCTCTTACCCCATTGTATATGTCTCATTACCGATATATACCCCGTGGCCTTCAAACCCCTCACTTGAACCACACTTTGTTCAGACAGGCAGTCTCCTCTTAAGAATTTTGGGGGGACCCAAGGCAAGACATATTTTGGGGCTCCCTGTAGAGAACGAATTTGAATATTACTTCCCATTTCCTGCTAATTGAAGTGCGCATGGTGCCAAATGCTACTAAAATATATGTTAAACTTAAACAGGGTCACACAAAAACAGTTGCAATATGTCTTGGCCAGGACCCCAAAATTCATAAGGTGACACAGAGCAGAAAGCCAGAGTCATTGGTAGCCTAGACCGAGTGGTGGAGCAGTTTAGCTAGAAAACAGAATAGACAGATCAAATAGAGAGAACATTCGCTTTCCCAGGGGGCCCCTTGGAGGGTGGGGGTCCTGGGCAACTGTCCAGTTTTCCCATGACTTAAAAGGTCTCTACAGAGAGGACATTAGTGTGGGGCCTGCTCCCACTTGCCCCTTGGGTGTACACTCTGACTCCGGAAGCATACATTTGTTCCGGGCCACTTAGAGCTGCAGCGGGCGAGGTTCCATTGGGCCTTGCAGTTGGCCCGGCTGAAGTTGGACCCGAAGTTAGCCTGGTTCCAGTTGGACCTGCAGCTGGCCTGGTCCCTCTTAGACCTTCACTTGACCCGGTTCCACTTAGACCTTCAGCTGGCCTGGTTCCACTTAGACCTTCAGCTGGCTTGGTTCCACTTAGACCTTCAGCTGGCCTGGCCTGGTTCCTCTTAGATCTTCACCTGACCCGGGTGCAGTTAGACCTTCAGCTGTCCTGGTTCCACTTGGACCTTTAGCTGGCCTGGTTCATCTCAGATCTTCAGCTGGCCTGGTTCCGATGAGACCTTCAGCTGGCCTGGTTCCGATGAGACCTTCAGCTGGCTGGTTCATCTTAGATCTTCACCGAAACGCCAACCAGATGGGAGGAGGCATCGCCATCATCCACAGGAGCACCATCCGTCTCACGACCAGCACCGACAACTCCCTGACCACTGCCGAACACCTGCATTTCCAGATCCACACCAACCCGAACACCACCCTCAGAGGCACCCTGATCTACCGACCCCCTGGACCACGCACACAATTCAGCGAGGACATCGCCGACTTCGTCAGCCCACATGCCCTCCCCTCCGCTGACTACATCCTCCTGGGAGACCTCAACTTCCATCTGGAGAACAACAACGACCGCAACACCAGCACCCTGCTCGACAACCTCGCCAACCTGGGACTCAAGCAACTGGTGTCCACCCCCACCCACCTCGCCGGACACACACTCGACGCTGTCTTCTCATCCAGCAAGGACATCGACTTCAGCCACGCCACAGAGCTTCAATGGACGGACCACAGCTGCGTCCACTTCACCTTCAAGAAAACAACGACCCACCACCACCAGCAACAGGCCGCCCGCAGAAGCTGGAACAAGATCACAGCAGACCAGCTCGCCACCTCCCTGAGCCAGCACCCTCCTGCCAGCTCAGCGAACCCCAGCCAGGCCGCCGACAACCTCACGAAGTGGATCAGCAACTGCGCGGACGAACTCGCCCCACTGAGGACCCCGCCCAGCAGACCCGGCAGCAAGAAAGCCCCATGGTTCACCGACGAACTCAAGAGCTCCAAGAAGAACTGCCGAGCCCTCGAGAAAGTCTGGAGAAGGGAACCGACACCGGACAACAGGACCTCCTTCAAACTTGCCACCCGGAAACACCACCAGCTGATCCGCGCCGCCAAGAAAACAGCATTCAAGGACCGGTTGGACAACAACGCACACAACTGCAAGGAACTCTTCAACATCGTGAAAGAGCTTTCCAACCCCAGCGCAGGAAACAACGACATCACCCCATCGCAAGACCTCTGCAACTCCCTCGCTTCATACTTCCACAACAAGATCGCGGACATACACAACAGCTTCAACAACCAACCAACGCACACCATGACCGAACAACCACCCCCCACCACCACCCTCCACGCCTGGACCCCGATCAGCACCGAAGACACCATCCGCACGATAAACTCCATCCACTCCGGATCACCGACCGACCCCTGCCCTCACCACGTCTTCAACAAGGCCGACGCTGTCATCGCACCCCACCTGCGAGACATCATCAACACATCCTTCGACACCACCATCTTCCCTGAGAGCTGGAAACACGCCGAACTCAGCGCTCTACTCAAGAAACCAACAGCGGACCCCACCGACCTCAAGAATTACCGCCCCATCTCGCTCCTCCCGTTTCCAGCCAAAGTCATCGAGAAGACCGTCAACAAGCAGATGGCCGCTTTCCTCGAGACGAACGGATCCCTCGACCCCTCACAGTCCGGCTTCCGAGCCAACCACAGCACCGAGACCGCCCGCATCGCCGCCACCGATGACATCCGAGCCCTGATGGACAACGGAGAAACAGCGGCCCTCATCCTCCTAGACCTCTCCGCGGCATTCGACACGGTCTGCCACCGCACCCTAGTACGGCGCCTCAGCAACGTCGGAATCCAGGACAAGGCACTGGAATGGATCAACTCCTTCCTCGACGGAAGAACACAGAGAGTCCGCCTACCACCGTACAAGTCAGAGGCCACCGAAGTCATCTGCGGCGTCCCCCAAGGATCATCTCTGAGCCCCACCCTCTTCAACGTCTACATGAGCCCCCTCGCGGCCATCGTACGCAAACACAACCTCAGCATAATCTCCTACGCCGACGACACCCAGCTGATCCTCTCCCTGACCAACGACCCCGCCGCCGCCAGAGCCAACCTGCACGAAGGGATGAAAGAGGTAGCCGAGTGGATGACGACCAGCCGCCTGAAACTGAACTCGGACAAGACGGAGGTCCTCATCCTGGGCTCCTCTCCCTCCGCCTGGGACGACTCCTGGTGGCCTCCCGCCCTGGGCACCGCACCCAAACCGACAGACCATGCACGCAACCTGGGCTTCATCCTGGACTCCTCCCTCTCCATGACCAGGCAAGTCAACAACGTCTCCTCTGCATGCTTCAACATCCTACGCATGCTACGGAAGATCTTCTGGTGGATCCCCACCGAGACCAGGAAGACCGTCACCCAGGCCCTCGTCACCAGCCGACTGGACTACGGCAACGCCCTCTACGCCGGTACCACCGCCAAGCTCCAGAAGAGACTCCAGCGGATCCAGAACGCCTCAGCCAGACTCATCCTCGACATCCCACGAACCAGCCACATCTCCGGACATCTGAGAGACCTTCACTGGCTCCCCGTCAACAAAAGAATCACCTTCCGCCTCCTCACCCACGCACACAAAGCCCTACACGACCAAGGCCCGAGCTACCTCAACAGCCGTGTCAACTTCTACGCTCCCAAACGCCACCTCCGATCAGCCAACCACGCCCTCGCCGCCGTCCCCCGCATCCGAAGAGCGACTACAGGAGGAAGGTCCTTCTCCTACCTGGCCGCCAAGACCTGGAACTCCCTCCCGACCGACCTGCGCCTGACCCAAGACCACCTCTCCTTCAGGAAGAAGCTGAAGACCTGGCTGTTCGAGCAGTAGCGTTTCCCCCCCCCCCCCCCCCAGCGCCTTGAGACCCTACGGGTATGTAGCGCGCTTTATAAGTGTCACTGATTGATTGACCTGACCCGGGTGCAGTTAGACCATCAGCTGTCCTGGTTCCACTTAGACCTTTAGCTGGCCTGGTTCCAATTAGACCTTCAGCTGGCTGGTTCCTCTTAGATCTTCACCTGATCCGGGTGCAGTTAGACCTTCAGCTGGCCTGGTTCCACTTAGACCTTCAGCTGGCCTGGTTCCACTTAGACCTTTAGCTGGCCTGGTTCCAATTAGACCTTCAGCTGGCTGGTTCCTCTTAGATCTTCACCTGACCCGGGTGCAGTTAGACCTTCAGCTGGCCTGGTTCCACTTAGACCATCAGCTGGCCTGGTTCCTCTCAGATCTTCACCTGACCCATGTGCAGTTAGACCTTCAGCTGGCCTGGTTCCACTTACACCTTCAGCTGGTCTGGTTCATCTCAGATCTTCACCTGACCCGGGTGCAGTTAGACCTTCAGCTGGCCTGGTTCCACTTAGACCTTCAGCTGGTCTGGTTCATCTCAGATCTTCACCTGACCCGGGTGCAGTTAGACCTTCAGCTGGCCTGGTTCCACTTAGACCTTCAGCTGGCCTGGTTCCACTTAGACCTTCAGCTGGCCTGGTTCCAATTAGACCTTCAGCTGGCTGGTTCCTCTTAGATCTTCACCTGACCCGGGTGCAGTTAGACCTTCAGCTGGCCTGGTTCCACTTAGACCATCAGCTGGCCTGGTTCCTCTCAGATCTTCACCTGACCCATGTGCAGTTAGACCTTCAGCTGGCCTGGTTCCACCTAGACCTTCAGCTGGTCTGGTTCATCTCAGATCTTCACCTGACCCGGGTGCAGTTAGACCTTCAGCTGGCCTGGTTCCACTTAGACCTTCAGCTGGTCTGGTTCATCTCAGATCTTCACCTGACCCGGGTGCAGTTAGACCTTCAGCTGGCCTGGTTCCACTTAGACCTTCAGCTGGCCTGGTTCCAATTAGACCTTCAGCTGGCTGGTTCCTCTTAGATCTTCACCTGACCCGGGTGCAGTTAGACCTTCAGCTGGCCTGGTTCCACTTAGACCTTCAGCTGGCCTGGTTCCCCTCGGATTTGCAGTTGCCCTATTCCATTTGCCCTGGTTAGATCTTCACTTGACCCGGTTCCTTTTAGACCAGCTGCAGTTGTTCCTCCAAGAGGCCCCAAGGACAGCTCTTGTTCTGAAATCCCCAGCCCCCCGAGTCTCCCGAAGCCCCAGAGAGTGGCGCATTCCCTCCTCTGCATCGGCTCAAATGCAAAACACTCAGTTTGTGCAACTGTAATGAGACGAAGATAACCTTTGCCATTTAAAATGGCGCGGGTCAGAGCCGGGCGACCTCTGACCTCTCCATGTGGCCTTGAGTCTGTCTGGGATTGCACACGAGGCCGCCTTCTTCGGGCCCCAGTCCCTGCAGAGATGGGATGAGAGTTTAGGGTTACACCAAATCCGCCGGACTGATTGCAGCTGTGATGCCGATAATGAGGCGCTGCCGGGAGCGGCTGCCTGCTGGGAACCTGGGAGTATCTCTTACCAGCTGCCTGCATACTCGAAATGCTAGCAGGGCTGGGGCAAAGTCAACGGCATGACAATTATCTGTATGCAACCTGCAGATCGCACATTCAAATGCTATTGGGACCTTTCATCTTTCCTGGGTCGGTAAGACGAGCGTCATTAAGATCTCTAATGATATCAGCTATTTTAGCGCCTTGAAAACGAATATTTTGATGGGCGCTATGTAAATTGCCATCTCTGTGCCAGTGCCAATGCCAGTGTAACCCAAGAGCAGGTGGTATTTCTAGTAATGGGGGCACAGGCTGACTGCAGCTGCAGGGTGCTGGTGGGCCCAGAGAGGGGCACCTATCAGGTTAGCAGGGCGCCCTTTACTGGGCCCGTGCCAAAGGCATGGATTGCCAGCTCATGCTGCAGCCACTGTCTCTTTCAAGGGTTTAGGGGACATGTGTCCAGCAGAGTGTGATGAAAAGTCAAAGCACATTTAATGCTGGACTCTGACAAGAGAGTTATTTAACAATAATCAACATAATCGACCAATCTGTGACCGTACACGAATCGTCCCTGCCCCCATTAAGGGCCACTCCCCTGTACCATCCCTATCAGTGGTCCAGTCTTTTTTGTTTGATTTGGTCTATTTGGGGGTACTCTTTACTCGGAGCACTCTGGGATCACCTCCTCTGTTCCATTTTGTGGTTCTGTATGTTATTTTACCAGGGCACTGATTATAAATTAAACAAGCATTTGCAATGCAATAGGTCTCGCCTTTACGCGATTTTAAGCTATTGGCCTTGTAAACGACAATGCCTTTTATTTATGTTTTTAAATCCAAAACGTTAAAAAAAATGAAAAACCATACATTATATTCATATTTTTATTATTTTTTTTATTTTTTACAAATGTGTTGTACACTTTATAGATAGTCCGCACGGGATTATGTGGCGGTTCTGACAGCCTGACGGGCTCCTTGAGCCCGTTGGAAGCCAGCCGGATTGACTAGCTGGTTTCAAATCCAACCGTTGTCATTGTAACATGGCGGTCAGATTTGAAACCTTAGATGTTGGACAGAAAGCCTCTGACCTGCGGACCGAGGCTTTCCGACCGCCTTCCAAATTCGGCCCATAATGTCTCTAAGTATGTGTGATATGTGATTCCTGCACCTTATTACCTTGAGGTAACATATCTTGTTCATTGATTTACACACTTGTATGATTTATTGTGCCTGTGTGTGTGATGTAAAGTGCTTTGGCAGCCTTCACTGGGATGAGTAGCACTATAAAAAGGATTACATTAAACAAAATAGCAGGTGCCATTTAAAAAAAATATTTGTGTAATTACTCATACGGAGAGATAAATCTTGCATTCTTACAGTGCAAGAACATCTCTTACATAGAGAGTGGATCCAAGTTAATAAAAACCCGCTTCTAATAGTTTCCTTTATTTACCAGTGAAGTGGTAACAAGCTGTGCGCCTTGGTTTCCTTCCATTACATTGGCATTTAGGTGTTGGGCTCGACATGGTGCCCCGCCAGGTTGATACTTTAACTACAGGAGGACCGGACCGGACCGGACACCAGGACAAATGAGATGAACCAAAGTTGCTTAAAATAAACGTTATATTCACAATAATTAGAGGCGGATGAGTACGAATCGATAGGTGCTCTTAGCCTGGAGGACTTGTAGCCTTGTTCGGAGTAACCCCGGGCAGGTAACTACACTCCGCCAGCGGGGTTTACATAGTTTTGCCTGCTCCGCGTTCCGTTGCGAACGCTCAGTTCAGGCAAAACTACAACTCCATGGTGGAGCATAGGTAGCCGGCCCCTCCACCCTCCCAAATGAATTCAAACTAATTAAAAGACACATTATTAGTGAAGCAGGACGGCGAGGAGAAGGCAGGAGAGAGGCGATGTAAAGGAGGAGGCAGCCACGGGGCAGGTAAGTACCTTTTAATTAATTTTAATTATTTTGTGAGGAGGAGGACGAGGAGCGTAGTGAAGTTCCATGGAGTTGCTTTCCAAGGCAACACGCCTGCTCCGCCCAGGGTTAGTTTAGAGTTCGGTGAACAGAATACCCCGTCGAAACTCCGCAGACATGCCATCCGCCATATTCCAAGTGCCATAGGATATAATGTACTTGTGCGGCGTGACCCGTCCTAATAACTCTAAAATCTTTTATCTTCTAAATAAGATGCTAAAGTTGCTGATTTTACCATGCCAGTACCGTGCATATTCATACTGCCACCTAGCAATATCTGTGCACAATGTTTTTTTCCCTCCATGCCCCCCTACACAGAGACTCTTCCGTCGACACTGCGTGCACTCAGCTTGTCTCTCAGTCATTCCTGAGGTTCTGTGCCCACACTGATGGATGACAAAGGGGAATCTTGCCCGCCCCTGATTTGTGAGATGGGGGACAAATGTGTCCCTTTCAGTGTAACGTGGCAGTGACTGGGTAGAGGGAGGCAGGGGCTTCTAATGCACCCACAGGCGCGCCCACCGGTCAGGCCACTCATCCTACCCCTACAGAGTAACGCAAATCCTTAGCCATTTGGCAGAACTTTTACCCCATCTCTGAAGATGCCCTCCTCAATTGCATCCGCGAATCAAAGCCCTCCAACCATTCTCTGGACCCCATCCCTAGTGCCATTGCCATTGACTTCTATACCCATTCTCTTTCCTATTTGACCACTTTGGTCAACCTCTCCCTCCGTCAAGGCTCCCTTCCTGTCTCCTTCAAAACTGGGCAGGTCACCCGTCTGCTTAAAAAACCCACTTCGGGTGTGTATGACCTCAACAACTTCCTCCCCATCACTAACCTACCCTTTCTTGCGAAGGTCACAGAAAGATGTGGAGTGAAACAACTCTCTCGTCATATCAAGGACAATGATCCTCTTGACAATTTTCAGTCTGGCTTCATCCAAAACTGCAGCACTGAAACAGCCCTACTGCAAGTGGTTGATGACGCGCTGCGGATACTCGATCCGGGGGGGTCTTGTCTTCTAATTCTCCTTGACCTTTCTGCAGCCTTTGACACTGTCAATCACAACACCCTCCTCAACACTCTTCAACAGAGAATGGAGGGCACTGTGCTTAAATGGTTTGCTTCCTTCCTCTCTGATAGATCCCAAATGATCAAAATAGCGAATAGTCTTTCATCTCCGGTGGTAGTAGGTCAAGGTGTTCCTCAAGGCTCTATACTTGCACCCACATTGTTCAATCTCTATTTAGAACCACTGGAAAATCTAAGTAAATCCGGGATCCACTATCATCTCTATGCAGACGACACTCAAATCTACCTCAAGGTTGCCTAAACTCACGATCTCTCCATCCTAAGCTCTACTCTCAACTCCATTCAATACTGGATGTCAACTCACCAACTGATTCTGAACCCCTCCAAAACTGAATTCCTCTCCTCCTCACTTTCTCCTCCCCCGGTTCAATCATGGATGGATCAGATGAATCTACTTAACAATAAACCCATCATTGTCGACAGCGCAAAATCCCTTGGTGTTATACTCGACAAAAAACTCAATGTAATCTCCCACATCAATTCCATTGCAAAGTCTTCTCGATACCAACTGCGCCTTCTTTGTGAAATTCGTTGCTTCTTCATGGAGCAAGACCTTAAAACCCTGGTCCAATCGCTGGTCCTCTCCAGACTGGACTACTGCAATTCTCATCTTACTGGCCTCCCCAAATCCCACCTGTCCCCCCTTAAATCTGTTCTCCATTCAGCAGCTCGTTTCATTTTTGGGGCCAAAAGAAGCGACCACATCACACCCGTGTTAACCACCCTCTGCTGGCTTCCCATCGAGGCAAGATCTATCTACAAGACTGCCTGTATCACCCACAAACCCTTGCATTCCTCCTCTCCTCGCTACCTGGCAAAAAAGCTGAAACTCTTTGGAGGCTCTAGACCATCACTTAATGCAGAAAATTTACTGCTTGAACCTCCCACTTTCAAGAAGGAAAGATCGATGGCCCAGTCCTTTTTCAGGCAACGCAGTGAGAATCTGGAACTCACTTCGCCTCAGCTCTGGACCACCACCTCCTCCCAGGCCTTCAAAACTGACCTCAAAGTTCTCCACCTTCAAAGACACTTACAAATTTAATTCACACCCTCTCTATTATCTGAAGGAAGACCTTCCATTATAGAAAATTCTATTCTCCATGACTATGGAAGTGCCTTCCCAGTGTGTTCTTGTGGTTGGAGTGTTTGCCATTTATTGCAATATTCTCCTTCTACCTGTGTTTGGTACTCTTTTGTAACATGCACACGTCACTTTTCTCTTGTAACACACTGTTTGCTACCTCTTACATTTTGTTTGCTTTCGATACTTGCTCAAGTGCCACCATTGCCCACGTAACATTTGTTCTTGTGTTTGAGTGTGAGAGAGCGCAAACTGACCTAAATGTAGAAATACACCACACTTACACGTAGTAAGCACAAGTCATGAAGAGAAATGCCATGAGTGCTGATAGTACCTACATCTATATTCTGAAAAATGTAGTTAATGTAGAGATTTAAGTAGAAGTGGAACTAATGTAGAAATGTGTGAAACTATATGATTTTATTAGACGTGATTGTTCCTGAATCCATGTCGTGTAGCTGCTAAAATGTAAGATGGCATACGGTTAAACGTAGAACGTGGTAGGCCTCAGGGCCAGAGCTAGAAGGGAGGGGGAAGGTGGTTCATTTCACGACATGGATTGCACTAATGTTTTAGTAATAACGTTAATAGGCCATGATTTATAGATGTGTTTACCAAATAATAGACTAGGAGTACTAACATGCTATTAATTAAAGAAGAAGTTGAATGCTATAATCATTATGAGAAATGCTGTAGGCCTGAATTGTTCAAACAGTGATTTACACATACTGGTCTGGGCCGAGGAATGTTGCAAACTTAGTTGGAAGTCTATGAGAATTGGGGTTTTGGCTGCCGATGTCTGTCTGCAAGAGAAAGGGGAGATCCAATTATAATAGAATGAATAGAAGTTTGTTCTAGAGACGGACCAGACATGGAGGAGGGTTCCGGAATGTATTAAGGGGTATCAGCGGGCCGGAGAAGAGTCTGAGAAGCAAGGTCGACTCTAACCACGAAGCCTCATCATGGAAAAAGCCAGAAGCTACACCACGTGAGGGGCGTCTCACGAGGGGCGTCCCAAATGTTGTTATGTTTTTGCATTAGGGACAGCACCCCGGGGTGGAGTTAGAGCAGATGCCTGAGGACCCTTTAGAGAGCGGATGGGTAGGCAGAGAGGGGTCATGACTGGAGAACTATAGGTTTTCACCAAGAGCTTGAGAGTGGGTGACTTCCCTTGGGGGTCATTCACTGCTGACACCTTTTGATAGGTTGAGACCTGGTTAAGTAGGGATACCATCTAGAGCAGGGTAGGGACAGCCTAACCTGTATTTTCCCTCCGGCTGTAAATGACTGAGAGATCACAATACGTGTCTATGCTAATAGCCCTTTTATTTTTAGAATTGGTTCTTGTAGTTTCCGTTGCTCGTCTGAGGGCTTTCAGAGAGCACATGTATGTAGTTGGGCCTGTTTATCTTGTGAATCTCATTCTGAGATGCCTGTATCTTCAACTTATATTGACTTTATAATAAATCTTTGAAAGCTAGAAGTTGTTTGTGATCCTTTGGGCGGAGTCCTTTATTGGGTGAACTAACTTGGTAAGAGATGCACTTTCTTCCCTCAATGACAGGCAATAAAGGTTCAGTCGACCAGACCGGGGTTTTAGATCAATAGTGATAAGGTATCGATCGAAATCTCGCCACTCCAGTTGGTAGCTATAGAGGATGGTTGCCTTCTTGAGGAAGGTGATCTAGGCCAGGTTAGATTACCCCAAGGCCCCTAGAGACCGATGATCGGAAGAACCGCCCGCCGAAGAAGGACCGGATGACGTGAGACAGAAAAAGCAGCAGTATCGGTCGAGAGTGAGTATAAAGGGTCATGCGTGCTAGATTGCGGTGTTTTTGTGTTGTATCTATGTTGTAATGTCTGGCGGAGTTGAATGCCTGTAGAGAGACTGTGGAACAGGTTGTGAGCGCGCGCAACCGGTGGAAATCTTAAGCTCAAGGAGAGCTTAAGTGGTTCGGGTGTATCGGACACCCAGAGTAATTGTTAACTAGTGTGAAGGGGGTCATGAGGTACCATTGATCACCCGAAGGACCAGATAGGGGGAACGTAAGAGTGAGTGCGTGAGTAACGGACGCTGGTCGGAAGTTACTGTGTGTGTAAAGAACCTATCAGAGAGACGATAGACATCTCGTCAGTTGTGTTGACAATTACAAATAGACTGTGGACGTACAGTCGAGGGAAGTGACCGCTTGGTCGGAAGTAGTCATTTTTCGGTGTATGAATGGGACGCGTGCATGACCGCGAAGAGAGCTGAGAAAGGAGGGGTGCTGCTGCAAAGCGGAGACTAGTGACGTCAGAAAGTGCCGCGCTGGGATTGGCCGGCCGGTGGAAGACCGCGCTGCGATAGGCCAGCTAGCAAAGCCGCGCTAGGATTGGTGGATTGTCATCAGGAAGTAAACAAAGTATTCAAGCTGGAAATTTTGCGCATAATTATGAAGTGTTTTAAATGGTTAAGAGCGCTGTTTAAAAGAGAGAGGCGGAGATCTTATGAAGGGGAAGAAGCCCCGCCGGAGGGTACGCCGGCTTATTATATGGCGGCAAATGTTGGGCTGCACACAATTCTGTGGATTTCAGAGTGGAGTAAGATTACAGACGGAAATGAGGAACTGACGTTCCCAAAGTACGGGACGTTCAGATTAGAGGTGTTACACAGATTAAAAGCAATTATGACCGCAACGAGACCCTTGCCTAGACCGACCCAGTTTGAAGCCCTTAATGCGTGGATTAGGGCGGCGCATGAAAAGAACATGAACAGACGACAAGAAAGGGTGAAACGATCGGTAAGGGTAGTACAAGATGCAAAGTGGGATGCGGATGCTAAAAGATGGAGAGTGCATAACATAGAAGTAAATAAATTGTATCCAGTGTTAGAAATGCCCGGGAACAAAAGCCCCCTAGAAGAAGATGATGAGAGCGAGACAGAGGACAGCCTGATAAACAGATTATTGACAGACAGGCCACCCCCGTATAACAGAGCAGGGGGAGATGTCGAGAATAGTGAGAAAGGGGGGGGCAATGCAGGACAGCATGGGCCGCTTCCCAGTCCCGATTGGGATCCCGCTGCAAAGAAAGAACTGTCCCAGCCTAGCCAAGTGCAGCAGGTAGTCGGGAGGTTTGTGGTGCAAAGGGCGCCAGAAACGGAGTGTGCCACATCCTACGCATTACCCGATGCACTACAGGTACCTGTTACCATAGGTCCTATAGTATCGATATATGACCCAGAGAGAGCTAGAGGGGATGAACGGGTACGGAGGGACAGAGAAAGAGCAGAGATGGCAAGGAGGAACGATACGATTAACCCCCCAAGCCTGTTGCCGATACCAAAAGACTGGAGCACCCCAGTACATACAGAGGGGGATCCGGGGGGCCATAGATGGCCAGAAGATATGAGGGGATCAGGACGGAAATCCTTTCAGGAGCTAAACGAGTACATGAAGAAGTGGGATGAGGCAGTTGAGGCTCACAAGAGCATCATAGCTGCGGAAGCTGGAAGAGAAAGTCAGGATAGCAGAGCCCGGACTCACTGCGGGGCTGAGGAGAGCAGCCCGGAGTGGGACGGGAGGGAGAACGAGAGTAGGGGAGTCACCCATTGGGCCCGGAGTGGAGGTAGATCAGGCATAGAAAACGGGGGCCCAGAAAACGGGGGGGTGTCTCGCCCACAACATAACGAAGGAGACCGAAGGACTCGAGAGTATAGAGACAGCTTTAAGTGTATTCACTGTGTGCCCGGCAACAGAGAACAGAATGGGAGTTGCGAGAGGTCGCACCATAGTCCCTGTGATGACGGCCATGAGCGAAGCCCAGGGAATATGGGGAACCAGGAAGGATCGTATCAGATACTGAGTGATACTAGACCGAGAGAGAATGGGGACCGGAGAGAGGATAGCAGAGAGGCATACTGCGAAAAGAGAGAAGAGAGAGAGAATGGGCAAAGTAAGATTGGGGGTAACAGGCCCGTATTCCATCACCTTCCAAGATCGGATGACAGAGCATGGGACCTAGAGAGGTGGGAGCAAGGGAGAGCCCTCCTTAACTCTCCCGAACCCAAACGTAGGGCCCGGAGTTGGGATGGGAGAGAAACCTGTGAACCTCCTTCGAAAGAGATATTGCGAGCGGAGATAAAAGCCAAAAGACTCGATGTCTCCAGCTTAAGGTCAGATCTGGATGACATGGTAGATGGTACCCTGCCCTTAGAAAGAATGGAAATGTATGAGCAGGAGGAAATTCTGTTCATGGCAAAGGACGTAACTCGAAAGGCGAGAGCAATTCATGAGAAATTAGTGGAACTAGCAGGCAAATATATGGTGGACCTGTCAAGGACCAAAGCATTACAGGGTAACCACAGGCTACATTACACAGATCGAGACCTAGATGAGAGGAGAACCATCGGATTGAAGACGCACATAAGGGAACTGATTACTGGAATAAGGACATGGAGGGCACTAGATAAGTGGGAGGAGAGGTGGTCCAAGAAAGGGACCGTCAGGAGAAGCACACTTGGTATGACACCAGGAAGACAGCAGGGAGTAGAGGCATACCCTTTGAGGGAAGTTGCAAATGGGACCTACGTTCACGTCCCGTGGAGTAGGGGAGATTTAGCCGCTTTTACCACCTCCTTCCCTAAATTGCGGGAAAACCCAGTGGAGTGGTACAAGCAAGTTGAGAGATTCGTAAAAATCTCAAAGGTCCTATGGATAGATCTGAACACGTTGTTTGACATTGTAGTGCCCGGAGATTTGTGGACGGCATGCAAGGTTAGCGCTGAGTGGCCCATAACTGAGCCAGAGAGGGATGCTAGGACTAATGGGCCGTCTGAGATTGTAATGGCAAAATTCGAGAGAGTAATGACTTGGCTGAAAGATAAAGTGCCAATGCAAGACATAGATTGGGTCAAAATAGACCGAACAAGACAGGAACCCAAAGAGACAGTCCACGAATACTATGAGAGATTGCTGAAGGCGTTTAAACAGTATAGCGGTCTGGATGTAATGGATCCAAAGGACATAGGGCAATTTGTGTCCAAGTTCGTCTTGGGCCTGAGACCGGATATTAGTTTGATGATCCAGCAACACTTGATTTGTTGGCAAAATAAGCCCCTAGATGAAATACTGAGATATGCCAGGTATTGCTGTGATGAAATAGACTCCAAGGCTAAGAAACTAAAGGAGAAACTGATGGTGGTACAGATGCAGGCAGCAGGGAAGGGGGGACAGCAGCAACAGCAACCAGGAACAGGTACTGGGGGAAGGAAACAATATAGTCAGAACAAGGGCAATGAGGAGAACTCCACCTTTAGACCCAGGATAGATATAGCTGCCTTAAAGAAAACGACTAGGTGCCACCAGTGTAACGAGGTGGGGCATTGGAAACGCGAGTGTCCCTATAATGTTGAGATAGGAGAACAAGAGGTAGAGGAGGAAGAGACCCAGAGTGCGCCTACAAGAGGGGTAACACAGTACCAGGGAAAGGTGCTCAAAGGGGGGGGGCCTCCTCCCCGAGCCCAGTTCCCGCAGGCGCCCAGAATAGGGACTATGGGTAAGACATATAGACAGATGCCCCTGTTTGTCGGGGGAGAGGAATGCTATTATGTGGACCCACTAACTGGACAGAGGGTGGAAAAGGATGACTGCACCCTCGGGGCAGCCTTAGAGGTGGATCAGAGGGGACCCTATGTTGAGGCCGAAGTGGCGGGGTTCCCCACGACATTTCTAGTGGACACAGGAGCCACTCGATCCACGATCAGATCAGCCGCAGTTCCAGGCCTGCCCATGTCTGGAGAGACCATACAAGTAGTGGGGGTCGCTAACAGGAGAATGACCAGCCCACTGACTGAGCCCGTGCAGGTGAAAATAGGGAAGTACAGTGATGAGCACCAGTTTGTGGTTTGTGATTCTAGTCCTGTATGTCTGCTAGGAAGAGACCTTTTGTGCAAACTAAATTGCACCATATACTGCACACCACAGGGAGTGGAGGTATTGACTAATGACGATGATGCTGACTTCAAAGTCGCAAATTCCAGAATATGTGTGGAGTTGTATCCCACTCTGACAGTAGATGAGCTCCCCTGGGACCTGAGAGAGACAGTAGCTCCAGAAGTGTGGGATTTCACTGGGGAAGAGATTGGGTTGGTGAAAGGGGTGGACCCAGTGAAAATTGTAGTGAAACCTCATGCTGAGTTTCCAAGAACACCTCAGTATAAATTGACTCCAGAAACGATTGCAGGCATAAAACCCGTGATTGAGTCCATGATTAAGCAGGGAATACTGAAGGAAATCGTGGGTAGTCCATGTAACTCCCCGATTATGGGTTTGCAGAAACCAAATGGGAAATTCCGGATAGTGCAGGACCTCAGAAAGATTAATAACATAGTCGTTTCATGTTGTCCAGTGGTACCGAATCCATCAGTGATACTGTTTCAGATACCATTCCAAGCAGAATGGTTCACTGTAATTGATCTTTGCCAGGCTTTCTTTTCGATCCCTTTGGACGAAGAGAGCCATTTTCTTTTCGCATTTAAGCTGGAAGGTCGCGTCCTAACATGGTGTCGTATTCCTCAGGGGTATACAGAGAGCCCATCGATCTTTAACCAGCTTCTGAAGAAAAATCTTGAAAGTCTAGTGCTGCCCCAGAGGTCAGTTCTGGTCCAGTACATAGACGACCTTCTTGTGGCGTCAGAAACAGAAGAAGCTTGCAGGGAAGACTCTATTGCGTTGTTAAATCACCTAGCTGAAAATGGGCACAAGGTGTCCCCGGGAAAATTGCAGTACTGCCTGACAGAGGTGCAGTACTTGGGACACAGAATTGAGAAAGGTAAACGAAAAGTGTCACCAGACAGGATAGAGGCCATCATGAAGATGAATGCGCCTAAAACACAGAGAGAAGTCAGGATGTTTCTAGGGATGGTGGGATATTGCCGACAGTGGATTGCAAACTTTTCACTGAAAGCAAAACCCTTGCAAAAACTGACGCACAAGGAGGTGAGTGATCCGGTACCATGGGACAAAGACTGTTTGATGGCGTTCCTACAGCTGAGAGAGGACTTGTGTCGTGCTCCGGCTCTGGGAATGCCAGATTACGATAAACCATTCTTGCTCTACTGTTGTGAGAGAGAGGGTTGCGCACTGTCTGTGTTAGTCCAAATTCATGGGAATGCCCGTAGACCAGTCGCGTATTTCTCGGCTACTTTAGACCCAGTAGCCGCAGCGTTGCCCGGATGTCTCAAATCCGTTGCCGCAACAGGTGTCAGCATTGAGAGGTGTGAAAACATAGTTATGGGGCATCCGTTAGAGGTGCATGTGCCCCATTCTGTTGAATTATTGATGACCAGGACCAAAACACAGCATCTGACAAACAGCAGGCTCACGCGCTATGAGCAAGTTATTCTTGCTGCAGAAAACGTGACCCTCAGGAGATGCTCTGTTTTAAATCCTGCTACCTTGATGCCACTTCCAAACGATATTGAGGATGATGATGAATGTACAGACCATGACTGCCTCGATGTGACTGAACTATGCACCAAACCAAGACCCGACATCGTAGATGAGCCACTGACTGACCCAGATGAAATTTTCTTTGTCGATGGCTCATGTGTAAGAGACGAAGTTGGGCAGTTGAGAGCAGCTTACGCTGTTTGTACAATTACTGGAGTTGTGGAAGCTGGATGCCTGGAAGGAGTACACTCCGCTCAGGTGGCCGAGATTATTGCCCTGACGCGTGCCTGCCTGGCAAGCAATCAAATTCGAGTCACCATATACACTGACAGCCAATATGGTTACGGGGTAGTTCATGATTACGGGCAGTTGTGGTCTCAAAGAGGTTTCATGACCTCTTCAGGCTCTCCCATTCGCAATGGAGAGTTTGTGCGCCTGTTGTTAGAGGCGTTGCAATGTCCAGCAGGTATCGCAGTTGTGAAGTGCACCGCACATACCAGAAATATGGACTTCGTGTCACAGGGCAATAGGTATGCCGACGAAGTCGCGCGGTATTGCGCGGAAACAGGGTACTCTTTCACAGAGGTGGAAGTGGGTGGAATAAATGTAAGGACTGAATTAGCCATGATATTAGAAACTGTTGATACTTGGGACGAACTGAAAGACATGCAAGAAAATGCTCCTGATTGTGAAAAAGAAACATGGCAAAAAGCAGGATGCGTGGTGGGAGAGGCCCATTTTTGGGTCTCAGCAGATGGCAGAGCAGTGTTGCCCAATGAGATGGTGAGCCCAATGGCCAGACACATACATGGTCCTGTCCACTTAGGAAGAGATGCTATGCTGAGAGTGTTTAGACAGACCTGGTACAACCCTAAGTTCAGAGTAGCAGCTGAAGCAGTGTGCCAGCGTTGTGTGACGTGTCAGCAGTTGAATGTAGGGAAAAAGACACCAGTTGCACTGAGCCACATAGGGAGGTCTGGAGGTCCATTCAATCGAATGCAGATAGATTTTATTGAAATGCCAAGGTGCAACCGCCTCCGCTATGTCCTGGTGGTTGTTTGCGTATTCTCCAGATGGGTTGAGGCATACCCTACACGTAGGTGCGACACCCTCACAGTAGCCAAGTTACTGCTTAGGGAGCTTATCCCGCGCTTCGGGGTGCCGGCCTCTTTGGAATCAGATAGGGGAACGCATTTCAACAGCGAGCTGGTGAAGATGATTTGTGCGGCTTTGAATATAGATCAGAAATTACATTGCAGTTACCGACCAGAAGCCTCAGGAATTGTGGAGCAGATCAATGGCACCATCAAGGCCAGAATCGCAAAAGTGTGTTCATCCACATCCTTGAGTTGGCCTGACGCTTTGCCATTGGTCCTTATGAGCCTCCGTAGTACCCCAGACAGAAGAACGGGGCTGTCACCACATGAGGTGTTAATGGGGAGAGCAATGAGGTTGCCATCTGTCCCAACTACTGCACTGTTAAATATCACAGATGATATGATCCTGGACTATTGTAAGGGGCTGTCTGACGCCATTCATTCTGTGTCCCTTCAGGTGCAGGCTGCCGAGGTTCCATCGTGCCAGGACCCGTGTCATGACCTGTTGCCTGGGGACTGGGTCCTGGTGAAAAAACACGTGAGAAGAAGCTGCCTGGATGTTCGTTGGCGTGGGCCTTTCCAGATCATCCTGATCACGAACACGGCTGTGAAAGTGGGAGGCCTGCCCAATTGGATCCACGCGTCACATACGCGGAGGGTTCCAGCACCTCTGGAAGAAACAGCTCCTCTCTCGGATAGACATCCAGCTGCGGACCGAGAAGCCATAGAGGGGGCTAGCCAAGCTGTAGAGGTGCCAGCGGAAGCAGGGAACGAGTCTGACCAAGCTGAGGACGGTCAGTACAGCAGCGAGACAGACGACGCTACTGAAGGAGAAAGTAGCTGGGAGTACGAGTCAGACACTGACAGGTCTGACAGAGAGCGTGAACAAACCAGAAGAAGAAGGAGTAGAAGGGTACGTGGAGAAGCTGATTGGCCGCAAAGAAGGAGCTCTAGCCTGAGGTCAACTCCGGAGAGAACCCTTCCTCCGATATCAGAAGACTCAGACCCGGAAGAAGGTGCTCAGGGCGCTGAAGCACCGGACTTGAGGAGGTCAAGAAGAGTGCGTGTGCCTAACAGAAGATACTCCACCCCTGAGTGGACATATCTGGCGACAAATGGCTTCGAAACCGGAGACAGGGAGGATCCGAGCGGTGGTAGTGTCCAGTTCTGAGCCCATCGTCACAGTGGAAATAAGACTGTTAGTACCCGGAGTCGAACAAGAAGGGTCACTGACATTCATGCTCCCCCGTCCTCCCCGCCTCAGCAAGTTAAAGCACATGTTTCTCACAGAATTGCAATTCCCCGATTTTGGTACGAAAATAACAGCCCATGAAGAGCACAATCTTCGTTTGGAAATATTGAACTTTGCTATTGAAGCTGCAGGCGAACGCCTGATAGTGGATGCTTAAAAGACTTTGTAAATAAGCGTGAAGAAAAGAAGATTACCTAGCGCCCAGGAAGCAGAGAATCTTAGGGACTTTCCCTGAGTTGATGGAGAAGGGCTAGGGTTGTCTATATTGAACTGTTAAAGGACTTTTGCGAAGAAGGTTGTCAGCTTCCAGTTGTGTGGTTCTAAGAGCAAGAAGAGTAAAAGAGACTGTAAAGGAACGAAAAGAAAAGAACTTTGTGCTGAGTTACAAGAGAGCCATACTGTCTGACGAAATGGAAGCCGGCACCCAGAACCGCAGAGCTAAATGTATAATAGGCACACTAATAGTAGGAGTGATAATATTAATAGCTTTAGTGGTAACTGTTTCCTATGTAGAGGGACGTGATGAGGAGGCAAGGGTAACCGATGTGAAATCTGTAGAGACGCTTACCCCCACCGTTGCTGGGGAGAAAAGGGAAAACACTCGAGAAAAAGCGTTATTAGCTGCAGAAGCCCGCAGGTTACATGTAGATGAGTCCCAAGGTGACTTTAGGTCAAACGCTTATGCTAAACTTCTATATGAATACGTGGATGCCATGGAGGTTAAGGACTGCTATGTTTGCATGCAGTTGCCGGCGTCTGTAGATGAAGGCATTCGATATCATCACCTCCCGCTGACATATGGCATTACATGTAGCTTGTTGCTTAGTATATTTTATGGGAGAGATAGTTTTGAATACTATTTCTCCAATTATGATGCAGTGTTACCAGAAGTCCCAAATTATAAACAAATGAATAAATGGGACTACTGGAAAAGTGAAGACAGGTTGGCAAAGTTTTTCATTCCTTGGATTACCTTAGATACTTCACATGCCCGTAGAAATAATCTGACATGCAAGGTGTCAGAAGTCGAGAAGAAGTTCATAGGGCAGGTGGATGATCGAAATAGGAGACAAAAGATTTTGAAAAAATCAGGACAATGGAAAACAGATTGGACCGAAGAAGAGAAGGCACACAAGAGAAAGGGTAGTAGTGGTCCGATAGCTTTGGATAAAACGCAGAGAGGAAAGTTATGTCTTCACAGAGCCAAAACGTATTATGAAAATGTATACGTGGGAGAAGTTAGCTGTGAACATGCTTTCAATTTAGAGTACTATACCAAGGACTTCCTGAAGGGAATGCAAGTGATTCCAAATGTATATTTTGTATGTGGAAGAAATGCCTACGTGAGGCTACCTGACAATTGGTATGGCTCATGTTATTTGGCAATTATCTTCCCCAAAATATATCATGCCCAGGACTTAGAGATCATCGAGGGCAAGACATCATCGAGAGGAAGGAGAGATGTAGGAGATGTAGAAATGGTTGGAGATGTCTTTGGAGCTGTGTTCCCTATTTTGGGATTAATCCTTAATGATGTAAAAATTAGACGACTAGCAACAGTCGTAGACAGGTTGTCTGCCAGCACTGCCCAGTCCTTAATGCTGGTAGAAGGAGAGATGCAATCGATAAGGGCTATGGTTCTCCAGAACCGCCTTGCATTAGATGTCCTATTGGCAAAAGAGGGCGGAGTCTGTAAGGCTTTGAAGGTCCAAGAATGTTGTACTTACATTCCAGACAATTCAAAGCCCCTTGAGAAAGTTATTAGGAACATAACTAATATTCACAAGGAGATCAAAGACCTGAGTAGAGAAAATGTCTGGGAAAAGGTGGGCCATGGAATGAGTGAAGCTGGAAGTTGGCTCACCACCTTAGGCAAAAGCTTTGTGTGGTCTATCCTAAAACCTATCATCATAATATTGATCTGTGGGATCGTGTTATGGGGATTGGTGAGGGTATTCAAATGGTACCGAGCAAGAAGGTCAGAGAGAGTCCAGAGGGAACAGCTGCAGAGATTGGCTGCCATACAAGACAGTCAGTACAGGAGCCTGAGGGCTCTGGAGACGCAGAAACGAGTTATGCTAGCAATCACTGCAGTTTAAATGTTAATGATGACCCCGAGAGGTCATCAAAGGGGGGAACTGAGAGAGCGCAAACTGACCTAAATGTAGAAATACACCACACTTACACGTAGTAAGCACAAGTCATGAAGAGAAATGCCATGAGTGCTGATAGTACCTACATCTATATTCTGAAAAATGTAGTTAATGTAGAGATTTAAGTAGAAGTGGAACTAATGTAGAAATGTGTGAAACTATATGATTTTATTAGACGTGATTGTTCCTGAATCCATGTCGTGTAGCTGCTAAAATGTAAGATGGCATACGGTTAAACGTAGAACGTGGTAGGCCTCAGGGCCAGAGCTAGAAGGGAGGGGGAAGGTGGTTCATTTCACGACATGGATTGCACTAATGTTTTAGTAATAACGTTAATAGGCCATGATTTATAGATGTGTTTACCAAATAATAGACTAGGAGTACTAACATGCTATTAATTAAAGAAGAAGTTGAATGCTATAATCATTATGAGAAATGCTGTAGGCCTGAATTGTTCAAACAGTGATTTACACATACTGGTCTGGGCCGAGGAATGTTGCAAACTTAGTTGGAAGTCTATGAGAATTGGGGTTTTGGCTGCCGATGTCTGTCTGCAAGAGAAAGGGGAGATCCAATTATAATAGAATGAATAGAAGTTTGTTCTAGAGACGGACCAGACATGGAGGAGGGTTCCGGAATGTATTAAGGGGTATCAGCGGGCCGGAGAAGAGTCTGAGAAGCAAGGTCGACTCTAACCACGAAGCCTCATCATGGAAAAAGCCAGAAGCTACACCACGTGAGGGGCGTCTCACGAGGGGCGTCCCAAATGTTGTTATGTTTTTGCATTAGGGACAGCACCCCGGGGTGGAGTTAGAGCAGATGCCTGAGGACCCTTTAGAGAGCGGATGGGTAGGCAGAGAGGGGTCATGACTGGAGAACTATAGGTTTTCACCAAGAGCTTGAGAGTGGGTGACTTCCCTTGGGGGTCATTCACTGCTGACACCTTTTGATAGGTTGAGACCTGGTTAAGTAGGGATACCATCTAGAGCAGGGTAGGGACAGCCTAACCTGTATTTTCCCTCCGGCTGTAAATGACTGAGAGATCACAATACGTGTCTATGCTAATAGCCCTTTTATTTTTAGAATTGGTTCTTGTAGTTTCCGTTGCTCGTCTGAGGGCTTTCAGAGAGCACATGTATGTAGTTGGGCCTGTTTATCTTGTGAATCTCATTCTGAGATGCCTGTATCTTCAACTTATATTGACTTTATAATAAATCTTTGAAAGCTAGAAGTTGTTTGTGATCCTTTGGGCGGAGTCCTTTATTGGGTGAACTAACTTGGTAAGAGATGCACTTTCTTCCCTCAATGACAGGCAATAAAGGTTCAGTCGACCAGACCGGGGTTTTAGATCAATAGTGATAAGGTATCGATCGAAATCTCGCCACTCCAAGTGTCTGCCATTTATTGCAGTATTATACCTCTACTTGTACTTTGTACGCTTTTGTAACCTGCACATATGTCACTTTTTCCTCCTGTAATGTACCGTTTGCTACCTCTTTGTATTTTGTTTGCTCACAATTGTCACTTTTGCCTAATGTAACTGAACGTTTGCTTTTGTAATTTGTTCACTTGTAATTTTCTCCTCATGTATCATTACTGTTCCTATTGTGAAGCGCTCTGACACCTTCGGGTAAAGTCCGCCCTATAAAAAACGCATAAAATAAATAAATACAAATAAAATAAAGACCAGGAGTAAACCGGTGGTGTGTGCTAAAAGTTATTGTGTGTACTCCGCCCGTCAGTGTTTACACGCTCACAACAGGCTCTGCGGCTGCAGATTAAAATCAGGCATTAATCAGCACACACGAAAGCCTTTCACTGACATGTGTGCAACATTTGAGTAAATAAAACGAATCAGAGGCTTTCGTTTTCCATAATATATACCAGTGCGACTTTTGCTCCAAACGTACCAGTTTTCAAGTATTCTTGTACTCTATGTTCTGGTGCCCTCTAGTGGCAGTTTAGAATATTAAATACAGAATCCGGAAGTGAAGGCTCTCCAGACATGGACATGGGAGCATCCGGCAGGACATGGAGTGGTTAAAGCTGCGTTGTTGAGCCTCGTGGACGCCGCTTTACCGATGCCCTCTAAGTGCGTTGAGTCAATTTTCCTCGTGACTTAAAAAAAATAATAATAAAATAAGTAGCAGGCCACTGCAGCATGCGCCACCCATTGCCTATGCCAGATAGCACCAACACACGACCAATCATCACACTATTAAAAGTGGGACATAATCATTCCAGGCGCGCAAAGCAATAAAAACAGCCAGGTTGTTAGGTATTAGTCATTTTTTGAATTGTATATTGAATTAATGAACAGTTGTTGCCCTGATCTCTAAATTGGACAGACAGTGCCACCATGTGCATGCAGACTGCCATACGTGCTGGTGCTGACAATTAAGTGCCTCTGCCAGTACAGGAAACCACCGTCTGAAATTAAGCACCGCTTAAATCTGATTAAACGTCAAGGCCATGCCACCGAATGTGATGGCCACAAAACTTTACACGTTGTAACCTATTAAGTAAACCTCTGGTGCCAAGGTTCTCTGGTGCAAAGCTATGAATCGTAATGGATTTAAAAATGATGCTAAATTATTACAAGTCCTGGGTTATGTTTCCACATGTACAAGGTTATATGGTTCAACGTCATCACAGATGAAAAGTTATAGCTCGTAAGAACGTACAGCTAATGGTAAATTAACAACAGGGGTTGCGTAGTTTTTGCTCACTCCTGGACCTAAGAAACGACCATTAGTTAGTTATCATGTGCATTAAATTACCAACGGTGGTAAACTAGTACCGGCTCTGAGTTATTACTCTACTCAAGTTATTACAGGTGCTAAGCAACTAACACAACACTTATTCGCTCTAAGCTATCACAGGTGCTAAGCTAGCACCCACAATGAGTTATCATTCACTCAAAGCTATCATAGGTGCTAAGCTAGCACTCACACTGAGTTAGCATTCACTCTAAGCTATCACAGGTGCTAAGCTAACCCCCACACTGAGTTATCACTCTCTTTAAGCTATAACAGGTGCTACGCTAGCACCCACACTGAGTTATCCTTCTACGCACTTTGTGTTCTCCTTCAGCTGCGTTCTGGGCTTTCGCGCATTGCCTCATCTTTGCAGCCTCTCCTTCCTGCACGCCCCCCAGAGCGCCTGCCGCTGATCGTCTCCTCCTGCCGGACTGGTGCTCGGAGTAGGGACGGGCGAGTCTGCCATCTTGGGCGGCTCTGGGTCAGCGCTGCAGTGTTTCGGCCCCTCCCTCCCCTGCCACTCCCCCTCATGTGCCCCTATACCTGGATTAGTCAGTCCCGGCAGCGCAGCGGACGAGCGCAGCGGGCACGACGAAGGCGCGACGAAGTTGCGCCTGAGTTAAGCCCATCTGTGCCCGTCCGCGACGGGCCGGGACCAGGGGCCACAGACCCTGCCCTTCCTCTGGTCTACACTTCTGCCCAACTGTCAGCACACCTCGTCACTGTCCCACTCTCCCCTTCCCTATTGCACCGTCTAAACTCTTTTGGCATCTACGCCCCTCACTCCCCTTGTCCCCTCCCAGTCTCACCCAGCCCTCCCTCCCCTATGTCTTGTACTTCCACTGTCACTTGCCCCTCTCCTGGTCCCTCGGCAGCCTCTGCTATTCTGCTCAACACCCGTTCTGCCGTCAAAAATCAAATGGCACTCTTCAACCTCCTCAACACTGATTCCCCCGACTTCCTATTTCTCACAGAAACCTGGTTTTCCTCTGACTCTCTCCCAGACCTTTTGGCCATCCTTCCTAATACCTATTATGCCCTTCGAGCTGACCGCCCTGACGGCAAGATTGGAGGGGGTGTGGCGATGATAATTCGCTCTTCCCTGAAATTCCAACTTCTAGCTCACCCCCCCATACCTAATGTAGACTTCCTGGTGGCCCGTTCCCTAAATCTCCCCTCACCTCTCACTGTTGTCCTCATGTATCGCCCCCCTCAAGCTATGCCACTGTTTGTGTCCATCCTGCAGGATCTCCTGGCCACACTGGTGGTTAACAACTCTTCGTTGCTACTGCTTGGTGATTTCAACTTTTGGCCGGGCGACCCCAGGGAGGACTCCTCATCTAAAGACTTTTCTGCTACACTTCAGTGTCTCAACTTATCTCACTTCTCGGCCCCCTACTCACATCAAGGGTGACACCCTGTACCAAATTTGGTCCTCACGTCTTAACATCTCGTCTACCTCCATCCTTCCCTGCGTCTGGTCGGATCACTCTATGATCTCATTCGCTATCCACTCGGATCAAGCCGAGAAAGTCCCTCCGCCTAAAACCATTATGGCTCGAAGTTGGAACCAGACCGACCTCAATGCTCTCTCATCCTCCCTGACCTCATCTGCCCCTGACCTGACTGACCTATCCTTGGAAAGTCAGGCTGATGTCATCAGCACTTGGCTCTCTTCCTCCTGCGACCAGGTTGCCCCGCTCAAAAAGGTCAAATCTGTCCGCCCCTACGAAGCGCGCAAGTGGTTTACCAGCGACCTTAAAGCCCTTAAACTAGGTCTTAGGCGCTCGGAACGCCAATGGAGACGGAACTACTGCCCCACTCTCCGCCTCAAATACAAAACTCTTCTCAATGACTACAAAGAAACCATTTTAGCGGCCAAAACCAAATATTTCACCGAGAGAGTGACCCTCTCTGCCAATAAATCCCGGGAAATCTTTTCATTAGTTCATAACCTCACCACTTCCGACCGCACTTGTCCTTCTCTGGTTCCATCTCAAACGTTCTGCTCCTCACTGAACGACTATTTCATCGACAAGATCATTAACATAAAAGCCAACATCCCCATTGTGCCTCAACCTGAACTCTCTGACTCCCTTCCTCCGCTCTCTTCCTCTCTGGATCACTTTCAACCCATCTCTTCTGAGCTTTTTTTTGACTTGCTTATTAAGGTTAAGTCTGGTTCTCCGGCGGACTGTGCTCCCGCACGGATCCTCAGAACTCTCTATACTAGCTGTCCTGTCCCTCCCCTCACTTTCCTCAATGCTTCTCTGGCTTTGGGTTCTAACCCATCTTCACTTAAATCTGCTATAGTTCTTCCCATCCTTAAAAAATCTGGTCTTGACCCTTCTCTCCCATCTAATTTCAGGCCTATCTCTTTGCTCCCTTATCTAGGGAAGATCCTTGAAAGCCACGTAACATCTTGCCTATCCTCCTACATCGAGGAGAATCATCTTCTGGCCTCCCACCAGGCGGGTTTTCGTCCTGGCCACTCCACTGAGGAAGTGGTCCTTACGGTCCTGGATGAACTCAAGGCGAAAGCTGATAACAACCTCCCCCAAGCTCTGGTCCTTCTTGATTTGCCCGCTGCGTTTGACACAGTCGATCATGCCATTCTTCTCGAACGTGTCAGCGCAGCGGGCATCCAGGGCACTGCCCTTTCTTGGATCGCGTCCTTCCTTCAAAGAAGATCGCAAGCGGTTCACCTCTCCGGTTTTTCCGCTCCCCCTCGTCCGGTCACCTGTGGGGTCCCTCAAGGCTCCTCCCTCTCCCCACTTCTCTTTAATCTTTATATCCGCCTTCTCATCTCTTCTCTTCTTGAGCTGGGGGTCTCTGTGTATAATTATGCGGATGACCTCCAGCTCGTCTTTGATCTTTCGTCCCCTGCTGACTCTCTTCCTAAGTTCTGCTCCACCTTAGTTTTTATTTCTCAGTGGATGAGCTTCAATCATTTGAAGCTCAATCCGGACAAGACCGAGCTCGTCCTCACCGGTGGTCCCTCTAACCCCTGGTCCCCGGCACACTGGCCCCTCTCCTTTGGTCCCCCTCCCTCACCTGTTTCCTCTGTTCGGACTCTGGGCATCAAGGTCAGCGACGATCTGTTCATGCATGCCCAAATTAGTTCCGTTGTGTCTTCCTGTTTTTTGTCCCTTCGTTTAATCCGTAAGATTTCCAGTTTTTTTTCTGCAGATGCCCTTAAAACCATCGTCACAGCTCTCATCACCTCTCGCCTGGACTATGGGAATGGCCTGTACGTCGGCATCCCTGCCTACAAAACCCGCTGCCTCCAGGCCATCCAAAACCTGGCGGCCCGCCTCATCCTTCGTCTTCCCAAATCTTCTCACATCACCTCTGCACTCAAGTCCCTTCACTGGCTCCCGGTTCATTTCAGATCCTACTTCAAATTAGCCTGCTTGGCCTTTCGGGCCCACGCTCGTTCCGCCCCACATTTCATCAATTCTCTCATCACTTCTCACGCCCCTAGCCGTACTCTCCACTCTTCATCACTTTCTTTCCTTCACGTCCCCCGTTTCCGGAAATCACGCACAGGGGGCACCCGTTTCTCGGTTCTGGCTCCCTGGTTCTGGAACAGTTTTCCCCTTTCCATTCGTTCTATTCCTATCTACACCCACTTCCGCAAGGCCCTCAAAACCTTCCTTTTTTCTCAGGCATTCCCCTGCTAATCCTCTTGGGTCACTCTGTGAGTATTGTTGAGTCCTCAGCGCCAGGAAGCCCCTTGGCCGCAGTGCGCTTAACCACGTTTTTTATTCATTCATTCATATTCACTAAGCTATCACAGGTAGCTAGCACCCGAACTGAGTTATCATTCACACAAAGTTATAACAGGTGCTAAGCTTACACCGGCACTAATCATTCACACTAAGCTATAAAAGGCGGTAAGCTAGCACCTGCATATATCCTTCACACTAAAATATCATAGGTGCTAAGCTAACCCTGCACTGAGTTATCATTCACCCTGAGCTATTACAGGTGCCAAGCTAGCAACCACACTGAGTTATCATTCACTCTAAGCTATGACAGGTGCTAAGCTAGCACCCACAATGAGCCCAAAGCCTGGAACAAGCTCCCACCACAAATGCGCCTGATCCAATCCGAAAAACTGTTTCGCAAAACGCTCAAAACATGGATCTTCAAAACCGAAGACTCACTCTGCCTGGCGCTAATCTAACCCCACACTCTATACATGGACCAGGATCCATGAATACGATCTACCTTAATTTCAGCTTTCCCCCCTTCTTTCTTTTCGGGACAGTGATGTCTAGCGCCAAGATGCTCCCTGGAGTGTAAGCGCGCTCTATAAAAGCCTATTCACATTCACACATTCACATTCACATTATCATTCACTCTAAGCTATTACAGGTGCTAAGCTAGCACCCACACTGAGTTATCAATCACTCTAAGTTATCACAGGTGCTAAGCTAGCAACCACACTGAGTTATCATTCACACTAAGCTATCACAGGTAGCTAGAACCCGCACTGAGTTATCATTCACACTAAGCTATAACAGGTGCTAAGCTAGCACACGCATATATCCTTCACACTAAACTATCATAGGTGCTAAGCTAACTGCGCACTGATCTATCATTCACCCTGAGCTATTACAGGTGCCAAGCTAGCAACCACACTGAGTTATCAATCACTCTAAGCTATCACAGGTGCTAAGCTAGCACCCACACTGAGGTATCATTCACTATAAGCTATCACAGATGCTAAGCAAGCACGAGCACTGAGTTATCATTTGTACTCTCTCTATACGCGTGCTAAGCCAGCATGGGCACTGACTTATCATTCACAATCAGTGGCGGCTCCTCTGCTAAGGCAGTGAAGCGTCGCCCCACTGCTATTTAAGCAGTGCACAGAAGAAAAATAACATGATAATAGGACATTGTTTTTTTTTAAATAGGTATTTTTATTAACATTTTCTTCAATACATTACAAAGACATTGATTAATAGCAGCACACAATGGCATCTTCAGTGCAACTTCGGCATCGTATAAGAACAACAGTGACGGATAATCTAGTAACTATTCCAGATTCTCACACATTTGATGGGAGCATCTTTCAGCTGCATAACCCATAAATCCATCATAAGAGATCATTGGGAATCAGAGAGCGACAACCCATAATGTGCCAACCATGGCTTCCATATTCTCCAGAACTTTTTGGGGCAGCCCCGTGCTTTACATGTCGTCTTTTCCCTCAACATATACATATGATAACAGGACATTGCTATAATTTAATTTTTCTATGCGGCACTCAGAGCCAGGGGGGGATGGGGCTGGGCTCTGTGATGCCAAGCAGAGTGAGCAGTGGTTTGCACTCCTCTAAGTGTCCATGACAGTTTGTCTGGCCCTCTGGGGCCGGCCAAACCATCCTACGCACTTAGGATGTTCTCCATTGGGCTGTATTGCACAGCCCCGTGGCGAACATGCCCAGCCTCCTCAGGCACTACCTGGGCATCCACACAGTACACTCAGACCAATCAGGACGCTGCTTTGGCAATGTTGTGATTGGCTGGGAGAGCCTGGAAGCCTGCTTACAAGGCTGTAGCATACTTGAAGAACATGAAGGAGAGGCGGCAGCAGCACGGCACACTGGCGAAGGAAAAGGTATGTTTATTTAAAAATATATATATATATTTTTAAATCATTATAGTCCGCATCACCACCCCTGGTTCGAGGCAGCCGCCACTGTTCACAATAAATTATCTGAGGTACTAAGCTAGCACGGACACTGAGTTTTCACAGGTGCTAAGCTAGCACAAGCGCACAGTTACCACCTGTACTGAATTATTACAGGATCTAAGGTAACATGAGCACTGAATTATAGCTGTTAAACGTGCTTGGGACCCGAGTTATCATTCATACTGTGTTATCACTGGCCCTAGTCTACATCAAAAACACAAAAGGTGATGAGAGGAATGCTTGCAATAAGTATAAGTATAACCACTGACCCCCATGCCTCCTCAGATTAGACACAGTCATATGCAAATGCGTCTTAGTGCTGCTCCAATATAAACACTGCAGCCCGAACTGCCAGGCCAGGTCCTCTCTGAACTAGACCACAAGCATCCCATGCCCGGGTTTGGCCTGACTGGGACTTTCCTGCTGGGTGTAGCTTGGTTCTAGAGGCACTGCGAGTAAAGGACCCACGTCTGGGCAGACCCTTGGACACTTAGGGCATGAAATCAAACCCATGGAAGTAACCCAGGGCGTAGTGGGGCTACATGGAAGGCCATGGAGTTGAGAACAAACTCCGTGGAACTCCGTGGAGCTCCGCTACGCCACCCGCCTCCCACTCGCCCTATTAACAATTGCTTACAACTTAAATAAAATAAAAACACCTAACCTTAGCAGCAGCGCCCCGGCTGCCCTCCTCTTCTTCCTCGCGTTCTCTGGGAAAACTGCGCATGCGCCCACGCATGCGCATTTCTCCCGAGAAATGCGCGGGCGTGCGGAGATTTGCTTACTCCGCGTTCTCCACGAACGCGAAGTAGGCAAATCTCTGCAGTCTCCGCGGCAGAGCCGAGGTCTCTACCCAGGGTTACATGGAAGAATGCTTGCAATAAGTCTAACCACTGGCAATCGCTTGGTTGGCATTTCAATCTCTTGTTCTTTTGCCTACAATCCATTGAATTTAACTGAATTGAATTGAATAAGAAACTTATAAAGCACAGACTGTCACTCCGAAAGGAGCATCCTGGCGCTGGACAGTTGAGGGCAGAGCAGAGAGACCTATATAAGGGAATGGCAGAATGTATCTGGTGCTCCAAAAATCCAGGCCTTTAATGCCTTCCTAAACTGTGTTTCTCTTTCTAGGAATCTCAATTTGTCTGGCATGAGGTTCCATGCTTTGGTTCCTAGCACAGTTACTGATTTCCCTCCCAAGTTTTTATATCTTAAGCAGGGGGTTTGAGGAGGTTCGCCGAGGAGGATCTAAGGGTCCTAGTTGTGGTGTATGGTGTGAATCTTGCTGAGAGGTGTATTGGACCCAGTTTACGTACTGCTCTGAAGGTGATTAAGAGAACTTTAAATAAAATTCTCTTGTGTAAAGGGAGCCAGTGGAGGGATTTCAAAGCTGCCGATGTGGGGAGTTTCAAGAGCAGACGGACTGCTGCCTGCCGGACCACCTGTAATCTCTTCAGTGTTGATTTATGGGAATAAGATTGAATAATTTTTTTAATGTTTTAATTAGACCGAAACAGGACCCTGCCACCTTCAGTGCGTGAAGTTTAAAAGAGTGGGAAGCGTCAAATAGTACTCCCAGATTTTTAGATACTTCGACAGTAGAGGGGGTGGCTATAGCATCTCCTAGCCACCAGGCCCTGGGTTGAAAGGGATTGTCTTTTCCTATCAAAAGGATCTCCGCATTATCCGTGTTACACCTGAGATGGTTATCTTTTATCCACTGGATGACCTCCGAGAAGCAGAGTTAAAAATTTTCTTCTGCACTGGTGTGAAGGACCAGGTTTTTAGAACCTAGCGGCGCCAGGGAAAAACACCCGATGCCTTCGAGTTCCCCTGCCTTGGCAAACAGAGACACGGGACGCTTCTTGATGACGTCAAAGACCAAAGTTTATTGGCTGCAACCAGGAACAGAGATCTACGAAGCACAACACGGGTGGTTCGCTAGAGACTGCACAAATTCAATGAGCGGAGCATGGTCTTTTATGCCAAAAATCACATTCCAAAGGTGGCATCAGTTACATACAAATTGACCAATCACAGGGTGCCATTTCAAACATATCGCATGACGATAGTCCCACTTTCCGTTGTCCAGCCCACCAGAAATGACCAAGCACATTCCAATTTCTTGTTTGATCAGGCCGGACAAACCCATCATAAAACCTCAACCCAAATCAGTGATTATGTCGTAAAGGAAGGAGCAGAAACAGATTGGAAGCAAGATAGAAAGCTGGGTGCAGTGTACTGTAAACTTCGACACGTCCTGCTCTTTGATCTTTATCTGACCAGCTGCTTAACAAGGAACTGGCTCAGCGAGGTCAGCCTCAGGCAAGGGAGTCAGTTCGGCCAGGTCATTCAGAAGTCAGCTAAGGTGTACGTGTCCCAAGGACCCGTTTGGCCGTAGTCCTCGGCCTATGTGAGGGCAACCACACAAAATGGCTGCCGTTCACAAAATGGAGCCCGAGGGTTCAAACAAAATCCATGAATACATAGTGTTCTCATTGATCGATTAATGCAAAAACACTCGTACACACCGCACTCGTGATTTGCGGTCCGCTGACACCAAAATCGTCTATTTCCGACGACCTTTATTGAACGGGTTCGGAACCACCGTACCTCAGACCCTCAAACTACGGAACTACAGGTGGAGTCTTTGTCTAGGGATAAGATCAGCTGAGTATCGTCAGCATAAGATGTTACTTCAATCCCGAATGACGAGATAAGAGAGATAAGAGGAGACATATATATATTGAATAGAAACGGGCTAAGAGAAGAGCCCTGTGGGACTCCTGCCATAATAGGTCGTTCGGGGGAGAGAAAAGTGCCAAGAGAAACCGCTTGACTACGATGAGTCAGGAAGGACTTGATCCAAGTTGTTAAAAAGGGTTCCAAAGACAACTGGTAACCAAAGACCCTTTTATGTTGCCCGGCGGTATCGCCTCTATGACCCACCAATATTAATCAATGAAGAAGCAGGCGCTGGAGACTGGAAGGCGGGAAACGAGGATTTTATTCTCTCCGGAGGAGAACACATCAATTCAGACAGCAAGTATCGTCACGAGGTGCTCTAACCACATCTCTGAGGCCTGGCCTCTTATACTGGAGTTTTATGACCTTTATTACACATAACACATTCTCGCAATACTTTAGTACTAGAAAGAACATCCTCGGAATCTCCCCTTCAGACCCGTTCCCACATACATTTACAGTTGGATTCCCCACCCCGGTCACAACAGGTGATGGTTGTCGCACAGCAGGGCATTCCGCCGATTCACGGAATGCATGGGGTTGATCGGATCTCATGGGGTGGGGGCTTTGATCGGTTCGGGGGTCTTTTGATGGGGAGGGGAAGCTTCCTACTGTACGGGGTAATAAACAGTATCCGCAGAGCCAGGTGGCGGCCTGGGAACAGGGAAGACAAACGGGGACACAGGAAAAGGGGTTTGCATCAAAAAGGGTTTGAGGCCACGAAAGGAACGAGGGGAGGTGTCGCGCTGGGAACAGGATGGGATTCTGTGGTGAAGCTGCGCTGAAGAGGGGTTTATGACCCAAGGCATGAGAGAGCGGGGGTTTGTCAGTGTGCGGGGAAATGCTTGCGAGGTTAAGAGAGAGGGAGACGCGCTGGCTATCAGCGAGGGGCAGGGAGGCCATGGCATTCAAAATGGCTGCCGCTTACGCGCACGAATGGGCTTGAAAAGGGGCAAGATGGCGCAGATAATGTTCACCAAGATTGTATCAGTTTTTCACAGTCCTCCCTTTAACATTTCCAAGACATCTTGCTGGCCTATTTCCTATCAATACCTATATGCAGCGATCATAAGTAAGGGAGAGGGGACTTTAGGCGAAAGAACTGTACATAAACATCACATTATAGACATCATATCGAAAAATTTCATCATCTAGTAAGCGGTTTCATTGTTAAGTTGGTTGCAGGAAAAATCATCGTAATGCAATATCAGACTAGAATTACGCAGTGAGGGCGTTGGGCACAGATCATAGAATAAGAACTGGTAAGTTATCATATAAGTAAGTCCTTTTTGTATACGGCGGGTGCATAGTCAGTCCAACGGTGATTGGGAGAGAAAGGAGATACAGTAAAAATGTCAGAGTTCTCGTTGTCCTTTGTCGTCTTCTGTCAGTACTGCTGAGCATCTGGATTACCTATCAACAGGAATGTTCATGTGGATTGAGTCGTTGGAGGTCTGCGGGCAGGGGTACTTTTTTGTTTTGTTTCGCCAGACCTCATAGGAGCAATGCGTTACGGTTTTGGAACAGGTGCACTTTCTTTTTGTAGCGCAGAGCATAGATTTGCAATAAAAATGTGATTGTTTCAGAATTGTGAGACCTGTTCGTGTCTCGAGTCTCTGTGGTGGGCATTTCCTGTTGCTTCCATCATTTTCAGGGTGTTTGGTAGCGGGCAGAACCACAGACTTTGTTTATCTTTTCTTCGGGGGCGACCCTTGGTGGAGTTCTAGGTCACCGTTCTGGGGTTTAACATAGTTCGTGGTCTATTTAGTCGGAGCTCCCTCCCTTCTGACGCAGGGAGTACTCTTCTCTGGGTAGCTCAGTAGGATTTGGAGGAACTTGGGAGTTCGGATGGAAAGGTGCGGGTGTGAACAGTCCTTATGGTAGGTCGGAGGAGGAGGGGATGGAGCAAGGCCAAGTCGGGAACAGATCAGGGGGAGGCGGAGAGTTTGCGACAGGCGAGTCCGTAACCATGTTCAGAGAGCGGGGGCTTTTGGCACACGTTGATCATATAGCAGGGGCTTCAGGTCAGTCCTTTCCTTAGCTTTGTCTGAAACCATGCCCCGTCCGGCGTCTCCTTACTGCTGTGGTCTCGCCTCGGCCTCCGTTGCTGATGTTCCACAATCCGTTGTCAGGCCGCGTGCTCCCACATCCGGTCTCTTTCTCCTCCGACAAGCCCTTAAATGAGTTTTGAAAAGACAGTCTTTAGAGATATTGCAGAAGAAGGTAATTACATAAGTCTATTTCTCTCCCAACACCAAGCAACTGGGGTAAGCACTCGCTACATTGGAGATTCTTGCGGCTAGCGTATAAGCAATTGATGATGGGTTTGCTGGATTCCTTACAACTTCCTTTTGTGGCTAATTCTTTGGCGCTTTGATGGTTATTACGTTCATTTGTAATAGGTACGAGGTCTGGTACTCATTTATTGCATAAGTCTATTATAGTAGATGTCAGTTCTTCTGGTAGAGACCTATTTCCCTAGTACGAGTCTTGCAAGGCTAGGCTGGTCTTCAGGGCCTTGTATTTTACGAAAAAGTGTAACGTGCTATTCACCATAGTCTGATAGGCATCCTTCTGAGGGGTGAACATAGGCTAAACAAGTCTGCATTACATAAAAACATTTTATTATCAACCAGGCTTACTGTAACAAGTTCTTTCGATTTTCAATCTAATTTTCAACTTTGCACACATCCTTCTAACTTTCTATATAAGTCCTCGCAACCTGGTTACTACAAAAACTCGGGAGGGGTGGTTTACAATAATTATTAAACTTATCCTCCGGGAAGGAGGGATCTTATGGAAAACGATTAGGAACACAGCGAATCGGAGCAAGGGGCGTTTTTCAAGCTCTCGTTCAGGGTGGCCGATACCAAACTGGGGGCATTTTGGGTAGATGGGGGTGTCTCGATTATTTCTTACAGCTTGGGGTACGGAGACAATTTGCAATGGGGATGGTCGCATTACCACAGACACATTTTATCATAGAGGCCACTGACAAATAGTTCCCTGAGGGTGGGTCAAATTTAGGGAACCTTAGTCGTCTTACCTGTCCCTTTCCTATCGGTCAATTTAATTTTCATCCATATTTTAGCAGAAAGGGAGAGGTAGTAACGTGGTGCCGATACAATTTTATTTAGGACAAATTTGTGCAAATACTTGTGGTATTTGGGGCCAATCAGGAGGCGCACCAGGTTCGCCAATTAGGTGCCAGTTGCTAGGAAGAGGGAAAGTGTGGAGGGATGGAAGAGTGAGTGAGAGAGAGAGAGAGAGAGAGTGAGAGAGAGTGAGAGAGAGAGAGAGAGAGAGACAATAGGCCAAACAGTACACGTGCGACATAGGGAATGACCGTGTATTGTTAGGGCTATTCAGCGCGTTACCTAACGTTTAGACGTTTCGGGTCTGTGTTAGGATGTAGAAAGCATGCAGTTTTGGGACAAAAGAGCATTAGATCAGGTAAAAAGGTCGTGAGAGCGTCTTTGTTGTGCCGTTTTGCAGCGCAAGTCCGTCTTCATGCATCGGGCGTGACGTGGTTCCAGATCCCTTACGATACTCTAATCGGGATTCTAATGTAACCTGCAGAAGGAGAAAGGAGGGAAAGGGGGAGGTGGGAGGACAACATTCGAACACATCAATTGTATGGGCACGAAAGTCTTTTACTTACTGCATACTCGTACTCATCTCTTCGGGATATAATCCCTTAGGGTTCTGGTTTCCTAAAGTCATGGGGGCAGGCAATGCGATAGGTTGTTCATGGGGAGGTTCGAGGATGGCATTAAGGATCGGGTGTAGAGAAACATTTTAAAAAAAGAATCAGGGGTGCCTAGCGTGAGGTACCCGGGTTTGTAGATGTATCCGGCCTTCGGGATCCCTAAATCATTCCCAAAGCTGTGATGTTCTAAGGCATATCAGTTCTCCGTTCAACCCTGTACCTTAATACCTTCGACCACCATATCCTTATATCAATTTATCAATTACACCGTTTTACTTTACCCATTCTCAGAGGTCAAGGTCCTTCTTCTTACGTCAGTTCCTGAGCTTAGTCGCATATCTTGGAGGCAGCGTATCATACCTTTGATTCGACCATCAACCCAGGGCCGAACAACCATTTCTCGGATAACCTTAAAAAAAGAGCAGAACAGTTGCGTACAGAAAAAAACCCTCCCACCGATACCCGTATTCACAAAAGTATGCGATGCCTATTCATAGCTTTTTAAAACCTTTATTTGTAGAATTATTCAGTACGTAAAATGTGAGAGCGCAATTCATATTTTGGCTTGATATGTCGTCGATGGAAGCACATACAGTAGGGGGTTTTTGTAACACAAGAACATGTAAAAAGGTCTGATTAATTATTTGCAAGTAACCAAAAAACATTTCATTGCGTGACGAAGGAATCAGGGGCATTTCAGTTCATAAATGGAAACACAGTCGAGCTCATCGTAATCACATTTCCTAGATATATACCGTGGGTATGCATCATAAGCGACGTTATGTATCAGTTACAACAAATATCGAAAATAGATTGTTCATTGAAATCAACATTTTACGGAACCCTTCTTAAATGTTCGCCAAGTGAACCCTCCTCCCTTTAACATCGAGTGCGCAATGGTTCGTACATATATATATATATCTTAGTACATCAAGTTTCATTAGCTAAGGAACACCACGAGGCATTCGTTAGTTTCCATTGATACCAGCGCCATTTTGGGCGAGGCCGGTTTAGTCCGGAAGTAGCATCAGGGGCAAAATATCCCCGACAATTGGCGGTTTGGACCAGAGTCCCTTTCGGCAGTTCAAAAGAAAACTGTGCTAACAGAGGGGCTGGTGGTGTGGACCGTCAATCAAGAGAGGGAGGGAGTAGAGTCTTTCTTACCGGGTCATGTTGATGTTCAGCCGGAACTTACTCAAGTTCGTTAGCCCATAATGTTTCTGGGTGGTTCAGACGGAAGCTGATGCAGACACGAGAGCACCGCCATCTTGTTGCTGTGCCGTGGTTATTTCATTTGAGATCAATGCAACTGTTCCTCACCGGAAGCCTGAAGGGGCCGAGGGCTCTTGGGACTTTGGTAGAATCTTCAAAGTCGAGGGGATGTTTGTCGATGGTGGGGGCTTGCGCCCAGGTGGGCAAGTGCCCGAGTTGCAATTTCGGACAAAGTTACTCCAGCGGCCTAGACCCGTCTTTTCGAGGGCCCAGACGCCATTTTGAGATCCTTGTGGCAGCCACCTTTGCCGTATCCGTCAGGAGTGGAAGAAACTTCTCGTGATGGCGAAGGACAGAGCATCATGCTGCTGGAGCTGGACATTTTGGTTCGGGGCGCCAGGGTGCAGCAGTGGAGCCTTCATCTGGGGAGGTGAGGGAGGCTCACTCGTGCCGTCTCCTTCTCCCGGCGCATCCTACACCGTCCCTTGGAATCAGGGGCGCACATGATGACCACCCTACACCCCTGATTCCGACTCTTGGGGGACCACTGTACATCCGGTGCTCCGTAAATATGCCCGTCGGACATTGTATGTCCTGTACTATGCAAGTATACCAGCCGGGTCTTGTATGTCCTGTGCTGAGAAAATATACCAGGCGGGCGTTGTATGTCCTGTGTTGCGGAAATATACCAGGCGGGCATTGTAGGTCCTGTGCAGCGCAGGTATATGGCCGTCGTCCGGCTGGAGGACATCGGCGCCGGACCAGGGCAGGGAAGCCTCCTACCTGTGGAGGTGGAAGAGGCTCGTCCGCGTCGCCTCTTCCTCCCTGCCCACCCTGCATCCGTTCGACGGAGGAATTCGTGATGGCCGGACCAGGAGATACGAGGGAGGGGGTCATTTGCATCCGCCCCCTCCCTACTCGCGGCCCGGGGGACGCCATCCCTGGAAGGGCAGTATGGGAAGACCATTTCATTGCCTGCTTGGCGGGGCCTCCAGGACCTTCTCGCCAGCGATCCCTTTTGGCTCATGGCTGTTGGCAGGCCCCGCCCCACACGTGCTATGTGTTTCGGATGGGCGGGACCATCGAACTGTTACATTTTGAGGACTTCCGGAGTGAGCATAACATGTTTTGTATTTTTCCTATTAGTCAAGTTTGCTTTTTAGAGAGTTCTACTAGTTATTCTATTTACTGTTGGTTGTGTGTTTTACCGTAATTAAATCCTAAGTTATATAATAGACGCTTGGCTTTCTTGAGTCTTTTCTCTAACGGGGGGTTGTTTACACTGACCTGCAGTTGTGTTTGTTTTTCAGAGTGGGGGAGCAACAGAGAGCAATCAGTCCCAGAACTCTAACATGTCGTTAAAATTGGCCTGACGAAATCTGTGCCACCGAGCATAATCAAACGGGGTGGTCCTGTCTGTTCTGTCTGCACTAGTCTGATTGGTTTTTATCTCACGTCTTTTTCCTTTCTGTCGGTCCGTCCTTTCTGTCAACCCTCCATTCTTACCTATGCTTTGCAGAGTCGGGCATTGGGCTTTCCAGTGTCCAAGACATTTACAGAAAGCACATTGGTTTTGTTTTAAATCTGTCCGTCCCGTGCGTAATGTCGGGGGATTACCTTCGGGTCGTTGTGTTCCGGGGTTGGCTTGTCGGCACATCCCTTTACACCGTTCGCTTTTCATGTCTACTCCTTGGGACTGTGCCATCGCTGGCCCTTCCCTTTGCCTACTGGACGTTTGGAGGGTTATCCGTCGTGTCCCCTCACCTTTTCTGAATTCGTCGCCTTCCCTTCGTTGCGTGGCTTCTTTGCGCCACATACCGAGGCTATCGAGCATAATAGGTGTTGTTTCATTCCTACGAAGGGCTATTTCTACTGTTTCTATTTTGTCGAGATCAAAGGATCCTCTCAGTGGCCACTGTCTTTCTCGATCCCTTTTCGTATATTTATGCCACAGCTCACTATAGGCTATAGCAATTAATCCATGCTTCATGAACATGTCCTTATTAGGGGTGCCTTCCAGCGGAGCCGGATGGTTCATCTCTAATAAGCGGTCCGGGTTAAACAGGCTACTAACCAGTGGGGAGAAGACAGGCATGACGGATCACAATGGGATAATAGTCAGCACTACCTATCTTATCACTGCGCGCAAAGACTAGACAGAATATTTCTATTCTACGTTGTTTGCACGTAGTGAATACCTCATGAACCAATTCTGAGCAATCAATCAACGTTAGGTCAAAAATAAAAAATCAATATGGTCAATGGGGAGAATAAGTAGGCTCGCAAAGGTTCGCGTCACCTACCCTTTCACTATCTGTAAAGAGGGGACCTAATCTTCCCTGTTTTCAGACAGAGAATCTCCAGAAAACAATCTATAACAGTTAATCAATGGGGGGAAGGGGCAATTGTTCAGTGGGGGAGGAAGATAGGTCCGACGGGTGCGTACCTATCCTTCGCTGTTTATAAAGGGAGAGCCTGTTGTTTCTCCGTTTGTAGACAGTGAATCTCCAATAAATTAACAAAGAGTAATACTAGTATTTTCTCAACAATTATCAATTACTTTCAATTATCTATCAATTTCGCAATTCGTCGTGTTTACACGACCTTACCCGGACCGCATGGACAGTTTCTCGTCTTCCGAATCCAGCGCCCGATCGTCCTCTTCTCTTCGTACTTCTCGTGGCACTCCTGATGGTTCCCAGTCAGGACCGCAGATCACTCGAGAGAGGTCTGTTCGGAACCAGTGAAGTTCGGATGATCGGCTGTCAGACGAGGGTCTATCGGACAGGGTACCTTCCGATCGTTGCAGTCGTTCACTCTGTCGTCGGGACCTCTCCCACTGGATCCACGAGTCGCTGATGGGCCCCACGTTTGGGACGCCAATTGTTAAAAAGGGTTCCAAAGACAACTGGTAACCAAAGACCCTTTTATGTTGCCCGGCGGTATCGCCTCTATGACCCACCAATATTAATCAATGAAGAAGCAGGCGCTGGAGACTGGAAGGCGGGAAACGAGGATTTTATTCTCTCCGGAGGAGAACACATCAATTCAGACAGCAAGTATCGTCACGAGGTGCTCTAACCACATCTCTGAGGCCTGGCCTCTTATACTGGAGTTTTATGACCTTTATTACACATAACACATTCTCGCAATACTTTAGTACTAGAAAGAACATCCTCGGAATCTCCCCTTCAGACCCGTTCCCACATACATTTACAGTTGGATTCCCCACCCCGGTCACAACAGGTGATGGTTGTCGCACAGCAGGGCATTCCGCCGATTCACGGAATGCATGGGGTTGATCGGATCTCATGGGGTGGGGGCTTTGATCGGTTCGGGGGTCTTTTGATGGGGAGGGGAAGCTTCCTACTGTACGGGGTAATAAACAGTATCCGCAGAGCCAGGTGGCGGCCTGGGAACAGGGAAGACAAACGGGGACACAGGAAAAGGGGTTTGCATCAAAAAGGGTTTGAGGCCACGAAAGGAACGAGGGGAGGTGTCGCGCTGGGAACAGGATGGGATTCTGTGGTGAAGCTGCGCTGAAGAGGGGTTTATGACCCAAGGCATGAGAGAGCGGGGGTTTGTCAGTGTGCGGGGAAATGCTTGCGAGGTTAAGAGAGAGGGAGACGCGCTGGCTATCAGCGAGGGGCAGGGAGGCCATGGCATTCAAAATGGCTGCCGCTTACGCGCACGAATGGGCTTGAAAAGGGGCAAGATGGCGCAGATAATGTTCACCAAGATTGTATCAGTTTTTCACAAAGTCAGGACGATGTTCGAGATGCCACTAGATTTTAATATCGCCAGAAGTATGTTATGATAAATGGTATCAAAAGCGGCAGACAAATCAAGCAGGATTAATACTGCTTTCCTGCCTTTGTCTGCAATGAATTTCAGTGTATCTGATATTTCTAGTAGAGCGGATTCTGTAGAGTGTTTAGGACGAAAGCCTGACTGGCGTGGGTGGAGTAACAGAGGTTTCAAAAACTTTTGAAAGCTCTTTATTGACCATTCTTTCTGTAATTTTTCCCAGAATTGGTAACAGTGATATTGGGCAAAGATTTGAGAGATTGGATAGGTCTACATTCTGCTTTTTCTTTAGAGGTTTCAATATGGCAAGTTTCCATTCATCAGGGACCGTGAAAGTGAGTAATGTGGAGTTTGCAATGTGATTAATCACTGGATCGACAATATTTAAAATTTGATGTAGGATCGAAGGAGGACAAGCATCTAATGGCGAGCCCGATTTACAGGCTACAATTGCTGTCTGTGTATCCTTCAGCGTGACAGGTTGAAAGACTTGCTGGGAGGGCATGCCCGTAGGATCCAATTCCTGATCAATGTCATGTTCTCATAGGGTGGGTGGTCCAAAGTCCTTTTGAATATTCTTAATCTTGTCATCAAAATAAATTGAAATTTCATTGCAGAGGGTCTGAGAAGGGGGAATTTCTTTACACAATGCTTTTGGGTCAATGAAGGAATTTACAATTGAATAAATCGATTTTTGATCATGATTGGCCTCCACTATTTTGTTGAGGAAATAATCCGATCAGACCCAGCCATATGCAACTCAGTCTTGGTCTTGCACCAATAGGATCTGTCCAGCCAGAACTTCCAAGCCTAATCTATTGCCAGCAATACATTTTGATTTGAGCTCTGCCATTATTAGTGACATGTTATTGTGTGTGCTTACTTTGGGTTGGTGTTAACCTATTTCTACACCTTAGTTGTGACATATGTTAAGTTATTAGTGGTGCAAAGCATTCGCCAGTCGTATGTCTTGTATCACATTGTAATTGAATTTCTAATACTAATTTTAGTATTACGTTTACCTATTTTAAGTGTCACTTCTGATACACTGCTGGCAGTGCAAAGCTATTACTAGTGTAAACACACCACTGGTGCTAAGCTATCATAGGTGATAAACTACCACAAGTACTAAGTTATCACTCTTAAAAAAACTAGTGTTAAGTTATTAGAAGTGATCAGCTACAACTGCTAAGATAACCATATTATTTAGAAACTATTTATGCATTTGTTTGGAAGTTGTCTGTGGTGCCATTTATCACCATATGTCCTCTACAGAGCACAAAAGAACAAATGAAGAACTTCTTTAATGTGTAATGCAGAGGAGGACGAGTCCGGCTGCATAGGAGGTTTAGCGTCATCCAGTATTTTTGTTCCACTACCCTTACTGCTGCTAGCTTATGGGCATTGTCCTTTTTTTACTTTTATAAGCAGTTATCAACACAATCCAAACACACTTTAAAATTAAAATAAATACAGGTGTGTATCAATAAACAGATCAAACACAAAAGGAATATTCAACACAATCAGATCAACCATAATACGCCAGAAGAAAATATGTCTCATAAAATAAGGGCACAATGCATTTCAGATGCTTCTGTATAGGATACTCTAAAAAAAACAAATGAGAGCGTATACTATAGCGCTTTCCGGAGTATGACATTGTAGTGTTTCGTCACACAAGTAGCTTCATTTTCACTTATTCTAATCTCTCTATGGTTCTAAGGTACCAGCTCATTGATGCTGTAACTAATAACACAACAAGCAAACAAAAATGAACCCAGGCAATGAGTCAAATATATATGTACCTCAAAGTATTGATAGAACCAGTATCACAGGATCACAGCAACACATAAATACAAAGTGTCTGGGATACAAAAACAAGAAAACCCAAGACACCAAATCTAAAATGTTTTATATTTTTTATTTACATACATTTATCTAGTTCAAAACAAATATTAAACCCTAGACAAACCCCACCTTATTTCTAACCCGTATATACAAAAAACAGGGATACTAACAATCTAAAACACAACCAAGGGGATATTTTGTTGAGGAAACGCAAGGGAAGTTTTCGAGATCCGTTCACAAGGACATCCAAGAGGGATGTTCATAACACAATCTCAAACTCTTCGATTATATATTTTCTCAATGTTTTGCTCCCGTTTAGGTGGCATAACAAGACCATCATTAGGACTGGGTGGAAGTTACATATGATTTAACCGAAGGATGCTGTTGAAAACAGAAAAGAACATTTTTTAGTTACATAATTTTTCTTCCATAAAGTCATCCAACATTATTATCTTCTTCAACTTTGTTCAAACCCACAACCCTGAGATTAAGAGTCTCATGCATACATATTGAAAAATTGATACAACTTCCCTTCTCAATAGCTGAGGCACATTCTTTGGTTTGGTTAATACACGGGGTAATTTCTTTACCAATTTAACCTTTTCAATTTACAGCATGTAAAAAGCATTTTCCTATAGGTAGATTTGAACCCTTGGGTAGTGCTTATTTACACAAATTGTGGGCATTGCTGTTTACATATCACTGTTTACGTGAAGATAAGGAGGTTTCCCTGACAGGGGAGAACTGTGATTCTACTGTGGGACATGCTTTGGTGTGTACACAAGCAAACTTCACGGCGCTTGTAACGTGTCAGCTCCCAATTTGGCTTGTTTTTTTAAAGGAACATCAGTCCTTTCAATAATTCCCATACTCACATTGCTTTCTAATGGTCGTTATCTTATTTTAAATAACCACAACTGCTGCGGGTTAAGGGCAGGCATTCCATATATAGTTATGGTTTCCGAACGTGTTACTTGTTGTAGCCATGTTATATTTCCACCCCTGAATGGAGTCGCAGATACTTCTCTGTGGCCTTCCATTCCCACTTTGAAAACCTTCATGGTTTATATTCTCGGGGAACCTAGGCATGTGTATATTCATGAAAGAAACCATCATTTCCATCCACCGCAGAAAATGTCACCCAAGAATAAAAAAACCTTGAAGCGAAATGCAGTGTTTGCCTCTACCACAAAGATAATGGTCGGACCTGAGCCTGGGAATCCATTTTGAGTCTAGTGCGCAGTAAGAGCAGCACAATTAGGATCTACAATTGCTATAGCCATTATTTAAAAAGTACGGAAAGAACGGTAGTGCAATGCCTGGTATAATAGACAGAAAAACAAAACCTTTTAAAATTCAAGCTTGAAAAACCTATAATCTCAAATACAGGAGATTAACCTCACGCACCCCGGATGTCTCCGGTTACCGGTGAAAGGGTATTGTTGACAAGCACAAGCGCTACTCAGATGTTCTCGCAGATAAGAACCAGACCAAACATTGGTGGCGCCATGTTGCAGGGATTCTGCTCATACACAGAACTATGTGCAAGATTATGGGACCTTTGTGCATAGTCGCTGTACCTTCCTACCACCTTAGTACCCACGATCCTAGGACCGACTAGCTATAGTGTCCCACTCGCTCTCCTACTCACAACCGAAGTAACAAATGATTGGACACCCCAGAACACAACACTCCCTGATCTCTCAGGAATCACAGACACAAGACACACCTTTTTGCTCACTTACTCGTCCACAATAAGATCAAACAGAAACACTAAGATAGTTTAAAGAATGTATTTTAACTAACGTGCTCTAATGGACAAATGTGAAATGTCATCAATGAATCCTCACTAGCTCATACATCTGTGGGACAAAAGTGAAACATTGTCAAAGAATGCTCACTAGCTCAGACATCTAAGGTACAAATGTGAAACGTTGTCAATGAATCCTCACTAGCTCAAACATCTAACAGACAAATGTGAAATGTCACCATTGAATCTCACTTGCTCAAACATCGAATGGACAAATGTGAAACGTTTAACCCTGGGCCGAGTACTCCGCTCTGCCAGCGGAGTTTTACCAACTTACTCCGCTTTCCGCTGGGAACGCGAAGTTGCGGCAAAACTCCGACTCCATGGCAGAGCGGAGTACTTGGCCAGCCCCTTCAAAAACATTTTTTATAACCCACTTATGCGCATTAACGCAAGATGTAATACGTACAGGGACGTGAGGAGGACGACAGAAAGAAGGAGACACTGCGGCGAGGAGGAGGGCGGGCAGAAGAGAAGGTAAGTGTTTCTTTAAACATTTTTTTAAAACTTTCGTGGGCCTGGGGTGAAGCGGAGCAGTGCCTTGTTCCACTGAGTTTTTAAAAACTCTGTGGAACTATGTAGAGCACCACTCCGCATGCTCCACCCAGGGTTAGAAAAGTTGTCAACAAGTCCCTACTATCTCATATATCTAAGGAACAAACATAACACTTTGTCAATGAATCCTTACTAGCTCATACAGCTAAGGGACAAACATGAAATGTCATCAATGAATCCTCACTACCTCATACATCTAAGGCACAAATGTGAAACATCGCCAATAAATCTTCACTAGCTCATACATCTAAGGGAGAAATGCGAAACATGGTCAACGAATCTTTACTGGCTCATACATCTAAGGGAGAAACATGAAACATCATCAATAAATCCTCACTACCTCATACATCTAACGGACAAATGGAAAATGTCATGAATCAACCCTTCCTAGCTCATACATCTAAGGGATAAATGTGAAACTTCGTCAATGAATGCTCACTAGATCACAAATATAAGGGATAAATGTGAAAAGTCATTAATTAATCCTCACTGGCTCCTACATCTAAGGGAGAAACACAAAACATCAATAAATTCTCCTTAGCTCATATATCTAAGGGACAGCAGTGAAACATAGTAAATGAATCCTCACAACCTCATACATCTATGGTACGAATGCGAAATGTCATCAATCAATATTCAATATCTCATACATCTAATGGTCAAACACGAAACGTCCTCATTGAATCCTAACTAGCTCATACATCTCAGGATAAATGTGAAACATCGTCAATTAATCCTCACTGGCTCATACATCTAAGGGACAAATGTGAAATGCTGTTAATGAATCCTCAATCCTCATTGGCTCAAACATCTAAGGGACAAACGTGAAGTGTCAATAGGTCCTCCCTGGCTTCTAAATCTAATGGACAAACATGAAATCATCAATACATCTAAGAGACAAATGTAAAACATTGTCAATTAATCCTCCTCACTCGCTCATACATTTAAGGGACAAACACAAAACTTCACTAATGAATCCTCACTAGCTCATACATTTAAGAAAGAAACATGAGAAATTGTAAATTAATCCTCACCAGCTCATACTTCTAAGGGACAAATGCGAAACATCATCAGTGAATCCTCACCCCTCATACATCCAAGGTAAAAATATGAAACCGTCAATTAATCTTCATTAGCTCATACATCTAAGGGAGAAACATGAAACATCATCAGTGAATCTTCAATACCTCATACACCTAAGGGACAAATGCAAAACATTGTAAATTAATCCTCACTATCTCATACGACCAAGGGGCAAACACGTACTGTAGTTGGTGAGTCCTGACTACTTCATACATCCAAGGGACAAATGCGAAACGTCTTCAATGAATCAAATTTTGTATATGTGTTTTCATAAGGTTCCATGGTAGCAAACTTGGTTAATTGTGGAGAGTGAATATAAGAAGATTGTTTCTTTAAGGTCTTTTAAGGGAATTCTTCTGGTAATTTGTAGTTGGATTAACCCAGTCCGCTGCGATTTGAGAGTTTTCTCTCTTTTCTTTTAAGTCCTGCACAAAACCAGGTGCCGCTATTCTGCTAGTCTCCGTGTTCCAGCAAAACCAGCTGTTCCCTTTAACATGCAGCAACGTCCGTGCTAGGTAACCAAACTGCACTCTGATGACTCTCTTACATCCAGCAGGTTCAGGTGCAACTTCTGAGGGTTGGGACTCCATCTCCCAGGCTGCATCTTGGCGACGGAAACTCAAAGGAGCAGGATTCTCAGCTTTTATGGTCCTGTGGATGTCACAGAATGCCAGCCAAATGGCTCTTGGAATCACCTTCTCTGTCTGGGGTTCGGGGACAACTTCTCCTCAAGCCGGACACCATAGGCACAGTCCATTCTTTCCTAGCCAACGACGCAGCAGGTGCAGTCAATCCTTTGGTGCAGCCTGTCTTTGCTTTGTCCAAGGAACAGCAGGGCAGTCTTTCTTCAGTCCTTTCTCCATTTCAAACATGATCAGAGGTCTGGGTGCCAGGGGTGAGACTTTTATGACCACTATGAGCCTAGGGAGATATAGTGACCAACTAGCCAATGGGCTACCAGGTCTCCTCCCACCTTATAACTACTTCCTACAGTGTGGCATCTAGCTAGCCCAGAATGCATCATTTTGCCCACTATAAACATGGCAGGACTCTTCTTTCGGTGTGTGGCGGTCCCTAGCTCAACCAAGAAGTGTGGCTACCTGGGGACTACACACCCTTGGAAAAAGCAGTTTGACAACGGCTTCCCCCTCTCTGCCCATGATGCCAGCCTTTTGCTTTAGCTGACAGAGCAGCCCCTCTCATGTGGTTACCTTTTGCCCTTCAAAGGCGGCTTGGACTTTGAAACTTGACTCTAGAACTCACACCCAATCGGGCCCTCCTGCCACGAGGAGGTCACACCTCTCCTCTTGTCAGATCCTGGGCACTGATTCTTTCTGTCGCTCGAGTAGATTTCTACTTGAGCAGCAGCTTTCGCAACACGAGTGGTAACAACCTGCTGCGACTGCCTGCATTGGGAAATCTCACCCGGAGGCAGTCTGACGCTCGATTTTCTTGCTCCGCTCACCAACTTACAGTTGGCGAGCCAAGCGTGAGAAAAAACGGTTGGAGGAATTTTTCCAGTGACTCCGCGCTCCAAGCGGAGCGGGCAAAACTCAGAACTCGACTGAGGAGCGGAGTTTATCGCCTACCCCTAATTATTCTTCCTTGAAAGTCGTTCCATTTCAATATATGAATATCTTATTGTAAAATATGGTCCCTCATGTATTGCAATGGAACCACTTTATTAGTTAACACCGCATTAATAGCATTAGCCTTTTTGAAATAATATTAAAAAATGGGATTTCCACTTTGCAACATGGCTGAATGACTGAAAGTATTTTTAAAAAGCACCGCACGCAGGTGGTTCGACCCTGTTATACTGCTTTTCTTTTTTCACAGCATAAGCAAAAGCTACTGCCAATGCTTGTTAAATTAAGAATGGATTTTTTTTCTTTTCTCATTTAAAAATATATTCCATATAAGCTGTTTCTTCCTCTGCTTCCCATGCCCAGTAAAAACTACGGTGATTGGCACGCTCCTCCTTTAGGGTGACCAGCGAAAATGCCATGTTACATTGCATGCCATTTCAATGCATGCCATTACTGCGCAGTTATTACAACAACTGCATTGTTACATCGCATGCCATTAAAACGACTTGCTGTAGGGGGGGCGCGCTGGATTTTGGAATGGTATAATTTACTATTCTAACTCCAGTCTGTGCAACAGTAGGGGAGGTGTTGGGTTTTAAATCCAACACCTTCTGACCCCTACAGCAAGTCGTTGTTCTGACTTGCATAGTAATGGCATGCAATGGAACAACGTTGTCGTTGTAATGACCGCGTTGTAATGGCATGCATGGTAAACAATGTTTACCGTGACCACCTCCCTCCAGGCCATTAACAATATTGTTTCCAGTCCTGAGCGTTTGAGCGATAGCCTAATGTATTCTGGATGTTTTAGTCTTGCTTTCTTCCATTGAAGTAATTAGACAAATAAATAATAATAAATCCATGTTTGTAAAGCGCACAATCACCCGCAAGGGTCTCTAGGCACTGGGGGCCATCGGGAAGATTAAGCAAGATATTGCCCAGAGTCACATGGTGCTGGGCTAACCTGCCGCCGGTGCCAGGGATCGAACCGTGATCCCCAGATTCTGGAGTCAGTCGCCCTGGCCGCGGAGCCACAGCTCTTCCACACACTCAAGCACACCTCAAATAAATGATTTGTCAATGAAAAGTTCATAGCTGGAGGCAGTGTCCTTAGAACGTGGAGTCAGGTGGTGCTGTCTCCTTCTTACACTTTCTGAACCATCCAGTTGTATCTTAAGTGTTTAGAAATGATTGAGCAGTGCACTTAAAATGTTAGTAAATACCAAAACAGTTCCACCTGAATGGGTGTGCAAATCATGTGCTTGGGATTACCCAGACTCCTCTGCTCCAGCCCAAAGAAGTCCCAAAAGTGAAACTGAAGAGGAAATTTAAGAGGGTGCAAGTTAAAAAAAAAACATACGTTCTGCACATTATTTAATTGACTTAAGTTAGTTTGTGAATTTTAATAAATATGAAGCAGCGTTCACAAGCATGTTATGCCTATTTTCAGGATTAAATGTTAATGTTAATGTTAATGTTAAAAAAACTTTTAAAGTGCACGAATACCTTACGGTGTCTTGCCGCTGAACTATAGCAAGACCTGTTGAACGTAGAGAAGGGGGAATTTATCATGGTAAATCAAAAAATGTCCTTCATAAAGTGGGCCCTTTGTCTTGCACATGTGTCACTGCTCTGAATTCACTAAAAAAAACAAAGGTTACAGGGACGTTATAGCTAGGGTCAGATTTTACTCATACAAAACCAGAGAAATTCAGTCGTTATAGTTACCTGAGTTAACTATAACTTGCGCACACACAATGCGCTGCTTATGTCAGTGATTTGTGGGGTTGTTTAATACAATGTGTATTGGATTTTAAACTTTTTTTTAAATATCCCTTGGGGTTCATCTTACTGACTTGTGGGGTTTTTATAATAATAATCCTCGTGTTGTGTGGTTTACATTGTCTTATTTTAAATTTGGTCAGTTTGTGTGCCATCCTATGGAATTATTGGGTAATTATGTTAAATGTTGTGCTAAATGTTGTTCATGTGTCTTTTATGTGATTGATTTCAGCCCTGATGAAGTTCCAGGAGTGTACGGAACGAAACGTGTTGGCTGGATTTTAAGTAATATTTATACTGAAGAGTAAGATTTAAGGATATATTTCAAAATCCATACTGGAATTGGACTCTTTCCTGGTGCACCTTCCTATATCTCATAAAGCCTTTGATCTGCCAAACACTGGCACAAAACAGCAGCTGGTGCCAGAAGAATTGTGTACGGGACACTCAACTTTTTGTGACTGGAGATGGAGGTGTAGCTTGTATAGTCCGCCACTGCTTCTCTTTTATGAATCATAGTCAAGAGGGTACTGTTAACAAACCACTACAAACTCTAGGGAGTTTGTATCCCCCGCTCCCCACCTCCACACACACACACTAGTGGTCCAAAAAGTAAGCATGTGACAGTGGCGTGCATCAGGCCACGGTTCGCCCAAAGAGTTATAACATTTGAAAGTGACCCCCATGAGGGCACCGGTGGTTGTCACGACAATGATAATTTTGATTGTAATGCTGTAACAGACGAGTATGGTTTGCTTCATATATGACATGTATGAAATTAAAATCCAATCAAAAGGTTTAAAAAAAAAAAATCAGGGCACCGGTGGTCCAAAGAGTTATAACATTTGAAAGTGGCCACCATCAGGGAACCGGTGGCCCAAAGAGTCATGGATTTCAAAAAAGGAGGGGGTCCCCTGCAACAAGATTGTTTGCCCAAGGAAGGGATAATACAAATGAATTTCAAAAAGCAATCTCAGGCAAGTAATTATGAAATAGGGTAAAGGGCGCAATCAAGGACACACAAAAAAAGAATCATGATAGCGCAAAACAGTAAAATCATTTAAATTGTATAAATAACAATGCCACTGTATCAATGAGATAGTTATGACTGGAGAACATATATACATTATTTGAATAGTATGTATTTCCAACAACAGACAAACTGATGTTCATTCATACCCATACATTCATCCACTTCTCATCTATTATATTATTGATATATATATAAAAACAATCAATACCTTTGTGCACTCATTTTGTTCACGAGTCATAGTAAGGCAAGATGTTGAAATTGTTTATGCAAGAGAGGTAATAGTTTGCGGCCAAAGGACTGAATTCTACATATGATATGAAGAGTCATTACATTTGAAAGTGGCCAGCATCAAGCCTTGGGTGGCCCAGAGAGTCATAACATTTGAAAGTAGCCAGCATCAGGGCCTGAGGAGTCACAGTACTTGACAGTGGCGTGCATCAAAGCACAGGTGGACCAGGGGAGTCATAGCGTTTGGTAGTGGCCATTACAGCTACACTGATGACACGAGTGGTCATAGTATTTGACCATGTTCAGCATGGGGCAGTAGTGGCCAGATTCATTATGGCATTTGACAGTGGTCACGTCAGAGATTGGTGTTATGAGGAGTCATAGCCACTGATGGTAGCCAGCACTGGGGCACCGGTGGGTCAATAGGTTATAGCCTTTTATAGTAGCCAGCATTACGATATTGGTGGCCCAAGGGTAATTCCATTTAACATTGACCAGCATTGTGGCGCAGGTGGCCTGAAGCATTTGATAGTAGCCAGCATCGGGATATTGGTGGTTAAGTGGCCAACACTGGTGGTACAGGGGTTTATAGAAATTGATAGCAGCCGGCATATTATTATTATTATGGACATTTCTGAAGCGCCTGGTTACGCGCACCGGCGTGTCCCCGCGCTATGGTGAGAGACAATGAGGAGGCCTAACTAAATTCATCTACACAAGTATTAAACGGAACAAGTGGGTTTTGAGAGCTCTTCGGAACTTAACCTCTGAAGGTTCCAGACGCAGCTCTAACGGGAGCATGTTCCAACTCTTGGCTGCAAGGTGCCTGAAAGATCTGCCCCCCATGCGCGCTTTGTTGATTTTGGGGATAGCTACCAAGCCAGTACCCGTGGATCTAAGCGTCCGCTTAGGTCTGTAAGGTGTGATAAGGCTCAGTAAGGGACTAGGCGCCTTTCCCCCAGTGATGCGATGACACGTGTATAAGGCCTTAAAGGCGATCCTTTCCCTGACTGGGAGCCAGTGGAGAGCCTCCAAGGCAGCTTTAGAGGCTGCTCTTCTAGGGAGCCTCAGCACCAAGCCGGGCTGCGGCGTTCAGTAGCACCTGAAGGCGATTCAGACTTCTGACCGTGGCCCCCAGATAGAGAAGGTTGGCGTAATCTAGTCGCGAGGTTACAAGGGCGTGCACCAGCGTCCGCCTAGCACCAACGGGGAGCAGGTCCAAGATCTTCCGCAGGCCCTTAAGGATGCCAAAACACACCCCGACCACACGACCAATCTGGGGAGTAAATGACAGGTCAGAGTCAAACATCACCCCGAGGTTTTTGGCCTGCTGATAAGGCATAGGTGTGGTGTCTAGGCATGCTAGCCACCATGCCGAGGACCACACAGACGGCCACCCCCCACCACGAGCACCTCAGTTTTGGCATAGGGGTGGTTCGAGGGTCATTGTATTTGACATTGACCAGCATTACACAGGTGGCCTGAAGCATTTGATAGTAGCCAGCTTCTGTACATTGGTGGTACAGAGGCCAACACTGCTACACTGGTGGTACGGCGGTCCATTGCCAGTAGCCAACATCAGGACCTTGGTGGCCCGAGGGTCATATAATTTGATAGTATCCAGCATAGGGACACTGGATGCCAAAGGCTTATAGCCATTGATAGGAGCCAGCATCAGACATTAGTGGCCAGGAGGGTTCATAGCCAATAATAGTAGCCAGCATTGGACATTGGTGGCCGAGGGTCATAGCCATTAATAGTAGCCAACATCGGACATTGGTGGCCAAGGGGGTTTACAGCCATTGATAGTAGCCAGCATTGGGGGATTGGTGGCCGGGAGGTGGGGGGAGGGTTGGGGGGGGGGTTATAGCCATTGATAGTAGCCAGCATTGGGGAATTGGTGACCAGGGGGGTTGATAGCCATTAATAGTAGCCAGCATCGGACATTGGTAGCCTGAGGGTCATATTATTTGATAGTAGCCATAATTGGGACATTGGTGGCCCGAGGGTCGTAGCCATTGGCACATTGGTGCCCAGTGGGGGTTTATAGCCATTGAGAGTAGCCAGCATCGGTCATTGGTAGCCTGAGGGTCATATTATTTGATAGTAGCCATCTTTGGGACATTGGTGGCCCGAAGGTCATAGCCATTGACAGTAGCCAGCATCGGTGGCCGGGGGGGGGGGGGGGGGTTGGGGGGAGGGTGTATAGTGTGGTAGATAGCCATTGACAGTAGCCAGCATCGGACATTGGTGGCCGAGGGTATAGGGGGTAGATAGCCATTGGCAGTAGCCAGCATCGAACATTGGTGGCCGGGGGGAGGGGTGGGGGGTCGGTTGTATAGTGTGGTAGATAGCCATTGACAGAAGCCAGCATCGGACATTGGTTGCCCGAGGGGACCCAGCTTCCGTCGCTGGCCCTTCTCTGACTTCTCCTGTGAGGCGAGCAGCGTGGCTATCTGATCGGAGTCAGGGGTCGCCCGGGTACCTGAAAGTTCACGCAGTGTTCAGTCCGAGGTGCAGAGAAAGGCGCTGTTTGCCATCCGATGCGGCCGAGATAAGCCGCCCTTGTCCCTGTTTGATTTAAAGCGCAGCGAGGAAAGAAAACGCTAATTTTACAAGAGATTTGAAAAGGACCTGGATAAGAACTTCTTACAGTTCCTGTTCCTGTCAGGGCATGATGGATCATAGCCCCCATGAAGGATGTAAGGGGGGGCACATTCATGTGAAAAAAGCCCTTTGGGACAGGGCACGAGCCTGCAACCTAAGTCATCGGCAGCTATTTCTTAGCGCCTGAGCTTTGCCAGAAACGTTTCTTGGCGCTTAGACTGACTCTATTGGGAAAATGTTTCTTGAAAAGCAGCAGGCCGCTATAATGTGGAAACGAGGAACTTTTTTGACCACGCCCCGCCCCCAGTTCGCCCTGAACTCGAAAATATTCTGTTACACCCCCTGGACCCGTCCCGACTTGTGTAGAAGGAAATCGAGACATTGCCAGGCATTCCCTCGGTAAAACTGTAGGGCAGAGGATATATTTTATATGTGACTGACTCTGCCCCAGCCTTACCAGAGGGGATGGTCTGACGAATAATACCAGATCTCACCACAGTCAGGAGTCCAGGCACCCCAAATCAGTGAATAGACATCTTGATAAAAACCAGCGCTACTGGAATTATGCGTTGGGGAGGACCAAATTATGCGGCAGGGCTGACGAAATTATGCAGCAAGAAAAGGCAAAGTATGCGGCATAATGAGGCACATTTTGTGATAGTATTAATTCCTTATTTTGTCATTTTTACTCATGGTAACACTGTCTGGGCAAATATTTCACCTCATTAGCACCTGTTTAACAACGAAATGCAATAAGCAGCTGAAAGATGACCAGCCAATTTTTGAGCAAGAAACAACATTTTAACAAATAAATAGCCAACAGGGGGTATAAATATCAGACAGAACAAAAGTCTCAGAAGGTTTATTCACTCAAAATGGCAACTCGAAGGTTCATTGTGGAGCTGTGCGAGGAACATTTAAGGCTACTAAGAAATGGTTACAGCAGGAAGGAATGACAACAAGCATTACATTTTGTTTCATTCCTACCCTACGTAAAACTAGTATAGGCACCAAGTGAACACACTTGGCCTGCTTTAAAAAAAAAAGTGGAAAATGAAGTGCCATGGGTTCACTACCTTCATAGAAAAATTCTTATATATTTTTTTTTTTTTTAGAATTTAAGGATGGTTCCAGGAGTATTTCTAGGAGATTGTGACAGTCACAGTTTCCCATTAGTAGTTCAAAAATTATTTTGTGACTTTCAGGTGCTTAACATGAAAAACAATTCCCGTGTCTGGGAATGTAACAGGTGGACGGACACCTGTGTGAAATACTTTGCAAATATACATTTGAACTTTAAAACATGTTTCTTCGGTTTTTCTCCACAGGAAAATTGTTTTTTCCCTTTGAAGAAGCTCCTTCATTTAAACGCCTGTCAATTTTGAAAATCTTCTGTCCACATTCCCAATCTTCGTGACTACAGCCAATGTCCAACCATATCCGGTGTGGAAGAGCCGTGCGATAGTTTGCGAATGCTTATTTGTGGGGGGTTGACACATTTTATCAAGAGAATTCTCAACCAAAAATAGATTTGCAGAAAATTAATTTGCATTAAAAAAATGAATTGCAACAAATTTCTCCCAGATAAAAAATGTAACAGAAGCTGAAAAATGTTCATTCTTCACTAGGCATAAAATCAGTGATCAGAAAAAACTTTCAATTTCGCACAATCCTATCCCAGTTGTATCAGGGATCAGCTCTCGCTCCTTAAGCAAGGCAGAGCAAGGCAACAGACTTCTCAAAGTCAAGATTAAGCGCCAGGATGCCCTTTGGGTGACAGGTTTTGCGCTCTACAAATATACAAAATAAATAAATAAATAAATAAGATTTAAACATCTCTCTTGATCGTTGTTGACAATGAAGCTTTGGAGTTAGACTGTTCTCTCTGGTCGAACAGCACCCCTTGGGTTCTTACCAGGGTTAAGGCAGCAGGACAACGCTCTGTCTATATAGGACACATTTTGTGATAGATTACTTCATTATTTTGTAATTTTTACACTATCTGGGCAAATATTTCACCTTATTAGTACTTGATTAACAACGAAATTCTGCAATATATAGGACTTTTTATGGGGTTCAACAACGCAGCATGGGAAGCCGCACATTCGAGAGATGCTGTTTTGCGATGGGCTGTGCAGTGTTTTAGTTTTCCGGTAGAATTCCAAGAAACAATGTCACACATCAAAGCAGGGTAATGTTCTGGATTAGCCTGTAGGTTGCCTTCTGCATAGTTATACAGAGGAAGACAACGTGATGTCATGGAAGGGATTAGATCAGTGATTCTCAACCTGCGGTCCGGGGACCCCCAGCGGTCTGCAAATCCTATTCAGGAGGTCCGCAATTACCTTGAAAATTAAATATTAATAGATTAATAAAGTGTATATAAATAAAGAAGATACATGTAGAATTTCAAAGTTTAAAATGTTCTGCAAATGTGAAGAAATTTTAAATTGGAGGCCAAAAATTAAACTAGTATCCACAGATTGTTTTATAAGAGTAGTGCAACTACATCATACAGAATGGTACACAGACAAAATATCGAGTTTTAAATTTCAATATACAATTATATCGAAGTTTAAATATCGATGGGACATAATATAGAAGGTAAGTAATATCGACAGTCTTAATATCGATATTAGTATGATATTAGTAATATCGAAGTTTTAAATATCGATGTCAATAATATCGAAATAAATAATTTCGATGTTACTAATATCAATTTTTAAATAAATTTTGTGTATATTATATTGTATTTATTATGTTTTATTATTTATTTTTAATGTAATTTAATCAAATATTGTCTTTTAGTACTGTAGCGGGTTGTGGGTTTATAGGGGAATAGGGTGGGAAGTAATTTAATTATGTTAAATTAATTATTAATTAGTAGGAATTCTTAATTAATTAATTGAGAATTAATTTTTAATTAATTTTAATTAATTGATTAATTGATAAATATGTTCTGTAGCGGGTTATGGGTTTATAGGGGAATAGGGTGGGAAGTAATTTAATAATAATTAATTAATTAATATATGTTTGTAAATATTTTTAATTAATAATTAATTGGTAATTAATTAATATGAATTAGTTAATTAATTAATATAATGTTGTACATATTTTTAATTATTAATTAGTTGGAAATTAATTAATATTAATTAGTTAATTACATTAATTAGAGTAATTTTTTTATATATATAGTTTTTTGTTATTCTTAATTAATTAATTGGGAAAAAATAATATTAATTATTAAATTAAATTAATTACAGCTAATGTGCTAATATATTTACTTTATTGTTATTGTTAATTAATAATTAATTGGTAATTAAATAATAATAATTAATTTTGGGTAAAGGAGTATTTTTAGGGTTCAGGGTCAGTTTTCAGTTTTTGGGTAAAGGGGTATTTTTAGGGTTCAGGGTCAGTTTTCAGTTCTTGGGTAAAGGGGTATTTTTGGGGTTCAGGGTCAGTTTTCAGTTCTTGGTATTTTTAGGGTTCAGGGTCAGTTTTCAGTTTTTGGGTAAAGGGGTATTTTTAGGGTTCAGGGTCAGTTTTCAGTTTTTGGGTAAAGGGGTATTTTTAGGGTTCAGGGTCAGTTTTCAGTTCTTGGGTAAAGGGGTATTTTTTGGGTTCAGGGTCAGTTTTCAGTTCTTGGGTAAAGGGGTATTTTTAGGGTTCAGGGTCAGTTTTCAGTTTTTGGGTAAAGGGGTATTTTTAGGGTTCAGGGTCAGTTTTGGGTTTTTGGGTAAAGGGGTATTTTTAGGGTTCAGGGTCAATTTTGGGTTTTTGGGGTACAGGGATATTTTTAGGGTTCAGGGTCAGTTTTGGGTTTTTGGGGTACAGGCATACAGGGTAAAATTAAAATAAATTTAAATTAAATCAATTAAATGAAATTAAAAAAAATAAAATTACATTAAATTATTAAGTGTTTAATTTATTTTAAATGTATATGTATTAGTTTTAATTTTTTATTATGTTTTAATATTTTTATTTAATATTTGTAAAATTATATGTATTTTAAAATTATTTTTACATTATTATTAATACATTTAAAAAAACGATATTTTTAATTTCGATATTTTTGTACTACGATATTAATTTTTCGATATTTTTGTACTTACCTTTATGAAGATATGACTCCGATATTTTTGATTTCGATATTTTTGTGCCGATATTTTTGTATGTAGATATTTTGTCTGTCGATATTATGTCAGACATTCATACAGAATAGAGTATGGACGAGGAGTGGCCTCAATTGAATTTAGAAACATTCCAACCCTCCTATTAGAATTACAATTTTGATTTCTGTTATATTTGATTGTGAATTAAGTAGATTATTTCAGATTTTGTGTATTTATTTGATGAATGCTTGTTTCTGTATTGTTTGGGTATCGTTTAGTGGATCAAATCATCGAAAATGATTAGGCCAGGTACCCCAGCTTCTAGTAATAACTCAGTGGGAGTCCTTAATTCCCCCAGCTTCTAGTAATAACTCAGTGGGAGTCCTTAATTCCAATAATAATTCAGTAGCAGTCCCCAGTTTCTTGTAATGAGTAAGTTGGGTCCCTCAAAGACAAATGTTTTAGAACCACTAGATTAGAGGAAGATGACACCTGTTGGTAACCAGAGGCATGAGAGACAAAGACTATGGTACCACACAGGTTAGTGGTGCAAAATTTGGTTTGAATCAGGTGTGGATGAAATATTCCATTCCGCCCGCTGTATTGATGGGACTTTGGCCACCTCGCATTACTCTTTAATGTGGAGCTTTGGTCAAATTCCGGCAGTCATCGCATGGCGGAATTTTTCTCCAGAATATGTGAGCTGGTGAGCGCGAGCGATATTTGGCATTCCCTAGCGCGATTTTGTAACACGGGTGGTGGCCGGTGTTCACTAGTGGTCGTGGTGAGAGGGCTACCATTCGAGTAGATTTGCTGCTGCTTAAGTAGATTTTCTACTCGAGTGGCAGCAAAATGAACTCGAATGGCTGTGTACTCTTGCATGGTGCCATTCGTGCTGATTCTCACGCTACCGACGCTAAATTGCAGCACTAGCTATATATTTTTACCCGTTGGTGGAATCTCACTGTGTTTTTCTGTAAATCCACAGAATTCCACCGAGTAGAACTCTACGGAATTCCATAGAGTAAAATTTCACGAGTTCTGCCAACTCCTAGTCTGAATACTGGGGGGAGCAAATCCCACTGATGATGAGTGGAGAGAAAAAAGACTTACATAAACAATCCAAGCTTGTTTGTCCAATGTCAATTCTACCCAGCGAGTCCTGGCGCATCAAGTCAATGGTGGTATGATGTTACGTTAAATTACTTACTGCCAGAGATCAAAAATCCAGACTACAATTGAGCCTTATCTTTTTCTCCTAATCCCTGCTAGAAACCTCCCTTCAGGGGACCATAAGGCTCCTCTTGCCCCAGCCCTGCTTGAAACCAAGTTTAAGATATCCATAGAGTGATCAATTGTTTGGATGACCAGAGGGCCCCAATGCCTGGTTCAGGGGCATGATGCCTTCAATCAGGCGAAGTGGTACCAGTTAATGCTTTTGATAGGAGGGTTTGGGCAAATGTAAACTGAAATAAAGGAAATGTAAGCGTTTGTGGGGACCTCAGAGCGTACGAGGAACAATAGAGAAACGATAGAGTCTACAGGCGGCCCGGGCCGGTGTTAAGATCACTGGCAATGTTATTGACAAATACGGAAAAATGTGCCATGAAGCAAAAACAAGCCACAATATTAGCAAACCTTAGGATGGGCTAGAATTTGGATAGGATTAAATGGGGCATTGCTTCAACCGTATGACAGAGATTATCATTAATTCAGTCTGAGTATTACTAGGCATAAGTGTTATTAAACACATATGAAATTATAATTCTTCTTGCAGAGTTTTGCAAAGGTGGCAATTTGACCAGGTTTGTGTTGTTTTTTTGTTTGTTGTTCTTGGCAAATAACAGGAATTCTGTCTTGAGTTGAGTTGAGCTTTCGGTAGGTTTTGGACACAATGAGTCCCTCATGCACTCCACAGGTGATAAGGATCTTTTGGGAAATGAAGATGCCCATATGAACTAACTGTGGTTGGTTGGAAAGGTAGGGAAAGAACCAGTGGACATTGCTGGTGACTTCCATTTGAGACTTGAGTGTGCATATGAGGGTGGGCTGGTCAACTGTGCTGAAGGCAGCTTAAATATCCAGCAAGGCCAAGAGGCAGGTGCCATCTTCATCTGTGGCCAAGAAGGAATTGTCTATGATGTGTAAGATATCAGTCTCTGTGTTGCGGCATGCTCTGAAGCCAGAAGGGTAGTTGTGCAGAGATGGTTAGCACTGACGTGGTACTGGAGTTGAACATATACGGCTTTTTATGATCTTGTCGACCAATGATGTTGTCGAAGGGCGTATAGCTGATCTTCAGGGCCTAGTGTAGGTTTCTCCAGAAGTGTGAGGATCTCTCCTGTCTTGAGAGCTCCTGGGAAGGTGCCATGACTGAGCAAGGCATCGACAACGGTGAGTAAGGATGAGAGGGTGTTCACAGAGAGAGCTTTAATGAAAGACGAGGGTCTGGCATCATTTCATAAGAGCTGGCTTTAAAATAGAGGAATATATCAGCAAGCTCCGACAAATGTAGGGCTTTGAAGGGATATCCAAGTTATTGGTATAAGCGATGAAGCAGGCTTGGTATCATCGAAGTGATGTTGGATCTTCTGGATTTCATTGACTGAAGAAGAGGTTGATGTCATTGCACCTTTCTGTGCCTTCAGCAGTAGGTGGATCCGGCAGAAAGTTGATGCAGTGCTTGAATGTCTTGAAAAGCATTTTGCGTCTGTTGGTGGCTTCATTGATGGTGGTGGTAGAGGATTTTGCTTTGGCTGATGCAATGAGCTGTCTATGTGTTGTTGCACAGAGGGGCTTTAGTGTTATGAGGTCATCAGGAGTTCTGTTTTTCTTCCGTTCGCTTTACTTTCCGCAGATGGAGCGTACATTGTTGGAAAGATCTTTATAGTGCCAGGATGCTGAAACGCTTTGGCTTACACTTGCGTGTTTTAATTGGGGTGTGAATGCCCAACTAGTTTTTCAAAAAAGTGCTGAAGTTGTTTTGAAGGCTTTGGACGTGGACTTGATAGGGCGAGAGAGGAGCTGGAGAATTAGGTTGTCTATGGAGACCTTTGCAAAAATGTGCATGGAGGTGAAATTTCAATAAAAACACTTATGTCCTGTGTAACAAAATTCTCCCACAAACACAGGTTTTGCAGGTATTTTACTCCAACAAAACCAACCTTAGAAGTGCTTTTTATCTGATGTATTGTTTTTTTGTTTACTTCGTCAACTTCGCATCATTGCCAAATGTACAAAAAAAAAACAGTAACAAAAAAAACTTCACAGCATTAGTGGTCAGGCGTTGCCAACTTTTCATACTCCTAAAATACTCCTAACCATCACTTAGCCTAATTTGGACAGGACTGGAATTAGAATAGTACGCCTACACAGTGAAACAGCTGCAGTGTTTAATTTGTGGTGGGGCTTGCTGGAGCTCATCCCCAAAGCATTTGTGGAGCACTGCCACGTCCTACAGAATGGTATATGGACAGCAGAAGGGGCGATGATCATTTCCACCGGAAGACCTTCTTTATTTCCATCATAGCCCATTGAAACAGAAGAAAGACTCATTAAATGTAGACGCTCCATTTATCGAATTGTTATAACTTCCACAAGCCTAGCGATAGTGAAAAAACACAATTATTGAATCATTGAGAATGGGGCATGTCGGATTAGCACCATCTGTTCTACAATCATCAGAGATACCACAAGTGACGAGTGAGGTGAATCAATGGAACTGGAGCTCCTATCTGGCTTTCACTTCTTTTGAAATCCTTAAAAACTTTTTTATTTAAGCTTGCCTTTCTATCTTTTACAAATTCTTATTTTTTATTCACATTTTTCTGACCTTCTATTCTCTTCATTTTTATATCCTTTTGGATTGCACTATTTTAGTTAAAAGTAAAATTTCTCCTTTTCACTTTCATTTGATTTGTTATGCGTGGCCTTCATTGAACACCACTAGAGTGAATACCAAATTCAAAATCTGGTTATTCACTGCTCTCACATAGCTAAATCATAAAGACATTCCAGATGGAGAGCAGAGAACACAGCATCAGTAGAGAAGGCACAAAGGGTGATGGGGGTGGTTGGCAGGAGGGAACGTTTTTTGTTTTTTTTTTACATTTGAAAATGGAGAGGTCATATTCAGTATGGCTCCCCCATTACTCCTCTGTCGCTATGAAGCTGTTAAAAGACGGGGTAGATGATGTTGTGACTATACATAACATAAAATTATAAATGGGCAAAAATTGAATAATGGATGTTTTCACCGGATGTATGACGTTAGCACGCATACTATTACCACGCATACTTTTACAACGCGGTATTTACAACGAATACCGTTACAACGCATAGCGCTTTCAGGTGCTGGATAGTGGTAAGTATAATTTTATATTCCAACTCCAGTCCCCGTGGACACTAGGGAAGGTGTTGGATATAAAATTAAACTTATTCCCTATCCTAGAGCGCCCCCCAGCGCAATGCGTTGTAATGGTATGCGTGGTAATGCCTGCGTTGTAATGGTAGTGCGTTGTAAAAAATGCGTGCTAAACGTTGTATACCGTTTTCACCTGGGGTTTGTAAGTGACATTATAGGCAACTCACGCATTTGTGCTACCTTTTCGATTTTAATCAGAATACCATGTTGAAAAGCATTTAGAGTATTCACCATTACCATCTATAACTCTATATATTCGTATGTACAATTATATGCACACTCATTTGAGCAGCGTCTCGCTACCCTCGCGGTCAGAAATTATGCCACATTAAATGATGTCATAAATAGTAAAAGGGGGCTCTTGGAAATATTTGTGGGACCACCTCTGCCCAGCCCTGATGGCCTTCCAGTCTGATTTAGAGTTGTGCAGTTTTTGTCCAAGAGATTGGGGAGACTCATTCAGTGTCCTAAAGAGGCCTGTAATAGAATGGGACTCACTCGCCTAGTTTGGCAGGACTTTAAGAGACACGCATAATACTAAGGGAACACGCGCTTGCTATCCGACTGATTCTTCCTCAGCCCTGCTGACTTTTCAAAGGAATCTCACTTCCTATAAGTGCCAGTTAGGTGTTACCACCATTTTCCATGTCGACAACACAACATGTTGCCTGTCCTGGCCTTGCACTTGGCAATCTAATGAATTCTGGAATTGTAGTTTTGATGAGTGCATATTTAAAACCAACACACCAGAAACTCGTGGTCTGTAAAAGTAAAGTCCAGGAATGGAAACATGGCATCCTGCAGACATGGACTGAGGTCAGTGGGAGTCTGCGAAAATCACATCATTTTGCCTTATTCCAGCCAAATCTGTCAATTAGCGCTACATTTTAGCGCGAAAGGCTTTTTAGCACCAGTTTTGACACAAGAATGCACTCCACAGTGAAAAAAAATGTTCACGTTCTAGTTGTTCGTGTTGTTCCAATGTTCTCACGATTGGTGGCGTAATTATGTGACATGACGTAATGGCATAATTTCAGAACTGCAACAAACGTAATGCGAAATTACAGAAACTAAGCCAGCGTAATTTCAATTTCGCCCCGGCCCACTTCCTACATGTGACTGTTCCTCATCTGTGAGGCCCTTGGGAGCCCAGCTCTGACAGAGCATCTCCTGGTGCACCAGGGGCCCCTCTCCCCCCCCCCCCCCCCCCCCCAACACACACACACACACACAGCCTCTCTCTGGCACACACGCTTTCCCGCCTGTTTACAGCTCATCTTCCCTAAGCAGAGAGCCTGCGAGGAATCCGGCACTTACGCTTCTCAGACCTCTCCCTAATGACTTCCCTCTCCTCCCAGAGCATCATCTGTGACCGCGCTAAGAGCTCCTGGGCCTGGAAGTCACGGAATGCGCCACAACCCGCTGAGAGACGCCCTCAAAGCTGAACTGTTGTCTGTTTCTCTGTCACTCACCTTAAAGGCCATTTATGCAAATACCTGGCCTTTTGAAGGGCCCCGCGACCGCCCTGGTGCTGCAGGTGGACGTCAGGGCCCAGCGGCGCGCATCAGGCCGGCGGTGCACGCGCTGAAAGCTCACCTCAGCGCCTGGTGTGCCTGAGAGGTGGCGATGACAGCAGGCGCTATGGGCGAAGTAACAGGTGACTTCCAGCCACCTGAGGTTACAGCCCTGCTGCAAAGTATGGAAGGAAAGCACCTTCTCCTCATTAACCTTTAACCTCTGGCGGCCCTCACACAGAGCGCCGCACCCCTGCACCTGTTGGAATGGGGCGTCCCTAACTGGTGACAATCACTAAAATACTTTTCATGCTTTTGAAGTTACTTCAGCTGATAACATTTATTCAGTGGTATTTAGAAAACATTATTAGTTCAATAGCCTCTAAAAGCATTTACAATTCCCATATGATTCTATTTGAAATACTTTATATGTGCATACTGGGTTTTGGCAAGAACATTAAACACATTGTCTTCACTCATAAACTTTTTACCCACAAACTATTGTCTTCCGGTTTGTCAGTCAAAGGCAGTCAATGAGAGCAAAAGAAGACATCGGGCCCGATTCACAGAACTAACTTAAGAAAAAATCCTAAACTTACTACTTTTGGTATTCACAGAATGCACTTACTACTTTTTGTAGTCACAAAATGCACTTACAACTTTTGCTATTCACAGAATGGATTTACGACTACTAACTTTACGTCCGCACTCGGGCCGGAGATTATGGCCCAGAGGCGGAGCTTCTGGCCTGAAGGCGGAGCTTCTGACCAAGAGGCGGAGCTTCCGACCCTGAGGCGGAGCTTCCGGCTTAGTTGTGGGACTTACGGCCCGGAGGTGGAGTTTTCAACCATCGCTAAATCTCCGGCACCGGACAAAATTCCCACCTCTGAGCCAGAAGCTCCACATCCCGGCCGAACGCTCTGCCTCCCAACCAGAAGCTCCGCCTCTGGGACGGAATCTCCGGCCCGAGTGCGGACGTAAAGTTAGTAGTAAGTGCATTCCGTGAATACCAAAAGTAGTAAGTGCATTCTGTGAATACCAAAAGTAGTAAGTTTAGGATTTTGTCTTAAGTTAATTCTGTGAATCGGGCACTACGATACCCAGAATGCATTGTGTTATTAGAGGAACGTCAAGGACTGGAAACAGTGTCCTGGAGTGGGAACGTCACGTCATAGAGACGAACCACCCTCTAGTTACATTTGTTGTGTTTCTTTGCTTATTTCAGTTCTGCACAAACCCACGGTGCCACGTGTGTCACACAGTTATCAGCAGTTATCACACGCTCACCAGTGAACAGATGTCACACAGGGGAAGGCAGGGCGATCCGGAACCGCTGCACAGAGGGGTTTCCAGCTCAGGTGGCCCCCATCAGGGGTTTTTGTACTTTCCCCAGTCCATGGGAGTGAGCACCACAAGCCTCAGTCCTAGGCCGTGAGTGAACACCGTGTGCATCACACACTTGCAGGGCTGGACTGTGTCCTTACAAGCAGTCTGACACAGAGAAGGAGCACAGAGACACAGAGGGGACACGTGTGTCCACACACGTGGGTGCATCAACCCCTCCAAGCAGATTCCCTGCCCCTCACCTGCTCAGGTACTCATGTGTTGATCAATGCCACGTGTCCTGTACCTTGGCAACACAAGGGTGTCTAGGGGGTTTGCAGGGGATCTGACTATCGGCCAGATTCATCAAGCGAAATTGTGCTCGCAAAGGGCCAGATTCTGAGAATCTGGCCCTTTGCGAGTGTAATTATTGCATCAGGGATTCATCATCCCAAATGCAAAATTCGCTATTTAAGAACTCGCAATTTTGCGAGGAATAGCATTTAAGGAATTTCTATTAGAGATTCCTTAAATGCTATTCTGGAGGACAATCCCAGCTCCCAACCTGAGTTACCATTGGCGGAGTTGGCTTCCCTCGGTCCAGTTACTAAGGAGGAAGTCCTGTCGGTGCTGAGATCTATGAAGTATTTACAACAGGGGGTGGTGAGGAACAGAGTCTCTGAATTAAGCAGAAAGCTCTCACCCAGTCAAGAGATCAGGGCTAGATCCAACACCGTTTTTTAGCTCACTGCACCATCCCAGTTTCAGAACCTGGCTGTATGCAAGTTAGTCTGTTCCTGTCCCAGTGCATGATGGGAACAGGGCAAACCAAACTACAAAAGCCAATTCTTACACTGGGAAGGAAACAAGCTCCCGGGGACCGGTTTCTGGCATTACAGCCGTCTTCGGCCCGGTTTGCTTGAATCCTGATGGTGCAATGAGCAAGGGTCTCACATCTGAGAATACCCTTCCACGCTTAGGGTGGACAAAAATATTTACAACAGGGGGTGGTGAGGAACAGAGTCTCTGAATTAAGCAGAAAGCTCTCACCCAGTCAAGAGATCAGGGCTAGATCCAACACCGTTTTTTAGCTCACTGCACCATCCCAGTTTCAGAGCCTGGCTGTATGCAAATTAGTCTGTTCCTGTCCCAGTGCATGATGGGAACAGGGCAAACCAAACTACAAAAGCCAATTCTTACACTGGGAAGGAAACAAGCTCCCGGGGACCGGTTTCTGGCATTACAGCCGTCTTCGGCCCGGTTTGCTTGAATCCTGATGGTGCAATGAGCAAGGGTCTCACATCTGAGAATACCCTTCCACGCTTAGGGTGGACAAAAATATTTACAACAGGGGGTGGTGAGGAACAGAGTCTCTGAATTAAGCAGAAAGCTCTCACCCAGTCAAGAGATCAGGGCTAGATCCAACACCGTTTTTTAGCTCACTGCACCATCCCAGTTTCAGAACCTGGCTGTATGCAAATTAGTCTGTTCCTGTCCCAGTGCATGATGGGAACAGGGCAAACCAAACTACAAAAGCCAATTCTTACACTGGGAAGGAAACAAGCTCCCGGGGACCGGTTTCTGGCATTACAGCCGTCTTCGGCCCGGTTTGCTTGAATCCTGATGGTGCAATGAGCAAGTGAGCAAGGGTCTCACATCTGAGAATACCCTTCCACGCTTAGGGTGGACAAAAATATTTACAACAGGGGGTGGTGAGGAACAGAGTCTCTGAATTAAGCAGAAAGTTCTCACCCAGTCAAGAGATCAGGGCTAGATCCAACACCGTTTTGATAAACCTGTCTCTCGCCCATGGGGTGGTCCCCCCCAGTTGGAAAGGGGCGGTGGTTAAGGCTCTTTTGAAAAAGCCTAACCTCGATCCCGCCGATCTCGCCAACTTTCGGCCTATCTCTTTGCTGCCGGGTATCAGTAAGCTGGCTGAGAAGCTGGTGAATAGCCGCCTCTCCAACTTCTTGGAAGCCAATTCCCTCCTGGGCGACTCCCAAACGGGTTTTCGGCCCGGTCAGGGGACCGACACCGCCCTGCTGGCGGTCGTGGAGAATGCGAGGAGCATGCTGGATTCGGGGGGATCAGTGGCAGTGATCCTCCTGGACCTCAGCGCTGCTTTTGACACCGTGGACCATCAGGTGCTTCTCCAACGGCTGTCAGGGGTCGGGGTCACGGGTTTGGCCCTCAAATGGTTCGCCTCCTTCCTGGAAGGTCGTACATTTGAGGTGTGGGAAGGCCAGGAAAAATCATCTTCTACCCCTCTCCAGTGTGGTGTGCCACAGGGCTCTTCATTGAGCCCTACCCTATTCAACGTTTACATGGCCCCCCTGGAGAATGTGGTACGGCCGCTGGGTATCAAAATCATCAGTTACGCTGATGATACCCAGCTGGTGGTAGGCCTCTCCCAGTCGGCGTACCATCCCGACCGGCTGCACACGTGTCTTGAAAAGATCTACACGTGGATGTGCAGCTCAGCCCTAAAGTTAAATGGCTCCAAAACGGAACTGAGGCTGCTGGGGAACTCCTCTCCATCTTTGCCCCCCAGCAGCTGGCCAGACTGTTTGGGACCGATGCCCCCCCCCCCAAGCAGGAGATCAAGAGCTCGGGGGTATGGCTGGAGCTGGACCTATCATTTAGAACCCATGTCAAAAAGACTGCTGGCGTGTGCTTTGGCCTGCTCCGTTCAGCCCAGAAGATTCTGCCCTTGCTCCCAGTGGCCACTCGAAGGCTTCTCATCCAGGGACTTATCATCTCGCGGCTGGATTTCAGCAATGCGCTTTTCCTGGGCGCACCCGAATCTACCCTGAACAGACTGCAGCAAGTGCAGAACGCGGCTGCCAGGCTTTTGACGGGTCTCCCTAGGCGGCAATCTGCCCGCCCGGCGTTGAGGGCACTGCACTGGCTCCCTGTGAAGGACCGGGTGAAATTCAAGTCACTCTGCATCGCCCACAAAGTCCTGCACGGGGTGGGTCCACCTATTCTTGAGGAGATGGTCCAGCCCTATAAGGCCTCTCGTTCCCTCCGCTCTGACCACCAACATCTCCTTCAGGTTGGCAGGGTGAAAAAGGCAAGAACTGGGGGCAGAAGGTTTTCAATAAATGTGGCCTCCTTGTGGAACTCACTGCCCCTACAACTGCGCTCCGAAGCCAGTCTCTTCAGGTTTCGTAAACTTTTAAAAACTTTTTTGTTCTCTGTTTAATCCTTGCATTCTTGTAGCTGTGTTATGTTCTGATAAGCGCGGGGATGCCTATTGGTAACCAGGCGCTATACAAAACTCGGAATAATAATAATAATAATATTCTTGAAACATTTAAAAATTGCGAATTCGCAATTTAGAACCGCTATTTACCACGAAGTCAAAGCTTGTGGTGAATAGCGAAAACTTAGAAAAATGCATTTAAATGCATTTTTCTAAGTTGCAGGTTACACACACACATGTCCTTTGGACATGTGTGTGTGTAACATCAGTGTAAATTTACATTTCAGGGGTGTTACAGGGTGTCCTTTGGACACCCCTGCACCCTTGAAATCGCAATCTCATTTGCGATTAGCTAATTGCTAATCGCAAATAAGGAATGACTCCCCATTCATTCCTATGTGCCTTATGGGCCTTTAGGCCCATAGGAATGAATGGGGAGTCATTCCTTATTTGCGATTAGCAATTAGCTAATCGCAAATAAGGAACCTGTAGGAATCGCAAAAAATATTGCGATTCCTACATGAATCCAGTTTTGCGACTCTGGAATAGCGATTCCTTAATAATCGCTATTTCAGACTCGCAAAACTTCACAATGATGAATCGGGCTGTATATTCTGTCTCCTTGTGCTGCGATTCCTTCTGTTTCTTCTTTCAACTTTCTAGAAGGCCGGGGGCAGAGGGCGTCCCCCGTGGGGGCAGTGGGGACCACTTCCAGGGAGATACGGTGCACCTTAAGTTGCTAAAATTATTTGTCTTCCCAGAATGCACCAGAAACCAGAGATTGCCATGAGTGGGGTCTACTGGGAAGATGTTGCGAAGGTATTTTAATTTTCCAGAAACCTTTCTTATACTTTTCATGAAAAAAAACACAAGCTTGGGCAATGCAAGAGGTCTGGCTTATGAATGAAAGTGTCTTTTGTTTCCTCGATGGTTTTGAGCTCTCAATCAGTCATTGTACATGCGATCCACTCATCTTTTCACACGCGCATTTATTTATTCATCCATTGACTTATTCTTGCATTCACCCTCTGACACAATTGCAATAAAACACACACAAACTCAACAACATATGCAAAATAAAATAAAAGAGCACAAAAAGAAAGAAAAAACATGCTGCCATCTAAACACAGTGGGGATATGCTACCCGACACCGAAGCCCCTGCCTCCTAGGTAATCTGGGAGAATCCATTAAAAAATACCCATCTGTAGGCCGAAAGACACAGTAATAACAATCTACCCTTAAATGTCTACTGACCTAAATACATGCTTTTCACAATCAACATGTCAGGCCTACTGTCTTCATCATAACTTTTCATAATAAAGAATCGGGCCTGCAGTCTTTACCACAAGCCTGTCACCATGAGCATCTCACACCTACTGTACTGAGCACAAGCTTTCCACAGGGTACCATTCAGCATACAGCCATAAAAGTACAAATGAACTCAAAATTACAGTAGGTAAAACAAAATACTTTCTCTCCTGAGAAAGCCTAACAAAGATCACTGTAGTACATATCTTCTAGCCCCACTGTTTGTTTGGGTGGATCACAAACACCAAAATCCTCGCACACTACCTACTCTGTGAAATTCCATGTAACAAAGTACCGGCCTGCGGCTTTAGCAGTGTAGTAACAATCTATCCTTAAGCACCTATTGTCTTTAACACATGCTTTTCACAATAAGTAGGTCAGGCCTACTGGCTTTGTCATAACCTTTCATAATAAACAAATTAAACTTTTTAAATCTGCAATAACTTTGCCCAATGAACCGGTTAAGTCTTTGGGCCAGATGTATGACCAAGGAATTTGTTGCTAGCAAATTGCGTCGCAATAGCGACTCACAATTTGCAACTCGCAAGTTGGTATGTACCACTGTGTCTGCAACACTGATTGCGATTCCCAATGGGGTCGCAAAATTCGAGCCTCATGAATATTAATGAGGCACTTGCAATTTACGACCCGATTGGGAATGGTTGACCCTCCTAGGGATGGTGGCCTGCTGGGCTCAGCAGACCTCCGTGTCTGCTTTTCAATAAAGCAGTTTTTTTTTAAATGCAGCCCATTTTCCTTAAAGGAAAACGGGATGCATTTAAAAAAAAGAAAACAAAGCCTTTTTGTTTCAGGGGCAGGTAGTGGTCCCTGTCGTAGCAATGAGCAGTAATGATTGGGTAGCCTGGTCGCCACCCGCAATCAAACAGGGTGGCCTGACAACCTGCTCCTGGAATATCAGCAGTCTGCAGACAAAATCCATGGAATCCATGGACCCAGTTGTCGTACGATATCTGGGATCATTTGGTATATTAATGTTTCAGGAAACCTGGGCTCCAGATAGCATTCCCCTAATCGTATATAAATGAATATATAAAACCGTCCGAAAGTAGTAGCACCTATGGAAGTGCGAAAGGCGGCCTGGCAACCTACATCAACACTAGCCTATGGGTCAAGACCGCAGAAATGTACGTGGATGATACAGGCATGTTGGCATTGAAAATGGATGCTTGGCCCAAAGATTCAGAAGAATCGATCATTCTTGTTAATTTATACATCAATCCAAAGAAAAGAGCAGCAACATCTAGTAGAACGGGAGCCCAACTAGCCCAACTAAAAGATATTCATCGCAAATCATACCGGCTAGTCACGGGAGACTTTAATCCTAACTTATTCCATCAGCCAAATGAGGAACACACTGAAGCAGTTGGAACTCTTCCTGGGCAGGCAATGCCACTTAAAAAACAGAGGGGCAAAACTGGAGAAGAACTAATAAAGGCCTGCGAGCTAAAGGGCCTATTGGTCCTGAATGGGTGGAAGGCAGGTTACACTCCACCTGCCTGGACAAGAGTTTGGGGCAACGTAATCTCTATTTTAGATTACACACTCGTCCCACTGTCCCTATACAATCAGGTATGTGATTTTAGCATTGTCCACCGTGTGGAGAGCGTCCACAATCCCAAGGTTATTACAGTAAATTCACTCGTATGCAAACACAAAGCAGTTTGTATGCTACAGCGGGACATTTTTTAATTCTTTTTTTTTTTTTTACAGAGTTTTATATAGCGTGAACTTGACCCGAAGGTATCGGGTATCAGATCGCTTTACACAAGCACCAGTTGCGTTACATGACGACACATTCAATTTTGTTAGGCACGGGGAGATTACGTGATTTGCCCAGAATCACAGGATGTTGCGCGTCCTTGCCGAGACTCGAACCAGGTTCCCAAGATTTGAATCTGACCGCCCTAGCCGTTAGGCCAACTCCTCTCCCCGTTGGACATTGGCACAGAAAACCTAAAACCTCTCAAGTGGTTCTCAAATACAGTTAACATCCTAGCAGAGGATGCAGACACGAGGCTGGTGGATCTAGTTCCAACTGGCTCTGATCCAATAGTGGCAAAAAAACACTCGCCGATAATTTGACCAAAACCCACAAAGAGAACAATCGGAATAAGGGAGCTCGCCTGGTTCATCGTAAATCTATCATTATACCATTCCATATACGAAAAATAAAAAAGAAAGTAGACAAGCTCTTTCAACAAGTATGTCAAAATTTAGGCGATATGGAATTATTAAAACACCTCGGCAACAAAAGACGTCGCTTAAAAAAAGAGATCTGGGTGTATAAAAAAGCCAAACAAGAAACACTATGGGCCCAGTTGTTACATGCCACTAAAACAAATGACTCAAAAAGATTCTGGAAGCTTATCAATAACATCAAGAAAGAGGGAGGAGCTATGCCGTGAACCAAGATGGCCGCATAAGCTCCCGGCTCCGCCGACCTCCGCCGGCGGCCCGACTATCCTGTCGTCTATCCTCTACCCACGTCCCGTGCCTGGCTGTATGAAGGTTGCCTGATGCTAATGGTGCTTTCCCGGATTTTCTATCTTCTTCAGCGACGAAGTTATGTCGTGTTCCATTTTTGTCCTACTCCCGGGCTGCCACCGGGTCCTCGGTTTCTGAAACACCCGAGAGGGACCTCATCAACATCGGCTGTGGGACCGCGACTGTGGCCGGTGTTCCAAGTCTGGAATAATTTTTTCTGCTCTTGACTCTTGTCCTTGTTGATGGATGGTGCCGGAGAAGAGACACTGCTGGGATCCTCCTGCACCGCGGCTGTGGGTTGTGTGCCTGCCCCCGCTTCACGGTCCCGGGGCCGACGGGCTGCACCCACGGCCGGTGTCTGCCCTGAGTGTGCCAGTTCGGGACACCCTTGCTATTGCGATCGCTAAGTGTGTGCCCGGAGCCCGGTGCTGTGTGCTGGAGTTCGTGTCCCCCTCCGTCCTCTGAGCCCCGGGATGGAGGGGATGGATGGCGCACATTCATTGAGGTCCGTAATGGCGGCGATTGGGGCGCTCCGCTCGCAATTCACTGGCGCTTGTGTTTCCCTGGCGGCGAAACTGGACGATGTCTGCTCGCGGCCGGCCACGGTTGCAGCAGTGCCTGCACAGGAATCTGCGATCCAGACGAGCGATTTGACCCTCCATCTGCGGGGGCCCGAGCGGCAGCCCGATTTTGTTCTTTTGAGAGTCGGCCCCACCTTTCCTTCATCTACTGCAGCGCATGGTCTACCCTTTACATCTCCTCCTCGATGGTGTGTCGTCGTTGGAAGTCTTGTTCCTCATTGCCGAGTCTCATGGTCCCGTCGGAGAAGATCGCCATTTTCCTTTGTCCCGTGCAGTTTGCGCGACGGATGCCGCCATTTTGAAACCGACCCGTGCTTCGCCTTCACTGCCCTGGTCCACCATGGACGCTTTGATTGCTTCTGGTCTGATATGGCTTGGTCGAGATGTGCTCCGGAACGGATCCGCACTGGTCAGGGCTGACTTTGACTTTGGAATTTTCTTGCTCCTCGCCACTGCTTTGCACTTTGAGACGCTTCCTCGGTTTGCTATTGTCATGACTTTGGCGATATAACTCCTCGTGACGATTGCAGGGTTGACTTTTAATTCCCTGGGGTTGCTCCGTTTATTCTTGCCGGGATGCACCGAATACCTCACCGGGCAGGGGGTGGGGGGAGGGGGGGGGGTTTCTGGTGACTGTCCTCCCCGTGCTAATGGTGACTGCTTTTGCTTATTGATGATGACTGTGTTATGGGGGGGATACCGCCGGCGGGGGTGTCAGGTGTCCGGGGGCTTGTTTGATTTCTCCTCCTTCACTTCTTTTTATACTTTCCCTTCTGTGGGGCAGTTCCGGGGCGACAGGCACGCTGTTAGTGGGTTAGGCCGTAGCCATTACAGGGGTGCAGGGTGGCGGGTGTGGGGGGGTTTGTTATTTTAGTTTCTTTTGTTCTATGGTCTCTATCGCTCTTTTCTGGCTTTGGGAGGGTTCTTTCCCCTTTCGTAGGGTTGGCTGTCTCTTGGTCTTGCACCTTTCTTTTTTCTTTTTTGGCTTCTCGACAAGCCTCTGTTTTTCTGTTCTTGGGGGGTAGGCTCTCTGGGGTGATTTTTAGATATGTGGATCATTGTATTGTGGTTTCCCGTCTAGTATTATCGCCGTGGCTGCTTGGATTGTATAGTCGCTTTGATTGTAGCCTATCTCCGATTGTGATTGGGATTGGTCCCAATCGTTTCCTTTGTGCTCCTATTCTGTGAGGTGCGATGCCCTTGTTGTTGCAGCCCCTACTCTTTTTCTAAAATTTAAAAATTAAAACCTCACATCCTGTCTGCGAGCCCCACAACGCATCTGGTGTACTTTGTTATATACTGTTTCCTGATTGGCTTCAGTTTCTCCTGTTTTATTGATTGCTTTTGCAGCCGGCCATGATGGTTGTGGGCCTGCGCATGTATCTCCTTCTTTTTTGAATAAAGGTTTTCACAAAAAAAAAATAATAATAACATCAAGAAAGGTTCTGGAGCAGCAAACAACGCAAATATTAGTGGGATGCAGTGGGTGCAATACCTAAAATTACACTTTAAGGGAAGTTCTTTGGATGTAACAAGCCTTCTTTAGCCCAATAAAGATAGCTTGGCACCATGTGTATTCACCTCGGCAGAGGTATAGAAAGTCATTAAAAAGTCATGTGCAGACTGTGCTCCTGGCCCAAACGAGCTTCCACAGGCACTCTTTAAGCACTTTATTTAAAGGTGGGCAGCCGTTTTGGCATCAATGTTTAATTACATTCTGGCAAATGACGTTATCGCTGAAAGCTGTAGAGGCTCAACAATCCATCCCAGCAGTTACTGGCTAATCGCAGTCATGGACGTAGAGCTCAGATATTTTTCCACACTACTATTACATGATCTGGAACCTTGGGTGTATGAAAATGGGAGACTCCCTTTAAATCTAACCGGTTTTACAAGGGGTCATGGCACTATAACTAATCTTATGACCTTGAGCCTATTTGTAAATAGAGCAAAGGCAACCGGCACATCGCTCTATTTGTGTTTCGTTGACTTTAAGGCAGCCTTTGACTGTGTCCACGTAATATGGTATGTGCCAAGCTCCGGCGATGGGAAATCCCACCCAACGTCTTACGAGCAATTAGGTTAATATACTCGGATACATGGGTTAAGATAAAAAACAGATATCGTACAAACGTATCAAAGAAAGTTCAAACAACAACAGGCCTCAAACAAGGCTGTGTGTTAGCCCCCCTTCTTTTCAATTTATATCTGGCGGATCTTTCAACAGAGTTAGATGGGCAGATGGTTCACGCACCGAGCTTGGGTGGTCAACAACTGTCACACATTCTTTATGCGGATGATTTACTGCTGTTTAGTAACACTCGAACAGGCCTTCAAGGCTACTTAACTGCCTTGACACAGACGCAGAAAAGAATGGCATGGAAGTAAATCACATACAAAGAAATGTGATGGCTTTTAATCGGCGCATCAACAAAAATTGCAGATGGCATCTTAGTGCAAACAAAATTGATGGGGCTGCCACCTATGTATATTTATCAGTCAAAATACATTCAAATGGTACATTTGCATCCCAGAAAAAGGCGATTAAGGGTAAAGTTCTTTCGACAACTACGTCAACATTTGGGAGATTTGGAATTATTAAAACACCTCCGGGGATATGGCTTGGTGAGATATCCACCTTGGATTTCATTCCAAAATGGAGGAAAGGCGGCCTAGGTGAAGACCAAAACTGCTGACTATGCCATCAGGGGTTTGAGACCCTGCTGCAAGTCATATGCATCTGGCCAGTACTGGTAAACCCGCAAAGAAGCCTATTAAGAAGAGAGTTCATTGACCGGGGAATCATGTCCTGTAGGACCACCCTGGTGGAGTCGCTGGATCCAAGTCACACATTGTTAAACATTAGATTAGTGTAGTTCCTGGCCATCTTCAAAAACCTAACTGGTGCATAGGTCGGGTGCCTGGTGAATCTAGTGGGGGCTGTGAAGAGAACTGATAAGCTCCTAGTGGGTTGTAGGGCCTGTTGATAAGGGTTGCTAGGGAATTTGAGATAAGGTTCAGCCAAAGCTGTCAAGTTATTTAAATAATTGTGGGTGGGCAAATGGATGCGTAAGGATGGGAAGCCAGGGAAAGCGACAGTAGCAGCTTCCTATCCTGTCATGCTATGGTAATACCCGCCTAACAAGCAGTTACCTTTTGCACATTAGCACTATACCCGCACTGTAGACTTGCGCACGGGCACTTTAACCGCATCATAGTCTTGTACACTGGCACTTTATCAGTAGAATTACAACTGGGTGTATACTAAACCACATACACGCTAATTAATCAGGGAAAAACCCAGTTTATGACCGATCAGTTTTAGAGTCGTAGGAATGTGCTGTGGTTGGCTCGTTTCTCCCGATCGCTTTTTTTTATTTGTACACTAGTATTTTTACTCTTATAATTGTGAAGGGCAGCAATTAATGAGAATGTTTCCCAATTAGATGTGCAATGGTTGCAGCTGATGTAAACAAGTTTTAGACCATTTTTAGCTAAATTTTTCATACTGCACGATTTTAGTTATGTTTATGGTTTTAATTGACTAATAAACTATATTATCTTATCTTTTCCTTTAAAGTGCTTCACATATATATATATATATATACATACATATATGTATGTGTATATATATATATATATATATATATATATATATATATATATATATATATTAAAACAGACAACGCCTTCTGTCCATACACAGATGGACTTCTTCAGGTCACAATAGTAGCAGATAACAATTAAGTACGCCATCATCAAACAACAACCAATTCTAGGTAAATGTGTTTACCGTCTTGCCAATTGGAAGTTCTTCCGTGAATCTTCCGTCAGAATGTAACAGAACCAGATACTCTAATCCATTTAATAGTCAATTTTTCATATATAACTTATATTTAGATTTAAACAATTGGAAGACAAAGGGCAAACCTACCGATCATCAAGCACTGCAATTGGTTCCAAGGGGGAACCAAACCAATCCTCCCGGCCCGCACTCTTGGGGTTCAGGCCAAGAAGAGTGGTTTGGTTCCCCTTGACACCAATTGCAGTGCTTACCGATGGGCAGATTTACCCTTTGTCTTCCAATCGTCTAAATCTAAATAGAATTTGTATATGAAAAATAGACAAGCAACAGTTTTTTTCGCTATATATATATATATATCAAGATGGACGATACTTTCATTTATGACGCATTTGTGCAACATTATTTAAATAGGAGTGTACACACATCTATGAATTAAGATTTATAATTTAAAAGCCAGAAAAAATATTTGCGATGAAACAACTTTGTGTAGATATACTTAATGTATAGGCATTCTTTAAGGCAAAGAACTACAAAACTGCTTTACAAGTATGTTTTCTATGTCTGCTATTTGTGCAGTGAAATCACTGTTTGGAGCCCTTTGTGACTTTTAAATGTTTGCCTCACCGCCCGTTTGTTTGCAGTGAGCAAGGACACAGCCTGGTGTCCGAAACGCGTCGAGGTATGCACGTTCATTTGCACAGCAAATAAATATCTGGTTATCAACCATCATCGTGTCCGTGGTCCTGTTCGGTGCAGAGAAGCATATTCACACATATTCACACATGCAAAAAAACTATTGAACATCCATTTATTTGCATATACAGCAATACACACACTACCACTTTACTTCTAAGAATACTTACACATACTTACTGTCTTCATACTTACTCTAATCACTTATATAAACACATACTTATTTAAACAGGAACTCTTATAATCTCTCACTCTCACATATATACTCACTTTTATAAATCAATACTCACATATACTAGATTAAAACATATGTCGTTACTGCAAAAGACAATAGTGAGACAGTCGTTTACTCACTAATATACACATATACACACTCATCCATCCATACAGTCCTGTACATATGCTGTCTTCAAAACACATACAACCAGTGAGTCAGTCACCAACACATACAGCCACTTATACACAAAGTGAAACACTGATACATACATTTCAATATTTAAAAGTTACTTGCTAATATATGTATTCACTAAGATACACTTAGTAAGGCAGTTAACCAATCAATTCTTTTAAAAACAAACATCCATTTACACACTTATTTAATCATTTATTCTTCCATCGTACTTTACAAATACATATACAAAACATATTTATTTTTCAGAAAGACACACATTCACTGGATGGTGTTGATGGAGCCTAGAAACTAAAATTCTTTATAAATGATGACACAATCCACTATCACACTTACCAATCAATACCAGGCCCATAAACATAGAGAGTGAGGTGAATGGATACTATATGTTTGTTTAAGACATTCATAATAAACAAGACCAGCTTGTGATTTTAAAACCCTTCTGTACCACCCAGCCCTTATTAATTATTAATTAACCCACTAATAAAAAGACATTTAGCAAAAGCAAACAAATAAAGCAACACATATAATAACTACCATTCTTCATGTAATCCAGCTTTATGTTTCTAAAAGAGTAAAAAGATGATTAAATAATACACAGACAGACAAACACAACATAGGACATACATGTAAGCACATATAAAAGCACATGCCATGAATGATCAGCTGCATGTTAATAGTGACAAAGACAATAGGATAGACATAACAAACAGGACAATATTAATAATGTGTTACAAAAACAGACTTGCAAATGCAACAAGAGCACATTTAATTAGTTTCCCGCGTGTTCATATGTGGTGCAAACTTAATCTAGGTTGGTTTAATCAAACAAATCATGCAAACACTCATCAGTATATTAATTCAAATTATGAGAGTATGACATCACAAGCTTGAATAAAGTATTTTCTAAAGCTCGCTCTATCAGTGTCATCAGTGATGTCATGAGTGATGTCACTGACCATGTCATGAGTGATGTAATATGTGACGTCATCAGCAGTGCATTGCAGGCGCGCAAGTTATAGTGAGTCCAACTAACTATAACGTGGGAATTTCAATGGTTTTATGTCAGTAAAATTTCCAGCTAACTATAACTGGTGTCAAACCTATGTTTTTTTCAGTGAATTTAATAGGTTTTTTAAATGCTAATTCCTAACTATAACTGGTGTGAAACCTATGGTTTTTTCAGTGAATATATATATATATATATAAATATATATATATATATATATTCACTGAAAAAAACATATATATATACCAAATAAAAGCCTAGCTTTGTGTTAATGCTGGAGTGCGTCTCATTTGCTGTGGGCAAACTTGGAGCATATATATATATATATATATATATATATATATATATATATATATATATATATATATATATATATATATATATATATATATATATATATATGGAAACCAGATCCTGGAAGAAAAGCACAGTCCACCTTCACGAACTGCAAACCGCCACACACCAGGAACGGACCAACTCGAAGAGGTTAGAATTTAAAGTGCAGTTTTATTTTTAGCCATACACAACATGACGCGTTTCAGCCGGGTTTCCCCAGCCTTGATCACATGAATATATATATATATATATATTCACTGAAAAAAACATATATATATACCAAATAAAAGCCTAGCTTTGTGTTAATGCTGGAGTGCGTCTCATTTGCTGTGGGCAAACTTGGAGCATTTATATATATATATATATATATATATATATATATATATATATATATATATATATATATATATATATATATATATATATATATATATATATATATATATATATATATTTATATACATATACATATATATACATATATATATATATATATATATATATATATATATATATATATATATATATATATATATATATATATATATATATATATATATATATATATATATATATATATATATATATATATATATATATATATATATATATATATATATATATACTAGCAGCCCGCCCCAGCGTTGCCTGGGGCAGAAAGGGGCTGGGGGCAGCATTTTAAGCCTCTGTGCACCCCCCCCAACATTGCCCAGTCCGCATCCCTCCCGCCCCGACATTGGCCATACCGCCTCCCGCCTCCCGCCTTCCGCCTTGAGCCTTGTGCCTTGAGCCTCACGCCGCCCGCCGCCCCCCTGCCCCGACATTGGGCATAGCGCATAGCGCATAGCGCCTACCGCCTCCCGCCTCCCGCCCCGGCTTTGTAACCCCCCCCCCCAGGTCCCGACTTACCTCATCCGCCGCTCCTCCCTACGCTGGAGTGTTTACCGCTCCACTGTTTGACCGCTTGTCAGCTACCTCATCCACTGCTCCTCCCTGCGCTGCCACTGCTCCTCCGCTTCTCACCGCTCCTCCGCTCCTCCCGGCGCTCATGTTCTCCCCTCTTCCTGTTGCTGGGGAACTCCGCTCCTCCCCTCACGCAGACGCTCCTCCCGGCGCTCATGTCCTCGCTCTTCCTGTTGCTCGTGAACGCCGCTACTCCCCTCACACATACGTCGCGGCCGGCGCTACTTGCAAGGGACTACTTTATTTTTATTTCTAAATATTTTAAACAACGTTTTATTTTTATTTTTATGTAGCTTATGTCCTTCTGCTTGCCCTGAGGTTTTCTAAGATGTCTTGGGTGTGTAGATTGGCGCTGTGGTTCCCGAGATTACCTTGCCAAAAGGTGCAAGTTCTCTTTTTATAATAGTAGTATAGATATATATATATTTTAAAACAGCCAACGCCTTTTGTCCATATACAGATGGACTTCTTCAGGTCACAATAGTAGCAGATAACTCAATTAAGTACGCCATCATCAAACAACAACCAATTCTAGGTAAATGTGTTTACCGTCTTGCCAATTGGAAGTTCTTCCGTGAATCTTCCGTCAGAATGTAACAGAACCAGATACTCCAATCCATTTAATAGTCAATTTTTCATATATAACTTATATTTAGTTTTAAACAATTGGAAGACAAAGGGCAAACCTACCGATCATCAAGCACTGCAATTGGTTCCAAGGGGGAACCAAACCAATCCTCCCGGCCCGCACTCTTGGGGTTCAGGCCAAGAAGAGTGGTTTGGTTCCCCTTGACACTAATTGCAGTGCTTACCGATGGGCAGATTTACCCTTTGTCTTCCAATCGTCTAAATCTAAATAGAATTTGTATACGAAAAATAGACAAGCAACAGTTTTTTTCGCTATATATATATATCAAGATGGAAGATACTTTCATTTATGATGCATTTGTGCAACATTATTTAAATAGCAGTGTACACACATCTATGAATTAAGATTTATAATTTAAAAGCCAGAAAAAATATTTGCGATGAAACGACTTTGTGTAGATATACTTAATGTATAGGCATTCTTTAAGGCAAAGAACTACAAAACTGCTTTACAAGTATGTTTTCTATGTCTGCTATTTGTGCAGTGACATAACTGTTTGGCGCCCTTTGTGACTTTTAAATGTTTGACTCACCGCCCGTTTGTTTGCAGTGAGCAAGGACACAGCCTGGTGTCCGAAACGCGTCGAGGTATGCACGTTCATTTGCACAGCAAATAAATATCTGGTTATCAACATCATCGTGTCCGTGGTCCGGTTCGGTGCAGAGAAGCATCTGGGAAGTGGAGTGTATATATATATATATCTATATCCCGTCTTACCTGCTCTCCTGGGCTCCTGCTTCTTTTCTTGTGGAGGAAGGCTGTCGTTCATATTTCTTGTGTCTGCCAGTGGCACAATTCAGGAGTCCCGCCACGCTTGGGTTCTGGATAACTGCTGGCTTCCGCCTCACGGCATTCACGTCTTCCCGGGAGGGATAATCCAGTTCCCGCTTTGCTATCAGAGGACCCGGCGCAGTGGGGTAATTTACCTCGATTTGGACATTGTGCTGACAGCATATTTGATCCCTGCACATTGGATCTTCTGGGTGCGAGGCTGTGGCGTATTGGGGAGCAGGGAGACGGACTTGTTGGCAAGACGGCAGGGGAAGGCTCAGTCATTGTGTCCTGCTATGTGACTGCGGTGGAGATTTTCCTCACACCCTCCTGTACCGACCAGATTTTCGGACCAGATGGAATCAGCTCCTAGGAGCCCCTCTAACCCAGCCGGAACGTAAACAACTCCCTCCTTAGAACGTATTTACAATGGATATGGATATATGTATGTACATCTTGTACCTAAGGATGGGGAAAGTAGCAATAAACATGCATTGGTTTTCTACAATATCCTATTCACACCTGTTAGTCTCGCGGCCACTTAGGCCCAGACTGGTCTACCCTGGGGCAGGTCCGATTATGTACCATTACGCACTGATCACCATCAGTGTTCACTCGACACGCAATCCGGCGCGCCTACACACACATGGGCCTGCAGTCCCAGTGCTCTCACTTATACCCGGTCTGCAATCCGGCAGACCTACACACCTCTCTATCTTAGGTGCTCTCACTTACACACGGCCCGCAATCTGGCAGGCCTCCACACCGTGTCCCTCCGGTGCTCTCATTCACACACGGTCCACAATCCGGCAGACCTACACACCATCTACCTTAGGTGCTCTCATTAACGCCGTATACCAACGACGATCACTTTCCTATGAACACTTAGGGATGAAGTCTGTTGTTATCTATCCGGGATAGAACTACGACCATAGAAATTGGTATGGCTTTCCGAATTACAATATGTACCTTCTGCTCTTGGCATAAAATGTTCCCTATCTCCCTACTTACTCAGTCACTCCTTACCTGATCGGGATTCGCATCCGTTCATGCAAACAATGTCTGACTAGAAGATCAGATTACCCTGATTGAACAAGAATACAAGGCACATGTTGGTTCACTAAGAACTGGGGTGTTTTTATTACAATAAAAATAAACACAATACTACACAATATATATATATGCAGCAAAGAAAAGTAAAGGTTAGAATGCGCGCTTCACAAGGAAAGGGCAGAGATCACCTGGTTAATATGAAGTCGGGGCTCGGCAGTCATCTAGGTTCCTGTCTCGTCTCTGTGTCTTGGCTCGTCTCGGACTCGCACCTCAGCAGTCACGGGTACACATCTGCACCGCTATGCTCAATCTCCTCTGCTTCCCTCCAAGTCACTGGAACCTTGTTCGCTATTAGCTACCGTCTCTCTCTCTCTCTCTCTGTCTCTGTGCACTCCACACTATTTCTCCTTCAGTCTTTCTCAGAGAGTCTCGGTTTCGGAATCTTTCTCGGACTTCAAAATGGCGATTGTCTGCCTTGAGAATAATTAATGGCATAGATGCTAATGGCTAGCTGCCGCCTACAGACTGACTGACCCATTGCCTAACACTTTCGCTAATATGGAAGCTGTCCCTTCATGGAAAGTTACCGCCAGTAACCTGCCGCCCACCAAATTCTTGTACCTCCCCGTACCAAAGGCATGTTCCCAGCCGGCCGGCCTGGAGTTGTGTCTTCGGAGTGGAGAAAAATACAGTCTTTCGATAAGGGCCAGCCTGTACCGGTTCTCTCCAAGCGAACAACACCTTGAAACTAAAACATTACACTTGACCTAGAAAGCCTCTCAAGCTACCAGGCAGAGGGCAAGATGGAGTCTGTCCCGTTTAAGGCCTACAAGGCCCAAAATATGCATAACTCCATAGAAGATATACTAACACTCTTACAAAAGGATGGATCATCACTAATACTTATATATCTATCCACTAGCTTAAGTTTATAAGCCCTGATCTAAGGAAAAGGGTACGAAAATGCACTACTGTGCCTCATGGATAGGTCCTAATTATAGTCCTAATCCCTATACTGCAAGGGTAATAGGCTGGAGTCATCTTCCATCATCCTCCCTCTTAAGAGGGTCGAAAAAGTCGGCTATTACACTTCACCCTTGACTCCAGTCTATTAGCCATGTCCTATATAGAACTAACATCAGTGGAAGAATAATAAGAAACAAAATTAACTGACCTACTCTTTTTACCAAATCTACAAAATTGTAATAAAGAAGGAATGTGCTGAATAAAGCAGCAAATAGCTACTAAAATACAAATAGAGATAATAACACCCCCTAAAATCTGTCGTAAAGAATGCAAGTCAGGCAACCAATTAAAGAGCCAGTCAAACCAGCCCTGATCAATATGTTGTCTAACTTCTGCAGTCAAGTCATGAAGTTTGTCAATATGGGCCTGAATCGATTTAGAATGGTCAGAGAGGTTAAAACAACAAAGACCCTCAAAGTCAGAACAGTCATGGCCATGTTTTAACAGGAGATAATCAATCGCTGCGTGGTTTTGTAGAATAGCTCGACGTTCACCCTGGGCATCTAATAACAGGTCCGATAATACAGTAGAAGTCTGATTAATGGATTTAACCATCCAGCAAGCCATCTTGCCAATTGTTTTCGCATTATAAACGGCTAACGCCGGGACACCAATAATAGAAATAGCTAAACTAAGATACTCAGATTTAGAGTAGAGATGTATGGAGGAATCACAGTCCTCCTGTAATGTCATAGAGTCTCGTATTACACGGGAATGGGAACCAGGGTGTGAGGAAAACATTAACAAACTTAATCTAGTGATAGCGCATGGACCTCCAGAAATATTAGCGGGAATATAGGGCCAAGAGGTATTCCCGCAAGAGAACAGCCATCCAGTAGGCAATAACATTGCACGATAATAACTAGGAACAACTAATAAACTTTTACATGTCATATTGTTCTTAACGGAAATACATGAACTTGGAAGTCTTCGTAAACACAATAATCGTTGATGAGCTGAAAAAGAAGTGGCAGCTTGCAATTTCAATTTTATACATTCTGAAATGGCCTTGGGATCACATGTTAAAATAAAGCATAAATCACCTTGCGTAATATTATATGTAGTAATCTGGGAATGAATCGGGGGAACAGAGTCAGAAAGGACAGAACACAAAGGGCAAAATTCGTGAGCCGCAAAATCGCCCCGAATAACATTTGGTCGGGCACTCGAAATATTGAAAATGTGCCGCAACGTTTCAGTGGAGGCAGGGACAGCAACCAAGCAGGTCGCTAGGATATCAGTCACAGACCTCATAGGAGTGAGGCAAAAATGTGGGGAGTTTGTAACCCGTTTAGCAAGGGTAATCCAAAAGTTCGACGAAGAGTCCCACGCAGCGAAGGAACGCGGAACTCGGGTTCTCCAATCACCCGAAGTCGGCGGGTCCTCTCCTCTCCCGGCGTAGCAGACCAAAAGGAGTCCAACGCCGGCACATCCTGCAGCAGCAGTCTAGAGAATGATCTGAAAGAATACAAACACAGGCCTTAATCATTCTCGTAAATAACATTTGTCAGCTGGGACAGCTTCCCAGCTATCTTTCCCTGGCTTCATCACCAAAATGGTGTTGTCATGACCGGTCGCAATAACTTCAGCCTGTTCAGGGGGATGTTTAGGCGATTGCACCCAAATTTTTGCACCGGGATTATCGGTGGATCCGAAGCCCTTTTGGCCACGTATTGTTAGTAAGGTCGGGGCAGTGCCTTTCTTAATCTCACCACTGAAAACAGGCATAATCAGCAACTGAGCAACACGGTCAGATTTTTTGGTCGATAAATCAATTTCACTGCTATTAAGCAGAAGAACCTTAATCTCACCCTGATAATCGCTGTCAATTACTCCTCCGAGAACTTGAATACCTTTCAAGGCAAGGCCCGATCTAGGGGCAATCAGTCCAAAGCTACCGGCAGGTATACAGACACCAATGCCAGTTTCAACAATGATTCGGTCTCTACCTTTTAGAAGTGTGTCATTCATAGCATGCAGGTCTAAGCCTGCGGAACCTGGGGTCGCTCTGCATGGAGCTAAAGCTCCGGGGGTAATTTCCCAGTACATAACAGTATTGGACATGGAATTAGGTTTTGCATCAACAGTTGGAGGAAACAAACGCATCAAAGGAGATTCAGCATGCAACAAGGGACGATTATTCAATATTAATAGTGCCTGGAGCAAAAAATCTCTCCAGTTTTTGTAATGCTCATCAGTCAATTTACGTAGCTGTTCTTTTAGCAAACCATTCATGCGTTCAATGAGGCCCGAGGCCTGCGGATAATATGGAATATGAAAAATCCATTCAATGTTATTTTCCACACAGAATTCCTGCATCAATCTTCCACGGAAATGGGATGCATTATCAGATTGAATTTGGAATGGGACACCATAATACAATATGAGTAATTCAAGAGTCTTAATGGTATTGACTTGGGTAGCTTGTTTACAAGGGAAAGCGACCAATAGGCCACTATAGGTATCAACAGCTGTGCAAACATCCTGGCAAATTTTGCTCATAGGGAGCGGGCCAATATAGTCAATCTGCCAAATTTGGGCAGGCATTTTTCCACGATGTAAATGGCCTTTAACAATATGAGGCACTGTTCTTTTCCTAGCATGCTGACAGATAGGACAATGCAGAATGACATCTTTAATCAAATTTAAAGGAATATGAATTCCTTGATCGGAAGCCCACCTGCTAGTGGCTCTTTCTCCAAAGTGTCCTGCTTTTTGGTGGGCCCATTTCGCCAATCCCGCCAAATCAGAATCCTGCATGTCCACCACTGCCTCGGAAATTTTAGACTTTTCATCTGCAATGTTATGAAAGAATTTGTCAAGGGAATCAATCGGGGTATGAGCATCCACATGAAAGATTGTAACAGTACTCTGTGGGAGTAATTCCCAAATTTCTTGCCATAATTCTTTTCCCCACAGTTCTTTTGAATGCAATTTCCAATTATGAGAATGCCAAGTTGGTAACCATATCGCCAGTCCATTAGCAGTGGACCAAGAATCAGTGAAAATATGACATGTGCCAAGTAGTTCCTGTTTCAAAACTTGGTAAACTGCATTTAATTCAGCATATTGACTACTCTTTCCATCACCAGTAGTACTCAATAATTTTTGTGTGATCGGGTTATATGATACTGCTTTCCAATACCGTTTTTCACCAATGAACTTCGCTGAACCATCTGTAAACCACACATGTTTTCTGTCCTCCGCGGACAAATCATCAAATGGCTTACCCCACCTGACAGGAGATTCCTTAACTACAGGCACAGAACAATCATTTCCAGTTTCAAACGATGGCGCCTGCGCCACTCGCTCATGCAACACAGCCACACCTTTCGGGCCAACACGCGCTCTGTCCTGAATGTACCATTTCCATTTAATCATACTTGCCTCTTGAGCATGTCCAATTCGATGGGATTTCGGCGAACTCAAAACCCACTGCATGATAGGAATTTCAGGTCTCAAAATCACAGTATGACCCAGGGTCAATTGCTCGGTATCCACCAGAGCCCAATAACATGCAAGTAGTTGTTTTTCAAAAGGTGTATAACGCTCACCAGCCTCAGGTAACTTTTTAGTCCAAAAACCCAAGGGCACTTTTCGTCTGCCCTGCTTTTGCCACAAATTCCAATTGGCATACTGACCGTCAACAGAAACATTCAAATCCACATCACCCTCGCCCACAGGCCACAAATCCAAGGCATACTGAATTGCTTCTTTCGCCAAATTAAAAGCATTTTGTTGTGATTCACCCCATTCAAACGCATTCTTTTTACGGGTGACTCGATACAATGGAGCTAAGATCTGACTCAAATGGGGAATATGCTGACGCCAAAAACCAAACAGGCCAATGAAACATTGAGTCTCTTTCCTGTTCCTCGGAACAGCAAAATCCAAAATTTTCCGCCTCACCTGCGGGATCACTTCTCTGTGACCTTCATGCCAATTAATTCCTAAAAATTTAACATTCTGGGAAGGGCCCTGCAATTTATCGGCATTAATTTCCCAACCTTTAGCACGTAAACAGTCAAGAATCTGATCTAAATGGGATTGGACCTGGTCTTGCGTCTCACCTTGAATCAAAATGTCATCAATATAGTGACACACTTGAATTTGGGGATGTACGGGCACTTCAGATAAATGTTCTGCCACCAGCCGGTGACAGATCGTAGGACTATGTACATAACCTTGAGGAAGACTCCTAAACATCATTTGACGTCCATGCCAGGTAAAACTGAACTGTTCCTGACACTCTGGGGCAATCGGGATTGAAAAGAAAGCATTAGCAATATCAATGGACGCATACCATGTACCTGGATGCTTCTGAATTCTTTGAATCAAAGTAACCATGTCTGGCACTGCAACAGCTAAACGCGTCGTGGAGTGTGTTTGTTCAATTCTCGATAATCAACAGTCATGCGCCAAGAATTATCACTCTTGCGCACAGGCCACACGGGATTATTCCAAGCAGAAGTAATTGGAGTTATAACCCCAGCATCAACCAAATCCTGAATTGTGGCAGTAATTTCCTCATGACCACCAGGAATACGATATTGTTTTTGAGAAACCACTTTCGTAGCTTGGGGAATTTTAATGGGGGGCATCCGCAAACGACCAACCCGTACGGTCTGGACGAAATGTAATGCTTTGTTCCAAATTGATAACAACCATCATCCAAATGCAAAGTCGTTCCTTTTAAAATGTCAATCCCAATTATGTATTCCAGGAGTGGCACAACTAACACAGAATATTCTTTACGGGGAATTCTGCCAATTTTCATCTCAAGCGCTGTTTGCACAGCAGGGGTTTCTTTACCACCTAACCCAGTAATTGTGAAAAATTGTCCTTTAAATTTTTTTGATTTACCATGAATTAAAGTGGCCTCCGCCCCAGTATCTACCAATGCTCGGGCCCTTTGGATATTACGATGTTTCCAAAAAATTTCAATATCTACATAGGGTCTATTGTCTTTGTGAGCCCACCTGCGTACCGGAGCTTGACCTATTTCCTAGTCATTTTTATCGTGGTCAGTCAACCAGGACAAATCAGGATAAATGTTTTCAACTTTCTTTGGGATCAGAACGTCTTGTTCATATCTATCTCTAGTACGAAATGGATTATTGTCATGTTCAAAGAATTGAGAATTGCGGTCAGAAAGCTTGTGACGATCCTCCCGTCGTCTAATATCAGGGGAATAACTCCTCTCATCTCTGCGTCTATTAGAGACACGATCATCTCTCGCCCTGTCTCTTTCTCCTTCTCTCACCCTTGTATTATCACGGCGAGGGGAAACATCACGTTCATAGCGCCGGTCATCACGGCGATCAGCATCCACACGACGCCTTTCATCACCACTGCCATCGGACCCTCGGTCACAATCATTCTTACGTACACGACGGGCACCCTCCTTCCGATCTAAACCACGCTTACGAAACATGTCCCACAAGCGATTATTAGGTTCACCGTCAATGTCCTCCCTTTTCACACCATCAGCCAAAAGTGCAAGAAACATATCACGTCTAGAGAATTTATAATCCCCAGCGGTACGACCCTCGGGTCGAGATTGCCTCTCAGGTTTAAACCATTCACCCAACTCACCAAGCTGACGAACAGATTCAAGCACCATAGACAAAGGATTGCCAGTTTGATTGATCAACAAGGTCATCATAACCTGCTTATAAGCAACAGGTGAAGAACGGATAATGCGATTACGCACAGAAGATGTTAAAAGACCATCCAACAATCTGTCAGAAGTACTGAGAAAAATCGCAGTTTTCATCACTTCCTCTTTCAAACGTTGCGATGCATCGCGCAAAGTGTACCATGGCTTGTCATTGACAGGCCAATCAGATTCAGTAGGGTATTTATGGTTACAGCCATCATTCGCAAGCTGGAGCAAACTAATTTGGCCAGCACTTATAATTCCGAAAATGATCTTGTACAGTAGAATCGGAACTCAAAGAGCAAAAACGTAAACAATCACCAGCATCAAGCATAATACCGGCAGCACCTAGTTCATAAAGGCGCACCATCCATGTAAGCAAAGTTTCACCGGGCCGTTGTCGAAATCGTTGTAAAATGTCACTAACCTCCTGTTGAGTAAAATCTTCAATACTATCCAATTGAATACCATTTGGCATACCAGGAGCCTGTTGTAATTTGCGTTGAAACACAGGGTGAGCAGAAACCTCCGGAAGAGCCTTCGAGGAAGCCCGATCCTTAGATTTAATAGAACAATCAGAGCGTAACACGTCATCAGAATGGGTAGAGCGACCACGGTCGCCCGAAATGTCATCTTTGTCACAAGAAGCAGATTTACAATCACGTCCGGAGCGAGAAGACTCGCGCTTATCACCTTCCTCAGCCGAGGAGTCAGAATCATTCGAATCCCAGATATTACCATCTCACTCGTCGGGGTTCCAATCCAGTCCGGCTTTCGCCACGGCCAGACGCACTTTCCGTGTAGATACACGACCACGACGGTGTCTGTATTTATATTTCGCAATGCGTACTGCAGCCCTTTTGGCTATATTTTGATAAGTCTCAAGTTTGTCGGCAAGCAACTTATTTTGACATCGCAAAAGAGTGTGCGCATTCTGCACTTCAACAAACTTTTCTTCCATATCAACAAACCGCTTCTGCAATTTAGTGAACCTCTCATGGAGCATTCTGTACGCAGTCAGCACAATCCAACCTCTGCGTCCTAAAATAGGAAGCTCATCACCCTTCACTACTGGCGCTTTTTGCAAGCAAGAAACCACATCAGCGGGCTCCGCCTGCTCCAAACAAGAAGTCCAATTCTCACTCAAACCAGTAGAATCGGCCCACTCACGGGCCAAAGCCTCATAAGGCGTTGATTCCCAGCCGGGAATATCCATAGGCAATTTAAAAGTAGATTTCGATTTTTTCGAAAACATTTAGACACACAAAAAAAAATATATACACAATTATCAACAAAGAAAATACGTACGAGCCGAGCGCAAATCAACAAGATCAAAATACAGCGCACACAGGCTTCGTAAACAGTTCGTGACGCCAGATGTACCGACCAGATTTTCGGACCAGATGGAATCAGCTCCTAGGAGCCCCTCTAACCCAGCCGGAACGTAAACAACTCCCTCCTTAGAACGTATTTACAATGGATATGGATATATGTATGTACATCTTGTACCTAAGGATGGGGAAAGTAGCAATAAACATGCATTGGTTTTCTACAATATCCTATTCACACCTGTTAGTCTCGCGGCCACTTAGGCCCAGACTGGTCTACCCTGGGGCAGGTCCGATTATGTACCATTATGCACTGATCACCATCAGTGTTCACTCAAAACGCAATCCGGCGCGCCTACACACACATGGGCCTGCAGTCCCAGTGCTCTCACTTATACCCGGTCTGCAATCCGGCAGACCTACACACCTCTCTATCTTAGGTGCTCTCACTTACACACGGCCCGCAATCTGGCAGGCCTCCACACCGTGTCCCTCCGGTGCTCTCATTCACACACGGTCCACAATCCGGCAGACCTACACACCATCTACCTTAGGTGCTCTCATTAACGCCGTATACCAACGACGATCACTTTCCTATGAACACTTAGGGATGAAGTCTGTTGTTATCTATCCGGGATAGTCAAGTCAAGTCAAGTCAATAAACTTTATTCGGTTGTTCGTTTTGACAACCATAAAAGTATTTACATTACAATTAATAAAACACATATTCATTTAAAAGAGAGAGTTCAATTGTAATTAAAAATCACAAGATTAAGAGTACTAGACTATATCAGACATTGAAGACCATTTAAAAATAGAATTCCTTTAGCAACAAATATAAATAACAATTCATATATCAGTATTATTATCCTTCCATACTGTTTCTGAATTTAACTGCCAACTTTAAAAAACTACATATAAACAGAGTGTATTCACGGTTTAGCAGCTGTAGAAAATGTTGTGCAGGACGAAATTGTACAAAGTTCAATTTTTTCAAACAGGGTTTCAAGTATAGCTTCCTTGGTATGGCATAAAAAGGACAAAAGAACAGAAAGTGTGCCAGGTCTTGCGGAGACTTATCGTCGCAGCCGCAAGCCGGCAACACTTGACCTCGATGAGAACCCCTAGGAACAGCCAACAAAAAATGAAACAGGTTAAACCTGAACCTTGTCAGCAGGAAACGGTCATAACTCGACATTTGCCATGTCAGGTAGGGTTCCGTAAACAAAGTGCTTTTAATTAATATATGGTTACGTACACTTTCTTTTTTTAGTTCACATGATTCCCTTTCCTGTTGTCTAGAGTCAATAAAAGCATTTTTGACCGTAATAAGATCCATTTTAGTGATGGATTCCGGAAATAGAAAAAGTTCAGAGCGGCCTAGGTCAGTAAAGCACTTAGATAAGTACTTAAGCCAAGGAACCTCCTCCCATGTAAGTGCTTCTCTTAGAATAAGCTTGGTAAGTGGGATATTGTCATTTAGCCAACAATTCATCCAGCATAACAGGGGATTCACTGCAATTTTATCACATACGTACGGAACCCCCAGTTCTTCATGCACAGAAAAACTTGCTTTACCCCTGGGGACCCTTAAAATCTGTTTTAAAAAATTATTCTCAACTATCTGTAGTGCATCCAGGGGGACATATCCCCATATTTCACTGCCATAACATGCTGTGGTAACGCTTTTGGCCTTGTAAAGTTGGAGTAGAGCGGCAACTGGGCTATTTCCCATTTTTCTGGAGAAATCCAATATGGCCGCATTTACCCTAGTAACATCTCCCTTCTTTTTTTGGATCACGGGTCCCCAATTTAGTTGACTATCAAAGAGGACCCCGAGGTAGGAGAATGTGTGAGTTACAGGGATTTCTACTCCAGCTACATTTAAGCGATTTGATTTTTTAAAGCCTTGACCAACCTTCATTATGTAGGATTTGGTGTTGTTAATACTTAAATCTCTTGTTTTCATAAAAGAGTAGAAGGAATCTAGTAAAATTTGGAGTCCATTAGCCGTTCTAGATAGAAGGACTGCGTCGTCCGCGTATAATAGAACCGGCAGTCCTTTTCGACCAATATACGGATAATCTGTGTTGGTGCTTAAAAGGTGCTCTTCCAAGTCATTAATGTATAAGTTAAAAAGGAACGGGGCCAAAATGCACCCTTGTCGGACGCCCCGATACACTCCAAAGTCTTTAGTCACTTTTAGGTCCTGGGTGTATCTGACATTCGCTTTGGTATCTGAGTGCATATCTTCTAAAAAATTTACTAGGTTTTTATCCACGCCCATTTTTTCCATGGCACCCCAGAGCTTCTCCCGACTCACGCAATCGAAAGCCGAGGAGAGGTCCATGAATGCCATGTGAATCGTTCCTCTTCGAGCCTTGGTATACTTCCCAATGATAAGATACAAATTTAGACATTGAGAGATGGTAGAATGTCCAGGCCTGAAACCATACTGGATTGGAGATATTATATTATTTTCCTCTGACCAACTGATCAATCTATTTAAGATGACTCCTCCAACAACTTTTGCCACGGAGTTTATTAGTGATATTGGTCTGTAGCAGGCCGGGCTGCTACGGTCTCCTTTCTTGAATATAGGCACAATTGTAGATACCCCCCATGATTTTGGGCATCCACATAACACGGCAGCATTAAGTACTGCTGTAAGTACCGGCGCCCATAGTGCTACACATGATTTAAAGAGGTCAGGCGGAAGACCGTCAGGACCTGGGGCCTTGTTATTTGATAGACCTTTAATTCCTTTTGTTATTTCATCATTTGAGAAGCATAGTGAAATTTCTCTACTTTTATTTAAGCTGTGTTCTGCCTGTGACTCATTGTTTTTAAAAATAGAGCTGAAGTGGTTTATCCATTCTTCCTCTGGGATGTTTGTTCCCACAATTGAAATACTAGGACAATCAAATATTGGTTTATTGATAATCTCCCAGAACTTCGAGCTGTTTTTTAGTGTCTCGGGGTCTAACAGTGACTCCCATACACTTTTTTTAACTTCTCGCTTGCGGGCGGCCAGTGACTTCTTATATTCAGCCCGCAAGCCCCTGATGATCAGTGGATCTCTTGGTTATGTTTTTAAGGCTTTCTTAAGCTCACGGCTAGCCTTTGAACAGTCACTGTCAAACCATTTCGGGTTGCTATTTGAATTGATTCTCCCCTTAATAGGTATCGTTAAAAATGACTCCACCTTCTTTGCTATCTCCTTGAAGGATGTCAAGATTTGCAAAGGTGCTGATACAGGAGATGTGCATACCGTCAGTTCGTGGTTACATACTACATTAATAGAGGTATAAAATTGATCGCAATCCACCATTGACCATTTTAGGCGACGCTTGCCATTAATGCATTTTAAAAGGCCACGGTCCTCTCGAGAGTTGCGCTTTTCAAGTAAACTCATGCCCATAATAATGCATAGAGGGTTGTGGTCGCTGTAAATGCTCATAAGGATCAAAAATTCCTCAATGATATTAACAAAGTCAACTGAAAGAAGAACATGGTCTATATAAGATCCTGTAGCATGACCTTTAAAGGTAGGGGTTAAGAATACAGTTTGATCAGGTACTGTCGACATTGCCGTGAATAGATTGTTTTAATTCATTAAGTCGTTTAAACCTGTACCCCTCCGCGAGTGTTCAAAGTGTATTCCTTCCATACTGTTGCAACCCAATTGTCCAGCAGGTCTCATGCTAGGGTTCCCACATAAATGTGTATTAAAATCACCCACTAGGATTTTAAGACGTGGCAAAGAGCTATCATTTGCCCCTAGCAAATCACGTAAGGACTCTATATTACAATCTCCAGACTGGTTCACAGCATTATAAAAATTAATCAATACAAAGTTAGTTTTACCCCTTTTAAGTTCCAGGATCTGGATGTTGTTATTACCAGAGTAGTGTTCAGTTTTGTGACATATGAGCGACAAGTTAACAAAGATAGCCAAACCCCCTTTAGCTCTTCCACTAGCAGATGGAATTGCAGGAATTATAAAGCTCTGATATCCTTCAATGTGTAAATTTCTCCCTACTACCCAAGTTTCTTGGAGACATATTATGGGATATTTTTTAACAAAATACAACCAATCCTTGTCTTTCAGTTTGTCAGAGAGTCCAGCTATGTTCCATGATAACAATGATAATCCCTCCTTACATTTTTGACGTCCACCTTGTATTATATCCATTTTCTCACATACAAGTGGGCTAGTGGGGATAACAGTACTGTGACATTCCTGAGCTGGCCCAAGATTCTCCATGGTGTGAGCTGGAAGAGGAGCTGAGTTTATATCAGTATGTGGACCAGGATTATCATTTTGAAGGATGTCCGCACCCAATACTGCAACATTACCAACCGCTGATTTTAATACTTGGTTAGCATTCCCTAAGCCTGTGTCTTCTGGTAGGCAATCAATAGGGGCAGTGTTACAAAATGTATCTAGTAGTCATTCACCCCATCCAGCCCACCCTCAGCAGAGAAGACATCATACCTATTGGAAGTGGGAATATTAAAGTATTGGTGATCTGTGTGGTATGGTCGTAATGGTTGATCATATCTGTCCCTACTATAGCCTCAGTTGTTTGTTGGTGCGTCAAAACCTCAACCGTTTGTTGTTTCTGGCCATATTGGCCTAGTGTAGGTGTGAATAGGCTTAGGATAAGTCATGCTCTGTTGTTTTTTACCAAAGAATTCCAGAGTAAGAGGAATGATGGTACCTCTCCTTCGTTGCGGCGGTAGAATATTAGGAAGGATATTTGGTAAGACTGCAGAATTTGCAAAATTTATAATTATGCAGTCGCCTTTAAATTTTTTAGGATTTTGTCCTATCCATGTGGCCCTTCTGGCTGATTTAATATCTCTAGCTAGCTGTTGTTTCCCCCATGGGGCCAACCGCATATTACCTGATAGCCAGTGCAGGGCTTTACTTGTTAGCGCCGTGGGGGATTCAGATTGATCCGGTGCTAGTGGGGGAGCATTTGCTAATACCAACACTAATGGGGCTGCATCTTATTTATTTATTTATTTATTTATTTATTGACATTTGTAGAGCGCGGCGAATACCCGTGGGCGTCTCGGCGCTAGTTAAGGGATGGATCAGCAACTGGGGTAAAGAAGATATACAAGGCTAATGGTCAAATAACCACGTCTTTAGCTGTTTGCCGAATGTGAACAGGGAGGGACTTGCTCGGATATGTGCAGGAAGGGTGTTCCAGAGTCTAGGGGCGGCAACCAGGAAACGCCTGTCGCCCCAGGTGACTGTTCTAGTGCAAGGCACAGCCAAGAATTTCTGAATAGAGGAACGAAGAGATCGGGTTGGGACATGATGGAGAAGATTCTGTTTGAGAAAGTGGGGACCTTGATTATTGAGTGACTTGTAAACAATACACAGCGATTTGAATTTGATACGGCTGCGTATCGGGAGCCAATGGAGATCCCTAATGATGTTTGTAACTGGTGCGAACTTGGGGATCCCAGCCAGCATTCGTGCGGCTGCATTTTGGATTGACTGCATCTTATTTGTCACTCGGACTTGGGCATTTAAGAATAGAGCATTACAATAGTCCAAGGAGAGGAGGACAGACTAGTGAGCTGACCAGTGTTTTCCCGGCCGTGTTCGGTAGGAAAGGCAGTATTTTCCTAATCATTCTCAATTTCATATGAGCTGAAGCCGCAGTTTTATTCGCATGTGCCATAAAATTGAGGCCAGCATCGAAGATGACGCCTAGATTTCTCACTTTGCTAGCTGGACTCGGCGGGGGACCGAAAGATGGTGGCCACCAGACAGGTGACCAGCCCGGGGAGAGGTGACCGAAGATGACCACTTCAGTTTTTTCAATGAAGTGTAGTGTATCCTCTTCTACACTTGGTAGGGTTATTTCAGGAGGATGTGGAGGGTGGATTTCCCTTGACGGAGAGTGATTGGACGCAATAGTTGGAGTCTGTTCTAAATGATTTACTTGTATGGTATTGGGAGTTGTACCTTCATCTAATCGAAGACCAAATGCCTCTTTTACAGGTAAGACCAAGTTTTTAACTGTTCCAGATATGATTGACATCTCTTCCATTATCTTCTTCTGATCTGCACCCAGCTTTTTTACATCTGCAGATAACTTATCCAGTTTAGTCACTACTGGTTTAATTAAAGCTTTGAGTTTGGTGTCAATTAAATCTGCTATCCTAGATATAAGTTCTTCATCCACGTTTGACTTCTCTACATCTTCTACTTTCCTCCTACCTTTTTCCCTACTTCTCAATGGTGACGCGGCCCTCTTCCTCCCTGGGCAAACTCCACCACGGAGTAATTGTGTTTTTCTACACTTTCTAATAGCTCGAGAAGCTGGGGCTTGAACAGGAGGGTCAGCATCAATATTTGTCTGCTCACTCTCTTGTGCAGTGTGATCTTCTTCAAGATCAACTATCTGCGAGTCCGAATCATTAATCGTGGCTGTGTCTTGTCCCTGTGCTATGTTGATACTCATATTTGAGGGACCATTATCAAGTGTATCAGGATCTAAGATTACACTTCCCTCAGCCTGAGAAGGGATATCAATCCACGGTGATTCTGGTGATGGACTTAAGGGAGATAAATTAGGGGAATGACTAAGACCTAAGGATTGTCTCCTATCGTTATTGATCTTTGAGACTACTTGTACCATATAGTTTTCTATGGAATTACCCCCCACCACAACATTCTTTTTTGGCATTCTGATTGAGGTTGGTATTAAAACCTGGACTTTAGCGGACTGGTAAGTCAAGAGGGCACACAATAATACGATACAGAATGTCGAAGTTTGAACGATAAATTCAAGGATTATTAGTCTTACTGTAACCAAAAAGGACAGGGTTAACAGGGGCAGAGTAACGTGTCCAGTCCAGTCTCAGCCTGTCTCGGACTGTCTAAGACTGTCTGCCCTTTGTCCGGGCTTCGTCCGGCGTCCCGCAAACGCGTCCCGCTGTGCGTCTGTTGCACGTTTTTTGTAGGAGGAGTAGGGGGCGGGAAGAGACTCCAGGTGCGCTCCGATGCTCCTGCGCGGAACCCTGGGTCTCGCAGTCCCGTCCCCTGTAGCAGCAGGCTTCCCGGTGTTTGTTGAGGCTCTAAAACGCCTTCTCCTCTCGCCTTTTGCCAGCGGCTTGAAAACAGGAAGAAATCCACACTAAGGCACGAAGACTAACTCAGCTGCGAGCGGCTCCCGCGATGCGGGGGCCGCGAGCTGTTTTGAACGATGCTGGCAATCAGGGAGGAGCAGGGGGCGGGAAGAGACTCCAGGTGCGCTCCGATGCTCCTGCGCGGAACCCTGGGTCTCGCAGTCCCGTCCCCTGTAGCAGCAGGCTTCCCGGTGTTTGTTGAGGCTCTAAAACGCCTTCTCCTCTCGCCTTTTGGCAGCGGCTTGAAAACAGGAAGAAATCCACACTAAGGCACGAAGACTAACTCAGCTGCGAGCAGCTCCCGCGAAGCGGGGGCCGCGAGCTGTTTTGAACGATGCTGGCAATCAGGGAGGAGCAGGGGGCGGGAAGAGACTCCAGGTGCGCTCCGATGCTCCTGCGCGGAACCCTGGGTCTCGCAGTCCCGTCCCCTGTAGCAGCAGGCTTCCCGGTGTTTGTTGAGGCTCTAAAACGCCTTCTCCTCTCGCCTTTTGGCAGCGGCTTGAAAACAGGAAGAAATCCACTCTAAGGCACGAAGACTAACTCAGCTGCGAGCGGCTATCCGGGATAGAACTACAACAATAGAAATTGGTATGGCTTTCCGAATTACAATATGTACCTTCTGCTCTTGGCATCAAATGTTCCCTATCTCCCTACTTACTCAGTCACTCCTTACCTGATCGGGATTCGCATCCGTTCATGCAAACAATGTCTGACTAGAAGATCAGATTACCCTGATTGAACAAGAATACAAGGCACATGTCGATTCACTAAGAACTGGGGTGTTTTTATTACAATAAAAATAAACACAATACTACACAATATATATATATGCTGCAAAGAAAAGTAAAGGTTAGAATGCGCGCTTCACAAGGAAAGGGCAGAGATCACCTGGTTAATATGAAGTCGGGGCTCGGCAGTCATCTAGGTTCCCGTCTCGTCTCTGTGTCTTGGCTCGTCTCGGACTCGCACCTCAGCAGTCACGGGTACACATCTGCACCGCTATGCTCAATCTCCTCTGCTTCCCTCCAAGTCACTGGAACCTTGTTCGCTATTAGCTACCGTCTCTCTCTCTCTCTCTCTGTCTCTGTGCACTCCGCACTATTTCTCCTTCAGTCTTTCTCAAAGAGTCTCGGTTTCGGAATCTTTCTCGGACTTCAAAATGGCGATTGTCTGCCTTGAGAATAATTAATTGCATAGATGCTAACGGCTAGCTGCCGCCTACAGACTGACTGACTCATTGCCTAACACTTTCGCTAATATGGAAGCTGTCCCTTCATGGAAAGTTACGGCCAGTCCAATGCCGCCCACCAAATTCTTGTACCTCCCCGTACCAAGGTCACGTTCCCAGCCGGCCGGCCTGGAGTTGTATCTTCGGAGTGGAGAAAAATACAGTCTTTCGATAAGGGCCAGCCTGAACCGGTTCTCTCCAAGCGAACAACACCTTGAAACTAAAACATTACACTTGACCTAGAAAGCCTCTCAAGCTACCAGGCAGAGGGCAAGATGGAGTCTGTCCCGTTTAAGGCCTACAAGGCCCCAAATATGCATAACTCCATAGAAGATATACTAATACTCTTGCAAAAGGACGGATCATCACTAATACTTATATATCTATCCCCTAGCTTAAGTTTATAAGCCCTGGTCTAAGGAAAAGGGTACGAAAATGCACTACTGTGCCTCATGGATAGGTCCTACTTATAGTCCCAATCCCTATACTGCAAGGGTAATAGGCTGGAGTCATCTTCCATCATCCTCCCTCTTAAGAGGGTCGAAAAAGTCGGCTATTACACCTCCCTATCTCACGGACCCGGATTGCCGCTATCACATGGCCTTTTGGGAGTTGCAGTCCCTGGAGTTAAAACAGACTGCAACAGGTGTGCCTTATTGGCAGGGGGAGGGGCGGACCACGCAAACTCTTTCATCAGAGGCAGCAGGAACAGAATACTGATGAGGGCTCCCGGTGTTGGGTACCGAAGAAGGCTTCACGCCGAAATGCATCTGCCGCAACTGGGACTGCCTTTGTGTCAATAAAACCCGTCTTACCTGCTCTCCTGGGCACCTGCTTCTTTTCTTGTGGAGGAAGGCTGTCGTTCATATATCTATATCTATATATATATATATATATATAGATATATCTATATATATATATATATATATGAAGCACTTTAAAGGAAAAAGAGAATAAAGAGAAGATTCATATTGATTATTAAATATGGTGGAAATATCTCTTGAATTTTGTAATTGTTGTACAAGAATTGCACCTCTGAATATTTATTTTTTACTGATTTCCCCTGAGGTTAGGGTGACACCGTGGCGGCAGGTGTCTACAGGGAGTGTACACAATCAAATATTCAATTGAATAATCTTGGGAGATATCTGGTTATCCATACTAATATAATAAAGAGAGATCCTAAACCTTTGAGCCGGGTAATCTCAGGAACCACAGCACCAATCACAACACCCAATACAGCGTTGGAAAGGGCAGTTGCAGCAGAAGGACATAGGCTATGCAGACGCCCACCATATACATTTAAAAGGTAAAAGAACTGTGCCAGCAAAGTTGTCCCTTGTGGGCATGTCTGCGTTGTGCTGTGGGCGTGTGCTGGGGCGTGACAAAGGCTGGGGGCGTGTGGTACGTTCTGCCCTTCCTGTCATGTCTCATATTGTGTGCTAATCCCACCCTGCTCCCTTTAAATACCCCTGCACCCCATAATCATAACCCTCCATTACTCCTTAACATACCCCAACACCCTTAAACACTAACTCATCTTAACCCTATAAATATACCCTGTACCCCAAAACCCAAACCTATCCCTAAACCCTAAAAATACCCCTGTACCCCAACACTCAAACCAAGCTCTGAACCCTATAAATACCCCTGTACCTCAAAACCCAAACCTACCCCTGAACCTGAAAAATACCCCTGTACCCCAAAACCCAAACCTAGCCCTGAACCCTAAAAATACCACTGTACCCCAAACCCCAAACCTACCCCTGAACCCTAAAATTCCCCTGTACCACAAAACCCAAACCTAGCCCTGAACCCTTAAAATACCCCTGTACCCCAAAACCCAAACCTAGCTCTGAACCCTATAAATACCCTGTACCTCAAAACCCAAACCTACCCCAGAACCCTAAAAATACCCATGTATTCCAAAACCCAAACCTAGCCCTGAACCCTAAAAACACCACTGTACCCCAAAACCCAAACCTACCCCTGAACCCTAAAATACCCCTGTACCACAAAACCCAAACCTAGCCCTGAACCCTTAAAATACCTTGTACCCCAAAACCCAAACCTACCCCTGAACCCTAAAAATACCCCTGTACCCCAAAACCCAAACCTAGCCCTGAACCCTAAAAAGAACCCTGTACTCTAAAATCCAAACCTACCCCTGAACCCTAAAATATCCCTGTACCCCAAAACCCAAACCTAGCCCTGAACCCTAAAAATACCCTTGTACCCCAAACCCCAAACCTATCCCTGAACCCTTAAAATACCCATGTACCCCAAAACCCAAACCTCCCCCTGAACCCTAAAAATACCCCTATACCCCAAAACCCAAACCTAGCCCTGGACCCTAAAAATACCCATGTACCCCAAAACCCATACCTATTCCTAAAAACTAAAAGTACCCCTGTACCCCATAACCAAAAACTATATCTGAACCCTTAAAATACCCAAACACCCCAAAACATATCCCTCAGTAGCCCAAAACATATACCCCTATACCCATACTTACCTTATCCAAACACTAAAAAAACATGCTTTTACCATTCATGCATTTACAACGAATTTCATTGTAAATGTATGCGTGGTAAAAGCATATAAAATGTAATGCCATGCGTTATAATGGCATTGCGGAGTCATGGTAGTTTCGTAATGAAAGTATGCGGAGTGATGGTATGCTGAAAGAAAGTTGCGGAATAATGGGTGTTTACCCTCCCCCGGTAAGTACATTGGTGGCATGGCGGCCCACATCTCCAGCAACATACTCATATTTTTTCACCACTCATTTAAAAAATGCACAGGTCTCTCTCATTGATGGCCAGCACCGACATACAATTTTAGACACACCTCCCGCCACAAGTTCTAGAATTGCGAACTTTAGAGCTGGGGAGCAATGTTCGAATCTCAGCATCAGCTCAACATCCTGTGATTCCAGGCAAATCGCTTTGTCTCCCCGTGCCTACCACAAATGAATGTGTTCCTCTGTAATGTAAATTGTGCTCATGCCATGTTGTCGAGTTTGTGCTATATAATATTGCAAGGAAAAATAAAGTAGGGAAACTCGAGTTCACACACTACTGAACGCGCACTCTTAAGTGCATCAGCAGTGCACTCTGAATCGAAACGTTTCACAGGCCTGTCACAGATAAGAAATGCTATCAAAATGAAATCCTACAAAACAATATACTACTGGCCGTCAGCAATTCATACCCGGACAACGTCGGGACGGGCTGCTAATTTGTTATATAAAATTAGAAAGGTATACAAAATTACAGATGACTTTGCAAAAATACCATCTCTTCAAAGAGAACCTAACACGGATTCTCACAGACAAAGCTTCTACATCCATGGCTTGTCACACAGAGCAACCAACACCAAAACGCTTGCCTACATTGGTAATCTCTGAGATAATACTAGTGGTGGTCGTAACTCACGTAATTCCATGTAGTGCAATCATGCGGAACTACCTAAAAATTCTGTGAGATTTTGCAGGATTTCGTGAGAAGAATAATTCTGCATTCAGCACTATTTTCGTACAGCAAAAATGCCTCTTCATGTATTTTGCAGTAAGAAATAGCATTAAAAACAACAGATTAATGATCACTCATTAAATATGCACTTGGGTTAGGATTTTTACCCAACTTACTTCCGGCATTTAGCACTAGTGTCTTAGCGCAAAATGCACCCTTGTGTCCAAATTGGAAGCGAGGATGCATTTTGATCTATGAAAGTAGTGCTAAATGCAACAGAACATTAATAGCATTGTGAGCAGCCACTCGCGCTCGCTAAATGTGCTCTCGCAGTAGGATTTGTTTTCCCAAATTACTCTTAATTGCGTGAGAGGGCGTGATTGCAATATCATTGGTAATTCTGTGTCAGAGAGTAACCCAGAATTTCTGAAATTGGTCCAATTTATCCAGCATGATTCAAATTACTTCCAGGCCTAGAAAATACCTATCCGTAGGCTTTATTATAGAGTAATAACAGGCCGCACTTAAATGTTTATTGACTTCAAAACACACTTTCACCATAAATAGTCAGTCCTAGTGCCTTTATTGTAACATCTCATAATAAACAGATCAGGCCTATAGCCGGGATCATTGGCTTACCGCCATAACCAACACAGTCCTTCCGTATCAAGTATCAGCTTTGCCACAAGCCAAGAAGTGCAATGCACGCAGCCTTTAGAGTCGAAGCACACACGTGGTCTGTTCAAATCCTATACTCAGGCGCATCTAAATGTGGGTCGGAACTGTGCCCATCTCTCAGCGGTACTCTGAAAGTTGTTTTATATTGATCACTTGAGGTCAGACGACAGTTGCATTATCAAGCCAGATCTAGAAATCCTGGTAGATTAATGCAGTCCTATGCATGCCAAACTGCAACCAAACTGCACTCTGAAGTCTAAAGTTAATGGTGGGGGAGGAGGGTGCTGGGATTGCAATGTAGCTGTGTCATCTCTGTCAAGTCAGGTGAGCCTATTGTTTGCTCCTGGGAGCAACTTCACGCCTATTTAAATGCTAATTCCTGGCTGGCAGACATTGGAGAACAAAATGCAGATGTAGCTCCCAGGGATTACATGCAGGGCAAAGGTAACTTTATAAAAGTTACTTTTCCTTAATATTTAGAAAAAATACGACTTCACCATTGAATTGGAGTTTTAATAACATATAAAAATAGTTGCTTCATTATTTTTCTAGCTAGTTCTAGTCCAAAGATACAATATTAGTATTTAATATTGCATCCCAGTGATTTCCTGTGGAACAGCTAACTCTGCCACAGTGAAAATAGCTCACACTGTAATAAGTTTTATATGAATCTTTTACATGTGCCACTTGTAAGTACTTACACCCAGCATTATGGACAATAAGGGCTAATTATGGGTGACATAAATATTTAAAACTAATATTTAGCACCACCAAAAGGAGTTATCTTGACAGGTTAAATGTGCAATTAAAACCTGCACACTTAGGCTGCTGGTCTCAGACTTGTAGTCATGTTTACTTTGTCCCTGTAGTGGATGCCGCAATGGGTGTTGCAGTCCACTTATGGCATTTAACGTATGAACTCTCGAGTACATCTTGGTATCATATTCTAGGGACTTCTGGGTAAGTTAAATATTCCAATCTGGTGATAATTAAACAGAAAGTGCCCCATGGGTGCAACGGGCAAGTGAGCCCACTTTGAACACACCCGAGGCACTTTGGTATTACAGAAGGGGCCACAGACACTTGTGCGGCCCCTTCTTTAATACCAATAGCGCTGGTGCATATGTAGTGCCATCGCTATCATTAGAGAGCGGTCCCTCAAATGCATGGGGGCGTGGCCCCGTGAAAGAGTGAATCCCTTTGCCTTAGCGCCATTTTATGGATGCAGAGGCAGCACACTGAAAATGCATCCCAAAAAGATGGTGTACTTTCTGTGCATCTCCTAAAGGCAGCCCACTGGAGGGGAGAAAAGGAGTCCCATGGACCCTCAGACATCCCCGTGCAGGCAGGTGCAGTCACTCACTGCACATGCCTGCAAGGGGATCTCTAATCCCTCTTTACAGTACAGGCAGGTTGCCGGCTGCACAGTGAAAGGGAGTGCCTGTGAAGAAACTGCTCCGTATTTTTCTTGAATGTGACTGCCCTGAGGGCAGTTCATTCACCACCATAGGGTGCACTTTCCCTGTTTGTGCCCAGGGCACTTATTTTAAGGAGCGCTGTGGCACAAACAGGTAAAGTGTGCCCTTATGGTAATACAGTCCCTGGTGTGTAGCAGTTTCATCATGTTGAAAGGAAGAGCACAAGCACTTTACCAATAGTTGGCAGGGGGGAAGTTCACAGAGTTCTATAGCCAGAAAAAATAGGGTTCAGCAAAAAAGCAAACTCATCTGAGGTGAACGTTCAGGAAGGCTAAATTTCCGACAGTGGCTCTTTGTCCGCCAACTCCAAGTAGAGCATGTCGGCAAATTCCCAAACCTCTGAAGGCCCTTACTCCATCGGGCCATCTGAGGAATATGTCAACGGCCAGGATAAAGTAGTCTCCATCGCTGACATACTTGGGTTCCGCCCGACCACCCGAGAGCCATGTCATGTATGTTATGTTGTGATATGCAAATTGTAGCGAGCACTATCACCCGGGCACTGAGCAGCTGTGAATCTCGCCAAATCTAGAGCCTAGTGGGACGATACAACAATCTTGCCTTCAGCTTCTTGCAAATTCAAGAAGAGACAACAAGGCTGTTATGTGTCGCAGCGGGTCGTTCCACGCATTAGAAGTGATGTAGGAGAAGGCTTGACCGCTGGATCTGGTTTTCCAAATGCGCGAGGTGCGCACAAGAAGGATTCCGGACAATCTGAGGTGTCCAGAGGGTTTGTGAAAGCAGTTGTAATTGTTGAGGTACGCTGGGGCAGTGTTGTGCAGTGCTTTGTAAATGTGGGTGAGGACTCAAGTTTGAATGGTGCTTGTTTTTGTATGGCCAGCCACAGGAGCGGCTCTTCCGCTATGGCGGGGGAGCGTCGCCCCACTGCTTTTAACCAGTTTGCTGCTTCAAACGTTCCGTGCAGGTGCGAAGCGTTCTATGAAGCGGGCAGGGCCGCATCAGCCAACGGACGTGCGCAGCACTACCGAGGTAGTGCTCGCGACGGCCGTTGGCCGACAGAAGCAGCAAACGGGTTAAGCAGTGCTCCGCAAAGAAATATAAAATGATTATAAGTTTGAGCTATTATCAGTGTATGTGTCCTGCTGCTTTGCGGGCGATGCGGGTGGGCGGGGCTGCCCTGCTCACGGGGCAGTGCAGGGAAGGAGTGGTTTGCCCACTCCCAGTAATTGAAATGGAAAAATAGTAGTGCAGGTACTCTGTACCTGAGTACCCGCTTGTTTCTGAGAAGTAACGGTACTCTCTAATTAAAAGTATTACGCCTCTCTTGAGAAGTGCTGGTACTCTCCCTCTCAAAATAAAAAAGTGCTGGTACTCAGTACCGTTTTTTCAATATAAACAATGGTTCTGACGGGTACTCAGTACCGGACAGACAGTATTCAAAGCACTGCCCACTCTTAAGTGCGCAATGACGGTTTGGTCGGGCCGCCCAAACCAGTCATGCGCACTTTCTCTGCTCTCCGTGCAGGCTGCATTGCAGCCTGCGTGGAGATCAAGCCCAGGCCCCCATTCCCAGGTTAAGCGTCCAACTAGGATGCTCAAAACAACCACAGCGCTGCATTGCAGAATTGTGATTGGTCAGGGGAGCCTTTTCTGTGCTTCCTGTGCTTTGGAGAGCAGGAGCTGAGACGCGGGACCAGCGCATCAAGGTAAGTGTTTCTTTTATTTTATTTTACAGTTTACCCCCACCCTGCTGGTAACCTCACCCCCACGTGCCTGCACCCGCCTCACCACCCGTGAACCATGCCGGCCGCCACTGCCCAGCCAGTGTAGCTCATGTTGACCAGGAGGTTGAGAATGATTCTGGCTGCTGAGTTCTGAATGGCCTGCAGCCTCCTGCTGAGTTGCCCTGGTCAGGTAAAATGACAATTGCCTTTAATCTTTTACTTCGTAGCTCGCAGTTTTTCATGAAATGCCAGTGGACTTGAGGCTTGCCAACGTGTGGGTGCGTTATTTTTAACATCGGGAAAGTTGAGGGGGCAATCCAGTTTTTTCAGAACAGGTGTCTTTTGTTCCCTTTTCTGTCTACAAAGAATTGATTAACACACCTGGGTAAAATTTTTCTAAAGTTTTACACAGGTGCTAAAAAGGGAGCACGTGCATTCTGAAATATGTCTGCTTGTATATCGGTATTTGAACAGACAGGATTTGCTCCGTGCCAGTAATAAGCACCTGCGGAATAAGGTACCAAACTGATGGTTGCCTCATTTTTGCAGGTTTACACAATAGTGTATTGTAATTGCATTTCTATAGCGCTTACTACCCCTGACAAAGCTGTAGCAACATATGTTTCTATACTTTTATAATCTAAAGGATACAACTTCGCTCAAGGCAAAGTAAATGTCTTATGCGTGTTTTAGAAACAAAGCAAAATCAATTTGTTCCAGTTTTTGTGCATCATAAATGTTAACCTGTGACTCATTTTGTAATTAAAACACTATTGCACAGATGTGCAAAGACCTAAACGCAAAGGAAGTGTCGCATATCTTGTTTTCAATGTTTTCTCAAAATGTTCCCTCCATGTTCTAGTAAAACACCTTTCTGTGACATGAGTCGCAGCAACCCCCTCCCTTTGCGCATGCTACAAAAATGATGCAAAGTTTGTTTGGTGTGTGTTTGCTGCAACATGGTGCAAAGTTTGTTTCGTGTGTGTTTTTGCAACAATGCAAACATTTGGTGTAGATGGCCCGAAATGAGCCAAAGGTAAACTCTCTCAGCCCTTTATCCTGCATATTTTTACAATGAGTACCTGTACGTTGAGTATTGAATTCACCTATTGGGAAAGCGCCTAGAGAAGATTCTGCTTAACTATGCGCTACAGTTGTGTTTAATAATACCAGTTTATCGTTGCGAACACATCTTGGCATGACCTGTTGTGTGACCCGAAAGTGACCCTCACGGAGAGCGGTGCCAGACCAGTGATGCGTCCAGTCCACTGCCCCCACCTGTCCGAAGCCCCTCCCTCCTCATCCTGCTGCCATTAAAGGCCCCCTCTGTTACCTGGAACAATCGGGCTCTGAGAGCCTTTATTGCTGCCTAATGGAACGAGGGAAAATAAAGAGAGATTGAGGGAGGGGCGGGCGGGCAGCTGAAAGCTTTATTTGTGGCAGGGCTGGGCTGCTGCTGGCCTCAGGTGCGCCCCACCTACACCAGGCCCGGGTACCTGGCCCGCCGCGGGCGCTGAACAGGCCCATTAAAGTCCTGGAAAACAAACACACACAGGCCGGCCCCCTTCCATTCAAGGGTACTGAGCTGGCAAGGACGGGCCTTCTCTGCTCAAGTGGGGGCGCTCGCGGGTCAGTGCGCCCCACAAAAAGAGAGCCAATGGGCCGGGCTATCCATGCCCTGGTGAAGAGGAGGCCGCATGGGCATAGTGACCCCGCAGTTCGCTGCGAGGTCACCACGGTGAGCACCCGCTGGACACAGTCGTGGTTCACGCAGCACGTCCCATTTCACAAGATGGTGTTGTGGTCTATCGGGTTAATGCACCTGCTGCGGAGAGCTGTGCGCCACCTGCAGGTCAGAGGTCGTAATCTCAGGACGATGATACGATGCTGCTGCAGGTGAACGTGTACACAACAAAATAGTTTTAAAAATATATCTTTAACCTGCGAGACACAGTTTTAAATACTCCCACAAGGGCGGTTCAAAGCTACGTATTGACGACTTTCCTTGTTCCTTTTACTACCTTAAACCCCAGCAGGGTGTACAAGCTTGTTACATAAAATAGCATAGCATAGCATAGCATAACATAACGATTGCCTTGTCTAAGAATAGTTGCATAAAATCAAAAACATCTCCGTAAACTGCTGCTGAAAACACCACAGCCAATGCTGAGGCCCTGTCAATCTACTGGTCAGTATCCAGCAAAAATCCGTGAATGGCCGGTAATCGTCAACTCTCCCAACCCAGAAACCACTTCCTGGTTATTTCCAGTCTGGGTTCAGGGCAGCTGTGAGGATAAAAACACATTATTGGACACCAGGGAAGAGATGCTTACTGCTAGGGACCATGGGCAGGATAATGCATTACTCCCTGACAACCAGTGCTTTAAATGGGCCGGTACTGTCCGGTACGGAGTACCAGCACTTTTTCATTTTGAGAGGGAGAGTACCAGCACTTCTCAAGAGAAATGCAATACTTTTAATTGGAGAGTACCGGCACTTCTCAAGAGAAATGCAATACTTTTAATTGGAGAGTACCGGCACTTCTCAAGAGAAATGCAATACTTTTAATTGGAGAGTACCAGCACTTCTCAAGAGAAATGCTATACTTTTAATTGGAGAGTACCGGCACTTCTCAGAAACATACAGGTACTCTAGTGCAGAGTACCTGCACTTCTATTTTTCCATTTCAAGCACTGCCGACAACCTATCCGCGGCCTTCGACACCATAGACCCCAACATTCTACTCTTGTCATTGGGACATCTTGTGGGACTGTGGGATCAGGATTTCTGTGGTTCGAGTCATCCCTCAGAAACTATAACCAGGAGGTCAAGATGGAACCCTCTTTTTATGGTGACCACCAAAGCAAACGGGAAATGCTCTAAAGATAACCCTATAGCAGTTCCTATTGAATGCATACATGATGGGACCTCACTCCCATACGCATTAACGGCTGCCATATGTACACCAATGATGTCCGGATCCAGAGAAAGTGACTGATGGATCCGGAAATAGGAGAATGCCTCTCACACGTGCTAAAAAGGATGGACCCAGCCTGGGGGTGGCGCCGGCGAAGGGATTTGTGAATTCGGATTTGATCAGGTTCATTAATCTTCTTTTAAAAAATGTAACCAACCACTATCTTCTGCATTCTGAACTTTGATATGTTTAAAAAAACACAGAAGGCGAAAGTACCGCAAAAGTAGATTTGGAAGGAGTAAAAGTGAGAAAAATGTTTTGGGGGGCAAAACAAGTTCTCACAAAAAGTTGGTCCTGCAAAACTATCCCATAATTATCTCATTATTAATTATGAATCGATCCACTTTGAACTTTTACCACTGTGGCACAGTTTGAAAACTTTATAACCAGCACAAAACTTTGTTGGAGAAATTATAATGACACTTTCCTTTAGTCAGAAATATTTTATTGTTTGATTAATGAAATCCTTACAATGTATATAAAGACTTAAAACGTTGGTCAAATGTTTTGTCCTGCACTGCTCCCATCGCAATCAATAAAAGTGTAAAAGTAGAACATTAATATTTAGATAAAGGTTGTCTTCTGGAACAATGAAGCCACCCTTTATGAACTAGGACAAAGTGGCGTTATATTAATATTTATATTTAATAAAAGTAAAAATCCCTTCTAAAAACGAGGTAGCCACCAAGTAATAATGAGTATAAGATAGCGCATAAGGGAGTGCATGGGGCATATCACCAAGGAACGGCGATAAATATCGCAAAGCGCGCTTAGTGCTTATATATTTATCGCCGTCTATCTCTGGAATTTTTCCCCCGGTTAGCGCGTTATCAACAACGCGCATCGCCGAGGCGATAAAAATTCCAGAGATAGTGGGGATATCACAGTTTCCCATGGAACATCGCTGGTTTTCCAGCGATGTTCCGTGGAAAACGGCGATATCCTTGATGATAGGGCCTGTGGTCTTAGCCACACAATCCACCCCCATGTTAGGTATGCCTCAGTCAGGAATTTAACAGACGTTAAATTCCTGCGTTAAGGCAGACTTAACACGATTTCAAATTTCGCTAACCCTCGTTGATAATATCACGAATCAGGGTTAGCGATATTTTCCCTTGGTGTATTGTCTGGCATGCCTCCTTTGCATCTCATTAGCGATGCGATGGGAGGCGTGCTGACAAGGGGCGCTAATGCAAGGAAACACGCACTAGCGTGTGCTTGTTGATGATGCGATAATATTATCACCGCTTTTCGCCCATAAAAAGGGCTCTAAAGCGGCAATAAAATTATCGCCGCGCCTTGTTGATATGCTTCCATGTTCGTAAGCCAGTGCAAAAGGAGGAAGTGTTAAGTAGCTGAGAAGCTTAGGACTATACTGTCCAACAATTCGTCCGTAAATTAATAAATGGTTCGCTGGATGCTCCAGATCGAATTTAGCTTGTTCTGTGGTTGCGCTGCCGCGATTTTAGTGTGAGGTTCAGACTTACCGTGATCGATAACAGAACGTTAATATTGCATCCTTTTCTCAGCCTCACAGCTTGGAGTTCTGTATTCCTTTAAGCAGGGTTCACTGTTATTGAAGAGGCAGAGCCTTTCAGTATAAAACAAGGGTTCTTTGTTGCACGTGGAGTAAGACTAGGTTGGGGGCAGTATCAGCCCAAAGGTGTGCCATTGACTTGTGGAGGGGTTCAATGTTCTGAAACTGAAATAGGGGTCACCGAGTTACCGGATCAGAGGACTAAAATGCGACAAAGGCTACTTTAATAATGTAGGCCTGGGCGGTAAATTCTGTTCCGCTGGTGGAATTTGTGGAAATTGGGTAATTTTGCTTTTGCACAGAAAACACGGGATTGCCCAAAAACTCTACGATCCACGACTTTGAGGAATTTTTTGCTTGTTCGCGCTTTCAAAATGCGTGTTCGCAAGATATTTCTCCCTGAGCACGCAAACAGCGTTCGCGAACAGGAAAAAGCGTCGCCAACGGGTGGAACAAGCAATTCAGCGTGTTTGCGGAATTTCCGCGTGCTCACGGAGATTTTTTACCATTTCACAGAGTTTTGCGTAGCACGACTACGCAAATTCCGCCCACCCCTACAATAATGTACCTCTGTTGTGTCCGCCAGTGACTGTTTCCTCATTTTGGCACAGAACCTAGATTTTCTGAGTGACCAGAGGCTGCTTGAACTTGCGATATGCAAGATGAACAAAGATTGTGAAGCTGATGTCTAGGGCTGTGTTCTCCAGATTCAATGCCACAATGATGCCCTGCATGCAGGACCGGACTCCCAGTTTGTTCCACTCAGGCCTCAGTTTTGATCTACGCAGGTTCATCAGTGCTGGGCAGATGCATACAACGTGCTCCAAGGATTCGACTGATTCCCCACAACCCCTACACGCAAGTTCATCCAATGGGTGCCGCCAAAGGGGTCGATGTTTCAAAAGGAGCCACTCGCTTAATCTAGGTGGCAAGAATCTCTTTAGGTGCAGGGAATCTGTGCAAGCAATGTATGACGGAGGAGAGGCCAGCTGGTAAGAGTTGATCACTGCCCATGTGCTTGCATTTGACAAGGATCCCCTTGTCGGACGAATAGGAGCATAGTTAGATACGCTTCTTGATGCATAATTTGAATGCTTTTGCTCTTGGATGACGGTTCCACAGTTTGCTTGCTGATAGTTGCTGCATACATTTCCTTAAAAAAACGACGGTATGTCCCTTCAGGGTTGTTGGAGCTGATATCTGACCATAGTAGGGCCTCAAGAGAGCCAGCTCTAGCCTGCCTCGACTTGTGGCACAGGTTAAGGAGAGCACCAGCGCTCTGCATTTCGTAGTTAAGGAGGCCTAGTTCTAATCGAATTTGTCCTGCGGATGAAGTTTTTGGCAACTGAAGAACCTTTTTGTAGATCTTAGTCATGTGTTGGATTAGTGCAGAGCTGAGCTTGCCCAAGGAAATTTCAAAGCCTGTATGACAAGGTGGGGCCTATTTTGGCTCACATAACTTCCAACATTGGAACCAGGCTCGGACCTGTCAGCTTTTTGGAAAGTGTAGAGAGGCTGATTTAAAGAGCCATGGATTTCATAACGATTTCTCTGCGGTGCTTGACAAGGGTACACCTAGAGTCAATGTTGATCCGCAGGTATATATATGTTTTTCCTACTGAAATTTGGAAGTTGTTGTGCGACCAACCGCCACCTCTGTAACATTTCCTGCCAAATATGGCCACTTGGGTTTTCTTTAGATTTACCTCCAAGTTGTTCGGGGTGGTGTAGCTGTATAATTTATTTAGCAGTCGTTGCAGCCCAACTCTCGCGAGAGTGAGGAGAGCAAGGTCGTCAGCATATAGGAGATTGCTGAACTGAGCACCACCGATCCTAGGGTAATGACTATTTATTGCGTCTAACTCTGCTGAGAGGTCGGCTAAAAACAAGCAGAAAAGCAGCAGAGCTTACACACATCCCTGTTTGACTCCCCTCAACCTCTGTATTTTTCAAAATAGATGAAAGTTAGTGCCAAGCTTAACTTGGACCCAGGTGTTAGTGTGCGATTGGACGATTGTCTCCAGAAGTTTGGCCAGAATTCCCCATTTTGTTAACTTAGCCCAAAGGGCCTCCCCTTGGACCCAGTCGAAATCTGCTTTGAAATCTACAAAACAGCAGAAAAGCACCTTAGACCATACATTTGCTTTATCGATAAGCATTGATAAGGTTAGAAAATTGGACAGTGTACCTGAAGTAGCCACAAAGCCTGTTTGATTTTTCGGATCAGTCCTTTCGAGTCGGCCCAACATCTCAGGTCTTCGAGTAAGAGACTGGCAAAATGCTTCGCCTCATTGTCCAGCAAGGCTATCAACCTGAAATTGTTTGTAGATGAATGGGAACCAGACTTGTGAATAGGATGAATTATCGCCCTGCACCATGAGTCGGGTATAATTGAGCTCCGTAGGGTATGATCGAAAAGGTTAGCTAACTGTTTTGACCAAATCGAAATGTTCGATTTAAACATGGCCTGTGGCAGGCCATTTGGGTCCATCAGTTCTTGCTTCAGTTAGTATTTTGACCAGCCTGGTACGAGTGATGGAATATTTGTCGGAATTGTCGCTTGGTTGTTGCTGCATGTCTTGCGAATGGACCAGCCACTCTCTGTGGATGACTTTAGAAGGTGTAACATTGTTAATCAATGTAGATTCAATCCTATTGTCCGCCTGGAAGTGTCTGGTCAGGAATGTTACCCATTTTTGCTCTGAGATGTTTGTACCTCCCTGGCTGGTATTTCCATTAATTTACCTTTTTACTAGCACCCAAAATTGTCTTAGTTTCTGGCTCTTACTTTCCCAAAAAACAGTACACCAAAATTGTTGGAAGTTATGTTGTTTATCATTTTGGTATGCCGGTCTATAATTTGTTTGCGCAGTTTTGTAGTCGGTCAATAGCTCTTCAGAATTGGGATGCCTCCTAGCTACCCTAAGAGTGGTATTTCGAATGTTCTTTAGCGCCGTTGTTTGGATCAAACTAGGGTTCTGTTTGGTAATTGGATTGACATGATGACGCGGCGGTAGTACGAATTGACTTAAAAGTTCAGAGCAAAAATGTTATCCAGTCAAATATTGGAGAGGCGGTCAACAGATTGCGACGTGTGGTGAGTTGCCCTCATTCCTTCATGATTTTTGTACTGATGTTATCATTCCATCTTAAGTGTTTTCGGTTTTCAGAATGAACTCCTTTGTCGCTAAATTTGGAGTGACAGTGACAACTTTTGGGCGGTGATCACTCTCGGAACAAGCTATAATGCTTTAGTTTTCTATGTATAGAAACAGGTCTAAGTTGCATGTGAAATACTCTTGGTAAGTGTTATTTCATCCGTTTGTCCATGACCAATTAGGGGAATTTCCTGTGGAAATCTGCTGTTCATTACAATGAAACCTGCGCTGTAAAGTTGTAAGACCCAATGTTCCCCTAGGCTGCAACGCAGTTGGAATTTGGGTTTACCTGTACCTTCAGTTCTGGTAGGGGGAAGAAAGGATACTTTCTGAGTCCTCCAGGGTCCCTTGAAAAAGGTTGGTGTTGAAGTACCCCATAAGAAGACAATCTGCTCGTGAAAAATCCCCAGCCAGGTCGCACAAAACTATGAATAGACGATTTAACTGAGACCTTTTTGTTCGTTGAGAGGTCGCTGCTGTCTCCACAGGTTAATTTTTACTCCAAGCAACCAATTCTCCTCAAAATGTAGTGGTACAATAGTACCTTTTAGGCTACATGAGGTATATATATATATATATAGACAGTCCCCCCTTAGGCCAGCCGAATTTCTGGTTCCTTCCAGCTGATTTCCAGTGTTCAATGTATCCGGTTAACGAATAGTTTTGAGTGGCCCATGTTTTCTGAAAGGCGAGAACATCATGTCTACGGATCTATATGTAACCTACATTACATCGAAATTACCTGCATAAAAGTCAAACAACGCAACGGGGTGGGGGGGCACCATTGTAATATCCAGCGCAACAAATCTACCACCAAGATGAGCAGCGACTGTAAAACTGAACAACACTCAACAGATGACTTACGTTGGGGTCATTCAGGAGACTTCCGACACTGCACAAGAGAATGTGGAAAGCATCCTTTTCGAGCAAGAACAAAGGGGGTGTACAGCTTGGGAACTTATAACCAAGAATTAATCTACACTACCCCGTGGTTCTCATTCCAGTAATGAACGTATGTCATGAATCACCAAAGGCACGTAAGAACGAAAATTACCTGTTGAATAAAGAACAATAAATGTGTTTAAGTACATTCTAAAACTTTTCACTGTCTAATCAGGAACCTTTTTTAGTGTGACATTGCATTTTATCCTCCACGATCCTGAGAAATTAACGGCCACATGCATCAAAGTCCGTTTTTGCGATTCCTTATTTGCGGGATGCATGATTGAAATTGCATAAAATTTGCGATTCGGTAAAAATCCCCATAGGCCCAAAAGGCCCATAGGAATCAATGGGAATTGCGAATTCGCAAATTGGAATTCGCAAATTGTTAATGCATTCCATGGGTGCAGGGCGGGGTCCAAAGGACCCCCCCTGCACCCCTGAAATGTATTTTAAAATGGATGTTTCACACACACATGTCCTAAGGACATGTGTGTCTGTAACATGACAGTGTTTCAAATGCTAATTTGAGCATTTTAAACCTTTTTCGCAAATTACCACGAGGTTCACCCTCGTGGTAATTTGCCCCCCCTAATTGCGAATTCGCAATTTTAAAAACAATCATGCATTGCTTTTAAGGAATCGCAAATTTGCGATTCCTTAGAAGCAATCGCATTTTTGGAAATCGCTAAAAATAGTGATTTTTCCAAAAATGATTGATGCATACTAAAAAGGTATTTAGGAATCGCAAACGGCTGATTTTACCGAATCGCACCGTTTGTGATTCCTAAATACCTTGATGCATGTGGCCGATAGTGCCTTATTACCAGTTCACATCAAAACTACATCGCACATAAGGCAGCATTATTAGACACTTCCTCCCTCAAGCGGCTCCAAAAAACTGCTACCCAAAATATCTGCCCTTTAACACTTCCTATATTCACATTAAGAGCTCTCTTGGCCCTTGTGCAGACATCAAGAACGATAATTGCTGAGCACTATTAGCCATGGGAATTTGTGACCAATCAGAGCACATGCGGGAGGGCAAACAACAAAGTCCCTCCCTCCGAATCTACTTTCTGTTCCAGGACAAATAAAACAGAGACAGCACATGTTTTACTAATCCCACACGGCAGGACTACAAGCTGCAGTGCCGCCTCATGGAACTGTAATACCCGCATACATTCCAGGTAAAACTAACCAAATATATTTTTCCTAAAGCTGTCTCACTTTCACTTTGCACGTTTATCCTCATAGAGGCACACAAATTCACCTTTTGTACTTTTCCATGAATGTGCTTTACGTCAGCTTTTCTGCACATTTTCTCTTCTTTTAAAACCTAAAAGTTCACTCTGGCTTGTAATAGTTTACGTCTACTGACAACAGGTAGCCAGCACTGCGAAACGCATTAGACATCTAAATCACATCAAGCGAGAAATATAACTTTTTAACACTTATTTTGAAAATGTAGAAGTCCATGTATAACTGTGCCTTGCATAATAAATAAGCCTTTAACTTCTTCCTTAATTCTCTTTGACCTCCACAGCAATTGACCAAATTAAGGCCTATTACCACATGTGCATAAAAGGCAAAAAATACAACATGTTGCCCTAATAGGGTGAGCAAAACTACTCCCCTAAAATAGCACAGACACAGCCCCTCAACGTTTGAGATGGCTGGATCCTTTGGTCCTGAAGAAAGCCATCCAACCCTTTTGGCGACACAGGCTGAAACATGTCAACTGACCACTCACCAGGTGCTTCGGACTTATAGTTATCCAATTAAGCTCCACCCACGTTTTCTAACCATATACCGCCCCTGTGAAAATAAAAACAAACTACACAGGAAAGAAGATATTTTTAATCATTCGTTATTACTCCGACACTCTTCCCACTCACGACTGTTGCACACCAGACAGTCTCCCTCCTGGTGAAGGATGATAAATACCTGGAGAATTTGATGCTCTGGTCCCAAGACCCTATGATGATTCATCCCACTTAAGAGAACCAAGATATACCAATGCCGTCACAGCGTGGTTGAACGTCCTCATCAGAAAATTTCCAAGAGACTCTGGAAAACGACCCAAGTGATTAATTCTTTTTGATTATTTAAGACGTATTAATGTGGCTAGCGTCTGTTACTTTGAGGTGCAGGTCTGCACATGCATTGTGGGTCCAGGGTACAATGCCTTCATGCAGCACTTTGTGATTAGATTGATGGGCCAGCATATGTTGCTTTGTTGTACAGGTCTGTGGTTGTATTAGGTGGTCAGCGTGTGCTTGCTTGTTGTACAGGTCTGTGCATTTATTTAGAGGTCAGCATATGCTGCTTCGATGAGCAGAGCTGTGGTTATTCTGTGGGACCAAGACATGCTGCTTCGATGAGCAGAGCTGTGGTTATTCTGTGGGACCAGGACCTGCTGTTCGATACGCAGGACTGTGGTTATACTGTGGAACCAAGACATGCTGCTTCGATGAGCAGAGCTGTGGTTATTCTGTGGGACCAGGACCTGCTGTTCGATACGCAGGGCTGTGGTTATACTTTGGAACCAAGACATGCTGCTTCGAGGAGCAGAGCTGTGGTTATTGTGTTTTGCAAGAATAAGTTGCTTCAATACACAGAGTGGTGGTTATACTGTGGGACCAAGACATGCTGTTCGATGCGCAGAGCTGTGATTATACAGTGGGACCAGGAACTGCTGTTCGATACGCAGAGCTGTGATTATACTGGGGGACAAGGACAAGTAGCTTTAATACGTAGAGCTGTGGTTATACTGTGGGACCCGGACCTGCTGTTCGATACGCAGAGCTGTGATTATACTGTGGGACCAGGAACTGCTGTTCGATACGCAGAGCTGTGGTTATACTGGGGGACCAAGACATGCTGCTTCGATGAGCAGAGCTGTGGTTATTCTGTGGGACCACACAAGTTGCTTCGATACGCAGAGCTGTGGTTATACTGTAGGACCAATACATGCTGCTTCGATGAGCAGAGCTGTGTGTCATACTGTGGGACTAGGACCTGCTGTTCGATACGCAGAGCTGTGGTTATACTGTGGGACCAGGACCTGCTTTTCGATACGCAGAGCTGTGGTTATACTGGGGGACCAAGACATGCTGCTTCGATGAGCAGAGCTGTGGTTATTCTGTGGGACCACACAAGTTGCTTCGATACGCAGAGCTGTGGTTATACTGTGGGACCAAGACATGCTGCTTCGATGAGCAGAGCTGTGTGTCATACTGTGGGACTAGGACCTGCTGTTTGATACGCAGAGCTGTGGTTATACTGTGGGACCAGGACCTGCTGTTCGATACGCAGAGCTGTGGTTATACTGTGGGACCAAGACATACTGCTTCGATGAGCAGAGCTGTGGTTATTCTGTGGGACCAGGATATGCTGCTTCGATACGCAGAGCTGTGGTTATACTGTGGAACCAAAACATGCTGCTTCGATGAGCAGAGCTGTGGTTAAACTGTGGGACCAAGACATGCTGCTTCGATGTGGGACCAAGACATGCTGCTTCGATGAGCAGAGCTGTGGTTATTCTGTGGGACCAGGACAAGTTGCTTCGATACGCAGAGCTGTGGTTAAACTGTGGGACCAAGACATGCTGCTTCGATACGCAGAGCGGTGATTATACTGTGGGACCAGGACCTGCTGTTCGATACGCAGAGCTGTGGTTATTCCATGGTACCAAGACCTGCTGCTTCAATGAGCAGAGCTGTGGTTATACTGTGGGACCAAGACATGCTGCTTCGATGAGCAGAGCTGTGATTAAACTCTGGGACTAGGACCTGCTGTTCGATACGCAGAGCTGCGGTTATTCTGTGGGACCAAGACATGCTGCTTCAATACGCAGAGCTGTGGTTATACTGTGGGACCAGGACATGCTGCTTCGATGAGCAGAGCTGTGGTTATACTGTGGGACCAAGACATGCTGCATCGATGAGCAGAGCTGTGGTTATACTGTGGAACCAAGACATGCTGCTTCGATGAGCAGAGCTGTGGTTATACTGTGGAACCAAGACATGCTGCTTCAATGAGCAGAGCTGTGGTTATACTGTGGAACCAAGACATGCTGCTTCGATGAGCAGAGCTGTGATTATACTGTGGAACCAAGACATGTTGCTTCGATGAGCAGAGCTGTGTGTCATACTGTGGGACCAGGACCTGCTTTTGATACGCAGAGCTGTGGTTATACTGTGGGACCAAGACATGCTGTTCGATGCGCAGAGCTGTGTGTCATACTGTGGGACCAGGTCCTGCTGTTCGATATGCAGAGCTGTGGTTATACTGTGGGACCAAGACATGCTGCTTCAATGAGAGGAGCTGTGGTTATTCTGTGGAACCAGGACCTGCTGTTCGATACGCAGAGCTGTGGTTAAAATCACGAGCCTGAATATAGCTGTGGTGGTACTGTTGAGGCGGGCTATACTGCTTTGATGTGAAGGGCTGTTGTTGCTAGGGGTGGGCGCTCCAATGGCAGAGTTTGCAGTTTTGTCCACTCCATAGAGAGTACGGACTTCCGAAAAAAGCCCAAGCCCTGGGCACTCCCCTCACCCCCAAGGAAAGCGTCAAGAGCCTAGGAGTGTGGCTGGACAGCAAGCTGTCCTTCTCCACCCAGGCTACCAAACTGTCCGCCACCTGCTTCGGCATCCTCAAATCCCTAAGGAAGGTCCTTCCACTTCTGCCTCCAGAGGCCAGTAAAGTGGCAGTCCAAGGCCTGATCCAGTCCCGCCTTGACACAAACAATGCTCTATACGTGGGGGCTCCCGAGATGACCCTCAGGAAACTCCAGATAGTGCAAAACTGCACTGCGCGCACCCTGTTAAAGATTCCTCGAGCTCAATCAGCCAGATCTGCACTAAAAAGTCTTCACTGGCTGCCAGTTAAACACAGAGTGTCATTCAAGGCGCTGTGCATTGCACACCGAGCATTCTGGAAAACAGGACCTGCTATTAATAGCAAGCTCGTCATCCCCTACCAACCAAACAGGAACCTCCGCTCCTCTGAGGCCCTTCTGGCAGTGGTCCCCCGAGTGAAGAGAGCCAGAGCCGGGGGTAGGATGTTCTCAGTGAACACCGCCAAACTTTGGAACACCCTCCCCCTCTCACTCCGCTCCAACCCGGACCTGCTGTCATTCCGTAAAAAGCTGAAGACCTTACTATTCACCAAAGTCTCCGAGCTATAATGTGTCATGTCACCGAGCCCTTCGATTCTTACCCCCCAGCGCTTGGACGCCCCCGGGCAGCAATCGCGCTCAATAAATCTATTTCCATTCCATTCCATTCCATTCCATTCCACAGAGCATAGTTTTTTCTATCGAGTGACTCACCAGCGTTAAGTTGGTGAGTGCTTGTGAGAAGAAATTGCATGCTAAACCTTCTCCCGGCGAGATTTCTCAACACGGAGAGTCGAGGTAGATCGCAACCGTTCACATTGAGAAATCTGCCACTCGAGTTGAGGAAGTTGCCGATTGAGGAGAATATTTACTTGTGCGGCAGAAAGCAGCAGCGCCCTCCTGGTGTGACATTTAGTGCTAATTGCGCTTTCACAGCATGTGAGTAAATCCCAGCACTAAAAATCAGTGCGAGCAGCACGACTTAACAGACTCCACCGCTGGTGGAACTCCGACGAGCGCGGCACTTCACAGTGTTCTGCGGGGTAAACCACTGCGAACTCCACCCAGGTCTAGTTGTTGCAATGGGGGCCAGGACATGCTGATGTGCAGGCCTGTGGTTGTCGTGTGGGGCCAGGACATGCTGATGTGCAGGCCCGTGGTTGTCGTGTGCGGCCAGGACATGCTGAGGTGCAGGCCTGTGGTTGTCGTGTGGGGCCTGGACATGCTGATGTGCAGGCCTATGGTTGTCGTGTGGGGCCAGGACATGCTGATGTGCAGGCCCGTGGTTGTCGTGTGGGGCCAGGACATGCTGAGGTGCAGGCCTGTGGTTGTCATGTGGGCCAGGACATGCTGATGTGCAGGCCTGTGGTTGTCGTGTGCGGCCTGGACATGCTGCTGTGCACGCCTGTCGTTGTCGTGTGCGGCTAGGACATGCTGATGTGCACGCCTGTCGTTGTCGTGTGCGGCCAGGACATGCTGATGTGCAGGTCTGTCGTTGTCGTGTGGGGCATGGACATGCTGCTGTGCAGGCCTGTGGTAGCTGTGTGGGGCCAGGACATGCTGATATGCAGGCCTGTGGTTGTCGTGTGGGGTCAGGACATGCTGCTGTGCAGGCCTGTGGTTGTCGTGTGGGTCCTGGACATACTCCTGTGCAGGCCTGTGGTTGCCGTGTGGGGTTAGGACATGCTGATGTGCAGGCCTGTGGTTGTCGTGTGTGGCCTAGACATGCTGCTGTGCACGCCTGTCGTTGTCGTGTGCGGCCAGGACATGCAAATGTGCAGGTCTGTCGTTGTCGTGAGGGGCATGGACATGCTGCTGTGCAGGCCTGTGGTTGCTGTGTGGGGCCAGGACATGCTGATATGCAGGCCTGTGGTTGTCGTGTGGGGTCAGGACATGCTGCTGTGCAGGCCTGTGGTTGTCGTGTGGGTCCTGGACATACTCCTGTGCAGGCCTGTGGTTGCCGTGTGGGGTTAGGACATGCTGATGTGCAGGCCTGTGGTTGCCGTGTGGGGTCAGGACATGCTCCTGTGCAGGCCTGTGGTTGTCATGTGGGCCAGGACATGCTGATGTGCAGGCCTGTGGTTGTCGTGTGGGGCCAGGACATGCTGATGTGCAGGCCTGTACTTGTCGTGTGGGGCCAGGACATGCTGATGTGCAGGCCTGTGGTTGTCGTGTGGGGCCTGGACATGCTGATGTGCAGGTTTGTGTTTGTCATGTGGGCCAGGACATGCTGATGTGCAGGCCTGTGGTTGCTGTGTGGGGCCAGGACATGCTGATATGCAGGCCTGTGGTTGTCGTGTGGGGCCAGGACATGCTGATGCTGCAGGCCTGTGGTTGTCGTGTGGGGTCAGGACATGCTGATATGCAGGCCTGTGGTTGTCGTGTGGGACCAGGACATGCTGATGTGCAGGCCTGTGGTTGCCGTGTGGGGTCAGGACATGCTGATGTGCAGGCATGTGGTTGTCGTGTGGGGTCAGGACATGCTCCTCCTCATGTGGTCCAGGTCATGCTGATGTGCAGGCCTGTGCTTGTCGTGTGGGGCCTGGACATGCTGAGGTGCAGGCCTGTGGTTGTCATGTGGGGCCAGGAAATGCTGATGTGCAGGTCTGTGGTATGCAATGTGGGCCAGGACATGGTGATGTGCAGGCCTGTGGTTGTCGTGTGGGGCCAGGACATGCTGATGTGCAGGCCTGTGGTTGTTGTGTGGGGCCTGGATATGCTGATGTGCAGGTTTGTGGTTGTCATGTGGGCCAGGACATGCTGATGTGCAGGCCTGTGGTTGTCGTGTGGGGTCAGGACACGCTCCTGTGCAGGCCTGTGGTTGTCATGTGGGCCAGGACATGCTGATGTGCAGGCCTGTGGTTGTCTTGTGGGGCCTGGACATGCTGATGTGCAGGTCTGTGGTTGCCGTGTGGGGCCTGGACATGCTGCTGTGCAGAACTGTGGTTGTCGTGTGGGGCTTGGATATGCTGATGTGCAGGCCTGTGGTTGTCATGTCGGGCCAGGACATGCTGCTGTGCACGCCTGTGGTTGTTATGTGGGGCCTGGACATGCTGAGGTGCAGGTCTGTGGTTGTCGTGTGGGGTCAGGACATGCTGATATGCAGGCCTGTGGTTGTCGTGTGGGACCAGGACATGCTGATATGCAGGCCTGTGGTTGTCATGTGGGCCAGTACATGCTGATGTGCAGGCCTGTGGTTGCCGTGTGGGGTCAGGACATGCTGATGTGCAGGCATGTGGTTGTCGTGTGGGGTCAGGACATGCTGCTGTGCAGGTCTGTGGTTGCCGTGTGGGGTCAGGACATGCTGATGTGCAGGCCTGTGGTTGTCATGTCGGGCCTGGATATGCTGATGTGCAGGCCTGTGGTTGCCGTGTGGGGCCTGGACATGCTGAGGTGCAGGCCTGTGATTGTCGTGTGGGGTGAGGACATGCTGATGTGCACGCTGTGGTTGTCATGTGGGGCCTGGACATGCTGCTGTGAAGGCCTGTGGTTGTCGTGTGGGGTCAGGACATGCTGTGGTGCAGGCCTGTGGTTGTCGTGTGGGGTGAGGACATGCTGATGTGCTAGCCTGTGGTTCTCGTGTGGGGTGAGGACATGCTGCTGTGCACGTCTGTCATTGTCGTGTGCGGCAGGACATGCTGATGTGCATGCCTGTCGTTGTCGTGTGCGGCCAGGACATGCTGATGTGCAGGCCTGTGGTTGTTATGTGGGGCCTGGACATGCTGCTGTGCAGGCCTGTGGTTGTCGTGTGGGGCCTGGATATGCTGATGTGCAGGCCTGTGGTTGTCGTGTGGGGCCAGGACATGCTGATGTGCAGGCCTGTGGTTGTCGTGTGGGGCCTGGATATGCTGATGTGCAGGTTTGTGGTTGTCATGTGGGCCAGGACATGCTGATGTGCAGGCCTGTGGTTGTCGTGTGGGGCCTGGACATGCTGATGTGCAGGCCTGTGGTTGCCGTGTGGGGCCTGGGCATGCTGCCGTGCAGGCCTGTGGTTGTCGTGTGGGGCCTGGATATGCTGATGTGCAGGCCTGTGGCTGTCATGTCGGGCCAGGACATGCTGCTGTGCACGCCTGTGGTTGTTATGTGGGGCCTGGCCATGCTGAGGTGCAGGCCTGTGGTTGTCTTGTGGGGTCAGGACATGTTGATGTGCAGGCATGTGGTTGTCGTGTGGGGCCAGGACATGCTGATGTGCATGCCTGTCGTTGTCGTGTGCGGCCAGGACATGCTGATGTGCAGGTCTGTCGTTGTCGTGTGGGGCCTGGACATGCTGCTGTGCAGGCATGTGGTTGTCGTGTGGGGCCAGGACATGCTGATGTGCATGCCTGTCGTTGTCGTGTGCGGCCAGGACATGCTGATGTGCAGGTCTGTCGTTGTCGTGTGGGGCCTGGACATGCTGCTGTGCAGGCCTATCGTTGCTGTGTGGGGCCAGGACATGCTGATGTGCAGGCCTGTGGTTGATGTGTGGGGTCAGGACATGCTGCTGTGCAGGCCTGTGGTTGTCGTGTGGATCCTGGGCATACTCCTGTGCAGGCCTGTGTTTGCCGTGTGGGGTCAGGACATGCTGATGTGCAGGCCTGTGGTTGCCGTGTGGGGTCAGGACATGCTCCTGTGCAGGCCTGTGGTTGTCATATGGGCCAAGACATGCTGATATGCAGGCCTGTGGTTGTCGTGTGGGGCCAGGACATGCTGATGTGCAGGCCTGTGCTTGTCGTGTGGGGCCAGGACATGCTGATGTGCAGGCCTGTGGTTGTCGTGTGGGGTCTGGACATGCTGATGTGCACGCCTGTGGTTGTCATATGGGCCAAGACATGCTGATATGCAGGCCTGTGGTTGTCGTGTGGGGCCAGGACATGCTGATGTGCAGGCCTGTGGTTGCCGTGTGGGGTCAGGACATGCTCCTGTGCAGGCCTGTGGTTGTCATATGGGCCAAGACATGCTGATATGCAGGCCTGTGGTTGTCGTGTGGGGCCAGGACATGCTGATGTGCAGGCCTGTGCTTGTCGTGTGGGGCCAGGACATGCTCCTGTGCAGGCCTGTGGTTGTCGTGTGGGGTCAGGACATGCTCCTGTGCAGGCCTGTGGTTGTCATGTGGGCCAGGACATGGTGATGTGCAGGCCTGTGGTTGTTGTGTGAGGCCAGGACTTGCTGATGTGCAGGCCTGTGGTTGTCGTGTGGGGCCTGGACATGCTGATGTGCAGGCCTGTGGTTGTCGTGTGGGGCCAGGACATGCTGATGTGCAGGTCTGTGGTTGTCATGTGGGCCAGGACATGCTGATGTGCAGGCCTGTGGTTGTCATGTGGGCCATGTCATGCTGATGTGCAGGCCTGTGCTTGTCGTGTGGGGACTGGACATGCTGAGGTGCAGGCCTGTGGTTGTCATGTGGGGCCAGGAAATGCTGATGTGCAGGTCTGTGGTTGTCATGTGGGTCAGGACATGCTGATGTGCAGGCCTGTGGTTGTCGTGTGGGGCCAGGACATGCTGATGTGCAGGCCTGTGGTTGTCGTGTGGGGCCTGGATATGCTGATGTGCAGGTTTGTGGTTGTCATGTGGGCCAGGACATGCTGATGTGCAGGCCTGTGGTTGTCGTGTGGGGCCTGGACATGCTGATGTGCAGGCCTGTGGTTGCCGTGTGGGGCCTGGGCATGCTGCTGTGCAGGCCTGTGGTTGTCGTGTGGGGCCTGGATATGCTGATGTGCAGGCCTGTGGCTGTCATGTCGGACCAGGACATGCTGCTGTGCACGCCTGTGGTTGTTATGTGGGGCCTGGCCATGCTGAGGTGCAGGCCTGTGGTTGTCTTGTGGGGTCAGGACATGCTGATGTGCAGGCCTGTTGTTGTCGTGTGGGACCAGGACATGCTGATATGCAGGCCTGTGGTTGTCATTTGGGCCAGTACATGCTGATGTGCAGGCCTGTGGTTGCCGTGTGGGGTCAGGACATGCTGATGTGCAGGCATGTGGTTGTCGTGTGGGGTCAGGACATGCTGCTGTGCAGGTCTGTGGTTGCCGTGTGGGTCCTGGATATGCTGATGTGCAGGCCTGTGGTTGTCATGTCGGGCCAGGACATGCTGCTGTGCAGGCCTGTGGTTGCTGTGTGGGGCCTGGACATGCTGAGGTGCAGGCCTGTGGTTGTCGTTTGGGGTGAGGACATGCTGATGTGCACGCCTGTGGTTGTCATGTGGGGCCTGGACATGCTGCTGTGCAGGCCTGTGGTTGTCGTGTGGGGTCAGGACATGCTGAGGTGCAGGCCTGTGGTTGTCGTGTGGGGTGAGGACATGCTGATGTGCACGCCTGTGGTTGTTCTGTGGGGCCTGGACATGCTGAGGTGCAGGCCAGTGGTTGTCATGTGGGCCAGTACATGCTGATGTGCAGGCCTGTGGTTGCCGTGTGGGGTCAGGACATGCTGATGTGCAGGCATGTAGTTGTCGTGTGCGGTCAGGACATGCTGCTGTGCAGGTCTGTGGTTGCCGTGTGGGGCCTGGATATATATGCTGATGTGCAGGCCTGTGGTTGTCATGTCAGGCCAGTACATGCTGCTGTGCAGGCCTGTGGTTGCCGTGTGGGGCCTGGACATGCTGAGGTGCAGGCCTGTGGTTGTCGTGTGGGGTGAGGTCATGCTGATGTGCTGGCCTGTGGTTGTCGTGTGGAACCAGGACATGCTGATATGCAGGCCTGTGGTTGTCCTGTGGGCCAGTACATGCTGATGTGCACGCCTGTGGTTGTTATGTGGGGCCTGGCCATGCTGAGGTGCAGGCCTGTGGTTGTCATGTCGGGCCAGGACATGCTGCTGTGCACGCCTGTGGTTGTTATGTGGGGCCTGGCCATGCTGAGGTGCAGGCCTGTGGTTGTCTTGTGGGGTCAGGACATGCTGATGTGCAGGCCTGTTGTTGTCGTGTGGGACCAGGACATGCTGATATGCAGGCCTGTGGTTGTCATCTGGGCCAGTACATGCTGATGTGCAGGCCTGTGGTTGCCGTGTGGGGCCTGGACATGCTGAGGTGCAGGCCTGTGGTTGTCGTGTGGGGTGAGGACATGCTGATGTGCACGCTGTGGTTGTCATGTGGGGCCTGGACATGCTGCTGTGAAGGCCTGTGGTTGTCGTGTGGGGTCAGGACATGCTGTGGTGCAGGCCTGTGGTTGTCGTGTGGGGTGAGGACATGCTGATGTGCTAGCCTGTGGTTCTCGTGTGGGGTGAGGACATGCTGCTGTGCACGTCTGTCATTGTCGTGTGCGGCCAGGACATGCTGATGTGCATGCCTGTCGTTGTCGTGTGCGGCCAGGACATGCTGATGTGCAGGTCTGTCGTTGTCGTGTGGGGCCTGGACATGCTGCTGTACAGGCCTATCGTTGCTGTGTTGGGCCAGGACATGCTGATGTGCAGGCCTGTGGTTGTTGTGTGGGGTCAGGACATGCTGCTGTGCAGGCCTGTGGTTGTCGTGTGGGGTCAGGACATGCTCCTGTGCAGGCCTGTGGTTGTCATATGGGCCAGGACATGCTGATATGCAGGCCTGTGGTTGTCGTGTGGGGCCAGGACATGCTGATGTGCAGGCCTGTGCTTGTCGTGTGGGGCCAGGACATGCTGATGTGCAGGCCTGTGGTTGTCGTGTGGGGCCTGGACATGCTGATGTGCAGGCCTGTGGTTGTCTTGTGGGGTCAGGACATGCTCCTGTGCAGGCCTGTGGTTGTCATGTGGGCCAGGACATGGTGATGTGCAGGCCTGTGGTTGTTGTGTGAGGCCAGGACATGCTGATGTGCAGGCCTGTGGTTGTCGTGTGGGGCCTGGACATGCTGATGTGCAGGCCTGTGGTTGTCGTGTGGGGCCAGGACATGCTGATGTGCAGGTTTGTGGTTGTCATGTGGGCCAGGACATGCTGATGTGCAGGCCTGTGGTTGTCATGTGGGCCATGTCATGCTGATGTGCAGGCCTGTGCTTGTCGTGTGGGGACTGGACATGCTGATGTGCAGGCCTGTGGTTGTCGTGTGGGGCCTGGATATGCTGATGTGCAGGTTTGTGGTTGTCATGTGGGCCAGGACATGCTGATGTGCAGGCCTGTGGTTGTCGTGTGGGGCCTGGATATGCTGATGTGCAGGTTTGTGGTTGTCATGTGGGCCAGGACATGCTGATGTGCAGGCCTGTGGTTGTCGTGTGGGGCCTGGACATGCTGATGTGCAGGCCTGTGGTTGTCGTGTGGGGCCTGGATATGCTGATGTGCAGGTTTGTGGTTGTCATGTGGGCCAGGACATGCTGATGTGCAGGCCTGTGGTTGTCGTGTGGGGCCTGGACATGCTGATGTGCAGGCCTGTGGTTGCCGTGTGGGGCCTGGGCATGCTGCTGTGCAGGCCTCTGGTTGTCGTGTGGGGCCTGGATATGCTGATGTGCAGGCCTGTGGCTGTCATGTCGGGCCAGGACATGCTGCTGTGCACGCCTGTGGTTGTTATGTGGGGCCTGGCCATGCTGAGGTGCAGGCCTGTGGTTGTCTTGTGGGGTCAGGACATGCTGATGTGCAGGCCTGTGGCTGTCATGTCGGGCCAGGACATGCTGCTGTGCACGCCTGTGGTTGTTATGTGGGGCCTGGCCATGCTGAGGTGCAGGCCTGTTGTTGTCGTGTGGGACCAGGACATGCTGATATGCAGGCCTGTGGTTGTCATTTGGGCCAGTACATGCTGATGTGCAGGCCTTTGGTTGCCGTGTGGGGTCAGGACATGCTGATGTGCAGGCATGTGGTTGTCGTGTGGGGTCAGGACATGCTGCTGTGCAGGTCTGTGGTTGCCGTGTGGGTCCTGGATATGCTGATGTGCAGGCCTGTGGTTGTCATGTCGGGCCAGGACATGCTGCTGTGCAGGCCTCTGGTTGCTGTGTGGGGCCTGGACATGCTGAGGTGCAGGCCTGTGGTTGTCGTTTGGGGTGAGGACATGCTGATGTGCACGCCTGTGGTTGTCATGTGGAGCCTGGACATGCTGCTGTGCAGGCCTGTGGTTGTCGTGTGGGGTCAGGACATGCTGAGTTGCAGGCCTGTGGTTGTCGTGTGGGGTGAGGACATGCTGATGTGCACGCCTGTGGTTGTTCTGTGGGGCCTGGACATGCTGAGGTGCAGGCCAGTGGTTGTCATGTGGGCCAGTACATGCTGATGTGCAGGCCTGTGGTTGCCGTGTGGGGTCAGGACATGCTGATGTGCAGGCATGTAGTTGTCGTGTGCGGTCAGGACATGCTGCTGTGCAGGTCTGTGGTTGCCGTGTGGGGCCTGGATATGCTGATGTGCAGGCCTGTGGTTGTCATGTCAGGCCAGTACATGCTGCTGTGCAGGCCTGTGGTTGCCGTGTGGGGCCTGGACATGCTGAGGTGCAGGCCTGTGGTTGTCGTGTGGGGTGAGGTCATGCTGATGTGCTGGCCTGTGGTTGTCGTGTGGAACCAGGACATGCTGATATGCAGGCCTGTGGTTGTCGTGTGGGCCAGTACATGCTGATGTGCACGCCTGTGGTTGTTATGTGGGGCCTGGCCATGCTGAGGTGCAGGCCTGTGGTTGTCATGTCGGGCCAGGACATGCTGCTGTGCACGCCTGTGGTTGTTATGTGGGGCCTGGCCATGCTGAGGTGCAGGCCTGTGGTTGTCTTGTGGGGTCAGGACATGCTGATGTGCAGGCCTGTTGTTGTCGTGTGGGACCAGGACCTGCTGATATGCAGGCCTGTGGTTGTCATCTGGGCCAGTACATGCTGATGTGCAGGCCTGTGGTTGCCGTGTGGGGTCAGGACATGCTGATGTGCAGGCATGTGGTTGTCGTGTGGGGTCAGGACATGCTGCTGTGCAGGTCCGTGGTTGCCGTGTGGGGCCTGGATATGCTGATGTGCAGGCCTGTGGTTGTCATGTCGGGCCAGGACATGCTGCTGTGCAGGCCTGTGGTTGCCGTGTGGGGCCTGGACATGCTGAGGTGCAGGCCTGTGGTTGTCGTGTGGGGTGAGGACATGCTGATGTGCACGCCTGTGGTTGTCATGTGGGGCCTGGACATGCTGCTGTGCAGGCCTGTGGTTGTCGTGTGGGGTCAGGACATGCTGAGGTGCAGGCCTGTGGTTTTCGTGTGGGGTGAGGACATGCTGATGTGCACGCCTGTGGTTGTTATGTGGGGCCTGGACATGCTGAGGTGCAGGCCAGTGGTTGTCATGTGGGCCAGTACATGCTGATGTGCGGGCATGTGGTTGTCGTGTGTCGTCAGGACATGCTGCTGTGCAGGTCTGTGGTTGCTGTGTGGGGCCTGGATATGCTGATGTGCAGGCCTGTGGTTGTCATGTCAGGCCAGGACATGCTGCTGTGCAGGCCTGTGGTTGCCGTGTGGGGCCTGGACATGCTGAGGTGCAGGCCTGTGGTTGTTGTGTGGGGCCTGGACATGCTGAGGTGCAGGCCAGTGGTTGTCATGTGGGCCAGTACATGCTGATGTGCAGGCATGTGGTTGTCGTGTGTCGTCAGGACATGCTGCTGTGCAGGTCTGTGGTTGCCGTGTGGGGCCTGGATATGCTGATGTGCAGGCCTGTGGTTGTCATGTCAGGCCAGGACATGCTGCTGTGCAGGCGTGTGGTTGTCCTGTCGGGCCAGGACATGCTGCTGTGCAGGCCTGTGGTTGCCGTGTGGGGCCTGGACATGCTGAGGTGCAGGCCTGTGGTTGTCTGTTGTGTGGGGTGAGGACATGCTGATGTGCACGCCTGTGGTTGTCATGTGATGTGAGAAGTTGGCCTGATATATAATGTTCACTATTCTAGTGAGCACTTTGTATCAGTCCAAACAACCATTATTGATGATTGGTTGTAAGTCAACCTTATAGACCAGCTATCCTAGTAGCATGGATGCGAGCAGTCTTCGGGCTAAACTCTAGAGGGCGTGTTAAGCCAGCTGTTATACCATCACATATACCCCTTGAACACCAAGTGAAAGGACACCACACAAGTGTTATGAAAATAAACAGTGTATTTATTTAGATCACAACAGCCCTGTACTCTTTATGAGGACAGGGTACTAAGCACACAACAAAACTCTTACGAAAATACTTTAAGTTGCACAATTTACACAAATGCCCGAGGGGCACGGAAAACCATATACTATGAAAGTGGAATGCGAAATTACTAGCAGGTAAGTACTGGACTAATAGGCTTTGGAATCGCTAGGACTACGTTACTGAACCTTCAGATTACTAGTAGGAGGCCTAGGGGACTCGGGTGGAGAGTGTGCACTCTCACGCGGGATGCGGGACAAAGTCTATGGAGGCTAGTAAAAGCAAAGTTAGTGTTCTCGGGCAAACCCGACTAGGTAGGCTGAAAAACGAAAAGGATCTGAACCCTTCGATAGTGAGGCTATGCTGGGGCACCGAAATGCTGAAGTTACCTAGCCCAGGGGCTGCGGCTGTATAGGTTTGGAAAGACGTCGGGAATCCTCGTTGCAGTCTATGGAGCCTGAAAGAAGAAGTTGCTGGCAGGCGACCAGTGAAGAATGTTCGGTGGATCCAAGCCTGGATGTAAGATGGAAGACACCTGTAAGCAGAGGGGACCAAGTTCTGAATCACTACCCAGTGATTAGATGGGCACCAGGATGGCACCGGATGGAGTCACCTCGACCAGGTGAGTGGGCGACGCTGGGCTCTGCAGTCTCACGGACCAGGAGGCGTTGTCCGCAACCAGGATGGAGGTGCGAGCTGTCCCACGATGGTTGCTGCTGTCGACGTCGCTGGACCCAGGATTGGGGCAACAAGTCTCTGCAAATTCAAGCCCACGAGGTGGACCTAAAATGGCGTCTGGAGTGGACCAGGAGGGTCCGGGGTGCTCCTCTTTTTGAAGGGAGCAAGGGCCAGTCTGGAGCAACTAGACCAGCAGTGGTGATGTCGTCGGTCATCGTCGGGAAGGCCACAAGCCAGCGGGCTAGTAGCCAGACAACGCGGTGAGCAGCAAAAAGCAGAAGGGCCCCACGCAGATCTCGTGGATGCTGGGGGGCTGGACTTCGGTGCTGGAGCTGCTCAGGGTCGGGGCTTCTCGGACCTCAAAGCACTTACCAGAGGATCCCTCGGCGGTCGTGCTGGATAGAAGTCGTGCAGTTCTGATGATCGCCGGTCCCTCGAGGTCTCGTCGCACCTACGGTTCTCAGCTTAGCTGTAGAGGTAGGTAGAGGTCAGAGGTACCAGGAAAGCTGGGTCTCGTCGTACTGGTCGGTCGGATTCCGGAGGAAGGACGTGCAGCAAACCGCAGTGTTCTTAGATGGTGATGCGGGTACAGGGTGACTACTCCTTAGTCACAAGGGAGAAATCTTGAGAAGAAGTCGAGAGATCCTTTCGTAGAAAGTAGTTTCTTGATTCAAAGATGATCTAATTTGGAAGGGTCCCCGCTCCTGCCTTTATCCTAAAAAAAGGGGTGGGTACGCGACTAGGTCCTGCCCTAGGGGTGGGACCAGGAAGGGGGGTGGTTACACCCCTCTCCCATGCCGGACTATCCCCAGCTCAGGGGCTGGTGTGCCCCTGGAACTGGTTCTAGCCGGCAGATGCGTAGTGAGCACCAGGGTGCCACTTGCAGTCACCTTCCTGTAAAGCCCTGCCTACCCAGGATACACAAAACCCTGTCTGGGATGGTGCTAGCACCGCCCCTGACAGGAAACCCTTTGTCCAGGCTCCCCTCGCTGGAAGGACTCCCATCTGCAGGGGGTCAGACTTGTGTCTGTGGTGGCAGCATCCATTTTGTGATGCTGAGGCTTGAGTTAACTTTAACCGGGGTTCACAGTTACATACATGTCGTGTCCCTCTAGAAGGGTGGAATGCTAACCCCGTCGCCAGAATTGGCGAGGGGTTAGTATTCCAATTCGTATGACACCTTACTCGACATGTTTTGATAAAGCGATACCAAAGATAGCATATAACCGCAAGGATTATAATGCACTTAAGAGTATATGGTATGCGTTATCATGGAACAGCTATTAGGACTTGGTTCCGCAAGCTGCAAATGGGCTCAGCTCATGCCAGAGCACCATCTCACACGATTCCAAGCACTCTGCCTTCAGGATTGTCAAGGCCTGCCATAGGCGTGACTGATAGGAATCTGTGTGTCCATTTTGGGGTTAGATATAGGTATACTATATCTAAAGCAAAGGGTGATTACACCACCTTGCCCCAGCTGTCGTGCAGCCAGTTGTGTCAGATTTAGATGGCCAGCCAGGAGTGGCATAATACATGCTGCAGGCCCTGGTAGGCCCTGGGTACACCTATGCCCTGAGTTACAGGGTCTGATAAGGTGGCCCAGTACCAATTGGATAATGCACCTAAGGTACAGGGAGTCCATTTGACAGAGAGAGCAGTAGGCCTGAGGTCCTGATTGGCAGGGTCCCAGGTCGACTAAGTCGGAAAACCAGCAAAACACCAGGCAAAAAGTTGGGGGCAACCATAGTCAGGTATCCACCTTCCTACAATGTGGGGCCTGGACATGCTGCTGTGCAGGCCTGTGATTGTCGTTTGGGGTCAGGACATGCTGAGGTGCAGGCCTGTGGTTGTCGTGTGGGGTGAGGACATGCTGATGTGCAGGCCTGTGGTTGTCGTGTGGGGTGAGGACATGCTGCTGTGCATGCCTGTTGTTGTCGTGTGCGGCCAGGACATGCTGATGTGCACGCCTGTGGTTGCCATGTGGGGCCAGGACATGCTGAGGTGCAGGCCTGTGGTTGTCGTGTGGGGTGAGGACATGCTGATGTGCAGGCCTGTGGTTGTCGTGTGGGGTGAGGACATGCTGCTGTGCATGCCTGTCGTTGTCGTGTGCGGCCAGGACATGCTGATGTGCACGCCTGTGGTTGCCATGTGGGGCCAGGACATGCTGAGGTGCAGGCCTGTGGTTGTCGTGTGGGGTGAGGACATGCTGATGTGCACGCCTGTGGTTGTCGTGTGGGGTCAGGACATGCTGCTGTGCAGGCCTGTGGTTGTCGTGTGGGTCATGGACATACTCCTGTGCAGGCCTGTGGTTGCCGTGTGGGGTCAGGACATGCTGACGTGCAGGCCTGTGGTTGCCGTGTGGGGTCAGGACATGTTCCTGTGCAGGCCTGTGGTTGTCATGTGGGTCAGGACATGCTGATGTGCAGGCCTGTGGTTGTCGTGTGGGGCCAGGACATGCTGATGTACAGGCCTGTATTTGTCGTGTGGGGCCAGGACATGCTGATGTGCAGGCCTGTGGTTGTCGTGTGGGGCCTTGACATGCTGATGTGCAGGCCTGTGGTTGTCGTGTGGGGTCAGGACATGCTCCTGTGCAGGCCTGTGGTTGTCATGTGGGCCAGGACATGGTGATGTGCAGGCCTGTGGTTGTCGTGTGAGGCCAGGACATGCTGATGTGCAGGCCTGTGGTTGTCGTGTGGGGCCTGGACATGCTGATGTGCAGGCCTGTGGTTGTCGTGTGGGGCCAGGACATGCTGATGTGTAGGTTTGTGGTTGTCATGTGGGCCAGGACATGCTGATGTGCAGGCCTGTGCTTGTCGTGTGGGGCCTGGACATGCTGAGGTGCAGGCCTGTGGTTGTCATGTGGGCCAGGACATGCTGATGTGCAGGCCTGTGGTTGTCATGTGGGGCCAGGAAATGCTGATGTGCAGGTCTGTGGTTGTCATGTGGGCCAGGACATGCTGATGTGCAGGCCTGTGGTTGTCGTGTGGGGCCAGGACATGCTTATGTGCAGGCCTGTGGTTGTCGTGTGGGGCCTGGATATGCTGATGTGCAGGTTTGTGGTTTCATGTGGGCCAGGACATGCCGATGTGCAGGCCTGTGGTTGTCGTATGGGGTCAGGACATGCTCCTGTGCAGGCCTGTGGTTGTCATGTGGGCCAGGACATGCTGATGTGCAGGCCTGTGGTTGTCGTGTGGGGCCTAGACATGCTGATGTGCAGGCCTGTTGTTGCCGTGTGGGGCCTGGACATGCTGCTGAGCAGGCCTGTGGTTGTCGTGTGGGGCCTGGATATGCTGATGTGCAGGCCTGTGGTTGTTGTGTGGGACCAGGACATGCTGATATGCAGGCCTGTGGTTGTCATGTGGGCCAGTACATGCTGATGTGCAGGCCTGTGGTTGCCGTATGGGGTCAGGACATGCTGATGTGCAGGCATGTGGTTGTTGTGTGGGGTCAGGACATGCTGCTGTGCAGGTCTGTGGTTGCCGTGTGGGGTCTGGATATGCTGATGTGCAGGCCTGTGGTTGTCATGTCGGGCCAGGACATGCTGCTGTGCAGGCCTGTGGTTGCCGTGTGGGGCCTGGACATGCTGAGGTGCAGGCCTGTGGTTGTCGTGTGGGGTGAGGACATGCTGATGTGCACACCTTTGGTTGTCATGTGGGGCCAGTACATGCTGCTGTGCAGGCCTGTGGTTGCCGTGTGGGGCCTGGACATGCTGAGGTGCAGGCCTGTGGTTGTCGTGTGGGGTGAGGTCATGCTGATGTGCTGGCCTGTGGTTGTCGTGTGGAACCAGGACATGCTGATATGCAGGCCTGTGGTTGTCGTGTGGGCCAGTACATGCTGATGTGCACGCCTGTGGTTGTTATGTGGGGCCTGGCCATGCTGAGGTGCAGGCCTGTGGTTGTCATGTCGGGCCAGGACATGCTGCTGTGCACGCCTGTGGTTGTTATGTGGGGCCTGGCCATGCTGAGGTGCAGGCCTGTGGTTGTCTTATGGGGTCAGGACATGCTGATGTGCAGGCCTGTTGTTGTCGTGTGGGACCGGGGCATGCTGATATGCAGGCCTGTGGTTGTCATCTGGGCCAGTACATGCTGATGTGCAGGCCTGTGGTTGCCGTGTGTGGTCAGGACATGCTGATGTGCAGGCATGTGGTTGTCGTGTGGGGTCAGGACATGCTGCTGTGCAGGTCCGTGGTTGCGGTGTGGGGCCTGGATATGCTGATGTGCAGGCCTGTGGTTGTCATGTCGGGCCAGGACATGCTGATGTGCAGGCCTGTGGTTGTCGTGTGGGGTGAGGACATGCTGCTGTGCAGGCCTGTGGTTGTCGTGTGGGGCCTGGACATGCTGATGTGCAGGTCTGTGGTTGTCATGTGGGTCAGGACATGCTGCTGTGCAGGCCTGTGGTTGCCGTGTGGGGCCTGGACATGCTGAGGTGCAGGCCTGTGGTTGTCGGTTGGGGTGAGGACATGCTGATGTGCACGCCTGTGGTTGTCATGTGGGGCCTGGACATGCTGCTGTGCAGGCCTGTGGTTGTCGTGTGGGGTCAGGACATGCTGAGGTGCAGGCCTGTGGTTGTCGTGTGGGGCGAGGACATGCTGATGTGCACGCCTGTGGTTGTTATGTGGGGCCTGGACATGCTGAGGTGCAGGCCAGTGGTTGTCATGTGGGCCAGTACATGCTGATGTGCAGGCACGTGGTTGTCGTGTGTCGTCAGGACATGCTGCTGTGCAGGTCTGTGGTTGCCGTGTGGGGCCTGGATATGCTGATGTGCAGGCCTGTGGTTGTCATGTCAGGCCAGGACATGCTGCTGTGAAGGCCTGTGGTTGCCGTGTGGGGCCTGGACATGCTGAGGTGCAGGCCTGTGGTTGTTGTGTGGGGCCTGGACATGCTGAGGTGCAGGCCAGTGGTTGTCATGTGGGCCAGTACATGCTGATGTGCAGGCATGTGGTTGTCGTGTGTCGTCAGGACATGCTGCTGTGCAGGTCTGTGGTTGCCGTGTGGGGCCTGGATATGCTGATGTGCAGGCCTGTGGTTGTCATGTCAGGCCAGGACATGCTGCTGTGCAGGCGTGTGGTTGTCCTGTCGGGCCAGGACATGCTGCTGTGCAGGCCTGTGGTTGCCGTGTGGGGCCTGGACATGCTGATGTGCACGCCTGTGGTTGTCATGTGATGTGAGAAGTTGGCCTGATATATAATGTTCACTATTCTAGTGAGCACTTTGTATCAGTCCAAACAACCTTTATTGATGATTGGTTGTAAGTCAACCTTATAGACCAGCTATCCTAGTAGCATGGATGCGAGCAGTCTTCGGGCTAAACTCTAGAGGGCGTGTTAAGCCAGCTGTTATACCATCACATATACCCCTTGAACACCAAGTGAAAGGACACCACACAAGTGTTATGAAAATAAACAGTGTATTTATTTAGATCACAACAGCCCTGTACTCTTTATGAGGACAGGGTACTAAGCACACAACAAAACTCTTACGAAAATACTTTAAGTTGCACAATTTACACAAATGCCCGAGGGGCACGGAAAACCATATACTATGAAAGTGGAATGCGAAATTACTAGCAGGTAAGTACTGGACTAATAGGCTTTGGAATCGCTAGGACTACGTTACTGAACCTTCAGATTACTAGTAGGAGGCCTAGGGGACTCGGGTGGAGAGTGTGCACTCTCACGCGGGATGCGGGACAAAGTCTATGGAGGCTAGTAAAAGCAAAGTTAGTGTTCTCGGGCGAACCCGACTAGGTAGGCTGAAAAACGAAAAGGATCTGAACCCTTTGATAGTGAGGCTATGCTGGGGCACCGAAATGCCGAAGTTACCTAGCCCAGGGGCTGCGGCTGCATAGGTTTGGAAAGACGTCGGGAATCCTTGTTGCAGTCTATGGAGCCTGAAAGAAGAAGTTGCTGGCCAGTGAAGATTGTTCGGTGGATCCAAGCCTGGATCGAAGATGGAAGACACCTGTATGCAGGGGGGACCAAGTTCTGAATCACTACCCAGTGATTAGATGGGCACCAGGATGGCACCGGATGGAGTCACCTCGACCAGGTGAGTGGGCGACGCTGGGCTCTGCAGTCTCACGGACCAGGAGGCGTTGTCCGCAACCAGGATGGAGGTGCGAGCTGTCCCACGATGGTTGCTGCTGTCGACGTCGCTGGACCCAGGATTGGGGCAACAAGTCTCGGCAAATTCAAGCCCACGCGGTGGACCTAAAATGGCGTCTGGAGTGGACCAGGAGGGTCCGGGGTGCTCCTCTTTTGGAAGGGAGCAAGGGCCAGTCTGGAGCAACCAGACCAGCAGTGGTGATGTCGTCGGTCATCGTCGGGAAGGCCACAAGCCAGCGGGCTAGTAGCCAGACAACGCGGTGAGCAGCAAAAAGCAGAAGGGCCCCACGCAGATCTCGTGGATGCTGGGGGGCTGGACTTCGGTGCTGGAGCTGCTCAGGGTCGGGGCTTCTCGGACCCCAAAGCACTTACCAGAGGATCCCTCGGCGGTCGTGCTGGATAGAAGTCGTGCAGTTCTGATGATGGCCGGTCCCTCGAGGTCTCGTCGCACCTACGGTTCTCAGCTTAGCTGTAGAGGTAGGTAGAGGTCAGAGGTACCAGGAAAGCTGGGTCTCGTCGTACTGGTCGGTCGGATTCCGGAGGAAGGACGTGCAGCAAACCGCAGTGTTCTTAGATGGTGATGCGGGTACAGGGTGACTACTCCTTAGTCACAAGGGAGAAATCTTGAGAAGAAGTCGAGAGATCCTTTCGTAGAAAGTAGTTTCTTGATTCAAAGATGATCTAATTTGGAAGGGTCCCCGCTCCTGCCTTCATCCTAAAGAAAGGGGTGGGTACGCGACTAGGTCCTGCCCTAGGGGTGGGACCAGGAAGGGGGGTGGTTACACCCCTCTCCCATGCCGGACTATCCCCAGCTCAGGGGCTGGTGTGCCCCTGGAACTGGTTCTAGCCGGCAGATGCGTTGTGAGCACCGGGGTGCCACTTGCAGTCACCTTCCTGTAAAGCCCTGCCTGCCCAGGATACACAAAACCCTGTCTGGGATGGTGCTAGCACCGCCCCTGACAGGAAACCCTTTGTCCAGGCTCCCCTCGCTGGAAGGACTCCCATCTGCAGGGGGTCAGACTTGTGTCTGTGGTGGCAGCATCCATTTTGTGATGCTGAGGCTTGAGTTAACTTTAACCGGGGTTCACAGTTACATACATGTCGTGTCCCTCTAGAAGGGTGGAATGCTAACCCCGTCGCCAGAATTGGCGAGGGGTTAGTATTCCAATTCGTATGACACCTTACTCGACATGTTTTGATAAAGCGATACCAAAGATAGCATATAACCGCAAGGATTATAATGCACTTAAGAGTATATGGTATGCGTTATCATGGAACAGCTATTAGGACTTGGTTCCGCAAGCTGCAAATGGGCTCAGCTCATGCCAGAGCACCATCTCACACGATTCCAAGCACTCTGCCTTCAGGATTGTCAAGGCCTGCCATAGGAGTGACTGATAGGAATCTGTGTGTCCATTTTGGGGTTAGATATAGGTATACTATATCTAAAGCAAAGGGTGATTACACCACCTTGCCCCAGCTGTCGTGCAGCCAGTTGTGTCAGATTTAGATGGCCAGCCAGGAGTGGCATAATACATGCTGCAGCCCCTGGTAGGCCCTGGGTACACCTATGCCCTGAGTTACAGGGTCTGATAAGGTGGCCCAGTACCAATTGGATGTGTACCTAAGGTACAGGGAGTCCATTTGACAGAGAGAGCAGTAGGCCTGAGGTCCTGATTGGCAGAGTCCCAGGCCAACTAAGTCGGAAAACCAGCAAAACACCAGGCAAAAAGTTGGGGGCAACCATAGTCAGGTATCCACCTTCCTACAATGTGGGGCCTGGACATGCTGCTGTGCAGGCCTGTGATTGTCGTTTGGGGTCAGGACATGCTGATGTGCACACCTGTGGTTGTCATGTGGGGCCTGGACATGCTGATGTGCAGGCCTGTGGTTGTCGTGTGGGGCCAGGACATGCTGATGTGCAGGCCTGTGGTTGTCGTGTGGGGCCAGGACATGCTGCTGTGCAGGCCTGTGGTTGTCGTGTGGGGTGAGGACATGCTGATGTGCAGGCCTGTGGTTGTCGTGTGGGGTGAGGACATGCTGCTGTGCATGCCTGTCGTTGTCGTGTGCGGCCAGGACATGCTGATGTGCACGCCTGTGGTTGCCATGTGGGGCCAGGACATGCTGAGGTGCAGGCCTGTGGTTGTCGTGTGGGGTGAGGACATGCTGCTGTGCAGGCCTTTGGTTGTCGTGTGGGTCATGGACATACTCCTGTGCAGGCCTGTGGTTGCCGTGTGGGGTCAGGACATGCTGACGTGCAGGCCTGTGGTTGCCGTGTGGGGTCAGGACATGTTCCTGTGCAGGCCTGTGGTTGTCATGTGGGCCAGGACATGCTGATGTGCAGGCCTGTGGTTGTCGTGTGGGGCCAGGACATGCTGATGTGCAGGCCTGTATTTGTCGTGTGGGGCCAGGACATGCTGATGTGCAGGCCTGTGGTTGTCGTGTGGGGCCTTGACATGCTGATGTGCAGGCCTGTGGTTGTCGTGTGGGGTCAGGACATGCTCCTGTGCAGGCCTGTGGTTGTCATGTGGGCCAGGACATGGTGATGTGCAGGCCTGTGGTTGTCGTGTGAGGCCAGGACATGCTGATGTGCAGGCCTGTGGTTGTCGTGTGGGGCCTGGACATGCTGATGTGCAGGCCTGTGGTTGTCGTGTGGGGCCAGGACATGCTGATGTGCAGGTTTGTGGTTGTCATGTGGGCCAGGACATGCTGATGTGCAGGCCTGTGGTTGTCGTGTGGGGCCTGGACATGCTGAGGTGCAGGCCTGTGGTTGTCATGTGGGCCAGGACATGCTGATGTGCAGGCCTGTGGTTGTCATGTGGGGCCAGGAAATGCTGATGTGCAGGTCTGTGGTTGTCATGTCGGCCAGGACATGCTGATGTGCAGGCCTGTGGTTGTCGTGTGGGGCCAGGACATGCTTATGTGCAGGCCTGTGGTTGTCGTGTGGGGCCTGGATATGCTGATGTGCAGGTTTGTGGTTGTCATGTGGGCCAGGACATGCCGATGTGCAGGCCTGTGGTTGTCGTATGGGGTCAGGACATGCTCCTGTGCAGGCCTGTGGTTGTCATGTGGGCCAGGACATGCTGATGTGCAGGCCTGTGGTTGTCGTGTGGGGCCTAGACATGCTGATGTGCAGGCCTGTTGTTGCCGTGTGGGGCCTGGACATGCTGCTGAGCAGGCCTGTGGTTGTCGTGTGGGGCCTGGATATGCTGATGTGCAGGCCTGTGGTTGTCATGTCAGGCCAGGACATGCTGCTGTGCAGGCCTGTGGTTGTCATGTGGGCCAGTACATGCTGATGTGCAGGCCTGTGGTTGCCGTATGGGGTCAGGACATGCTGATGTGCAGGCATGTGGTTGTTGTGTGGGGTCAGGACATGCTGTTGTGCAGGTCTGTGGTTGCCGTGTGGGGTCTGGATATGCTGATGTGCAGGCCTGTGGTTGTCATGTCGGGCCAGGACATGCTGCTGTGCAGGCCTGTGGTTGCCTGTGGGGCCTGGACATGCTGAGGTGCAGGCCTGTGGTTGTCGTGTGGGGTGAGGACATGCTGATGTGCACACCTGTGGTTGTCATGTGGGGCCTGGACATGCTGCTGTGCAGGCCTGTGGTTGTCGTGTGGGGTCAGGACATGCTGAGGTGCAGAACTGTGGTTGTCGTGTGGGGTGAGGACATACTGATGTGCAGGCCTGTGGTTGTCGTGTTGGGTCAGGACATGCTGCTGTGCAGGCCTGTGGTTGCCGTGTGGGGCCTGGACATGCTGCTGTGCAGGCCTGTGGTTGTCGTGTGGGGCCAGGACATGCTGATGTGCAGGCCTGTGGTTGTCGTGTGTGGCCAGGTCATGCTGATGTGCAGGCCTGTGGTTGTCGTGTGGGGTCAGGACATGCTGCTGTGCACGCCTGTGGTCGCCGTGTGGGGCCAGGACATCCTGCTGTGCATGCCTGTGGTCGCCGTGTGGGGTCAGGACATGCTGATGTGCAGGCCTGTGGTTGTTATGTGGGGCCTGGACATGCTGATGTGCAGGCCTATGGTTGTCGTGTTGGGTCAGGACATGCTGATGTGCAGGCCTGTGGTTGTTATGTGGGGCCTGGACATGCTGATGTGCAGGCCTATGGTTGTCGTGTGGGGCCTGGATATGCTGATGTGCAGGCCTGTGGTTGTCATGTCGGGCCAGGACATGCTGCTGTGCACGCCTGCGGTTGAATTTGAATTTAAAATATTTATTGAGCGCAGCATTCACCAGCGGTTTCTTTGCGCTATGGAGGGCAGGGTACCAATGGGGGAGAGAAAGTCTTGACTGAGGCAGAAGGAGAAGGAGGGGGCCCAAAAGAAGAAGGCCAAAATAGAGAGTTCCAGGGACTGGAGCAACCACCCGTGAGGACCAACTCGGTCTTATCCGGGTTCGACTTTAGGTGGTTGTGGTTCATCCAGTCCCTGATGAAAACCATAACTGACTGAAAATTAGAAATAGAATGAGGAGAAGAAGAAAGATTAAAGATAAGCTGGAGGTCATCCGCATAGTTGAAAACGGTGACCTCCAGCTGCTGAAGAGCAAAAATCAAAGGACAGATATAGAGATTAAACAAGAGAGGAGAAAGAGAAGAACCCTGAGGAACACCACAGGGGACAGGTAATGAGGCAGCCGAAAAGTCTCCCAGCCGGACCGCCTGGGTGCGGTCCCTTAAAAAGGAGGAGAGCCAGACCAAGGCCGAGCCCCCGATTCCCGCCGCTCCAACACGGGACAACAAGATGGGATGGTCCACCGTGTCGAAGGCGGCGGAGAGATCGAGGAGCACCAGGGCCTGATGATGGTTTTGGTCTGCTCCCTCCCTAAGGTTGTTAAGGACCGACACCACAACGGACTCCGTGGAGTGTCTTGGCCGAAATCCTGCTTGTCGGGGCGCTAAGTCCCCATTCTCCTCAATAAAGGAGCTGAAAACCGTTGTTACATGCCGCTCCAGCACCTTGCCCAAATAGGGCAGCAGCGAAATTGGACGGTAATTGGCTGGAGCGGAAGGATCGGCCCCCGCTGTCTTGAGGATAGGCACTATAGTGGCGGACTTTAGGGAAGGAGTCACCACCCCTTGTGTAAAGGAATTATTAAGAAAAGTAAGGGGGGGTAAAGGACAGGCAGTGTAAATGTGTTTGAGGATGCGGGCTGGACAAACATCCATCGGAGAACCCGACTTAACTTTTGGGAGAATGTCCAGAAACGCATCCTCAGTGAGCGGTGGAATAGAGGTGAGGGAGGACCGGGCAATAGGGGGGGAGGGATCAACAAAAGCTGGGGAAGGAAGAGGAATATTTAGTTTAATATTGGTTATTTTATCCAAAAAATAGGAGATAAGGGAATCACATAGATGCTGAGTGGGCAGGGGTTTGAGGGATGCCCTGTCCGAGTAGGCCAGATCATGGACTATGGAGAAAATCTCTCTGGGTTTATTTTCTGCCACCAGAATTTTGGCGTAAAAATAAGCAGTCTTTACATCGAGTATAGCTCTCTTATACTCTCCCAGGAGGATGGTGTATCTAACTTTCAGTGTAGGACAGTAGTCCCTTCTCCACAGCCTCTCCGCTCGCCTAAGAGCAAGCTTCTTCTCCTTTAACTCCTCGTTAAACCAACGATTGGATTTGTTGGGACGACTGGTTGATATCCGACGAAAGGGGGCTACCAAGTCGCATCCCCTGGCGAGCCAGGTGTTAAGGGTGGCGGCTTGGGATGAGGAGGAAAGGCCTGCCAACTGAGGCGAGGAGTACAGCAGGGAGGATGACAAGGACTGGAGGTCGACACAACCCCAGTTACGTGCCCAGGTGTTTTTGGCTAATGGAACTTTCACCACTGACCTGTAATAAAGGGAAAAAGCAACTAAGAAGTGATCCGACCACGGACATGGGGAAACAGAGATGGATGAAATAGAGCAATTGAGGGACCAGACCTGGTCCAACACATGACCATGTTTATGTGTAGGAACCTGGAAATGGGAAACTAAGTTCAAGGCCAAAAGAAGTTCAGAGAACTGTTTAGAGGAGGTACATTCGTGGGCGTCAGTAGGCCAATAATTAAAGACCCCAAGTACAAGGACCGAGGCATGATTGACCACTAAGGTGGCCAAAAGATCCTGTATGGCGGGCAAAAATAAAGGTGACAGCTGGGGCGGAAGATATACCAATAAACAGGTAAGAGGAGGAGATAGAGTAGGAAAAGAAACTACAAGATGGTCTGTGGGCGCAATCGGGGGTGATGGGAGTAGTTGCATGTTATGTGGGGTGGTTATGTGGGGCCTGGACATGCTGAGGTGCAGGCCTGTGGTTGTCATGTAGGGTCAGGGCATGCTGCTGTGCAGGCCTGTGGTTGCCGTGTGGGGCCTGGACATGCTGAGGTGCAGGCCTGTGGTTGTCGTGTGGGGTGAGGACATGCAGATGTGCAGGCCTGTGGTTGTCGTGTGGGGGGAGGACATGCTGCTGTGCATGCCTGTCGTTGTCGTGTGCGGCCAGGACATGCTGATGTGCACGCCTGTGGTTGCCATGTGGGGCTAGGACATGCTGAGGTGCAGGCCTGTGGTTGTCGTGTGGGGTGAGAACATGCTGATGTGCAGGCCTGTGGTTGTCGTGTGGGGTGAGGACATGCAGATGTGCAGGCCTGTGGTTGTCGTGTGGGGGGAGGACATGCTGCTGTGCATGCCTGTCGTTGTCGTGTGCGGCCAGGACATGCTGATGTGCACGCCTGTGGTTGCCATGTGGGGCTAGGACATGCTGAGGTGCAGGCCTGTGGTTGTCGTGTGGGGTGAGAACATGCTGATGTGCAGGCCTGTGGTTGTCATGTGGGGTCAGGACATGCTGCTGTGCAGGCCTGTGGTTGTCGTGTGGGTCATGGACATACTCCTGTGCAGGCCTGTGGTTGCCGTGTGGGGTCAGGACATGCTGACGTGCAGGCCTGTGGTTGCCGTGTGGGGTCAGGACATGTTCCTGTGCAGGCCTGTGGTTGTCATGTGGGCCAGGACATGCTGATGTGCAGGCCTGTGGTTGTCGTGTGGGGCCAGGACATGCTGATGTGCAGGCCTGTATTTGTCGTGTGGGGCCAGGACATGCTGATGTGCAGGCCTGTGGTTGTCGTGTGGGGCCTTGACATGCTGATGTGCAGGCCTGTGGTTGTCGTGTGGGGTCAGGACATGCTCCTGTGCAGGCCTGTGGTTGTCATGTGGGCCAGGACATGGTGATGTGCAGGCCTGTGGTTGTCGTGTGAGGCCAGGACATGCTGATGTGCAGGCCTGTGGTTGTCGTGTGGGGCCTGGACATGCTGATGTGCAGGCCTGTGGTTGTCGTGTGGGGCCAGGACATGCTGATGTGCAGGTTTGTGGTTGTCATGTGGGCCAGGACATGCTGATGTGCAGGCCTGTGCTTGTCGTGTGGGGCCTGGACATGCTGAGGTGCAGGCCTGTGGTTGTTATGTGGGCCAGGACATGCTGATGTGCAGGCCTGTGGTTGTCATGTGGGGCCAGGAAATGCTGATGTGCAGGTCTGTGGTTGTCATGTGGGCCAGGACATGCTGATGTGCAGGCCTGTGGTTGTCGTGTGGGGCCAGGACATGCTTATGTGCAGGCCTGTGGTTGTCGTGTGGGGCCTGGATATGCTGATGTGCAGGTTTGTGGTTGTCATGTGGGCCAGGACATGCCGATGTGCAGGCCTGTGGTTGTCGTATGGGGTCAGGACATGCTCCTGTGCAGGCCTGTGGTTGTCATGTGGGCCAGGACATGCTGATGTGCAGGCCTGTGGTTGTCGTGTGGGGCCTAGACATGCTGATGTGCAGGCCTGTTGTTGCCGTGTGGGGCCTGGACATGCTGCTGAGCAGGCCTGTGGTTGTCGTGTGGGGCCTGGATATGCTGATGTGCAGGCCTGTGGTTGTTGTGTGGGACCAGGACATGCTGATATGCAGGCCTGTGGTTGTCATGTGGGCCAGTACATGCTGATGTGCAGGCCTGTGGTTGCCGTATGGGGTCAGGACATGCTGATGTGCAGGCATGTGGTTGCCGTGTGGGGTCAGGACATGCTGCTGTGCAGGTCTGTGGTTGCTGTGTGGGGTCTGGATATGCTGATGTGCAGGCCTGTGGTTGTCATGTCGGGCCAGGACATGCTGCTGTGCAGGCCTGTGGTTGCCGTGTGGGGCCTGGACATGCTGAGGTGCAGGCCTGTGGTTGTCGTGTGGGGTGAGGACATGCTGATGTGCACACCTGTGGTTGTCATGTGGGGCCAGTACATGCTGCTGTGCAGGCCTGTGGTTGCCGTGTGGGGCCTGGACATGCTGAGGTGCAGGCCTGTGGTTGTCGTGTGGGGTGAGGTCATGCTGATGTGCTGGCCTGTGGTTGTCGTGTGGAACCAGGACATGCTGATATGCAGGCCTGTGGTTGTCGTGTGGGCCAGTACATGCTGATGTGCACGCCTGTGGTTGTTATGTGGGGCCTGGCCATGCTGAGGTGCAGGCCTGTGGTTGTCATGTCGGGCCAGGACATGCTGCTGTGCACGCCTGTGGTTGTTATGTGGGGCCTGGCCATGCTGAGGTGCAGGCCTGTGGTTGTCTTGTGGGGTCAGGACATGCTGATGTGCAGGCCTGTTGTTGTCGTGTGGGACCAGGACATGCTGATATGCAGGCCTGTGGTTGTCATCTGGGCCAGTACATGCTGATGTGCAGGCCTGTGGTTGCCGTGTGGGGTCAGGACATGCTGATGTGCAGGCATGTGGTTGTCGTGTGGGGTCAGGACATGCTGCTGTGCAGGTCCGTGGTTGCGGTGTGGGGCCTGGATATGCTGATGTGCAGGCCTGTGGTTGTCATGTCGGGCCAGGACATGCTGCTGTGCAGGCCTGTGGTTGCCGTGTGGGGCCTGGACATGCTGAGGTGCAGGCCTGTGGTTGTCGGTTGGGGTGAGGACATGCTGATGTGCACGCCTGTGGTTGTCATGTGGGGCCTGGACATGCTGCTGTGCAGGCCTGTGGTTGTCGTGTGGGGTCAGGACATGCTGAGGTGCAGGCCTGTGGTTGTCGTGTGGGGTGAGGACATGCTGATGTGCACGCCTGTGGTTGTTATGTGGGGCCTGGGCATGCTGAGGTGCAGGCCAGTGGTTGTCATGTGGGCCAGTACATGCTGATGTGCAGGCATGTGGTTGTCGTGTGTCGTCAGGACATGCTGCTGTGCAGGTCTGTGGTTGCCGTGTGGGGCCTGGATATGCTGATGTGCAGGCCTGTGGTTGTCATGTCAGGCCAGGACATGCTGCTGTGCAGGCCTGTGGTTGCCGTGTGGGGCCTGGACATGCTGAGGTACAGGCCTGTGGTTGTTGTGTGGGGCCTGGACATGCTGAGGTGCAGGCCAGTGGTTGTCATGTGGGCCAGTACATGCTGATGTGCAGGCATGTGGTTGTCGTGTGTCGTCGGGACATGCTGCTGTGCAGGTCTGTGGTTGCCGTGTGGGGCCTGGACATGCTGATGTGCACGCCTGTGGTTGTCGTGTGGGGCCTGGACATGCTGAGGTGCAGGCCAGTGGTTGTCATGTGGGCCAGTACATGCTGATGTGCAGGCATGTGGTTGTCGTGTGTCGTCAGGACATGCTGCTGTGCAGGTCTGTGGTTGCCGTGTGGGGCCTGGATATGCTGATGTGCAGGCCTGTGGTTGTCATGTCAGGCCAGGACATGCTGCTGTGAAGGCCTGTGGTTGCCGTGTGGGGCCTGGACATGCTGAGGTGCAGGCCTGTGGTTGTTGTGTGGGGCCTGGACATGCTGAGGTGCAGGCCAGTGGTTGTCATGTGGGCCAGTACATGCTGATGTGCAGGCATGTGGTTGTCGTGTGTCGTCAGGACATGCTGCTGTGCAGGTCTGTGGTTGCCGTGTGGGGCCTGGATATGCTGATGTGCAGGCCTGTGGTTGTCATGTCAGGCCAGGACATGCTGCTGTGCAGGCGTGTGGTTGTCCTGTCGGGCCAGGACATGCTGCTGTGCAGGCCTGTGGTTGCCGTGTGGGGCCTGGACATGCTGAGGTGCAGGCCTGTGGTTGTCTGTTGTGTGGGGTGAGGACATGCTGATGTGCACGCCTGTGGTTGTCATGTGATGTGAGAAGTTGGCCTGATATATAATGTTCACTATTCTAGTGAGCACTTTGTATCAGTCCAAACAACCCTTATTGATGATTGGTTGTAAGTCAACCTTATAGACCAGCTATCCTAGTAGCATGGATGCGAGCAGTCTTCGGGCTAAACTCTAGAGGGCGTGTTAAGCCAGCTGTTATACCATCACATATACCCCTTGAACACCAAGTGAAAGGACACCACACAAGTGTTATGAAAATAAACAGTGTATTTATTTAGATCACAACAGCCCTGTACTCTTTATGAGGACAGGGTACTAAGCACACAACAAAACTCTTACGAAAATACTTTAAGTTGCACAATTTACACAAATGCCCGAGGGGCACGGAAAACCATATACTATAAAAGTGGAATGCGAAATTACTGGCAGGTAAGTACTGGACTAATAGGCTTTGGAATCGCTAGGACTACGTTACTGAACCTTCAGATTACTAGTAGGAGGCCTAGGGGACTCGGGTGGAGAGTGTGCACTCTCACGCGGGATGCGGGACAAAGTCTATGGAGGCTAGTAAAAGCAAAGTTAGTGTTCTCGGGCGAACCCGACTAGGTAGGCTGAAAAACGAAAAGGATCTGAACCCTTTGATAGTGAGGCTATGCTGGGGCACCGAAATGCCGAAGTTACCTAGCCCAGGGGCTGCGGCTGCATAGGTTTGGAAAGACGTCGGGAATCCTCGTTGCAGTCTATGGAGCCTGAAAGAAGAAGTTGCTGGCAGGCGACCAGTGAAGATTGTTCGGTGGAGCCAAGCCTGGATCGAAGATGGAAGACACCTGTAAGCAGGGGGCACCAAGTTCTGAATCACTACCCAGTGATTAGATGGGCACCAGGATGGCACCGGATGGAGTCACCTCGACCAGGTGAGTGGGCGACGCTGGGCTCTGCAGTCTCACGGACCAGGAGGCGTTGTCCGCAACCAGGATGGAGGTGCGAGCTGTCCCACGATGGTTGCTGCTGTCGACGTCGCTGGACCCAGGATTGGGGCAACAAGTCTCGGCAAATTCAAGCCCACGCGGTGGACCTAAAATGGCGTCTGGAGTGGACCAGGAGGGTCCGGGGTGCTCCTCTTTTGGAAGGGAGCAAGGGCCAGTCTGGAGCAACCAGACCAGCAGTGGTGATGTCGTCGGTCATCGTCGGGAAGGCCACAAGCCAGCGGGCTAGTAGCCAGACAACGCGGTGAGCAGCAAAAAGCAGAAGGGCCCCACGCAGATCTCGTGGATGCTGGGGGGCTGTACTTCGGTGCTGGAGCTGCTCAGGGTCGGGGCTTCTCGGACCCCAAAGCACTTACCAGAGGATCCCTCGGCGGTCGTGCTGGATAGAAGTCGTGCAGTTCTGATGATGGCCGGTCCCTCGAGGTCTCGTCGCACCTACGGTTCTCAGCTTAGCTGTAGAGGTAGGTAGAGGTCAGAGGTACCAGGAAAGCTGGGTCTCGTCGTACTGGTCGGTCGGATTCCGGAGGAAGGACGTGCAGCAAACCGCAGTGTTCTTAGATGGTGATGCGGGTACAGGGTGACTACTCCTTAGTCACAAGGGAGAAATCTTGAGAAGAAGTCGAGAGATCCTTTCGTAGAAAGTAGTTTCTTGATTCAAAGATGATCTAATTTGGAAGGGTCCCCGCTCCTGCCTTCATCACAAAGAAAGGGGTGGGTACGCGACTAGGTCCTGCCCTAGGGGTGGGACCAGGAAGGGGGGTGGTTACACCCCTCTCCCATGCCGGACTATCCCCAGCTCAGGGGCTGGTGTGCCCCTGGAACTGGTTCTAGCCGGCAGATGCGTTGTGAGCACCGGGGTGCCACTTGCAGTCACCTTCCTGTAAAGCCCTGCCTACCCAGGATACACAAAACCCTGTCTGGGATGGTGCTAGCACCGCCCCTGACAGGAAACCCTTTGTCCAGACTCCCCTCGCTGGAAGGACTCCCATCTGCAGGGGGTCAGACTTGTGTCTGTGGTGGCAGCATCCATTTTGTGATGCTGAGGCTTGAGTTAACTTTAACCGGGGTTCACAGTTACACACATGTCGTGTCCCTCTAGAAGGGTGGAATGCTAACCCCGTCGCCAGAATTGGCGAGGGGTTAGTATTCCAATTCGTATGACACCTTACTCGACATGTTTTGATAAAGCGTTACCAAAGATAGCATATAACCGCAAGGATTATAATGCACTTAAGAGTATATGGTGGCGTTATCATGGAACAGCTATTAGGTCTTGGTTCCGCAAGCTGCAAATGGGCTCAGCTCATGCCAGAGCACCATCTCACACGATTCCAAGCACTCTGCCTTCAGGATTGTCAAGGCCTGCCATAGGAATGACTGATAGGAATCTGTGTGTCCATTTTGGGGTTAGATATAGGTATACTATATCTAAAGCAAAGGGTGATTACACCACCTTGCCCCAGCTGTCGTGCAGCCAGTTGTGTCAGATTTAGATGGCCAGCCAGGAGTGGCATAATACATGCTGCAGCCCCTGGTAGGCCCTGGGTACACCTATGCCCTGAGTTACAGGGTCTGATAAGGTGGCCCAGTACCAATTGGATAATGCACCTAAGGTACAGGGAGTCCATTTGACAGAGAGAGCAGTAGGCCTGAGGTCCTGATTGGCAGGGTCCCAGGTCGACTAAGTCGGAAAACCAGCAAAACACCAGGCAAAAAGTTGGGGGCAACCATAGTCAGGTATCCACCTTCCTACAATGTGGGGCCTGGACATGCTGCTGTGCAGGCCTGTGGTTGTCGTGTGGGGCCTGGACATGCTGCTGTGCAGGCCTGTGGTTGTCGTGTGGGGCCTGGACATGCTGAGGTGCAGGCCTGTGGTTGTCGTGTGGGGCCTGGACATGCTGAGGTGCAGGCCTGTGGTTGTCGTGTGGGGCCTGGACATGCCAATGTGCAGGCCTGTGGTTGTCGTATGGGGTCAGGACATGCTCCTGTGCAGGCCTGTGGTTGTCATGTGGGCCAGGACATGCCGATGTGCAGGCCTGTGGTTGTCGTATGGGGTCAGGACATGCTCCTGTGCAGGCCTGTGGTTGTCATGTGGGCCAGGACATGCTGATGTGCAGGCCTGTGGTTGTCGTGTGGGGCCTAGACATGCTGATGTGCAGGCCTGTTGTTGCCGTGTGGGGCCTGGACATGCTGCTGAGCAGGCCTGTGGTTGTCGTGTGGGGCCTGGATATGCTGATATGCAGGCCTGTGGTTGTTGTGTGGGACCAGGACATGCTGATATGCAGGCCTGTGGTTGTCATGTGGGCCAGTACATGCTGATGTGCAGGCCTGTGGTTGTCGTGTGGGGCCTGGATATGCTGATATGCAGGCCTGTGGTTGTTGTGTGGGACCAGGACATGCTGATATGCAGGCCTGTGGTTGCCGTATGGGGTCAGGACATGCTGCTGTGCAGGCCTGTGGTTGTCATGTGGGCCAGGACATGCTGATGTGCAGGCATGTGGTTGTTGTGTGGGGTCAGGACATGCTGTTGTGCAGGTCTGTGGTTGCCGTGTGGGGTCTGGATATGCTGATGTGCAGGCCTGTGGTTGTCGTGTGGGGTGAGGACATGCTGATGTGCACACCTGTGGTTGTCATGTGGGGCCTGGACATGCTGATGTGCAGGCCTGTGGTTGTCATGTCGGGCCAGGACATGCTGCTGTGCAGGCCTGTGGTTGTCGTGTGGGGTCAGGACATGCTGAGGTGCAGGCCTGTGGTTGTCGTGTGGGGTGAGGACATACTGATGTGCACGCCTGTGGTTGTCGTGTGGAACCAGGACATGCTGATATGCAGGCCTGTGGTTGTCGTGTTGGGTCAGGACATGCTGAGGTGCAGGCCTGTGGTTGTCGTGTGGGGTCAGGACATGCTGAGGTGCAGGCCTGTGGTTGTCGTGTGGGGTGAGGACATACTGATGTGCAGGCCTGTGGTTGTCGTGTTGGGTCAGGACATGCTGAGGTGCAGGCCTGTGGTTGTTATGTGGGGCCTGGACATGCTGATGTGCAGGCCTATGGTTGTCGTGTGGGGTCAGGACATGCTGCTGTGCAGGCCTGTGGTTGTCGTGTGGGGCCAGGACATGCTGATGTGCAGGCCTGTGGTTGTCGTGTGTGGCCAGGTCATGCTGATGTGCAGGCCTGTGGTTGTCGTGTGGGGTCAGTACATGCTGCTGTGCACGCCTGTGGTCGCCGTGTGGGGCCAGGACATCCTGCTGTGCATGCCTGTGGTCGCCGTGTGGGGTCAGGACATGCTGATGTGCAGGCCTGTGATTGTTATGTGGGGCCTGGACATGCTGATGTGCACGCCTGTGGTTGTCGTGTGGGGCCAGGACATGCTGATGTGCAGGCCTGTGGTTGTTATGTGGGGCCTGGACATGCTGATGTGCAGGCCTATGGTTGTCGTGTGGGGTCAGGACATGCTGATGTGCAGGCCTGTGGTTGTTATGTGGGGCCTGGACATGCTGATGTGCAGGCCTATGGTTGTCGTGTGGGGCCTGGATATGCTGATGTGCAGGCCTGTGGTTGTCATGTCGGGCCAGGACATGCTGCTGTGCACGCCTGCGGTTGAATTTGAATGTAAAATATTTATTGAGCGCAGCATTCACCAGCGGTTTCTTGGCGCTATGGAGGGCAGGGTACCAATGGGGGAGAGTGACCACCACACCTAAGAACTTGTAGGCCTAAGGAGAAGTGAGAACATATCACAAGGGAAAGGCCTGTTTAAAAAGAAAGGTTTTGAGGTCTTTCCGAAAGTCTTGACTGAGGCAGAAGGAGAAGGAGGGGGCCCAAAAGAAGAAGGCCAAAATAGAGAGTTCCAGGGACTGGAGCAACCACCCGTGAGGACCAACTCGGTCTTATCCGGGTTCGACTTTAGGTGGTTGTGGTTCATCCAGTCCCTGATGAAAACCATAACTGACTGAAAATTAGAAATAGAATGAGGAGAAGAAGAAAGATTAAAGATAAGCTGGAGGTCATCCGCATAGTTGAAAACGGTGACCTCCAGCTGCTGAAGAGCAAAAATCAAAGGACAGATATAGAGATTAAACAAGAGAGGAGAAAGAGAAGAACCCTGAGGAACACCACAGGGGACAGGTAATGAGGCAGCCGAAAAGTCTCCCAGCCGGACCGCCTGGGTGCGGTCCCTTAAAAAGGAGGAGAGCCAGACCAAGGCCGAGCCCCCGATTCCCGCCGCTCCGACACGGGACAACAAGATGGGATGGTCCACCGTGTCGAAGGCGGCGGAGAGATCGAGGAGCACCAGGGCCTGATGATGGTTTTGGTCTGCTCCCTCCCTAAGGTTGTTAAGGACCGACACCACAACGGACTCCGTGGAGTGTCTTGGCCGAAATCCTGCTTGTCGGGGCGCTAAGTCCCCATTCTCCTCAATAAAGGAGCTGAAAACCGTTGTTACATGCCGCTCCAGCACCTTGCCCAAATAGGGCAGCAGCGAAATTGGACGGTAATTGGCTGGAGCGGAAGGATCGGCCCCCGCTGTCTTGAGGATAGGCACTATAGTGGCGGACTTTAGGGAAGGAGTCACCACCCCTTGTGTAAAGTAATTATTAAGAAAAGTAAGGGGGGGTAAAGGACAGGCAGTGTAAATGTGTTTGAGGATGCGGGCTGGACAAACATCCATCGGAGAACCCGACTTAACTTTTGGGACAATGGCCAGAAACGCATCCTCAGTGAGCGGTGGAATAGAGGTGAGGGAGGACCGGGCAATAGGGGGGGAGGGATCAACAAAAGCTGGGGAAGGAAGAGGAATATTTAGTTTAATATTGGTTATTTTATCCAAAAAATAGGAGATAAGGGAATCACATAGATGCTGAGTGGGCAGGGGTTTGAGGGATGCCCTGTCCGAGTAGGCCAGATCATGGACTATGGAGAAAATCTCTCTGGGTTTATTTTCTGCCACCAGAATTTTGGCGTAAAAATAAGCAGTCTTTACGTCGAGTATAGCTCTCTTATACTCTCCCAGGAGGATGGTGTATCTAACTTTCAGTGTAGGACAGTAGTCCCTTCTCCACAGCCTCTCCGCTCGCCTAAGAGCAAGCTTCTTCTCCTTTAACTCCTCGTTAAACCAACGATTGGATTCGTTGGGACGACTGGTTGATATCCGACGAAAGGGGGCTACCAAGTCGCATCCCCTGGCGAGCCAGGTGTTAAGGGTGGCGGCTTGGGATGAGGAGGAAAGGCCTGCCAACTGAGGCGAGGAGTACAGCAGGGAGGATGACAAGGACTGGAGGTCGACACAACCCCAGTTACGTGCCCAGGTGTTTTTGGCTAATGGAACTTTCACCACTGACCTGTAATAAAGGGAAAAAGCAACTAAGAAGTGATCCGACCACGGACATGGGGAAACAGAGATGGATGAAATAGAGCAATTGAGGGACCAGACCTGGTCCAACACATGACCATGTTTATGTGTAGGAACCTGGACATGGGAAACTAAGTTCAAGGCCAAAAGAAGTTCAGAGAACTGTTTAGAGGAGGTACATTCGTGGGCGTCAGTAGGCCAATAATTAAAGTCCCCAAGTACAAGGACCGAGGCATGATTGACCACTAAGGTGGCCAAAAGATCCTGTATGGCGGGCAAAAATAAAGGTGACAGCTGGGGCGGAAGATATACCAATAAACAGGTAAGAGGAGGAGATAGAGTAGGAAAAGAAACTACAAGATGGTCTGTGGGCGCAATCGGGGGTGATGGGAGTAGTTGCATGTTATGTGGGGTGGTTATGTGGGGCCTGGACATGCTGAGGTGCAGGCCTGTGGTTGTCATGTAGGGTCAGGACATGCTGCTGTGCAGGCCTGTGGTTGCCGTGTGGGGTGAGGACATGCTGATGTGCACGCCTGTGGTTGTCGTGTGGGGTCAGGACATGCTCCTGTGCAGGCCTGTGGTTGTCATGTGGGACGGTACATGCTGATGTGCAGGCCTGTGGTTGTCGTGTGGGGTCAGGACATGCTGAGGTGCAGGCCTGTGGTTGTCGTGTGGGGTGAGGACATGCTGATGTGCACGCCTGTGGTTGTCATGTGGGGCCTGGACATGCTGATGTGCAGGCCTGTGGTTGTCGTGTGGGGTCAGGACATGCTGAGGTGCAGGCCAGTGGTTGCCGTGTGGGGTGTGGACATGCTGATGTGCAGGCCTGTGGTTGTCGTGTGGGGCCTGGACATGCTGCTGTGCACGCCTGTGGTTGCCGTGTGGGGCCAGGACATGCTGATGTGCACGCCTGTGGTTGTCGTGTGGGGTCATGACATGCTGATGTGCAGGCCTGTGGTTGTCGTGTGGGGTCAGGACATGCTGCTGTGCACGCCTGTGGTTGTCGTGTGGGGTGTGGACATGCTGATGTGCAGACCTGTGGTTGTCATGTGGGGCCTGGACATGCTGATGTGCACGCCTGTGGTTGTCATGTGGGCCAGGACATGCTGATGTGCAGGCCTATGGTTGCCGTGTGGGACCAGGACATGCTGATATGCAGGCCTGTGGTTGTCATGTGGGCCAGGTCATGCTCCTGTGCAGGCCTGTGGTTGTCATGTGGGCCAGGACATGCTGATATGAAGGCCTGTGGTTGTCATGTGTGCCAGGTCATGCTACTGTGCACGCCTGTGGTTGCCGTGTGGTGCCAGGTCATGCTGATGTGCAGGCCTGTGGTTGCTGTGTGGGGTCAGGACATGCTGATGTGCAGGCCTGTGGTTGTCCTATGGGGCCTGGACATGCTGGTGTGCAGGCCTGTGGTTGTCATGTGGACCTGGACATGACGCTTAGATCTGCAGACCTGGGTTGCGCTGTGTGATTGGTTCATGGTGCTTGATGCGGAGAGCTGTGGTTATCCTGTCGGCCACAGCATGGTGAGGTCACGTCTGATCTGTAAAGGGGGGTCTGGTTTGTTTGTACTTGGAATGATGAAAGGCGGATTGAAATTCGTGACTCGATGGTTAGAGACGGATCTATGCAGCCGGCGCTCAGGCTGCCGAGCTATCTTACCACCATATGGGGCCCTGTCTGATCTTCTGATCTTTCTTGACCCCACACACCAGATCATGGTCATTGTCTCTCATTCTACCTCACCCTACAAGACAAACACCCACACACACAATTAATGGGGCACAATGCTCCTAAAGCCGGGCCCACCCTTTCAGGCACTAAACGGTCCATCACACTCTTTCCTTTTTAATGTGTATAATGCCCCGTGAAGCCCAAATAGAACTAGCAAGCACTACTTCGCCAGCCAGATACTTCCCCTCTTTGAAAGTGCACCCTGCCGCCTTGCACCCTAGCCCACTGTGCTAGTCTCCTCCCATTTAATGTGCATGATGCGCTTTGAAGCCCAGCCTGCACTGGCAGGCACTAACTGGCCCTGTTACATTCATTTTAAATGTATAATATCACTTGAATCCCGGTTGATCCTGCCAGGCACTAGCTGACCTCGCACACGGTTGCCCTGCCGAACCCACGACCTCCCCCCTCACACCCTTTGGAAGTGCACCCTGGCTCCTTGAAGCCCGGGTTAAACCTGGTAAGCACTAGCTGGCCTGTCACAGAGATTCCTCATCTGAAGGCGCGCCCTACCCCTTGCAGTCCATACGGTTCTGGTAGCTGTCTCTTTTTAAATGTGTGTGATGCTCCTCGAAGCCAGTCTACCCTGGAAAGCGCTAACTGGTCCTGTTAGACTCTTTTTTTTTTAACAAGGATAATGTCTCTTGTAGCCCATTCAGTCCTGACAGGCACTAGCTGATTTGTCACAGAACCCAGCCTTTGAAAGTGCTGCCAGGCTCCTTGAAGCCCGGCTGATCCTGGCAGGCACTAGCTGGCCTGTCACACAGTTACCCCCTTGAAGGCGCACGCTGCCCCTTGCACCCTGGTCAGGCCTGGCAGGCTCTCTTCCCCCATTAAGTGCGCGCGATGCCCCTTGAAGCCGGGTTGAACCTAGCAGGCACTAGCCGGCCAGTCGCACATTTGCCCCCTTGAAGGTGCACCTTTGTCCCTTGCACCCTGGCCAGGCCTGGCAGGCTCTCTTCCCCCATTAAGTGCGCGTGATGCTCCTTGAAGCCCGGTTGATGCTGGCAGGCACTAGCCGGTCTGTCACACAGTTCCCCTGCACCCTGGCCGGGCCTGGTAGGCTCTCTTCCCCCATTCAGTGCGCGTGATGCTCCTTGAAGCCCGGTTGATGCTGGCAGGCACTAGCTGGCCTGTCACACAGTTCCCCTGCACCCTGGCCGGGCACGGTAGGCTCTCTTCCTCCATTAAGTGCGCGTGATGCTCCTTGAAGCCCACTCGAGCCTGGCCGGCGCGTCCTGTCACCGCGCTCACTCCACGCTGACATGCCTGGAGGGGGCCGCCTGCCCCCCTGTCAGCCGCTTTGTCCCGCTGTGATGTATGGGCCCCGCTGACCCTGTCGGTCCATTGTCCCTCGGCCACTGGCCCCCACCCGGCCGATCCTAATCTGGCGCTGAGATATGCACTCTTTTGGAAGGTGGACAAGAGGTGCGCGGTGCGCTGGACAGGTGACCCCCGCTCCATTGTGCCCTGGCTGGTCAGCCTGCCCGGCCGCCCCCCGAGTGTTTACTGAAAACCCCGGGTCTGTGTCCTTATCTCTAGGGGCGGGGGGCTTCTACCAGGGACCCTCTCCTTGTTCAAACAGGGCCACAGAGGGTCCCTGGAAGCACTCGTGTCCGGCCATTCTCTGCCCGCCATGCGCGCTGGTGTAAGTCAACACACCCCCAGAGATAGGCTCATTATTGGGAGATAATTGACCGGAGAACAGGAGGCCTGTCACTTCTGGACTGACGTGGACAATGTGGGCCAAGGGGTGTCCCCCCCCATCCTGCCCCCTCCTAGAGCAAACACCCTGGCTGTGTCCTCTTTCCTCCTCCCGAGGGGGTCTCAGAGGTCAAGCTCGCAGGGCAGTGTGCTCAAGTGTGCCTGATGCTGCCATGGGGACTGGCCTATGGGAGAAAGAGGGGAATCACAGAAAGGCGGGGTCTCTGAAAGGCTGGTAGAGCTGAGACAGATTCATTCCCCTCTGCCACAGCCACAACGACGACACTGCGTAGGAAGTCAACTTACAGCTGCTCAGTAGTGAAAAATGGAAATTACTAGAAACGTGTCAGTTTAATTTTGTCAAAACATGCTTTTCCTGGCTCGAATGCACAAGACCACACATAGCTTTCGCAGGGAGCTGGGAGTAGAAGCTGGGATTTGGGCTGAAAATATGAGGTCGAAATCACTGGAGGCCCTCTCCTTCGTCTCAACTTTATTCTATACAAGAACGAAAACTGTGTATTCGTTCAAACACACCTGACACTAAGATAAGAAGTGTTAGCAAGCACTGGCAAAACCAAGGGGTCTGCGTTGACCAACGCTGGTTTGACTTTGCCAATGGTTGTTGATTGTTACATTGTTTAAAAAATAATGTTTTACAAAAATCATTGAAAATGCTGTCCGTGCATGCACACGAACAGGTGGTCAGTTTGAAATAGATTTGTAATAACACTTTCAAAATAACATTGAAAGAAGGCCACCTACACATACAAACTTGTGCAGCCATCTTTGTATGGTATTAAAATCCATTCAAGTATGGTCACCCTTGTGTGTACATATGCATGCATGCGCATGCATGGACAGCTGTCTTTGAATTGTGTTAAAGCCCAGTACATATGCATGCATGCGCATGCATGGACAGCTGTCTTTGAATTGTGTTAAAGCCCATTTAAAGTTAGATGCTGCTTGCATCGCCCACATATGTATGCGGCGGAGGCGAGGGCCCGGTAGGAGTAACTGGGAAGCTACTGGGCCAACGCAATATTTTTTAAAAAGAGGCACATAAAAAAAATGTTTTAAAGGACACATTGGCCCACAAGTCTTTGGCATGAAGGGTATTGTTTTCTGTAACTCTGCAACATTCTCTCGGACTACTTCCACGGCAAGAGCTACAACAACTTCGACCCCCAACCCACTACCCTCAACAGCCTCAACCAACCAACGAACACCAGTCGAACGATTACCACCTGGTCTCCGCTCACCACACAGACCACAACAGTCATCATGTCTTCTGTTTACTCCGGGCACCCACCGACCCCTGCCCCCACCGTCTCTTCAACCTCAGAACCAACCCAATCAGTACAGAACTCACAACTATAAGTCAACACCTCCATCTCCACATCAGTCTTCCAAGATATTTGGAAACACTCAGAGGTCTGACCCTTCCCAAAGAAACCCTCCGCTGACCCCAGCAAACTCAAAAATTATCGACCAATCTCCCTGCTCCATTACCCAGCGAAGGTAGTCAAAAAGGTCATTAACGAACAGCTGACCGAATATCTGGAACGAAACCCCGTACTCGACACACCCTACTCAGGATTGTGCGCCAACCACGGCACTTAGACCATGTTGATCACTGCAACAGATGACATTAGAACCCTCCTCAACTGTGGAGAGATTGTGGCCCTGATCCTCCTCAACCTCTCTGCTGCATTCAACATGTTTCCCTCCACACCCTCATCAACAGACTCTACAACTTCGGCAAACAGCATAATGCCCTTAAGTGGATCGCCTCCTTCCTTACGGGATGCACTCTGACCATCCGGCTGCCTCCCTTCAACTCCAAACCTTTGGCGTACCCCAAGGATCATCCCTTAGCCCCAGCTTGTGCAACACCTACATGACCCCTCTCACAGCCATCATCAGATCCCACGGACTCAACATAATTTCATATGATGAACTCTCAACTCATCTGATCACACATCGAAAACCCCTCCACCTCTAGAACCAACTGCCTTAAACTGAACTCCGACAAGACAGAAGTGCTCATCTTCAGGAAAAACACAGGGCCACAGCTGGTGGTCAGCAGAACCCGGACCAACACCTATGCCAACAGACCATGCACATAGCCTAGGCATCATCCTCAACAGCTAACTGACCATGAAACGACAAGTTAACACAGTCGCCTCCTCCTGCTTCCATGTCCTTCACACTCTGCAAAATCTTCAGATGAATTCCAGTCAACACCAGAAAAACTGTCACTCAGGCCCTCATCACCAGCAGACTCGACTACGACAATGCTCTCTATGCCAGCATCTCCACTGAACTCCTCAGAAGACTCCAGACCATACAGAACGCCACAGCCAGACCTCCTGGACCTCCCCAAATGGACCTACATCACCCCCACCTCAGAAACCCCCACTAGCTCCCCATCCGGAAGAGATGCCAGTTCAAGATCCTCACTCACCCCTACAAAGCTCAACATGATCTCCGACCTGCCTATATCAGCTATCAGGTGAACTTTCATCTGCCTTCAGGACACCTGCGCTCCCCCTCACTAGCCCATGCACCCAGCTCCCACATCTGTCGCAGCAGGGGCCACTCCTTCTCCTACATCGCTGCCAAGACCTGGAACGATCTGCCCCTCCATCTACGAACAGCACCCTCCCTGGTGGACTTCACAAAGCAACCCAAGGCCTCGCTTTTTCACTGAAAAGTTGCACCTAGAGCGCCCAGATACCCCTAGGGGTGACAGTGCAGCGCTTACAGATGACAATTGATTGATTGGTTTCTGTGTACATGATAACGTTGTTTGGCAGAATAGCATCTCACATACAGAAAGAAACCAATGACTGAAGAGGGTAGACCCGTTGTCCCGTGCTGTATGCCGTAGTGGACGGAAGAAGACCGCGAATGACACCAGCAGAGACCAATGGATTAAGAAGGCTGACTGAAAGCCACAGTAAGTGAGTGAGAGAGAGAAAGTGTGTGTGTGCTCGTGTGTTGATTGTGTATTGTGATTCCTTCACTTTATAATCCACGAAAATAATCACTCAATTAGGATTTACAAACAATTGAGCAAACTTGCAGAAATATCGAATGTTTTTGAGACTCAGACTAGACCATGCTCTTACTCTAGAAAATATTAGCAAATACTCACTTTGCAATTTTTTGTTATATATATTGTGTTTTATTAAAAATAAATCAATGGCTTGTTTGAATTCACTGGACAAAACGAATCCATTTGCTTTCAACTAGTAGAACAAATACATGTAGTTGATCACACCTTCTTTGAAGACTGGAAGTGTGCATCCTCGCTTGGACTCACAAAGTGGCTGGCGTGAAATTCTATAGTACATTTGTTTTATAAGTTCTAATATATAATCAAATCATTTAGAAAAAACATTGGCAATGCCAGATGGTGTGGCATGTTTGGCTATGTCAATATTTGGTTTCCAATGGTTTTTGCAAAATTTATTTTTGGAAAAAATGCTGGGCCGTCATCAATCTAACAAAAAAAATTTGGTAAGATCAAAATATTTTTATCTCTAAAAGTACTCTTTGCCATAGGAGTCCCTAGAACTTACGGGAACTATTTTGTGTATCTATGTGCTCCTTGTGAATGAACCGAATGCTGCCACTCACAGTGAAGTCAGCCAATGGCTGAAGTGGGCTGACCCATTGCCCCATAATGTATGCGGTAGCGGGCGGAAGAACAATTTCAATGAGATGACAACAGACCAATGGATGAAGAGGACTGGCTGAAAGCCTGTTCAAGTCACTATATTATACAAATACGTTTAATAAAATCAAAAGGTCTTGGCTAACGCTAGATCTAAAAAGAGACCTTACATAATTTGAGCAAAGGGAGGGTGGCATTCTGAATTCTGATTATTTATCAAAGAAGTTTTATCTTGTTTTACAGTTTTATTGCCTTTATACAGGTTTAGTTATTGTAAGTTTCAAATGACTTTTAATATGTATAAACAAAGTATTTCTAAATGTCTGTATGTGTTAATGGTAAACTGAAGCAAACAAATTAATTTATTTATTGATATGGACTGTGGTGAAAAAAGAATGTAATATTAATAATTCTGAAATACATTTATGTAGAAAGGTCGAAAGAATGCAGAAAGATACCATTATTATCTAAGCTTGTGTTTTTTTAAGTCTGTGGAAAACGTTGAATTTCTAGTGCACATTTTAAAGTAATTCTTCAAGGAACAGATGAATCTGGACAAAAAAACTGAGTCAGACTGGCCTGCAGGAAAATCTGGACATTTCCTGAAAGATTGTAACGTTGATAATACTCATGGCCAAATTCACCTGAAATAAGGTCCACTGAAATTCCGGGACCAACCGCATACCTGAGTATGACAAAGAACCTTCTGAACAACCTATACATCTTAACTTTCGTATCTCGCACTCTATAAGAGAGATTTGGTGTTGCACCGATCTATCCTTGCTTTCTACAAAATGTTGTATATATGTGCCTTAATTTACACTGATGTGATGTATATGTAACCTCTATTGTCTGTACAGCGCTCTGATATCCGCCAGGATCTTGTTCGCGCTATAGAAAACTTTCAAATAAATAAATAAAATAAACTGACATGTGACTGAGTCTACACTAGACCCTGCAGCATTTTAATGGTGTTTCATATTATTATTGACTCAATATTATATTTGGGCAATAATATTGTTTCTAAAATAGGGTGGTGTTCAGACCATTGTGGGACATAGTATCAAATGTAAGACTAATATTGGGGCTGATGTTCAAGGCTCTTTTGTAACCGCAAATTCTGCTATTTGAGGTTGTAAAATAGCTTTTTTTCTGTATGAAAGCCTTTTTATGAGTCAGCATTGAGTTTCTGATTTGTAAGAGGATTTTTTCAATCCTTTCTGAATCGCAAATTTCTGGGAGTGTAAGGAGAGTGTCCCCCTCCTATTCGTGATTCCGAAAAGACTTAGTCAATGGTTTAGGACCGCAGTTATAAGTGCAAACCACTGATGAGTTACTGACCCCGAGTTGGGATGGTAACTGATTCGCGAAGAGGAAGTGACCCCCTCGAGCCTCTTCCTCTTTGGGGATTGTGTTGGCAGCCTTTGGCTTTAAAAACAGCACCAACTTCCTTAAAATGAACCACTTAAAAACTGGAACATAATTGGAATGCAGTGGGCAGGTGGTCTGCTGTCTCTTGCAGGCCGCCATTGCTGTGATTGAAGCCAATTACAGATGGTCCCAAATTGTGACCTGACTAATGAGTATTAATCAGGCAGGTTGTAGGAAAGTGCCCCTTTTTGACATGGTCATCCCCATTTTATTGCCTGGTATTGATGCAACTTTGACTGAAGTTCACTGGCTTCCTGCTAACCAGGTCCCCAGTGCCGATGTTCTTTCCCAAAAACAAGATAACTGTGCAATTGTTCCACATTTGGGAAGACCATTAGCACCTCTGTAAGTCCTTATTAAATGGTACTCTTGGTGCATAGGGCATGGGTACTAAAGAGGGCCCTTAACCACTTCCATGCTAATGACAAGGTCAGCTCGTCATGGAGTGGCCATTCATTTCAATGGAAAATACACAGAAATCCTTGAAGTGCCGTAGCAGCCAAGTGGTTAAGAGCTGCAGCATGTATTGTGCCCCAGTACGGGACCCACGGCCAAACTCATGCAGACCGCTGATTCAGGCTGCATGAAATGATGCAAACAAAAGTGAAACACAGCATGGCACCCACCCTGTCTGCCATGTTTCCAGATACTGCATTAAATATATGCAAGTCGCCCTACAGCGGGCCTTACAGCCCTAAGGCATGGTGCATTATCTTACATGTGTGGTCACATTTGCATGAGTAGATATGCCACAGTGCTGTCTAGTTCAATTACTACATAGTACGAGTGAACAGGGAAGCCATCTTAAGTATATGAATTGGGCTCTGGTCATTACGAGTTCCCCAGCGTCACGATGGCTTCACTGAAACCTATGGTGTTTGGCATCAAACACTTTGTATTGATGAATCCATAGTGATGCCAGAGATGGATTTATTAAGGTATGCATCCAGAGAGCACCTTAGAGGTGTCCCCTTAACGCCTACTTGCCTCTAGTGTGTTAGCTGACTGGTGTGGACCGGCCTGCTTCCAAAGACAGGTTTTTAATCCCCTGCAGGTGAGAGCCTATGGTCTCTGAGGGCACCAACAATGCCTGCTCTGGCCAGAGATGCCGTTACCTCTATCAAGCAGGATGGCTAGTAATCAGCATACCAAGGCAGAAGACCTCTTCCGTCTTTGATATGCAACAAGACAAGGGAAATGTCACCCCATACACAGGGCTCCTTTGGCACCTGGACAGGTGGGAAAATTAGCTAGTCAGGAGGCGTGTTGACGATCAGACTAGCTACACATCTACGGTGGGCTACCTGAAGTGAACACAAAAAGTAGAATTCCATCCTCTTGTGTTTTGGTGAAATTAGATATACTGGGTCAGGGTTATGTCCACTTCCTGCAAGAAGTGGTCATATAAGGGGTGTAGGCACCCCAAAGGTAAGAAGCCCATTGGCTACCACTTTACACTCCCCTTAACACTCCTAAATTGAGTATTTAGGTGGCACCCCTGACACCAGGAACTCTGCATTCAAAGAAGAGGACAAAGAAGAGCAAACACAGAGAACTGAGGACCAGCTGCAGACTTTTTGTCGCCAAACCCTGTCTACCCACACATTTCCTGGCAATCGCAACAAACCAACTCATCCTGCCTCTGTGCATCTGCCAAGAACCCCGGTGGGCTGCCAGCACTTTGCATACTGTCAGCAATCTCTCGTGGAGTAGAAGAACTACTTCTGCAGCTTGCAGGCACTAAACAGCAAAGTCTGGTCCACAGTTCTGCCACCCTCTGGTTCCACTGATGCAGCAGCCAGCCAGGAAGAGGTCACTGTGCTCCAGAAGGTCAGATCCAGCTCCCAACAAGTGAGAAGAACCAGAGCTGCACAGCATCAATACCCGGGGTACCAGACCCCTTCCAGCAACCAAAGTTTGTTTGTGTACAATCCAGACTCCAACGACTCCAAGACTGAGTAGGCATTGAGGGACGTCCGCACCAGAGAGACCCACTTCAAGAGTGGCCCAGTTGTCCTGTTTTTGTCACCTGTGCCTCCTTGCTCCAAGGCCCTTATGAACCAAGCCTCCCATTGGGAGCTCTCAGTCTTGTTCCCAAGCCCCCCTCTGCAGCCTGTTCCTAGTGGGCCCTGTAGGAACTGGGGTCACCAGTTCCCCGGGGGTAGCCTGGCATGAGCAGGTAGGCACCAGAATCTAGAACTGGGGTCACCAGTTTCCCGGGGGTAGCCTGGCATGAGCAGGTAGGCACCCGAAAGCTCAGGTGGTAAGTGACTACACAGCACATGCATCCACTGACACAATAAGTGCATGCAAGGACTTAGACCACACCAGTTACGTTTGATTCAAATTACTAAGCTTTTATATATGATTAGAATCAGGGCAATCAAAAATTCACAGTAGCAATAACTTATTAGTTTCACTTAAAAGCACATGCGTTTCATCACTTGGCAATAAATACTAAAATGAATAAAAATTAAATATTAGATAACCGTAGGTCTGGCAACAGCCTTGCTCCTAGTCAGCACCTGCAAGGAATTCTTTATAAATACATTCAGATAACATTGCATCAAGCATCAATAACCATTTCTTCAGGTGAGAATCAACTTGTCAACCGGTAAGACTAAACATTACTCTCAGCATAGGTAAAATACTTCATTAAAGCAGCAATAAACAGTACCTCTAGTAACATGAGCATTTCATTAAGGCTGTAATAAACAGTGCCAATAGTAACCAGGCAGGAATAACCATTCCCTCAATCAGGGCCAAGCAGTAGCCAGTGATCAACTACTCCCCAGCCTGGGTTTAACCTTATTAGAAGGGCCCTGTCACCAGTTTTCCCCGAGAGGAGGGGCGGTCTCGGGGCCTCCTTCGTTCTCCCGGGAGGCCCCGCGTTCACTCCTGCGGCCGCCCTCCTCCCCCTCGGGTTACCTGAGGATCTTCAGGCTTCTGGTGCGTAGGGGGGCTCTGACTCTTCTCGGAGCCCTCTGCAGCATCCGACGAGGGTGGAAATACCAGGGGCCTCCAATGCAGCAGCGGAGGCCCCGCGTTGTTGGCGGCTGTCCCCGGGCCTCTCTCAGCTCCAGATCGAGGGCAGGTGCTGGCAAGTGGGGCTCTATCCCCACCCTGGGCCCAATCAATCTGCAGCAATGGGGGGTAAGGCATGCCGGGGCCGCCAATGGCAGCGCGGCACTCGGGCGGGCCTGCCTCCATCCACTAGCAGGCCTCAATGACCGGGGTCCCTGTCACGTGATGGGGGAATCCTTGGCTTCAGGGCCTAACGCAGTCCGCTAAGTCACTGCGGTGGCCCCCTCCTGACATTGAGGGGCTGCCGCGACGATGCTGGCAGTAGCGGGGAGGCCCTCCTGGGATCCGGGCTGACGGCAGGGATTCCACCCCCAGGCGCGCTCTTGGTCAGCGCCGCTGAGAGGGGCTCGGTGATTTGTGGTGAGTGAGGAAGGGGGGCAGTGCTTCGAGAATGGCCAGCTCAGGCAGTAGCGGTAGTAATACAGCGCCTCGGGGGCATCAGCAGTTCTGAGGAGCACCGCGCTTCCAGGCCCAGCACTGAAGAGATGTATAACGCCTCAGGGATAATGCGGTTAGAGCTTCTAACGGGGCAGAGGTAAGCCCTCAGGCAGGCAAGCATGTCGGCAGATACGGCGCTGCTCAAGGATACAGTAGGAGAGCGCAAGGTAGGTAGGTCAGCAGCACCAGTAGTGAGTCAGTCCAGGATACTGGTGCATAGAAAAGGGAGCGCTTATCAGGACAGGTCACCATTCAGGCAGGACAGCGCTTGTGGCACAGGTTGAGGCCCAGGAAAATAGTCTTCTCGGCGCTTGGTGGTTCCTGCGCCCTTTGGAGTAGACTCTTGGTTTCTTGAGGAGGGGGGGGGGGAGTTTGAGTTGAAGGCTGGTCAGTAGATCACTTCAGGTGGTCCCTGGTTTCCCCCTCCCGCCGGGCCAGATCAGTGGGCTAGTTCAGGGTCCCTCACTCAGCTTGGTGGGCAGCGCCTAAGCCCTGTCACCCCCAGTGGTATAGGTCCCTGTCTAGGCCCTACCGCCTAAAACTCCTGCGTAGGTTCCACCAGGTCAGTGATGCCTCCCTTTCCTTATATAGCGACAGTTGGCAGTTGGCAGTGGCAGTTGGTGTCACCTCCCCTGTTCTAGAAGGTTCCATGGCTGGCTGTACTTCCTGGACCCTACCAATGACTGCTGTAGGGACACCAGCATTCCAGCCAGTGTCGTGCATTACTGTAGGCTGACCCTATGCTGCCAGCATCTGTCCATCTCATACTTTAGGACTTCCCACCCACAGAGACCGCCAGCAGGAAATGGAAAGGATTATACCCCATTTTGTATCAGAAATGGGGCAAACTTCAGGTACTGTTCAAAAGTCAACATTTTCCCATACTCACCCTTTTCCAATTTCGCCCCCTGGGCGTGCAGAGCAAAACCTTCAAACCTCTCCACCTAGTCTCGAGACATCAGAATTCAAATAAGAATAAACCTTGAAGAATGTCTTGGAACTCATTCCGCACATTCGATATTTCAAGCGCTGTGAAGTGGCTGGAAGGGGAGGTTCTAGCACTTTATAAAACACATTAAATAAATTAACACCTTCTGCTGCATCACTGGTAAACTGAACTGTATCCATCTAAGAGCACGCTGTATAACTGCATCACTGTCACATTTCAAAGACTCACTATAACAGCACACTGCATCTTGTTAATATCACGCTGTACAACTAAAAGATTGCACTGCACCACTGGCATATTCCAATAAATCACTGTGAGCCCGATTCACAAAAGTAATCTGAGAAAAAATCCTAACTTTACGACTTTTGGTATTCACAGAAGGCCTTTAGGAGTTTGTCTCAGTTAATCTTTAATTTTGGTCTTAAGTTAAACTTAAGACAAACAAGTTTAACTGAGACAATATCCTAACTTTACGACTAGGATTTTGTCTCCTTTAAACTTAAGTTTGTCTTAAGTTTAATTTAAGACCAAAACTTAAGTTTAACTGAGACAAAATCCTAACTTTACTACTCCTAAATACCTTCTGTGAATACCGAGAGTTGAGACAAAATCCTAACTTTACTATTCCTAAATGCCTTCTGTGAATACCAATAGTCGAGACAAAATCCTAACTTTAGTACTCCTAAATGCCTTCTGTGAATATCGATAGTCATAAAGTTAGGATTTTGTCTCAGATTACTTTTGTGAATCGGGCCCTGTAACATCAAACGGTCTACCTATTAGATTGCACTGCACCATTGATGTTGGACAGGCCACATGAAGGGCTCGCTCCCCCTCCGCACGACCGGGCCCGAGCCCGGCCCCTCAAGTGTTACACGCCACCATTCCCCGTTTTCCGTCCCCTCTGGGACCCCTGCCTCTGAACATCTCGACCTCATGGGCCCGATCCCCTACCGGCCCACTCGCCCGACCTGGGCGCCATCTTGGGCACAGCACCACGAGGCCGCGTGGCCTCCGACCGACCCTAACCCTGGGCCTGGCCAGGCCTCCGACATCCCGGCACCACCATCCACCCAGGAGGTGAGCGGACTACTTGGCAGGTCAATGGGAGAGAGAGGTGTCGATGGCTCTCCCCCGCCAGGTGCCGATCGCCCCCAGCCTCCCCGGGCGCTGGCTCCACCCCCCTGCTGGGTGTCTGGACTCCCTCATCCCGGACCTCCCGACCTCCAAGTGCGAGGGTCCGGACATCAAAGGGCGCCAGACCTATAACTGGGGCAGCTCCAGAGCAGGAAGGCAGTTGTATCCTGGAGTCGAGAGACACAGAGAAGAACTCATCCTTGACGGACTACTGGCGCTGCCGTAGCCCTGCCCTGTGAACTATCGTCCTGCCTGCTGGCGCTGCCGCAACCTGCTTAAACCTTCATCGTCGTCGGGACCTGCTGGCGTGGCCGCGGACCGTTTGTAACTACCACCTTCATCGGGACCTGCTGGCTCCGCCGCGGACCGTCGCTACCTTCAACCATCTCGGGACCAGCTGGCTCCGCCGCGGCCCGATCATCTAGAACGCCGAGCTCGAGGATTGAGAGCTATTTCATCTATGCAATTGGTAACAAGACTGTCCCGCTACCCTTTTCCCAATCCAGAGACCAGAACCGAGGGGACCCCTGAGTCCAGACCTCCTTGTATCATTTTACCGTACTTGAAGAATTGCTTATAAAGTATCGTTGAACCTTATCCTTGTGTGGTGTACGTCTGTGGGGGGGAAGTTACTTGTCTGTACGATCGCTGGAGACGGCTCTCCCCGGAGACCTCTCCCTTATCCTCGGCCGACCCTCCCGGTCCGTCTAACAATTGACAAATGTGAATGAGTACCTATAACATCACACTGCATCTACTCATCTTCACACTGCACTCCCTGTTCACTATTCACTATTCACTATGCTCCTTAACCTTTCTTTAAGACATGCTCCTCCCGTTCTTGTCATGTAACTTAAATGTTTTCCACCTGCAGAATCCCCGCTTGACACGCGTCCCCTGGTTCTATAGGTTGCTAATGCGGCTCCTGGGTGGGATTTAGAGGTCCATGCATGGGGGGTCTTTCTTGATTCCTTGGGTTACTCCTCCTCTGTAACCCTGGGAAGGACCTCGCATTCTCTAAAGTATGCATGGTTGAATTATGCACACCCTGTGGATTGCTCCTATGCTGCTCCGGGGTGGCACTGATGAGGTGGCAAAACATCAGAAGCACTTTTGGTCCCCACACACGATGGACACATTGGCCTGATCCACAAAGCGCCTATGCATTGAAGCGATGAAAGGCTGAGGGCCAATAATAGCTGTTAGAGGCCTTCTGCTCCAACATTCCAATGAGCGTCCTTGTGTTTCTGCCTTTTTTAATGTGGCAATTTTACCTTCAGTTCTGCCCAGGGCAGGGTGTTTAAAGGCCCTCTCCCTTATTAGCCTGCGACTCGGGCCTATACTACAGTTTCAGGGCCTTTAATGATTCGTATAGCCCCGTGCAGCGGGTATAAGGCTCTATATACACTATAACTCCATAAACTCACGTTGCATCCCTGGTGCACTGCATTGCATCCCTTTGATATTAGTTTGCATCACGATAACAGTGCCCCAGACCGCTGCAGCCTTTCACTGCATCACTATAGTATCACAATGCATCACCTCAGTGGAGTATCACCGGTGCACTACGTCACTTCCACATAAATGTAGAATATCACTGCATTAGAGTAAGCTCACACTGCTCCACTATTTTAAGTCAGTGTATTTCTATTACACATGTGGCCGTCCGTCGCACTCTTGTGTCCAGTTGGTGAAATGGCCCTCGCTGCTTCTATTCAGGCCCGAGGCCTGGAAGAGTCCATGCTGCAGTAGACTGCGGGGGTGTTTGTCCTGGGGGACTGTCCTGTTGTCAGTGACGTACGCACCTCACATCTGTGTCTGGCGTTACAAGCCCCACTTGCAGCGCTGAGGGCTGAGCGAGGCCTAATGGGCCACAGCAGCTTCCTGGGCGTCACGCGTCGGCGCGAGGACGTGATTTACGCTCACGCTTTGTCGTCCTCGTCGGAGCGTGAGGAGGAGGACGTGCATTTACTTGAGGCTTGAAGAGAAACCACGAGCGGGGCAATATATGCAAGCACACAAAGGACCTGGCCACGTGTGGCATGAATATGCACGCACACAAATGACCTGGCCACGTGTGGCATGAATATGCACGCACACAAATGACCTGGCCATGTGTGGCATGAATATGCACGCACACAAATGACCTGGAGACGTGCCATGTGCCATGAGTGGTGAAGCTCTCCAAGGTGTTAGGGAGGAGCCACATAAAACACGAAGACCATAGAAGCACCCTCTCCGGTACAAAGGGGCACACAGGTTGAAGAACTGAGCACTGCATGATGAACAGCACACCTTCACACGAGGCGTGGTGCAAGAGCGTGCACTGTATGAAGCACAGCACACCTTCACACGAGGCGTGGTGCAAGAGCGTGCACTGTATGAAGGGCAGCACACCTTCACGAGGCGTGGTGCAAGAGCGTGCACTGTATGATGGACAGCACTCCTTCACACGAGGCGTGCACTGCATGATGGACAGCACACCTTCACACGAGGCGTGGTGCAAGAGCGTGCACTGTATGATGGACAGCACTCCTTCACACGAGGCGTGCACTGCATGATGGACAGCACACCTTCACACAAGGTGTGGTGAAAGAGCGTGCACTGTATGAAGGGCAGCACACCTTCACAAGGCGAGGTGCAAGAGCGTGCACTGTATGATGGACAGCACTCCGTCACACGAGGCGTGCACTGCATGATGGACAGCACACCTTCAGACGAGGCGTGGTGCAAGAGCGTGCACTGTATGATGGACAGCACACCTTCACACGAGGTCTGGTGCAAGAGCGTGCACTGCATGATGGACAGCACACCTTCACACGAGGCGTGGTGCAAGAGCGTGCACTGTATGAAGCACAGCACACCTTCACACGAGGCGTGGTGCAAGAGCGTGCACTGTATGAAGGGCAGCACACCTTCACGAGGCGTGGTGCAAGAGCGTGCACTGTATGATGGACAGCACTCCTTCACACGAGGCGTGCACTGCATGATGGACAGCACACCTTCACACGAGGCGTGGTGCAAGAGCGTGCACTGTATGATGGACAGCACTCCTTCACACGAGGCGTGCACTGCATGATGGACAGCACACCTTCACACAAGGTGTGGTGAAAGAGCGTGCACTGTATGAAGGGCAGCACACCTTCACGAGGCGTGGTGCAAGAGCGTGCACTGTATGATGGACAGCACTCCTTCACACGAGGCGTGCACTGCATGATGGACAGCACACCTTCACACGAGGCGTGGTGCAAGAGCGTGCACTGTATGATGGACAGCACTCCTTCACACGAGGCGTGCACTGCATGATGGACAGCACACCTTCACACAAGGTGTGGTGAAAGAGCGTGCACTGTATGAAGGGCAGCACACCTTCACGAGGCGTGATGCAGGAGCGTGCACTGTATAAAGGAGAGCACACCTTCACACAAGGTGTGGTGAAAGAGAGTGCACTGTATGAAGGGCAGCACACCTTTACACGAGGGCTGGTGTAAGAGCGTGCACTGCATGATGGACAGCACTCCTTCACACGAGGCGTGGTGCAGGAGCGTGTACTGCATGAAGGGCAGCACACCTTCACACAAGGGCTGGTGCAAGAGCGTGCACTGCATGAAGGGCAGCACACCTTCACACAAGGGCTGGTGCAAGAGCGTGCACTGCATGAAGGAGAGCACACCTTCACACAAGGGCTGGTGCAAGAGCCTGCACTGCATGAAGGGCAGCACACCTTCACACAAGGGCTGGTGCAAGAGCGTGCACTGCATGAAGGAGAGCACACCTTCACACAAGGGCTGGTGCAAGAGCGTGCACTGCATGAAGGAGAGCACACATTCACACGACGACTGATGCAAGAGCGTGCACTGTATGAAGGGCAGCACACCTTCACACAAGGGCTGGTGCAAGAGCGTGCACTGTATGAAGGGCAGCACACCTTCACACGAGGGCTGATGCAAGAGCGTGCACTGTATGAAGGGCAGAACACCTTCACACGAGGGCTGATGCAAGAGCGTGCACTGTATGAAGGGCAGCACACCTTCACATGAGGCGTGGTGCAAGAGCGTGCACTGTATGAAGGGCAGCACACCTTCACACGAGGGCTGGTTCAAGAGCGTGCACAATATGATGGACAGCACTCCTTCACACGAGGCCTGGTGCAAGAGCATGCACTGCATGAAGGAGAGCACACATTCACACGACGACTGCTGCAAGAGCGTGCACTGTATGAAGGGCAGCACACCTTCACACTAGGGCTGGTGCAAGAGCGTGCACTGCATGAAGGGCAGCACACCTTCACACAAGGGCTGGCGCAAGAGCGTGCACTGTATGAAGTGCAGCACACCTTCACACGAGGGCTGGTGCAAGAGCATGCACTGCATGATGGACAGCACACCTTCACATGAGGCGTGGTGCAAGAGCGTGCACTGTATGAAGGACAGCACACCTTCACACGAGGCGTGGTGAAAGAGCGTGCACTGTACGAAGGGCAGCACACCTTCACACGAGGGCTGGTTCAAGAGCATGCACTATATGATGGACAGCACTCCTTCACACAAGGCCTGGTGCAAGAGCATGCACTGCATGAAGGAGAGCACACATTCACACGACAACTGCTGCAAGAGCGTGCACTGTATGAAGGGCAGCACACCTTCACACTAGGGCTGGTGCAAGAGCGTGCACTGCATGAAGGGCAGCACACCTTCACACAAGGGCTGGCGCAAGAGCGTGCACTGTATGAAGTGCAGCACACCTTCACACGAGGGCTGGTGCAAGAGCGTGCACTGCATGATGGACAGCACACCTTCACATGAGGCGTGGTGCAAGAGCGTGCACTGTATGAAGGACAACACACCTTCACACGAGGCGTGGTGAAAGAGCGTGCACTGTATGAAGGGCAGCACACCTTCACACGAGGGCTGGTGCAAGAGCATGCACTGTATGATGGACAGCACACATTCACACGAGGCCTGGTGCAAGAGCGTGCACTGTATGAAGGACAGCACACCTTCACATGAGGCGTGGTGAAAGAGAGTGCACTGTATGAAGGGCAGCACACCTTCACACGAGGGCTGGTGCAAGAGCGTACACTGTATGAAGGGCAGCACACCTTCACACTAGGGCTGGTGCAAGAGCGTGCACTGCATAAAGGGCAGCACACCTTCACACAAGGGCTGGCGCAAGAGCGTGCACTGTATGAAGTGCAGCACACCTTCACACGAGGGCTGGTGCAAGAGCGTGCACTGCATGATGGACAGCACACCTTCACATGAGGCGTGGTGCAAGAGCGCGCACTGTATGAAGGACAGCACACCTTCACACGAGGCGTGGTGAAAGAGCGTGCACTGTATGAAGGGCAGCACACCTTCACACGAGGGCTGGTGCAAGAGCATGCACTGTATGATGGACAGCACACCTTCACGTGAGGCCTGGTGCAAGAGCGTGCACTGTATGAAGGTCAGCACACCTTCACACGAGGCGTGGTGAAAGAGCGTGCACTGTATGAAGGGCAGCACACCTTCACATGAGGGCTGGTGCAAGAGCGTGCACTGTATGATGGACAGCACACCTTCACACGAGGCCTGGTGCAAGAGCGTGCACTGTATGAAGGACAGCACACCTTCACACGAGGTGTGGTGCAAGAGCGTGCACTGTATGAAGGACAGCACACCTTCACACAAGGTGTGGTGCAAGAGCGTGCACTGCATGAAGGGCAGCACACCTTCAGACAAGGTCTGGTGCAAGAGCGTGCACTGCATGAAGGACAGCACACCTTCACACAAGGTGTGGTGCAAGAGCGTGCACTGTATGAAGAACAGCACACATTCACACGAGGCCTGGTGGAGAACCGCTCTTTATGAAGGGAACCATATGTTCACAGGTGATGTGGAGTCAGGAACCGCACACTGTATGAAACACATCAGACTTTCACACGAGGTGTGAGGAAAGAGCGTGCACTATATGAAAGAGAGCACACATTCACACAAGACATTGTTAAGACTCGGTGAAGGACTGCGCGCTGTATAATGGAAAGCACGTATTCACACGAGGCCTGGCAAAGAACCCAGCACTGTATGTAGGAGAGCACATGTCGGGGGTTGTTACTTATTATTCTAACACAAATCCAAATACTACTGGTGAAAGTGGTTGACTGTATGGAGTTCAGATTTAATGCTGCAGCTCCTACCCAACTTCAATTGGGAAAGTGTGATTTTCACGAGTTCAGAATTACTATTTTAACCCCAAACCCACACGCACTGGAAAAATAAATTACGTTTAAAAAGTATTTTTCTTATTTTTTATAATACCCAAATCAAGCAATTGTATTATAAGTTTAAAATATATATGGTCATTCTTATACTATTTATTAATTTAGATAAATACAGAATTGAAAAACATTTACTAATAAAAAATAGCTACTTTTTAATATCTACGGTTTTTGATTGATGTCTTTCACCACCTATTCCCACTAACAACAACACTGATGCTTTTTTAATAAATTAGGGGGACTTTTAATACACATAAAATATATAAAAAATAAATTGAAATATCATAATATATATTTAAAAAAAGACTATGGACACTACTCCTTAAATGAAAAATACATTTGTTTAAATCCTTAAATATGCAAAAATGCAACTTCACTGTTTGAAATAAAGAAGTATGACATAAAATAATAAAATAATACCTGTAATGATTGTTTGGTTATAGAGGCACAACAGAAATATTATAATTTAATTCAATTAGCAAACATGGTAACAATTTTATTTAGCAAATAGATTAAATATGTAATTGATAAATCAAATATTAAAGCAAAATAAATGAATTGCATATACAAGTGAATATTAGTTTTGTTTAAGCATGCCCACTCTATCCTTCTACAAACCCAACAACCCATAAAGAATTCACTTGAAAACCCAACAACCAATAAAAATAAAAGAAAATCAAATGAACAAATAATACAATTCAATTAATGTAAGATTAAAACAATACAAACTATCATTAAAAATGTAAGAAAAAAATATTTTCAATTCTAACAAATGAAAAAATACTTAAATTACCTCCATCCATCTATATCGCTCTCTCTATCTACAAGCATAAATATATATATATATATATATATATATATATATATATATATATATATATATATATATATATATATATATATATATATATATATATGTTTATATATATATATATATATATATATAGTTCCCAACCTTATCTGATTGAAGAGCCAGCACACACCATCGTGCCCATAGCTAGAATGAGGGAAGCTCCTGGAACCTTATATATATATATATATATATAGCGCGCACTGCATCGCAAAATGCGATGCAGGGTGCGCTACGAAATTCATTTTAATAATTAAATTGTTTACTTACCTTCAATTATCCATACTCCAATTTTTAGCACCCCTCAATCTGCCGCTCCCCCGCCCCGCCTCTCCGCCCCACCGAAACTCCCTCCACAGGCCGAGGCTGCACGTGTGCACTTTTAATGGTCTATATTGACCGAAATAAAGTTTGTTGGAATGGAATATACATATATATTTATATATCCAAACTCAACCCCATAAGAGGAAAGACGACGCCATGTGGTGGTATAATTCAATATTTAATGTCGCTCTTCAACGCGTTTCGCCTGTCCCAGCAGGCTTGCTCATGAATAAAGAAAACTTTATTTGTTTGGAGATTTTGACCAGGTCCTGCTTGTGTGACCAGCCACGACAATGCGCCCTCTGTTCTGGTGGAATATATATATATATATATATATATATATATATATATATATATATATATATATATATATATATATATATATGCGCCCTCTGTTCTGGTGGATTATATATATATATATATATATATATATATATATATATATATATATATATATATATATATATATATATATATATATATATATATATATATATATATATATATATATATATATATATATGCGCCCTCTGTTCTGGTGGATTATATATATATATATATATATATATATATATATATATATATATATATATATATATATATATATATCACACAACTCCAACCACCTCCAACCGCTCCACTTCACTCCGGCTGCCTCCTCAACGCGTGGTGGAACGCGTACTATATTTTCAACACACAGTTCCCATCCGTGGAACTGCTACACAAATGAGGACACTCCAGCCCAGTTTTCGATCTCCGTTTATAGATTTATTCCTGCGCACACACACAGCAAACAAGCAAACGCGTTTCGGCGTTGCCGCCTTCGTCAGTGCTCGCCAGCGGAATCGTTTCTTAGTGTTTAAATAAAGTTAACATTCAAAAAACATCACGTGTTAAAAAATAATAAACATAAAAGAGGCACACTAAATTCATTTGCATTTGGCAGCCATCTTTGAATGGTTAATCCACCATCCGCATTCTATTATGCTAAGGATGTTTCCTCATTATCTAGAATTGCATTATGTAATGTAGCAAGAAAAAATTCATACATATTATCTTAATCTCATTCTGGAACACTATGTCCATATTATTCTTGTTACATATTTACAGAATCTTTTCTCGTGTTCCTGTGTCTAGCTGAGGATACAGTCTCGGAATTTCAGCCCTGAATGGGCCTACTAACCCATTCTTGGTGCAGAATGCGTTAGAGAATATTCGTGCCTCGGGGTATCCTAGTGGTTATACTGCCCTGGATGGGCTTATGATAGACTTCATCTATTCTGAGCAGATACCCTCAAATGAGGTGTTAGGGGCAGCGTGCAGTGTCATGGTTTCTTAATAAATTCTACAAAGAGTATTCGGCTCGGGGGGTTCTAAGCTATTCATGAGGTTGGGCAAATCCTATAGATGTGCCCACATCTCCTCTTCATTGTTCAGGCCTGTCGGGGTCTTAGTCTGCAGCATAATAATGTAGCGAGACTCCAACATTCTCAGTTTTCTAACCCAGTCTCCTCCTCTTTCTGTTCTCACCAGCTGATCCAATATGAAAAAGGACAGCAGATTGTTGTTGCTTTGGTGTTCCTTTTCATAGTGGCGAGCCACTGGGTATGCCTGATCCTTCAGGTTGATGGCCCTCATGTGCTCGAGGACCCTCAACTTGGTTTGCTTGATGGTACTACCCACGTACTTCTTTCCACATGGGCATACCAGGCAATAAACCGTGAACTCTGAATTACAGTTTAACAGTTTTAGAATTTTCTTCTTCTTTTGTCCCCTTCCCGGTACCTCATACTCTTTCACTTTCTGTGAATTTCTACAGGCCTTGCACTTCATGCATGGGTAAAAACCCAATGCAGGAGCTCTCTTTTTCTTTTTGCTCTCGAAGTGGCTACTTACTAGATGGTCCTTCAGTGAGTGACTTCTGCGGTAGGTTACCAGTGGGTAGTCTGATAATGACTCTCCCACTATGCTGTCTGATTTCAATATATTCCAATTCCTGCGTAGGATTTGGAATACCTCCGATGACTTGTCATTGAAGTTAGTTATTAACCTCAACGATGTATCTCCTGTCTTTACTTTATCTACCAGGAGTTCCTCCCTCGGTCGTGCGTCACTTCTTCTCTCTGCCTCATCCAGAATACCTCTGAAGTAGCCTCTTCTCTCAAATCTTTCTCTGGACTCTTTCTTGGCTTTTTTATACTCCTGATCTGTGGAGCAGTTCCGCTTTATGCGTAAGAACTCCCCCAGTGGTATGTTGTTAACTACCGAACGTGGGTGGCAGCTACCGGCATGTAAGATCGTATTGCCGGCAGTCGGCTTCCTATACAGGGATGTTTCTATTTTGTTGTCCTGTATATATACCCTTAGGTCTAGATAGAAAACCTCTTCTTTGCTAATATTGCCTGTAAATTTCAAATTGAAATTGTTCTCATTGAGGCTTCGAATATACTCCTCCGCCTCCTCATGTGATCCCCGCCACACGATGAAGAGATCATCAATGTAGCGGGTCCACAAAGAGATTTTCTCCACCCACTTTTCGTTGGGCCCCGCCCAGGCCACGTGCTCCTCCCACCAGCCCACAAATAAATTTGCGTAGCTGGGGGCGAAGCACGTGCCCATTGCGGTCCCCTGCAATTGCAAGTATAACTGGCCTGAGAACAGAAAGATGTTATTTTTTAAGCAAAATTCTGTAAGTGCAATGATCATATGGTTATGCGTCCTGTACTTCAGTTCCCTTCTTTGCAAGAAAAAAGTCAATGCTTCTAATCCATCATTGTGTCTGATTGATGTGTAGAGGCTTGTAATGTCTAATGTGATCAGTAGTAAGTCCTCTTCCCACATCACACCTTGTATCATTCTTAGAAAATCCTGTGTGTCCCTCAGGTAAGAACTTAAGTCCTTCACTAACGGCGCCAAAAAAGTATCAATATAGATGGATGTCTGCTCCAGTAGGCTGTCTATCGCTGATACTATTGGCCTTCCTGGGGGCCATACCCTGCTCTTATGTACTTTTGGCAAATGATAGAAGGTTGCCAATTGAGGATGTTCGTTCTTCAGATTTGCCCAGTCCTTAGGATCCAAGATGCCCTTGTCTTTCCAATCCGCGATCAATGAATGGAATCTTGTTATGCTCTCCGCATATTGTTCTCTTTTAATTGGAGCATAGTGCTCAAGTTTCTTCAATTGACTGAAGGCCTCATCCTCATACTGCTGTTTGTTTAGTAGTACGATGTTCCCCCCTTTGTCACTGGGTTTAATTACGATTTTGTCATCATCCCGGAGGTCATTCATCATATCCCATTCTGATTTCTTGAAATTCCTTTTGGCACCGTTAAATTTCTTTTTTTGTAAGTTCTTCAAACTCTCGATCACCACTTCCTGGAAGGTGTCTATTGAATCGTGTGTGCCTCTTGGATTGATCCTTGACTTGATTTTCATATTGCTCTTGCAGCCTTTCTGTGTAATTCCCCCTTCCTCTAGGAATTGTGTCAGAGCTTCCCTCGGGTCATTCTGAGATTCCGCTCCTTCGAGTAGTCCCTGTGCCGTGATCAGTGCTTCAATGTCTGTTCCCACCAAAGGATCCGTATTCGTCTCTTCTGTGGTGGTTGCCACTGTCGGCCCTCTAGGGTGTAGTTTAAATATCTTCATCAATTTTATTTTACGTACAAATTTGAAGAGGTCAATACGTACTTGCGTATAATCAAATGCTGGCGTAGGACAGAAGGTTAGTCCCAGGCGAAGTATATTGCTTTCCTCCTCTGTCAGCACTCTATCAGAAAGGTTGATAATTGTTTGCTCGGTTTCAACCCTTATATCTCCGTTCTCTATTGCCATCTGCCCCCTCGTTTGCTGCGGGTCACAATAGGGGTGGAACGGCCCCCTTCTGCCTTTCTTGCCCCTTCTTGTCTTCCTCTTGCGGCTGCAGGTGGGTGGGTTCGTGGAGTGGGTCTCTGTCTCAGACCTCGCATCACCTCGTACTCGTAAAAAACCGAGTCTTCTGAGGTTGGTGGCACCTCTTCTGCCAAGGCGATATTCCTTTCAGTGGTTCTAGAATCCTGTTGTCTGCGCTGCTGCGCGGATTCGTCCTCGGATATTTCTGATTCTTCGGTGCTCAATTCAGTAGGAGTTTGTGCTTGTCTCCTGGCTTGTTGTACATTCAGACGTGCTGCATCGTATTTTTTCGCGAATGTTAAAATACGACCATTCGCGTAATCTTTTTCGTCTCGTATATACTTTTCCTGTTTCCTTCTTTTTATAGTGTTTTCGTAGTCTATTAGTCTCTGTTTCATTTGCTTACGCAGGTCTTCGCTTTTTTTGGCGTCCTTATCCTCGCCTATTCTTTTCTCAATCTCCTTGATTTCTTCTTGTAGTTTGACTCTGTCAGCCCATGCGTGTTTCACGAGGATTTTTAGCATTTGGTGAGTTGTTCCTTTCATAAACTCTGACCATTCCTCAAGAAGTTCTTTGTTCGGGCTCTCGTAGGAGGGGACTATAAAGATTCTTAGTCCTCTCGGGACTCTCCCCACTTCTAGGTACTTTTGAAGACTTGTGGCCTCCCACCACTTTCGTATCTCTTTTTCATATGTTTTTTCTAATGTTAGAAATAAATTCTTCAAAGTGCCCGGTACAGTCTTTTCTTTCTGTTTTTCCTTGCTTTTGACCACTGTTTTTAGGTCAAACAGACTGCCTGCTGCTTCCTCCCTCTCACCATCCGTATACATCTCCCAGGTGAGTGCGCTTTATTTGGAAAGCACTACAGAGAGTTCGTTTCTTAGGGCTCTACGGGGTTAACCAGAATCACAATATCGGAGTTCGTCGTCACTCACCAGCTCCGCGGTCCCACTACCCTCGGAAGCCTCCTCGAGTCAGGTACAGGCGTTGCTGCCGGTTTCTCCGTTTTACTCCTTCCACTTGTATCCACAAATGCGAGCGGCGCTTCTTTGGCACGTCGCTTCGTTCTGGTGGGGCCGGCGGTAACAATAATCACACAACTCCAACCACCTCCAACCGCTCCACTTCACTCCGGGTGCCTCCTCAACGCGTGGTGGAACGCGTACTATATTTTCAACACACAGTTCCCATCCGTGGAACTGCTACACAAATGAGGACACTCCAGCCCAGTTTTCGATCTCCGTTTATAGATTTATTCCTGCGCACACACACAGCAAACAAGCAAACGCGTTTCGGCGTTGCCGCCTTCGTCAGTGCTCGCCAGCGGAATCGTTTCTTAGTGTTTAAATAAAGTTAACATTCAAAAAACATCACGTGTTAAAAAATAATAAACATAAAAGAGGCACACTAAATTCATTTGCATTTGGCAGCCATCTTTGAATGGTTAATCCACCATCCGCATTCTATTATGCTAAGGATGTTTCCTCATTATCTAGAATTGCATTATGTAATGTAGCAAGAAAAAATTCATACATATTATCTTAATCTCATTCTGGAACACTATGTCCATATTATTCTTGTTACATATTTACAGAATCTTTTCTCGTGTTCCTGTGTCTAGCTGAGGATACAGTCTCGGAATTTCAGCCCTGAATGGGCCTACTAACCCATTCTTGGTGCAGAATGCGTTAGAGAATATTCGTGCCTCGGGGTATCCTAGTTATATACTTGCAATTGCAGGGGACCGCAATGGGCACGTGCTTCGCCCCCAGCTACGCAAATTTATTTGTGGGCTGGTGGGAGGAGCACGTGGCCTGGGCGGGGCCCAACGAAAAGTGGGTGGAGAAAATCTCTTTGTGGACCCGCTACATTGATGATCTCTTCATCGTGTGGCGGGGATCACATGAGGAGGCGGAGGAGTATATTCGAAGCCTCAATGAGAACAATTTCAATTTGAAATTTACAGGCAATATTAGCAAAGAAGAGGTTTTCTATCTAGACCTAAGGGTATATATACAGGACAACAAAATAGAAACATCCCTGTATAGGAAGCCGACTGCCGGCAATACGATCTTACATGCCGGTAGCTGCCACCCACGTTCGGTAGTTAACAACATACCACTGGGGGAGTTCTTACGCATAAAGCGGAACTGCTCCACAGATCAGGAGTATAAAAAAGCCAAGAAAGAGTCCAGAGAAAGATTTGAGAGAAGAGGCTACTTCAGAGGTATTCTGGATGAGGCAGAGAGAAGAAGTGACGCACGACCGAGGGAGGAACTCCTGGTAGATAAAGTAAAGACAGGAGATACATCGTTGAGGTTAATAACTAACTTCAATGACAAGTCATCGGAGGTATTCCAAATCCTACGCAGGAATTGGAATATATTGAAATCAGACAGCATAGTGGGAGAGTCATTATCAGACTACCCACTGGTAACCTACCGCAGAAGTCACTCACTGAAGGACCATCTAGTAAGTAGCCACTTCGAGAGCAAAAAGAAAAAGAGAGCTCCTGCATTGGGTTTTTACCCATGCATGAAGTGCAAGGCCTGTAGAAATTCACAGAAAGTGAAAGAGTATGAGGTACCGGGAAGGGGACAAAAGAAGAAGAAAATTCTAAAACTGTTAAACTGTAATTCTTAGTTCACGGTTTATTGCCTGGTATGCCCATGTGGAAAGAAGTACGTGGGTAGTACCATCAAGCAAACCAAGTTGAGGGTCCTCGAGCACATGAGGGCCATCAACCTGAAGGATCAGGCATACCCAGTGGCTCGCCACTATGAAAAGGAACACCAAAGCAACAACAATCTGCTGTCCTTTTTCATATTGGATCAGCTGGTGAGAACAGAAAGAGGAGGAGACTGGGTTAGAAAACTGAGAATGTTGGAGTCTCGCTACATTATTATGCTGCAGACTAAGACCCCGACAGGCCTGAACAATGAAGAGGAGATGTGGGCACATCTATAGGATTTGCCCAACCTCATGAATAGCTTAGAACCCCCCGAGCCGAATACTCTTTGTAGAATTTATTAAGAAACCATGACACTGCACGCTGCCCCTAACACCTCATTTGAGGGTATCTGCTCAGAATAGATGAAGTCTATCATAAGCCCATCCAGGGCAGTATAACCACTAGGATACCCCGAGGCACGAATATTCTCTAACGCATTCTGCACCAAGAATGGGTTAGTAGGCCCATTCAGGGCTGAAATTCCGAGACTGTATCCTCAGCTAGACACAGGAACACGAGAAAAGATTCTGTAAATATGTAACAAGAATAATATGGACATAGTGTTCCAGAATGAGATTAAGATAATATGTATGAATTTTTTCTTGCTACATTACATAATGCAATTCTAGATAATGAGGAAACATCCTTAGCATAATAGAATGCGGATGGTGGATTAACCATTCAAAGATGGCTGCCAAATGCAAATGAATTTAGTGTGCCTCTTTTATGTTTATTATTTTTTAACACGTGATGTTTTTTGAATGTTAACTTTATTTAAACACTAAGAAACGATTCCGCTGGCGAGCACTGACGAAGGCGGCAACGCCGAAACGCGTTTGCTTGTTTGCTGTGTGTGTGCGCAGGAATAAATCTATAAACGGAGATCGAAAACTGGGCTGGAGTGTCCTCATTTGTGTAGCAGTTCCACGGATGGGAACTGTGTGTTGAAAATATATATATATATATATATATATATGCTAGCAGCCCGTCCCGACGTTGTCCGGGGGTGGCCGATGTTCAGTGTTGCCTTTACTTTTTGTTTGCATAGTAATGTGTGTTTAATTCATCCGCAGGTTTTCATTGAGCCACACGTAATTTTGTTTTGCTGTCCATGTTGAGAGTGTTCCCCCTGTGTGCGAATGTTGTTGTTTCCCAAATGTTGTAATTTGCGCCACAAGTGCAGCAAGTGTTACAGTGGTCGCTCAGATGTTTTGGCTTGAAATTGCTTGTTTGTGAAAGGGGCTTTCCTTGTTTACATTTTCGATCCCTTTACTAATGTCTTTTTTTTTGTTTTTATCGGTGCAAGTACTGGCTGTGTTCCACTGATAACGCAGAGTGTTTGAAATTCGGAAGTGTTTGTGTAAGTTTTAAATTTTGTCCGCAGTATACAATTATTCGGAGCCTTTGAGTAAAGTCTCGTTCATGTTCCGTCGATTGGCTTTCTTGTCTAAGAAATTGGCGCCTATTTGTTTACGTTCCTCCCCCTGTGACAACGTTGTCGTTTGTCAAATGGTTAAACATTTGTTATATTTTTGTATCGCAACTCGTGTGTGTGTTAATCATTGTGTGTCGTGATTGGTGGGCTGTGCGAAGCAACGCGAATGATAGGCGGCCCTTTTTGTAAGTCTGCTCCCTGTGGCACTGTTTTATAATGGAAGGCGCGCCCCTTTTTCGATGTCATCCCACAAAGGTGTTAATGTTTGAAGGGTAACGCCGACGAATGCGCGAATGTCGAGGCGAGTGATAGGCGGCCGTTTGCAAATGCGCGGGATGTACATTTAAGTGTGTGCCTTGCACAGTGAAATCATTGAAATCGCATTTGCGCTATGCACATTGAAGTGTGTGGTGAAGTGTGTGCCTTGCACAGTGAAATCAGTGAAATCGTTTGGCAAATGTTTATTGTTTGTACTTTAGGCCATGCCCCTGTAAACGCCCACATCTTTTGCTTGACACGCCCCTCTAAACGCCCACATCTTTTCTTTGACACGCCCACGCTAACGCCCACAAGGGACTACTTTCCCACTTTTGGCGTTTTTGCTTTTTTTAATGTATATGGTGTCCACATCTATAGCCTATGTCCTTCTGCTACATCTCCCCTTTCAAATAAATGGTGTATTGGGTGTAGTGATTGGTGCAGTACTTTTTGAGTTTACCTGGCTCAAAGTTTTGTGTTCTCTCTTTATAATAGTAGCATAGATATATATATATTTATATCCAACATATGTAACAGGTCGGGGAGGTAGCAACATCACAACAATGTTTGTGGACTGCAGGATTCGATAAATTGAGAAACCGTATTTCAGAATGACAGGTTTTGTGCATTTAACTTGCAACAGACAACGGACACAGATTTGGAGGCCCAACTAAGGGTTTGATTTTATCTTGCAGGAGGCAGAGCCCAACATTGGTCATATGCTGGTTGGAGGACTACGAATCCCATAAGTCCAAATATGACGTCAGCAATAACTGCTATGAAACAGGATGAACCAGGGACGTGTTCTCTTCCTACGTCTGCCGCTGCATGCCCGCTCCATGAGCAAGGAGCATAAGGAGCTCCGAAACGCGCTGGGGCTTAATGAAATATCCAGTGCTGTGTCCCGTTGTGCCTCAATAAAGGACTTAATCGTGGTGGCTGAGTTCGCCTGTCATTGCGTGCACCTCCAACTGTGGAAGCGTAATGGAATATATATATATATATATATTTATATATATATATATATATGTTAATACATTAAACATGAAAGATATTAATAATTACATTCCAAAACATTACATAAATTACCAAGAAAATAAAACATAAAAAATGAAAAATGTATAAAACTAAAAATACATTTACAAAAAATATGACCATATTTAAAAATATATATATATAAACAAACAATATACAATTAAAATTATACACAGATTTCAATAAAAATATATTTAACTAATATTAGGAAAAGTGTTGGAGCCTGTGCAAAATTAAGGTATGCTAACCATTGCACTTCGGGGGGGGGGGGTAATATTTACTATTCCCACTCCAGTCTGTGCAACAGCAGGGAAAGTGTTGTACTTTTGGGGGTTACATTTACTATTCTCAATTCAGTCAGCAGAACAGTATGAAAAGTATTGGACTTCGGAGGCGTAAGATTTACTATTCCCACTCCAAACAATACAATATTACGAAAAGTGTGGGTTTGCAGGAGTAAGATTTACTATTCTCACTCCAGTCTGTGCAACAGTAGGGAAAGGGGGAAAAGCCCTCTCCTGCCTTTGTGTTACATCCTGCTTTCATTTCTTCTAAGGAAGGACTCCTTAGTGTTTCTCATTTCTATCTCTGCATGTCTCTATGATGTCATCTGTGTTCCAATTGTATTTGCTTGAAAGCTGGAACAGTTACATCTAGAGGCTGAGCTGAAGTCCATCTGCTCCTGGTGGGGTCTTTTCTATCATTATACAATCTTATTCTATTTATCTACCTGACCTGATTTTATTCTACAATAAACCTAAATTGTTACATTTACTGGATTTATGGACACCAATTTATTACACTTTGCCCGCGTTATTGGAATGAGCTTCCTTTACATCTGAGACAATGTTCTAATAATCTCCATTTTAGAAAGCTGCTCAAGACTACCCTCTTTTGTTTCAGATTCCACCTTCACTTGCATATATTTATGATGCCCATCTGAAGTGCAGGGATACTCCTTCAGGAGTCGATTCTTGCGCTATACAAATACATAAATAAATAAATAAAGTGTTGGACTTTAGAGAGGTTACATTTATTATTCCCTTTCCTGTCTCTGCAGCAGTTGGGAAAGTACTTCACTTCAAATCCATTACATATTTGCAGAACCCTATTCATTTGGAAAACATGTAAAACTCATGATAGATACATTATTACTTAACAAAATATATATATTAAAAACATAAAAAACAGTTTACAAAATTCATAAACAATATAATAATTCATATTCAATTAAAAGAATGGTTATGTAATTATTACTTAATTACCTTGTCACCTTATACTCCTACAAAACCTAGCAACCACACCTAAAATGTCACTAAAATAAATAAGCATAACACAATTTACATAATTGGTAATCTGTTACATAATTATTTAAAGATTATTAATGAATTGACAATTATTAATTAACTTCCCACCCTATAACCCTACCCAAACTCAGCAGCCCCATGTAAACTAGAATTTAAATATATAATCATTACACAATTTTTGTAGTTATTAATCAATGAAATATGTAGTTATACATCAATAAATATTATTATTTAAATATTTCCTAATTAAATTCCAACTCTATACCCCTACAAACCTAACAACCTACAACTAAAATATAAAAAAATAAATCAGAATGATATAATGTATATAATTAGTATCAATTCAATACTTTATAATATATTAACAACTATTAGATAAACTTCATTAAGTCCCCACTCCAAATACAGTAGCCTCTGCCTAAAATATAACTAAAATATATGATTATTACACAATTTACATATTTATAATCAATTACATAAATAATAATAAACCAAAAATAAATTATTAAATAATTATTACCCAATTAACTTGCCATCATATTCTCCTACAAATATACCAACCCACGCCTAAAATAGATCATTATCACATGATATACATAATTAATAACAACCACATGCTTATTTAATAATTATTACTTAACTTCCCACCCTATGCCCCTATAAACCCAACAACCCGCTACGACACTATAAATTACTATTAGCAAAGACATTGAAAATTCGAATTCACTTAAAATTAAAACTATATTAAAAAAGTAATAACAATTATACAAGCAACTATAACACATTAAATTAATATATGAACTAAAACATATTAAAATAACTAATAACAATATTTATTATAGCTACAAGATTGAAAATGATATTGACAACAAAAATATTCTTAACAATATTTCCTGAAAAAATGATATTCTTCACAACCATATTTCTACATCGCAATATTTTTGTATCACATTCACAATACTTGCACCTTCGCTTTCCAAAATGTGCCTGTGGATGCCTTCTGTGTTAACAAAACAGCACCAAATGCTACAGGACGCAAACAGCAGTAGCTAGCGGTCACTCACTCTCTCTTAATTTGTTGTTCCTGTGCTGCTGTAGTAGGATTTCTGCCCAATATTACTCTTAATTACCCAAGCGGGAGTAATTGCGTAATTTCAAACATTTTGCCTCACAAGAGTAATGCGTAATTACTGAAATTACTCTGATTACCGTGGCGTAATTAAAATTTCACCCAGGCCTGGTTAAGTGTAACGTTAGGCTGGAATGATCCTGTGTGGTGTTGGAGTAATGCACAGAAATGTATCAATGCAGTGTGATCTTTCGTGGTGGCAGTACAGTGTTAAATCAATGCAGCCGGATGTAACATTGATGCAGTGAAATATTACAGTTCATAAAATAAAACACAACATGCAGGTTACCCTCCAGTCTAACATGCATTTAATGCAAAATTAGCAAGCAGAACAGCAAATAATCTAAATAATGAACAATTGCCATTACAACTGCTAAGAGATCTGATTAGAAATAGGTCATTTGGAATCCAAATCTAAATATCTGTACTTTAGTTCAGTATATATAGGTTTTCTCTTAATACAAGTCTATAGACTTTAGTCACATGACAAAAATTACTTTCAGCAAAACCTATTTGATGAGCGGATGACGAGATCGTCTCAAAGAGAAAGAGCGAGATGTCCTCGAGGGGAAGAAGTCATTCATGGAGGAATGCAGGGTTCTTTATTCTCTAAACATCTCACTTCTAGCTGCCAACACTGAAAAGCTGGTTATGCTTTGCAGAAATAGGCAAATGTTCTTCCCTGGATAAAATGGCTTCTGGCCCTAATAGAGGCATTAAAATTGGAAAGCATAATTGAGGCTGAAAGACACTTCACATCATTAACCCCTTCAATGCTGGTGACAAAGCCAGCTCGTCATGGGCGTTACCTGCGCTGCGCGCATGACGAGCTGGCTTTGTCACGTAACGCGCGATTTTCGAATTTTCAGCCCGCAGCGGAAAAACCCGCTAGCGTGCATGCGATAAGAAACCACATCCATATTTAGTTATAAAGCATATCGGTATGCATAGTGAAATGTGGATTTTAATGCATAAAAAAGTAACGTTGAAGTACATAGGAATGCATAATTCATTTTTCACACAGTGTTGCGGTTGAATGGCTTATTGAGGCAGTGTGATGTTATAGTGACGTAGTGAGATGCTATCTGGTGCAGTGGAGTGCATCAGTGATGCTATAGTTATGCAGTGATGTATTCCAGTGACCCAGTATGTTGTAGTTTGACTGCAGTGCAACCTTATTGTGAGGCAGTTTCATGTTATAGCAGTACAGAGTCAGTCCAGTAGTATTCTCTGGAGCTAACCAGTGAGGCAATGTGATAACGTCAGTCTGAGGTCATACTCCTGCAGTGGACTATACCAGTAGCAGAATGCAATGCTACAGAGATGCAGTGTCATGTACCAGTGATGCTGGGGGTAATTAAAGTACCACAATGAAGTACTCCAGTGATACAGTGTGATAACGTCAGTCTGAGGTCATACTCCTGCAGTGGACTATACCAGTAGCAGAATGCAATGCTACAGAGATGCAGTGTCAGGTACCACTGATGCTGGGTGTAATTAAAGTACCACAATGAGGTACTCCAGTGATATCGTGTGAAATGGTATGCATAGTAAAGCTGTGGGTGAGTTTTAATTTGCTAGATAATATCGACACACTTCGATGTGCTTCAGTTAGCATAACTCGGCCACCCCAGGCTGCACTGAGACTCATTCATGAAATGCTGCAAAACTGCATGTTTATTTCAGGTGTACACGCGTTCCGCATGCCTTTCTCTGTTCAGAAAATCAATAAAAACGCAGCTTCAATCATAGTCTGTCCAAATATGATCAACTATTATTTGTGCTTCTCTCAACGTGAAGGAGGTTCTACCTCTTGTTACATCATTAGTTGAACATGCTATTGTATTTCTATATGTCATAATGTATGCTTTCAGCTCCTTAATAGATTATGTATAGCTGTAACCAGTAAAAGGCCCCATGAAGTAGATCTGTTGTACCAACTAATAAATTGACTAGTTGTCATGAAAGAAATATTTTAATCGAACCCCTCTACATGATGTCATTGTATGAACATGTGGGTGCCTTCTGTCCCTAAAACAAAAGGTGTATTATTTTGAAAGAGACCCCGATCTTTAGGGCTTTTCTTTAGAGACAGACTCTATGTCAGTCTGTTTTCAAATCTATTTGGATGCCTTGGACTCTGTCTATGAGAGACTCAAGCCCATTCCTGCCTGACAACCTTAGCAATTTCTTCGTTAGGCCATCGAAAACATGGTTTTAGCTTGGAATGTACTGGGGATGAAATGCAACTTTGAGGGCACGCAAATCTTGCAAAATATAACGGGATTAAAAGCAATTTTAATAGTAAATTTTGCTTTTGTAGCATTTTCATGTAGAAAATTGTGACATTTTAACTCATAGAGCTATTGATATAAAAAATCTCAATCTCTTAGAATGCACAGAGTCTTCAACTGGAAAGAAACTGGTATACTTCCGGGTGATGCCGTCAATAGCCTTGCAAAAAGTATGCATTGACCCAATGTAGTGTTCCACTCACTAGAACACGCAGCTCTTATAATAAAATCCGCACATCCCAGGTCCGAGCTGAAGCCTCCCTCCTGGAGCACAGTGCAGGTTTATTCTGCATCCGTGGTGCAGGGGCTCTGAATGAACCACTTTGCACCATTAAACAGCACACGCAACAGTTTTCTGGTTCACGTGTATTACATGGGCGGCCAAGCCTCTAAAAGCAGCTCGAGCCGGATCCTTGGCTGTGGCTCAGCTCGAGACCAACTTGGAGCCTCAAGCCTGGGATTAGGACAAATACATTTTAGAATTTCTTCTGTCTGGAAGAACCGAGGCAGTAGCTTGGACCCCAGATCAGAAATATTCATGGGAAGTGTCATTACCATATCTTAGAGGTCCTGTCCGCGATTTCGAGATAGAGAAAGAAAAAAGAAAGTAGGAAAAAGGGAAAGAAAGAAGAAAGAAAAAAGAAGGAAAGAAAGAAAGACAGAAAATAGAAAGAAAGAAAGAAAAGAATGGAGATTAAGACACGAATTAAAAAATTAAGCAAAGAAAGAGAGATTTTAGAGAAAGTTTCAGTAAGAAAAGAATAAAAAAGAAAGAAAAGAAAGAAAGGCGGGTTGGGGGAAGAAAGGAAAGAGCGAAAGAAAGAACCCAAAAGAACAAAGAAAAGAATAGAACGAAAAGAATTAAGGCAGCAGGGATATTATCAAATTTTGCAGTCAAATTTCTCCATTCTCCTGGAAGCATGAACGAAAGGGGCGGAGGGTGGTGTTCCTGGCCATGAAGGCGGACATTGTGTGTCTCGGCTGAAATGTACTTTTCTTCCAGCTCTCCGCTCTGTTCTTGATCAATGGGCGGAAACCGAAGGCCCATCCTGAGAACAAGACAAATGGGCCGTGGCTGTGATGACAGACCAGGTAATGGCCGGGGAGGCCCTGAGCGAAGTGAGTTGTCCTCTGCTGCTCTCTGGTGGCCGCTGCAAAGCGCAGCGGGCTCACGGTTTAACTTGCATTCAATGGGAGGTGCATGTTTAATTTTAAGTGTGCGTCGGCTTCCGACATCAAGAAGAGAATGCACATAAAAATTAACACCACCAGGAGCTTTAGTTGCAAAGTTTGCACTGATGCAAACACCCAGCACGGTCCTTTTGCACCATATTTGCTGATCGGAAAGCTTGTAATGAAGCAAGCAGATTTTGCTGAGAACACAAAGGGCCTCATTTATGAAAAGTCTCGCATGGCTACCTGAAAACACGATGCAACACTTTTCAGTTGGCCCGTCTTGTGACACCATCGATGCAAAGTATTTACTGTACAGCGCTCCATGTCGTAAGGATTTACAGAAACGTCAGTATTCTTGACGTTCACTGTAGGCGTAAAAGTGGCACATTGCTGGGATGTGTCTGAAAACAGATGCAGGCCAGCAGTGTGAAAGGGCCTGCATCTGTCTTAAGCCTGCTGCAATGCAATGCAATGCAAACTCAGATTTCACTGCAACACTTCTATGAGCCTTTTCTGAGGGGTAACGCCCACCCTGCATACATTATATCTAAACATCTGCTTAGACACGTCATTTTGTAAATATGGTGCTACGTGGGGCATTTTTTATGCTGCCACTGTGTCAAAAAATGACGCATTGCCTGCTCAAAGGGCCCATAAATAAGCCCCGAAGATTTTTAGCCAGCACATAATAAAACAAGGAGAGGCAGACTGATTTTAGTTTAAACGTAGCCCAGTTTTTCTTTAACGTAGTCCTACTGTTCATGTTTTAAAGTGCTTTACAATTATTAACTTAGTAAGCAACAAAGTAGTAAAACAAACATCTGTTTTAGATTTTCTCTGCCCCAATGCAACAGTTTTCTACTCGTTTAGACCCTGGAAATAGTGTAAAAAACGGGTGCGGATAATAAAGTGCTCATTTTAGACTCGTGCGCACTAGGAGAGGTGTTCAGATACCACTAACCCTGGGCACTCGTAGAGGTTGCGTAGTTTCCACACTACGTGCTACGCGGAGCTTGCGGAGTTCACCAACGTCTGCGAGTGGAGCAGAGTTTTTTTCCTCGCTTACGTTCACCGTCAAGTTGGCGAGCGCAAGCGAGGAAAATCAACCTCCCGGCGAGATTTTATCCTCATTCGTCATCGTCAACATCAAGTTGGTGAGCGCAAGCGTGGAAAATAAACATCCTGGCGAGATTTATCAACGCGGGGTTGTCAGGTTTCTCATTGCGACTGGTCACGTATGCTCGCGACCGCTCGCAATGAGAAACTGCTTGTGCGCATTGAGAAAGTTGCTGCTCAAGTAAAAATCTACTCGAGCAGCAGAAACGGGAAAGAAGGGACCGCTTGCGCTGTGCAAAGTGCCGTTTACAATGATTGCACAGTGCAGACAAGCATCCGCATTGAACAATTACCGTGAACAGCATTTTTCTATGGAACTCCGCCGCTTGCGGAGCTCTGCGTTATGCGATGGAGTTTTTTTGCCATTTCGCCGACTCTGTGTAGTGCAACTCCGCGAACTCCACCCAGGGTTAGATATCACTCGATCATGGTTATTGCACCGGCAGCCTCCACCAGGTGATGGTAATTTCAATGTGGCAGGGGTAATAATGTATGTAAAGCAGACACAAATACCGTTTTCATTTCTGTGCATTACTCCCCCATTTTTAGCTTAGATTGTGCCTACAGAACGGTAGGCGGGTCCCCTCTCCACCCCATCGGTGGTATACCCCCATGCCTCACTTCGGTGCCTGCAGGCAGGTAGGCGGGTCCCCTCTCCACCCCATCGGTGGTATACCCCATGTCTCACTTCGGTGCCTGCAGGCAGGTAGGCGGGTCCCCTCTTCACCCCATCAATCGATCAATCAATCAATCATAGCATTTGTATAGCGTGCGACTCACCCAGAGGGTCTCAAGGCTCGGGGGGGGAGGGGGTCTGCTATTGCTCGAAGAGCCAGGTCTTGAGTCGCTTCCTGAAGGAGAGGTGGTCTTGGGTCAGTCGGAGATGGATGGGGAGGGAGTTCCATGTCTTGGCTGCCAGGTCGGAGAAGGATCTTCCTCCAATGGTGGCTCTGTGGATGCGTGGAATGGTGGCGAGGGTGAGGCTGGTTGATCGTAGCTGACGGGTGGGAGTGTAGAAGGTCAGGCGGTTGTTGAGGTACCTGAGGCCCAGGTCGTGGAGGTCCTTGTGTGCGTGGGTGAGAAGTCTGAACGTGATCCTCTTGCTGACGGGGAGCCAGTGCAGGTCTCTCAGGTGGCCATTGATGTGGCTGCGGTGTGGGATGTCCAGGATTAGTCGTGCTGAGGCGTTCTGGATGCTCTGGAGTCTTTTCTGGAGTTTGGCTGTGGTTTTAGCGTAGAGGGTGTTTCCGTAGTCCAGTCAGCTGGTGACGAGTGCCTGGGTGACCGTCTTCCTGGTTTCGGTGGGGATCCACCGGAAGATCTTTCGGAGCATACGCAGGGTGTTGAAGCACGATGACGAGACAGCGTTGACTTGTCTGGTCATCGAGAGGGATGAGTCCAGGATGAAGCCCAGGTTGCCTGCGTGGTCCGTTGGCTTGGGAGCGGTGCCCAGGGCAGGGGGCCACCAGGAGTCGTCCCAGGCGGAGGGTGATGATCCCAGGATGAGGACTTCCGTCTTGTCTGAGTTCAGTTTCAGGCGGCTGTTCTTCATCTACTCAGTGACGTCTTTCATCCATCGTGTAGGCTGGTTCTGGCGGGTGGCGGGGTCGTTTGTTAGGGAGAGGATCAGCTGGGTGTCGTCGGCGTAGGAGATGATGTTGAGGTTGGGTTGGCGTGCGATGGCTGCGAGGGGGCTCATGTAGACATTGAAGAGGGTGGGGCTGAGTGATGATCCTTGTGGTAGGCCGCAGATGACTTCGGAGGCCTTGGATCTGAACTGGGGAGGCGGACTCTCTGCGTTCTTCTGGAGAGGTACGAGTTGATCCATTCCAGTGCCTTCTCTTGGATTCCGATGTTGCTGAGGCGCTGTACTAGGGTGCGGTGGCAGACAGCGTCGAACGCTGCGGAGAGGTCCAGGAGGATGAGGGCCGCAGTTTCCCTGTTGTCGAGCAGGGATCTGATGTCGTCTGTGGCTGCGATGAGGGCGGTCTCGGTGCTGTGGTTGGCTCTGAAACCGGACTGTGAGTGGTCGAGGGATCCGTTCGCTTCGAGGAAGGCGGCAAGCTGTCTGTTGACGGTCTTCTCGATGACTTTGGCAGGAAAAGGGAGGAGCGAGATGGGGCGTTAGTTCTTGAGGTCGGTGGGGTCCGCTGAAGGTTTCTTCAGGAGGGCGCTGAGTTCGGCGTGCTTCCAGCTCTCTGGGAAGGTGGCGGTGTTGAAGGTGGTGTTGATGATGTCCCGGAGTTGGGGTGCGATGATGGAGTCGGCCTTGTTGAAGATGTGGTGGGGGCATGGGTCGGTTGGTGATCCGGAGTGGATGGTGTTCATCAAGCGGATGGTGTCTTCGGTGCTGACCGGGGTCCAGGCACGGAGGGTGGGGGTGGGGGGCGTTGGTTCGGTGATAGGGTGCGTGGTCTGTGTGCCGAAGCTGTTGTGCATGTCTACGATCTTGCTGTGAAAGAACGAGGCGAGTGAGTTGCAGAGGTCTTGCGAGGGAGTGATGTTGTTGTTTACGGCGCTGGGGTTGGAGAGCTCCTTGGCGATGCTGAAGAGTTCCTTGCTGTTGTGGGCGTTGTTGTCTAGCCGTTCCTTGAATGCTGTCTTCTTGGTGGTGCGGATCAGCTGGTGGTGTTTGCGGGTGGCTTGCTTGATGGCAGTCATGTTGTCGGTAGTCGGTATACCCCAGGCCTCACTTCGGTGCGTGCAGAAAAGTTGGTGGCTCCTCTCTCCACCCCATCAGTGGTATACCTCAAGCCTCACTTCCATACTGAAGGCAGGACCCTTCTCCACCCCATCAGTACTATGCCTCAGGCTTCATTTCCATACTGCAGGTAGGTAGGCAGGTCCCTCCTCCACCCCATCAATGGTATACCCCAGGCCTCACTTCCTTACTGCAGGAAGGACCCTTCTCCACCCCATCGGCGCTATACCCCAGCCTCACTTCCATACTACATTCAGGTAGGCAGATCCCCCCTCCACCCATCGGCGCTATACCTCAGCCTCACTTCCATACCTGCAGGCAGGTGGGCAGGTCCCCTGTCCGCCCCATCGGTGGTATATCCCAGGCCTCACTTCGGTGCCTGCAGGTAGGTGGGTAGGTCCCTTTTCTACCCCATCAGTGCTATGCCCCAGGCTTCATTTCCATACTGCAGGTAGGTAGGCGGGTCCACTCTCCACCCCATCGGTTGTCTGCTGCCCACCATAGGTAGATACCCCCCGCCTCTCTGGAGGGTGTCTCTGTGCCTTTGTTGCATCTGTTGCTGTGGTGATGCACTTTGGGTGCAGATGTATACCCAGCCTGCCATCGAACATTCTTTTATGGTTGCTCAGCCTTTATTTTATTTTTACAAACTCCTCAAGCTGAAGTAAGTTTGTGGCACACAAAATAACAATTGCCCAGCTGTGCAGAGGGGTTCCCTCCATGAGTGTGTGTTGGTGGGAGTGGGGCTTGCATGGTAGACCCCAGCAGGAGGAAGCAGCACTGGCATCCCTGCTCTAGTTACTAATGTTACCCAGTGGCCCTGTGGCAATCGGGTCACCGTGTGAAAGGATTCTGTCAGCAGAGAGATGAGGCTCTGCATTGAAACCACGGGGTTCGCCTGGCTGGCAGGGGAGTGTGTGTGGGGGGGGGGGGGGGGGGGGGGGGTCGGGGGGGGGGCACACGTTTGGGGCCAAACTCGAAATGAGGGTCTGTGTTTCGGCCTTTTTAGGTTTTGCCTGGCGAAAAGATGCGCTCTGCGCATCTTTTTCGCGCAGGCGAAAACCTAATGAGAACTGTAGTGTGGGTTTGGGTCGGCCCTCGTCATTCATTGGCTGGCTCCATAAATGGAGCCTAGCCATTGGACGAGGGGCCTGTCCGTCAATGCCGGAGGAGACACGGGGGCGTTCCCGAGATTCTTTGGCTTTTGCCGACGTCACGCGACGCCGGGAACGCCCCCGAATCTGTCCCGGCATTGAGCCGGCACCCTTTCCTGCTTGCGTGAGTGCTTTGCCGTCCGTGTCCCCTCCCGCCCCCCGCCCCCCCTCCCGCCGTCCGTGTCCTCTCCCGCCGTCCGTTTTGTAACATGTTGTGTTTTCAATTTGAGAAAACACAGTCCTCGGTGTTCCGTTTCCTCCCCCCCCATTGCTCACAGTGACTCAGCAGAGCCTGCCTGACAAAGGCGACGCTAATGACAAACGCTCGCTCTCCTCCCCCGCCATCTTACTACAGGGCCGCTCCCTCCCCTGCCTGAGCTCGCATCTCCCCGGGCAGCATGAAATGCGCAGATCCGGTTGGCTGGCAGCCGGCCTCTGCTGGCCAATCAGCGCTCCGCCACCCGGATCACAGGGTGACAACAGTGTTCCCACCGGTGCGTGCCTGGGCCTGTCACCCCTTGCGGCCTTTGATTGGTCAGCCTTTCAGGCAGACTGTGCTTCTCTTCCGTGTTTGGGAAAGCAACGAGACACCCAACAGACCCCTGCATTGTTCTCTAAAATCTAATATTCACTGTGCGTGCGGGGCTCATCCGAAGTCTCCCACAGCAAGGCCTGTGCAGTCTCCATGACAGCATTTAGCCCGGCCGGCCAATCCTAGCGCGGCCGGCCGGAAGTGCCCGCCACCCGGGGGAAGAAGGAAGACGGCGGCCCAGAAGCAGTATGGCGGCCCACGCGGGGCTCCCGTGGCCTGCCTGGAGGGAGCCCCGGAAGAAGCGGAGGACGTTGCCGGTCTCCCATGCTGAAGAGGGAGACCGGAGAAGTCAACAGATTGCCGCCGTCGCAAGGAGCCCCCCGGCGGCGGGGGGGGCGGACCGGAGAGCGCGGTGAGAGCAGAGTTGTGCATGTATATCTACTGGCATGTTATAACTCAACCATCTCTTACTGTGCACAGACTACAGTGGTGCTATTGTGGTCTTTACACAGGCTAATACCAATATGTGTACATTTAATTTTTATTGTACTCGCATGGTTAGGGTGCTTACGGAGTGTTTGTTGCTGCGAGCCCTATGCTTTTTTGTCTTCCCTTTTTAAGTACTGGCGGGCCTCACTTTAACACTCGCATGACCATGAGTGCTAACATCGTGTTTAGCGTAGGAAGCATACTTGTGACCACATGATGACAAACAGGTTGCAATATAACTCTCTTGACTATTCGCCCACCACAGGGGTACAAATAGTTCTTTGCACGCACTGTTTCCAATGCGGGACACTGAATTTTAATTAATATGGTTGAGATGAAAGCATTTTCTGATGTCAATTATGTCTGTTGCACCAATGGGACTCTACGGGGCTCCTGGAGACATAGGGAACACGAATCATGGGTATTGTTCACTGGGACATGCTCACGCTCTCAGGGGCTACTGTGTACTGCCCATGTTGACTTAAATATACCATTATATTGGGAGCAGCTTACCTCATATCATAGGGCTAAAATACTCTAAAGCTCATAGGGGGTTTCATGTTCACTTGTTACAGCCATGATTTGTTACTAAGCCTTTAGACCTGGGCGCATGCACATAATGACTTGTATACTGTAAGCTTTTTACCCGATTACACCAAGACTGCCTTTTCACCCATGGACGTTGCTTCGTTACAGAGACATATTCATGTTTATCTTATGATGGGTGATGTCAAATGAGTTTCACTTAACATGGTTTATACGAGGTTATCCTGAACCTGTGGTGATTCTACCTTACCTTGATTATGATTTACAAGAGATTGGGATTATCGCTTGTTATTAGGTACTTTGGGTAATATACATTAGTTTTTACACAGTTTTATATATAATAGGTTATTGCATATGGTCAAGATGATGCCATGGGAATTCCCATCACATCCAGCGCAATAAACTGGAGTGACTAAAGCAAACCATTTCATGCCTTCACTCCAGTAATATGGTAGAATAAGTTATCAGGAGTTGGGTGTTGTCACTAGTGAGTGGAGGTTGTATGGCAGTTCATGTTTGGGACTGGTAGGTGAGCTAGAAGAGGTTGCACATGAGGGGTTTGGCTTTAAAGATGGTTGTACTTGTGATCTTTGAAATGAGCTGTGCGGAAGTTGCAGAAATGCTTTAATAGAGCTTCAGGCATGCACGTGACTTGGAGAAGATTGTGCCCATGAAGAGATGACCTGCAGTGGATGGGGGAAAAGAAAAGGTCTTTTGAAAGGGGTTCTAGTTCGATTTTAAGTGACTGGTTTTCATGCTGGATTTTATAAATGGAGGGCTCGTTTTGTAACTACACGCAATTTGAGGATGCAAAACTCGGACCGAAGCAACAGTAGTTCAGTGTCAAGATAAGGCTACGTGCAGTACTTTTAGGATTCATTAGAATCCGTTGAACAGTCTGCAATGCTAGGTTCCTGCTAGGCCACTCCTTCAGCAAGGACAGCTCAGAGGTTGGAAGCTTACAATGACTGGCACGAGGCTTGAAAGATTCTGCGAATGCTGGAGCGGGTGACTGAGATTGGCTCAGAGTACGAATATGGCAGCTGACTTTCACTTTCTCTGAGTCACTATTTCGAAGCGCAGATTACAAGGGAAAACTCGGCAAAGCAATAGCTACGACCTATATATTGGGCAAATGGCACTGGTTTCCTGACCCACACTTCACATGAATTATGTCAAAGCTGAGATTATTACTTGTTCACAAATTACATATTTTAGCCAATCGAACGTGTGCACTTTCTAAACTTGTAGGATTGCATATTCATAAAGGTTACAATGTACAGAGACTTTATCTGCCAGCCTATGGCGTTACTTACCCAAGCGAAGGGTCGTTTATAGGAATTCCATTCCATTGTTTGACCCTCTACCCCTTTCCTAAACAATTCCATGTTCCGCATTTTATGCAGTCTATGCTTTATAGCATGTATGGAAAACTTGGAATCACTGAAAAATCATAAAAATAATGCATGTAGGAGGCGAGAAATGATCCACGCTTTGTAGGCAACGGGCATCTCTATGTAGGATCCTGGGCAACACCCACCCTCATGCTGAGGCAGATCTTTTTATCTTTTTGTTAGGAATGTCGCAAAGCACACTTTTGAAAACACTGCACTTCACGTGCACAACTCGACTTGTGTCATTTGTATCAGTGTAAACCTAAGATTTTGTGTACTTGACTGTACGCTTCTCCACATTTCAGTAAGTCAATGCCAAACATACTTTTATGATGCTAGTAATACAAAATATATCTCTCTCTCAAAAAAATATATATATATAGATAGATACACATAGAGAGAGACAAATTGTGTTTATAACTTCTTGAACTACAGTAACTCATTATTCCTCTAATAACTAGTATATCTTTTCCGGAAAACCAACTGGCTCTGCAGATTTTCCTTTATTTATTCCAGTATTTTCTAAAGTGTTAATTTAGGGAATTGGATATCCTTAAACAAAGTAGCTTAACTTCCTAGTTGAAATATTCTCTCTAAAGGTCAGAACTATGATCTTGAAACTCCAAATATATTTCCCTTACATTTTCTATTGTTGTTGAAATATTATTTCTACTTTTTTTTGCCTTGGTCTTCTACAATAGAATGACATTCCTAGCATACAATTCTCCAAAAGCAACCCCACCTCAGCTTACTCAAATTATGATTCAGAATGCCTTACGCCTAAGAGCTGTTTACGTGCCTCTGTTGCCTGCAATGTGTGGGGGCTCGCAGTGTGTGTGGGGGGGGCTCGCAGTGTGTGTGGGGGGGTCTTGCAGTGTGTAGGGGGGCTCTGTGTGGCTGTGTGTGTGGGGGGCTCTGTGTGGCTGTGTGTGTGGGGGGCTCTGTGTGGGTGTGTGTGTGGGGGGCTCTGTGTGGCTGTGTGTGTGGGGGGGCTCTGTGTGGCTGTGTGTGGGGGGGCTCTGTGTGTGGGGGGCTCTGTGTGGGTGTGTGTGGGGGGCTCTGTGTGGGGGGCTCTGTGTGGGTGTGTGTGGGGGGGGCTCGGTGTGGGGGGGCTCTGTGTGGGTGTGGGGGGGCTCTGTGTGGGTGTTTGTGTGTGGCATTTGCGAGAGATTAAGCTATTGGCATTGTAAATGACAATGCCATTTATTTATGTTAAAAAAACATAAATTAAAATAATGTCAAGAGCAATGCCAATAGCTCTAACTTTAACAAAGGCAAAACCATTGCATTGTAAATGCTTGTTTCCTCCTTGCCTGTGAAACAGGAAGTCAAATCATGCAAGTGGATTTGCACAACTTTTAGTTTCAGCTGAAAACAGTTAATGCCATGTTCTGCCCAAGCTGACTGCTAGCTTGAATCACATGCTGGGGCCCCAAACAATGTTTTTAAGGTTCAATAGAAATGTCCAGAGCCCCCTGTGCACGGCCACCCTCTCACAGCATGCTGCAGGTTTCATAAGGAGCCCCCTCACATGACATATTATGACAGATTTAACATTTGGAGCAAATTCACAGAAGTGTCAAAGTGCTGCCGCCAGATGGCACTAGCCCCCCCCACCCCCACGACCCCCTCCCCCGCTGCATTGAGCTAATGTGTACAGACTTGGAAAAACGAATGACCAGGCCTCTGGTGCTTTATTTTCCAAGGGATGTTACATAATGTTGGGTGTAAAAGGTCTGGGGAGCATTAAGTTGTTTCCTATGAGGCGGTGGGTACAGGGATCCCCCATAACACTTTGCCGCTCATCTATCACTGTCTTGGTCATGAGCAGCATATTTTATGATTGTTGCTTTTAAGTGCTACCTCGATCAGTGGCGGCTCCTCCGCTAAGGCGGAGGGGCCTCGCCCCACTGCTATTCAGCAGTGTTAGAAAAAATAAAATGCTAATAATTCAATGTTATTATCTTTCTATTTTTTCTTGTTGCAGCAGCTTTGGGAAGCGGGACGGGGCTGTTTTGCTGAAGGAACAGATAAGGGACAACAGGTTTTACCTCCCTACGTACCAATGAATGTTTGGTCGGCCTTCTTTGGCCTGACAAACATTCATGCGCACATAGCATGCTTTCCACCCATGCTGCATTACAACCTGGGTGGAGAACATGCCCAGGCCCCCACAGCGCTCAGCACAGCGCTCAGACCAATCACAACGCTGCGTTGTGATCGGCTCAGAGGAGCCTGGGTGTTTCCGGTGTCCTTCCTGCTCTGGCCGGAGGAAGAAGTGGAGAGACCAGGGCCGGACTGGGAACCGAAACAGGCCCTGGCAAAATGCTCGGCCGGCCCCCCGTGGAGGGGATGGTGGGTGCAGCCGAGCTGTTTGCTAGGGCCGGTTTTGTTACAGGGGGCCGATATTGCCGGCCCCGGGTAACAAAAACGGCCACCCAGCTGTATTCTTTGTTGCACATGACCAGTTCCAATTCATGTGAGAAACTGAAAAGGTATTAATTTCACTTTAAAACACTGTGGAGATATTCGCGATTGAGCTATTGTATTTAAGTAGAGGTGGGTGTGAAAGGGAGAGACTGGTTGGTATTTATCTGAGATGTGTTGTTCTGATGAATGTTTGTCATGTTACAATTTTACAACAAGACATCCGTGAAAGTTTGTCAGCATCAGACAATGTGTATTCACAAATAAGACAGTAGTCACATTGTCAGAAAAGGAGTGTATTTCTGTCAAAGATTGAAAAATATTAATTACATATATATGATTTGTATTCCAGTTTTCAGAAGTACGAGTGTCCCACTTCAGCACACAGAGTCTGAAACATAGAGAGAGAGTCTGAAGGTAAGGCTATTAATCTTGTCCTTCGGTGTCCACTGCGACACATCGACATCACCGCTCAGCGGATTGACGGGTCAAAATGCTGCTATCCTGTGCCTCTGTTTTCTCTCTCATCCCATTCCTCTTTCACTAACCACCATATTGATACTGTGTATGTATGGTTGACTGAATGTTCAGAGGAGTGTGGAAGCATTTATCGCTGCTGCTCGATCTAAACTACAAGGTTAGTGCTTTCTGACAACTACCATTTAACTGTTCTGTTCTCGTGGGTGCCGGACAAGGCATTCCCTGGATACTTACTTAACTATATTGTGATATGAAACACCAGTTTGCATTCCTGGCTATCGGCATGGATAAGGGATTAACGCCATAGCAATATTAACAAACGACCCAAACCATTTGCTATGAAGGGATGAGTGTCCGAAAATATATTGGGAAGCTGTCCATCCCCCCTGTCTGTCTTGTATTTTTCCTACAGTGCTTTCAACAGTCTACGAGTACATGATTTCGGATGATGTTCACTAGCAGAGGACCAGGCCAGGGGCAGTGCTTAAGTTGAGCTGGTGGTTTCCGGCGCTTGGCACCAGGACTTAATTCTCACCACCGACACTTATGACAGACTGCCACATAGTGGCGCTGTTTGCCTAATGTAGAGAAGAGCACAACAACATGTGTAGCTTAAATAAATATACATTTCAAAATGACTAATACCTGCTGCCCATGCCATTCTTATAGCTTTACGGGCAATGAATAGTGTGAATTAACACGGTTGTTGGTGTGTGATGGACAGTAGTCGTGATGAAATTGGGAGTGAAGGCTGGGGCACTGGGTGAGGCACACTGCAGTGTACTCCCGACGAGGGCCCTGGCACAAATTTTTATAATTTAGCACTGGCCAGGGGTACACTGAGAGTGTAAACGCCCCTCCCCGTTGTTGTGGGTGCTGTTAGCTTTTCATCCTCAGTAGAGGCAAGATTGATTGTTGGTGCAGTTCATCTGATTATAGTGCCGGGATACAGGTCTTTTTACCTGTACTCCTTGCTGGTAGCATGATGATTCTGGTCCGCCTTCAGGACACCTCGTTGGAAACCCCATAATAGATTCCTGTGCTATCCCCTCCTGGTGTGTCTGCAGGGTGATGGTTTGTGTGTCATGTTACACAAGTGTTATATGACAGGAAGATCCTGTACGAGGTTGTTGGGGGTCTATGAAAAACACAGGTGTTGCCTGCACAGAACTGTGGCCTCCATTCTGGCTGGCTGTTGTCCATCAGGCCTCTGGGACAGGAGGCCTCAGGGTCCCAATGAATAGCTGGTGGATTGAATGAGGATTCAACCATGTCCTGCCACCAGGAAACTCAACTACCTGGACTACTTCTCCCCTACCCTTGTTTTGTGCATGATGTCTTCTAGCACCCAGAGCCTTGTCTGAGGGCATGTGGGTTCTGTAACTTAACAACTTATCTTAATAAAGTAACCTAAGTAATCTACCTGAAGTATCCATCTTCTTTCTAAATACATCATTCTGCCAAAGCCAATTGGCATGGTTTCCCCACCTGATAGCTGTGAAGACTGTATCATTGAATATGTAATTGAATAATAATTATGTAAATTGTATAATCATTATATATTTTAATTCTATTTTAGGTGGGGCTGCTGGGTTTGTAGGGTTATTGGATGGGAAGTTAATGAATAATTAATTAACAAATAAATATTCATTTTAAAATAAATATGTAATTGATTATCAATTATGTAAATTGTATTATACTTATTTATTTGAGTGATATTTTAGGTGTGGATTGTTAGGTTTGTAGTAGTGTAAGGTGACAAGGTAATTAAGTAATAATTGCATAACCATTATTTTGAATTGAATATAAATTATTCTACTGTTTATCAATTTTGTAAATTGTGTTTTTTTATTTTTTTAATATATATATTTTGTTAAGTAATACTGTTTTTATCACAGGTTTCAATTTTTTTCCAGCAGTGGCGGAACATATCCTGGGGTTAAATAATGATGTTGCGGATTGGTTTTCCTGAAACTTCAGGAACTCCAGCAGTTGGAGGTTGAACACAGGAATCTGCTCAACATCCAGATGAGATGGGGACCTTTCGGGGTGGACCTCTTCGCAGACAGACTGAACACCCAACTACCACATTTCATCAGCTAGAGGCCGGACCCTCAAGCCCCTGTGGGTGGATGCCCACAGGGGGAAGGGCTTAGCCTCCTATGCCTTTCCTCCATTTGTCATGCTCCCAAGGCTTCTGCTACACGCATGCGGGAGCAAAGAGACCACAGTAATGATACCTGCTCTCTGGAGGTCACAGGCCTGGTTCACAATCCTATTGAAATGAGCATAGATTTACCAATCCAATTCCAATTCCAAAAATTCTTTATTTCGGCCACATGGGCCATAAAAGATGCAATAAAATACAATACATATATTACACAGTAAAATGCAATACGTAAATTGGACACTATTTACATACAAATAGTCTGAGAGGTCTGCATGGGGTTAGGAGGTCAGAGTAACACCAGATCAGGGGGACATTTTCTTCCTTATTAACCAAGCTGCCATTAGGAATTTAGAAACAGCAAAGACAATATGACCCAGGGTGTTGGTTTTCATGACCCTGTATGCTTGTAGGTATTCCCGAAAACCCAGGTTTCGGCACATCGGTGCTATCCAGCGCTTCCTGGGCCTCTGGTATGCGTGACAAACAAACATTATATGCAGATCATCTTCATCCTTGGTTTTACAACAAGGACAGAGTTTATCACCCCCAATAGACCATTTATGGGTGAATACTTTGGTGGGGAGTGTGCCAAACCTCCATTGCAGAAACAATTTCCTCGCCAAAAGAGGAAAAATAAAATCCATAAAAAATTCAAAAAGGTAAGAATTTTTGGATTCCATAAAACGTCCCGTCAGGGTGCCGCTACTGTGCGCAGTGTCCATATCAGCCAGGTTTTTGTTTTTGTAAAGCTGGGCAAGAGTTTTCCGCGTGATCCTTTGACAACCCTGAGCTGGATCATCCCATAGGTCTGGCAAGTTCAAACTATACAATTCTGTCTTAATAAAAGCCAGCCAGGGGATTTTGTTGCTACCATTCAGCCTCAGTACATGGATAAGGTCCTGTCTATAATGGTACAGTTCCTCGGTAGTCCATATCCGGTGCCAAAACTTCACGGGTTTCGACTGGAGATCCTCAGCAATGGAGTGTAACCCCAAATCCAATCTTAGGGGGAGGAGTGGCGTGCCTTGCGGGAGCGCAAGTAAGCGTCTCAAGAAACTATTTTCCACCGCTGCTAGTGCCTTCCCTGCTTTATGGCCCCACAGCTCGCTGCCATACATGGCTGCTGCCTTTGCTTGGGATCTGTATGTTTCAAGGGCCGGGCTTACAGGCTTGAAGGTGGACTTATTGGCCACCTTCAGGAGTGCACCCGCTAGCTGCGATAGTTTCAGCCTTGATCTCACTATCTGGGAGTCCCAGGCCAAGTTTTCTTGTAATGTTACCCCCAGATAGATAAAGGTCGAGACCCTCTCAAGACTAACTTCCCCCAGTTTTGGGTTGGGTCTAGTTTTGGTGGGGGGATTGAAGATCATAAACTTGGTTTTTTCTGTGTTGACCTCCAACCCGTGTTGCCGACAGAATAGGCCAAAACCATTCACAATCCTCTGGATCCCCATAGGGGATTTGGAAAGCAGGAGGGTATCGTCAGCAAACATTATTGCCGGGACCCTCCTGCCTGCCAAAACCGGGGCGTCATTGTCCGCAACAGTGTCAAGATGTTGAATGACACTGTTAATGAAAAGACAGAACAGGGTTGGCGCCAAGACACAGCCCTGTCTGACTCCTCGACGGACCGGAAATTTGCCCGAGAGCTTGCCATCCCTCCCACACCTCACTTGGGCATAGTTGTTCTCGTGTAGCCTGATGATAATACTAAGGAGGTGGGGGGGCACTCCTAGCTTCTGCAGAACCTCCCAGAGTTTCCCTCTAGGGACTAGGTCAAAGGCTGACCTCAGATCCACGAAGACCATGTACAGTCTTCCACCCTCTATGGTTACGGTCTTCCAATAAAGGAGAAGAAGGCGGAAGATCTGGTCCATGGTCGACGTGTTCTTTCTGAAGCCAGCCTGAAGGGGGGTCATGATGTCATTGCCCTCCACCCAGTCCAGGAGGTGATTAAGGATGAGGCGCGCAAAGAGCTTTTGGGGTACATCTATTAGGCTAATAGGCCTGTAGTTGGCGGGGAGCAGAGTGGATCCCTTCTTGTGGATCGGAACAATCTCTGCCCCCAGCCACGACCCAGGGATTGACATACCTCCTAAGATGGCATTAAAAAGAATAAGAAGGTATGGGCCCCAGATGTCCAAGTGATGCCTAAACAAATCCCCAGGTGACCTATCCAGACCTGGCGCCTTCCCCACTGATAATTGCTTCAGGGCTGCCTCCACTTCCCCCAGGGATAATTCCATTTCACATTCCTGTGCGCCACAAGGCGCAACCAGAGCTGCGACGGGGCAGGGGTTGGTGTCTTGGTAGAGCTCCCCAAAATGGGCCTCCCATACCTCGGGGGCAATATTGGGTTCCACTGCCTTTTTAAGTTCCCCTATGCCATTATTAACAAGGGCCCAGAATTTGCGGGAGTCCCTGACTTTAAGGGCATCGCGAAGATCTTGCCAGTGGTTCCAGTCCCACTCGGTCCTGGCGGACGCCATCACTGCTTTATAGTGTTTCCTGAGGTCACGTACCTTGGTCTTATTTGACCCCTCTTTTATTGCAGCAATGAGCTCAGACTTTGCTGCCCTACAAGAGGAGGTATACCAGGTGGGAACATGGGTCTTTTTCTTTCTATTGGGCACCAGCGGGTGAAATACCTCAGCCAAGTCTCTTACAAGATCCTGGTGGATAACACCCAGTTTCACATTGTATTCCGGGGTTCTTGGTGCGTTTAGAAGTGCGTCCACCTCCACAAACCTTGGGAGTGCCAGCTCGTATAATTTACTAATGGCCTCCTCTGAGCTCACAAGTTTTCCCCACTTAACCCGGCGCCTGTTGGTTGTAAGAACCAATTCCCCCGTGTCTCCCCCTGGGTTTTCTCCCCCTGGGTTTTCTACCACTTTACCCGCTACCTGGGGGGGCCACTGGATATTTAAACAAAGGGCATTATGGTCACTATCTGACCTGTTTATTACCCTAAAGTCGAGGACTTTAGGCCAGAGTGTAATGTCTAGCATGATGTAATCTAGCCTCGACTCGTGACCCCTCCTGTTGAAAGTACACACCGAGGGAGTATCGGAAGGGGTGCGTCCATTACAAGCCCTCAGTGCGTAGTTCAGGGTAAGGGACATGAGTTGTATTGCAAGGGGGGACCAGGCTTTGGGATAGGGGGAGGACGAGGGTGGGACCCCCCAGTAGTCATCCTCGGCCGTGAGGGCACCCTCTGACATGCCCTCAAGAGGTTCGAAGTGGCAGTTGAAGTCTCCTCCAAGCACCACCCTGAAGTCTCCCGGAAGTTGCCCCAGGAAGGAGGACAGGTCATTTAGGGTTGGGGATTCGTTTGGCGCGGCAACCGGTCGCGAGTAGACATTCACGATGGCCCAAGATGGTTTACCAGGCCATGTGAGCCGGACACACTGGATGTCCTGCGAGAACGTATGTACCTGTTCCGCCTGGCATCCAGTGTGACTCGCGATCCAAATCGCCAGACCACCTGACGGCCTTCCCCTCCCACCCCATTTGGCAGGGATTTCAAAAACTTCGAACAGTTCCTGGTTACGGTGTCCCTCGCCCATGTTTCCTGAAGGAGAAGGATGTCACTACTACCCACTAGATGGTCCCACTCCGGTGTACCTTCCTTATTTGCAATACCCGCTACGTTCCATGAAACAATTCTCAGACCCTGCTCAGTTGGTGGAGGGCCTTGATCTACAGTAGGGGGTTGGACAAGGACTGTGGGAGGATGGGTTCCTGGCGCGGTGATGGATGGACCAGCCAGCTCTCCCCCCCAAGTTGCAGGATCTGGTCAGTCCCGATATTGTATAAGGACCCCTGTGAGCCCAGACTGTCACCGCTGCTAAGTGGTCGCTCTCTGACCTTGACCTGCGGGGCGACCTGCGGGGCGAGTTCGGTTTCAGGGGCTACAGGCATTCCCACCCGACTTTGCACCTCGACTTTTGCATTAGCCTGCGGGCCAGGTTCAGTTGCAGAGGCTATGCTCTCTCCCACCCGGATTAGGGCCTCATTTACCATCTTCCCAGGGCCAGAAGAGGTCTCGCTGATTTGTAGTCAGTCGACCTGATCTAGACAGGAAAATCTGTTGTGCTGTATGAAGTTTACCTGGGCATGTGGAAGGTGGTGCCTTGGTCTATAGCGTGAGCCATCCACAGCAAAGCCCACTCTAGTCCACTCCTTCTCCCCCCTTGCCTCTGTGCTACTTGCATTAGGGTAGAAATATGAAAGGGGGACTAGTTCAATATTGGACTTGTCAGGCCTTACAAGCCAATTGGAGATGTAGTTAGCTACGTGGGGGCTTTTGAAACTTATAATAATGCAATCCCCTGCCCTATTCTTTGGGGTATAACCAATCCAAGGGATCCTCCTCGCCATCAGGACCTCGCCTTTCAGGTTAGGAGGCAGCGGCCTATTGGTACTAAGCCAGCTTATCACCTTATTACGTAGCGAGTCTTGGGGCTCCCTCATATCACCCGTTAACTCAGGTACTCCCACCATGATAACCGTATATGGTACTGCTTCTGGAGGCAGATTAACCACCCTACGCCTGTCAAAGTGGGGAGCGGGACCATCGGAGAGACCATTGACAGGGATCGCTGCTCCCCCAGTCTGTGGCGCTGGTATTTGCTTTGATCTCCTTGGGGCCGGGACAGGGGGCCTGGGAGCCGCAGGTAACAAAGGGAGCGCCTGAGGAGCAGGCGCACCGTCTGAACCTGGCAGCACCACATTTGCGCCCTGAGACGGTGCAGCGGGCCGCAGGCTATTCCCCAAGGAAACCCGGGGGACTGGAGGGGCATTTCTCACATCTCTGACTGTCCCAGGGCTTTTCCTTAAATGGCTACTTTCCAAAGCCTTCAGTCTGGACTCAATAGCGTCCAATTTAGCAGCGATGGGGGTTAGCAAATTCTTCATAATGTCGGTAAGTGAGTTAACTAGTGACTCAGTGCTAGTCGAAGCTGCCCCACCAAAAATGAAAGGGCCCGTATGCAGGGATAGGGAAGCAGGAGCTGGAGAGCCCATGTGATTCGTCCTAGCCCCTGATAAGTTTAGGTCAGGAGAGGCAGAAATGTCTGTACTATCAGTCTGATTTGGCACTATTGTGTCAACTTTGGCCCTCTTTGCCTTCTTTGCTTTCCTGGACCTTTTCCTTTTTGGGGGCTGTTCCACTGTGCTGCCTACATCACCTGTAGGGAAGTCGACCTGACCTGGATCTTGCTGGAATGATCCCCTGCTTTCCGGAATAGCAGGATGGTCAGAGATCCCAGATAGCCGGGAGGAGTTCCTGTCCCTCTGCGTCAAGGGAGTTCTTAACTGTTGGAGGACCGACTCGATCGTCTGGTCTATACTGTCCATTAGTGACAGGTGGGTGACGTCCAGTGGGATCGGTGTGCTAGCATCTGTAGAAAAAGAATCCCCATGATCCAGGAACACACTTTCCGGGCCCATCTCAGGGTGCGCCTCGGGAATTGACGAGCAAGTGCTAGCTAAATTACTCGCCTTTGGGAAGAATTTTTCCAGAGTGCTTGTACCTTGGAGGGCGGACTTGCTTCGTGACATTCTGGTCGCCATTACGGAGTTTGTAGAAGAAGCTACAGGGCAGGGAGCGTCAGAGGGGTGGCCCGGTCCGGTCTCTGCCGGCCTCTAACGGCCTAGAACGGCCCGCTCTTTGCCCGGTCTTCGCCCCGGGGATCGCCCCGCGCGCGTCCCGCGGCGCGCGTGAGCGGGTTCTCCTAAGTATGACAAGGGGGCGTGGCACTGGGAGAGGGCGCGGCGCGGCGGGAAGAGGAACCAGCTGGTGATGGCAGATGGGCTGCTGGTCCTCGCAGTCCGGCTCGCCTGCGCCTCTCACCTCCACTGCGGCCGGTCTCACTAGCGGTGCTTCCCCAGCAAACAACAAACAGGCGTTGGCTCCCAGCCAGAGAGTGGCGAGCGGACAGCAGTAAGGAGTTCTCCTACACGAGCGGCACCCGCGAAGCGGGGGCCGCGAGGAGTTAAGTACACCTTCTGGCGGGGGGGCGCGGCACTGGGAGGGGGCGCGGCGCGGCGGGAAGAGGAACCAGCTGGTGATGGCAGATGGGCTGCTGGTCCTCGCAGTCCCGCTCGCCTGCGCCTCTCACCTCCACTGCGGCCGGTCTCACTAGCGGTGCTTCCCCAGCAAACAACAAACAGGCGTTGGCTCCCAGCCAGAGAGTGGCGAGCGGACAGCAGTAAGGAGTTCTCCTACACGAGCGGCACCCGCGAAGCGGGGGCCGCGAGGAGTTAAGTACACCTTCTGGCGGGGGGGCGCGGCACTGGGAGGGGGCGCGGCGCGGCGGGAAGAGGAACCAGCTGGTGATGGCAGATGGGCTGCTGGTCCTCGCAGTCCCGCTCGCCTGCGCCTCTCACCTCCACTGCGGCCGGTCTCACTAGCGGTGCTTCCCCAGCAAACAACAAACAGGCGTTGGCTCCCAGCCAGAGAGTGGTGAGCGGACAGCAGTAATCCCAACTTTCAAGAACACCCCCTTGTAACACTGACGGCTTGGAAGATTTCAGGAGACAGGTGGTAAATCCCTGGCCTTTCAACAGACGCTTTCAGACTCATATCAGAGACATGGGCACCTGACATGCAATCCTGTTTCAACTGATCTAGTACATGTAATTAATGTGAACTATTCACATCAGGACTCTTATAGAACAGTTCATGTTTACAGACCGGCTATTGCAGCAGGTCACAACCTTGTAGACGGAAACTTCCATAGGACAAAATCTATTGACTAAAAAAATAATACCAAGTATGCGGGTACTAAACCCACCTTCTGCAAAATACGCTGCCTTATGGGGCATTAGAAACATCCTACAAGTCTTAGTAAGTTGGGGAGAGAATTCTGGCTAATCTCCAATAAATTAACTATCTTACTCTGTCTACTATCATTTAAGCAGACCTCAGACGAGAGAGCCCTACACATCCCCAACAGGGCGTACCATCCTGAAGGGGTTTGCTTCTATTTAAAAAGAAGCACATAGATCAAGACTGATTTGCATATGGCTGGGCCCAAACAGGAATGGCACGGTGAGCAAAAAAACGATGGATTTAGGCCCAGATCTCTGTACTGGGGTGAATGTATGACATTGTTCTACATTCTGTCCATCAATTGTTCTTTTTGCATTTGTCACCCCGAGTGAGACGGGTATGCTCAGACGTGAGGCCCGTGCTGTCCATGCCACTGGAGTCAAGCTATCCTGGCTGATGAGGGCTGAAAGCCCGAAACCGGTCCTAGGATGCTTGTTTCCAGTCCAGTCTGGACCTGGCCTGGCAAATCAGGCTGGACTGTTCCCATTGGGCATATGGTCAAGACTGATCTGCATATGTCTAGGTCCAAACTGGAATGGCATGGTGAGCAAAAAAAACAATGGATTTAGACCCAGATCTCTGAACTGGGGTGAATGTATGGCATCGTTCTGCATTCTGTCCATCAATTGTTCTTTTTGCATTTGTCACCCCGAGTGGAACAGGTATGCTCAGACGTGAGTCCCGTGCTCTCCATGCCACTGGAGTCAATCTATCCTGGCTGATGAGGGCTGAAAATCCGAAACCGGTCCTAGGAGGCTTGTTTCCAGTCCATCGAGGACCTTGCCTGGCAGTTCGGGCTGGACTGTTGCCATCGGGCGCAGGGTCAAGACTGATTTGCATATGGCTGGGTCCAAACTGGAATGTCATGGTGAGCAAGAAAACGATGAATTTAGGCCCAGATCCTTGTACTGGGGTGTATGTATGACATTGTTTTACATTCTGTCCATCAACTGTGTTTTTTGCAATTTTCACCCCGAGTGTGCTGGGTATACTCAGACGTGATTCCCATGCTCTCCAAGCCACTGGAGTCAAGAAATCCTGGCTGGTGAGGACTGAAAGCCAGAAACCGGTCCTAGGATGCTTGTTTCCAGTCCAGGGAGGACCTGGCCTAGCAGTTCGGGCTGGACTGTTCCCATTGGGTGCAGGGTCAAGACTGCTTTGCATATAGCTGGGTCCAAACTGGAATGGCATGGTGAGCAAAATACCAATTGATTTAGGCCCAGATCTCTGTACTGGGGTGAATGTATGACATTCTTCTGCATTCTGTCCATCAATTGTTCTTTTTGCATCTATTTAAAAAGAAGCACAAAGATCATGTCAACTTCTGTTTTCCACCCTTTACTTTACACAGAATGAAAGAGTTTGTTTGGTGAAATGCTTGATGGAGTATGAGAGGAGGAATGTGAGTCTGAGAGGAAAAACAGAACAAGTGCTTATATCTCATAGAACACCTCACAATGCAGACTCTTCCCCCACCTTAGCACGATGGGGGAAAGAAATAACGAAAGAAGCGGGTGCAGATATGTCTATGTTTGGGGCGCACTCCCTTTGAGGTGCTTCAGCCTCCAAAGCCTTTTTCCTGGGAGGAGGTTTGCAAGATATCCTCAGGGCCGCAAACTGGTCCAATGAAAGCATGTTTAAATCTTGCTACTTTCGACCTGTTACAAGTGCACTTTGAACTTGCATATTGTAAAGTCTTTTGTCTTTTTCTTCCAATATCTTGACTCAAGAGTTATATTCCCAGAGTGTTTGACAATGGTTGTTTCTTTGTATGTGTTTTGTTTCTATATTGTTTCTCCATTGTGTCTTACTTGGTCTTTTTATTGTGTTTTTGTGGGAGATTTGTTTATTTGGGCCTGGGACAATCACTGGTTACTCAGCAGTGCTCTGCCTGGATGCTGTTGTTTACTACTGGTGTCCCAGGGCCACAATAATAATGCAAAATGTAACAGGCCCACCTGCTGAATGAGCCCAATTGGGCCCCCCTGAATGGTTGGGCCCAGCTACACTGCAGGGGCCTGCGTTGTAAAGCAGAGTGGCTTTCCTGAGAGTTTAACTATTTCTTATTCCATGCCATTGAATACAGTCTGCAAGGCATGCAAACAGGTCCAGACGGGCCATAGCGAGCATCGGGAGTTTCCCCTGGAGGCTGGAAGGGTGGGGGCCGGTTTTTCAGCAGTGGAGGCCGGTTTTGTTACAGGGGGCCGGTTTTGCAGTGGTTTGGGAATATCGGCCACCAGTAACAAAAGCAGCAGTGCACCCTTGCCCACCCCCGGGGCTGCTCTAACAAAATTGACAGGGCTGCTTTGGGCTCTCAGTCCAGCCTAGCATGCAATGGCATCGCTTAGAGGGTGAGTGGGCCCCTTCCCAAACATGAAACCCTGTCACCCCCGTCTGCCCCTCGTCCCAACCTGTTACGCCCCTGCAGTCCTCTTGGATAGCCAAATTAATTGTTTTACCTCTCAGGGTAGCAGGTTCAAGCAGTCACGTTTTCAAAAGATATAACTTGGTTATCCATTTAAAGTACTCCAGCGTTGACTCTAGGACGCCAGTGGTTAATGACAGTATCCAAGCTCAATACTGCGCAGCAACCACTGACTGCCTTGACTGGGAGAAACAGGGTGCCTGTGAGCGGCAATTGGTCGGATAACTAGATTCCAGACCTCAGGAGGTACTGAATATACTTAATGATTTCCAGTACAGTATGGACCAGGTTCAACTGTCATGTCATGTTATTTGCTTCAGAAAAGAGAAGCAATAGATTTAACAAAATTAATAAATATTGCTGTTTGACACGTCATCATCCTATTTTACTTACATCCCATCCCACCAGAAAAAAAGCACGATGACATGGCCAGTGCTGACCTTGTCACAGCACTTATTTGTTTGCTAACTTTCAGCCATGCCGCTGTCCAACATGGATAAAAGCCATTGATAAAGTCTATAGCTCTGGCATAAATTATTATTTAAACCTATAATAACTGATAAAACCCCACCGAAAGGAAAATAGCCATCACCAGTGTAAACATATAAACACTGAAAAACCACCTTTACAACCACAAACTAAGTGCCATTCAGACAAAGAAAAAGCTGAGTGAAAGAGTCAATTGTATTTCTAAGGAAGGGGCCAATGCAATGTAATTTTGTTATACAAGGCAGCAGCAAGAAAGACTGGGCTAATATTCTGCTTGAGTTTTGTTATTTAGGGATGTCACTAAATTATTGTTTCTTTTTCCTTCTGCTTTGTTCAGTTTTGTGGCGATTGGTCTAAAGATGCAGTGATCAGAAGCATGTTTTAGGTCTTATTTAGTTATTTTATAAACTGTAGATAATCAGGAAAAATCAAAATAATTTATGATGTTTTGTCTACATTTGATTTAACTGATCGGTAAAATGGCTGGTTTTATAAGAATCTTTCCCAATATATGTGGAGAAGCATGTTCACATCTTCCTCTCTAACTTCATCGAGAGTAATGATATTCTACACGACACTCAGTCGGGTTTCCGTACCAACATGAGTACGGAGACCGCTCTTCTTGAAGTTACTGATGCCATCAGGGAAGTACTAGATACTGGAGGAAAGGCCATATTAGTTATGTTGGATTTGTCGGCGGCCTTCGACACCGTTCCCCACGACGGTCTCCTTTTAAGACTCTGGGAGATCGGATTGCGTGGAGCGGTGTTGAAGTGGTTTGAGTATTTCCTGGCCGGCCGCCGGCAAACGGTCTGGGCGCCACCTTTCTCCGCCGACATGCCGCCATTGGAGGTGGGGGTGCCTCAGGATTCCATCCTGAGCCCCGCCCTCTTTAATATCTATATGGCCCCTCTGGCGGCAGTGGCGGAGTCGTTTGGTGCCCAGATCGTATCCTAAGCTGATGACACCCAGCTCCTTTTTACCTGCACTAAGGGCTCTGACTTTGGCGATATGCGGATCAGACACTGTCTGGGGGCGGTCTTTGACTGGTTTAAACAGCACAGTCTGAAATGTAATTCCGATAAATCGGAATTGCTTTTCTTTGGATGCTCTCCTAATCCGAGATGGAAGGCCTGGTACTTGGCACCTCGATGTTGGAACTCTTTGCCCATCTCCCATAGGAAGATCAGCAATCTACTGGTTTTCAGGAAGGAGCTGAAGACATGGCTTTTCACTCAGTAATTTTCTTTTGCCCTGCATCTGCCCTGGATTTCTTTCTTTCTCGGGTCTTTGTCAAAGCGCCGGGACACTCCTAGGAGTAGCCGTGCGCTATAAAAGAGCCGTATTAACATAACAAACATATGTACCATCACATTTACCCAGGAACAGAGAATGGGTGTAATACTTAGATACATCCACCCCCTTTTCTAGCAAGACAGCATTGATTGTAGGTGAATTGCCAAACATCGCAGGCTTTAAACATTCAATGCAAGATGTAGTGACAGGTATATGTGAAAAGAGTGTTGTCACCAAGCATCTGAGATAGTGGTGAAAACATGACACCAGGACACCAGATGTTTGGTAAACATGGAATGCAGTGCCATTTGGAATGCTGCTGCAAAAAGTTCCTACCAAGTTCAATAAAAATTGAAGTGACATTGTTTGTATTTACAGTAATTGAGCTACTTATATGAAAAAGTTGTATGATGACCTGTCAAAATCAATACCTGAGCTGAAGTGCTTCCCTGTAAGAGATCCTTGTCACTTGCTAGTTGGTGTGCTGAAAAGCATATATCTTCATAGTTAATGAAGAATGCTATTGACTTTGTAGTCCATTCTTGTGCCCTGTTTCATAATGCCAAGGAACTAAAGTGCAAATATTTCTAATGTTGTGCTTTGTGTGGCATCAAAGAGAAAGTCATCCTCACTATGTCATTTAGCCGGTGGTTCTCCGTCCTAGAAGCTGTTATGTTATGTTATGTTATGTTATTTTTATTTGTACCGCGCACAGCTGCCCCAGCAAAGGGGCGTCCTGGCGCTTTGAGAAGGTAAACACAACACAGCATTAAAAGCGGGCAGAAAGGAGAAGAAACACAACAGATGAGCTAAACAAATAAAAAGGTCTTGATAGCCCGTCTAAACTGAAGGAGCTCATCGATGGCCCGGATTTGTGGAGGAAGAGAATTCCACCAGCTCGCTGCCAGGACTCGAAAGGAGCGGCCACCAATTCTGCTCAACTTAAAACGCGGGACCACTGCTAAGTTCTGGCCTAGCGATCTAAGAGTGCGAGAGGGGACATAGGGGATCAGCAGTTTCTCCAAGATTTGTGGGGAAGTGCCCTTTAGGATTTTAAATGCAAGGCAGAGAACCTTGAATCTAATCCTCTGCTGCACAGGGAGCCAGTGGAGAGAGCGCAGGGTATTGGACACTGAGCACCGCCTAGGCAGACCTGTCACCAGTCGGGCCGCAGCGTTTTGAACCCACTGGAGCCGCAGAAATTCTGACTGGTTAACCCCCGCCAGTAGGGAGATGGCATAGTCCAGCCTGGACAGCACTGATGCTTGGACCACCAGCTGTCTTGTGGGTGCATCAAAGAATTTGAGGATGGGTCGAAGTCCTCTGATGATGCCATAGCAAGAAGCCGCCACCTTCTTGGTATGACAGATGAAACTCAGAAAAGGATCAAGCCACACCCCCAGGTTTTTTATCCCTGCCGCTGGGAGGGGAGTCACACCCAACTCCGAAGGCCACCATTTGTCACCCCCACAAAGCCACCTGTTTACCAACCACCATAATCTCCGTCTTCTTGGTGTTTAACTGGAGACAGTTGGAATTCATCCAGTTAGCCACTTCCCGCAGACCATCACAGAACCTGGGAGCCTCCAGGTCTGAGTCCCCACTCAGTGTGACTGCCAGCTGCGTGTCATCTGCGTAAGAGACCATGGTCAGGCCCCACCGCTTGACGACCGCAGCCAACGGTCTCACATACAGATTGAAAAGGGTGGGACTCAGAGATGACCCCTGTGGGACTTCCTGGTCTAACGGGTAGGATGACGACTTACCGGGCGGGATCGCCACCTGGAATGACCTATCCGTAAGGAATGATCGAAACCAGTGCAAGGCGGAGCCAGAAACGCCCACCTCCTCAACACGCCGAATCAGAATCCCGTGCGAGACCGTGTCGAAGGCGGCACTGAGATCTAATAACAATAGTGCCGCCCTCCGACCGGAATCCAGCACGGAACGCAGATGCTCAGCCATCGAGAGAAGGGCCGTCTCCGTGCTGTGACCCGCACGGAACCCGTTCTGGGTAGGGTCGAGAATGTTAAGCCTACCAAGATGTTCTGTGAGAGTGGCATTCACATGGGCCTCCGCTATTTTCGGGGCCCAAGGGAGAAGGGAAATAGGGCGGTAGCTTTCAGGTTTAAGGGGGTCAAGGGTCGCCTTCTTCAGAATTGGCGTGACTACTGCCTGCTTCCATCTGACGGGAACCACTCCAGAAGAGAGAGACAGATTGATCAAGGACAGCACCGGAGTACGGCAAACTGGCGTCAGGGTCTTGAGTTGGGCCGGTTTCAGCGGGTCTGCAGGAGATCCAGACTTGATTTTGGCGCTGAGAGAGTCAAACACCTCCAGAGATAAGGGGGGTAAGATAGAAAGACATTCCCCCTCACCTAAGGTGCGACCAACCTGCTCTAGCATCAGGGAACCCATTGGAAAAGTGCGATAGATGGCTTGCACTTTTTCATGGAAGAAAGAGGCCAAACCCTCACAATGTGAGTCCGAGCATATTTCCACTGCAGTTGCTCTCTTCGCCATCAGGTCCTTTAATACTTAAATAAGTTTCGATGGATTGGCAGAATTCTGAAACTGTTGAGCATAAAAGGAAGCGCGAGTTTGACACACTGCCCTGTGGTAGATCTTGACCTTGGCCAGATAACATATCTTCAGATCTGGGTCGTACGACTTCCTCCATAATCTTTCGGCATGTCTACAGGCCCTCTTAAGAGATGCCAAGGAAGTGTCATACCAAGGACTCGGCTCCTTCCGATGACACTTGGACCAACACATAGGAATCAGAGAATCGAGGGCACCAGATATCCACTCACAGAAGGAGTCGTATCCACAATCGACCTAGGTGAGCAGACCTAAAGGAACCTCCTCGAGCAGATGGTAAAAATCCTCCAGTCTTAATTTGTTCCAGTGTCGTTTAAAAACAAGTCTGTCCTGAGATAGAAAAGGAGAGTCAGACAAAGAGCATGCCGTTTTCACCAGCATGTGGTCTGTCCAGACCAACTGGGAGGAACCAAGAACTCTGAATCCTTCTAGATTTGTGAAGAACGGGTCAAGAGTATGACCACCTCTATGTGTGGGGAAAGTAATCATCTGCGAGAGCTGTAGAGCCTCAAGATCCGCCAGAAAGCTCCTAATAGAGGGTAAAGAAGGGCAGTCCAAATGGAGATTAAGATCTCCCACAACATTAAAATTTGCGCATCCTAGTGCCTCTGTACTAATGTACTCAGGAAGAGCAGCCCTAAAAGCAGAGTCACAGGCCGGAGGCCGGTAAATTAATAAACCAGAGAAGGTAAACTGGTGACTAAACGCTATTTTAAACAGGGCACCCTCACACCCCAAAAGTTCAGCGGCTTTCCACTCGCAGGGATAACACCGTTTGGTGGCCATCGCAATGCCTCCACCTCTAGTCGTCCGATTTAAAGTAAAAATAGCTTACTCTGGGGGAAAGGCTAGGTTAATTATTGAGGAGTCAGAGTTCTGGAGCCACGTTTCCGTCAGAAAAAGCACATCCGGCGAACCATCAATGAGAAGGTCGTAATCCTCCTGATGGTGCTTTACCACAGATCTGACGTTTAATCTCCAGATACTCAGGTCCCGTTGTCCTACCCTCTTTATAACAGGCCCCAAGGAGCTTATAAGAGAGGGGGGTTCCAATGACCAAGCACCACACCTACAATGATATGGGCCATGCAGAGGGACTACAGGCGAAAACTCGCAATGTGAATGCTATATTATCCATGTGGCTACCGGTTACAGAATTTTTGCTTAGTGATGATGCCAAAGGCAAGAAATGTGATAATCTATGGTCACATATTGATAGTAATGTGAAGAAGTACAGTCTACTGCATGCTTAGGTTTTTACAAGAAAACATAACTGCTGTAGTGGACATAATCATAATTCCAGAGTCTGAAAACACCCTTGTCTACCAAGTGTTCAGCATAATTGGTGTAGATGTGAAACATCTCCTTGAGAGTAGACTGGGTGACACTTTTAGTGACTTTGCACTGCAACATGCTAGAATTCTTGCCACCTGGTAAGCAAAGAAATGTTGAGGAGCAATTCAGGAAATGTTATTTTACAGTCTATAGGAAATGGTTTGCAATGATGTTTAGAAATGTCCCTTCAACAACCATGGCATTTGAAGTTGATGAAGCCTCACTGAGGTACTCTGCACAAGTTCTAGATCCCTTCTGAATTTTCTTCACGCTTTCAAAAGTACTGCTTCATTTTTGACTGCTTCAATAACTGAGGGCATATGTGCCCAATTCAATGCATAAGTTGCAGAGCAGGTCCTAGAGAATCACAATCTTCAGGTGCACCAGTATTGGCATGGAAAGCTATGTCATTGTGTACTGGCTGTTTTGGCATTGCCCGTTTCAAGTGCTAATGTTGAGAGGGCCTTTTCACTGATACCCGTTCACATAGGAAGGACAGAGCAAGGGCGTATGACCAAAGACTCACCAAGGAAGTATTGTATGGTGTACTACAATAAGTTTGATTTGTAAAAATGTGTTTGGACCTGATATACTCTGCACCCACGCTGTCTATACACATGCACTATCAGTGCAGAAAGCAAGCAATAATTAAAAGCGGAACATTCCATAAACACCGGAAAAACACACACTGTTTCTGTTGTTTTTAATGGCTCGAAAATGTGTAACCACTGATAACCACTGTTTTTAAGGTATTGAAAACACTGAAAAAATCCCACCAGAATTGAAACTAGAAACTGAAAACAGGAAAGCCTAAGCATAATTAAGACGTATTGGCTTTAACACTGCTTGTTCACAGAGATCAATCAATCAATCAATCAATCAATCAATCACAGCATTTGTAAAGTGCGCTACTCGCCCGGGAGGGTCTCAAGGCGCTGGGGGAGAGGGGTATGTTACTGCTCGAACAGCCAGGTCTTGAGCTGCTTCCTGAAGGAGAGATGGTCTTGGGTTTGCCGAAGGTGGATGGGGAGGGAGTTCAAAGTCTTGGCTGCCAGGTAGGAGAAGGATCTTCCTCCGGCGGTGGTTCTGCAGATGCGTGGTACGGTGGCGAGGGCGAGGCTGGTCGAGCGGAGCTGGCGGGTGGGCGTGTAGAAGGTCATGCGGTCGTTGAGGTACTTGGGGCCCAGGTCGTGGAGAGCCTTGTGTGCGTGGGTGAGGAGTCTGAACATGATTCTCTTGCTGACGGGGAGCCAGTGCAGGTCTCTCAGGTGTCCGGTGATGTGACTGTGTCGGGGGATGTCCAGGATGAGTCGTGCATAGGCGTTCTGGATGCGTTGAAGTCTTTTTTTAAGTTTGGCTGTGGTTCCGGTGTAGAGTGTATTCCCGTAGTCCAGTCGGCTGGTGACGAGTGCCTGTGTGACGGTCTTCCTGGTTTCAGTGGGGATCCATCCGAAGATCTTGCGGAGCATGCGCAGGGTGTTGAAGCATGAAGATGAGACGGCGTTGACTTGTCTGGTCATCGACAGGGAGGAGTCCAGGATGAAGCCCAGGTTGCGTGCGTGGTCCGTTGGTTTGGGAGCGGTGCCCAGGGCCGGGGGCCACCAGGAGTCGTCCCAGGCGGAGGGTGATGATCCCAGGTTGAGGACTTCAGTCTTGTCTGAGTTCAGTTTAGGGCGGCTGTTCCTCATCCAGTCGGCGACGTCTTTCATCCCTTCGTGTAGGTTGGCTCTGGCGGTGGTGGGGTCGTTGGTAAGGGAGAGGATCAGCTGGGTGTCGTCGGCGTAGGAGATGATGTTGAGGTTGAGTTGGCGTGCGATGGCTGCGAGGGGGCTCATGTAGACGTTGAAGAGGGTTGGACTGAGTGAAGATCCTTGTGGTACGCCGCAGATGACTTCGGTGGCCTCGGATCTGAACGGAGGGAGGCGGACTCTCTGGGTTCTTCCGGCGAGGAACGAGATGATCCAATCCAGTGCTTTCTCTCAGATTCCGATGTTGCTGAGGCGCTTCACTAGGGTGCGGTGGCAGACAGTGTCGAACGCCGCAGAGAGGTCCAGGAGGATGAGGGCCGCTGTTTCCCCGTTGTCGATCAGGGTTCTGATGTCCTCGGTGGCTGCGATGAGGGCGGTCTCGGTGCTGTGGTTGGCCCGGAACCCGGACTGCGAGGGGTCGAGGGATCCGTTTGTCTCGAGGAAAGCGGCAAGCTGTCTGTTGACGGTCTTCTCGATGACTTTGGCCGGAAAAGGAAGGAGCGAGATGGGACGATAGTTCTTGAGGTCGGTGGGGTCCGCCGTTGGTTTCTTCAGGAGGGCGGTCAGCTCGGCGTGCTTCCAGCTCTCCGGGAAGGTGGCGGTGTGGAAGGAGGAGTTGATGATGTCTCGGAGATGGGGTGCGATGATGGCGTCGGCTTTGTTGAAGACATGGTGTGGGCATGAGTCGGTTGGTGATCCGGAGTGGATGGAGTTCATCGTGCTGGTGGTGTCTTCGGTGCTGATCGGGGTCCAGTTGCAGAGGGTGGTGGTGGCGGGCGTTGGTTCGGTGGTAGGGTGCGTGGTCTGTGCGTCGAAGCTGTTGTGTATTTCGGTGATCTTGCGGTGGAAGAACGAGGCGAGTGAGTTGCAGAGGTCTTGCGAGGGAGTGATGTCGTTGTTTCCGGCACTGGGGTTGGAGAACTCTTTGACGATGCTGGAAAGTTCCTTGCTGTCGTGGGCGTTGTTGTCCAGTCGTTCTTTGAGTGCCGTCTTCTTGGTGGCGCGGATCAGCTGATGTTGTTTGCGGGTGGCGTGCTTGAGGGCGGTCCTGTTGTCTGTGGTCTGGTCGAGCCGCCAGGCTTTCTCGAGGGTGCGGCAATTGTAAAAGGGGTCGTAGACAACCAGTGACCAAAGACCCTTTTTGTGTTGCCCGGCGGTATCGCCTCTATGACCCGCCAATATTTACTCAATGAAGAAGCAGGCGCTGGAGACTGAAAGGCAGGAAACGAGGGTTTATTCTCTCCGGAGGAGAACACATCAATTCAGACAGCAAGTATCGTCACAAGGTGCTCTACCTGCATCTCTGAGGCCTGGCCTCTTATACTCAGGTTTATGATCTTTATTGCACGTAACACATTCTTGCAACACTTTGATATATGAAAGAACATCCTCGTAATCTCCCCCTCAGGCCCGTTCCCACATACATTTACAGTTGAATTCCCCACCCCGGTCACAACAGGTGATGATTATCGCGCAGCAGGACATTCCGCCGATTCACGGAATGTGTGAAGTTTGATCGGATCTCGTAGGGTGGGGGCTTTGATCGGCTCGAGGGTCTTTTGATGGGGAGGGGAGGCTTCCTACTGTACGGGGTAATAAACAGTATCCGCAGGGCCAGGTGGTGGCTTGGGAACAAGGAAGACAGACGGGCACACAGGAAAGAGGGGGTTTGCATCAAAGGGCCTGAGACTATGAAAGGAATGAAGGGAGGTGTCGCGCTGAGAACAGGATGGGATTCTGAGGCAGATCTGCGCTGAAGAGGGGTTTATGACCCAAGGCATGTGAGAGCGAGGGGGTTGTCAGCGTGCGGGGGATGTCTGTGAGGTTAAGAGAGAGAGAGAGAGAGAGAGAGAGAGAGAGAGAGACGCGCTGGCTATCAGCGAGGGGCAGAGGGGCCATGGTGCTCAAAATGACTGCCGCTTACGCGCAAGGCATGTGAAAGCGGGAGTGATCAGTGTGTGGGGGTGCTTGTGTAGGTGGAGAGCCGTGCTGGGGGTCAGGGGTGTGCAGAGGGTGGTTCTGGTCAAGGCAGCTAATGTGGTGGGCGTGTGCGGCGAAGAGTGTGGCATCGGGGCAAAAGGGAAGATGGCGCAGATAATGTTCACCAAACCGTATTAAGTTTCCATAGTCCTCCCTTTAACATTTCTAAGACATCTTGCTGGCCTATTTCCTATCTATGTCTACTGTTGCGGTCATAAGTAAGGAAGTGATAACCCAGGTGAAGGAACTGTACATAAACATCACACATTTTTTAAATCTTTTCATCCAGTGGGCGGGCTCATCGTTAAGCTTTGTTGCAGGAAAGTCATAGTAATGCAATATCAGACAAAAATTATGCAGTGAGAGCGTTGGGTACAGATCATAGAAGCTGGTAGTCATTCGGAATAGGAGCCGATAAGTTACCAAGTAAGTAGGTTCCTTTTGTGCTCGGTTGGAGCATAGTCAATTCAATAGTGGTTGGGAGAGAAATGAGACATAGTAAAAACAATAATCAGTGTTCCCAGTGTCTTATGGTCGTGGACTATTGTTAGTCAGTTCTCGGCATTCTTTGTCGTCTTCTGTTGGCACTGTTGAACACCTGTATTACAATTCGTTCGTTAGCAGGAATGTTCATGTGGGTTGAGCCGTTGGAGGTCTGCGGGCAGGAGAGTGCCTTTGTACTGTTTCGCCAGGCCTCATGAGAGGAACGCGTTACGGTTTTGGAGCAGATGCATTTTCTTCCATAATCCAGAGAGTGGTCATTAGAAGGAGACAGAAAAGGATTGTGGTGAAGGGTGCAATTGTCTTTGAGTTGTGGAGTCTGTCTGTTCTTGGGTTTCTGTGGTGGGTATTTCCTGTTGCTTCCATCATCTTCAAGGTGCTCGGTACCGGGCAGAACCACATACTTCGTTTAGCTTCACTTTGGGGTGACCCTTGGTGGTGTTTTAGGTCACCGTTCTGAGATTCAACACAGTTCGTGGTCTACTTAGTCAGGGCTCCCTCCTCTTTGACGCAGGGAATGCCCTTCTCCGGATAGCACAGTAGGATTTAGAGGATTTTGAAAGTTCAGGTGGAGGGAGGGTGTGTGGGTGAATAGTCTTTATGGCAGGTCGGAGGAGGAGGGGATGGAGCAGGGCCAGGTCGGGAACAGACCAGAGAGACGGAAAATTTTAGACAGGCGGGTCCATAATCACGTTCAGAGAGCAGGGACCTTTCGGCACGCGTCGATCATAGAGCAGGGGCCTCAGGTCAGCCCTTTCCTTTAGTTTTGTCGGAAACAGTGCCTTGTCCTGCGACTCCTTACTGTTGTGGTCTCGCCTTGGCCTCCGTCGCTGAGGTTCCACGGTCTGCAGTCAGGCCGCGTGCTCCCACATCCGGTCTCTTTCTCCTCCGACAGTGGTACCCTTAAATGAGTTTGAAAAGACAGTCTTTAGAGATTTTGCAGAGGAAGGTACTTACGTAAATCTATTTCTCTCCCAACACCAAGCAACTGGGGTAAACATCCGCTACATTGAGGTTTGCAGCCAACGTATAAACAATTGATGATGGGTTTGCTGGATTCCCAACAACTTCCCTTTGTGGTTATTTCTTTGGCGTTTTGTCGGTTTATTACATTCATTTTGTCGTGGTACGAGGTCTGATACCCATTTATTGCATTCGTTTATTACAGTCATGTCAGTTCTCCTGGTAGTGACCCATTTCCCTAGTACGAGTCTTGCAAGGCTAGACCGGTCTTCAGGGCTTGGTATTTTACGGAAAAGTGTAACGTGTTATTCACCATAGTCTGATGGGCATCCTTCTGAGGAATGAACACAGGCTAAACTATTCTCCATTACATTAATGCGTCTTATCTTTGGCTAAACATCTCATTTTCAACAAGGTTTAATACAACAAGTTCTTTCATTTTTCGATCTAATTTTAACTTTGTAAACATTCTAATCTCTACATCGTTTCTTACAACCTGGCTACTTCATTAAAGACTCGGGGGGGGGGCTTGCGATAACTATTAAACTCATCTTTGATGCGAGTGGGGTCTTATGGGAAACAACTAGGAACACAGTGAATTGGAGCGAGGGACATTTTTCAAATTCTCGTCTAGGGCAGCCGATACAAAACTGATGGCGGCCTGGGAAGGCGGGTGTATCTCGGTCGCCTTTGCTGATTGGGGCATTGATACAATTTTGGGACGGGGAAGGTCGCGCTACCAGAAACATTTTATCATGGATGCCACTGACAAGTAGTTCCCTCAAAATGGGTCAGATTAGAGAACCTTAGTCGTCTTACCTGTCCCTTTCCTTTCGGTCAATCTAGGTTTCATCAACATTTAGCAGAAAAGGAGAGGTAGTAACGTGGTATCGATGCAATTTATATTTAAGACAAATTTGTGCAAATACTTGTGGTATTTGGAGCCAATCAGGTGGTGCACCAGGGGGTAGTGGTTCGCCAATTAGGTGTCAATTGCTAGGAAGAGCGAAAGAGTGGAGGAGAGAGAGAGAGAGAGAGAGAGAGAGAGAGAGAGAGAGAGAGAGAGAAAGATAGAGAGAGAAAGATAGAGAGAGACAGATAGAGAGGGAGAGAGATCAACAATAGGCTAAATAGTACACGTGTTACATGGAGAGTGGCCATGTACTATTTAGGCTATTCAGTGCATTACCCAACATGAAACATTTTGGGTTTGTGTTAGAAAGCATGCAGTTTGGGACGGAAGAGCATTAGGCCAGGTACATAAGGACATGCATTGAGGCGGGCGTCTTTAGGTGCCATCTTGCAGCGTAGGTCCGCTTCATGTATCGGACATGGCATGGCTCCAGATCTTTTACTATACCCTAGTCATTATTCCAATGTAACCTGTAGAGGGAGAAAAAGGAAGAAAGGGAGGGGGGGGAACAACATTCGAGCATATTAAATGTACGGGCACGAAAGTTATTTACTTACCATATACTCGCACTTATCTCCTCGGGATATAATCCCTAGGGTCTTGGTTTCTGAAGTCAAGGGAGCGGGCAGTGTGATAGGTTGTTCGTGGGGGGGGGGGTTCGAGGGTGGCGTTATAGATCGTGTGTAGGGAAACGCTAAAAAAAAAGAGGAATCAGAGGTGCCTAGCGCGAGGTACCTGGTTTTGTAGATGTATCTAGCCACCGGGATCCTTAAATCATTCCCAAAGCTGTGATGTTCTAAGGCATATCAGTTCTTCGGTCAACCCTGTCCCTTAGTACCTTCGACCACCATACCTTTATAACATTCTATCATTCACACCGCTTTACTTTACCCATTCTCAGAAGTCGAGGTCCTTCTTCATGCGTTAGTTCCTGAGCCTAGTCGCATATTTGGAGACAGCGTATCATACCCTTTGAGTCGATCATCAATCCAGGGCCGAACAATCATTTTCTAATAACCTTGAAAAGAGAGCAGAACTGTTGCGCACAGAATAGCCCTCCCGCCAATTCCCACATTTACAGAAGTATGCGATACCTGTTCATAGTTTGGAAAACCTTTATTTGCGTAATCGTTTAGTAAGTAAATATGTGAATGCAATCGTATTTGGTCGGACACGGCGATGGCTGAAGCACATACAATAGGGGGCTATTTTGCAGTATTAAAAAAACATTGAAAAACGTCTACTTAGTTATTTGCAAGAAACGGAAAACGTCTTTTAACAATTGAGGGATCATAGGGTATTTATTTCATAAATTGAAACACAGTCAGACTAATGCAATCACATTTCCTAGATGTATACCGTGGGCGTGCGTCGCAAGCTACGTTATGTATTGGTTACAATAAATATCATAATAAATCGTACATTGAAATCAACATATTAACGGGATCCTTTCAAATGTTCGCCAAGTGAACCCTCCTCCCTTTTTCGTCAAGTGTACAAAGGTTCACATACATAACTCCGAACATCAAGTCTTGTTAGTCAAAGAACACCACGAGGTGTCCGTAAGTTCCTATGGATACCGGCGCCATTTTGGGCGATGCCGGGTTGGTTGCACCAGAATCCCTTTCGGCAGTTCAAAAAACCTGTGCTAACAGAGGGGGTGTACCGTCAATCAAGAGGGGAGGGAGGTAGAATCTTCCCTACCAGGTCACGTTGAGGTTCAGCCGGAACTCACTCAAATTCGTTAGCCCACAATGTTCCTGGGTGGTTCAGACTGAAGCTGGTGCAGACACGAGAGCACCACCATCTTGCGGCTATGTCGTGGTCGTTCCAGTTGTTCCCTACCGGAAGCCTGTAGGGGCCGAGGGCTTCTGGGACTCTGGTAGAATCTTCAAAGCTGTGGGGATGTTGTCGGAGGTGGGGGCTCGTGCCCAGGTGGGCAAGTGCCCGAGTTGCAATACTTGACAAAGTTACTCCAGCGGCCTAGACCCGCCTTCCAGAGGGCCCAGACGCCATTTTGAGACCCTGTAGCCGCCGCCCTTCGTCGTGTCTTTCGGGAGTGGAAGAAACTTCTTGAGGTGACAAAGACAGAACACCATGCTGTTGGAGCAGGACATTTGGTTCGGGGCACCAGGGGGCAGCTGTGGAGCCTTCACCTGGGGAGGTGGGGGAGGCTCGTTCGCGCCGCCTCCCTCTCCCAGCGCATCCCATGCCGTCCCTTCGAATCAGGGGTGCACATGATGACCACCCTACACCCCTGACTCCGACTCTTGGGGGACCATTGTATGTCCGGTGCTGCGAAAATAGATCCGTCGGACATTGTACGTTCTGTGCTGCACAAGTATATCCGTGGCCCGGCTGGAGGATTTCGGCGCCGGGCCGGGGCTGGGAAGCCTCCTATCTGTGGAGGTGGGAGAGGCTCGTCCGCGTCGCCTCTCCCTCCCAGTCCCCCTGCACCAGTTCGATGGAGGAATTCGTGATGGCCGGACCAGGAGATACGAGGGAGGGGGTCATCTGGATCCGCCCCCTCCCTACTCGTGGCCCAGGGGACGTCACCCCAGGAAGGAGAGTATGGGAAGACCATTTCATGTCGGCCCATGGAGCCTCTGGTACCTTTTCATCGGTGATTTCCTTTGGTCTATGGCTGATGACTGGCCCCGCCCCACACGTGCTATGTGTTTCACCTTCCGGATGGGCGGGACCGTCGACTCGTTACATTTTGAAGACTTCCGGAGTGAGCGTAATATGTTTTGTATTGTTCCTATTAGTACAGTTTACCTTAAAGAATGTTTTACTAGTTTTTTCTATTTATCGTTGGTTGTGTGTTATCTCTATCGTAATTAAACCCTAAATTATATAACAGATGCTTGGCTTCCCTGAGTCCTTTTTCTAACAGGAGGTTGTCTACGCAGGCCTGTATTTGCTTTTGTTTTTCAGAGTGGGGGGCAACAGGGGGGCAATCAGTCCCAGAACTCTAACATGTCGTTAAAATTGGTCTGACGAAATTTGTGCCATCGAGCATAATCGAACGTGGTGGTTCTATCCGTCCTGTCCGTGTTAGTCTGATTTGTTTTTGTCTCGCGCCTTTTCCCTTTCTGCCGGCCTGTTATTTCTGTCGACCCTCCGCTCTTACTTATGTTCTGTAGAGTCGGGCATTGAGCTTTCCAGTGCCCGAGACATTTACAGAAAGCACATTGGTTTTGCCTTAAATCTGTTCGTCCTGTGCATAGTGTCGGGGGATTACTTTTGGGTCGTTGTGTCTCGGGGTTGTCCCATCGGCACATCCCTATGCACCGTTCTCTTTTTGTGTCTAATCCTCGGAACTGTGTCGTCCTTGGCCCTTCCTTTTGCCTACCAGACGTTTGGAGGATTGCCTGTCGCGTTTCTTTAACTATTTTGACTTCGTCTCTTTCTTTTCGTTGCGTAGCCTCTTTGCGCCACATACCGAGACTATCGAGCATAATAGGCGTTGTCTTGTTATTCCGAAGGGCTATTTCCACCGTTTCTATTTTGTCTAAATCGAAGGATCCTATCAGTGGCCACTGTTTCTCTTGGTTTGTTTTGGTATACTTGTGCCATAGCTTACTATAGGCTATGGTAATTAATCCATACTTTGTGAACATGTCTTTATTAGGGGTGCCTTCCAGTGGGGCTAGATGGTCCACCTCTAATAAACGGTCCGGGCTGAACCAGCTATCCATCAGTGGGGAGAAGACAGGCATGACGGATCACAATGGGGATAATAGTCAGCACTACCTATCTTATCACTGCCTGCAAAGACTAGACAGAATATTTCTATTCTACGTTGTTTGCAGGCAGTGAATACCTCAAGAACCAATATCGGGCAATCAGTGTTTGGTCAATAAAATAAAAAATGGTCAATGGGGAGAATAAGTAGGCCCGCAAAGGTTTGCGTCACCTACCCTTTCACTATCTGCAAAGAGGGGACCTATTCTTTCCTGTTTGCAGACAGAGAGTCTCCAGAAAACAATCCGTAACAGTTAATCAATGGGGAGGGGCAATTGATCAGTGGGGGAGAAAGATAGGCACGACGGGTGCGTTACCTATCCTTCACTGCTTGCAAAGAGAGAGCCGGTTGTTTCTCCGTTTGCCGACAGCGAAACTCCAAATAAATTAACAAAGAACAAATACTAGTATTTTCCATCAATCATCAATCATTCCGCAATTCGTCGTGTTTACACGACCTTACCCGGACCGTATGGACAGTTTCTTGTCTTCCGAATCCAGCGCCCGATCGTCCTCTTTCCTTCGTACTCCTCGTGGCACTCCTGATGGTTCCCAGTCAGGACCGTAGATCACTCGAGAGAGGTCTGTTCGGAACCAGTGAAGTTCGGATGATCGGCTGTCAGACGAGGGTCTATCGGACAGGGTACCTTCCGATCGTTGCAGTCGTTCACTCTGTCGTCAGGACCTCTCCCACTGGATCCACGAGTCGCTGATGGGCCCCACGTTTGGGACGCCAATTGTAAAAGGGGTCGTAGACAACCAGTGACCAAAGACCCTTTTTGTGTTGCCCGGCGGTATCGCCTCTATGACCCGCCAATATTTACTCAATGAAGAAGCAGGCGCTGGAGACTGAAAGGCAGGAAACGAGGGTTTATTCTCTCCGGAGGAGAACACATCAATTCAGACAGCAAGTATCGTCACGAGGTGCTCTACCTGCATCTCTGAGGCCTGGCCTCTTATACTCAGGTTTATGATCTTTATTGCACGTAACACATTCTTGCAACACTTTGATATATGAAAGAACATCCTCGTAATCTCCCCCTCAGGCCCGTTCCCACATACATTTACAGTTGAATTCCCCACCCCGGTCACAACAGGTGATGATTATCGCGCAGCAGGACATTCCGCCGATTCACGGAATGTGTGAAGTTTGATCGGATCTCGTAGGGTGGGGGCTTTGATCGGCTCGAGGGTCTTTTGATGGGGAGGGGAGGCTTCCTACTGTACGGGGTAATAAACAGTATCCGCAGGGCCAGGTGGTGGCTTGGGAACAAGGAAGACAGACGGGCACACAGGAAAGAGGGGGTTTGCATCAAAGGGCCTGAGACTATGAAAGGAATGAAGGGAGGTGTCGCGCTGGGAACAGGATGGGATTCTGAGGCAGATCTGCGCTGAAGAGGGGTTTATGACCCAAGGCATGTGAGAGCGAGGGGGTTGTCAGCGTGCGGGGGATGTCTGTGAGGTTAAGAGAGAGAGAGAGAGAGAGAGAGAGAGAGAGAGAGACAGAGAGAGAGAGACGCGCTGGCTATCAGCGAGGGGCAGAGGGGCCATGGTGCTCAAAATGACTGCCGCTTACGCGCAAGGCATGTGAAAGCGGGAGTGATCAGTGTGTGGGGGTGCTTGTGTAGGTGGAGAGCCGTGCTGGGGGTCAGGGGTGTGCAGAGGGTGGTTCTGGTCAAGGCAGATAATGTGGTGGGCGTGTGCGGCGAAGAGTGTGGCATCGGGGCAAAAGGGAAGATGGCGCAGATAATGTTCACCAAACCGTATTAAGTTTCCACACAGTTCTTCTTGGATTCCTTGAGTTTGTCGGTGAATCAGGGGGTTTTCTTCCTGTCGGGTCTGCTGGGATGGTTCTTTAGTGGTGCGAGGTCATCGGCGCAGGCGGTCACCCACTTGGTGAGGTTGCTGGCTGCTTCGTTGGGGTCCGTTGTGCTGGTGGGAGTGTTCTGGCTGAGGGAGGCGGTGAGCTGCTCGGCGGTGATCTTGCTCCAGCTTCGGCGGGGAACCTGTTGCGGGTGGTGGTGGGTCGTAGTTCTTCTAAAGCTGAAGTGGACACAGCTGTGGTCGGTCAAGTGGAGTCCGGTGGCGTGGCTGAAGGAGATGTGCTTGCTGAATGAGAAGACGGGGTCAAGCGTGTGGCCGGCGTAGTGGGTGGGGGTGTTCACCAGTTGCTTGAGTCCGAGGTTGGCGAGGTTGTCCAGCAGGGCGGTGGTGTTTCTGTCATTGTTGTTCTCCAGGTGGAAGTTGAGGTCCCCTAGGAGGATGTAGTCGGCAGAGGGAAGGGCGTGCTGGCTGATGAAGTATGCGATGTCTTCGCTGAATTGTGTGCGTGGTCCCGGTGGTCGGTAGATGAGGGTGCCTCGGAGGATGGTCTTGGGGTCAGTGTGTATCTGGAAGTGCAGGTGTTTGGCGGGGGTTAAGGTTTCGTCGGAGTTAGTCGAGATGCGGATGGTGTTCTTGTAATGATGGCGATGCCTCCTCCCGTCTGGTTGACGCGGTCCTTTTCGGGTGATCTTCTATCCGTCCGGGATGGCTATGGCGATGTCGGGCGCTGAGGATCCAGGTTTCGGTGAGGAAGGCGACGTCCGGTGCTGTCGCGTCGAGCAGGTCCCAGAGTTTCACGGCGTGCCTGTGGACGGAGCGGGTGTTGAGCAGGATGCACTTCAGGTGGTTGCTGCTGGTGCTCGACTTGGCGGGGGTGGTGCAGGACCGGTAGCAGGTGAATCGGCAGGCTTGGCAGGCGAAGGGTCCGTGGGTGTTGTAGGAAGGTGGATACCTGACTATGGTTGCCCCCAACTTTTTGCCTGGTGTTTTACTGGTTTTCCGCCTTAGTTGGCCTGGAACCCTGCCAATCAGGACCCCAGGCCTACTGCTCTCTCTCTAAAATGGATTCCATGTACCTTAGGTACATTACCAATTGGTACTGGGCCACCTTATCAGACCCTGTAACTCAGGGCATAGGTGTACCCAGGGCCTACCAGGGGATGAAGGATGTATTATGCCACCCCTGGCTGGCCATCTAAATCTGACACAACTGGCTGCACGACAGCTGGGGCAAGGTGGTGTAATCACCCTTTGCTTTAGATGTAGTATACCTATATCTAACCTTAAAATGGACACACAGATTCCTATCAGTCACTCCTATGGCAGGCCTTGACAATCCTGAAGGCAGAGTGCTTGGAATCGTGTGAGATGGTGCTCTGGCATGAGCTGAGCCCGTTTGCAGCTTGCGGAACCAAGTCCTAATAGCTGTTCCATAATAACGCATACCATATACTCTTAAGTGCATTATAATCCTTGCGGTTAAATGCTATCTTTGGTATCGCTTTATCAAAACATGTCGAGTAAGGTGTCATACGAATTGGAATACTAACCCCTCGCCAATTCTGGCAACGGGGTTAGCATTCCACCCTTCTAGAGGGACACGACATGTATGTAACTGTGAACCACGGTTAAAGTTAACTCGAGCCTCAGCATCACAAAATGGATGCTGCCACCACAGACACAAGTCTGACCCCCTGCAGCTGGGAGTCCTTCCAGCGAGGGGAGCTTGGACAAAGGGTTTCCTGTCAGGGGCGGTGCTAGCACCATCCCAGACAGGGTTTTGTGTATCCTGGGTAGGCAGGGCTTTACAGGAAGGTGACTGCAAGTGGCACCCCGGTGCTCACTACGCATCTGCCGTCTAGAACCAGTTCCAGGGGCACACCAGCCCCTGAGCTGGGGAAAGTCCGGCATGGGAGAGGGGTGTAACCACCCCCCTTCCTGGTCCCACCCCTAGGGCAGGACCTAGTCGCGTACCCACCCCTTTCTTTAGGATAAAGGCAGGAGCGGGGACCCTTCCAGATTAGATCATTTTTGAATTCTACGAAAGGAACTCTCGACTTCTTCTCAAGATTTCTCCCTTGTGGCTAAGGAGTAGTCACCCTGCATCCGCAGGCACCATCTAAGAACTCTGCGGTTTGCTGCACGTCCTTCCTCCGGAATCCGACCGACCAGCACGACGAGACCCGGCTTCCCTGGCACCTCTGACCTCTACCTACCTCTACAGCTAAGCTGAGAACCGTAGGTGCGACGATACCTCGAGGGACCGGCCATCATCAGAACTGCACGACTTCTATCCAGCACGACCGCCGAGGGATCCTCTGGTGAGTGCTTTGGGGTCCGAGAAGCCCCGACCCTGAGCAGCTCCAGCACCGAAGACCAGCCCCCCAGCATCCACGAGATCTGCGTGGGGCCCTTCTGCTTTTTGGCTGCTCACCGCGTTGTCTGGCTACTAGCCCGCTGGCTAGGGGCCTTCCAGACGACGACCGATGACATCACCACTGCTAGTCTGGTTGCTCCAGACTGGCCCTTGCTCCCTTCCAAAAGAGGAGCACCCCGGACCCTCCTGGTCCACTCCAGACGCCATTTTAGGTCCACCGCGTGGGCTTGAATTTGCCAAGACTTGTTGCCCCAATCCTGGGTCCAGCGACGTCGACAGCATCAACCATCGTGGGACAGCTCGCACCTCCATCCTGGTTGCCGACAACGCCTCCTGGTCCGTGAGACTGCAGAGCCCAGCGTCGCCCACTCACCTGGTCGAGGTAACTACCATCCGGTGCCATCCTGGTGCCCATCTAATCACTGGCTAGTGATTCAGAACTTGGTCCCCTCTGCTTACAGGTGTCTTCCATCTTCGATCCAGGCTTGGATCCGCCGAACAATCTTCACTGGTCCCCTGCCAGCAACTCCTTCTTTCAGGCTCCTGGTTCGTCAACGAGGATTCCCGATGTCTTTTCAGACCTATGGAGCCGCAGCCCCCTGGGCTAGGTAACTTCGGCATTTCGGTGCCCCAGCATAGCCTCACTATCCAAGGGTCCAGAACCACTTTCGTTTTCAGCCTACCTTATCGGGTTCGCCCGAGAACACTAACTTTGCTTTTACTAGCCTCCATAGACATTGTCCTGCATCCCGTGTGAGAGTGCACACTCTGCACCCAAGTCCCCTAGGCCTCCTACTAGTAATCTGAAGGTTCAGTAACGTAGTCCTAGCGATTCCAAAGCCTATTAGACCAGTACTTACCTGCTAGTAATTTCGCATTCCACTTTCATAGTATATGGTTTTCCGTGCCCCTCGGGCATTTGTGTAATTTGTGTAACTTAAAGTATTTTCGTAAGAGTTTTGTTGTGTGCTTAGTACCCTGTCCTCATAAAGAGTACAGGGCTGTGGTGATCTAAATAAATACACTGTTTATTTTCATAACACTTGTGTGGTGTCCTTTCACTTGGTGTTCAAGGGGTATATGTGATGGTATAACAGCTGGCTTAACACGCCCTCTAGAGTCTAGCCTAAAGACTGCTCTTGTCCATGCTACTAGGATAGCTGGTCTATCGGTTGACTTACAACCAATCATCAATAAGGGTTGTTTGGACTGATACATAGCGATCACTAGAATAGTGAGTACTGCATATCAGGCCAACTTCTCACAGGTGCGTCTCGGGGTTGCTCGGTAGCAGGCAGGGTTCCGGCCGGCATTGAGTGCGTTGAGAGTGGCGGCGTTGAGGGTCTGTTGGGTAGTCTTGCATCGGCGGCGGGGGCCAGGGGTTCTGGCGCTGGGCGCGGTCCAGGCGCGGACGGGCGCAGACGGGCTTGCCTTTGGCGCGCCTTCGGCGCACAATCGGCGCGCTCGCTGCACGTGGACGCTGCGCGCACGCACGGACTCTGCCATAATTAAAGAGTGGGGGGGGGCGGAGCGAGGGAGGTGCAGCTGGGAGGCGAGAGCGGGGCGGCGAATGGGGATCGGGGCAGAGGAAGGGGGCGGGCCGCAGGGGAGCAGCGGCGGGGGTCTGGAAGGCAGGAAAGAGCGCGGAGGAGGCGGCGAGGGGGAAGGCCTGAGGGCGGGGTCCCTGGAGGCAATCAGCGGCGGCAGCAAGCAGGAGCAGCGGTGGAGGCCAGCACACGGGGCCGTGCGGTAGGTGGAGTGACCTGGAAGGGTCACAGCTCACCACCGTGCGGTCCCAGCTATATGTGGACACCTGGGAGGGAGGAGCAGCTGGGAGGCGGGAGCAGGGCGGCGAATGGGGATCGGGGCAGAAGAAGGGGGCGGGGCCGCAGGGGAGCAGCGGCAGGGGTCTGGAAGGCGGGAAAGAGCACGGAGGAGGAGGCGAGGGGGAAGTCCTGAGGGCGGGGTCCCTGGAGGCAATCAGCGGCGGCAGCAAGTAGGAGCAGCGGTGGAGGCCAGCACACGGGGGCCGTGCGGTAGGTGGAGCGACCTGAGATGGGTTAAATGCAGGCACCAACTAATCAAAAGAAAGTGCGCCACAATGATGATTACTGGGTAAACTTCCTGAGTACACTCTCTGAATGCCCAGGCATCTCCCAGGGCAGGACAAGAGTATAGGGGCCACAGGTGGTGCTAATGACGTGCATTAAACGACTGATAGCTTCTTTGCGGAGCAGGTGAGGGGGGGCAGGGGGAAAAGGTGGAGAGAGATGAGGAATAGTGGGGAGGAAGATGGGGAGGGGAGGGAGAGGAGGACGAGGAGAAGGCTAAAGTCCTCTCCCAGGATAGGTAGAAATGACATCAGAGACCCTCCATCAGGCACCCATTGCATGGTGAGGGGGCTGCAGCCACCCTCAGGATTAGTGGAAGTGCACTTTTGGTACACTCTGAGTGCAGCACATTCTAGTGTTCTGCTAATGTAGCAGCATGAATGTTGTACTCTTCAGGGGGCACACATATGTCTAGTCCTCTAGAGGAAAACATAGTCAAAAGAAAATTAAACCAAAGGGCAAAAGGGAAGTGGCCCTTCTGCACACCTATGTTCGCGTGGCTTCACTTATAAATGTAAGAGTTTTTTGCACTGTTTTAGTATCTAAATATGATTTTTGCTCCTAAAATTGCTTCCACACTCATGTTGATGTTTCACCAAAGGTGGCTGTGCATGTAACTGTAATCTTTCACCTACTGTTTTTTGTTCTAAATGTTTTTTTGTGTCCAAATGTGATTTGGATTTAAAAGTGATTTTGATGGGGAAAGGGTTAACAAAATCACCAAGGGGGAATTATACATCTAAATGTGATTTTGATGGGGAAAGGGTTAACAAAATAACCTAGGGGAATTATACATCTAAATGTAATTTTGATGGGGAAAAGGGTTAACAAAATCACCTAGGGGGAATTATACATCTAAATGTGATTTTGATGGGGAAAATGCTTAACAAACTCACCTAGGGGGAATTATACATGTAAATGTGATTTTGATGGGGAAAGGGTTAACAAAATTACTTAGGGGGAATTATACATCAAATGTGTTTTTGATTGGGAAAGGGTTAACAAAATCACCATGGGGGAATTATACATCTAAATGTGATTTTGATGGGGAAAGGGTTAACAAAATCACCTAGGGGGAATTATACATCTAAATGTGATTTTGATGGGGAAAGGGTTAACAAAATCACCTAGGGGGAATTATACATCTAAATGTGATTTTGGGCATAGCCATTATTGGTGATTTTAGAGGTTTGCCACACTCCTGCTCGTGATGCACCAAGGTTATTTGTGAACCTCAATGTGAGGTAAATGTAATGTGGTGTTTTACTGATGCATATCCTGCACACCTAATGTGACATCTTACTCCTCCAATTTCTGGTAATCCTCAGTGCTCCCACAAAGCTGCATATTTCTGCTATCCCATACTAAACCTGCTTCTCAAGGTTAATAGCCTACACGTTGTTTGTGTGCTTGTATTACAGCCAGCAAGGCTAAAGCAAACAAAAACTGCACATCAGATGAGACTCAAGCACACAAGAAGCAATACCTTGCAGGTCCTGGTGCCCACCTCTATCCAGGCCTGACCTGGACAGTCACACATACCAGGCCCTGACAGCCAACCCAGAAATATTTTATCAGTGACAAATGCCATAGTGTCTGATGGGACTTCATTAAAACTGAACTACTCTATTTTATTTCTATTAAGGAATTACTCTGTTTGACCAATTCACTATGATCTTTTCAGTCTTGCCTACCAGATTTTTTTCAGCTGTCTGTAGGCGAATGACTCTTGTGGACCCTACCACAAACATGCAGTGGGCTTAGAGCCCGCCCACTGCTTACCATTGGTTGGCTGTATTGTCAATCTCATTTGCTTGCTTCATATTTGTTGGCTTGTCTGTCTCTTCTTATGTTTGTCTCTCCTGCGATGTCTGTGGTCTATCTTTAGGTTGTACAATTTGCGTCTTTTGTGCACTCAGTTCACCCACAACTGCTGTGTCTATGGTCAGTCACTGGGTTGTTCCATTTCCATCTTGGGTGGAACCCATTGGCGCACCACTGCGAGAGTCTGAAGTCTACATTGGGTTGTACCATTTCCATCTTGGATGGACCCCATTGACTCACCACTGTGATGTTGGTTAGGGTTATCTTTGTAAGGGGACGTAAAGTGCTATAGGATGGAACTTCAATAAAACACAACCCTCTGAACTATGTGCATACTCCAGATGACATCTTACGAATGTGCCTTGAGGTATTACTTGAGATAGATCATTTCTTGACACTTTTTTTTAACATATTTTGGTTTTGTGTGTCTGTGTCAGGGGTGTAACTCACCCCGCTTCACACAGGCGTCCATCTTTTCTCTGGACGCCAGTTTGGCTGGAACCCAACAGCAGCTCACCTTTTGCCTTTTTCTAAGCGGGAGACCACGTAGTTCCCACTCCAGCCCCCACCCCTCCCACTTAACCCCACCCTTACTGTAGGTGTGCAAACAGCAGCTGCCAAATCCCAAGGCAGCATTGGTGCTCTCATATCCCACATGCCAGATCCAGGGGCATAGCTCAAATTTGGTGCAACAGGTGCAGTGGCACTGGGGCCCAAAGCCCTGAGGGGCCAATTGAACCCTGAACATGCTTTTACTCCCCCAACAGCAGTCAAAGGGGCCATTCTCCTTGCTTGCACCAGGGAAGATGGCATCCTTCCTACTCTACTGTCCGGTCCAGTCCTTATCTTGCATCTGGCGTTGGCACACGGGACTTCCTAATGCACCACAGCAGACAGATTCAGCACACAATGTGCAGCCGACTTCTTAGCCCTCTCTCAAGGTGGTTTTGGGAGGTGGCAGGCTCTATGTCGAGCGCTATATAAGAACACACATACATACATACATACATACATATGTTGTATTTGTTGAGTTGCGATCTGCGTTCGACCTGGTACCTAGGTCCACACTCTGGCAGGTTCTGGGGGAAATGGGTGTATCCAATGAGCCCTAGTTATCTTAATTAAGCTGCATGAACATAATTATGTCCAGGTCAGATGTGGCCAACTGGGTGAGCTGGCAGAGTCATTTCCGGTAAACAGAGGGGTACGACAGGGTTCTTGCCCCTCCCCTGTTGACACTCTCTGTCAATGACCTGATCACACATCTAAACCATTGTGATGGTGATACCCCACATTTGGTATGCATTGGTATGCATTAGGGTTCCTGGCTTAACGTTTGCCGACAACGGACTGCTAGTGTCTAAATCACCAATGGGGCTGCAAAAGATCTCAGTCTGTTGCAGCCAAAGGGGCTTGGAAATAAATGTAGCAAAAACCTAATACATGGTCCTAAACCCTTGCCACCCTACGAGATCTAATCCTAATCTCAAAGGGTCCCCCCTGGAACGTGTGCACACCTTTGAATACCTACGTCTGACTCTCACAGAACAGCTAGTTTGGCAGCTCCATATCGAAAGGTGTAGATCAATTAGACAGCCGCCGCCGGTAGTGGGAGTACCGGCCGGGCGGTGACGTGGAGAGGGGGAGGGGGAGGTAGTAATGTATGGATTACGGAGTTTAACAGGTAAGTAAACATATAAATAAATAAAATTAATTTCGTTGCGTGCACTGCATCACCAAATGCGATGCAGTGCGCGCAACAAAATTCGTTTTATTTATTTAACAACACCAACTAGCATTTCCTACACATCCATGCCTGCTGTGACAGTGGCATGCTCCATGGCCACATTCAGGCCTGTTCTAACATTGCCGTCAGTCGGTGCCCAGGCTGCGGTATCAGTCGGTAAACTCCCTGCTGTCAGTTGCTACCTAGGCTGGCTTCACTCGTTAATACTCTCTGTTTCAACCACCCACCCTTCGCCCCTTCGTTGGCTCTGGTACAGACGTGGGTCCTGTGCTCTCCATGCCACTGGAAACAAGCTATCCTGGCTGAGGAGGAGTGTTACCCCAAACCCGGTCCCAGGGTGCTTGTTTCCGGTCCAGGGAGGACCTGGCTTGGCAGTTCGGACTGGACTGTTCCCATGAGGCACGGGGTCAAGACTGATTTGCATATGGCTGGGTCTAAACTGGGGTGGCATGGGGAGCAAAAAAACGACTGGGGGTGAAGGTTTTGATTTGTTCTGCATTCCGTCCATCAATTGTGTTTCTTTTGCTGTAGACTCTCTGGCATCAGTCTCTGCTCAGGCTGTGGTGCACTCTGTACCCTCTCTACCCTCTACAGCAATCTGTACATTCTCTGGCACCAGTCACTCCCTAGGCTGCAGTATCCTCTCTGACAGCGCTCTATTCTCCCTACAGCTCTCTATACTCTCTGCAGCTCTCTATACTCTCTGCAGCTCTCTATACTCTCTGTAGCTCTCTATACTCTTTGCAGCGCTCCCTGCAACTGCCTATACTCTTTGCAGCACTCTGCAGCTCTCTATACCTTCTCCAGCTCTCTATACTCTCTGCAGCATTCAGACTCTCTGCAGCACTCTATACTCTTTGAAGCACTCTCTGCAGCACTCTATACTCTTTGCAGCTCTCTATACTCTTGCAGCACTCTCTGCAGCACTCTATATTCTCTGACAGCTTTCTGTACTCTTTGCCGCGCTCTCTGCAGCTCTCTATACTCTCTTCAGCACTCTATACTCCCTGCAGCTCTCTATACTCTCTGCATCTCTCTACACACTTTGCAGCGCTCTCTGCAGCTCTCTATACTCCCTGCAGCTCTCTATACTCTCTGCACCTCTCTATACTCTTGCAGCGCTCTATACTCTTTGCAGCGCTCTCTGTAGCTCTCTATACTCTTTGCAGCGCTCTATGCAGCTCTCTATACTCTCTTCAGCAATCTATACTCCCTGCAGCTCTCTATACTCTCTGCATCTCTCTACACTCTTTGCAGCGCTCTCTGCAGCTCTCTATACTCTTGCAGCGCTCTATACTCTCTGCATCTCTCTACACACTTTGCAGCGCTCTCTGCAGCTCTCTATACTCCCTGCAGCTCTCTATACTCTCTGCATCTCTCTACACTCTTTGCAGCACTCTCTGCAGCTCTCTATACTCTTGCAGCCCTCTATACTCTTTGCAGCGCTCTCTGTAGCTCTCTTTACTCTTTGCAGCGCTCTATGCAGCTCTCTATACTCTCTTCAGCACTCTATACTCCCTGCAGCTCTCTATACTCTCTGCATCTCTCTACACTCTTTGCAGCGCTCTCTGCAGCTCTCTATACTCTTGCAGCGCTCTATACTCTTTGCAGCGCTCTCTGTAGCTCTCTATACTCTTTGCAGCGCTCTCTGCAGCTCTCTATACTCTCTTCAGCACTCTATACTCCCTGCAGCTCTCTATACTCTCTTCAGCTCTCTATACTCTTTGCAGCGCTCTCTGCAGCTCTCTATACTCTCTTCAGCACTCTATACTCCCTGCAGCTCTCTATACTCTCTTCAGCTCTCTATACTCTTTGCAGCGCTCTCTGCAGCTCTCTATACTCCCTGCAGCTCTCTATACTCTCTAGATCTCTCTACACTCTTTGCAGCGCTCTCTGTACCTCTCTACACTCTTTGCAGCGCTCTCTGCAGCTCTCTATACTCTTTGCAGCGCTCTCTGTAGCTCTCTATACTCTTTGCAGCGCTCTCTGCAGCTCTCTATACTCTTGCAGCGCTCTCTGCAGCTCTCTATACTCTTTGCAGCGCTCTCTGTAGCTCTCTATACTCTTTGCAGCGCTCTCTGCAGCTCTCTATACTCTTTGCAGCGCTCTCTGTAGCTCTCTATACTCTTTGCAGCGCTCTCTGTAGCTCTCTATACTCTTTGCAGCGCTCTCTGCAGCTCTCTATACTCTTGCAGCGCTCTCTGCAGCTTTCTATACTCTTTGCAGCGCTCTCTGCAGCTCTCTATACTCTTTGCAGCGCTCTCTGTAGCTCTCTATACTCTTTGCAGCGCTCTCTGTAGCTCTCTATACTCTTTGCAGCGCTCTCTGCAGCTCTCTATACTCTTGCAGCGCTCTCTGCAGCTCTCTATACTCTTTGCAGCGCTCTCTGCAGCTCTCTATACTCTTTGCAGCACTATCTGTAGCTCTCTATACTCTTTGCAGCGCTCTCTGCAGCTCTCTATACTCTTGCAGCGCTCTTTACATCTCTCTATTCTCCGTGCAGCGCTCGCTGCGGTTTGCTCGGACAGTCTCCCCACTCTTGATGAATGTCTGCAGCACGTGGCCTCCTTCAGCGCGTGATGAATGTTCCCCTGGATTGAGGCCACGTGGCAGGAACGTGCTCTAGCCTCGTGTTCAGCACACATCTCTCTACGCCTCAGCAACCAGGCTTTGAAATTGGGGCAACCAAACCCACTCTCCTGGGAGCTGGACCAAACCAGAAGCAGGCAGCGGAAGTCCACACAGACATGCCACCCACACCACCTCCACGTGCACCGAGTGAAGCGCCGCCCTCCAGGCGCGTGCCCGCGTGCGTCCGTGAGCGCGCTCGAGGTAGAGCGGATGGGAAATGAGAGGCCGGGGCATTGTGGGTGGACACCGCCCGGTGAGGAAGAGGGCGGCGGTATCTACAGCCATAGGGCCTGGTTTAGTTTGGCAGACTGGTTACTCCAACACACCCTGATGGAAATCACAACTAAATCTATCACAGCCACCTCCATCACAACGTGACTGATAATTACAGCCACCTCCATCACAGTGTGACGGATAATCGCAGCCACCTCCATCACAACGTGACGGATATCACAGTCACCTCCGTTACAACGTGACGGATATCACAGTCACCTCATCACAACGTGACGGATATCACAGTCACCTCTGTTACAAAGTGACGGATATCACAACCACCTCCATCCCAATGTGACGGATATCACAGCCACCTCCATCACAACGGGACAGATATCACAGCCACCTCCATCACAACGGGACAGATATCACAGCCACCTCCATCACAACGGGACAGATATCACAACCACCTCCATCACAACGTGACTGATAATTACAGCCACCTACATTACAACGTGACGGATAATCACAGCCACCTCCATCACAACCTGACTGATAATTACAGCCACCTCCATCACAGTGTGACAGATAATCGCAGCCACCTCCATCACAACGTGACGGATATCACAGTCACCTCCATTACAACGTGATGGATATCACAGTCACCTCCATCACAACGTGACGGATATCACAGTCACCTCCGTTACAAAGTGACGGATATCACAGCCACCTCCATCACAATGTGACGGATATCACAGCCACCTCCATCACAACGGGAAAGATATCACAGCCACCTCCATCACAACGGGACAGATATCACAACCACCTCCATCACAACGTGACTGATAATTACAGCCACCTACATTACAACGTGACGGATAATCACAGCCACCTACATTACAACGTGACGGATATCACAGCCACCTCCATCACAATGTGACGGGTATCACAGCCACCTCCATCACAACATGACGGGTATTACAGCCACCTCCATCACAACATGACGGGTATTACAGCCACCTCCATCACAACGTGACGGGTATCACAGTCACCTCCATCACAACGTGACGGATATCACAACCACCTCCATCACAGCGTGACTGATATTTACAGCCACCTCCATCCCAGTGTGAGGGATAATCGCAGCCACCTCCATCACAACGTGATGGGTATCACAGTCACCTCCATCACAACGTGACGGATATCACAGTCACCTCCGTTACAACGTGACTGATATCACAGTCACCTCCATCACAACGTGACGGTTAATACAGTCACCTCCATCACAACGTGACGGATATCACAGCCACCTCCATCACAATGTGACAGCTATCACAGTCACCTCCATCACAATGTGACGGTTATCACAGCCACCTCTATTACAACAGGACGGGTATCACAACCACCTCCATCACAACGTGGCTGATAATTACAGCCAACTCCATCACAGTGTGACGGATAATCGCAGCCACCTACATCACAACGTGATGGCTATCACAGTCACCTCCATCACAACGTGACGGCTATCACAGTCACCTCCGTCACAACATGACGGATATCACAGCCACCTCTATCACAACAGGACGGGTATCACAACCACCTCCATCACAATGTGGCTGGTAATTACAGCCAACTCCATCACAGTGTGACGGATAATCGCAGCCACCACAACACAACGTGATAGATATCACATCAACCTCCATCTCAACCTGACGGGTATCACAGTCACCTCCGTCACAACGTGACGCATTTCACAGTCACTTTCATCACAACATGACAGATATCACAGTTGCCTCCATCACAATGTGACGGATATCACAGTCACCTCCATCACAACGTGATGGATATCACAACCACATCCATCACAACATGGCTGATAATTACAGCCTCCTCCATCACAGCGTAATGGATACTCACAACCAACTCCAACACAACATGACAGATAATCACAGCCTCCTCCATCACCAGGTGACAATATCACAGCCAACTCATCACAACATGATGGATTAAACAGCCACCTCCATCACAATGTGACAGATAATCCAATAAACTCCAGTAAAAAGTGACGGATTTCACAACCGCCTCCATCATAACGTGACAGATATCACAGCCTCCTCCATCACAACATGACGGATAATCACAACCATCGCCATGACAATGTCACAGACAATCACAGCCATCCCCATGACAAGGTGAGAGATAATCACAGCCATCCCCATGACAACGTGACAGATAATCACAGCCATCCTCATGACAACGTGACAGATAATCACAGCCATCCCCATGGCAACGTGACAGATAGCACATCCATCCCCATGACAATGTGACAGATAATCACAGCCATCCCCATGACAACGTGACAGATAATCACGGCCATCCCCATGACAACGTGACAGATAGCTCAGCCATCCCCATGACAACGTGACAGATAGCACAGCCACCCCCATGACAACGTGACAGATAATCACAGCCATTCCCATGACAGCGTGAGAGATAATCAAAGCCATCCCCATGACAAAGTGACAGATAATCACAGCCATCCCCATGACAACGTGACAGATAGCACAGCCATCCCCATGACAACGTGACAGATAATCACAGCCATCCCCATGACAACGTGACAGATAATCACAGCCATCCACATGACAACGTGACAAATAGCACAGCCATCCCCATGACAACATGACAGATAGCACAGCCATCTCCAAGACAACGTGAGAGATAATTACAGCCATCCCCAAGACAACGTGACAGATAGCACAGCCATCCCAATGACAACGTGAGAGATAATCACAGCCATTCCTATGACAACGTGACAGATAGCACAGCCATCCCAATGACAACGTGAGAGATAATCACAGCCATTCCTATGACAACGTGACAGATAGCACAGCCATCCCAATGACAACGTGAGAGATAATCACAGCCATTCCTATGACAACGTGACAGATAGCACAGCCATCCCAATGACAACGTGAGAGATAATCACAGCCATCCCCATGACAATGTGACAGATAGCACAGCCATCCCCTTGTGAATGTGAGAGATAATCACAGCCATCCCCATGACAACGTGACAGATAATCACAGCCATCCCCATGACAACGTGACAGATAATCACAGCCATCCCCATGACAACGTGACAAATATCACAGCCATCCCCATGACGTGAGAGATAATCACAGCCATCCCCATGACAACGTGAGAGATAATCACAGCCATCCCCATGACAAGGTGACAGATGATCACAGCCATCCGCATGACAACGTGACAGATAGCCCAGCCATCCCCATGACAATGTGACAGATAATCACAGCCATCCTCATGACAATGTGACGGATAATCACAGCCATCCCCATGACAATGTGACGGATAATCACAGCCATCCCCATGACAACGTGACAGATAATCACAGCCATCCCCATGAAAACATGACAGATAGCACAGCCATCCCCATGACAACGTGAGAGATAATCACAGCCATCCCCATGGCAACGTGAGAGATATTCATAGCCATCCCCATGACAACGTGACAGATAATCACAGCCATCCCCATGACAACATGAGAGATAATCACAGCCATATCCATTACAATGTGACATATAATCACAGCCATCCCCATGACAATGTGAGAGATAGCACAGCCAATGCCATCAAACATGACGGGTATCACAGCATTTCAGAGCCACCTCCATCACAGCGTGACAAATATCACTACCACCTCCATCACAATGTGACGTATATCACATCCATCTCCATCAAAGCGTGACGGCTATCACATCCACTTCCATCACAACGTGATGATATCACAGCCATCCCCATGACAACGTGATGGATATCACATCCACTTCCATCACAATGTGACGGATATCACAGCCATCCCAATGACAACGTGATGGATATGACAGCCACCTTATTAAAAGTGTCATGGGACTCATTGTCAGTGAAATTGCTCTCCCACCCTCGCAGCTCCACCATTAAGTGAGGTTCCCCTGCCCCTGCACTCTTGAGTGTTGGTGATCGAGGCCCTCCTCCACCCGCAGGTTTCCCGGCGCCTCATCCTTGGTGGTCCAGTGGACCTCTGTCTCCTTTCTTTCTTTCTGCTCCTTCACTCGTTTTTCTCCTCTTTCTATCTTTCACATTTCTGCACCTCTGCTCTTTTGCGCCTTATTTCTGCCCATTTTCCCTTTCTCTCCCTCTGCTCCTTCACTCGGTTTCACTCGTTTTTCTCCCCTTTCTATCTTTTTCCTTTCTGCACCTCTGCTCTTTTGTGCCTTATTTCAGCCCATTTTCCCTTTCTCTCCCTCTGCTCCTTCACTCGTTTTCACTCGTTTTTCTACCCTTTCTATCTGTCACCTTTCTGCTCTTTTCTGCATCTCTGCTCTTTTTTGCCTTATTTCTGCTTATTTTCCCTTTTTTCTTTATCCCTTCTTTCCTCCCTTTACCTTTCCCCGCCGCTGCTGCCCCCGCGGCCCCACCCCCCCCAGCGCGACCGGCCCAATCCAGCTCCCCTCCCCGCTCCCGCCTCCCAGCTGTCCAGCCCTCCCCGACCCCTACTTAATGGCGGCCACTGTGGGGACAGAAGACCACTGACTCATTGTCAGTGAAATTGCTCTCCCACCCTCGCAGCACCACCATTAAGTGAGGTGCCCCTACCCCTACTTAATGGCGGCCACTGCTCGGCCGCTGCGCGGCCACGGGCTGCGGGCGCGCCGCTGGTGTACCGAAGGCGCGTCAAAGGCAAGCACGTCTGCGCCCGTGTGCGACCCGTCCGCAACCAGCACCAGGAACCCTGGACCTCCGCCCCGCCAACGCTACGACCCAGCAGCACTCCACGCACTCAACCCAGGCTGCAACAACAACTGCAAGCTAGCATCACCAGCCGACACCCATGGACCCTTCAGCTGTCACCGCTGCCGGCACACCTGCAGCACCGCCAAGAACACGGATCCAGCACAACCCGTCCACAAGAGCACAACCGAACCGAAGACCCTGCAATACATCCTCCTCAACGTCCGATCCCTCCACAAACATGCCACAGAAATCTGGTACCTCCTCGACAGCACCACCCCAGATGTAGCATTCTTCACCGAAACCTGGACCAACACCACCTCGGGACCGGACATCGCCATCGCCATCCCCCAAGGATACAAGATCTCCAGGAAGGACCGCCTCACCCACCCAGGAGGAGGAATCGCCATCGTCCTAGGGATGACCTAGGGATATTAGCGCTCCTGAGGCGGAAGCCGGGAGCTAGTTTGTGAATAGCTGCTTTAATTATACTGTATTGACGTGTTTTTAAAATCTGCACATTTTTATTTTAATTTGCACCTGACACTCAGACCCATTCCTGAGGCTTTAGTATTTACCCACCTTGCGCCTCGCTTGCTCAGGGACCCTCAGCTCCCACTTAGCCAAGTTGGGTATTGGATTCACGGGACCCATAGGGGCCGATTCAACTTAGCGGCCATCTTGGGTGAGGAACAGCTTGCCGCGCTAGTGGTTGCGAGGCAGGGCTAGTTCACGCGGCGCTGAAGCGCATAAATTGAGCAGAGTTGAACGCCCGGGTAAGACCTAGGGATATTAGCGCTCCTGAGGCGGAAGCCGGGAGCTAGTTTGTGAATAGCTGTTTTAATTATACTGTATTGACGTGTTTTTAAAATCTGCACATTTTTATTTTAATTTGCACCTGACACTCAGACCCATTCCTGAGGCTTTAGTATTTACCCACCTTGCGCCTCGCTTGCTCAGGGACCCTCAGCTCCCACTTAGCCGAGTTGGGTATTGGATTCACGGGACCCACAGGGGCCGATTCAACTTAGCGGCCATCTTGGGTGAGGAACAGCTTGCCGCGCTAGTGGTTGCGAGGCAGGGCTAGTTCACGCGGCGCTGAAGCGCATAAATTGATACAGTCACCCTACGCGCTAGCGTACGCGTTTGTGGACGCGCCATTCCGCGCCAAAGGAGCGCCTAAGGAGAGCCCGTCCGTGCCAGGACGGGCTAGGACAGGGCTAGGGCCTATACCCATGGCTCCTATCCTTCGTACCAGCGTAAGGTACAGTGGAGATTTCCTCAGATCACTTAGAGGAAGGGCTAGGGATAGTTGCCCTGGGGATATTTTCCTTGAGGAGGTAGCGGTCCCATGTCCCCACTGTAAGTCCCCCAACCCTAGGAGCTGCAACTCAGATAGTTTTTCCCTCGCCCTGATTAATTGTCGCTCTCTTCCAAGGCATGCCACTGAAATAAACTTGCTCCTGGATGAACGAGATTTTGATGTTCTATTCTTAACAGAAACATGGCTGACTGATGACTCAGACCCATACTTAGTGCAAGCGCTACCACCGAAGTACTCCATTGCTAGACAGGACCGTATGCCCGGTAGAGGAGGAGGGGTGGCGATTATTTATAAAAACAACTTCAGATGTAGAACCTCGGAGAGTCCACTTACGGACTGTGAAAGTATTGGTTTTTCTATATCCTTCTCTCCCACCTGCACCTTTTCTGGGATCCTGGTTTATAGACCCCCAGGCGACTCCCATGATTTTTGTAACAATCTTTTAGATAAGATCTCTCTCCTTATCAGTAGTACCCCCAATTTTACTATCTTGGGCGACCTTAATGTTCACCTAGATGAAGTCAATGCCAGGCCATCACAATGCCTGGTGGAGACCCTGAGAGTGGTGCATCTGGAACAAATTGTGGACAGTCCCACTCATACAGGTGGACACTTATTAGACCACATCTTCACTAATCTTGGAAATATAGCATGCACTCAGCCCACTTTTGTACCATGGTCAGACCATGCACTACTGTCCTTCTTGTGGTCCCCAGTAACACAGACCCACAAGGCCTCCATTCAAAAAAAGGTTAGTCGAGTATGGTCTAGATTACCCACTGAAAAATGGGAGGCAGCCCTCAAAAGCTGTTTGCCCGCACCCCATGAGGACCCGGTTGCAGCTAATGAAGCTTTTGATCAGTGGATCAACTCCACACTAGATCCTATTTTCCCAAAAAAAGAGCTACGGCATATAGAGGGTCCCAATAAACAACCATGGTACTCCAGGGAACTCAAGGAACACAAACAGTTGTGTAAACGTGCGGAAAGGAAGTGGAGAAAGAACTACGCACTTGCTGCGAAAAATGAATATAGGTCAACCCTGAGATCCTACAAAACTTTAATACAAACCACACAAGCCGCATATTATCAGAGCAAAATTACGGAAGCAGCTAACGCCCCCAGGGAAATTTTTAAAATCTTTCAATCCCTGGCAACTACACCTAGGACTATTAGTCCTATTCAGAATCCACAGAAACACTGCGATGAGTTAGCTATCTTTTTTGCATCTAAGGTGTCTAACATCTATTCCGGCTTTGCATCAGTGACAGACATCCCAGATAATTGGAAGAGAGAAAAAAAGGAGGACCTGGATATGGACTCCAACCCATCAGTAGATCTCAAAGCCTTTCCTTCATTGGACTTGGCTGAAGTGGATAGTCTCCTTAGTAAGCTTAAATCTGGCTCCCCGTTAGACGCTGCTCCCCCGGCAGTTCTTAAACAGGTATCAGGGACAGTATGCCCTGTGATAACGCAGGTCATTAACGCGTCACTGGCCTCCGGTGTAGTGCCCCCCAAATGGAAGAAGGCCAAGGTCAGAGCTTTGCTTAAGAAACCTAGCTTAGACCCTGAAGACCTGGCCAACTATAGGCCTATTTCACTATTACCAACTATCAGCAAAATAGCTGAAAAATATATTAATCGGGTCCTTTCTTCCTTCATTGAATCCACGGAAGGATTGCACCCCACCCAGACCGGGTTTAGAGCAAAACAGGGAACGGAGACAGCCCTGGTAGCAGTAGTGGAGGCAGTTAGAGGTATAGTGGATGCAGGAGGCTGTGCTGCGGTGGTCCTGTTGGACCTCAGCGCAGCCTTCGATACAGTAAACCACTCTCTTCTGCTGCACCGGCTGCATCTTACAGGAGTCTCTGGATTGGCCATTAAATGGCTCCATTCTTTCTTATCCGACAGAAGCTTCTCTGTCTTTGAGGGAGAGGTGTCATCCAGCCAGCTGCAACTGAATCACGGCGTCCCCCAGGGCTCCTCCCTCAGCCCAACTCTGTTTAATATCTATATGAGACCTTTGGCTGAGGTGGTGCTTCCCTGGGGAATCCAACTTGTTACCTACGCCGATGACACGCAGCTGGTGGTTTCCTTGGTGAGGAGCGATGTTTCAAATCCGGGGATCAACAATCTGACCCCATGTCTCACCAAGGTTCTGGAATGGATGACTTCCTCCTTTCTAAAGTTAAATGGGGCCAAAACAGACATCATGCTCCTAGGTTACAAGGCCCCAATTAATCTTGATCCTTGGTGGCCTCACTGCCTAGGACCTCCCCCAGCACCCAAGACTCATATAAAGAGCTTAGGGATCTGGCTAGACTCCTCTTTAGGATTTCAATACCAAGCAAAAAAGGTAGCCGGAACCTGCTATGGGCTGCTGAGAGTCTTAAAAAAAGTGCTAGACCTTCTGCCATTCGAAGCCAGAAGATTGCTAGTCCAGTCATTGATTATGTCACGGCTGGATTATGCAAATGCCGTCTACATGGGGGCCCCGGTCGGCACCATAAAAATTCTGCAATCGGTACAGAATTGTGCTGCTCGACTACTCATGAAAGTCCCTAAAAGATGTTCAGCAAAAGCCGCACTTCAATCCTTGCACTGGCTATCCAACAAGGGAAGGATAACTTTTAAGACCATGTGCATGGCGCATAAATCCATCCATGGGGCTGGCCCGCCTATCCTGGATCCCCTTTTCGTCGCCACCAATCAGTGAGATCTCTGAGATCCAACCAGCGGAATTTGCTGGTAGCTCCCAGGATGAAGCTGGCCCGGATGGGTGGCCGTCGACTCTCGGTGCATGCAGCTAAAGAATGGAAGGCACTCCCAGATGCCATTAGGCATGAGTCAAACCACCTTGCTTTCTGGAAGCGCTTAAAGACGCACCTTTTCCAATAGTGTCTTTACTTTCCTTTGTCTTACAGCGCTGGGATGCTCAAGAGTAGCCATGCGCTATAAAAGAAAGTATTCATTCATTCATTCATTCCACAAATCAAGCCTCCGCCTGAGCACACTCCCTGACGAGTCCACAAAACTGATGGAACACCTTCACTTCAAGATACTGGCCAGCCCCACCGCCACCCTCCGAGGAACCCTCATCTACCGACCCCCTGGACCCCGCGGACCCTTCGCCAACTCCATCACGGACATTATCTCCCCGCAGGCCATCGCATCCACCATCTACACCCTGCTGGGAGACCTCAACTTCCACCTCGACAATCAACTGGACCCCAACACCACATGCCTCCTGGACAACCTCCACAACATTGGACCCCGCCAGATCGTGACCGAGCCCACACACTCAGCAGTACACACCCTCGACCCCCTCTTCACTACAGGAAACTCCATTACCTTCAGCCACACCACCGAACTCCCATGGACCGACCATTGTTGCGTCCACTTCACCTTCAGAACACCCACCATCCACCGACACCAGCACCTGCTTCCACAAAGAAACTGGACCAAAATCACCGATGACCAGCTCACCTCCTCACTCAACAACTCCACCCCAACCATCGCGGAAAACGACGACCCCCACACCGCAGCCCTAACCCTGCATAGATGGATCTCGGACAGCACCAACACCATAGCCCCCCTCAAGAAAAACAACAATACCCGTGCCAAGAAAGCCAGATGGTTTACCACCGAACTTCGAGAGTCCAGGCGCACATGCTGCCGCCTCGAAAAGACCTGGAGAAACAGCAAATCCACAGAAGCCCACAACAACTTCAGAGCCGCCACCAATGCCCACCATCAACTCATCAGAGAAACGAGGAAAAAAGCGATTGAAGACAGAATCTCCGCCCAAGCACACAACAGCAAGGAACTCTTCAGCATCATCAAGGAGTTCGCCCAACCCACCAGCGAGTCTACTGACATCCCTCCCTCACAAGACCTCTGCGACAAACTCAGCATCTTTTTCCACCACAAAATCAAGAGCATCTACGACAACTTCGACGAAGACAACCAACACACTGAACCCTCACCAACCACCCGACACCCAGAAACCAGCGATTGATGACTGGACAGCCCTCACCACCGAAGACACACTGAAGACAATGAAGTCAATCCACTCAGGGGCCCCCACAGACCCCTGCCCCCAACACATCTTCAACAGAGCCGCCAACACCATCGCACCCATGCTTTGCCACACCATCAACCGCTCCCTGGCGACCGCCTCGTTCCCCGACGACGGGAAACACGCCGAGGTCAACCCCCTCCTGAAGAAACCCTCAGCGGACCCCACCGACCTCAAAAACTACAGACCCATCTCCCTGCTCCCGTTCCCAGCAAAAGTCATTGAGAAAGCCATCAACAGCCAACTCGCCACATTCATTGAAGAACACAACATCCTCGACTCCTCCCAATCGGGCTTCAGAAAAAAACACAGTACGGAAACCGCCCTCCTCGCCGCAACAGACGACATCCGCACCTTACTGGACAAAGGAGAAACAGTAGCCCTCATCCTCCTCGACCTATCAGCGGTGTTCGACACAGTCTCCCACCGCACCCTAATACGCAGACTCTACGATGCAGGAATCCAGGACAAGGCCCTCGACTGGATCTGCTCCTTCCTCTCCGGCAGGACGCAGCGGGTCAGACTCCCCCCTTTCCTCTCGGACCCCACACCTACCACCTGCGGAGTCCCCCAGGGCTCCTCCCTCAGCCCGACGCTCTTCAACATCTACATGGCTCCACTTGCCCCTATCGTCAGAACCTACGGACTCAACATCGTGTCATATGCAGACGACACCCAGCTCATCCTCTCCCTATCCAACGAGCCCAACACCGCCAGACGCAACTTTCGAGAAGGCATGGAAGCCGTCGCCAAATGGATGAAAACAGCTTCCTACAACTAAACACCAAAAAAACAGAAGTACTCATCATTGGCCCAAACCCCGACGCCTGGAGCGACACTTGGTGGCCCACCGCCCTCGGAAACCCGCCAACCCCCACAGACCACGCAGGCAACCTGGGAATCATCCTGGACTCCGAGCTCAAAATGGACCGCCAGATCAACTCTGTCTCATCTTCCTGCTTCCACACCCTCCGCCTCCTTCGTAAGACCTTCAAATGGATCCCCCTCGAACACCGAAAGACAGTCACTCACTCCCTGGTCACCAGCAGACTCGACTACGGCAACGCACTCTATGCCGGAATAAACAAAAACCTCATCCGCAAGCTACAGAACATCCAGAACGCTGCCGCAAGACTGGTCCTCAACCTGCCAAAACACTGCCACATCTCCCAGCACCTGCGCACACTCCACTGGCTCCCCGTCGAGGCGAGAATCACCTTTAAGATGCTCACCCACGCACACAAGGCCCTCCACGGCACCGGACCAGCATACCTGAACAGCCGACTCAAATTCCAAGCACCCCTAAGGACCCTACGATCAGTCTAGCTTTCCTACGCTGTGGTCCCTCGCACCAGAAAGACCAGATCGGGAGGTCGCTCCTTCTCCTTCCTCGCGGCCAAAGCATGGAACACCCTTCCGCCCCACCTCAGACAGACAACATCGCTCCCCATCTTCGCAAGAAACCTCAAAACCTGGCTCTTTGACAGACCCCCTCCTTGATGGAATGGAACCTGCACCCCCCCTCGCCCCCACCCCTAGCGCCTTGAGACCCTCACTGGTGAGTAGTCGCGCTTTAACAAACTCCTGATTGATTGATTGATGGGATATAATGCACCTTTAGAAAAGGGAATTGGCTATAGTGTGACCGAGTAACTCGCCCAGGAAACTCTAAATCGACAAATCGACCCATAGTCTTGAATTGCTAGCTAGGGGGAGAAGTGGGGGGGCTAATAAAGAGCCTATTTACCAAGGTATTGTTGAGTGTGTACAGTAGTACACCTGAAGTACTCCTAGTGTTGGACTGGCCTTCCGAGCTGCCTGGCAGGGCCATTTGGGTAACTGAAAGGGCCAGTGTCTGGGCTGTTGTTTTTGTTCACAGGACAAATAAACCTGGAGTTTTTTATTGGGACGGCTGTGCTGAAAACTCTCTTTGACTAGACCAGGGTGGCCTGGTGGCCTCCTCCTGTACAGATCTGTCTGTACTGAGAGTCCTGATTGATAAGGTGGTCTTGAAAAACAGCATAGTGGGAACAGCCCTGTGCACTAATCTGTTCTGTGAGTATGTAATGCATTTATTGGCAAAAGGCTGCTTCAACGCACTGTAGAAGACTGTTTTAATATGTAAGAAAGGAATGAAGACTGTGGCTATGACGTGTTGGGGGTTTTAACCAGTACCTGTCGAGTGAGGGGTCTTCAGAGTGCAGTCCTAATCGTCTCACTGGGCGGCTTCACAAGTTGTTTGTGACCACCCCCTGCCACGCCCCCAGAGGGCCACAGGCTCACATTTGACCCAGTGATTGACAGGGAGCTGTGAGAGTGTCCTGGTAATGTCCAGTTGGTACGTTATGGCAGGTTGACAAGCCTACCTAGACGCGCGTCTAGGTAGGCTTGTCAACCTGCCATAACGTACCATTTGAACAAGGAGTGACTACCCTTATTAGGCGCAGCACCATTACATTAAAGTGTCGAACAAGCTTATTAGGAGTGCTCCTCACGCACCCATATAACTTGTCTGGTAATGTCCAGGACAGTGTAGAGTGGAAGCTGCCATACTGTATAGCTCGGCAAAAGTACTCATGTGCATTGGTGCAGCAGGCGCAGTGGAACAAGGGCATAGATTTTCACCTATCCTCAATGTAGTGAGCAGAGTCTCCACCCCTACTGCGGAGACCTCTACACACATATGTATATGTTTTAGTGGTAAATTTAGGAGGCACAAGGGGGTGGCTGAAAAATGGGGAATACTTATTAATCAAGGGCTAAAACACAAGCGCAGTCCAGCGACCGCGAAAGTTAACTGTTGTGAGAGAGAGGGGGAGCAGGAGGTGAGCCCGCAAGTAGTGTGCGCTGGCACCTGGGAGAGTCTTTACTTTTCAAGCACTGCACTCTTGGCGCACCCCTGTGTGTACCCGCAAGGTGGATGCCGCTACAAGCACTAGTGCAGTGCTTGAAAAAGTGAAGAGCGACGGCTAAAGGCCCTCCTATCAGCGCATGAGCGCTGCGTAGGCGAGACCTAAAAATGAGAGGGAGTTAGAGAGGAAATAAGTGAGGGTTTAAGGGAGGATGATGCACCTACCCACAGAGTCGTAAGACCATTCCATTTCACAAACTTAACCCCTTAAGGTACTACAGCTAAAAAGGACCCAAAACAGCATTTGTGTGTGAATGTGAATGTGACTTATATAAAGTGCGTAGGGGCATATTGCCGCTATTGAAGTTCGATTAGGCTAAAACAGTGTTGTGATTGGATCAGGCAGATGTGCAGAACGATTTTTATTCCTGTGTGAAAAGCCAGGTCTTTAAGGCTTTTCTAAAGGAGAGTAAGGATGGTGCAGCTTTTAATGACAGTGGGAGACTGTTCCGAGCATGGCAGTGGCCCTAAAAAGCTCTTTCCACTCCAGGTGGCCTTCCTAAATGGGGGAACAGTGAGGTTCCTGGCAGAGCCTGATCCAAGTGTCCTAGCTGGGATGTACCATCTAAGTTTCTTTTTAAGATGGTCTGGCCCGAGTCCCTGCAGAGCTTTATAGGCCATACAGAGAGCTTCGAAACTACACTGTTGCTTGACTGGCAACCAGTGTAGTTTCCGAATTGCTCCTCTAGCTGACTCATACTTCAGAGTTTTACAAAGGAAGCGAGCTGCCGTGTTTTGCAGTATCTGAAGCCTCTTTACGAGACCCATTGCAAGCGTAAGATACAGACTGTTGCAGTAATCGATCCTCGTAAGAATGAGTGCCATCGTTACTGTTTTAAGTAGTTTGGAGTGCAGAAATTGTGCTATCTTTTTTATTAGCCTAAGGGAGCAAAAAGCGGCTGAGGTTATTTTATTTACTTGGTCTAAAAGTTCAGTTCCATGTCTACCAGGAACCAGTAGCGGCTTGTGGAGGGAGTGCTGTGGGGCGGTGAGGCGGGGGAGGAGCAGGTGGGGGGTAGTAAACTTTGGCATATGACTGAACAGAGGTAAGTAAACAAATACATAAATAAAACAAATTTATTGCCATTCAACTTAAGGCAATTGCAGTCCATCCAGTTGCTTACCTTGCTCAGACATGAGCTAAAAGCCGCACCCAGATTGGTTTCAGAATTTTCCAATGATGCCACGATTTGGATATCATCGGCATGTGAGGACAGGGAAAAGCCACATTTTTTAATAATAGACGCAAGGGGAGTAAGGTAAAGATTATACAAAGTTGGGCTCAAAGCTGAGCCCTGGGGAACACCACAGGGCAGGGAAAAAGACCTGGAGGCAAACTAGCCCATCTTCACATTATTTCATGTTTGCAAGGAAACATAGCAAGAGATCAAAAGCTGTGTCCTCTATCCCTAGCCTCTGCCTACAGGCAGCCAGAATCCCATGGCTGACTCTATCAAAAGCTGCAGAAAGATCCAACAGGGTCAGTGCAGCTGTCCCACCCCTACCAAGAACTTCTCATATTTCCTCTGTTAATATCACCAATGCCGATTCTGTGCTGTGATATTTTCTAAAAATGTGTTGTGCGTCATCTTGTGTACTCCGAGCCTGACCTATGTGAGTGAGCCTCATGAATGGACAACCACTGGTCCTGCAACGCCCTCCCTTAGAAAATAAAGAATGTAGGGACTTAAAATGACACTCCATAGGGAATAATGTTAAAATAAACTCATGGTTTAAAACTTTAAAAAATATATATATATACATATATTTTCATGCTTAACCCTTATACATATATAATGAAAAAAAAGTATTATAATAAAAAATTTAACTTTTTATATCAAACATGAATAAAATAATTAAACAAATTTAAATATACATAGCATTTAGTACATTTTAACTACCAATAAATAAATATACATTTTTACTTTAGATAAGATTTTTAATGAATGTTGAATATGTTTTTAATATATCTTAAGTACATATTTTTACTTTCATTTAATATATGTACATTATTTATATATTTTAATGGAAATTTAAGTTGATAGCGCTGTTTTATTTTGTTCTACTTTAAAATAAATAAAAAAAATATTAATGTTTACCATAAAATATTTTTACTATTATTTTTAACTTTTTATTTATTTATTTTTTTTTTTTAAACCTTTATTTATCGCAACCATAGTACACAGCGTCTGCCTACAACCACTGCGGGCCGGCCGCCATGACAATATACAATCTTCCAAGGTACCTCGTGCTGCAATAGACGGCAAGGATAACGACACTACGGTGGACTGGCGAGGGACCAAAGGAAAAGGATAAAGAGGTTTCATTTTCTAATTTTGACGAATCGTCCTAAGGTCAGGTCAGGTAGCTGAGTGGGCGAACCACGGAAAGGGATATCCAAAAACGAACCATCATTATAAGAATACTGACGTAAATCATCACAGTAAGGATACACAAGCGCAAAAATACATGTCGCCCCAGTGAGTGCCCGCCCAATCAATATATCACCTCTGGAGTTACAATCTGATTTGTCCACGATATAGTAGGATATTAGAGGGATCATTGTACGGCAGCAATAAAAGGATATGACGACACATAAAAAGCACATTATTACATGGGAGAATTCGTGGGAGGAAATGCGCCCTCAAACAATCGCATTGATGGGAAAAAAAGAGCAAAAGATGTTATCATTCAGTGGCTATACATATGAATCAATATCTTGGTCGGAGAAACAATAAACCATGAAATAAGACATAGATGTAAAGCGCAAAGATCGCCCCGGAAAGAACCAAACCCAGCCCCCCGTCTGACCCAAGATAGACAGGAAGGAAAAAGGAAATAGGAGATAGAAAAAGAAGAAAGGGCCATAGGAACAGAAAAAGGGAAAGAAGAAATAAAGACCCCACCCCCCCACCCTGCACGTTGAAGAGGCTACGGCCCTCCCCCCCCACTAACGTGCCTGTCGCCCCAAGAACCCACAGAAGGGAAACTCCAGAGGGAGAAGAAGAAAGGGGGGGAGGAGCCCACCAATTACTAAGTCTCCCGGACACCCCAGCCATACCACGTCTACTACCCTATACACAATAAAAAGGAATAAATAGCATACAGCACTGAATAAAATAGGGAGAGACCAAATGTATCACACCAGGTCGCACTGAGTAGGTGGCCCATCCCGAGTCCCCACCCGCCAATCAAACCCAGTCCGTCACTTCCCCACACGTATATCAGCAAAAGAAGTGAGCTACGAGCGTCATATAGATCATATAGAGACACATTTGTACACTTTATAGGAGCGCTTCAGTCCGAGATATTGTTAGCCAGGAATGCATAATCTACCAAGTGCAGTCCGCTAACCCTGGCCAGACCGTTCATGTCTCCCCCGCCGGAGCCCTCGTGGGGCGACCTCCACTAGGAGAACAAAGGAACAAGATGGCCGCTCCTGGCAGGGAGCTGTTGTTACAGGACAAAATGGATGGGTCTGTTCCCGACCAAGTCCATGAACATCCTGAAGTTGTGCCAACCGGTGTAGCAAAAGAAGAAAAGTCTGAAGCAAGGCCAACGGAGCGTGAGCAATCAAAGCAACCAGATTCTGCGCCTGCGGCGCCATTCCCAGCGGCAATAAAGTCAAGGCAGAGATTGCAAGTTCCGAAAGAGATGGATACAGTGTAACGCTGACGGAAAAGGCAGGCAGTAGAACGCGTGCGCCAGCACTGTCAAGGAGCCAAGGTGTAGGGCACTCGTGAGGCAACATTGTAGCCCGGTCTGGACTCAGTATAGGCAGAGCATCCCGGCGAGGAAATAAGACCAATGGTGTACAATCCACCCCGGGCGTGACAGCATCAATTCTCTTGCCCAGCGACAGAAAGCCCTCACGCATGTCAGCCCGCAAGTTGTATATTGCGCAGAGGATAGAGTTGTATGTAAGAGCGGCCGGGGGATTTATCTTCTCCACGAGCCCAGGCACGGCTCCAAAGTCAGTATAGTGCCCAGAGCCCCACAGAACAATCCAGTGCGTATCCAAGGCGGTGTCCGCCATTACAGGGGTAGCGCCGCGCACCTCACCTGTAGATCTCAATAGGGGCGGCACCCGCGAGGACTCTCGGTCTGCCTGCACACAGTGAGCGGGGTGAGGGTAGTAGCATACATTGGTAGACAGAAGCGCCAGATAGAACGCCAGGTTCGCTCTGCATCAGCAACCCCTAGTAGCTCCGGCGGCCGCCATATCGTCATCCCGTCCAGGGTCACAATCACGGGGGTAGGGACGGACTCCGCCAAACACTCGGTAATATGTCGGGATCCAGGCAGGCAGGGACACCGGGAGAAGCACCAGTCAATGCCACGCTCGCTTGCCGTCCTCTCGCTATCACCCAGTGGCAGGATAGAGTTCAGGATATCGTCGCGAGGGACAAAGGACCGAGGAGCCGAGGGACTACACGTCCGCTCCCGTCGCCATCTTGGCTCCTCCTATTATTTTTAACTTTAATACACTTTTCAAAAGTTCTCTATACTATAGGGAGATCACTTCCCTGGGGGGGAAGACCTCTGCCTAAATGTGGGAAGTAACTTATCACCCATAAGTTTAGCTCCACCCCCTTTTTTATCCCTATTTTAGGAGGTGGAGACATTCTACTCTACACTATGGGTCTCATTACAATGTCGGGCAGAAAGCCTCCCGCCTATGGCGGAGAAGCATCACCCCCTTGCCAGCTGCCTCAAAACGTCAGGAAAGGAAAATTAAACCAATAATATACACATTTTATTATCGTTTTATTTTTCATTTCCTGCCATGTCATTGGGGGCGGGGCTGACAGGGCCAACAGGGCAAGACGAGTGGTAGTGCACTGTGATCAGTACGCATGATAGTTTGGCTGTCTCAGGCGGCCAAACCATCAAGCACACTGAAGCTGTCTCCAACCCGAGCTGCCTTGCAGGGTTAAAGAGAGCAGGCAGGGGGCGTGGCCTGGCACCCGAGGGTAATGGTGGCGCCTGAGTGAGGCTCCGCGGCGACTCTGGGGAATCTGCTGCTTTAACATCGTTATTTCCTGAATGGAGGCTGTATCTCACCGTCGGAACGTTTTCGCTTTGTTCCGCGACGCCTGAAGTCTCTCCTAATTGCCTGGAGACGGAGTATTTGGCCGTAGTCTGACGGAAGGCCTTTGATGTCACTGCGGTCGCCATCTTCTACCGGCTGACGCACCGAGCTGCCTTCGCTGGGGTGCGAGCGCTCTACTTCACGTCTCATGTCTGGCGGATATCATGCTCCCTGTTTTCCTCTTTGATGACTACACGGCGTCTGGGGCCCCTTCTAATCTCCCAGTGATACAGTGCTTCGCGCAGTGAGTTTGAGGAGTTTTATTATTTATGCGCGGACGCCATTTTGTGCAAGCTGGCGTGCCGCGTTCTTTCTGCCAAGACGGGACTATGTTGCTCAGTTACTATTTGCTTTTAGCCTGGCCCCGATGATACCTCATGTATGCTTCTCCTTCACTGCAGTCATATAATCATTGTATTGGCCACCTGCTATATATGTGCAGTGGATTGCTTGCCGCCTTAGCATTGATGTAACCACTACTTTGCTAATGTCAAATGCCTCTGTTATGCACCCTATGTGAGAACCTGGTGAATCCTCAAGCAGAAGGAGCCTGTTTTGACACACAGTTTTTGACCTGTTGATGACCTTGGATCTTCCAACGTGCTCTTTGGCGCATTGTCACATCTGTATTTTACTGCAGCTTCTGAAGTGACTCTCTACTGTTTATCCAATATGTTCTCTGGGTATTACCACTTACTTGTCCTGACGCAGCTTTTGAAGTGGCTCTATATTGTCTATGAGCGAAACTAATGATATCCCATGCGGTTCATCTCATATATTTTTGGTAACCTGCATGCCCTCTTTGCCAGCTCTGTTGTACTTAACCAATGCTGTTTCCAACCGTACGGACATCGAGGTGAATAGCAACTTCGACTCTGTGCTTGGTAATGAACCTCTGGTTGGCAGTTTATCCTGGTTGAGACTTTGCTACTTTTACCCATGCCTTTTGGAGCTACTTACCCGTCTCGACCCTCATGGTCCATTGCCTGTGTCTCTGCATAAGGATTGCTAACCTTTCACTCTGTGCGGCTTTTTGAATTCATTGCGCAGGTCTCCTTCTGGTTACACACCTGTTGATAGACTCTTTCATTTAATGCAGTGGCTTGGTCAGAGACCTGTTTGGAAGATTTCTCACACCTCAGACCGTCATTCCACTCTTCTGTGTGGATAGCAATTGTTACGCAGTTTTCTCTTTTCTCATCTGTTTTTTTTATGGGACGACTCAAGTCTATGTTGCGCTCACCCTCCAAATCAACCACAAAGGTGGCCTTAGTGAAAAATTCTAAAGTATTTTCTGCTCTCTCCAAGTTAGAAGACTCTCTCACCTCATCTGGTTCTGATACTGTTATGGATCATCCTCCGCCACCATCGGGGAAATCCACCACCAAGAGACTAAAAAAGATCCCCCTTCACCACCCAATCAGTCCACACCTGTTTCCATGGAACTCTTATTGGAGGAGATACGATCTTTCCGCCCCTTTTTGGAAGAGATTGGGTCTTTACATCCTTTTATGGAGGAAACTAATGTTAAGCTTCAAGCTCTTAATGACAGTTGGTCGCAAATCGAAACAAGAGTCTCTTCGGTTGATTCAAGTCCGTTGCTTCTTTCCAAGAAACTAACAACAAGGTTTCCCATCTAACCTCACAGGTGGATACCCTCCAGAGGCAGGTGGAGGAGTTGGAAAATAGAAATAGATGCAACAACCTTCGCATTTATGGTCTAGCAGAAGGTCTTGAGGGCGCAGACTCTATCTCCTTTTTCGAGTCCTTCCTCCCTAAATTGCTCCGTTTGCCAGAAGGTACAAATCTTAATATCCAACGTGCCCATCGTTTAGGTCGTCCACCTGCTTCCTCTTCCTTATCACAACATCCACGAGGTGTTATCCTTTACTTTTTAGAGTATACTGATCTCTTGAAGGTTCTTACGGGTGCCAAGGCTTCCCCCAAACTGACATGGTCGGGCTCCTCCTTGTTCTTCGCTAAGGACTATGCAAAGGCGACTGCAAACCGCCGGAAGGCCTTCCTTGGCATGAGAGACGACCTTCGTTCCATGGGTGCTCGATATGGCCTATATCATCCTTGCTTGTTCAAAGTCACCTACAACAACAAGACGAACACTTACCAACATCAAGAGAGACTACAGAGCTTCATAAATGCACATAAAACCACAGCCATGGATTCCTCTGGTCCTTCCTCATCCCGCCCTGGCTGAGTCGTCATTTTGCCTGTCCTCACACTGCTCATGTTTGTTCATGTTTCTGTTTTCTCTTTTACATGTTGTTTTCTTGACTGTTACTCATATTTGTTACACAGTTGTTGATTGTTTACTCTTTCTTGATGTAGATTTGTAGCTTTTCCCTTTTGTCTCCCCTCTTTGCCTTCACAGGATCCCCTCCCCATTTGATGATGTTTCCCACGCTTCCCGCCCAGCCGTCCTTGAATGTCTTGCCTTACCTCTATGGCTCCTTCCCCTCCCGACTCCTTCTCGTCTCTTCTTCTTGCGGGTATGTTCACCCCTTCTTTCTTCCTTTTCCCTCGTTTTCTTATGTTTCTTTACCTTCCTTGTGTGCTTCAATTTCCTTGGTTGTGTAGTAACCATAACATTTTCCTTTCAGGTTGTACTTTCATTTACTTTCATTCTCTTCTCCTTCTGCCCTTTCTGCATTCTTCTCTGCTTTCCATTCTACTCTTTCTTTATGCACACAAATTTTGTTCTTGTTCATCTCTCCCTTCTCTCCCTTCTCTCACTTTTCATTGTATCTTTCTTTCTCTTTCATTTGTTCTCATTCATGGGTTTCTACCTTGATTTCATTTGTTCTGAACTCATTACATTACTGTACATGTTATGCTTTGAATATAACTTCCTGGAATGTCAAGGGTATCAATTCCCCAATTCAGCGCCAATGCATTCTATCTCACCTAGCCAAATTGAATGTTGATATTGCGTTTCTTCAGGAAACTCACCTTTCTGACATAGAATCTGCTAAGCTTAAGAGAGGCTGGGTGGGTGATGTTTTTATTCGCAAGGTGATGGTAAACGCAATGGTGTTGCAATTCTCTGTCGCAGATCTCTCCATTTCTCAGTCATTTCCCAAGAATCTGATACTAGTGGCAGATGGACGCATGTCAGACTATCGCTTAGAGGTGTTCCAATCTCTCTTCTTAATGTTTATGGTCCCACTAATGGTGAACGCCTTTTTTGGGCTGAGTTTTCTCCGCGCATCACCCAATTCATGGATGATAATTTTATCCTTGCGGGAGATTGTAATCAACCTCTTGATCCGTTTCTAGATAGGAAATCTGATGCCACCTATGTTCCCACTAAATCGCACAAGTTTTTTACCCAAGCTATATCCCAACATAAGCTTGTTGATTCTTGGCGACTTTGCAACCCGACTGTGCAGGAATTTACCTTTTACTCACCGTGTCACCGTTCCCAATCACGGATTGATTACATCTTTGTTTCCCATGATCTTGCTCAAACGCTTACTGCAGCGGAAATTGGTCCGATTCTGCTCTCGTATCATGCCCCTGTTGTAGTTAGCCTTGATGTGCTCCCTAAAGTTGACGGGCCTAGGATATGGCGTTTTAACAATACCCTCCTCTTGGATCCCAAGTTTTCCACTTCCTTCACTGCCTTTTTTGATGATTTTTTTCTATTCAACGATGTTCCGCCCATTTCGAAACACACTGTTTGGGACGCTTTCAAGGCAGCTGCGCGCAACTTCATTATTAATTATGTCGCAAAGAAACGCAGGACTGCGCGCCTATTACTAAAACCCTCCTTCTTGACATTAAGCAATTGGAACACGCCTATTTCACCTCACATTCCAAAGATAATCTGACAGCTCTGATCGCTGCTAAGATTAAATTTAATGAAAAATCTACTGAAGATGCTTCATTATATCTACTTAATTCTAGTGCTAAGTTCTATGGTGGTAGGAACAAAGCTGGAAAAATCCTTGCCAATTATCTGAAGGTCAAACACAACAAGATGACTAGTGAATCTGTTTATGACACCAATGCACACTTACACCACAAAGATGCTGACATCCTTGCTACATTCTCCCGCTTCTACGAGACCTTATACACCTCCGACACCCAACCCTCTCCTCATTCTCTCACACATTTCTTCTCAACTATTCAAATGCCTGCACATTTCTCTCTTGATCTTTCCTCTTTGGAGACTGACATCTCACAGAAAGAATTGCTCACCGCGCTCCAGCATCTTAAACTTAACGAAGCTCCTGGCCCAGACGGCTTTACCGTTGAGTTTTACCTTCATTTCTCCAAGTTATTGATTCCGAAGTTACATTCCCTTCTCCATTCCTTTGCTGAATTAGGTGCCTCCTCAGGGTCCTTTTCTGACGCACACATTTGTTTAATACCCAAACCTGGAAAAGATGTGCAATATTACAAGAACTACAGACCCATCTCCCTCGTTAATATTGATTATAAAATCTTCGCCAAGTCATTGGCAATGAGGTTGGATCATCTGCTTCCAGACCTCTTAGGAGAAGAACAATCCGGCTTTGTTAAAGGTCGTTACATCACTGACAACACCAGGCTTTTATTTAACATATTGTCAAAATCATCCCATCTCCAGCATTCCCTCGCGGCGATAGCCCTGGACGCTGAGAAGGCGTTTGACAGGGTTGAATGGCCTTATCTCTTCCACACTCTCGGATGGTTCGGGTTTGGCCCTAAATTTACTTCCCTAGTCTCATTATTATATTCTCACCCACGAGCTGCAGTTTATGCCAATGGTCAAATCTCCCCCTACTTTGACCTTGGCAGAGGAGTTCGTCAAGGATGCCCCCTCTCCCCTTTTCTTTTTAATCTTGCTTTGGAACCTTTCTTGTCCAGGCTACGCCAGAACCATGACATTCATGGCTTTCAGACCGCGGAATCCTCCATTAAACTTGCTGCCTATGCAGATGATATTTTACTCTTTATCTTGAATCCTACGGTTTCCATTCCTGCTTTCTTAGAGGAAGTACAGAATTATTCCTTAATCTCTGGTTATAGGCTCAATAATGACAAGTGTGAGAACCTTCCCCTGACAAAATTCACCTTTAAACCTGATTTTAACGCCTCCAATTTTACCTGGAGTCCTTCCCACATTAAGTATTTAGGATTGCACATCACTCCTTCCATCCCTGACACTGTTTCCCTCTGCCTTACTAAGTGCACTCAGAAAATCTAAGACCTCACAGCCCGGTGGCATCCTCTTTACCTGTTTTGGTGGGGCCGTTTGGATACCGTTAAAATTATGTTATCCCCCATTATTCTATACACACTCTCCAATATCCCCGTCTCTATCCCAGCCACATTTTTTAAGAAACTAAACTCCGTCTTGTCCTCCTTTTTATGGCATAACACTAAACCCAGAATGTCCCTTGCTAGGCTCATTCGACCCACTTCTGAAGGAGGAGTTAATTTTCCGGACTTCCCGGCTTACCATAAGGCTTTTATGCTACGTCAAGCTTCCTTTTGTTGCAGGACCCCGATTCCCCTTGTCCTCTATGGACCAAGGTTGAGCGCCTCTTCCTTTCCCCTTTCTCCTTTGCTGAATATATCTCTTTTTCACACAAACCCTTTTCGATTCCCACTCTTATTCATAAATTCACTGTCAAACTCCTCTTGTCCTCTAACCTTCTCCCCCCTGCGAATATTGCCGATTTCCTCTCATCCACTATTTGGCATAATAAATATCTTCTAATCCGAGGCAAACCCTTTTACTGGAAATCTTGGAGATCCAAGGGATTGCTCTGGATATCGCAGCTCTTCTCACAATCCACCTTTATACCTTTTCACGCCTTATGTTCCACCTTTAATTTACCTTCTTCCTTTGCTCCCAAATATCTTCTCCTTAAAGCAGCGGTCATGGAGGTTTATGCGAGACTCTTGCAGGTGTCCCCTTCTCCTATTTCACCTGACCTTACTCTCCAACTTCATTCTATCCTACAGCTCTTCCTAAAGCTTCTGTTATTTACAAGCACCTTCATGCACATACACTCCCCAGACCCAAGTCCACGGTGGAGGAACATTGGGAAACTGATCTATCTACATCATGGCCAGTATCTCTATGGGACAAGATTTGGACAAAAGTTCGTAAAACCTCTAGGACGGCGTCTTTGACGCAATCTATATTTTTCATATATAATCGATTGCTTCATACTCCTTCTACCCTCCACAAGCGATTCCCTACCACCCCAGATGTATGTTGGTCTTGCTCCTTACCCAATGCCACTATGTTTCATATGCTGTTCCTCTGTAAGAACGTACATGCCTTTTGGCTGCAGGTTTGGGCACAAATTAATGTTATTTTTCACACTTGTATTCCCTTCTATCCCACTCATATCTTTTTGGGCCGTCTTTCTCCTTGTTGGGACGGGACTGATTGTACAACTCGCTCCTTTTGCCCGCGACCTGCTCAGCAGGAGGTTTCCAAACCCCCTTGATGCCCCTTTTCATTCCCCTTTCATGTTAACATAATTGCCTGCATAACCTCATTTGCATTTACTTTTATTGTATAATTACTGTACCCTTTCCTTTTACTTTTCAATGCCCATGATAAATTTAATGTCGTTCCTTCAAATCTACAATGTATTCTGATTTCTCTTCCTATGCTTTCCTCTCCCTCCCCCCCTTCCCGTTTTTCTCACATAATTCCTTTACTGTATTATGTATTCATACCTTATATTATGTTTAATAAACTTTTATTGCACTCAAAAAAAGAGATCAGGCAGTGCAAATCCTGTGCGCTCAGGCCAATCTTGATGCTGCTCTCATGACATGAAAGTAGCGTCAGGATTGTTCGCAGTGGCGTCTGAGAGTCTGTGCCTGCGAGAAGAAGAGAAGAAGAGAGTGACGCTGCCGGCTACAGGTACGTATTTTGCTTAAATTATTTATTTGGTCCCCCCAACCACTGACCCACCACCCTGCCTCTCTTCTACACCACCAGCTGCTACTGATGTACACTCCTGAGACTTCCACAGGGGAGGGGGTAATTCATTTCAAACACTCAACTATTTGTGATTCGTCCTACGACTGGGCTCGGGCGAAATGTAAATTATGCTGCAGTTATTCACATTCCGCTTGTTTATTATGCCGTTATGTCACTTTGAGTAATTATGTTCTATTTATGGTAAAAATGTCTGCCAACACGCAGTCATGGCCAGCATGGCTTATGGGAGGGGGGCAGCGCAGGATTGCGCAGGGTGAGGGGGGACGGGCGAGTGGTCGCTAGGGAAGGGGGGGCACGCGGGAAGAGGGGTTTAAATCATAAAAAATGAAAAAAATAAAAACTCACCTTTCCCGGGTCCCGCGTCATCACTGCTAGGTCTGCTCATGCTTTCCTGCCTCCGCAGGACCAGGAAGCCTCCCTCCGCTCCCCTAAGCCAATGGCAACGCTGCAATGGCAGCTTTGTGATTGGTTGGGATGCGACCACACAGGCGCCTATGGGGAGGCCTTTTTAGGTCTCGCCCTGGAGACCTATTGTCGTCGAGATGCCTCTCAAGAGACACAGACCAGGGCACGTGCAGCGATTGGGGTCTGTGGACGCACACATCCAGCCCGGCTTCGTGCACATCTCCTGTCCCACATTCACATCGTCAGCCTCTCGCCTCTCTCAATCACGCGCGCACACACACAGCCACACTCACGAATGCACACACACACGCAGGCACACACACCCCCCCACCCCACTCACGGGCTCACGCGCGTGCACACACACACAGCCTCCGCCCACCCCACTCACCGGGTCTCTTGTTCTATTTGTTGCATTTCTATCTTTAAGACTCAGTAGTTGTTTAAGAGAAAATAAGAACTGGAGTATTGCATTTGTTGAGACTGCTCAGAATGCTGCTGGCATTGGCTGCAGTGCTGAGATGTGCACAGGGGCATGCGGGGGTACCAATGCCCTCCTTGCTCAGCCCTCCTCTTTCAGGTGAAGGAGCTCCTGCCCCTCATTCCAGTTGAGAACAACGCTAATCACGCGACCCAGGTGGATGACGTCACCCCGTCGGCAGTGTCGCGCTGCGTAAGGTTGCCGGCTAGTAGAACAGCGGCGGATGATGGTGCACACGCACAGCTGAGCTTCCCACGTCCAACGGCCCCGTGCTGAACCTGCAAGATGAGCGAGGGTCGCTAGGGTCCCGTCGGCGACCGGGACTCGCGGCTCCGGCAGGTGAACGGATCTGCTGCTCCTGCAGAGCAGCGAGCTGCGTACAGAGTAGAGTCTGAGGTGTTTGATGACAGGACTAATACCTTCTTCTGGTAGGATGTTGGGTTATGGAAGGCGCAGGAATGGCAGTGGGACAGGCACTCATTTGACCCGGTTTCAGGCACTGGTTGAGAAAAATCTTCAGGTGCAGGATTTTACTTGTGGTGAGGCAAGTGGAAAGATGTCCACTTATTACATTGTGCTGCCCATGGGGTAACATTTGGCCAGTAAGACAGACCCTCACGCTGGTAGACAGCGAGCGCATGACCTGCCTAGACTCCTGCGGGAGAGGATAGCAGGTTTTGGCCCTGCGCCGTTAGCTTAATAGCGCTAAGCTGTGGTTGGACATTACTATCCGGTGCAGCTGCAGGCCCTTGTCTCTCGAATGTACAGTGCAAGTCTCGCGATTTCACGGAGTAAAGGACGGTGACGGCCTCTTGCTCTCCCATAGATCAGTAGAGCTACAGTATTCCCTTGTAGTCTCGAATAGTGATGCATACTGACATCACGGCCTCTCGCAGATAATGCTGGAGACACAGCTCCTGTCCTCGTTCAGCGAATGATGTTTAGTGACAGCTTTTCAATCCACTCCAGTGTTTGATGGCAGATTTTAACTAGTGCATAGAATGATGTACAGTAACTGAGACTAATTGGCTGTTGGCCAACGTCTAAGGGAATGGTGCACATCTGTTTTTATGCTCATTATGCAACCGCAAGTTACACTGTACTGTGGAACACTGCACAGTTGCTTTTCATCTTATAATAGTACAGTGAGTGTCTCACGGTAGTTATGTATAGCGACAGGCTGCAAACTTGATCACTTTCGGTGACAACTAAGTTTTCAAGGCGGTGCCTCACTATAACTGCTCTCCTTGGTATCGCTGCAATACGTTTGTGAGACTTCTCATATATATCCCAACAGCTTTAAATCTCTTAATTGCATAGCATTGGGCTGAGCTTAAAATGACATAGTCCAAGTCCCGCTAGAATATGGACCTGTCTTGTATGTAGGACAGACGTCACATGTAATCTGCGCCCAGGGCATGTGAGCTAGGTTTATAGTTTGGCACGTCCTCCCTCTCTGCTCCTGTAAATTCGCTCTGCTCTCGTCCAGGTTCAGTCTTAAGATGTTCAGCACATTAAAGCCTTCTACCCTCAGTGTCGATGTGTGATTCTTTGTATTACATTTTGAACTGTATAATTGTTCCCTGAAGTAAAAGCAAAGTTATAGTTTTAGCATGCCCAATATGTTGATACAAGCTGCGATTTAAAAGCTTTTTCTTTCATTGATGCTTTCTCTAGTTCACCTTTTTCTAATGCTATTAATATAAACGCAGGTGCTACACGTTTTAAGTGTTTATTCTAAGATGGCACTCTTCACACTGGTATATCATATAGAATGCTGGTATTGCTCTAACGTGTCCGTGGTTGGGATAGTTTCAACAGAAGGTTTTGAAGCAGAGGTATGTGGGATACAGTCAAGCCAAGAGCAACCACCATAAGCAACGCTGGGCTACTCAAGCAATCCCGGATTTGCTTCCGTAAATGAGCCGCCCATCTACACTATTCCTCACAGCCCTCAGTAGTCCTCAATGTCTTCTGGTAATCCAGACCTGGGTGGGGCATAGGAGCTTGTTCTTATGTTCTCTGTAGCTTCTGTAGTTCTTCCCCGGTTCAGTATATACCAATGTTCTTCTCCATGTTTACTTTGTGCCTTTTCGTGCTCTTTATGTAGTTAGTTTCCAGCTCTAACTCACTCAGTCCCCATCCCCTTTTATTTTTCTTTGTGTTTGCTTGAGTGCGATTTTGATGTTTCCCTGTGACGTTACAGTGAGAACAAGGTGATGTTTTCAAGTGACTGAGTAGTTGGATCTTAACTGCATGATGTAGTCTTCTATAAATGCACTATTCGTGTTGAGTGGGGCATTTTTGTGCGGTATATACAGACTATGCTTAAACAAACTGTCCTTCATCAGAGCCCATTTTATTTGTGATTACTGATTTGACTTCAAGACCATGTTCTCCCAAGATCCTCTGAGTTTCGTAAAAGCTGTTAATTAATGAATATACAATCCCAGTTACATGAATGAGACTTAAGCTTTTTTTTTACATCTACATTTCCCAGTTGTCATGGAAATAAGTGTGAATAATGCTAGCATAAGGGCACATCTGCATTTGCTTTCTTGCCATCCGCAAAGAATGTTTGTAGTTATTATTGCATCAGCTACTGAAAAGTACATAGAGTTCCACAGAACTTTTCATGGCAGTGTTTGCTTTGTAATTGTGGTATCAACAGGTCATGACGATGCGACAGGCATTATATAGCAGTGCAGTTCAATAGCACATGTTCCAACTTAGTAATCCAGCGCACGCTTGGCAGAAGCATTCCTTAGAAAAGTAAAGAAACACTCTGTACGATAAACAACACACTGCCCAACATAGTTTATTAGCCTGCAAGTTTTATTTTTACACTGTAATCTTAGCCAACTGCAAAGATGTGAATTACAAGTCGTCCTTTTTAGGTCAAGCTGGTGTAAGCAGCGCAAAGCATCTTTTGTTATCCACTTGCTGGGAATGTGAGACAGGGGATGGGCACGCGCATGCGATTTCACCATGTGTGTGAGCACGTTCACCCACGCGCCGTGCACATCTCCTGTCCCAGATTCCCAGCAAGTGGAACACACACACACACACCCACACACACACACACACACACAGACACACACACCTCTCTCTCCCCGGGCTCACACGCACACCCCACCTCACTCACCGGGTCTGTCGGACTCCTCCTCTCGTCCCACAGTGGTGGTGGCTGGACGGGGTTGGTAGGCGGGGGCAGGCACGGCAATGTGCCTCGAGCCCCTCTGCTTCTCTCCCCAGACTGCTCATGGCAGCGGTCCAGGCCCAGCAGCAGGCGGGGCTCTCCCTTGGCACGGGAGCCCCGCTGGGTCACATGCTGGCTCCCTCCTCGTCACAGGAGTGCTGGGTAGGCTCCTGTACGCTTCCTGTCTGTTCTGGTGGCCCCACCCTCAAGCAGGCAGTCCCGCCTGGCTTCCTGTGTCTCGTTTTTTAAAAGTTTTATATAGCGCGAACGAGACCCAAAGTTATTGCTTTAAATGAGCGTTACACAAGGATAACTTCATTTTTGGTAGGTACAGGGAGATTGCCTGATTTGCCCAGAATCACAGGATGCTAAGCCGACACCAGGCTTGAATTTTGTTTCCCAACTCCAAAGTCTATCGCACTCACTCTATCTATCGCATCACCACAGAATCACTCAGGGGCACCACAACATCACTCAGGGGCACCACAACATCACCATGCGATACCACAGCATGACTGAACGTCACATCATCACTCGTCGCCACCACAACATCAATCAGCGCCACCACAGCATCAATCTGTGCAACCATTCAACAACTGGTTCAATTATGTTTTCTCAATGTTTCAAGCTTTATTACAAATGTCACAAAAAGATGTTAATATTTCACTTCTGTTATTGGATTTTCATCACAATAAAATACACTAAACATAATCTTCACAAAAATTATTTACAAAAGTTAAAGCTATTGCCATTATAAATTACAAGAACTTTTATTTAGGTATTAATTATTTAACAAAAATAAAATCCATTGTTATTTGTAATATCAATACATCTAAGTCACGTAAATACAAAACATGTTGCATTACAAATGCTATAGGTGTCACATTTGCAAAAGATAAAAGTATTGGCATTGTAAATGACAAAGCTATTAATTTCGCTATTTTCAAAACCAACACATAAATAAAATATTTGGCATTTGCAATACCAAGAGCTCAAACTTTCCTAATGTGAGACCTATTGCATTGCAAATGCTTGTTCTCCGTGTAGGATGCATGCAGCCTACATGGAGAAAAGGGAGAGTGCGCATGACTGGTTTGGTCGGCCCTAGAGGGCCGACCAAACAGTTAGGGCCTGCAGTATTGGGCTAGCCATTACTCTCCTGCCCTCATGCAGAACTCCCCCGACCAAACCCTTCTGCTTTCTCGCAGTGCGAGAAGCAGAAACATAAAATGGTATTTATAATACCATTTTATGTTTCTGCTTCTCGTACTGCGAGGAAACAGTGGGGCGACGCTCCTCCGTCCACATGGAGGAGTCTCCCCTGCCAACACGCCTTTTATGGTAAACATTTGTCACAAGCACACAGGACATTGCCCGAACATGAGTGACTGTTGTTTGTGATGCTTCCTTCTTCTAAAAATGTATGCTAAAAAATAACACAAAATGACGGATTTGCATTTCATGTAATTACGTAAAACCTTTCTTAACCCCTTCGAGGCTGATGACGAGCTGGGCTCGTCATGGTGTAGCCTCCTCAAACACTGATGACGAGCCCAGCTCGTCATGAACAATGGGTTTTTAAAAAAGTCAGCATACCAGAGTAATAAGAGCAGCGCGCATGTGGTTAATTTTGGAGAAAACCACACAAAATAACGTGAAAGCAAATTACACAAATTTCACACACACCTAATTAAAATGCAGAACATGTTCTGCAAGTTGGAATTTTGTTTCTGACCTGTGAAAGTATTTTTTGGTATGTGTATGGCCTGGGCAGTCAGTGCTCTGCTTGACAACTAAAACAATTATTTACCTTTTAATCGCACATGGTGCCTTTACATTTGCTAAAGTGATATATATATATATATATATATATATATATCGTGCTTTTTCATGTCGCGCCCAGCCTTCTGGCTCCAACCAATATTACAGCTTAATAATATAAAGGCACTGCAAGCGTGATTTTGCCTGTTAACCAATAGTATTGATATTACATAATATTAGCATCCTTCTGCTGGCTAACCCAATAGAATTAGAATTATATAAAAATGTTTCCCTATTTTGTTTCAGAATCTTAGAAAGAACCATCCGTCTGCTCGCCAATAGACTCAGAGCTCTTGCCTAGCCGGAACATGCGCTGCCTCTTCAAGACCTTTTGTTTTCTAACAGTGTGCTTAGAGGCCTCCATTGCTTACCATTGGTTGGTTTCACTGTCACTCTCATATTTAGGTCGAAGCCTACCAGGCAGCGCAACTCTCTGATTTGCTAACAACATCATGGAGACATTCAGAAAGCTTCTGTGGGAATGCGTTCCACCTACTGCTAACCATTGGCTTTGTGGTCTGAATCTCACATTTGCATGCTTTCTATTCGCTGACTTTACTTGTTTTAGGCTGTCTAGCTTGAGTTTGTCCCTTTCATTGCCTAAACTTTATTTACAGTATTCTTCCACCAGTAGTCCCTTACTGTAAACCGGCCTTTCAATCTTCTTCTTATCTTGTCACATTTGCTGTGCTTCCAAAGACAGAGGTCAAATGTCAGGCTCTGTCTCCCGAGGAGCTTGGGGTTTGACATATCCACATGTTATCATTTGTGCACTGTATAGTTTTATCAGTAAAACTGTGAGTGCAAATGCAATGTTCATTTCAATTGAAGGCGTGTTGTCTGTAATGGCGACACTGTTCTGCACAACTCCACAACTGCATCACTCAACTCTGCATCACTGCACTCTACTCCACTACTCCAATCTATGCCACTCTGCACTGACCACTCTACACCACTCTACTCTGAAACAATCTTCTCTATGCCACTGCACTCAGGCCCACTGCACTCTTCGCCACTGAACACAGTGTGACTCCACTCAGCGTGACTCCACGCTACTTTGTGCCACTGCACTCTACTCTATATCACTACAATCTACTCCAATGTACTCTACACCACTTTACTCAAAACCAATGCACCTACACTACTGCACTCTACACCATTCAACTCTGCACCACTGCACACATTTCCAATATACTCTACTCTGCAACACTTTACACCACTGCACGTCATTGTACTCTATGTCACTGCACTCTACACCACTCTATTCTACTCTGCATCGCAGTATTCTATGCCACTGACCTCTATGCCACTCTACTCTGCACCACTCTATGCCACTGCACTCCATGCCAATGCACTCTATGCCACTCTACTATATACCACTGCACTCTACAAAAGCCTATTCTGCAACACTGCAGTCTCTAGCACTCAGTATCCTGAAATCTCTCAAAACATTTCTTCCACTGCTCCCCATTAATGCCAGGAAAACTGTCATCCAAGCGTTGATTACTTCCAGAAGAGATTATGCCAATGCTCTACACATCTGTCTGCCAGCCTACCTGCTTAGTAAGTTTCAGGTGATCCAAATGCCGCGGCAAGACTATTACTTAACCTCCCCAAGAGGGTGAATGTCAGGCTGCATCTTCGTGATTTGCACTGGTTGACAGTGGGTGCGAGGGTGAAGTTTAAGGGCCTAGTGATGGTTCAATCTGCCTTATATGGCCATGGCCCAGCCTACCTTCAATCCAGATTTGGCTTATACTCTCCAACCAGACAGCTTCGTTCTTCTAACAAGCTACCGGCGAAAGTCCGCAGGATCCACAAACAGAGAGCTGGTGGCAGCTCCCTGTCTCTTCTGGGAGCTATTACATGGAGTCAACTTCCAGTGGAGCTCACACTGTCCTTGCTCCGAGCATGTTTAGGAAAAAGCTGAAGGCACTTCTTTATAGATAAGTTCTCCTGAGCTGTTCAGGCTACCTCCTACGCATACGCCGGACACTCCTTGGAGTAGCTGTGCGTGTTATAAGTGCCAATAACATAACATAACACAACTCTACCCCACTTCCTTAGGGGCTTATCATCCCTTGGAGCTTCTGAACGGGGACTGTAGGATCTTAGCGGGCATTCTGGCAAATAGATCGGCGCCGCTGATCCGTCAATTGGTTCATCAGGACAAGATTGGGTTTGTACCGGCCCATAGCACGTCTCTTAATATACGTCGGCTGTTCAGGGTGATGCGTTGTGGTACTAGGGACTGACCCACGACCGGTTGTGTTGTGCTGGACCTGGAAAAGGCCTATGACACGATTGAGTGGTCCTTCATGTTTGCTGTGCTTCATCGATTCGGATTTGGGGTCTATAATTTAAACGTTTCCAAACTACTGTACAGGGCTCCTACGGATTGGGTGCGGCTTGGGACTCTCTCCTCTCACCCTATACTGATAGATCAGGGAACCCACCAAGGGTGTCCTCTCTCCCTTTTGCTCTTTGCCCTAGTGATTGAACTGTTAGCGTTGGCACTAAATGCTTCAGTGCCTGACTGGGAGATACGTCTCAGGGATGGCACACATGCAGTTTTGCTATATGCGGATGACATTTTGCTGTACGTGAAGGACATTTTGATGATCCCCCAAGTCATTCCTGCTACATTGGGGTCTTTTGCATCCTCGTCCGGGCTGAGGGTGCACAGGGCAAATCCTGCCTGTACCCTTTTAACCCTGATACAGAAGATCCGGGTTGGGAGGTGGATGGGACGATAGTGCAATGGCAGCCAGTGGCATTTAGATATGCGGGGATCCGCATTTATCACAATGATCAAGATTTTCTGGATGGTAACATCACGAGGGCGGTCACAGTGCTCAAGTCTCAGATTGAGTTTTGGAAGACGCTTAACCTTTCTGTCATAGGTAGGGTGAAGTTATCAAAATGGCCATGCTTCCGTGTCTCCTTTATTATTTTCGCTAATTTACCAGTCTACCTGCCCGTGTCCTTCTTACGCTCTTTGGAGAGGATCAGTTGGGATTTCATCTGGATCAATTCACATTGTAGGGTGGCGCTGGCGAAGTTGTACCTACCCTGTTCGGGGGGGTTGGGAGGGGCTGGCTTTACCAAACCTTCAAACATAATTTCTTGGCATCACAAATCCTTTGGGTGGCGCAATGGGTAGGAGAACTCACTTATCAGACATAGCGGAACATGCCCCCAGTACTCTCTGTTCAAGATCCTTTCCCTCTTCCACTCTTGTAATAGATTGAGCGAACCCCTCCCATTACTAGTCTTGACGGCACGCAAATGTTTCCCTAGGGCACTTCGTCTTACTAGGCATGTCACACCATATGCACCAGCTGTGCTGTGCCCCTTTTGGGTATGTCGACTGTGCGGGGACGTGTGCGAAGCACGGACCTTACTGACTGGGAGGGGGCGGGTATAACTACCCTGGGGAACAATATGGAAAGGGCACACTGCGGCTGTTCCTCGCTATCACAAATGAAGATGGAGTTTCCCCAGGCCAGTTCCCAAACCATGCCACCTGGACGGCTGCGATGAGGCGATGGTGGGGAGATATTGCGCAGGAACCTACGACGTATATTTTGGTGCAATATGTGCATGTTATGGGTACCGGACGCCACCTGGTGAACAGGTTTGCAGAATCGATCAGTGAGCATACTCTAGTAGACTTAACATTGTTACAAGTTAGGTGGGAGGCGGACCGGGGGAGGCCTTATTCCGAAAAGGAATGGTCCATGGTCTTGGAAAGCCCCAAGCAGGTCCCTAGAAACGCTCATTTTAAATGAATCCAATTTTACATTGTCCATAGGGCTTTTCTCTCCCCGGATAAAATCAATCAATATTTTCATAGACAGGATGCGTGTTGTCTATGCTGTAAGATGGCGGATGCAGATCTTTGTCACACAAGAAAAGAGCCACGGGTCCGGATTTAGAGGAGGTTAATACACTGTTAGAATATATTCTGTTGTGGAAGACGGGGTTTCCCTTTTCAGGACGGTTCCCCTCACACACCAGAGGTGTCATGCTTCATCATAGGGGTGCCTCCTCACGCGAAAGACCTAAACTTTGTGTGGGCTACAACCTCCTCTCTATGAGGGAGGAGCTCAGGGGTGTATTTATTTCGTCAGGAGGGGTGTACTAAACCCCTATGTGAGCTAGGTGTGTGTGTAAAAAAATGTGCAGTGCTGTGGTGTGAGAGTTAAAACTGGCTACAGGGTTAGCTGTATTAACTTTATTTGGCTACCCATTGTCAGGAATAAAAATAGTAAGGAGCTGGTAACACAATTGCCAACATTAGAGACAAAATGTGTAAATCACTAGCCCAACATGTTTCAGCCAGAGGGACCTAGAAAGTGTTGAGGCCTTCTTCAGGGTCAGTTATATTCAGCTACTGCAGGGATTAAGTGAAATACTTGAAAAAACATAAAAAAACATGTGAAAAAAATCAAGAGTGTAATACTGAACCAGTTGTATTTAGCTGTTCAGTATGTACTGCATACAACCATTGTGGGTTGCGCAATTCACTATGTCTGTCCCGGTTTATTAGCCATGTGGTACGTGCACCAAAACCACAGATTCGTGGATCCTTGCCGTGAGGGCACGTCCGGGGGCAGGAATACTTTTTCCAGACAGACGTAGTGAATTGCGCAATGTTGGCAATTGTGTTACAACTCTACTCTACACCACTCTCCTTTATGACACTCTACTGCACTCTGAAACAATGCACTGTATGCCACTGCACTCTAAGCAATTATAATCTGCATCACTGCACTCTACGCCACTGCACTTGACGGCAATCCACTCTAAGCCACTCAAATTTACCCTGCACTATTGAACTCTATGACACTGTATTCTACAACACTGCACTCTATGCCACTTCACTCTACTCTGAAACAATCCACTGTATGCCACTAAACTCCACACCACTGCAACCTACCCTGTGCACTCCATTCCATGCCACTATATTCTACCCCACTGCACTCTACACCACTGCACTCAATGCCAATGCATTCCTCACCACTTACTCAAAACCAATACACTCTACGCCACTGTACTTAATGGCAATCTACTCTGCACCGCTGCACTGTACACCACTATGCTCTACTCTGCAACACTCTATTCTATGCTACTGCACCCTACGTCACTCTCCTCTTCACCGTTTTACTCTTGTCACTTTACTCTGCACCACTGCACGCCACCACACTTTACACCAATGCACACTATACTACTCTACTCTACACCACTTTACTTCACAAGACTCTACTCTGCAACATTGCATTCTCTGCCACTGATCTCTATGCCACCCTACTCTGCACCATTCTGCTCGGTGTCACTGCACTCTATGCCACTGCTCTCTAGTCTTAACCACTCTAGCCAATCTACTGCACTCTATGCCAATGCACTCTACAGCACTGTTCTGTATGCCACTACACTCTATGCAACTCTAATCTACTGTGTACCACTGCACTGTATGCCACTGCACTCTAGTCTGAACCCCTTTGTTCTACACCACACTACTGCAGTCTATGTGAATGCACTCTATCCCACTACACTCTACACCATTCAAACAAGACTGAAGTGCTCTTTCTATTGTTGCCCATGTTGCTCCTTGCCTCCACCGCCCCCTGCATCTGTTGTTGTCTGTATTGCAGCTTGCCTTGACCCTCCTCCCTCCTTCCATTGTTGCCCATGTTGTTGGTTGCCTACACCGACTCCCTCCTTCTTTTGTTGTCTGTGTTGTTGCTTGCCCTGACCCGCCTCCCTCCTTCTGTTGTCAAAGTTGTTGCTTGTCCTGACCCTCCTCCCTCCTTCTGTTGTTGTCTGTGTTGTTGCTTGTCCTGACCCTCCTCCCTCCTTCTGATGTTGTCTGTGTTGTTGCTTGCCCTGACCAGCCTCCCTCCTTCTGTTGTCAAAGTTGTTGCTTGCCTCCACCTGCACCCTCTTTCTGCTGTTGTCCATGCTGTTGCTTGCCTCCATCCCCTCTCCATCTGTTGTTGTCTGTGTTGTTCCTTGCCATGACACCCCTCCCTCCTTCCATTGTTGTCCATGTTGTTGTTTGCCTCCACCCGACTCCCTTCTTCTTTTGTTGTCCATGTTGTTGCTTGTCCTGACCCTCCTCCCTCCTTCTGTTGTTGTCTGTGTTGTTGCTTGCCCTGACCCGCCTCCCTCCTTCTGTTGTCTGTGTTGTTCCTTACCCTGGCACCCCTCCCTCCTTCCATTGTTGTCCATGTTGTTGTTTGCCTCCACCCGCCTCCCTCCTTCTATTGTTGTCAGAGTTGTTGCTTGCCCTGACCCTCCTCCCTCCTCCTTCTGTTGTCAGTGTTGTTGCTTGTCCTGACCCGCTTCCCTCCTTCTATTGTTGTCTGTGTTGTTGCTTGCCCTGACCCACCTCCCTCCTTCTGTTGTCTGTGTTGTTGCTTGCCCTGACCCGCCTCCCTCCTTCTATTGTTGTCTGTGTTGTTGCTTGCCCTGACCCGCCTCCCTCCTTCTATTGTTGTCTGTGTTGTTGCTTGCCCTGACCCTCCTCCCTCCTTCTATTGTTGTCTGTGTTGTTGCTTGCCCTGACCCGCCTCCCTCCTTCTATTGTTGTCAGTGTTGTTGCTTGCCCTGACCCTCCTCCCTCCTTCTTTTGTTGTCTGTGTTGTTGCTTGCCTCCACCCGACCCCCTCCTTCTGTTGTCAGTGTTGTTGCTTGCGTCCACCTGCCTCTTCCTTCTGTTGTTATTCGTGTTGTTGCTTGCCTCCATCCTCTCCATCTGTTGTTGTCTGTGTTGTTCCTTTCCCTGATCTGCCTCTTTCTTTCTATTGTCCATTTTGTTGTTTGCCTCCACCCGCCTCCCTCCTTCCATTGTTGTCCATGTTGATGCTTGCCCTGACCCACCTCTCTCCTTCTGTTATTGTCTGTATGATTGCTTGTCTCCTCCTGCTTCCCCTCCCTCAGTGTTGCCTCCCGTCACTCACAAGAAAAAGCTCCATGACACAGCCAGCACTGGCTAAGTCATAATGCTTTTTCCCCACACCCTCTGTTGTCCATGTTGGCCCCCACACACGCTCTCCC